>NC_137150.1:109148277-111548277 GCF_951394435.1 Stenella coeruleoalba | reverse complement strand
AATCAGTGAATATTGATTGTTTTAATCCAAAATAAACAATAACTCTTCCGAGTTTTCAATAATTTGTCAGAGTATAAAGGGTTCCTGAGACCAAAATTATTGATAACTGCTGCTTTGTAGAGTGACAGATGCTTCAAGAAGTTGTGAGAGACTCATAAGTCTCTAGATATAGAGAAACTGTCTACAGATTTGTTTGAAGAAGTGTGCTAGGCAGAGGTGATATTTATCAGTGCAACACACAGATGAGCACATTAAATTTAACAAGATGCATATTCAGATCTAACACAGTGTGCCAAACACTATCAACTGATTTATATCTTTATTCCTTTGGAAGATAGTTAGGGACTTTCCATCTGAACTCTAGCTTCCACCCAGGAGCGACTGACCACTGTTGCTATATCTGTGTTGAGATGAATACTTCATGCTCTCAGGGCTTGATGACATTAGGCAATAAAATATCCAATTAACTGCTCTTGCTTTATTCCCATGTTGACTGTGAAATCATATAATTATAATTTAACTTGCCTATAGGGAAGGAACATGCTGATCTGTAAATAGAAGTATTCATTCCTCTTGATAGCTATATGTTTTATTTAATAAGAATTAGGTCTCACTTGGTTGTCTTGTAAATTAGAATCTTGTGAGTGTGGTTAGCCTGACTTCATGCCCTGGAGACGGACGGACTCACGGTGCACCGACAATCACATTTCTTAGACTAAAAAACTGAGTGCTATGCCCTAGAAATGGAATTCCTGTCAAGTGAGGACGCTTCAGGAAAGTCAGCCTCCCCTTCTCTCTTAAATATATCTTTTTGAATTTGCAGTAATGAGTTAAAATTCATTTCACTTGGTTTTGGGGCCCATAAGAGATACCATATGCCTAACTGCTTCTATAACCTCCTATATCAACCTGCAGTCACTGTAACACACGGTGTTGAAAGATTTCATCAGTGTATAGATTTTAACCAAGATTTTCATGCGTCTTAAATATTACAGGGAACTATACCACCATTCCACTTCACAAGAAAAATAAAATGCAAGAGTGAATTGCCCATTGATCTCCATAAAAACACTTTTAGTCTGTTTAAGCATTAAGTGCTCTTAGAAGCTTATTGAACTTCTGAGCTATAAGTTTAGCTTTTATACTAACTCTTTACAGCGATGTTTTCAACCAGAAAGATGAATGTTTTAAATTAGGTGTCCAAGAAAACCATTAACCTTTTCAGGTAAGTTATGTTATTTCCTTCACTGCTGTGAATGACATAACTAGAAATAATGCTGTGTACACAGACAAAAGATGTTCCTTGTGACCCACCATAAAAAGGAGATGTATAGAGTGGTATTGTGTGGAATGATGGATTTGTGCTGATGCTATCCTACTCTTCTCAGTGTTGCCCTTAGCATATGCCTCTGTGATCCACTGAGTTTCATTGAGAAAGATGTGTCTCCTATCAGCCTGTGTTAACAAAATAAAAACAAAAACCCTGAGGCTCATGTAATCCCCATTCCTTCAAACAACCAGGTGGTACATGAGGTTTGCTTACCTGCCTGGCAGTTGCCATCAATTTATAATACATTTTACTCTCAGAATATTCATTTTATCTATCTTGCATCTGGATCTCTGGATGGGCAGGACAATGTGTTAAGCCAGAATTGTCACGCTTCTCTAAAGATAACTTCATTCTTCCTCCCACCACATTAAGCTTCTTGAGCAACGGAGCACATATTTAAAACAATTAAGCATAGGTCAAGTGTATAATCTGTAACTGTGGAACAGTCCATTCACTGCATACTAAAAAATTCTAATACCTATTGTTCACTCAGGAACAAAATAATTAGCTCAGAGAATTCTGTTCTGAGATGGTCTGAATATCAATGGACTGGTAGAGAAGAATTTTCCATCTAGATGGAAATAAAATAACAGTGAAATCATTTTTCCCCCTTACACAATTTCCTATGGTTTTTGCCCGTAGGAAATGTGAAGAATTTATCAGGCGGAAAATTGTGAAAGAGATGTGTCTCATCAGTATTAAGAATGTCACGGCTTTGCAGCTTTTCCACAACTATGGCTAACATATGCAGAAAGGAAAAAGCCCTTCAGACTATTCTCAGAGGGAACTAGAAGAGGCTACGTTGCTTACAAAGCCTGGAGAGAATTCAAGTCAAATAGAGCTAACTATAGAAATATAAGGGTAAGGACACCTCTCTCAGCAGTGACACAGATCACATGAACTGCAGAAACCCTTCTTTCTTTCTCTACTTATTGCTTCAGGCAATCTGCCCAACGAGAAGCAGAAGCTATTGAAGTCAATAGTTTTAGGCCCTGATCTGTGGTGTGTCGTTTTGTTGCAGTAGGACTTTAGTTATTGGCACTATTGTTTAAAATACTTCATTTAAAATTTATATATCAAGTAATAATATACGAGGTGTGTATATGAACATTAAAATACCTATTCATATCTGATATTCATATATGAATAACATTCATAAATGAACCTTCATATGTTCATATATGAACCTTAAGATACCTGTAAAATTTGCTAGTAGAAAAAATATTAATCTCAATGTGATCAGTCAAATGGAAGGCAGTTAAAACTAATTAAATAATATATAAATAGAAATTTATCTCCCCTTTCTGGAATAAAATTAAAAAAATAAATTTCATCTTTCTAACACAGGCAATTTAATCACAAATATTGGCTAGTTCTTTCACTACATCCTATATAAGTTGAACAAATAGCAACTAACAAGAAAACTGATTTGCTTTGAAATTATCATTATTTGAATACAATGAATTACTCAAACTAAGAGATTTTTCAATATTCCACAATGTTAATTAAACAAATATTTATTTAGCACCTACTATGTGCCACGTAATAGGTTATATGAAGAGAATACAACAGGCAGAATTAACCCCAGCCTTTAAAACTTAGTGTAGCCAATTATAATGTAGTATAAACTATTAGAAAACAAAAAAGATATTTGTATAAGACAACAAACTCTTTCTTCTGGAAGATAAACATCATAAAATACTGTATGAAACATTTACCTGTATATAAATCTAGATCACATGATAATTCTCTAATGACAGAAGGTTACTGTTGGAGCACTGATTTTGTTCAGGTAACCGATCTCCAGAGTCCTGTATTTAAGCCCCAAGATCAAGACTTCATGGTTTGTGTGATTTACACAGGCTCCAGTGTCTGTCTTGACAATGTCTTTCTTTACCCTTTATACCAAATGGATTCAATCTTCCTGGTTGCTGCAAAGAAGAGGGAGAATATTCTGTGATCCTAGTAGGCGGTTATAATGCTGGAATTCCTATTCAACTCGGGGGCATTGCTAAGGAAATGAACAATCCTGCATTCCCCTCTTAGGACCAGTCAAAGCAATTCTAATAGGTAGAGGAGATAAAACAACTCAAGCTCCATAACACTGCTTATTTACAGATTTATTAATGGTCACAGGAAACTAGGTTAAGGGGGAAATGACTTGATTTTCTCAAACACACATGCTTTGATATACATAACTTATATAAAACTTTAACCCCCTCCATGTTTTGTTCTCTTGAGTAGCTGAGTCTGTATTTTGCCTTTCTACCTCTGTTGGTTTTGCTTGTTACATCTAAAGAGTCCCTTAGCACCTCCTGTTTCCTATGCCCACATTTTTCTTATTTATCTTTTTTAACTTATTGTGTCAATAATAAGGGAAGTGTTTGGAGATCCTAGGATACCTTGTTTTTTTCATGGCCAGTACTCCCCGATGATAATCCTAATTGTAAATGGATTTTATCTAAGTATGAGTAAACCATAGGATGCTTCTGTATTGACTACTATGCAAAGTATCAGATGCTTATTTTCCATTATATTGTATAGAAAGCAGTTGATTTTACACTGGCATGTCTATTTTTTCCACAGTCCTTGTATTTTCTTTTCTTTTTTTTTTTTTTTTTTGTGGTACGCGGGCCTCTCACTGTTGTGGCCTCTCCCGTTGCGGAGCACAGGCTCCGGACGCGCAGGCTCAGCGGCCATGGCTCACGGGCCCAGCCGCTCCACAGCATGTGGGATCTTCCCGGACGGGGCACGAACCCATATCCCATGCATCGGCAGGCGGACTCTCAACCACTGCGCCACCAGGGAAGCCCTTCACAGTCCTTGTATTTTATAAAACCGTTATTCATATATTTTAGAGTGAATTTCACACACATTATTTTACTCCTTGTCATTCTAAACAACTGGCTGTGACTTTTAAATTGGAAAATTTGACAACAAAGTAGGTAATTAAGGAAAAAGCAAAATGGCCATGAATAAACAGTACTAATATTTGTTTATTACACTACTAATCTGCTTGATTATTTATCGTTAACTAAGCATGCTTAGAGACTTTGAAGGACCAGGTTTGAAATATTGATGTCAAAGATGTCTGTGGAAGAAGTATATAGATGAAAGCCTATGGAAGTGTAGAAAATGTGAGACTGGTGCCATGTGAATGCCTCCAGTCGTATTGAACCTTACAGATCAAGACATTTTGTGTAAAGACACTGTAGATATTGCGTTCAGGCTTTCAGAGACTCCCGTAGTTTAGTTTCTTTCGAAGAACTTCTAATATGACTTGTTTGTTTGTTTACTTATTTGGTATACACTTTAAATTGAATATATGCAACTAAAAAGTACATTAAAAATAAATGTGCAAATCAGTGAATTTCCACAACATGAACACACCTGTGTAATCAGTTCTCTTACCAATAAACAGAATATTAGCAGCATCCCAGAACCCAATCTGGCCCCTTGCAACAATATCCCCTTTCAGGGTTGACCAATATCTTGACTATAGATTAGTTTTACTGTTTCTGAAATGTATATAAATATAATAACACAGTACATATTTCTTTATGTCTTTCATCACTCTATATTATAAGATTTATTCATGTTTGCTATGTATAGTTGTAGTTCAAAATTCTCACGACTGTATAGGATTCCTTTTTATTACCATACCATAATTTCCTCATCCTTTTTTCTGTTGATAGCAGCTTGGAGTGTCCTTGTTATTAAAAATAATACTCCTATAAATATTCATGTACTTGTTTTTGTGAATATAGTACTTCTATTTTTGTTGGGTGTACATCTAAGGAGAATTGTTTACTAAAAGGATATGCAAGAGTAGATACAAAAAATAGTTTCAAAAGTGGCTGTATCAATTTATACTTGACATTTGCTTGACTCTGAAAGTGAGTGCTTCCTTAAATTAGGTGCCCTAGGCCACAGCCTAGTCCTGGCTTTGCATTTTCCTAATGAATAATGAAGTTTCTTAATGAATAATATATTTATTGCTTATTTAAATATCTTATTTTGTGAGATGCATATTCAATCTTGCATATTTTTAAACTGAATTGTCTGTTTTTTCCTTACTGAATTTTATGAACCCTTTATACACAGTATTCTGAATGTATTTTTTGTCAGATTCATGTATAACAAATATTTTCTCCCACTCTTAACTGACTTTTCACTTCCTTAATGACGATCTTTGAGTTGAGTAGTTCTTAATCTATAAAATAGTTTTTAATGACTAGACTAGTTATTTATCATTTTTTTCCTCTGTGCCTACTGTTCAGTTTGAAGAATATTTGCCCACTCCAAGTTGTGGCTGATATTATCTTATATTTTTTACTAAGAGCTTTATATTTTAATTTTCTAATTTAGATCTACAATCCATCTGGAAATTATTTTTGTGTTGATTTTGAGGTAGAGGTCAAGATTAAATTTTTTCCATGTGGGTAGTCAATTGACCCAGCACCATTTCTTGAAAATACCATCCTTTCTCATTATTTTTCAGCATCATTTTTATCATAAATTAAATAACCATTGACATATGAGTACTAGAGTATCCATGCTGTTCCACTGATCAATTTCTAAATTCTTTTATCAATATAATACTGACCTAATTAATATAGTTTTATCATTGGTCTTCATATCTAGAACATGATTCTTCTAGCTTTCTTCTTCTTCTTCTTTTTTTCTTTTTTTTTTTGCGGTACGCGGGCCTCTCACTGTTGTGGCCTCGCCTCTCCTGTTGCGGAGCACAGGCTCCGGACACGCAGGCTCAGGGGCCATGGCTCATGGACCCAGCCACTCCGCGGCATGTGGGATCTTCCTGGACTGGGGCATGAATCCGTGTCCCCTGCATCGGCAGGCGGACTCTCAACCACTGCGCCACCAGGGAAGCCCTAGCTTTTTTATTCTTTAAAATTCTCTTGGTTGTTCTTGATTGATTTTTGCATTTTGTATTTACATATGACTTTTATAATTTGTCAATGCCTCCCACCCCTCCCCATCAAAAAAAATAAATTATAAGATTTTAAGATATTGTATTGAAAGTACTTTCTATTATACCTGAGAGCAATGTTAGAGTGGCTTTATACTAAGGCATATGTCTTGTCACTTATACTGCCACATTTTAAAAAGAGAAAGTTATTTCCATCCACAAAGAAGAATAAGACTGAATCCTTACTAAAAAGCAGTCTAGAATAACTGCACTGTAGGTATTTGTCACTTCTTCTCATTACATATACAAGATCAGTAAAGAAAAATGACATTTATGGAGTACTGACTGAAGAACACACAGAACATCTATGGCTTACGTAAATTGATAGCATCCAGGTTTCTACTCAAATTCCATGCTCAGTTGATTACCAAGTGGTCCCCTGGGGTTACTTATGCACCCAGGCAACAGGATTTAACAATCAATTAAAGAGACAAACACCATCAGCCCTGGAGATGCCATCAGTGAGGGATATACATGGCATGTATTTTCCATCCCATACCTGGATACGATCATCTTCTTCCACATTAGACCTGGTTATTGGAGTTTCTTCTTTTTTTCTTTTCTTTTTTTTTTTTTTTGCGGTACGTGGGCCTCTCACTCTTGTGGCCTCTCCCGTTGCGGAGCACAGGCTCCAAACGCGCAGGCTCAGCGGCCATGGCTCACGGGCCCAGCCGCTCCGCAGCATGTGGGATCTTCCCGGACCGGGGCACGAACCTGTGTCCCCTGCAACGGCAGGCAGACTCTCAACCACTGCGCCACCAGGGAAGCCCTTGTCTTAATTTTATTCCTCTATTTTTCTCATCTCTTTTTTATCATACTTTTTTTTTTCACTTATTTTCTTGCATTTAATTCATTTTTTGTATCATCATGACTTATATTATACTATTGCCAGTTTTAAAGTTTTTCTTTCCTGATGAATGAATGAATATTTCAGTGAATATGAGATGGGTGGAGAGAATCAGGGAAACTGCATGAGAGAGAAAGGTTGACATGAGTTAAAATGGATTCGTGGGCAATATATTAAACAGATTTTAACCATGAAATCAACAGAGTTATGAGTTAAAAATAATTTAAATAGAAAGGAGAACCTTAAGAGAGGAAGAAATTAGATGGTGGGAAAAGTGTATAGAGGAAATGATTCTGTCCTGTCACTGAAGGGCAACAATGAAAGCTTGGTTATTGTCTAAAGCAAACCACGAAGTAGAGGAGTCAGGTAGGATGATGAGCTTTGTAGTACAGTGAAAGTAGTTTTATATTCTGAGGGCTTTTACAAGTTGGCTTTTCATATTACAGCAGCACAAAGATTTAAATTCAGCCTGAGTTCAAGGGTACTGTTTCCTGGCAGAAGATCAAATTACTTGGTCATCAACCAGGAATGGGAGAGATGGTGAGCTGAGTAGTCCAGCATGGTGCCTGCATTGATTCTGCTAATGCGAGACACACAAAACATTGATTACCATAAAGATGGTATGCACTGATTGTCATAAAATTCTTAACCGAATCCTGCAATGAAGTTCACCAGGAATTGGGGACTTTCTTCCAGAAGCCAGAAAGAAACACACACACACACACACACACACACACACCACACACACACACTCACCTGAGAACAATATTGGAAAGGTTGCACTGAAAGAAAAATCTGCTTTCTGATATAAGACAGAGGAAGATGAGGCCAGAGCTGCTCTAAAGACTAGTGAAAAATGAATGGAGGAATTATGAGGTAGTGCATGGCTCTCCTGAGGGCTGGCTTGGAACTTCTAAATCCGACCATGCTGGTCTTAAAAGGAAAATTCTGGAGTGGGGATGGAGAGCAGTGTGGCCTAACACATAAATACTATCCATGGTTTAACAACCAAAATTAAACCAATGTAATTCTGCTGAAATATCTCTATAGAAATACTGGAAGGTTTTTTAAAAAAGAAAACCTTTTAGATATAAAACAGTTTCCTGCTTTATATACTTACCACATGCATATATGTCTTAAACTATCAAAACACATTAATGAACCATAAAAAACATAAGTAATTCTGGGGTAAATGTTGGCTTATTTTAATAAGTAATACTCAGAATATTACTATAAGATCATTCCTTAACCTGAATCACTTAAATTCTCTTAGAACTCAGTTTCACATCAGTAAAATAGGAGTATTTGTTAAGATGATCACGAAGATGCCTTCAGGCTCTCAAACTGCAGAATTCTCTAATTATGTATGACTACTTGTGGTTGAGTTATCTCACATTATCTCACGGACAACCACAGTGCCATACATACTAGGAAGCTAAAAATGTTTAATGCATGAGTGGATGTTCATTTGTATTGCTTAAATTTAAATAAAGAAACCTAATAAAATATATTTCCCCAAAAAAAGAATTATTTCCCACAAAATATCCTTAAACTATGTCCTCCGCATTCTAATTTTTCAAAGTAAAGACAAACTATAGTTCGCTTTGACAATAATATAACAGATAACAATATTAGTTCCACTCAATGTAAACAAATACTACACTAAAATGTCTTTAGCAATTACTTTCATTTTTTCCAGTGATATATTAACTTTATGCCTTGTTTTCTTATACAACAAATATTCATGAAGTAGTTAGACAAAGATGCCACAGAGATATGCCATTCAACCATATGTGTCAGGACTTATACAACAGGTGTTTGAAAATAAATACATAATAATAGTAAGGGGTTATGCTGTCTAAACAAGGTTTGTGATAAGGGGAGAGGAATTCAACTTAAAGTTTGTAAAATTATAATCAAATTATAAAGGTTATTAGTTTATAAATCACTGGAAACATCTTCTGCCTTCAATATTAGAATTAGTGGCTGGCAAAAGAGTACACAGACATTTGGATAGGATAATAAAATATAGAAGTGTCAGTCTAAAGGTAGGTGAGAAAAATTGAGGCAAAACAAAAAGAGAATAAAAACAGTCTTTACTGTGGGACTGTAGAGAAAATACTTTTATGCTTCTGCATGGTTAGAGATTTCTGAGCAAATTTTACAGGAACTTCGGTTAAGGGATAAGCTTGGAATGTAAAAGATGACTAGACCCATAGTGAGAACTTTGGAAAGATTGAACTTCTCAGAGCTGTGTTTCTACATATCAAAATGGAATGGAGCCTGGAGCCATGGAGCCATTTTTAGGGGTTGTAAATCTGGAGACAATCATTTTATCTTTCTACCCACTTTTTTCCACAAAGTCATTTATTTATATCCCAAAGAGATAGAATTTAGGGGACTTCCCTTTCTCTTCCTGAGGAGAAGTTATTTACATTAAGAAGAGCTTCTCTTCCTCTCCTTAACAGGGAGACAACACGTATATAAGCACACAGATTCTTATCTTTTGGTTCCTTTCTTGTGGTGTACCACCCCCTTCTGTGCACATGTGGAGTCCATCTGACTCTCATAGCAACACCAAAGGAAGGGGCAAGGTAGGGAGGTGGGGATCCAATGCTGTTAGTGCTGTAAGTGACAGTAACTTTGATCTCTGCTCCAGAAACCTTTTGTATTCAGGACAAATATAATATGTAAAGAAATTAAAATACATATTAGTCACCAAATAAATGAGAGATTTTCTTATACATCTACTACCAGCTCTCTCTCTATTTCAATCACAAGGAAATCTTTTTGCTCATTATAGCTTTCTCTCAATAAGTATGGTTAGCCATTCATTTATTCAGATATCAATCAGTTCATTTAAATTTCAACTGGACCAAACACCTAAAAGATTACAAAGAAGTACGAAACCAAGCCTTGACATGAGAAAAAAAAAAATAGAGCTGATCAAAAAATCAAAAACAAAACCCACCAATTAACTAAGCAAGCAAATAATCCTAACCCCTCTAAAACAACATGAGGTACATGGAAGTATGTTGTAAAATACATTATGATTCCTGCCATCGAGAATGGCAAGATAATTTCATCAGTGAGAGCTTGAGATGGCATGTGACTGACATGTACAGGGACGTTTTCTCAGTAGAAGTCTTTGATCTTTCCCGTTATAGTGAAGGGAAAAAGTGTTTGTTTCAAAATATAATTACCTTGAAAAATGGAAGTAAGAAATAATGCCTAACTATTCAACTACATACACTGCCAAACAGTTTTTATTGTAGTACTTATTACAATCAGATATTTTTTCTAGTACATAAGTTTTACTTTTTGCATTTAATAGAAGTAACTTGCATTTAATATGAGTAATTGGGTCAAATCTTAGTTAAACAACAACGAAAACCTTTCAAATTTATTTTCTTACCTAATCATAATTAAATGTATTGATAGATAATTTCATTTTCTATGGAAATGAAACTTTCTACAACTTATTTTCCTTGTAAAACTTGTGGTAAAATATACATAAAATAAAAGTTACCACTTTAATCATTTTTGTGTTCAGTTCTGTGGCATCAAGTACTTCACATTGTTGTACAGCCATCACCACAATCCATCTCCAGAATGTTTTCATCTTCCCCAGACAATACTCTGTACCAGTTAAACACTAACTCCCTATTCTTCCCTCTTCCAGCCCCTCTTCTGACCACAATTCTACTTTCTGTCTCAACGAATTTGACTGCTCTAGGAACCTCATATAAATGGAATCACACAATATTTGTCCTTTTGTGACTTACTTCACTTAGTAAAGTATCCTCAAGATTTATCTATTCCGTAGCATGTGTCAAATTGTCCTTCCTTTTTAAGACCATATTATTCAGTTATATGTATATACCCCATTTTATCTATTAACTCGTCCATGAACACTTGGGTTACTTCCATTTTGGGGATATTGTGAATAATGTTGCTATGAACATGGGTGTACAAATATCTATTTGAATAGCTGCTTTTAATTGGGGGGTGGTAGTAGTATATACCCAGAGGTGAAATTGCTGGATCAGATGGTAATTCCATGATTAACTATTTTAGGAATCACTATACCATTTGTCCCTGTGGTTGCGCCATTTTAAATGCTCACCAGCAATGCACAAGGGTTCAGTTTTCTCCACACCCTCACCAACACCTGTTATTTTCTGTGTTCTTTGTAATAGCCATACTAATGAATGTTAAGTGTTATTTTCCTTTGATAGATATCAAGATATCTTCATTCTATCATATTCTTCTGAGTAACTGGAGAAAACAGTAACTAAATTCTACTCCAATTTCTGAGTTTAAGGACATTGGTGACAAACACTCTTTTTAATACCTACTGTAAGATGCCATTCTGATAACTTTTGAATAATAAATGATGCCTGTTTTATAATATATTATAAATTGTAAGCTTTAAAATGTGTCCAATTACAATCTGCTTTATAATCACATTCAGAAAATAAGGGAATACATCATCTTTTCTTAGTATTTTACAATATAACCAAAGGAACTGCTAACTGGCTGATAGGATAAAAAAATGATAAATATTAATGGTTAACTATCCTCTCTGTGTTCATATTTAATTGGTTTTCAGATAAAGTACCTATTCATGGAAATTAAATAAGTATTCAATAATTAATGGCAAATTACACATAGTTTTACTTTGACATTTCATAATACTCCATTAAAAGCACTGAAGAAAATCCCATAAACATAGGCATGTTATTTAAATCTACCAATTCTATTTTCTTTAAACAGGTTATTTACTTTTAGATCAAGAAACTTGATGAAAAAGTTCATTTCAAAAGCTCATAAAACAAAGCGATATTCTTACAATAATGATATCTAGTTTTATTTAATAATTAACACCTGAAAATGTAAATCTACTTTGGTTTACTCTCAATAAAAGTATAATAAAATTAAAAATAACCAATATAAATTTGCATTTAAATGGAAATATTTTCTTTTGTTAACCCAATTGTTTCTTAAAGAATGTGATTAGAGCTGACAGTTTATAGTTTTTAATTTGAATTAGAATTCACTTCTCTGCCCCTTACTCAAATTGGTAAATTCCACTGCTAGGTGTATACCAAAGACAGATAAGTGTTTAGGTCCAGTAGTATGATTCACAAGAAACTTTATATCAGTATTAGATATAGCAGTTTAAAACTTCAGAAGACTAGGGACTTCCCTGGTGGTCCAGTGGTTTAAAACTCTGAGCTCCCAATGCAGGGGGCCCAGGTTCCATCCCTGGTCAGGGAACTAGATCCCACATGCCACAAATAAATGAGCCCGCATGCCGCAAATAAATGAGCCCGCATGCCGCAGTGAAGATCCCGCGTGCTGCAACTAACACCCAGCACAAATAAATAAATAAATAAATAAATAAATACTAACAGAAACCACATTAAAAAAAAAAAAAAACTTAAAATGGCTAAATGTGCATAAAATGAAGAATGTCTCAAAATAGATTATTTTACAGCAATGTAAAAGGAATGAATTATGCTACATTAAACAACATGGAGAAGTTTCAAAGATATTACTGAGTAAAATAAAATTATGAAATTTAAAAACAGGGTAAAATAATCTAAGGTAATAGAATTCAGACTAAGTGTTACATTTAGGGAAAGTTAGTGTCTGAAAGGGGTACAGGAATGATTCTGATATGTTGTGCTGTTCTCTATCTTAATCCCAGTGACAATTAACTCAGTTTTATATATTTATAAAAGCTCATCAAACTGTATCATTATGATATGTGACTTTTAGCAGATTATACTTCGATAAATAGGTTAATAATAATAAAAATAATGCAGAACATTTCTCTATTACCTCTCCCAAATCTAAAATTCTATGATTCTATGAAATCCTTAAGTACTCTCCTATTCTTATTATTTTTCTTGTCTATGTCTATATACTGTCCCTTGCTTCATCTGCTTCCCAGTCAATATAAATTATCCTCATGCCTGGCAATTCCCTAAAACTTCAATGAATAATTTGTCTCACAGTTATGCCTTCAAAATTTCTACTACCCCACTCTCAACTTCATCTTAACAATCCCTTTTTTTTCCTCCAATAAAGCTTTATAATTTAAGTGTTAAACAGACCAAAGTAGCAATATCATGCATCAATTATAAGCTGCTTTTCTGCATTGGATTGGGAGAAAAGTATTAGCAGATACTAATCCTATAAATTGGTAATATACACTTTTAACTGACTGTTATATTCATTGAATCTGATTTAATTTTTGATCATTTTCTTTTGAAGTTTCAACATCAACATCTGGAGAAAAGATTGGGGAATAATTTATTTCTTTAAATTGTAATTCATTAAAATAAACAAAGTATTAAATTAATACATTAATTTCTTAATAAATCAAGAAGTTTTACCTATTTTAATTTCACATTTTACTATTTAAAAAGTTCTTAGAAATTAGCCATTATTTGTTAGTATATGTGTTTTTAAAAATAATAAAATAAGATTAAAAACAAAAGCTTATAATATAGAAAATTCTGCGTCTCTTACAGTATAATAGAACACAGTGATATTTTTCTTTCTTGGGAATTTCTGATAGCACTCATCTCGGATCAATCCTCACACACAAATGTATGGTTTGAATCCCATGTTATTTGCAGAGAACACCTTTTTCATAATGTGATAGCACATCTAAATTCTAGGGGATTTTATACCTCAGTAAACATCAATACAATGCAAATGATGATTTATGGGTTTTCTTTTATCTATGATCTTTTATTCATTGCCTCATGTAGAGCAAATGTGAAATATAGTCTTTGTTCCACAAATACAGAGAGAGAGTACGGAATTCTTGGATCAGCTATCTTTTATTTTAAAAAAAATAAAACAAACAAACAATGAGATGGCAAGTATTCTACATTTTTGCAGTTTATTTTGTGATAAGTCCCTTCTAGTATTTAAAAAAAAAATTCTAATAACGATTTGTCCTGAAGAAAATGAATTTGGTTTTGAAGTATTATGTTTAAAATTTTTTTCTTACTCAGAAAGAATTTTAATTAAATAAAAATTAAAAGTGCAATTATATTGCATTCAAATATGCAGTGTTGACATTCATAAACCTGCTTTAAATTCTCTCCACTTGAGCTGTGATGGCAGGATGAGTAGTGGAGAAGCAGAGTACAAATACTAGAAAAAAAGCACTGGTGTTAAATAGAGTGTATTGCACTTAAACATTAGTAGTGTTCAATATTTAATGTCCAAATATGACAAGTTATAGGTCTTATCTCAGAGTTGAAAAGCACCTTAATTCTCAGAAAGACAAGGAATTTCTAATGGATGAAACTCCTTTATGAAAGTTTTCCCAAACACTCACCAGATCTGTAAGTGTCTGGCAGCAAGTTACCCATTCTATTGTTGGATAACCCTTACTTTGTTTTTTGAGGTAGTTGGTGTTTTGTTTTGTTTGTTATTTTCATGTTGACATAACTGCCTACCTGCTTAGTAGACCCTTACAAGTTCTGCCTGTGAGTACACAAAGAAGACATGCAATCATGTGACAGCACAGAAAATGTATACAGATACCTTTCATGACCTTTCAGAGTTGGCTCCCTCAGGCTAATCATCTTCATCCTCGTGTCTTTAACCCATTTTTCTCTTTCAACATCCTTCCTCTCTTGTTCCCTCTGCCCTTTCTTTTATTTCTCTTTCACTCTTTTCTTTTCTTTTTTTTTTGCAATACGCGGGCCTCTCACTGTTGTGGCCTCTCCCACTGCGGAGCACAGGCTCTGGACGTGCAGGCTCAGCGGCCATGGCTCACGGGCCCAGCCGCTCCGCGGCATGTGGGATCTTCCCGGACCGGGGCACGAACCCGTGTCCCCTGCATCGGCAGGCAGACTCTCAACCACTGCGCCACCAGGGAAGCCCGTCTTTTCTTGTTTTTATGAAAATTAATCAATAAAAATTTCAATTAAAATAGAGTTGGGAGGCCAGAAGGGGGAGCTCTCATGCCCTAAGAGATAGCAGAGCCCAATAGGAAGAAGACTCCTCTTCTTGCCTGGCAAGAGCTCAGCCAATGAAGTCACAGTCACAACTCAGCCATTGAAGAGCCATGAACTCTTTGTTTACTATAGACCTCCCAAATTCTTCCCTTCTTTAAGAGTTCTCCTCTCCATATTTGCTGGGGACTTGCATGTGGCTCACCCTGGTTGCGGACCCAAACTGCAATTCTCTGCTGATCCCAAACAAACCCATTTTTGCTGGAGAAATAACTGGCAGTCTATTTGTTTTAAGTCAACATTTTCAATTAGCGTTTGACTGGGATCTCTTATACAACAAACATTGTAGATACCATTGGAATTATAAAGATAAATACAATAGAGACATTGTCTTCAAAGAACTTTAATAAAGTGTCTAGTGTCAACTAAACAAATGATTATAGCCCTATAAAACAACTGCTATAATGGAAATAAACACATTGTTTATTACTGTATACAACCCTGACAATAATACTCTAGAGATGGGTATTATGTTTATTTTGTTAATTATAAGGTAATGTATGCCCACTGTAGAACATATATACATGTAATGATAATAACAATTGTTGTTATTATTATTATCATCAATATGATCATTTATCACGCATTTGTTTTGTGTCAGGCAACTTACCAAGCAGTTTGCATTTATTAACTAAATTAAAATGCACAATAAAACTTTGTTATATGTCTTATGATCCTACCATTATCCTCATTTTCAGGTATAAAAAGTGAGGCAATGGGGCTTCCCTGGTGGTACAGTGGTTGAGAGTCCGCCTGCCGATGCAGGGGACACGGGTTCGTGCCCCGGTCCGGGAAGATCCCACATGCTGCGGAGCGGCTGGGCCCGTGAGCCATGACCGCTGAGCCTACGCGTCCGGAGCCTGTGCTCCGCAGCTGGAGAGGCCACAGCAGTGAGAGGCCCACGTAAAACAACAACAACAACAGCAACAACCACAAAAAGTGAGGCAAAAAGACATTTCACACTTAAAAACTGCTAATTCTTTGTAGGAGCTAAGGTCATTTGATTCCTGAGCCTACACTTTTATAATGCTGTAAGTGACATGAATATCACTGAAACTCCATTGGTTGGCATGTTCTGCTTTTAGTCTTTCACATTCATTATCCCTTTTCTTTGGCCACAACACCCTGGTTTTTCAAACAAGGGTTCACTCCAAGTTTGGGGCTTGCTCCCTTCCTTACAACTCCAGGTGTGGGCCGTAGAGCAATCAGCAACAGCTTCTTCCCATGAACCTGTGAATGGTTTGTAGATCACCTGACACACAAAGGCGCATCCATCCTAGGAGATATTGGGTGGGGGCTTCTGAGTAAGAAAAATTCCTTATTCTTCTGCATAAGAAACATATATTTCTCCTAAAGGTGAACAAGGCAGAATGCAGCCCTTTGAAGCTGTTGGAAGTCATCTTATCATCATGAGGGGAATCTAGTTTATGTATCTTAGAAACAAAACATAAACAGAATTAGGTAAACAGCGCTATAGGATTATTCCTTATTTAAGCTATTCAGATGTCTCTGCTAAATTTTTTCTTTAAATATTGCAGCCTGTTTGGGTTGAGTTTCTGTTATTTGAAAACAAAATTTTCCAACTTGATACATGTCAATAAACAAGGTATGCTTTACTAACCCCACAGTATAAATAAATACATAGTATAGATAAAACTGTATATATTGTCCCTTCCAAATCTTCTCCAACCACAATCTTACTGACTCAGTTAACCTTGACATAGAATTCTGCCATTTCTCTCCCACAATTAATATTGATATTTAAATTTAAGTGCTATTGAAATAAGATAGTAAAGAGAATATGCCTTAGAAGACTCCTGTTATGAAATATGCAGGAAAGCTTAAAGATTGGGATGGGATTGGTTATATCCACTTACATATTTGTTTAATAATGTTCACTAAGCATCTACTGTATGTCTACCCTGGAGATAAAAATTTGAACAAGTAAAAATACCTGTGCTCACAGAGTTTACAGTTTAGTTCTCTTCCAACATGCACACAGTCTTTAATGACACTAAACGCAGATACAGTGAACAAGCAATTTAGAGATTAGTAGGAAATAAATGTAAAAACATTTAACATACGTTTTTCTAGTTGCATAATCAATCTAGAATACAAAAAATGAACTGAATGTTTATGTTTAACAAGTGCCCTTTACCTACACAGAAATGAAATTATTGATAATTAGAAAAATGTCACAACGACTCTATGTTGTTCCTATAGAAACCTTTGCCACACGGGATATGTGACATACATTCCACTGTTTTGACATGATTAAGTGTCAAGGGAATGACATTTCTGAGGTAATGTGAGGTTAACTAACGGTGACTAAAAATACAGGTTTCTACCACCTGAGCTTGAAGGAAGATATATGTATAACATTCACTACTATAAATGATTAATAATTTAACAGAATTGATTTTTTTTGAATAGAAAGAGAAAAAGTCAATTAAATTAGGAGAAAAAAAAACCCCTCCAACTCAGAGAGCAGGTAATAATGTTTTGGAAATATATTATAACTCATCGCATCTATTTTCATTCCAATATTATTACTTATGGATTTTGCTGAAAATAAATATGCTGGTTTTTTACACTGTATCAACACTAAATAGACAATTGTGAGTCAGGAATTTCCAAAAGACCTTGCCTTATTTCAATAGTATTAGCTAACCATTATTTGTTAAATAATATTAGCTATCTATTCTGTTTGTTTTAATTTTAGATATATTTCAAAATAAAATATGCAAAATATTTTCCTTTCATTGTATTTTATTTTACAGAAGAATATTTTTCATATACTTTATCCTACAGAAAACTTGATTTACAAAGAATGAATTTCCCCATCCATAATTATAATGAAAATATTGGTGGGTCGAAAACCTACAGTTTACTAAAGAACAGTTATCTTAATTTTTTATCTTGTATTTCTGAAAAGAAACCTTTTCCTGTTTGTTTTTCTTCCCCACAGAAATCTGTGAAGTTACTTATTTAGGCAAGATTCAGTTAAATTTGTCACTAACTGGTTAAGAATAGCATAACATTTTTTTTTTTTTATTTTTTAAAACAGTTGTGTTTCAGTATAACAGCTTTAAATTACCATTTGGAAGAAACATCTTTTGATTACTAAGGATTATAGTAGGAGGTGTTTTCAGTCTAAGAAATTTGAAGATTGAAGGGTGCTATGGACTGAACTTTGTCTCCCCATATAGTCAAATGTTGACATCCTAACCCTTAATATGACTTATTTGGAAACAGAGTATATTAGGAGGTAACTTAGGTTAAATAAAGTCATAAGAGTGGGGCCCTTGAATAATTAGTGCCCTTAAAATTGAAGAGATGTGGGGCTTCCCTGGTAGCTCAGTGGTTGAGAGTCCGCCTGCCGATGCAGGGGACACGGGTTCGTGACCCGGTCCGGGAAGATCCCACATGCCGCGGAGCGGCTGGGCCCGTGAGCCATGGTCGCTGAGCCTGTGCGTCCGGAGCCTGTGCTCCGCAACAGGAGAGGCCACAACAGTGAGAGGCCCACGTACCACAAAAAAAAAAAAAAAAAAAAAAATTGAAGAGATGTAAGAGAGCTCACTCTCTTCAACAGTTGAGGACACAGCAAGAAGATGGCAGTCTTCAAGCCAGGAGGAGAGCTCTCACCAGAACTCAACCATCTATGCTGGCACACTGATCTCAGACCTCCTGCCTCCAGAACTGTGAGAAAATAAATTTTTGTCATTTAAGCTACTCTGTCCATGATAATTCGTTATGACAGCCCGAGTTGACAATTACAAAGGGAGATCTAAAATGGGCACCTAAGCCCACAGTAGAAGAAAGAAGAAATTATGATAGTGGTTACAAAAGTCATTTAATATCTATTCATTAATTCCTCTATTAAGCAAATATTTACTACATACCACTATGTGCTAGGCAGAGAAAACAGCAATGAATAAGACTCTTCTCCTGGCTCAGCAGAGGGTGTATTTTAATGGAACAGGTAATAATAGATATGAAATATCAGGTAGCTGTAAGTGTTGTGAAAAATATATATATAAAGTAGTATATGAGCTCAGAGTTTGACAGTACTGCTATTTTAAATATGATGACATAGCAGTCACAAAGAACTGAAGAAAATGGGAGTGGATATTAGGGGAGAGCCATACGAATATTTGGAAGAAGGCATCCAGGAAAAGAAAAAAGGAAAAAACCAAGTGAAAAAGTCTTGAGAAAAAAAGCCGGGCATACATGGCATATCTGTGTGAACGTCAAGGAATTGATACGGATGAGCATGTGTATGCAGTGGAAGGAATAAGGATTGAAGAAGTCGGACAACATTGGATACTGGAGTCCTTGGTAAAGATGTTGGAATTTATTCCAAAAGCTGTAGTATAATGGTGTAAATTCAACATACACCTTAATTTGAAACCTGGAGAATTAAAAAAAAAACCTGAAGAGCGTCAAATTGATTAAAAGATTCTGATTTTTTAATAATGAATTTCAGAGGGGCAAAAAAAAAATAATGGTCTATAATATTGTCACCTGTTAATGTAATCAGGCTTTTGCATGTGGTAATTGAGGCCTTCTTCAATTACCTGATTATCTAAATGAGCCTCTCTCACAAAAGTCTTATCCTGCTTAACTTTTCTTCAATGGAGCTTACTGTTACCTCACAAAGGGCCGTCCTGGAATCCATAAGTTTATCCCTTAACTTATGATGGTTCTGCTTGATGCTTTTTTTGGCTTTACTATGGCATGAAAACAATACACATTCAGTAGAAACCATACTTTAAATGTTGACCTTTTCCTGGGTTAGTGACATCTGGTAGATACTCTCTCATGATGCTGGGCAGAAGTAACCTCCGCTCCCAGTCAACCACGGGGTCAAGAGAGCAAACAACCAGTACACTTACAACCATTATGTACCCAGACAACCATTCTGTTTTTCACTTTCAGTACAATATTCAATAAGTTACATGAGATATTCAATACTTTATTTTAAAACAGGCTTTGTGTTAGATGATTTTGCCCAACAGTAGGCTAATGTGAATGTTCTGAGTGTGTTTAAGGTAGGTTAGGCTAAGCTATGTTGTTTGGTAAGTTAGGAGTATTTAATGCATTTTCTACTTAAGATATTTTCAACTTACAATGTGTTATCAGAACAAAACTCTTGTAAATTGAGGAAAATCTGTATTTATTTATTTCATTTATTTTTTCTTTGTGGTACGCGGGCCTCTCACTGCTGTGGCCTCTCCTGTTGCAGAGCACAGGCTCCGGACGTGCAGGCTCAGCGACCATGGCTCACGGGCCCAGCCGCTCCGCGGCATGTGGGATCTTCCCGGACCGGGTCACGAACCCGTGTCCCCTGCATCGGCAGGCGGACTCTCAACCACTGCGCCACCAGGGAAGCCCTGTGTATTTATTTTTTTATTGTCCAGTTCTGTCAGCTTTACCATTAGAACGTAAACTTCCTGAGGGAAGGGATTTTGTCTCTCTTCTTCAGCATTGTACTCTAAATGTCTAGACTGGTGCTCATTCACTGTTGAATGACTGCATTAATGAATCACAACAGTTGAGAAGCAATTTTGGTGTTATGATGAGAGAAATGTCATAGATAAAATGGAAGCACTAGCACAGTGGAGTATTTGTCTATTTGCACTAAAAGATTAGTCATGAAGGCTTGATTGGAACTGTGTCTTTCTTATTTATGTAAAAAGCACCTAGTACAACACTTAATAAATAAAGAAAGGCACTTGCCATAGATAATCTAAAGCAAAATTAGAGTTAGCAGGAAAATACCACAAATCAGCTTAGAAAAAAATTTAAACTCATAGGAAAAATAATTCTGTGATAAGGACACAATAGATTGAGAATATAACAGGCTGAAGAAGCATGTTGAAGTCTATGGATACTGGGGAATGGATTGTATAAAAGAAGTCAAAAATCAAGAAGAGCATGAGATAAAAAGGGCGAATGAAATTAAGTGAAGAGCCATCATTTACTCAATATTTTAAAAAAGGGAGCGTATCAAATCCTCTTTATTTTTAACTAATATACTCATCAATCTTAAATTAAACTGAATACAATCCCCATTACATTCTAGTCTACCTTGAGAGGATATTGACAAAATTATTTTCACGGTACCATTTTTTAACTTACTGCCTCTATACTATACTACCTCTATAACAATATTTTTAAACATTTTTTGCATATTTAATATACTAGGTCACCTGGCACATTTTCTATATTTTTATTGCTTAATTTTGAGAATATATTTAACTATGTTGTATTTAAAATGTGTCTACTTTCAAAAGGGAGACTATTAGCTGCCTATGAATTCCAGCTAGAGGAAAATCTGCATTACTAATTTCAAGAATAAACTTTTTCCTTGTGATCATTTAAGCCAGATAATACTTCAATGTCACTGTGGAATTAAGGCAGGGGTGATTTGGGGATTTACATAGTAATTGGTGTGACACATATGCCATACTGTACAGGGCTATGGACGCAGCTGGTGACGAATTTACTTGCCATAGTCCCTGAGATCAGTATAAAAATGTGATGAAATTGATTTTCTTTTTCATTCTTTGAGGTTTGTAAGTAACCATGCTGGCTAATGAGCTAATTTAGATAGGCTTTAAACAAGAATATAATCACATTGATGCTAATTATTAGAAAGTAGCAAAAAATGAAGCTTTTTAGCTTTCATTCCAGGTTTTAATTAGCAATTAAACGAAAAGTTACTTGACCTATGATTAAGTTTCAATGTGTTCTTATATGTATATATGTAAAACAGTTTTAGAACTATAATTTCCATAAAAATGTCTCCAAAAGAAATATCACCAAATATCTTTCCAATAATAAATATTCTAAAAAATACATTTAAACTAAATACTGGAGATGCAGCACAGTTATGAGTATCCTTGCAAGTAAATTAAACTCTAACAAATGGAACCAGAAAAAGTTCTATATGAAAATGTCATCTAAATTAATCCCAGTTCTTAAAGTATTAAATTATTTCTGACTCATATATTTGCTTTGTTCATAATCGGGTAATTGTCTGATGCATGTTGTACCATAATGATTGTCATTTTTAATATACAAAAATATTTAGTAGTGACAAAATAAATTAAAAAATGAAAAACATTTAAATGTCTTTTGGGGGCACCTCATTGTCTTTGCAGCCATAACATTTATATGATAAGGTGTTTAAAAATAGCGTTATTGCCAAACTTACATGAAATGTTAGAAAAGGATATAAATTTTAGCTTTAGAAGTATATATATAGTAGATTTCTGTATTATTCTTGGTACCTCTGAATCTTTTTTTTAAAAATAAATTTATTTATTTATTTTTGGCTGCGTTGGGTCTTCTTTGCTGCGCGCAGGTTTTCTCTAGTTGTGGCAAGTGGGGGCTACTCTTCGTTGCGGTGCGTGGGCTTCTCATTGTGGTGGATTCTCTTGTTGTGGAGCACAGGCTCTAGGCATGCGGGCTTCAGTAATTGTGGCCCATGGGCTCAGTAGTTGTGGCTCACGAGCTCTAGAGCAGGACAAATCCACAGGAGAGGAAAAGTGTAGAAGCGTTTACTATTCTGAAGGTTATCTAATTTCTTTTCAATCAAGGCTAATTCAACAACAAAACAGTTTTAAGTGACGCGGAAGCTTAAAGCTTACAGTTTTCATATATTCCTTATGGATTTTCCTAAGCCTTTTCATATTCTATTTTAAATGTGTGTTTCCTGCTAGCACCTTCCCCGTCACCACTGCAGAGAGAGGAGCATTATACAGATAAGACAAAGTCTGTAACTTATTAATTTTAAATCTTATTTCTTTAGTTCCTGGCACATAGAAGGTGCTCAGTAAATGATTGCTGAATGCAGGAGCAAATCCGGTTTTACCTGCTATTATCTGCAATGAGGATCTTTTCAAGATTCAAGATAATTACTAAGGGTATTCATATTTTTAAAACTCTGATATGTTAGTAATTCCACTGGTAATTACACACATTTCACAGAAACTGAAAATATCCTTCAAACTACTATTAACCACAAAGTTTAACCAAATAGACTTCTAAGTATGTTTAGACATGAAGGCTTAATAACATAATATATCCTTCACAATCCATAATACTTAGAAAATATGTAGAATCCCGTGGCACAGGACTAAGTACTAAAATACTGGTCTTAAAAATGCATATATATATACATGTATACATATAACATACTCTGTGCTTCCCTGCTTCTTCAATAGATGAAACGGAATATAATTTAATGCTTTCTTGATGACTTGGACTCATTATCATGAACTTCAGTTATGTGACATCCTATACTGTTACAGATATAATATGACTACAGATGCTGATGGCATAAATTCTATTATTAAGTTTTAATAGTCTAATGTAATTAGCTGCAATGTACATTGCAAAGCAGCAATTGTTTTGTCTTCTTCCATGTTTTAGTCACTTTCTTTGATACTGTTATTATTTGCTAAGTCCCTGTAATTAGTTAAGGGAAAGCTCAGGCTATATTTAAAAAGAAATCCTGAGGAAAACATATAATCTACTTAAAAAATCTCCACAGGCTTGGTTTAACAAATTACTTGGTACTGTTAATGACCACTAAAACAGTAGAAATTTCCCAAAACACGGTACCTGCACATGGTGCCAGATGTTTTATTTAACAGATTTGAAACTAAAAATCAATTTGGTTGTCATTCATTGCCCTTTTGAGGATTTAGCCATAAAAATGAATCAGTGAAGACAAGAGGGAGATACATAAGAAACTCTATTTTGTGTTAAATATAAAAGGGAATTTTTTTGCTAACATAAATCCATAATTGTGATAGGATTATTTTCTATAAATAGTCAATAGGTAGGTACACATATTCATAAACTCATAACAACTCTACTTACTCATAGGGATACTTGATATTAAAAATACCCTGCATAATAAGAATAATATATTTAAATGTTCTTTAAAAGTGTTATCAAATATTTTGATGTGAATGTTTGAAATGATTTACTTATTTCTTTTACATTTACATTTTCAAGCTGGCAAAAATTTTACAAGTTGAGGAGAATGTTTGCAGTTTGCCTATTACTTTTCCTGTCACTAATGGAGATAGCTGATCTAATCACTTTAGAGAATTTATATCATTTATATCAATGCCATTTTTATTTTTTCTATATTATTCTCATGTAGTAAGTAATCCCATGTTGACCTTTACTCATATCCTGCTTCCCCATGAAAGAGCATCCTGTAATCTATAGACATATCTAAAGAGGCCAGGAAGGTTAGGATGTGCTGTCATTTACGCAAAATGTCATCAGATAGAGGGTGCCCCAAGGAGAATACAAATCCTTCTTGCTATGGTCAAGCATCTCAATGATGCTTCGTAGGCAATCAAGTACATAGACGCTGGTCTGACCTGCCATTGACTTGAGTAGACCGCCTGACGTTTCAAGCTTGCTATTTAATCGGCCAAATTCCAGTTATAAGAATGGGTAATTTCTAGGGAAGACTATGGAGCACTTTATCTACTTTCCTCAAGTTTACCTTACTTTTTTATAGCCTCAGGGGTTTGCTCATGTCCCTTCTTTCTGGAATTCATTTTACCTCCCATGTGGGGGGAAAGCGACATTAATTCCTCCTTTGGAACTTAGAAGGAAGCACTTCTGTGATCCTAAATGCTCTGTAGCATGCAGGCTCCTGTAATAAATCCATTGCACCTGCTCTATCGGCCCCTTCAGCAAACCACGCTGCACTTACCTGTTCTCTTAGTCCAATTATCATGATAGCAGGACTTTCCCCACCTACTGCCTAGGTGTGTCCAGCAACGCTCATATATTTATTCTTTAATCTCTGTGTCATTTCTGTTTTTAACTTTTCTTCTAAATACAAATTTAACAAATGTATCTTGATGGTATTCTTCAAATATTACAAAAAATAGTTAATATCTCCTTAACACAGAGGTATCTCTTTTACTGAAAAGACTTCTCTCTAGCTGTTCTATCAGGTGATTTTTCAGTTCTGTTAAAGATTTAAGGAACTTGAAACAGGAACATGATGCTCTCTGCAATCTCAGAAAAGCTTGAGTATTTTTCCTAGTCTTCTGCTCCTGACACCAACTAGATTGAACACGAAGATTTCCCCTGACAGAGATAAGATATTAAACCTAAACATAAAAACAATGAAGCAAGTTTTCATAAGCTAAATCCATTCCAATAAGAATAATTAAGAATATTTTCTCTCTAAATTTATATGTTGATATTGTCTTTTCATTTTAAAAATTAGTGGAGGTAAATGATGGTAGTTTTCTAATGGTTTTTATTTGGAAAAAGAAAATGAGTTAATATTAATAAATAAACATCATCTTTAGGTCCTCCCATTTTTGTTGCTGTTACTGCTGAACTAGCCCTGGCTCCTGAGATCTATACTCTAAGAAGGCCCTTTCTAGATCAGATGCTAGAAATCCTAGCATCCTGACCACGAATCTTCGTGGATCCAATCACAGGCACTATAACTAAAATGTTTGTTCAGAAGTAGATCGTAGAGTAATAAATACATGGAAGTGACTAGGAAATAATGTTTTTCAAATAGTTTCGTGCAGTTTAGAGTTGTAATATTTATCTTGTTTTCAAAAGAAAACAGCATCATCGTTTTAGTTCCAAATGAGTAATTTGTGGCCTTAAGGCTCACGGGAGGCAAGCTTGCATTCCAGTGCTGCTAAGAGTGAGAGCTCGGATGTCTACGAGGGGGCTTCATCACATTTGCTTTAGACACATTTATGCCTTGCAGCCACTCAGGAGCTCAGAGAAAGAAAAGCCACTGTGATTATATGTTGGAGGAATAATGAAGTCATGTAAAGGAAGGAAAAAAATACTGTGTAGATCACAGTAGCAAATGCACATAAATCCCTTTAAAATATCATTTAGCAGATATAAGCCTTATACCACTAACAGTCGCATTGCCGTCATGAACCTTTTGCAATTACATTTTTACCCCTTCTAATTCAAATTTCCTTTATCATTCAGAATGAGTAATTCTCATATTTTGTATGTACCAAAGAGCAATATGTTGACTAAGACAGTTTCAAAGGAAATTGTAAGATATTTTTGAAGTAGCTCTACTTACTATGTCTGAAAATTCATATATTCATTTTTAATATTATGTATCTTCTAGGTTTTTTACCTTTTCTTCCCAAATGTAACATACTGAATATATAACAAATGCATCTTGATTGTATTCTTCAAATATTATAAAAATAGTTATGTTTCTAAGTATTTAGTAGCTATAAGTATTTTTAGTCATTATATATAAAATGAATTATTTCCATTGACTCAGCAGATACCTTTATAACTATGAAATTACTGCTACCATTGTAGTGGTTTAAGTTGAAGAGGTAAAACTTTGAAGAAAATTTCTACCATTTAATACATAATGAGATTTTTAAAGCATTCTAAGATCAAAGCACAGTAAGGCATTTAATAGGCAGAAACTTTGAAAAAGAATCATAGGCACAAACTGAACTCACAGTTGAAGCCAACTGCTTTTCTTAATTAGGTGTTAGACAAAAGCAATGCACAGAAATTTTCTTTAATTAAAAGAAAATTATACCTGGGACCTCAGCAATAAATATTGGTTAACTGATCATAAAATTATTTTAAAAACACCAAATATTATCACTTAGTACAGTTATCATTATAACATTATAACCAACTTGTTCCAAATCCCAATTTTATTTGCAGCTTTGGTAAATATGTTCTTTAATAAGTCATCCTGAGACGTATGCTTTGCTCTGGGGCTGTGGCGTTTAGTCAAGTCTCTCTAGCTTCATTTACTGCTCACAGCCTTGCTATTTTTGTACCTCCATCATCCCCAATCAAAGAGCTTATTATAGCATTGCTGAAGTGCTCGAGATAGATTTCCACCCTATGGGAGTCATTTCCTCTTATCAAAAGCAGGCTCCTTTTCCCAATCTCTTCCTTTTTCTGAGAATCTCCATTCCACTACTGGGATGGATTAGAGGCAGCGGTTATTAAAATGCAATAGCTTTTCTCCAATTTCTTTGGAATCCTGAAGACAACCCACAGTTTATCTAAAGTCAAGATTTTTTAAATTTAACTCTCTGCATAGTGCTCTGCTGGTTGTATAGTCGTGTGTCAGCCCCCTTAAGGGGCTAACAGTCTAGAAAAAGTAGAATTTTAATTTTTGTAAAATCCATTCAAATGTGATTGAATAAGGAAAGAAAGTAAAAATAAATTAAAAACATATTAAAAAAAATAGATTTTTGTCCACAAACACAAAAGAATTTACTTCATCCCTAAAGTTGTTTATATATATATATATATATATATATATATATATATATATATATATATATATATATATATATATATATATATATATGTTGCGGTACGCGGGCCTCTCACTGTTGTGGCCTCTCCCGTTGCGGAGGACAGGCTCCGGACGCGCAGGCTCAGCGGCCATGGCTCACGGGCACAGCCGCTCCGTGGCGTGTGAGATCTTCCCGGACCGGGGCACGAACCCGTGTCCCCTGCATCGGCAGGCGGACTCTCAACCACTGCGCCACCAGGGAAGCCCGGTAATATATTTTTGTATGTTTTTTTTTTTTTTCCTTTTTAATGAAATGTTACTCTGATTAAAGTGTTCTTTAATCATAGTTGGTGTTTCATGATATATAAGGGGCATCAATATCATTGCAATCTAGGAATGGAATAGAGAGGCCTCATTATGGTGCCCTTGCTCAGACCTTAATTTTGGACTTGACCAGGATTTTCATTACAAACAGTCAATGCAAATGCTGATTCCAAAATAGGTTGTCCCTCTTCTCTCATGTAGGTGTGGTCTTGATTTAATAAGTAAAGCAGGGCAAAGGAAAAGGGAAAGTAAAAGAAATTAATAGCTTTCCCTAGATGTTGAAATACAGAAATTTTGTTTAAAGAGGACAAAACTCATGCTAACTCAAGATCTTAGTGAAAACGTATAATCAGCAAACTCTTTTACATTCTGTTAACCCTAAAAAATCAAATCTTTGCCTTTTAAAAAATCTTTTGCTTGGAAACATTAACTTTTAGGCAATATATCCATTGATTCATTCTTTCTTTTATGCATTCATGGAACAAATATTTGAGCTGTATTGTATCAAAAATTTGATACCTAGCCTCAAGTAGCTCCCTAATAGGATAGTTAGGGAAAATATACTTGCAGGTGTGTACATTACAGACAGTATTAGGATTTATATGTGACTACTAGCTAAATATTCGCTATAGACCATACTCCTCATTTTATTAAAATTAGTCTTTGTACTCATAAACCCAAGATGAAAAACAGATGAGAATGGCATTGCTTTTATTAAAGCTTAGGTGAGGGGCTTCTCTGGTGACGCGGTGGTTGGGAGTCCGCCTGCCGATGCAGGGGACATGGGTTCGTGCCCCGGTCTGGGAAGATCCCACATGCCGCAGAGCGGCTGGGCCCGTGAGCCATGACCGCTGAGCCTGCGCATCCGGAGCCTGTGCTCAGCAGTGGGAGAGGCCACAGCAGTGAGAGGCCCGCGTACCGTAAAAAAAAAGAAAAGAAAAGAAAAAAAAAAAAGCTTAGGTGAGTATCCTGGAAACATTTGCCCCATATTTCCATTACGCTCTTGGCACAAGGCTTTGGATCATTTGAAGCCAATAGAGTTACAGTACTATTTACAAAAGGATGGATGTAGGCAGGGGGAAAGAAAAAGATAATCCATTTCTTGGTGCTGTTCTTACTCTGGGCCAGAAGGAATCAGGGAAGAAGCGGCTCCCCACTATTGGATCCCAAAGGTGGGTAGATGTGGACAGGGCCTTTGGTGGAGGACCACAGCAGCCTGAAGTGATCCTGTGGTCAGCATGCCTGGATATATTGATAGATTCCTTGATGACCTTACTTTTTTCCCTCCCTCTGATAGAGTGCAAGATAGGAGTAGAAAGACTAATGCTTATGTGGATCACTAGCATTTCTCTCCAGCTTATTACATTTGTTTTATTCTTAAAGGCAAAGAATAGATTTCTGATTCTCCAGGTGATCTGGCTTTGGAACTAATGAGATTTGTTAAAAGAAAAATTTGCTGATCTAGTTGGCTTTTATTTAGCAATTCATGAATCAAGAAGCATCCAGTCTAAAAAACAGAAAGGAGTTTGAAAGAGCCATACAAGGAGAGATTTTTATAGACCAAAGTGAGTAGGAACAAGGAGGTTATGCATTTGCTGATTGGTTAGAGCCGGGTTACTGTCCTTATATTGGAGCAGTGTATTGGAGCAGGGGGAGCTAACCTGTGCTGAGCAGACAGGAGCTGATGGGTTGCCTTTGGCCTTCCTTTTCTGGAAGAGTGGGACAAAGAAATTCAGTTAAATTTCGTTTTGCTTAGCATGAGTGACTCCATCTTGGGTCTAATCTAGTAACTTTAAAAGATGCTTTCGTGCCTTCTTTTTCTTTTCTTTATGTTCTTCAAATAGTACCACACTTTTATAGCCAGAGACTCTCTTTATTCTTTGAGAACCGAAAGAGTTGACTGTAAGGCCAACTGGCCCGAGGCAGGGGAACACAATCAGATTCACAGGTGGCATCAGACCAAAATTCTCCGGACCACCCAGTTCCAGAAACTGCCTTGGAGACATTCCGGACCACCCAGTTCCAGGAACTGACCTGGGGACTTTGAACCCAGCCCAGCCTTCCCGCCTTTCGAGGGGCGGGACTAACGGTCCCCCAGGATACCCGAAAAGACCACCAAATAAGGAATACCCTGCGCCCTCCCAGATTCACCACACCCCTTTCCCTTCTTCCCCTATAAAATCTTGCCCAGCCCTCGCCCGGGTGTGACTTCTCTGGCCCCTTTCTCTCGGACCAGTGAACCTCGCCTGGGAGCGCTCCCTAATAAAGCTCACTTGAAGCTTTCCTCTGTTTCGCGGTGCCGTTTGTTAAGATCCGACCTTACATTGACAATTGTAGTTGTTTTTTGTTTTTTGTTTTTTAATCTTCAAGAGTTTCACTGTCCTGGCATGTAGTAAACTTAGCCGAGGCTTGAAAAAGGAAATGGTGAGGATTTGAGTGCCAGGAAGGGAGAAGCAGTGCTTTGTATCTGGTAAATATTTAAGACTCTGATTAATAAGTTATATTTTCTGAAGTTTTTTGCTGGTCTCCCAGCGTTACATCCTCTTCTCCCCCTCCTAATACTGAGTGACCAGAAAGGAAACCTTAGTAGCTGCATTTACCCCCCTTAATTATTTTAGTTTAGCCTATGAATTTTTCTTGTAGAATGATTGGAAAGTTTTTTATTCTCCACTAACATTATGCCCTGAGGAAACAACTCTCCCCAAATTCCATCACTGATAATTGGATTTGATAATACAGATGACCGAAAACCAACAATAGGTTAAATACAAGTGTCATAAAAATGCTTTGCAAAAATAGGTTGGTAGAATCCTAACTTCCAAAAGGTTTTGAAAGTCTAAAAATTAATTAACTATAAAGAAATGTCTCTAGTTTTGAATCAGAAGCAACCCTAAATTGATAAATGTTTGTAGAGATAATGAAGAAATTATAAAGAGAATTGAGGCAACAGAGACATCATTAATTTTTGAGGAAAATGGTAAATCAAAGGCATTGTAACAGCTACTGGGGAGAAGGAAAGTGTTCAGTAGCTAGGCTTCTTGTTTCCAAGTGATAGCTGACATGTTTTGTTTTTTTCTTTTTTAAATTTTATTTATTTATTTATTTATTTATTTATGGCTGTGTTGGGTCTTCGTTTCTGTGCGAGGGCTTTCTCTAGTTGCGGCAAGTGGGGGCCACTCCTCATCGCGGTGCATGGGCCTCTCACTATCGCGGCCTCTCTTGCTGCAGAGCACAGGCTCCAGACGCGCAGGCTCAGTAATTTTGGCTCACGGGGCTAGTTGCTCCGCGGCATGTGGGATCTTCCCAGACCAGGGCTTGAACCCATATCCCCTGCATTGGCAGGCAGATTCTCAACCACTGCGCCACCAGGGAAGCCCTGACATGTATTTTTGATTAAGGATGAATTGAGTTGTATCATTGTGTTGGATCACTAACTATTAGTTGAGAACCTACTATGTACCAGGATTTCTAGTATGTACTGGAATACTGCAGGGAAGTAAAAGTAAATGTCTTTGTTCTAAGAGTTTTTAGACTTTATTATTAAAGGTATGCATTAAATGACGGCATAAACATGATAATATTCTAATATGGAAATATACTTAAGAAATATACATAGTATTATAGGAAATAAAAATGGGAGAAATAATAAAGTCTATGAATCAGGAAAAATCACTCAATGGAGAAAACATTTAAGGTGAAACTTGCAGGGCACTCCATGAATCACATGTTATTAGATGTCACCCTGAAATAAGGCTTATGATTATATAACTGTGATCTGCATTTCTATCAAAATCTAAAGTTAATCACTTATGAGAGCCTATGGCATCTATGTGGTGCCAGTTTAGTTATCTCCTAAGCAGGCAAGTTTGTTAAACTTCCATCCTGTGGTTAATCTTCCCTCACTGAACTCTGAAGACACCATTTCCTTCTGTTTAATAATGATGTTTGTTAGCTCTGAGCTATGAAATCTCTCTGCCTTTAAAGGAGATTAAGTGAAATTAATTACTTTTTCTGCTCCCATGTGTAAAACAGAAAAGAGAAAACTTTCCCCTGCTCCATCATCATCATATTCATGGATGTCTTTACCTGTCTGTCTATTGGCCTGTCTGCCTATCTATCATCTATCTCTCTACTACCTACTTATCTGCTTACCTATTAGGGAGGTGGGGCGAGATGTAAAGGTGGGAGATGGAGTCAATAGGAAAGAAAGATGACAACTGGCCAAGCCAATAAAGCATATACCATTGAAAAATGGAGACTTGACTCTACCCCCATGCCACACAGTTATGCAGATATTTCTGGCTATGTTCCTATATGCTTGTTTCCAAGATCAAATGATATCTTTTCTGTAGTGCACCATATTGCTTACCAAGGTAAGGCAGTGTTAGAGTCTAGAAAAGTGTGGCTTAAATAAATGTAAATGTTTGCACTTCTGATTCATTTCATTTTCATTCTCAGAGAACAGCCTCTTACATATTCAACTTATATTTATATGCAATTTTGTAAATCACCCACGTGAGTAAAAAATGTAATCCTCTGTTTAAATGAAATAGCAGTGTTGGTAGAACCAACATGGTCTAGGACTCAATATAAGAAAAGCACGCTAGAAGGCAAGTAAGAAGGGAAGGAGACATGATGGCAGCCCAGCCCACATACTCTTCAATTTCAGCCTATATTGTAAGTTATTGACTTTTTTCAGAAATAAGATTTTTCTCATTTTCAGATACAAATGATGCTCTTCAGGAAAACTGTGTTCATTTTGGTATGATCAGCAGTGTTCATCGCTAATCCACATATCCTGAGGCTGAGTATAAGTTAAGGATTCCATTATTATAACAGTCTTTTTGTGCTATTCTTTGCTAACACTATAATCTTTTTGTATCCTTATCCCATTGACACTTTTGTTGGCACATTATCAGCAATAGGAAGTTTTCATCATAATCATGTCATATGTTGATAGGAATTTCTAAATATAGCCTTATTGATCCCTCATATGAACTAAACCCTTAGGAAGTAGAGAAGATAGAACTTCTATTGGACTATAGTTATTTGAAATATAGACAGAGAAGGCAGATTTTTATCTTTCTTAAACACTTTCACTGTCTTAACACAATAATTTAAATCTTGTGTAATGACATAAAATTTCTTAGTCTCTAAATGATGAAAAAAAATCCCAACATAAGTACAATCTTTGAATGTATATATGCTATGAGAAATGATACACATTTCTTCTTCTTGCAATGCAGCTATGCAGAAACAAAGGTTATTATGTTAGAGAAGATAAGAAAAAGGAAAAATATGAAAAGGAGTAAAAACCAAATTAAATTTGACAATGCTGTCAAACTAGCTTTAGGTGCACTCATGCCTTTCATTATATATAATCAATTCTATGTCAGAATCTCATCATCACCAGTGGATGAATTCCCATAACTTACTGACAGGTAACACTGCTTTCAGGCTTTTCTCACTTCTACTTTTCTTGTTTTTATTTAGGGAACTAATCTTTTATTACAGACATTGTCTGCTTTAGGTTATTCTCCTATTAAAGAATATTTAATCCGTTACAATCAAAACAGAAATATCAAATGGAAACCCATTCTTAATACTTAACTGATATTTTGAATTTATTTCCTCATATACTTAAGGTTTCTTATGGTTCCTTACATATTTTGCTTATTCTTTTCTATTATGCTTCAGCGGTATCTTCTTCATCTTCTCCTCTCTTTAGGGTAAAGATATGCACTTTCCCTTTTCTGGCTCAACAGTCACTGAAACAAAATATTAATATTGATGGCTGTAGTACAGAGGAGGATTTTTACTTTCAAAACCGGCATTGTGCTTATATATGTTGCATGCACAGTGAAAACTAAATACATGGTTAAATGAGCAAGGTTCAAAACATTCATTTCTTCCTTTCATTTCTCCACTTTCAATAAATAATCATTAGACCATACTATGTGTCAGACATTGTACAGGTCATGATTTAAGGTTCTGAATGGATTGAATTTGGACACTTAATTTGAAAACAAATTTGGCTTATTAATTAGCATATATCAAAATGATCCATTGTAAGGTGGACCAAATATAAACTTTAGCTAAGTTCTACTGCTACTTATGTTGACTTCAATTAATCTGTTAAGAAATAAATATTGTGTGCTAAGTTTTGTCTTAGTATATGTATTGAGCTTGACTAGAGGGGAGGACAGATGGACTAGATAAAGAAAATGACATTAAAAGATAAGTGGAAGAAAGAAAGTCAGAAATAAAGAAATAAATAAAGGAAGGAAGAGAGGAGGAAGGAAGGAAGAAGGAAAGAAGAAAGATGAAAACCATCTGGTCTATCCTCTGAAATATTTAAAATCTAATCAGTTACTAAGTGTGAGCTAGGCAAGTGCAGAGACATACAACTAAATGGGTGTTTGCAGCTTTCCAGTGCTACCCAGCTTCTCTACAGAGACTTAACCAAAGTGAGTTTTCAACACAAGCCAACAGAGAAAGTTCAGACGAGCCCAGAGTTACAGCTGGCTTCTTCCATAGGGAAAGAGTCACGCTAGCACTGAAGAGTTTACCTACTAACATGTTAGCAGTTCCCTGCTGGGTCACATTTACGTACTCTGAAGTTCCAGTCTTACTGAGTCATTTGGGATACTAGAAAAAATTACAAGTTGATATTTTGTTAAATTTTAGAACATATGTATGGATGGTATTGCTTTGGGAATCAGAGAAAAGAAATGTTCTTTTCTTTTCCCTCTTGAAGTATCATGGTGTATTTGGGTTATAAATTAGCCATTGGTAGAAGTAAAATGTTTCAGTTAATAGATATAATTGATGAAAACATTTAAACAGCATATTTTTAGTTTTTAATTTTTTAGCTTGTACTCTTTCATTTTTTAATTAAAGTATAGTTAATTTACAATGTTCTCTGTTAATCTCAAGTGTACAGCAAAGTGATTCAGTTATATATATATACATACTATATATATATATATATTCTTATTCAGATTCTTTTCCATTATAGGTTATTACAAGATATTGAGTATGGTTCCCTGTGCTATATAGTAGTTCCTTGTTGTTTAAATGGACTTTCTAAATGCCTTGTTTCAGAATGGAATAGTGGGAAATCTGAATTTTGTAGACATGCAAATACATATTCAAATATTAACCCGTCACATAATTTGGGGACTAATTAATTAGATTCGTTAACCTGTTTGATACTCATTTTCCCCATCAGCAGAATTCAAGTCATATTATTCTTTCTTAGAATTATTTTGTGAATTGAATAAAGTAGCATTTATACCACTTGTGAAACACTTAACATAGGGCTTGAAAAATGGAGGTGCTGAAGGAATGGTCGTTGATTGATCATAATGATGAAAACGACAATAACAAAGATGATAAAGCCTGGCATTAACGATATTCAATACATACTAGCATGCTTTATTTGGAAAATGTCATATTTGACTTAATGCAACATTATAAAGTGTTGCAAGTAGGAGCCATGCCTGGGGTCAATTTCAGAAGTGTGGTGAGTAGGGTTTGAATTCAAGCAATGAAATGACATTATGGGGGAGAATTACACGTTAACATATGAATTACACTGAAAATAAATTCCATCCAAGTGGTGAGTAGAGGGAGCGAGGGAGGGAGGGAGAGACTCAGAAACTGAAAGAAAGAGACATAAATGAAATAGGCAATGATGTAAACAACAGTTGCTAAGCTGATTTAACTAATTCCCCTAGACAACGTTTTACTTTGGTTTAGCACCTTTTTAATGAACCAGAAATTTGTCTTGTGGAATCTTAAGATATCAGTAATTACTTGATTATATAGAAGAGAAAAATACAGAAAATTATAATGATAATTTGGTAATATATAAATGACCTGTCTTGGAAAAGTCTTGGTGACATTTAACGATTAACAAAATACACTTAAACCACTTTACATGAATACTCAAGAGTGCCTTCAAAAGAAGATGTTCATTTTCTCTCATCTTCTAAGCTTTATGGCTCTTTGATGATATATTAGCTGTAATACATAAAGTTATCTTTAAGACAGGTCTGTTGTCCTGTGAGAATAAGCTTCCCTAAAGGAAATGCCACAGATCATATGTCATGATATTAAAGAGCTTACTTCCTGAAAGCTTGGCAAAAGTATATAAGAAATGTGTGCTCCCCTCTTAAATAAAATAGGAGTGTTCATTCTAATGTAGGAAATAAACCAGGCCTGCATTTCAGACTGTGAAAATAAGACAGAAAGGATTTTTTTTATCCTCTATATTTTCTAAGTTCTTTTTATAAAGTAGAATATTTTGGTAGATATATAGAATTATTACCTTACTAAAATGTCTCAAAAATCCTGACCTAAAAGGACTTCAGAAGGTGGAATAATTTTTTAATATCCTTTAGGAGAATTTTACACATTAAATTATAAGGAAAAGCCATTCTTCAGCTTTACATTTTAGTGATGTGAAAGCTGGTTATTTGGCACCTCCCTCTTCTCTCTCTCTGTCTTACACACACACACACACACACACACACACACACACACACACACACACACCCTGTCATCTGTGCATATCTGATGCTACTATACTACATTATTGCAAATATAGTACAACTATATAAATACACATGTGTATATGTGTGCTTGTGTTTGTACTTTTTCTTTGTTATAGCACTCTCAAGAATAATTTACTAAAATGCATTTCCTACTTCTGATAAGACTATTCCATAATAGTTCTGTTATTAAAATAAAATAATATTATAAAATTATTAACAAGGTATCCAAAGGTATCCAAAGTTATGCTTTAACTTTGAAGTAATAAAATTTGATTTAGATGACCTTTTTAAAAAGTTATTGCTTTCCTTTTAAAATACTTTTTGGATCGTAATTTGATAGTGCAAATTGGGAAATAGTATCCTTAACTATAAAGAAAATTACCAAAAGGGAACAAAGTTATCTAAGTTTAAAAGTTTTAAGAATAACTTAAAGTTAAATGTATAAAATTTTTCAGATTAAATTTTCTTCAGTTAACATTTGAAGTACTTAATGAATTTAAAAAGTATAAATATTGAGTGATGCAACCTGTTGGAATAAGCTTATTCTTTAGGGTTTTTTTTTTTTGTTTTATTTTTTGTTTTTTGCGGTACACGGGCCTCTCACTGTTGTGGCCTCTCCCGTTGCGGAGCAGAGGCTCCGGACGCGCAGGCTCAGCGGCCATGGCTCACGGGTCCAGCCGCTCCGCGGCATGTGGGATCTTCCCGGACCCGGGCGCGAACACGTGTCCCCTGCATCGGCAGGCGGACTCTCAACCCCTGTGCCACCAGGGAAGCCCACTTTAGGTTTTTTGATTTCTGAGTTCCCTCTTATAATATGAATATTTTATTGCCACAATTTAATTGACTTTTTTTCTTATATTTTTTATGTGATGCTTATAATAAAATAGAATTTCGATTAATATTATTAATACTATGTGAGGATCCATTGCTTACAAGATATTGTCCTAGGAATAGAACAAAGTGAAAGAGATATGTTTTATTATATTAAAGGGTGTATGATATAATAATTAAACTGTAAATGTTGTTCTTGTACTCAGCAACTGTAACTCATCTATTTCCTCAGCATTTTGTTATATACTCTACTTCACAAATCTGCTTTTTTTGTTTGATTTTCACCATTTGGATATATTTTCACCATTGGATATAATATCCAATACTAATTTATTTAAGATAAATAATCTTGCCTTTTATTAGCCTTTTGTTGGTGGTGAATACTGGATTAATATAAAAATAATTGAAGATGTACAGTAACATATAAGATTTATATTACATATATTTATTCTATTTAGGGAAATATTTTTATCCATGTGTTTACATCAATTCATTTTAAAATTACACAAACATTTTAACAAAAATGTTACTATTTTGATAACGGTGGAATCCATCTTAAATGAGAACATTGATACAAATAAGTGGAAATCAAAACACTGCAAATAACCTATAAGGTAAACCACTATCTTTAAAATTTCTAATAAATAATACCCATGTCAATATGTTTTAATTCTATTCGTTGTTAGTGTATTTTTTGGGAACATTTATGAAGCTTGACCAAGTTTTCATTCAGTAAGCACAAATTTGTTGCATGCAAATATGTTAAGTATCATGTTAGACATTGAATAATATGATGATTAAAATACAACCTTGTCACCAAGGAATTCACAAGATAGTAAAAAGGATTGTCAACAAACAAGCTACTACAATATTAAATAGCACAATATAAGATACATAGTGGGGCTTCCCTGGTGGCGCTAGTGGTTGAGAGTCCACCTGCCGATGCAGGGGACACAGGTTCGTGCCCGGGTCCGGGAAGATCCCACATGCCGCGGAGCGGCTGGGCCCGTGAGCCATGGCCGCTGAGCCTGCGCGTCCGGAGCCTGTGCTCCGCAACGGGAGAGGCCACAACAGTGAGAGGCCCGCGTACCGCAAAAAAAAAAAAAAAAAAAAAAGATACACAGTGGAGGAATTTTGGAAGAGAGAAATCAATCCTTGGTGGAGGCCTGAGGGAGGGTCCTAGCACTTTGCAGGGGGTGGAGGCATTAAAATGAGTTCTGCAAGATACATGCGAGCCAATAAGGTAAAAGAACACTGTTGGGAAGGGGAGACAGAGCAATAAGGGAGAGTAACATGCCTACAGATCCTGAATAAACGAAAAGAGGACACTGGAATGGGAATTGTGCTAAAATTAAATAATGTTCAAGTGAAGATCATTTTATGATCCTTTGAAGTTTACCCTGAAAACAATGCAGAACCTCTGAAAGATTGCAACAAGGACATGATATCCAGATTGGAGTTCTAGAAAAGTCGTCAGCAATACCCATAGTGAGCACTCATGTGTCAGTCTATGTTAGTAACACTTGAATTTTTTGTTAGAAATATGCTTTCCTTGTTGGATGTTTTGGAAAAAAGAAAAATACATTGCTTTGAATTGTAGCGTTTTCTACACTGTAGTAAAATATAAGCTTCCTGAGGATGGAGGCCATAACTTTTATTCCTCACAGAATATTTTACAAAATAAAATATTAATGACCAGGTTTTGAGTTGATTGACAGTCACCGTTGTTTGGGGATGTTAGGATGCATGCCAGATTACATGGAATGCAGTTTTAATATGAAATAGTCTCTCTTTGTGAATGCTGCTGCTCTTTTCCTTAGCAAAGATCAGTTTCACTGAATTCTATTTTAACCTTTAAAAGTAAACCTAAAGAAACATTAATTATAGGCATCTCAGGTAGATAAGAAGACAAATTGACATTTCTACTTCCACATACCAGTATCTTAGTGGTAAAATAAAGAATTTTTCCCCTTGTCTCTTTTAAAGGGGATTATTTTGTAGAAGTCCAATGCTACCAAGAAATTGGTAGTGTTTATTGCTTGGCTTTAATGGAAATTACATTTTATGGGGAATTGAGATTGATTATCCTTATCTTGACAAGTGAAGATTGAGGGTGTATACTATGGAATAGTGTACTGTCTCAACAGCAAAGGGGAAATGTTTAACATCTTAGTTACTAAGTTTTTAAGACCAGGATTATGCAAAGGGTCTATTTAATGCAACCATTTCTAATTTTCAAATTAATGCTATTTAAATTCTATATATTTACTGGTCTGTTTTCCTAAGGGCAACAAAAAGATCCCATTTTATTGATTGAAAAAAATCTGGTTTGGTCTCAATTTTATTTATCTATCAAGAATAATAAGAAACATGGGATATAGTTATGATTATTATATGAAACCTAACCATGTAGTTCCCTAACACCAGGTGTAGGAAAGTAGTAAGGAATTTATAATAATATTGGTCTCTCTCTGTAAATTATATTTCTCAAATGTCACCCACAACCTATTTTACTAGAAATTAGTAATAAGAAAGAATACATTTTCAAATAATATAAATTATAGTCTTAGCAATGTAGTTTCTATGAAATATAAATTTCAAGTTCCATTATATTGTAATTTAGTTTATAAAACCACTGTGGATCCCAAGTATTATTCATCGTCTCAATGTCAATGATTTAAAAAGATTAAAAGTAACCAAGACCGAGTTATAAAATAAATCAGTTCTGGGGATATAATGTACAACATGGTGACTATAGTTAACAGTACTATATTGTATATTTGAAAGTTGCTGAGAGAGTAGATCTTAAAATTTCTCAACATAAAAAATATTGTAACTATATGAGTGAAAGGTGTTAACTTGTGGTAATAATTTCACAATATATACATATATCAAATCATTATGTTGTACATATAATGATTTGATATATGCCAATACAATATTATATGCCAACTGTATCTCAATAAAACTGAAAAAAAAACACTTTAAAAATAATCAAGAACTGAGAACTCTATTTTAATCCTAATTTGGAAGTCAGATTTTAAGGATTTATGAGAGTATATAAATACATATTTGATGATATATCTTCTGAATCTCATTTTATTGTCTCATTGTTTCACTGTCAAGACCACTAGGGAATAAATATAATACAAAACTCCGTAGAATACAATTGAGTTAATTTTGAATGGACTGGTGTATAGATTTTATGATCTAGAGGCACAGGAAAAGACTCACTTTTCTGAAGATATTTTCATACCGTCACTTGATATTTCACTGCTCAGGAGTCATTTCTTGCATTCTAAAAAGTGTTTTCAGCTGGACCATAAATACCCTCAGAGGAGGCAACCTTTTCATTTTGTAACCATTTAATGACTTTATTTAGTTGTATTTAGTTATTGACTTGCATTCCAGCTGATCACTAATATCTAACACAGTGTATTTTGACACAGGGGAGATCAGTAAGCTGGAAGCATGAAACTTTGTCCAAAGAGGGTTCCCCTGGTTAGGCACTGTGTACCCAAAATGTAGCCAGGAAGAGCTATCCCACCTAGAGGGAATGCAAACAAGGGTCAATGAGGTAGATCAGGAGTATAGAAGAGGAATACTGATTACCTGGGTTTATTTCATGATTTTTGCCTAAGGCAGGATTTGACCTCAGGTAGCAGTAAGTATGATCCCATCAGTGTTGCACCAGAAGTAATCTACAACATTCAGTTAATTTGCTTCACCTACTGAGCAAGACTTGTTCCTTAGTTATCATTGTAAATATAACATCTGAATGTATAACACAGAGGGTCTCAGAGAGAACTGAACCTGTGGGAAATCGTTTGGCTTAATAGCATTTTATCTGGAAGATCAATGTACAAATCTCTTTGAATTTAAATTATTGACCATCTTTACATTATTAAATATTTATACATTGTCTGAAGGAGAAGATTTACTGACCATTTATACAATTCAAACTAAAGATAATTGCATTATACAATAGGATACACGTTAGTTTTTTTAAAAAGTCTTTTATGTGAAATAGATATGTATTTTTGAAATAGAAGAACCTGTATTTGTAACTATTTTACTATGCAATGGCAGCCTGAAATCCAATTTATTTAGAAGTGTATTATTAAATAATACATTAACTAATATTAAATTTAACTAATTTAATATTAAATTTTTGATTTTGAAAAGGAACAGAAAAATGTATGCTGTCTTTCACAGAACTTCAAAGTGAATTTTTCACAATGCTATTTTTTAATTGTAGTTTACAAACAATTTTAAGTTGTAATGTTGATGACAGAGTTTTAATAGATCGGCATGCTGTATAGATGTAAGTGTGTTGCATTTGTATATTGTGAAAAGAAATAGCAAAACTAGAATTTTCATGCAATAAATAGAATTATCTAAAGTTAACATAATACAAGTGTTATTTCAAACTTTACCTGTGCATAGAATGAACTCAAAGAATACTTGTTGAATCAAAGTATACGTAATTTCTAGGTGAAAGTATTTTATCTAGATTTTGCTTCACATGAGTTATCAATACTAGATAATATCATTAAAGCACTAAAATTAAAATTGTATAACAGAAAGGGAGTATGTGATTTCACCATTATTGTCAGAGTTTATGGGCTTACGAATTTTATCCTTTATTCGAGTAATCAGCTCAGAGCCTGATTACTCCTTACTTTCATTTATGAATCTGAATAAATGTATTACTGACCCTGTAGCTATCACATATTCGACTTTAACCATCACCACTGCTAATGATTATTTGGCTCTGAGGATTAAGTAAGTATACTCCCTTCAGCATGCCCTTTCCTGTATTTTGTGAATGCAATCCTTTATTTCTTTGATGTTTTCAAAGCAACTGAATAATTTCACGCTGAGTGTAAAGTAACTGAAGGTAAAGAATATTTCAAGATATATGAACTAAATGGTGGGGGATGGATGATGAATAATATTTTTTGTTAATTATGTATCTAGTTCATCCCTATTTAAAACCATTCTACTCTAAGAAATTTTGTGAGATAAAAGATTCTTATAATTTTTAATAGAATCCCAAAAAAGATTTCTAACAAAACTTATATATGGCTTACTATAAATCACTACACATCAATAATATCAATATAATGGCTAATCTTTTTCATGTAGAAAGCAACATTGAGATTAAGCAAGCAATAACAATATGTAAAATGTAGTATTTGCAGCAAGTAGTGGAGAACAACCAACAGATTTCATGAGGCAGACCCAGATAGAGATTCCAATTTTACTCGTTTGGGTCAGTTTGGGAAGGGTATTTAATCTTTAAACTTCAGTGTCTTCTGTACAATGAAGACAATCATGCTAACCTTGCAAGTTGCTATAAGGAGTAAATACCACAATATACACAAAGCACCTGGACAGTGCCTGGCACATAGTAGATGCTTATGGAATGGCTGCTTTCTCACTTCCTCTTTTTCAGTCTTTACCTGGCGAGTCCAACATTTTTCAGTATTTTAAATCTATCTTTAGATGTGTCATTTTGCAGTTATTTTCCTTCTTTCACTGGGAGGCTGAGCATATTTGTTGACATTAAAGGGACTATACACTGTCTCATTTTTGAGCATGGGTTCTAAGGGATCTCAAAACAAGAACTGTAACATTTGCCTCAATTGTTGTAATAGATTCAAAAACTGCCATTTTAAGAGGGTTGTGAGATACTGAACTACAAAACTCGAACTGTGCGATTCCTTGGTTTCTTTTATTTTCGCATCCTCCCCCAGATCTTGGCAGCTATATTTATTTATCATTGCAATCTCCTTAGAAATCTGATCTAAATTTATTCCATACAGAGGCTTTCCCTGAATAAACAAATCTTACTATAAGTGCTCTTTTTCTCTGCATTTTTTAGTAATTATGCTAAGATACTAGAATAACACATATATTTGAACTCTAGAATTTGATTTTTGCTAATTTTGAAAAGGGTTAGGATGATATTACTTTCTTTTACATATTAAGAAAGGGTTTGCGAAGTAGATTAAGAATCTGAGTAAGATATTTTTGTGGGTGAGGGAGATATTCAAATCATAACAGAAATATATTTCAAATATTTAAAAAAAATTTAGAATCATTCTGAATATAATTGTTTGCTAACTAGACAAAATATCTGTTCATAAATATAATTTTAGCCAATATGTTGGCAACTCTACATGGCTACATAGTTTAAGATATTGTAAGTAACTGGAAAAAATAAGGCTGTTTTCTTTATAAGTATCTTTTATTTAAACATTTCATTAATATTGAGAATGTACATTCAAATTGTTTCCTATTGGTAAATTTCAGTGTATTAATTTCTACTTAGTTGGCAACTTTTTGTTTAATTTGCTCTTCTTCTGGTCCTGTAAATATTCTAATATTTTAAAAAGCTTATATTCTATACCTTAAAAATAAAACTCTGGAAACTAAATAATTTAAGTAGAAAACTCATTTTCCTCCACTGACATCTTTGGTTCTGTCCCAATCCCATGGTCTCAGCACACGGTCTCAAATATTGCTGACAAACTTATTTGGAGCAGCATTTCAACATATTTTTGTATAATTGTTCCTCATTGCAATTTTTCATTGAAATCTAATATTTCATTTCTAAATTGAAGGCACAATCATCCACCCAATTGCCTACAGTATGTTCAGATACCCTCAGAACCATCCTTATTTTTTTCTATCTTCCTTACCACCTACATAAAGCCAGATAATGAGCCCTATATACCTTAGAAAGACTTTCTTCATTTTATGCCTGCCAACAAAAATTGGCTCAGGATATTATAGCTTATTATAGTTTTTATTATAGCTATCATAGCTGTCTCTCAAATGGTACCTGTACTTCTAGTTGCTTCTCATCTCCACATCAGTCTCCAGTTTTTTATCACCAACAAAATTTTCTAATTCTTATTCTGTTTCACTGAAAGCATATGTTGGATTGTTGGGTAATGTTTGCATAAGAATAATATCTAGAAGTCTAAGCATATTGTGCAAAAAAATTATCTTCTAATTTCCAACTATTTGGTTTAAATCCATCTATCACCACAGCATCTGTCCATCACTTTTTCCAACTGCATGCTTTATGTTTTAGTCATAATGGCCCCACTATTCACTGGAAATGACATTGTATTTCATTGTACTATATGTGTATACAGATACATAATTGATATGTACAACTTTAAAATGTATATAATTTCATGTTCCTGGATTTTTATTTAAACTTACTTTTCTTAAAATGTTTAGCTAATATTTTAAAGTATGACTCATATTCCACCAGGTTCTGTTAAAAACTCACAACTCCTCTCGCTCAGTCTAGGCTAAGTAATAATTACTCTGGATTCCCAAAGTACTTTATACCTACATTACACTTCCAACATATTTGTCAATTTATTTATGAATTTCCTTGACTCAGCTGAGGTCTTAACTCAACATCTTCACCTTGAGGAGATTCCGGTACAAAACTAGTCAATAAATGTTGAATGAATGAATATAAAAGTGCCTAACCATTCTATAAAAAACACCAATAAAAGGTGAAAAATGATAATGACACTATAAGAAAGATACAAAATCAGTGAGTCATGGATTTTTTTAAAATTTCCCTTTAGAAATACCATAGTACTTACCCTTTAAATAACTAGAATCAGAGTAAAAACTTCATTAAATAATTACTTAGATTAAAAAGAGATGATACCTCTAATAGCCCTAAGCTTTTAAGTTTTGCAGTCTGTAAGAGGGTAATTAATTAATTAGAAATATATTATGAACCTCTGTGTAATTATTTGTCTTTTTAATATCAAAGTGACTAACTCATGTTCCTTGTTAAAATGTTAAACATTTATAACCATTTAGAAAATAAATCTTCCATAGTTCTGTCACCCACATTTCAAAATTACTGTATTTCATTTACTTGTTTCTTCTTTATTTTTATTTTGAATTATAATCAATAAAATTTTAATCAGTTGTTTTCACATATTAAGGAATAGTATTATTAAATACATTAAGTAACCAACATCATTAACTAAATTTTTGGACAGACAACTAGACTGCATTAAATGTATGTAAGTAAAATGAAAGATTCTTATTCCCCATGGAATATAATTCTATATTCTAAAGTTTTTAATAATACAAATACAATAGCGATATTCTACATGTCTCACTACTTCTTTAAAATTGAATCTTTGCAATGGAATTACTGGGTAAAGTGTCAGGAACCTCTTTAAGATTTTGAGAACACATTATCAAACTAATTTCTAAGGTTATAAAAACTTACATTTTTCCAACAACGTTTTAGGGTGACACTTTTCTACACTGAGCACCACGAATTTTTAAATCTTTACTTACTTGGGTATGACACTCGCACTCTCTATTTCCTTTTTTAAACATATTTATTGGAGTATAATTGCTTTACAAAGTTGTGTTAGTTTCTGCTGTATAACAAAGTGAATCAGCTATATGTATAAATATATCCCCATATCCTCTCCCTCTTGCATCTCCCTCCCACCCTCCCTATCCCACCACTTTAGGTGGTCACAGAGTACTGAACTGATCACCCTGTACAATTGCAGCTGCTTCTCACTAGCTATCTGTTTTACATTTGGTAGTGTATATATGTCAATGTTACTCTCTCAGTTCATCCCAGCTTACCGTTCCCCCTCACATGTCCTTAAGTCCATTCTCTAGTCTGCGTCTTTATTCCTGTCCTGCTCCTAGGTTCATCAGAACCTTTTATTTTTTAATTCCATATATATGTGTTGGCATATGGTATTTGTTTTTCTCTTTCTGATTCACTTCACTCTGTGTGACAGACTTTAGGTCCATCCACCTCACTACAAATAACTCAATTTCGTTTCTTTTTATGGCTGAATAATATTCCACTGTATATATGTGCCACATCTTTATCCATTCATCTGGCAGTGGATGCGTAGGTTGCTTCCATGTCCTGGCTATTGTAAATACAGCTGCAATGAACACTGTGGTACATGTCTCTTTTTGAATTATGGTTTTCTCAAGGTATATGCCCAGTAGTGGGATTGCTGGGTCATATGGTAATTCTATTTATAGGTTTTTAAGGAACCTCCATACTGTTCTCCATAGTGGCTGTATCAGTTTACATTCCCACCAACAGTGCAAGAGTGTTCCCTTTTCTGCACACCCTCTCCAGCATTTGTTGCTTGTAGATTTTCTGATGATGGCCATTCTGACTAGTGTGAGGAGATACCACATTGTAGTTTTGATTTGCCTTTCTCTAATGATTAGTGATATTGAGCATCCTTTCATGTGTTTGTTGGCAATCTGTATACCTTCTTTGGAGAAATGTCTGTTTAGATCTTCTGCCCATTTTTGGATTGGGTTGTTTGTTTTTTGGACATTAAGTCACATGAGCAGCTTATATATTTTGGAGATTAATCCTTTGTCACTTGTTTTGTTTGCAAATATTTTCTCCCATTCTGAGGGTTGTCTTTTCTTCTTATTTACGGTTTCCTTTGCTGTACAAAATCATTAGGTCCCATTTGTTTACTTTTGTTTTTATTTCCATTTCTCTAAGAGGTGGGTCAAAATGGATCTTGCTGTGATTCATATCATAAAGTGTTCTTCCTATGTTTTCCTCTAAGAGTTTATAATGTCTGGCCTTACATTTAGGTCTTTAATCTATTTTGAGTTTACTTTTGTGTATGGTGTTAGGGAGTGTTTTCATTTCATTCTTTTACATGTAGCTGTCCAGTTTTCCCAGCACCACTTATTGAAGAGGCTGTGTTTTCTCCATTGTATATACTTGCTTCCTTTATCAAAGATAAGGTGACCACATGTGCATGGGTTTATCTCTTGGTTTTCTATCCTGTTCCATTGATCTATATTTTTGTTTCTGTACCAGTACCATACTGTCTTGATTACTGTAGCTTTGTAGTATAGTCTGAAGACAGGGAGCCTGATTCCTCCAGCTCCGTTTTTCTTTCTTAAGGTTGCTTTGGCCATTCGGGGTCTTTTGTGTTTCCATACAAATTGTGAAATTTTTTGTTCCAATTCTGTGAAAAATGCCTTTGGTAGTTTGGTAGGGATTGCATTGAATCTGTAGATTGCTTTGGATAGTATAGTCATTTTCACAATGTTGATTCTTCCAATCCAAGAACATGGTATATCTCTCCATCTGTTGGTATCATCTTTCATTTCTTTCATCTGTGTCTTATAGTTTTCTCCATACAGGTCTTTTGTCTTCTTAGGTAGATTTATTCCTAGGTATTTTATTCTTTTTGTTGCAATGGTAAATGGGAGCATTTCCTTAATTTCTCTTTCTGACTTTTCATCCTTAGTGTACAGGAATGCAAAAGATTTCTGTGCATTAATTTTGTATCCTGCTATTTTACCAAATTCACTGATTAGCTCTAGTAGTTTTCTGGTAGCATCTTTAGGATACTTTATGTATAGTATCATGTCATCTACAAACAGTGACAGCTTTAATTCTTCTTCTCCAATTTGGATTCCTTTTATGTCTTTTTCTTCTCTGATTGCTTTGGCTAAAACTTCCAATACTATGTTGAATAATAGTTGTGAGAGTGGGCATCATTGTCTTGTTCCTTACTTTAGAGGAAATGTTTTCAGTTTTTCACCATTGAGTATGTTGTTGGCTGTGGATTTGTCATATATGGTTTTTATTTTGTTGAGGTAACTTCCCTCTATATCTACTTTCTGGAGAGTTTTTATCATAAATGGATGTTGAATTTTGTTGAAAGCTTTTTCAGCATCTATTGAGATTATCATATTGTTTTATCTTTCAGTTTGTTAATAAGCTGTACCACATTGATTTGTGTATATTGAAGAATCCTTACATACCTGGATAAGCCCCACTTGATCATGGTGTATGATATTTTTAATGTGCTGTTGGATTCTGTTTGCTAGTGTTTTATTGAGGATTTTTCATCTATGTTCATAAGTGATATTGGTCTGTAGTTTTCTTTTTTTATGACATCTTTATCTGGTTTTCATATCAAGGTGATGGTGGTCTTGTAGAGTGAGTTTGGGAGTGTTCCTCTGGAAGAGTTTGAGGATAGGTGTTAAATATTCTTTAAATGTTTGATAGAATTCACCTGTGAAGCCATCTGTTCCTGGGCTTTTGTTTGTTGGAAGATTTTAAATCACAGTTTCAATTTTGGTGCTTGTGATTGGTCTGTTTATATTTTCTATTTCTTCCTGGTTCAGTCTTGGAAGGTTGTGCTTCTTCTAAGAATTTGTCCATTTCTTTCAGGTTGTCCATTTTATTGCTTGTAGTAATCCCTTGTGATTCTTTGTATTTCTGCAGTGTCAGTTGTTACTTCCCCTTTTTCCTTTCTAATTCTGTTGATTTGAGTCTTCTTCCTTTTTTTCTTGGTGAGTCTGGCTAGTGGTTTATCAGTTTTGTTTATATACTCAAAGAACCAGCTTTAAGTTTTATTGATCTTTGCTTTTGTTTCCTTCATTTCTTTTTCATTTATTTCTGATCTGATCTTTATGATTTCTTCGGCTGACTTTGGGTTTTTTTTTGTTCTTCTTTCTCTAATTGCTTTAGGTGTAAGTTTAGGTTGTTTATTTGAGATTTTTCTTGTTTCTTTACGTAGGCTGGTATTGCTATAAACTTCCCTTTTAGAACTGCTTTTGCTGCATCCCATCGGATTTGGGTTATTGTGTTTTCATTTTCACTTGTTTCTAGGTATTTTTTGATTTTCTCTATGATTTCTTCAGTGATCTCTTTGTTATTTAGTAGTGTATTGCTTAGCCTCCATGTGTTTGTATTTTTTACAGGTTTTTTCCTGTTATTGATATCTACTCTTATAGTGCTGTAGTTGGAAAAGATACTTGATATGATTTTAATTTTCTTAAGTTTACCAAGGCTTGGTTTGTGACCCAAGATATGATCTATTCTGGAGAACGTTTCATAAGCACTTGAGAAGAAAGTGTATTCTGTTGTTTTTGCATGGAATGTCCTTTAAATAGCAATTAACTCCATCTTGCTTAACATGTCATTGAATGTGTTTAATGTGTTTCCTTATTTATTTTCATTTTGGATGATCTGTCCATTGGTGAAAGTGGGGTGTTAAAGTCCCCTACTAGTATTGTATTACTGTCAATTTCCCCTTTTATGGCTGTTAGCATTTGCCTTATATATTGAAGTGCTCCTCTGTTGGGTGCATAAATATTTACAATTGTTACATCTTCTTGAGTTGATTCCTTGATCATTATGTAGTGTCCTTCTTTTTCTCTTGTAATCTTTATTTTAAAGTCTATTTTGTCTTATATGAGAATTGCTACTCAGCTTTCTTTTGATTTCCATTTGCTTGGAATAACTTTTTCCATCCCCTCACTTTCAGTCTGTTTCTGTCACTAGACCTGAAGTAGTTCTCTTGTAGACAACATATATACGAGTCTTGTTTTTGTATCCATTCAGCCAGTCTATGTCTTTTGGTTGGAGCATTTAATCCATTTACGTTTAAGATAATTATCGATATGTATGTTCCTATACCATTTTCTTAATAGTTTTGGGTTTGTTATTGTAGGTCTTTTCCTTCCTTGTGTTTCCTGCCTAGAGAAGTTCCTTTAGCATTTGTTGTAAAGCTGGTTTGGTGGTACTGAATTCTTTTAGCTTTTGCTTGTCTGTAAATGTTTTAATTTCTCTGTAGAATCTGAACAAGATCCTTGCTGGGTAGAGTAATGTTGGTTATAGGTTTTTCCCTTTCATGACTTTAACTATGTCCTACCACTCCCTTCTGGCTTGCAGAGGTTCTGCTGAAAGTTCAGCTATTAACCTTACCGGGATTCCCTTGTATGTTATTTGTTGCCTTCCCTTTTTGCTTTTAATTTTTTTTGTGTGTATTTAATTTTTGATAGTTTGATTAATATGTGTCTTGGCATGTTTCTCCTTGGATTTATCCTGTATGGGACTCTCTGGACTTGATTGACTATTTCCTGGACTTGATTGACTATTTCATTTCCCACATTAAGGAAGTTTTTAACTATAATCTCTTCAAATATTTTCTCAGAGCATTTCTTTTTCTCTTCTTCTGGGACCCCTAAAATTCGAATGTTGGTGTGCTTAGTATTGTCCCTCCCAGAGGTTGCTAAGACTGTCCTCATTTCTTTTCATTCTTTTTTCTTTATTCTGCCCTGTGGTAGTTATTTCCACTATTTTATCTTCCAGGTCACTTATCCGTTCTTTTGCCTCAGTTATTCTGCTATTGATTCCTTCTAGAGAATTTTTAAATTCGTTTATTGTGTTGTTCATCGTTGTTTATTTGTTCTTTAGTTCTTCTAGGTCTTTGTTCAATGTTCCCTATATTTTCTCAATTCTATTTCCAAGACTTTGGATCATCTTTATTATCATTACTCTGAATTCTTTTTCAGGTAGACTGCCTATTTCCTCCTCATTTGTTTGGTCTGGTGGGTTTTTACCTTGCTCCTTCATCTGCTGCGTATTTCTCTGTCTTCTCATTTTGCTTAACTTACTGTGTTTGGGGTCTCCTTTTTTCAGGCTGCAGGTTCATAGTTCCTGCTGTTTTTGGTTTCTGTCCCCTGTGGGTAAGGTTGGTTCAGTGGCTTGTGTAGGATTCCTGGTGGAGGGGACTGGTGCCTATGTTTTAGTGTGTGGGGCTGGATCTTGTTTTTCTGGTGGGCAGATCTGTTTCCAATGGTGTGTTTAGAGGTTTCTGTGAACTTACTATGATTTTAGGCAGGCTCTCTGCTAATGGGTGCAGTTGTGTTCCTGTCTTGCTAGTTGTTTGACATGGGGCTTCCAGCACTGGAGCTTGCTGGCCATTGGGTGGAGCTGGGTCTTACCGTTGAGACAGAGATCTCTGGGAGAGCTCTCACTGATTGATATTACATGGGGCCAGGAGGTCTCTTGTGGTCCAGTGTCCTGAACTCAGCTCTCCCACCTCAGTGGCTCAGGCCTGACCCCAGGCTGGAATACCAAGACCCTGTCAGTCACATGGCTGCCATTGGATTAGCTCCAGTTGCCTCCCTGGGTTACAATATCCCTGGCCTGTCCTGGTAGGAGTATTAAGGAGCACTTCGCAGGTTCAGCGTTCCCCAGCTGGGGAGAAAGCTGCACTCCACTCAGAGTCCGAGGCCAGGCACTGGCTTGATTTCTCCCTTGATCAGGCTTTCATGAAGAAAATGAGTCTGCAGAGCAAGACCGAACAGAGACCTAGCTGGACTGGCGAGCTGGGTGGGATTCATTTCTTCACCAAAGTGCTTGGGGAAGTAGTAATTAGTGTAGGGGCAACTAATTACTAATTAGTTCGGTGCCTCTGGCGATCTCCTAGTGGAATCTGCAGTTTCAAGGCTCTGTCCAACATGCAGGCTGGCTCGTGTGTGCGTTCATGTGTGTATGCTTCTCTGTGTGTGTGGGTGTATGTGTGCACTCATGCACTCGCTGGAGTGGGTCTCTGTGGCCAGCACCTTTGGTATAATAAGAGGGCGTGTGTGTGTGTTCATGAGTGTGTGTTCGATTAGCTGCAATGGGCTGACAATTTTCTCCCTGTATATATATTTTTTCACTGTCCTCCCACTCTTATTCCAGTTCTAAATCCAACTCCTAACAATACCATCTAACCTTGATGAACAGTTTTAATAGGCCAAGCACTGTTCTAAGGACTTGCATATATTATTTCATTACATCACCACCTCTTTAAGAAGATATTGAAAGAGTTATGTATAAGTTTTAATATTTTATGATGCATTTATCTTTTATGTATTTTCTTTATGAAAAAAGTAACTTCTAGTCACATGTTTTGCCATTTTAATATTAAGTACTTTCTTTTTTATTTTTATCTTAACTAATTAATTTATTTTTTGAGTTTTTATTGTGATGAAATACATAACATAGAATGTAATATCTTAACCATTTTTAAGTGTAGGTTCAGTAGTGTTAACTATGAATATATTACTTGATCTTAAAAAGGAAGAAAATCCTGTCACATACTACAAAGTGGATAAACATTGAGCACACTAAATTTAATTTACTTTTAAGGATTTAACCTTTTTCTTGTTAGCAGTGTTTTATTTTTAATGTTATAATAGAAGAAATGGAAAATATGATGATTAATAAAAGTGTTATAGCCAATTACTTGATAAGATGTCTGTTCATTTTTATGAAGAACATTGTATGTGACAGTTGATTAAAATATTCTTGGTTAGAAGTTTCAAAATTAGAATGTACAGCGTCAACTGTAGAATCCATATGTAGATCATAAAAAGTTGCATGAATAGTGTCTCTTGTCAGAGACATCCCAATATTGGGTGGCCCTGAAAGCCATATTGATGTCAGGACCAATATCACCTCCTAAATATCAGGCCAGCTAAAGTTCTGGCTTCCACCAGCCTATTCTTTAATCATGAACCTGGGCAATTTTTTTTAGCAAATAGTTGGTAAATTTGACCTCAAGGAGGGAGAGCAAAGTGTTCCCTAATATTTAATTTAGCTGGGTTAGATTTATATTCATGTCTAAATTTTGAAATATTTATAGGGTTGAAAATTGAAACAGTATATATTTAAACCTTCTCTTCAAGTAGCTATCTTGTTTTATACAAAGGCCATTTCACAAGTATTTTTCTTGAGTAACCTCCTAATCATACTTTGCTGCACTTCATCTTTCTCTAGTTTATGGGCTCTGACAGGGAAATAACTCACTATCCTATTTTTCTAGGCTAATGATATTAGTATGTATAGGTTATTTTGGTTTACAAGTCCAAATGAGTTTCAGTTTCCTGATAAATAAGAATCCTTGTAAATAACCTAAGAATATCATCTCTCAAATACTGTTATTTATACCTTGCTAGCCTAAGAAAAAGGCTATTGCCATTTTTATGGATTCATTAAACTAGTGGCATGTTGTTATATTGTTCATATCTTTCCATTGAAATACAGTCTACATAAAAATTAATCTTAAAAAAGCTAAAATTCTCTATACAGCATTATTTATCCATTCATGAAATTGGAAGAAGTTACCCCTCAAGGACCATAAGCTACGGCCTAATGTTCGATCCAGAAAGCAGAGCAAAACAAAATAAATATCAGGGCAAATAGAAAATGTGCTATTTTTCTGAAGCTGTGGGAGCTGGGTGGTCAGGAATCGGTCTCAAAAGAAGGCAAAATGATATCCAGTACTCTTTCTGGGGATTAATATTCATTTGCTGGATATTATGACTGAGAAAATAATAACTTTAAAAATCAAGTAATACATCCAAAATTGAGAAACATTCAGCAATTATGTTAATTTGTAATGAGGAAGAAATAAATGACTAGGGACCAAATGTGACAAATCAAATAATTCTATAATATATAGAGACTTGTGGGAGGGTAGAATTACAGTAAATTCTCCCTTCAAATCTCAATGGTTTTTATTTATTTATTTATTTAAAAGTTTCTTTTTTTTTTCACAACTCACACACACACACTGTATTTTATTTTTACAAGAGATAAATAATCTGACACCATCTTCCAATCCAAGAACATGGTATATCTCTCCATCTGTTGGTATCATCTTTAACTTCTTTCATCAGTGTCTTATAGTTTTCTGCATACAGGTCTTTTGTTTCCCTAGGTAGGTTTATTCCTAGGTATTTTATTCTTTTTATTGCAATGGTAAATAGGAGTTTTTCTATAATTTCTCTTTCAGATTTTTCATCATTAGTGTATAGGAATGATCAATGGTTTTTTTTTTTTTAGATATATTTCATCCACATACATTTTTCTTTATTTTTAAAGTTTATTTGAATTACTTTAACATATGACCTAAATTTTAATTTATTATAAACATGACTACTTTTTTCTCAGTTTTCCTCAGAGAATTGACTTCCTGCAAGAACATTAATGAAGTTAAAATTGTAATGTTGTTCTTGTTTTAATTATTTAAAAAATATGTAAAATATGTAAAAATAAACCTCTCTAATGTAATAGGAGTTATTTGCAGTGAAATAGGTAATTCAAGATGTATACCTCCAAATATATAAATTTTGTGAAACTTTTCATTTATTTAATAGCATTAATTTGGTTGAAAAAATTGGACATGTTAGAATATGTTTGTTATTACAAAAATATTAGGCTCATATTGAGGAACCAAAAATCTTAAATTCTTTATCAGGACCTTTTATGTTACAAATGACACAAGGATAACTCAAATTGTATTAAATAAGAAGTAAAATCTACTGCTTCAATCTTCTCAAGGGTCAAGAAAGCTAGCTTCCTTAACTTCTAAACAGTAGCTCAAACAATGTTTACCTTATTTATTCATCTCTATTCCCACATCCCGTGTTACCCAGCTAAGGGGCCTCCAGTGTGTTAGCTAAGCAACTACAGCTATCTTATATTCCACATTCTCCCATGTCATCAATTAGTTGGAGGAAAGAGATGCGTCTCTCTAACTGCAGTACCTGTGGCATAGGTATAGCTCCTGAAATCTACAGTCACAAATCTTGCCTGTCACTCAATGACCAGAAGAATGTGATATGCTGACTGGTTTAAGTCAAACATGGCACGTTCTTTGAGCTGAGAATAAAATAATTTTCATAGTAATAACACAAATAAGACTGGGAGAAGGACACATTTCCCCCCCACACACAAAATCAGGTTCATGTGGGTAGGAGTAAAGGAAAAGGGAGACCCGAGGAACACTTGCCCATGGCAAACAATATTATTAATATTAGTGGGACTGTAGATTTGGACAAGTGTAAATGGTGTGATGTTATCAAAATGAAACTGTAATTTTCCCACTTCCCCTCAGTTGGGGAGACATTTTTCTTCTGCCAGTAAATGATAACTCTGGAAGCCTCATGATTTTTTTTCACCCTTAGGTAATAAAGAATCCCAGGGTTATTTTATTCACAAAATGAAGTCTTGATTCCAAAAGTAGAATGTTGAGTCCAATGTATTTAACATTTCAATATTTATTCTTCCCAATATCCTCTTTTCATAGAGATACTGTTTGTTGGTGGGCTGCCTGACTTTTTAGAAGGAGATGCCTTTGGCCTTCCTTACCCCATATCCATGAATTCACTTGGTGCAGTAACTGATCCCTCTTGGTTTGGAAATATCTGGAAAGAAGAAAGGGAATGTACTCATCCTAACTGAAACTGTCTTAAGATGGCTTTGGCTCTTTGGAAATGGCAGATGTTTGAAGCTCACTCTCTGCTCTTTGGTGATGTCATGAAATTTTCAGAAGTCGCTTGCTGGATTTCTCTGACTATACACCTATGGGATGGGGGTTTCTCCCCTTTAGCCACCTCTCCAGTCTTCCTTAGCTTCTCATTCTCAAAGGTTTTCCTCATACTCTCTGACTCTCTTGGGTTAAATCCTATTTTAAATGAGTCTAGATTGACTTCCATGTTTGACCCACACATGAGAGCCACACTGTTACATATTTTACATTGCCATTGTTGGAAAGGCAGTTACTTGCTAATTGTAAGCTTCTGTTCTCTCTCTGCCCAGCTGTCTCAGGCTGAGAGCCACATCCTCATATCTTGAGTTTCTTTAGACATTCCTTGCATATCCATCCAGTATGATGTGGTAATTCTAGGGGGACCCATATGAGCTGTCCAAGGGAGTTTCCTTGAAATTTCTCCTACTGGTACCTCCCTTTCTTTCTGTAAGGGAGGGAAAAGCATTAGCTTTTCCTCAAGAAATCTGCACAGATCCTTGTGACATTTTTAGACTTTCAGAAGGAGTGAGGGGTTCCAAGTGACAAGAAATATATTCTGATTCCTGGCTCCCCTCACTTACCCCATTCTTTATGTCTTGATTTACAACTTAATTTGTTTTAAAACTAATTTTAGAACTCTAGAATCAGTTATTGATGGCATTTCAGCTTAAGTTTTTTTCAATTTGAATACAATAATAATAGCACACCAATCTATAATACCAACAGAATAAAGTTAAGTACCATTATCTACACTATTTCTTAAATTTTGCTTTCCAAAACAACCCTTCTGATACATGACACATGAGAAAAAGATCCAAGTATTATCCAATAAGAGCAAATCTTGACTTCTTCCTATGTGATGTTCTCATTTGAATGCACTTTACATGTGTTAATATATCCAATATTCCTAGTAGCTTATGACATATATACTAATAGTATTTTAATTTTTCAAATGAGGAAATGAAGGCACATAGAAATTAAATAACCTTGCTCAAAATCACAGGCATAATATATGGCAGATCTAGGATTTAATGTTAGATAAATGACTCTGGATCCCTAATTCTTAATTACACATATTTCCTCCTTCTAAAGATTATCAAATGCCTATTCTTCTCAAAGTATTTCATGTTGCATAGAAAGTAATGTTGAAAGAGTTACTTTTTTGTAACAGATAAATTGGAGGTTAAGTAAAAAGGGAATTAGTATATGACCAAATATTAATTAATATACTGTCTTTTTTATCTCAAAGAAAACATTCAGCCCCTTCACTCTGAATTATATATCTTACTAGCTAAGATAGGTTTATGTGCCACAATTTACACGCTTAAACAAATTTTCCTTGGAGACTGAAGCTGTTAGAGGGGTGAGTTTCCTAGAGAGAATAGGAGAAATGACTCCTGTAGGGCAGACCCACTGCTGAGTGTGTTTAAGGCATATGTGCAGATAAAGACTCATCTCAATAGCAACACATTGCACCTCTATCTTTCCATGATACACAGCTTTGTTTGGTTAGTGATAAAAAAGTAATTTGAAAACACCCATCACAGAAAGTAAACTTTCAAGTAAATATCAGCCTTAACATTTAGAAGTGTTCAGTGGCTGGAAGTTCTTTTTTCTTGTCACAGGGATAAAACTTATTCCATGTAATATGAGCAACTCTTGCTCTCCTTGCACACAAGTTGCAGTTAGGGTCATATCAATTCATATTCTGCACCCAGTGATTGTTTAATGCTGTACTCAAGTGCTACACTAAGTATCATATCATTCATCCTATATGACTCCTTTGAAAATTGCTTCTAAAAGTTTGTGCCAAAAATGTTCATGAAGTGAACAATTTACTGTCCTTTCACTATTAAGATACTGAAAACTGTCACTTCAGGAAATTGGATACTGTATCCTGTAAAATATGTTGTTCTGAAGATATTCTTCAACAATTACTACCTATCATCCATCAGCTTGTGAGTGTTGTATTTAGTCAGTTGTTAAATTTAATACTGTAATAACATTTGGATGTCAGGGAAAGAGAAGTATGGTGTTTCAGTGAAAAAACTGAAGGTGGTCGTATTTGTGTTTTGTTTGTGTTTTATATTTTCTTTGTTTAGCTATGGAGAAAGTCAAGTGATTTCTGGGCACATACAGGTTTGTGCTACATTTTTAAACATGGTTACTTTCACTGATGTTAGTAGACACTGTTATGACATCACTTGCAGATGTCAGGTATTGAAAACTAAGATTTTTATTTCAAGTCTTTCCCAATGATATCTATTATTATTTTTTAATTTCTATAATGTAAACTCTTTTTTAATCTAGGATTAACCCAATTTGCTTATTTTTGACCAACTTAAATGGCAAACATTGCTTATAATAAGTAAAAAATGTATACCAGTAACAATAATTAAAATGTTGGATAACAATTCAAATGCATGCTCAACTTTCAAAGCTTGACTTAAAGTTCTGTTCCAGCATGAAGATATTCCATGTAGGATTTTTTATCTTACATGACTTCTGTCTGTTCTGAAATCACATCACTTATCCTCTTATCTGACAGGTAATCAAGTAATCAGGTACAGCACTTGACATCTTTCAAAGTATGATAGTGTCATTTAATATATGTGTTAATATTTCATATTTAAACCTTACAGTAATGGACATAATAAATTTGTAGTTTGTTCAAACTCTTCTGGACAATAAAGTTAGAATGACGGATGATAGTTCTGGTACTGAATGAGTCACTCAAAGTCTCTTTAACTCAGATATTTATTCTTTTTTTTTAATGAGCTGTAATTTACCTTCAATAAAATGTACGAATATCAAGTGTTCAATTCAATGAGTTTTGGAAATTTTATACACCTCGTAACCATCACTAAAATTTTTCTATCATCCAGGGAAGTTTTCTCATTCTCCTTTCCCCCCAGTTCCTACCACCATCCCACTACCTGAAGTCACCACTCTCTGATTTCTACTACCATAGATTCATTTTGCCTGACTTTGACTTCATAGAAATGGAATCACTTAGAGTGAATTTTTATGTATATCTTCTTTTGTTTAACATATCTTTGAGATTAATCCATGTGCTGTATATGTCTCTAATCCATTTCTTGTTTTGTTGATATGAATAAAACAAAATTTGTTTTCATTCCCTATTCTTTGACGTTTGAGTTATTTAAAAGTGTTGGGTATTACGAGTCAATTTCTTAAACTGTCTTGAGTAAAATTAATCTATGCCATAGATCTTGAGTAAATCTTCTATGTTAGTGTTTATAACTATAAATAAAATTATAAACTGTCTTTGTAATCTTACTAAATTAGTTTATTATGGTAGTTTTATTGGTAGATTCCTTAAGATTTTCTTAGTAGACAATCATTCCATCTGTCACTAGAGACTTACTTTTTTCTTTCCAATATTTATGTAATTAAGTTTTTGTTCTTGTATTATTGCATTAGCAAGTAAGTATCTTTAGTGCAATTTTGAATAGGGTTAGTGAGAGCAAGCACCTTCACTTTATGGTAATATAGGACAATTAAGTATGATATTAATTGTAGTATTTTTGTAGATACTTTTTAAATAATTAAGGGAATTCTCATATTCCTAGGTTGCTGACAGTGTTTATAATGGAAGGGTGTTGAATTTTGTCAATAACTTTTACTGCATTATTAAGATAATTTTTATTCTTTATTCTCCTAACATGATAAATTTCATTGATTGATTTTCAAAGAATAACTCAATCTTGAATTCCTTGGATGAAACCCACTTGACCATAATTCAATCTCTCTCTCTCTCTCTCCAACCCTCCCTTCCTCTTTCTTGTAATATCTCATTTCTCTGTCATAGTTCTGTGGTATCAGGGTTAGGCCGGACTTCATACTTCCTTCCATTTTTTCTAAAAGGGTTTTTCTCAAATTGGTATTATTTCCTTCTTTAATGTTTGAGTAATTCCACTGGTGAATCTCTCTGAGCTTTGAATTGTTTTCTGGAATTAAGTTTTTTCAATAGATTAAGGTATGTTCAGGTCATTTATTTCTTCTTGTTTTAGTTTTGATAAATTGTATTTTTCAATTGATTAAATTAGTTGAATTTATTGAAATAAAGTTGTTGCTAATATATTCTTATCATCATTTTACTAGCTGTTGGATCTGTAGTAATTTGCCTGATATTGGCAATTTGTGTTATTTTTCTTGATGGGTCTTTCTCTAGGCTTATCAACTTCACTAATTTTATCACAGAGACCATTTTTAACTTTTTTTTTAACTTTTCTCTATTGCTTTTTTCTGCCCTATATAACATATTTCTTCTTCCATTATTAGTATTTTCCTTCTACTAATGTTGCTTGAATTTGCCTATTTTTCAAGGTGGAAGTTTAGAAGACTGATATTAAGTCTTCCTTTGTTTCTTATAGGTACATTTAAAGCTATAAATGTTCCTCTAAGCACTGCTTTAACTACACCCCACAACTTTTGAAAAGTTGTGTTGTCATTATCATTCAGTTCGAAATATTTTCTAAATTTTTTGTGACTTTTTCTTAGACTTATTGGAAAATTAATTGCCCCATTTTAACTAAAAGAAACAGAAACTTCTCTTTATATGTGCTTTCTTATAAATATTTTTCTTGGCAAAACTGCAACTGAGAAATAGGAAGAAAAGTTTATCTATGAGTTTAATTAATGGCCTTTGTTATAGGATACAAGATAAGAAAACCAAGACACTCAGAGCTTTTGGCATGATTTACAGTGTCTGTACAATTTCGACTTATCCAAAAAAGAGTTTATATAGTATTCTTGGTAAAGAGAACACCACCTTGACAAAATCAGTTTTAGTTTTAAAAAAGCTTTATACCCCCCACACCATTTTATTTACCATGTGAAAATCATGTGAACACAATATTCTATTAGTACAACAGTGGGGTTAATTTTCTATGATTTATATCTTCTAGATTTATGTATTGGTTTAATTTGTGCAATAAGCAATCATTGTTTTTTCCCAAAAATTATATTTACAAAAATATAGAACTGTGTGTGTTCTCCTTTGTTGTATCAAATTGAAAATTCTAATTTAGCTTGAGCATAAATGTGCTTTTGGTGGTCTTTGGTTAGTTGGACTTATTTGACATAACCTCAATAAATATAAAAGAATCGGTGTTTTACAGAACACAGTAACCATAATAGGATTGTTATTTAAAAAAAAAAAGAATTAAATAAAAAGAAACAAAACAAAATACTTCTATAAAATAAAAGAACTAATCATAATAAAAGTTCAAATTTCTTAGAAATAAGCAACATTGAAACAATTGCCTTTTAGAACTTGTTGAATGCAGATAAAGCAAAAGTGGAATGGAGTTTTGTTGTATTTAAGGCTAATTCTACCCACTCTACTTTATTTGACATCTATGAAACATTTCCAAAATTACAAAATTATTTTTCATTCCTTAAGGCTGTGAAAAAGAGGAACTTTTTTAGGATAACTTCAAATCGGAATATTCTAATGGACATAGAATCTGGGCAGAATATTATCTGTTACTTACAGAATAAAAAGCACTTTTCTATTTTGAAGCAGGAGAAGGCTATGGAGAGCAGTATTGAAGAGCTAGAGCAAGGAGGTTCTGTTGGGAGGGACATTTCCATGGGACTCTTGCATTTCTGTATGTCTTGCTAGTAGGTGCCTTGGTGGTCTTTATTCTGGACTATTTCTTCAAAAACGTTTGTAGTGCCAACATCTGGAGCAAACCCAAAGTATTTTATTGTCCCGCTTAATAAAGATAATGTCTCTCTAAAGAGCATAGGTCGAGAAGGTGTATAACCCATTATAAAAGATTTGTGTTCCCTAAGCTTGAGGCTCTTCAACAGTGACACAAACCCATTCTGCACACAGCATCCATCTGTATCCCTCCACACTGGGACCTGGGACTTGGGGGTCAAGGGAGCAAACACAAGCATGAAACTTGTGCTGAGAGTAATAAAGTCCTTTGCCTCTGATCCAGGAATCCAGGGTCTTCCGTCAGCATTCATGAACCATGGCACATTAACTTGTAAGCTGGCAAGTAGAGTGACATCTCAAACAATTCACAGGTCTATATCATGACAAAAAGTGGAAAAGAAACTGAGCAGTCTAGGGGAAGAAAGAATATTGAATTGACTTGAATCAGAGAGACTTAAATTGCATTGGATAAGTGTAGTTATGTAGACTGCTTAAGGTTCCAAACTGTTAAGGAGCCAAGGACTCTGGTAGAATTGGGCTTAAGCACTACTTCCAATTCTTTATCACATGAGGGCTCTAAATAGGTGAAATACAAGGCATACTTGTTATATAAAGTTTCTTTTGCACATCCTTCAGAAATGGGTGTTGATGCTTGATGAAGGAATTAAGAGCTTGCTTGTACCATTCCGTAACCTTTTCTTATCAATGGGAATACTGTTAGTGTTGGTTTAAGGAAGGAAGTGGGCATTCTGATTTGGTCATCATTCTGGCTGTGAGTGGGGACTAAATGATGCCATAAAACTAGTTCAAATTTCCTCTTCTATGGAATAAATTATCTAACTGAGAAACAGAGGTTTTAACCAGAGATCTGGTAATGTGACATGAGAAGCTGACAAAAGAAAATTTCACATATTGAGGTATGGGGAAGTCTTTCTGTCTCATACATGATTTGGCTCGAACTTTATGCTAAATAGAACAGCCTATTTTACAGCCTGCCAAACATTCATTGTGGATCTGCTTTAACCATTAAAGAAAATAATGAATTTAAAAATCAAAATGGAGTAACTGTGGTTTAGCATTCAAAATGGAGCTGGGTGGCCATTGTGGTTATGGTTTCAGACACATTCCTGTATTATTGAGAACTTGAATTTTCTGAACTGTTTCAAACTCAATGACACCACCAGCAATTCTCAAAACAATGTCTACTAGAAGCTCCTAGTTGCAAACTTATGGTCTTAAAATTTCCCCTTGTAACTATGCAACACTTTTGGACCCCAACATATCCTTACTTAACAAGCAGCTTCACTTCATGCAAGCTCCAATCCTTATTCGTGGCAAAACATTTATGTAACTTTGTGGATTTTGCCACTATGAGCCTTCCCTATTCTGTAGTCCAGCAAAACACAATTCAAGTACTTTTTGAATCTGTGTCTCCCAGGCTATAGTGCTCATTTTGGCTTGAATAAAACTCTTTTCTATTCCTATTATAGATTGTATATTGATTATTTGCATTGACAAACCTTTACAGATGACTTCCCACTGAAAATACTGTGATATGATGACTGATAGGAAATAGTAGTTATGCCAATACTATGGGTTCCAGAATTTGATAGGTTGCTAAATTGTTGTAGAAGTGGAAGGTAGACAGCTGAACAAAAGAGAAGAGATGATAAGAGGCCCTAAGCAGTCTTAAATCTGACAGCAGCCTTTTTACCCAAATTGCAGATGGTCTTGGGTGGGTGATGAGACAAATGATACTGTCCTTGTTGGATACTAGTAATTAGAATTATTGTGGAGAACTCAGATCATAGCCAAGGGAAGAGGAACTTGAATTTTTATTGAATAAAGTCAAATATAACCAGAAAGGAATATCTTGGACACTGAGAAACACAAGGGTGATGTAAAATTTGAAGAAACTTAACTATGAAGTGGTGATGTGTTGGAATTCAAGATTTCATTACCCCTTGGGTCAGTCTGACTTATACTTAATTCATTTCCCTATTGATTTAAATAATGTTATCAAGAGAGGAACAAACTGAACCTATCTGAAAATGAAAAGATACAGAAAGAAGTAGAATGAGAAAAGCAATTACTGCCCTTGTAAGAGAAAAAAAAATAGCCTTAGAGAGCAGGTCAGTTTTGAAAAAGCCGGTGAGGCATCGAAATCTAAGTCTTATCCTTGGAGTTCATGGAGCTCCTTAGTAAAGGCATCCTGTATTTTGATACTGATGTGGAAAGAATGGTGAACTGCATCTTCCTAGGGAAATTTTTCTAAGTTTTGGAAAAGAATGCAAATCTAGGTATGGAAAATACCGGAGATATAGAAAACATTTCTCCTGCCCCACTGCCCAAGACACACACTTCACTGATCCCTGGTAAATGTTGAAACCACATATAATGGCTCTTATTCATTCTATAGAAAATAACCTTTGCTTTAGAAAGCCTGAATAATGTTACACTTATTCTTGTGTACTTATGATGACCCTGAAATTTACAGAGAAAATTGCTGTGTTGTCAGAAATAACGGTTACCTGTGTTATGTGTCCAGCCTCAGGGAAACAACTATAACTATTTTCAGTTTAGAATTTGCTACTTCACAGATACCCTGGGGTATATTGTTCAACCATGCCTCTCATTTATGTTTTGGTGTGTAAAATAGAAACTGGGAAGAAAATAGAGCTGGATCTGATATATCACAGCTGACATGTTTCTGTGTTTAGATAGCATTCACTTCACTGGTTCCCAGGAATCAGGGAGAAGAAGAAGCGAAAAGCAAGAGGAAGCGCTGGGAATTGCCTCCCCTAATTGGAGGGGATTTCACTGTTTGTTAGTGCAGTTACACATAGTATAGTTAAAGAACAAGGTCAAAGATCCTCATGACTGTACCATACAGGAATGTGCCACAATAACAACAAAGACAAGAACTCCCAGATGTGGTACTGTAAACAGCAAATGGAGATCAGGTCTTCTTACAGAATTTGAGGATGCTAGGTAGGCATGCACTGGATATCCATTCATTAAGTGCAGTCAGAGGGCATATTGCAGACATCTTCTACCAAGAGAAGCTGCCTAACAGTTCCAGAATATCTGCTCACTATAGATTTCATATGGTTTGAAATATAGAACTGAATTCCAAGTGAAAGTATTTTGCACGTTTTTCTGGAACATTGATTCTCAACAGTGAAGGTACCACCCCCTAAAGAAAGTTTTGGAAATCTGTGGACACTATTTTCCTTGCCACAATGAATTGGGGGGTAGGTATTTGGCGCTAAAGGCTTTTAATGGGCAGAGGTCAAGTATCTTAGACATTCTGAAATGTCTGGGACAATTCTTCATAATGAAGAATTACTCCAGATTTCACAAAATTTAAAATTTCCCCCCAGCTAATCACTTATGTGAAATCTTATCTGATATGTAGCATGCTTTGTATTCAAACATAAAGTTTTGTTTATTTTTTTCAGACTTTCTAGTACATACTAAAATTCAAGAGTAGACTACTACAAAATACATTGAGGGGGGAACATAGCATTCTATTGTTATTTTTCAGAATTACCAAGAATTAGTGTTCATTTCAAGAAACTGCATCTTTGAAGTCAATGGTAATTATGGAACTTGAGTTTTCAGTAGAACGTTCCTGTGCCTCTATGCATTTGTAGCTGGGTTTCATGATGTCTATAAATGTGTGTGTGTGTGTGTCTGTGTGTACAGGCATCATTCATTAGATTTTCTACTGTAGTCAGACTAGAGCATTTATAAATGAAACTATTTTGTTATAAGTTACATTATCTTTTAATCTCCCTTACATTAGTGTGTTTTTAAGATATGTGTGTGCAATAAATAAGGTGTTACAAAATATTTTCTATTAAAAGGGGGCTTTTGCTCTGAGATAACTGAGAACTCTTTTCCTAGACTATGCACACCTTTGATGAAGCAGTACCATCAACTCTGTCACCATCCTCCCTATTCTCCCCTGTCACTGTGCCACACGCCAAAAGAGGCATATTGCTGAGTGGTAGCTAGGCTTGTACTTCTAAGCACTCTGGAAGGGGTATCAAAAACACTTAGCAGGATGCTATATTAACTCAAGTTCATGCTGGTAATGGACAGAATGTGTCTGTTTTTCTCAAACATGAATATTATCCCTCTCCTCAATCATTTATCCATATTCTTTTTTTTTGAACTCTCCAGTTATGTCTCTAGTTTTTTATTAAACTCAACCACAAACTGAATTCACTTGCCTTTCACTGATGGTTCACATTTACTCGGAAAATGATAAAACTGTCCCTTTCTGTTTATATTAATGTTTCACTATTAATTAGAAATTGATAAAATTGATATAAAGCCTCATATAAAATTAGAAAAATAAATAAAGCAAGCTCTAGAAGAGAGCTTGTAATCCCTGATCATCATGTTTAATATTACATGAATTATTTCCTTCAGTGTTTCTGTGGGAAGCTCTGTTTTTATTCCTGACTCAATCAGTAATATATTGTCTCATGCAGCAGGTTATTGGAGGATCATAGTTGTGTTTGGGTCATTTTGTTTGTAATTTTTAATAGAGGGTCACATAAAAATGCTTTTAGACACAAACTCTAAAGACAGGCCTGATCTGATAGCTTTCTTTTCATCTCTTTCTGTCTTTATTTCTGTCTCTCTCTCGCTTTTTATTTATTTATTTTTGAAATTTGGTCTATTTTAAAGCAGTCTGTTAATGCAACAGTGTTTTTGAAACGCTGTAGTAAAGAGCCTATTTTAAATCAACCACTCAAGAAATCATTAACAGTTTATATGTAAAAGAAAACAGCGTATAAGGTAAATTTTATGGCTGAGATCTGACGCTCACAACTGAGAGAAAAGCGGGGGAGTCTTTCTTCATTAGCAGCATGACCAAAGCACTTAGAGATTTTACTCCCTCACATCCATTATTTCATCTATTGTCCTAATTTAATTTTCCATGATTTTCCTGACAGTGAAGGCTGGCAACTCTTAAGTACAGTACAAAAGGTTTGCAACACTCATGTTAATAATTACACAAGCTGTTGAAGCTTTTTGCTAAAGGGTGTATTGTCAAAAATATCAAATTTAGACAAAAGCAGAAGCTACAGATGTGAGTGAAGCTGGAATCCCTGAGTGCCTTTGTTTCTTATCCACAGAAAGAAACCACCTTGTGAGGTATAAATGTTAATAAAGCATTCACACCATGTGGAACATTTTGAGGGCTCTAAACAGGAAAGCAAGATCTTTGGAGAACTGCCATCAAATTGTTGCTGCTTTTGTCCCTGCTGTCACCTACCAGGATCCTTCTGACAATATAAAACTATGATTTCTACATTCTTTCTTAGCCAAACCAATTAGTTGCCTAAGTATATATTGGCTAGCTTTGGAATAGCTGATCCAAAAATATAGCTTTCTAAATGTGGATAAAAAGTAAACTTGAGTCCAGTATCCTTCTACCTTTTCTTTAAGGATGCAATCAGTTGCCCTCATTTCATTCTTCCTGATTACAGAAGATCAAATTTCCCACTCTGTGAAGCTGCCTTGTGCCGCTGAGGCTCATGCATTACCAGTTTTCCATCCTGTGCACTAGACTCTGAGTAAAGGTGATGGTCATGGGTTATTATAAGGAGTCTTCAAATACCTGCAACCATCAAATATTGATCATAGACTAAAGGAGTATTATCTCATCCATTTAGTATCAAACCTCAACTATAAGACGCTTTTGTGAAATACGATATGCCAATGCATTTAAAAGTGATCCCTAACATACAATGGTGTTATAGAGATATTTGAGATATGAAACCAACACATTTTACTCTCATGATCCTACCTTCCCCCCAACCATTGAGTAAATGCCAATGGGCTGAAGGAAGTGGCTAGAACTATAAACAAAGAATTGCTCATCTTTGAATTTTCATTTGCTTTTTTGAGTCAATTGAGAAATAATAGATCCCTAAAATAGGCTATTTATATACAGAGATATTTTTTCTTAAAAATCTTCAAGAATAAATCTTGCTATATGTCATTAGTTGAAGAGTATAAATCTAAGGAATCTTTCTTCCCCACAGGAAGGAGTGTGACGTCCTGATAATTCCTGAAAGGTAAGCCTATACTGGACGTGATGATACCAGGTGATGATTTTGCCAGAATCTCTGAGAAAGGTCCTAGCACACACCAACTACACTCATCCCTCCATATAGGTTGTAGAGGAAGTGTAAAGGAGAGAGGCTTTGTCCCATTTACTCTTTGGAGCTCATGAGGGTAGCTGCATTAAAACAGAGGTGATAACAAGACACGTTTAGGCAGAAAGAAGACCTGAGACAAGAGTTCTTTTCCAAATAGACTGCATGTGAAATCGAATAAACACTTGAACTCTGGGGTGGCTTTTAAATAGTTGAGGATTGAGTGGTGGGTCTGCCTAGGTTTCAGCTGAAGGCTGAGGAGAGGAGTCCGTAACAGAGGCACCTGTCTGGGCAGATGTAAGCCATACTTACAGGAAGAACACAATGGAGTCTTTGGTTTTAGCAGTGCCAGAGGGTTATGAAAAGGAGCCTAGAGATATCATAGCAGAGTGTTAACTGCGTGGACTCAAAAGAGTGACTGCTTGGGTTTAAATCCAGCCCTGCCTCTTACTAGCTGTGTGACTTTGGGCAAGTTACTTAAACTCACTAGACTTCCATTCCATTGTTTATGTGAGATTATTAATAGAGCCTTCCTTTTAGGGCTGTTATTAAACTAAATCAATTATAACTATAACACACAGAATAGTACCTGGTACATGGTAAGCGCTGTGTATTTGCTTGTTAAATAAGTAGAGTCAGCAAGGGGTAATAGCCGAGCTCTCTGTGAGTAGTCATGGTGTGTTTCTCCTTCCAAGAGAACCATCAATCACACCAGCTGCAGGCACTTCCTTGTGGATGCTTATAGGACAGATACCAATGCCCAAAAAAGGATGAGATGAGCTTTCCTCACCACTGACTATCCAGAAGAGACAACAGGTGACAACATATAGACCAGATTAACCCCACCATGATTTTGCATAAACTTCTCACTATACCAAAATGCCACACAGGAAAAATTTTTAAAAAAGAAGGCTATTTGAAAGAAAAATCATGAAAGACTGAGCATACACCCTAAAAAAAAATAGTAATAACAAGTTTTTTCACTTTTTTGTACCCCACTAAGGGCATTTGTGGGTAAAATCAGAGATGAGATTAATTATAGGTGAAAAAAAACTTTCTTTAATTATTTTATTCTTTCATTTAATTTTGGCACATCTGAGTCAAGTGTTAAATTCAGATTCCACAAAAATATCTTTTTCTGCTTTGTTTTGTTTTTGGTTTTTGTTTTGTTTTGGTCAATATATATTAAAAGTACAAGTACTGTCATGAGTCATACCAGTGCAAACTTTTCTTTTCCTTGACAAAGTGTGATCTTGATTCTTGAAATGTTTGAGAATTGCACTTTGGACCACTGCTTCACCTCTGACGCCCTTCTATCAAACAAGTTGACCTACATCCATTTCATGACTCTCCACTTTAATTTCAAACTCTATCTGGAATCTCCCACAGCAAACATTTCAGAACCATAAAGAAAATAGGGGAGGGGAGAGAGACTGCATAAGTAAAATTTAAATGGCATCATATTTTTTATGTACCTACAAAGTTTTTAAAAAATTTTTAAAATATATTTTTCTTTATTTTTGGTTGCGTTTGGTCTTCATTGCTGATTGCTGCGTGCGGGCTTTCTCTAGTTGCGGGGAGCGGGAGCTACTTTTCATTGCAGTTCGTGGACTTCTCACTGCGGTGGTTCCCTTGTTGTGGAGCACAGGCTCTAGGCACCCAGGCTTCAGTAGTTGTAGCACGCGGGCTCAGTAATTTTGGTTCTCGGGCTCTAGAGTGCAGGTTCAGTAGTTACGGTGCATGGGCTTATTTGCTCCGCGGCATGTGGGATCTTCCGGGACCAGGGATGAACCCGTGTCCCCTGCATTGGCAGCGGGATTCTCAACCACTGCACCACCAGGAAAATCCTATGTACCTACAAAGTTTTTATATTTTTAGAGAGATTGGAACAATTGTAGTTACCTTTGATTGTCCATACTTATCTCTTTGATAGCTTGAATCAATATTGATGAAATCATTGATATACTATATAAAGCTCCCTGGAATATATTATTAAAACTAATATAAAAATGGAACATTCATTTTGACTTTACAATCTCTGGAAGTTTCTAAATGTTTCTATTTTAGACTTTTTTATTATTGAAGATAATTATGAATTTCTAAAAATTAGTTCAATAAAATATACTTTTTTCTGCTTAAATAGGAGAAAATTCCTGTGAAGTCTAAACACTTTTATATTAGTTTAATTTTAGTAAAATAACAAATTAATTAAGTCATGTTTATATTATTAACAATGGTAATCATTATTTGGCTTTTAGTAATATACTAATCCATTACAGCCACTCATGTTAGCAAGACCAGGATAATATTATTGGCTTTAATTCCATAGTATGTATGAATCTCCACCCTTCTCAGTAAATAAAGCAAAAGAAAATCTAAAATCTAGCATAGGAACATTCTTCACAATAGAGAGACATGACTCTTCTTTTAAAAAAAGAAAAACTCTTTTGTTGAATAGTGTTTTACAATTTTCACAGCATTTGTACATACCTCATAAAACTTCTAAAAGTAAGGTTTTCTATCTCGCTTTCTCCTAGTATGGTAACTATTTGACAAGACTAAGCAGATATAAGAGAACAGGTTAAAAACAGAGTAATTAAGTAACTTGTCCAAGGTCATCCCGATAGTTAATAAAGGAGATCAGAATAAAAACAAAAATCTTTGGATTAATGTAACATACATATAATTGACTAGATGATAGTTAAACAGGAAAAACACAATGAGAAAGCAAGCCAAGGGCTTTTAACCCCCGTTTATGCAGCTGTGACATGTGATAGTGACTCTCAGGAATGAATTAAAAGGACAAAAACAAGCTGCAAGATCATAGTTACCTGCTTAAAACAGGCTAGCTTTTCACTTTTTTCATTGCAACAGTAACAGCCATTCTCAGGAGATGCAGTGTTTTTGTTTAAGGAATTTTGTAGAAAGCATTAGCACAGAACACTCACATTCAAATGGAATACTTAGGCAGCTTCACTGCCAGCATTTACCAGAATAGAAAATAGGACAATGAACAGGCAGAAAGAGAAAACAAACAAACAAATAATGTAGGCACTGAGATTTATTTAATACTATTAAGAAGCTCTCTATGTTAAAACACTCCATTTGGACCAAATCCAAGACCACCCCACAGTACAAATGGTGTGCAGGGTCAGGACAAAAGGTCTGCAGCATCAACAGACATGACCCCATTGGTACGGCAGCCCTCCTATAGACCATCTTCTTAGTAACAGGAATCCCCAATCCTCCACCCAATTAACCCTGATTCTGCTCTCCAGGCCTGTGCAGATCTCTTTTCCAGGGCAGTCCTCCAGAGGGTAGACTTCTGAGGCCCAAGGGAGGGCCCAAAGTATGTTTTTCTGGGAAAGGGGATTGGATAGAACTTGGAGGTCCACATGTGACTGCTTGAGACCTTTTATCATGTAGGATGGAGTCAAAGGTAGGATAAGATTTCCTTGCATTTTCAGGTTCCAGCATGGAACTCCAAAGACTACTAGAATTTCAATCTTTAACCTGGTCTTCCTGGTCATTATGAAGGTATATTTCCAAGGTAGAAGGCTAGATATATTGTGTTTAATGATTTTATACCTTGATTTAAAGCTTTTAAATATTTAGACATGGGATATACAGCCCTCCCTTGGTACTCTTGAACCAGACTCCAAAATTGTCAGGCGTGGGTAGGTCTTCAGACTTGTACTGGGTGGGCCAAAATGTTCGTTTTTATTTCCGTAAGATGGCTCTAGTAGCCCTTAGTTGTATTTAACTTCATTTGAAACAATTTTGTTAGATTGTATGTGACAGCTGTCATAGCAACGTGCATTTAAAAACAAAAGAGACTTATCAAATCGGTGAATTTTTGTATAGACATTTTAATATTGAAGATGGAAGAGAAAAAGCAACATTTTCATCATATTATGCTTTATTATTTCAAGAAAGGTAAAAACACAACTGAAATACAAAAAAAAAGATTTGTGCCAGGTATGGAGAAGGTGCTGTGACTGATCGAACGTGTCAAAAGTGGTTTGCAAAGTTTAATGCTGGAGGTTTCTCACTGGACAACACTCCATGGTCAGGTAGACCAGTTGAAGTTGATAGCGATCAAATCAATACAAAAATTGAGAACAATCAACATTATACCACGTGGGAGATAGGCGACATACTCAAAATATCCAGATCAAGTTTTGAAAATCATTTGCACTAGCATGGTCACGTGAATTGCTTTGATGTTTGGGTTCCACATGAGTTAAGTGAGAAAAACCTTCTTGACCATATTTCCACATGTGATTCTCTACTGAAACGAAATGAAAATGGTCCGTTTTTAAAACAAATTGTGACAGGTGATGAAAAGTAGATATTGTACAACAGTGTGGAATGGAAGAGGTTGTGGGGCAAGTGAAATGAATCACCACCAACCATACCAAAGCCCGGTCTTCATCCAAGGAAGTTGATGCTGGATATATGGTGAGACTGGAAGGGAGTCCTCCATTATGAGCTCCTTCTGGAAAACCAAACAATTAATTCCAACAAGTACTGCTCCCAATTAGACCAACTGAAAGCAGCATTTAAAGAAAAGCATCTGGAATTAGTCAACAGAAAACACATAATCTTCCATCAGGATAATGCAAGACCACATGTTTCTTTGGTGACCAGGCAAAAACTATTACAGCTTGGCTGGGAAGTCTGATTCATCTGCCGTATTCACCAGGCATTGCACCTTCAGATTTCCATTTATTTCATTCTTTACAAAATTCTCTTAATGGAAAAAACTTTAATTCCCTGGAAGACTGTAAAAGGCACCTGGAACAGTTCTTTGCTCAAAAATATAAAAGGTTTTGGGAAGATGGAATTATGAAGCTGCCTGAAAAATGGCAGAAGGTAGTGGAACAAAAGGGTGAATACATTGTTCAATAAAGTCCTTGGTGAAAATGAAAAAATTGTCTTTTATTTTTTCTTAAAAAACCAAAGGCACTTTTTGGCCCACCCAATAGTTACTGTACATCTAATATCAGTTCTTCCATTTTAATATCTTGATCCCCAGTGCGACCATTTGATTCTGTTTTAATACCATCAATTCCCAATGCAATCTTCTTAGTACAAGACCCTGATTATTTCCCACTTGGCCTATGGCACCTGCTTAGAATGTGATCTCCCCATCCTCATCTCATTCTTCTTCCAAGCCAGGCTTCTACCTTGCTGGCTAATTATATTTAATTAAAATTAATTAGCATAAAATCTGATTAATAATATTCTGTACCTTAAAAAATATGATTCTCCCCGATTGAAGGGCTACATTCAAACTCTTTAACATGGGACAAAAAAGCATATTTGAGAGTCTCATGTTTGCCCATTCTCTGTGGTCTCTCAGCCTCCATGTCTTTTTTTCTTTTTTAGTTTATTTATTTATTTATTTATTTATTTTGGCTGCCTTGTGTCTTTGTTTCTGCACATGGGCTTTTTCTAGTTGTGGTGAGCGGGGGCTACTCTTCATTGTGATGCGTGGGCTTCTCATTGCAGTGGCTTCTCTTGCTGTGGAGCACAGGCTCTAGGCACTCAGGCTTCAGTAGTTGTGGCATGCAGGCTCAGTAGTTGTGGCGCATGGACTTTGTTGCTCCACAGCATGTGGGATCTTCCCGGACCAGGGATCGAATCCGTGTCCCCTGCAATTGGCAGGTGGATTACTTAACCACTGCGTCACCAGGGAAGTCCCTCCATGTCTTTGCAGGTATTGCTGCTTCTACCTGGAAACTCTTTTCTATTTTCTCAGCTTGAATAAATCTTATCCTTCAAGATTCAGTTTGTGTCTTCTGTCCTCTGGGAAGCTTTGCCTATGTAACTCAGACTAAGATAGGTACCCATTCTTTGTGCTCCCACCTGTGCATTTTTCCATTAGCACTCAATATTGTTATTGATTTTCTTGTCTGTCAACTCTAGAGGCTAAACAATTTGAGATTAGAGGATGTGTTATTTCACTTTATTCATAAAATCATTTACAAACATTTGCTCAGATCTGCTCCAGTCCATATACTGTACAAGTAACTATCCATGTAATGATAAAATACACAGGTCCTGCCATTGTGGATGCAACAATAGAGCATAGTTACAGTCACTAGACACTGAAATGTGGGTTTAGATGGAATTAAGTATAGGTTGTCATGGCAACTCAGAGGAAGGCCACCCAATTCATCTGCCTGGAAGAGAAGGCGTCCTACAGAAAGTGGGCCTGGGCTATGACCTGCATAGGAGGAGTGACTGGTAGGCCCAATGTCTGTTGTGTAACATGCATATAGGATACTCTTCATAATCACTACTTTGGAACAATCAAGAATGCAACAAATTTGGTGTGCCCTAGGGTGGACTGCACAAGTTATAGAAACAAACAAGGTAGAGCCAGAGGGATGAAAGAAAAGGTCCTTATCAGAATTAGGACAAAGTCACTGTCTAGCCACTCTAAGCTGAGAAAGCATATTCAGTAGAGTCAAAGTAGGGGCTGGGAAAATGTGTAAACCATTTATCTCAGCATTTCAGAAATGAGGTAAATTCTGTACAAGCTGTTGCAGCATCCATTCCTATTCAAAAGGCTTGAGTTTATAAATGAACAATATACATACAGTACAATTCACAAGCTATGTTAAAGAAAGTAACTAATTTACTTCAACTTTTTGGTTCATTGGAATAGAAGTTTACCCTTTCCTTACTTCTGAAATATGATGAAAAAAAAATGTGCCGGAAAAAATAATCCAAAAAACAGTAACTGTGAGTGAGTGTTGCTTTAATCAGTTACATGTTGGAATAAATTAGCAATTCCTAATGTCTCTCCATACACAGATTTATGGTAATTGCATAGGACTGTTTAAAATTCATTCTATATGATGAGTTCAGGTTTTGTCAACTATTTCTTGATTATGCTCATAACATAGTGCATCAATTTAAAAATACCAGTTATTGTTAAGAGATGGAAGTATACTAGTTAAAACTGACATAAATTTGCAGCCCACGTTCCGCTCCCCCCTCTTTTTTTTTAAGGATGAGATGATCAGTAAATGGAACCTTGTACTGAATGAAGCAGAAAATGTGGCCATTCCTGTTTAAACATGTCATGGTTAGCATGGTCTCTTCCTTTTCTGAGCAAATTACAATTTGGGGATATATAAAACTAGCCCCTAGTGAATCTTTGAGTAAATATAATTGGATCTATAATAAATCATACCATGAGAATAAGGCTTTGCTTACATGACTACTGCTGATTTTAGTGATGTCATTTCCCAAAGCAATCTTAATAGTTATACTGGTGGATCATATTGAGTACGCTAGATTTAATGAGTTAGTTCAGGCCATGCCTTGGACCTAAGTCAAACATTTTGTCAATGTAATTCACTAAAGACACCCTGTATAAAAAACATTTTTTGTATATAATCAATAAACCTTTCTGAATATATATTGAAGGAGAAGAAAATCTTAAATTTGTTTGAAAATATAATTTGGGAATGGATGTCAAGGGCCAATCAACTCAATTCAGCACACAGTTAATATATTTAAGTAAGTGTTCCTTAAAATTTACACAGTTAAATTTCTTTGATAAAAAACTTGTCCTTGTATGTTTCATAAATTTTAAAAAGGCTAACTAAATATATTAATATTTGAGCCACTGTTTACAATATTTTCTGAAGAATATGTTTCAAAATCTACACATTTTGCTTTCACTTGAAAAAAATTCCTATTCATTTTTTTGAAGTGGAAGCCTACATAGTTTGAATTATTGTTCCATTATTTTCTGCAATAGACAAATTGAACCTTGCTTTCTAATCGTGATTTGTACAGCTCTTTTATGTGTGCTCACATTCAAATTTTATACCCTACTCTGTTTATAACCTACTGTATAATAGTTGACTCCTAGATTAATGTGTTTTCATAGCAAGATTCAACAAAGGATTTAATATGGACTCTAAAATTCAGACAGATATTAACATTTTAGTGATATCTTAATGTCTGCATGTAGTTTATTGAAACAGTAGTAAATTCACGATAACGTAAATTCCAAGAGTTTTCATTAGAAATGATAAAAGTTAAAGTGTTTTTGTCTTTAGTTGTGACATATTTTACAATGAGTACATTATTGTCTCAAAATTAAGGAATACAAACAATTTATGAAATGTGTTCTTTCTTTAAATATTTACACTATAATAAAGAATCAAACTGGAAGAAAAACATCAAGCAGAAATCCTTTAAATGTTATAAAACATAACATTTTAGTGTAATAATTGCTCTTACTGTTTGTTATATATAAGAACTGTATTTCCAGTATTATTTGAAATGAATTTCTGCTTAGTACTACAAATATTTTTAAACAAAAATTTGAACATTTCTTTATTTGCAGTTGTTCTTTTTGTTTTGTGTATAGACAGGAAATAAAAGAAAATTATAAGGCCATTTTATATTTCTATATCTGAATTTATTTTCACTGAAATTACTCTATCAATTGGTAAGAATTGTTCACATAATTCTCAGTAGATAAGCTGGAAGGTGAGTTACATAAAGAACTCAACCATGTAAAAATTTTCTTGTAAGCCTGAAGCTATTTTCTATATAGATTTCTAAAATTACTTTTCAAGATAAATATTTGTTCTCCTTGCATTAATTGTGGTAGGTGTATTTTTCTACCTAGCCTCTCATAGTTCTTTTTAATAGGTCTAAATTAACTGTTAAAAATGTTGAACTCGATTAATAATCAGTAGTTAAAATATAAAATTAGATTTAAGTTTTTTGCAGTATTAAACTTTCAGCAAGAGTAATGTATAACTTATATGACATAGGATATACAAACTTAATGAAGTGAATATTTATTTTCATTTCCTAAGATATCCATCCCAGTGTGGTTCCTAGTTACTAGAGACAGTGGGCTCTTAGGAAACAGTCACAGGCTTCTTCCTGCACATAATATGGAGATTTGAGAGCATGATCTCACATCAGTGGGATCACTCACAGCCCCCGGAATGATTTCTCTGTCATCTTCCATTTTATACCCCATAATGCTGCTTGGGTGATCTTCTACAATTTAAATCTGTTAATGTCAGCCTCTAGCTTAAAGTACCATTGAGTTGGGTTTGATAGTCTAATCTGAGGGACATACAGAAACAAGCTAGTCAATTGCATATCCTGCCTTTTGCACATGTTCATTCATGTCTCCTCTGATGTTTTGCCTATTCTGCTCCCCATTCCTAGAAAAAGTATCTCCATCCTGCTTGGCTCTTGTGCATCCTTCAACACTTAACTCATGTGTCATTTTGTCTGGGAAGCCTGCCAGTCCTCATCCAGACAGAGTTAGTTGCCCTTGCTCTGTGTGCACAGAAGCACTCACTGGGGTTTGAGGTGTGAAAATAGTTTGCCAGAAGAAATCTTACAATATTCATAAGGCTCAAGGCTGTCTTCATATTTCTGGGCATCTCAGTTCCTCAGAATAGCCCTATCCCTGGGTAAGATGTTTCTTCCCTGACTCCAGTGGCTTTTGCTTCAATCAAATTCCTTACAGAAAACATGAGCCAACCTCCAGAGTCAGTCTTGCTTTGGCTGGTAGAAGAGGTGGGTTGAATCTGGAATTAGCCAAGTCAATAAATCCCTTCTCTATGAATGGGGAATGGGGATACAGAAAAATTTTAATGAGTAATTTTTTTTTGTTGTTATCTGTTTGTTTTGGCCTGTACATCTAACCTATAAACTCAGGAGATTTGGGCTACTATGTTTTGCTTTTTTTTTTAAGTTTTTTTTTTTTTTAAGGGGGGAAGAACAAATGTATATTTACAGAGTTTGCTATATTAACCTTCTTTTTTTTTTTTTTGCGGTATGCAGGCCGCTCACTGTTGTGGCCTCTCCTGTTGCAGAGCACAGGCTCCGGACGCGCAGGCTCAGCGGCCATGGCTCACGGGCCCAGCTGCTCCGCGGCATGTGGGATCTTCCCAGACCACGGCATGAACCCGTGTCCCCTGCATTGGCAGGCAGACTCTCAACCACTGCGCCATCAGGGAAGCCCTAACCTTCTTATTTACCATATCTGATTCTTTTTATTTTTACTATAGATTTAAATCACCACCTGGTGTCATTTCCTTATCCCAATACAGTTTTGATCCCATCCAACTGTGTTATATTTCTGTTACCAAATGCATTATATTTCACTATGTTTTAGGCCTAACATTACAATTATATACATATTGTTTATACAATTGCTTGTAAAATCAGTTCAGAAAAGAAAGGAGAAGAAATATGCATTTCTTCTGTCTTTTATAATCACATGATTCTCTTTACTGGTGCTGTTGTTTTGTTTTGGGAGTTGGTTTTCAGAGGTGACTTGCTATCAGCCTGAAGAAATTCCTTTAGTACTTCTTGTAAGGTGGATATTCAAGCAACAAATTCTTTCAGCTTTTACTTATCAGGAAATCTCTTTGACTTCTTGTCTCTATTGCTTCTGATAAAAATAGTTATTTTTTAAAAATCAGAATTCTTTTATGTGACGAATTATTTTTCTCTTGATACTTTCAAAAGTTATTTTTATTTTGTTTTGTTTTGTTTGTCTTCGAATTTCAGCATTTTTAATGTGATGTATTTGAGTGTGATTGTTTCTCCTTCTTAGAAGAACAGCCATCTTGGCAACACTGACTCAATGTGAAACTCCTGTGAGGAGCTGGTGTGAGAAGAGTGAGGGGATGGGTTGTGTTTCACATTCCATAGACTCTTGCTGTTCTTACTGAGATTTAGTAGATTTTCTAAACAAATGTTTCTTCATTTGCTGTATGCCCTTATGACAACTTCCAGAGACTTTAAGTGTTGGTTATTTTTATAATTTTCACGAGTAATGGTTGTTTCCCAGAGGAATGAGTCCATAGGGCTCCTTGTATACACGTCATTGACATCCTGCCACTGTTTTTAAGTGTTCCTGAGAGAGATGGAAGCTATCTATCTAGAGATACAAAAGGAATCAGACATGCAGAAAAAGGAAGAAATGAGAAAGAGAGGGAAACATCTCTTTGGGGTCCCTATGATTTTCACATCCTGGGTTTAGTCTGTGAGACTGAGCTGCCTTCTTGCTACTGTATTCTGTGAGACACTGATGTCTCTTTAAAACACACCACCCTTTTTTACTGGGATTAATGTTACTTGTGGGCAACGAAAGGTGCTCTAACCAAGTAAATAATTTATGAATTCAACCATAGAAAGTTTGAAAGCCAAGTAGTAAGGGGTATGGATTCAAGGATGACACTGCCAACAGAGATTTGTTTATGAAATTCATTTTATAACATTCTAAACTTCCCAGAGTTTTCTTGTAGAAAAGAACTCTTCGATAATCGTTACTCACTAAGTGTATGACCTTGGAAAGCTTCTTGTCTCAATTTTTCTATCTGTAAAATAGATGTAATAATAGTATTAATCTAATAGAGCTGTCGTGAAACCTAAATGAATTAAGGCATATAAAGTACTTTTACCAGTGCCCAGCATAGTAAGCATTCAAGTCTAAAATTCCTTTAGCAAAACTTTGGGGACAGTTTCCTTAACACTTGAAATAGTTATAATAAAAACAATAGTGTGACTGCATTAATACACTGATAATATCTATTATTTTTGTTTTAATTACATCAATTAAATCATTTAATAAATTTAATTCTACTTAACTAGCTTCAAGGCAGGACCCTAATGTCCCATACTGTTTGTTACTAAACACTGAATCCCACGTAAAATTCTCAAGTCAATTGCTTCTAAAAAAATTTCTAGTAGTATTTCACTTTTAATTATAATAAAATTAAATAACTTTTTTCATACCCATTTAACTGCATTTAACCATATTCAGTCATATCCATTCAGTATTTGCTGAATGATAGCTATTGAAAAGATATAGCTGCTGCATGGTCAAACCATAATCTATTCTGGTAAAGTGGGACTGTAGTTAAGTTGACAAGAGAGAATATCATCATTCTAGATGATGTCAGTGCACATCCATATTCTGGGAAAATTATTGTTATTCTAAACAGACAGTTTTAGAATCTGACAAGTTATGTAGTTACATCAGTGAAGGACCTGATGGATTTTCTTACTCCCTTACTGAAATTTTTCAGTTACTTAGTCATGTAAGTAAAAGTGTGCCATGTGAGTAAGACCTATAAAAGTTGAAGAAATCTTTGCTGTTTATAGTATGCTATTAAATATACAATTTTTCATAGAAAACTATCAAGTCTTTATCCGTATATCAGCTTTAAAGTGAGGGTTTTTTTTTAAAGATGTTTATTAAAGAATAAATTGTGGAAATGGGAGAAGGCTGGATATAAACAGCAGCAAAATGCAATAGTTTCTTTTAGTAACCTTTAATTCTCAATTTATTTTTTTCCATTGTGATGATTTTCTTCATAATCTTGAAATGAATCTTAAAAAAAACTATTGAAAAATTTAAAATAAAGTCCTAAAATTTTATTCTATTTTTACATAAAAAATCCATGAAAAAATATTTAATGCCAGGTCTGTGTTGATTGTAAAAGATGTAAAATGCACTAAAATGTATTTAGACTAGAATAGAATTCCTTTTTTGCTTACCTTGTCTACATATTGTAATTATGGGCATTATTAAGAGTACAGATTAAAGACAAAGCACCACATACACTTCATAATTTCAGAGATATCAAGCTATACAAATGAGCGCCAAATCCTGATACTTCCATAATGCAAACAAGTCATTTCCCTTAATATATTTTGTGTCTTTATATCATCAAGTTTCCCCCTCTGAGAATGGAGGAAACAGACTATAAATCAAACAAATAACTTTTGCATGATAGATTATGAAAAACATTTGATCTTTTGATCTTGAAACCACACAGCCAAAATGCTTTTACCTCCTGGCTTGAGTCCCAGACTCCAAGTGTCATTCAAAGGAAACATTTTCATGATATAGTGTTTGATATTGTACATCCTTTTCTAAATCTCTGGGTTTTTTTTTTTACTATTGGATTTCTTTACAAGTTTTCTTACAAAAAGCAGCAGAATATGTTACCAGAAGGGAAAAAAATATGAAACTAATTAAAACATGATTTCTTCAGGACATCTCAGCTGTAAAAACAGCTAAGACATTGGAGAGAAAGAGAGAGAGAGAGAACTAAAATTAAACAATGTAACAAAATCGCTCACTGTTAACTACTAGCTATGCACACAGGTTTATGCTCAGTCCCTGGACACAAGTCAATCCACCGTATCTGTGAACATCATGAATACTTGATAAACCCACAGCAGCAATACCAGATTAAAAACTGTGTTCACGTTTGCACAAGCAGAACTGCCCAAGGATTTTAACTATCCCAGGGCTGTAACACCACAAAATAGAACATGAGTCTCCTTTTTCTTATGACTTCTGAAATTTCCATTAACTTTTCATACGCAAAAAATGAAAAATTAAAGATATTTTAATTTACATCTGTTCATTTATTGTTATTTTAAATATCAGTTGTTCATACTGAAATGGGTAAAACTATAAGGATATGAAATGAATAGCCATGCTAGCAACTACATTTAATAAATATATATTTTTCTGGGCATTGGGCAAATTTGTATATTACAAAATTAAAACATGTAATATGGAATAGTAAGTATAATTTGAGCAAGCCCACTAGTTCTTTAATGCATAAAATTTGATATATTTAAAATAAGTATATAGGGAAATTATTTATATATATATATAGTACTTCCTACTTTATTGAGAAATTACATGAACTTTGCTCACATTAAGTTATAAAATATTCAAACAAAAACATTTAGAAAAACCTCGAGAAAAATACATTTGTAAGTCTCAAATGTTTATTAATTTTGGAATAACACACATTTGTTAATTTACTGTTAGTTAAAATATGTATTTCTTATAATGCAGCTTTGTAGACTAAGAACTTGGGACACATGACATCTAGTCTCAGCTTTCTGTCTGCCTAACTGAGTAGCAAACAGATTTGCCTCTGTAGGTCTCAGTTTCTTGATCGGGCGATTTAAAAACTATATGTCTCCTATGTATACAAGTAAATTATTGTTGGTATCAAGAATACCACTGTAGTCACATCCTGCCTTTTGAGTTCAAGCTACAAGACTTCATTCTCTGCGAAACTGTCTTTGATGAGGTGTCTTTGGTCATATTGGTACAGAATCTTGCATTGTTAAGAGTTATTCTAGAACTATAGCAACGTTTGAGGCAGATAGACTTTATGATAAGGCATGATAAGGTAGATAAGTTAAAATTCTTGCATCCAGCTGAGCAAGCTAAAAGCTATAGAAAAGAAAAACTCGTAACTTAGTAGATAGTGCTTTTGGACTTTCCTGGGAGAGCTGGAAAATGCCGCTTGCTAGAGAAATTACAGTCTGTGAGGCAGGAGCCAATCAATACCTCTTAGAGTGGAGAAATGTAGAGTGCACTTGCCATTCAGAGACATTTGGGAAATCAGAAGCAGGTCACAGAGGAGGAAAGGAAAACCACAGACACTAAAATTAAAAGCAGAAGAATGAGGAGATTCTCAGAAATAATTAGTTGATTACACACAGTCATGGTGGAAGAGGTGAATTATTCAGCCAGTCAGGAATTGCTGGGAGCTGAATTAATGGTCATTGAGACCTTGAAAGCATGATCAAATTTTAAACCACTGACAAATTTTTTAAATCCTTGTTTCTGGTTCTTAAAATAAGTACAGTCTGCATCAGTGAAAGTCCTGGCAGGAAACAGAAACCACGCTTAACTGGAATTTTGAAGAGAAGCTAATGTGTGTGTGTGTGTGTGTGTGTGTGTGTGTGTGTGTGTGTGTAATGTAAGCATACACACACACACACATCAACAATCCTCCAGGCACTAGCAGCAGCAGGAAGCCACCCATTCCCCTGAAGGGACAAGGAGAGAAAACTATATCACCAGAGCTAGTTGAGAGCCAGACCACTGAAATGAAGCAGTTTCACAGGAGCTTTTGCCCAACCTAGAGGGATCAACCACTGTTGGAACAAACAGGGAGGAAATGGGGATGAAATATCCTGAACTCTGTCCTCAAACCCTCAGATCTTTTGTCTGAGCCTCCCCTTTGTTAAATCCACTTGGAATGCAGAGGACAGGAGAGGCTGGGTGATGTAATTTGCAAGAATCCATCTCTTAGAGTGATAAGGCAGAGGATGTAAGGAATGAGAGTATGTATGTGTAGGGAGTGGCAAATTAGAGGTGGGAATAAAGGTATCCAGTCCAACTAGAATAATCTTTTGGAATCATTAAGTGGTTGAGTCATTAAACTTTTTTTTTTTTTTTTTTTTTTTGTGGTACATGGGCCTCTCACTGTTGTGGCCTCTCCCGCTGTGGAGCACAGGCTCCGGACGCGCAGGCTTAGCGGCCATGGCTCACGGGCCCAGCCGCTCCACGACATGTGGGATCTTCCCGGACCGGGGCACGAACCCGTGTCCCCTGCATCGGCAGGCGGACTCTCAACCACTGCGCCACCAGGGAAGCCCCATTAAACTTTTTGATTAATATATAAGAAGGAAAGCTTTATATTGACTTCCACTCTATTGTATTAATTTAATAAAATTCCAAAAAGAATGGGCTTAACCATACATTTTATCATAGGCATAAAATATGAAATTTAACTCTTTGGAAATTAATATTCTGAAAATTAAATATCTATAACATCCCAATTTCATTCTCAGGTATAATATATAGAATACATATATTTATGCACGTGCATATTATATACAATGCAAATATTCCAAGAATTAAATTACATTATATATATATATACACACACACACATACACATACATATATACGATTTTGTTTCTTCAATATATTCTATTCCCAATGGGAAATCACTTAGAAAAAACAGAGTTCACTGAAGTTGACTCCTAGGGTCAAATGTCTTTGGATCTTGTATAAGGTCAAGTGCGTTATGTGAGTGTTAACACAGGAGCAAAAGAGCTTCTAATAGTAAATGAAATAGTTTCAAAGAGTCCAAAATGTAGGGACAAGATCTAGTGATTCATTCTGCTAAAGAGTGATGATGTTTGTAGAGCAAAAGAGATGTATTGACTTATTTACTGATTTGATTTATTGGTTTGGAATGATTTTTTACCCAAGAAGCATTCATGAATGTGCCACAAATCCAATCAGAGAAAATGCAGCATCTGCAGCTTGGCAGAGAGTGAAGCTCAGCAGGCAGCTGCGAGTGAAGAGGATTTAACAAAGAAGAATGATTTTTGTAGCAGAAATGTATTACACAGCACAGCACTGTTCCGAGTCAATAATGATGACTAATGAAGACGGGATGAGAATTAGAGTAGCCAACCTGTGAAGTGAATACAGCAATAGAGAATGAAAAGACACCATGTAACTATAGCTGTTTCTTTTTCCCCCAAATGTGGAGTATTACGGAACAAAAATTGGTGAATGGGGAGGAAGTCACACAAAATAAGCAAAATAAATAATGCATTTCAGTTTGAACAGATATGCAGATAACATACATTTATTACACTATAAATGAATAAAGTAATTTATAAATAATGTAAAATATTAAGGCCCCAATTGATGACTCAGGTAGAGTTGATTGCAAGAAATCATAATAACAAAAAAAGAGCAGCTGATTCTTGATAAATGATTCTAGAAAATGAATTCATTAGAAAGGTATTGGACAGCCCATAGTATCTCCAGATATCCAGAGAACCAGGTTTAGAGGCCACGCAATCAGAAACAATTATCAAATCATTATGTAGATCTGGCCAACCAAAGACGTAACTGTCCTTATCTCTGGAAACCAGATGATGCCTCATGAGACAGAGTCATAGGAACTGCCCCTGGCGATGCAGCCATGCCGAGATTGGCCTCTGGATTTAGTGGCCGTCACTCCAGACCCGTCACCAGAAAGCATTTTGTCATGCCCATTCTTCTTTAGGTCACTAGCTTCTGTTTCAGAGTCAATGTTCGATTGGCAGAACCTTAGTCAGGTGTTTGTACTTTAACTGTAAAGAACTGGGAAACTAAGCATCCAGTATATTCTGGATATGCCTCATTAGCTGGGGGAGTCTTCATAGTATGGAGATTCCAATGTCGAATGGACAAAGAATGGCAAATGGGTTTTGAAGCAAAGAAGTAAATACTAGAACTAAAATACCCTTGGACGTGACTATTCTTGATGCAAAAGGGCTTATACATGGAGAAGTCTTATGCTATGAAGATCACCATCATTCTATGGTTCTTCTTACCGTCAAATGTATGTAACTGAATTGAATTACTGTTGCAGTCTTGATTTTTCTAAAGATTAAACCCGTGTTGATGGTTTAGCTAAGTGACCTAATTAACCATTGGCTTTTGAACCATATATTAATTAAAATATAATAATAGTCGTTGCATTGCTTATTATTACCTGATTTGATGTTTCTGGCCAAATCATATTACATTCAGTATATATGCCACATAAACCAACTTCTGCAATTTCATTTAAAATTCTCACTCTCTAGGGACTATTTCTTTTATAATGGTAAACAAACTCATATCTGTCCTGTAGTACCTTATTTCTTGATCTACCATTGTACTACTCTCTCATCAGTAACATTTTTAATTGTACAATGTTTATCTCTACTTTTTGTCCTTCAGTGAGACACTTCTGAACAACTTGGAACATTAGTATTTCTCTTACCACTTCACTGAATATATTTTCAAGGGGAGTAACCAATAACTGTCATGTTGGTGAATCCAGTGGACTTTTTAGTCTTCCTCCTTCACAATTTTCATCATTTTGTTTACATTGTCCAATTCATCCTAGATACTTTCTTCCCTTGGATTCTATGTTACCTCATAGAACTTACGTTCTGTTTGCCTTCCTACCTCTGTGGTCACTAATCTGGGCTCTTTTTTCTCTGTTCACCTTCTGAATGAAAATATCTTCACAGATATTAATCCTTATCCTCTTCTTTACAGAGACACCTTTGGTCATTCTTCCATAGAAGAGTTTGTAAAGTCATTAACAGTCTAGTCTAAGCGTGTAAATTCTCCTTCCAAGCTCCTGTTCCATTTCTATAAGCATTTCAGATTAATAATTTCTAAGATCGAATTCATCACATTTTCTCCCAAACCTGCTATTCCTACTGATTTAGTATTGTATATACTTTAAGTTTTGAGAGAAACCTAGTTGCAGGAAATTGGGTAAAAATAGCTATCTACTGAATCTTAATCTCACTCCACAGAGCCAAAGATTCTGTATTTGTGTGACTGTTATGTATGTTAAATTTTCCATGGATGATAAACGTAATGCCTGGAAGAGAACATAGGACGCTAACAAATAGAGAATGAGAAGTTTATTTGACCTATTATCTATCAGCAAGAGCACAGCATTTTATAATTTGTATTTATATCTTATATGTAAAATATATACTTTATATTTTAAAACTATAGTATCCACTGTCCTATTATTCAGTTTTTTCATGAACCAAGTGATGAAATTGGTACCCTATCTTCAAAGAATTTGCGGTTATAAAAATTTCAAAATTTCCAACTGCAAATATCATATCTGAGAGAATTTTTGCTGCTGGTCAGCATTTTATGGTATTCAATTTATTCTGATTTTAGTAAAATCCCCCAGTGTTCTCCTAGTGACACTTCCTCTTCATCATTTTTTTATCCCTTCAAGACATTACACACTTACACGCCTGCATGCCACATGTACACTGCTGCCATGAACCTTTTTACTAAACACTATCATTCGTTTGCCTTCTGACTGAAGAACTGAATATAATACTCCATATGTATTCATTCTACTAGAATGATTTGCAATCCTAGACATCTGCAGTATTTCCCAGGTTTTTATAAGTTAAACCAGCTAAAACATAACATTTCAGCTATGACATAAATTTAGTAAAGTCAGAGCTGTCTAAAATAAGCAAAAGATAGTAATCAAGCTCAATTAACATATTGATCAACTTCTGTAATAATAATTGCATAAACCTATAAATAAGATTTAAGTATTTTATTTCTCAAAGCTTCTGGGATTTGTCACTGAACTGCTCTCTCAAAGTCCAGCTACTGAGATGAGCCATTAAAACTTGTGAGAATGAATAATATGCCGTTTCATTCCTACTTGTATGATAAATTTTAGAAAGGCAAAAATTTTAAGTGCATTTTCTTAATAATGAATATGAGAACAATGTCATTGCTACTAATATTTCGGGGCTAAAATTGTGAGTCATTGATTGCCTTGTATAATTTATCAGGTAAAGTGATTGCTAACAGGTATGCACAGAATAGTTGTTATGAATTTGAGCAATTCTGTTAGAATTTTATGTTGAGAAGCCCACATTCCTCTAACAGATAAAAACACACGATTTCCAGTGGGATTCAAATATTAGTTGTAGGTAAAGAAACTCAGCGGAAAGATGATGTAGTGAATATGTTTTTCATCTCTTTTTTATTTAGTTTCCCTGGGATAAAAAAAGAAACATTGGATTCTGAGTTGGCTTATTTATTCCCTGCAACAGAAAACATAGTTTTGTGCATATAAAATTATGATCTGGTGGCCAAACGAGCAGTGACATTGGAAAGAAAAATGTAAAGGAGTTATTCCTCTTTTCTCTCTATCAATAAAATTACTTTGAACATTAAAGTAAAAGTTTTATTAGCCATAAGTATACATTAATCATGGTTTTTAGAATGTGAACAATATAAAAAGGCAATATATACCATATAAAAATGCAAAATAAATGTGCCTCCACCCAGGCAGATTTCCACCTGTTCCCAGACACATCCACCAGAGCGACTTTACACTGTTTCTATTTTTATAATTTTTGTGTGTGTGTGTGTGGTATGCGGGCCTCTCACTGTTGTGGTCTTTCCCGTTGCGGAGTACAGACTCTGAATGCGCAGGCTCAGCGGCCATGGCTCACGGGCCTAGCCGCTCTGCGGCATGTGGGATCTTCCTGGACAGGGGCACAGAACCCGTGTCCCCTGCATCGGCAGGCGGCCTCTCAACCACTGCACCACCAGGGAAGCCCCATACAGGAGCTTTGAAGCAAGAATTAGGCTGAAATGACCAGGCTTTTAAAACACCTGCATTAGTCAGACTTGTGGCTATCAGGTGTGACTGTCCTGGGAAGGGGCATGGTTTTGGACAAGGCAACTCTTGCCTCTGGGCATTATCTGAGAAGGCTGACAGCACTTCCCACAGCGGAGACAACAAATCCATCCATGAAAGGTGACTTCGCAGCATATCACAGTATCTGCCACATCCTACCATGTGTCCGTCACTCATATCTATCCAACCTAGGACCCTCATTCAAAATCCTACCCCACTAAAATCTCCCCATGCATGCAGTAGGAATTATCGTAATTGTAGTCTGAGTCAGTTCAGAAAGGCCTTGAGTTGGTCTTGGTTTTAAATTGAAACAAGTGTTCGTTTTTCATTACTAATTAATTTCAGTAATTGTTTGACATAGACTATTTATCAGCACAGTTCATGGTAATGCATATTTGCTTTGACTGCTTTTTCTTTTTTTCTTTGGCTTGTACTTTTTTCAGTACTAAACTTTTTGTAATGTAAGACATATTCGTTTTCTTGCCTTTTTTTTTTTTTTTTCAACTGAGACGTCTGGGACTGCTAATTTTCAAAAGAATTCAAGGACCCTCAGAGAAAATACACTGGGGAGAGAAAATCCTGGGGAAGAACTTGCTTATGTCTATGCTATTTATACTGATTCATGGGAGCCCTTCCCCATGGTAAGGGTGAAAAAAAATGTGGCATTTAAACCTTAGTCAGAGAAAAGCCAGCTGTTTTTTTTGTTTGTCTTTTTTTTTTATTTTGAAAGGAATGGATTTTGAGATCCAAATATAAGATCATATAAATATGTGTTCACTATAAAAATATTTCTATTGCATAAAATGCACTGATTAAAATCTCTCAGAACAAAGGGAAAATGTCAGATTTTACCACAAAATATGCCACTGTACACATGTTTTCTAAGACCAGAACTACAAGTTACAGAAACAGTAACTTACTAGTTCTGCTTTATGTATCTGTTTCTTATATAATTAAAAGTAGAGAGATGGATGATGGATAAATTAGGAGTTTGGGATTAGCAGATGCAAACTACTATATATAAAATAGGTAAACAATAAGGTCTTATTGTATAGCACAGGGAATTATATTCAATATCCTGTAATAAATCATAATGGAAAAGAATATGTATATATATATGTATAACTGAATCACTTTGCTGTATACCAGAAAGTACCACAACATTGTAAATCAACTATACTTCAATAAAAAAAAAAATAGAGATATATTTAACTGTATTTTAGTCTACTTTTCAAAACTTAAGGATAGCATATTTTTATCCTTGTTTGTATCTCTACATTGATACATTGAACAACTATTTGTTAAAATATTATATGAGATGCAGTGCTACATTTGGACAAAGATTCCAAAATGACTCAGAGATCTCAAATTCAAGGAGTTTAAAGTGTATATGCTTGCTTGAACAAGATGGTAACATAATTTTCTAGTATTAAGTAAATTCAAATTATAATACTTTTTCCAGTATGCTAAGTACTTATATGATCAAAGCTTTCAATGGTGGCTGGGGTGGCTATATTTTATATTTTCTATAATTAATAGTATTTTAAATAATAATGTTCAATTAGTATGAAATATCACAAGGGTGTTAGGGAAGTGTTTCATCAATCTGTCAATATTCTGAAGAAAATATATTCATCTGAGTAAATGTGTTAGTTTCCTAGGGTTGCTGTAATAAAATACCAAAAAGTTCATGGTGGTGCACTGGTTGGGAAACCGCCTGCCAATGCAGGGGACACAATTCCGAGCCCTGGCTCGGGAAGATCCCACATGCTGTGGAACAACTAAGCCCGTGCACCACAACTACTGAGCCTGTGCTCTAGAGCCCACGCGCCACAACTACTGAAGCCCGCGAGCCTAGAGCCCGTGCTCCGCAACAAGAGAAGCCACCGCAATGAGAAGCCCGCACACCACAACTAAGAGTAGCCCCTGCTCGCTGCAACTAGCGAAAGCCCATGCACAGCAACGAAGACTCAATGCAGCCAAAAAAAAAAAAAAAAAAAAAAAAGTGTGTGGCTTAAAAATAACAGATATCCGTTCCATGCTTCTCTCCTAGCTTCTGGTGGTTTGCAGCAATCTTCGGCATTCCTTGTTTTGTAGATTCATTTCTCCAGTCTCTGCCTTCATTTTCACATAATATTTACCCATATCTCTTCACATAGTCTTCCCTTTGTGCAGGTCTATCTTTGGGTCCAAATTTTCCTTGTTTATAAGGACACCTGTTATATTGGCTTAAGGTTCACCCTAATTATCTTATTTTAACTTGATTACCTTTGTAAAGACCCTATTTCCAAATAAAGTCAGATTCTGAGGTACTGCAGGTTAGGACTTCAGCATATTTCTTTGGCAGATACTATTCAACTCATAACAGCTGAATAAAGATTACTCAAAATTATAACCATTTTTGCAAGTCCAAAGTTCAAATAGAAGTTAAGTCAAATTACCCACTTTACCTAGAAGTCCTATATGCTATGGCATTTTTAAACTCACAGAAAATTGTGTTATATAGATTTTAAAAAACAAACGCTTTTCCTATCCTTAAAAATTTCCTATCTTGTTGAACTCTTAGGACTTTTTGCACATTTGATTTCCCTGGTGATGTATGAAAACTTAGATAATTTAAAAAACTATGTGTCTTTCATCTGCTCCAGTCTACTTCTATATTAATTTTAAGGAGATTATTCCCCCCAGTAACTGTGGATCTGCAAAGAAATAAGGATACACGTCACGTTGGAATGTTTCTTTTCTTGATTCCTTTTTTATGCTCTATTCTACCAGACTCTTCTTTTTTAACCCTCTGTAATATCTATCTACATACATATAGGTATATAGTTTGTAGGATATGATTATTTTATTAAATGTGTTTTATTTTATAAAACAATGGATAACAGCTTTGGCTGTACTTAATAATCACATGGGAAAAATAAATGTTGAGAGGTTTGGTCAGAACCCTCTTTTTTTAATGACTAGTTAGAGCACTATCAGGAAGTAAGTAGCCCTAACTTGATTGTGCTGTTAGTTTCTGTGTCTTTTTAAAAAATATTTTTCCAGATAGCTTGTGATACTTTGACATTGAACTACTTTAGAATGGTTTAATCATTCAGTAGGCTTACGCTATCCAGAAGAAAAATCAATATGGTAATTTCGTTCCAGGAAAATAACTCTTTCACAAATACATAGTGTACCATGAGAAGACATATTGCTTTTATATGAATTTTTCAAGGAATATTTTCTAGTAAAAATGGGCACTTTGGATAGACTTTTATTCAGCCTGTTGAATCCTCTTTGTTCCACTTCAGGAACATAATCAAGTCTTTTTTATATTATGGCTCTTCTCTTTCTAGTACTCTTCATTATTATTCACCCTATTAGTTCAAAAATAGCATCTCTCATCAGAATTACTTCCGGATTTCACTAAATGAGCTAACCACAACACTCTGAAACGTATTCAGGAAGTTTTGCTCATTGAAACCAGATTGCTGATTTTAAAATACAAATCTGGTAGAATTACCCATCTGCTTACAAACTGTCAGTGGCTTTCTATTCCTCTAAATGTAAAAACAGTTCCATAATATGGCAGATATGTGTCTACAATATCTGTCTACAATCTAGGCTAATATTAACCAAAATTTAAAAGATTTTGAAGCTTCTTTTTGGTGTTTCCTGTATCCCCAGATTGAACCTCTGCAAGTGTCTTTATTTAGTGCCTTTATTTTTCGTGCCCTGATCACTTTCATCATTCTCCAAATTACTGATCCTCTACTCCATGTCCCCAAATTCTTCCTCCAAACTCTTTTGTCAAACCCCATAAGTAAAAATTAATAATAATAAGATTTTTGTTCTCACATGTTAATGTATTTTTGAAAATGTCAACAGGGCACTGGCATTACTTAGGTCAAAATGACAAATTCTTACTGTGGAATTACACATTCTAGAGCATTCTAACAATGGAGATTGGTTGGGTTCATGGAATTTTCTTTGTAAAAGTGAACACTTGCCATGCATGCAATCACTCACTGCCACATAAAATCTCTTACCTTAAAATAAGTGTAGAAAATGTTGAAAAAATATTTTTTGACATGACAGTATTTTGCATAGCAGTGAAAGATTATAACCAAAATTCTTGTAGAAAATTCAAATACTCAATGTCAAGAAACTTCTTAAAAGTAAAGATTGCAAATTACTCCACTGAAAATTAATCAGATTTTATTTCCTCTTTATATAATTAATTAATAACACCCTAATTTTATGAAGTTTCCATTTACAATTTGTAACTTTAAAAAATTGTATTGAGTCTGTTCAACCAAATATTCTCAAACATATTTGAAAATTAAATAATTTATTCCAGGGTTAATGCATGTGGAGCAACAAAAAAGTATAAAATCAGCATAAAGTAAAGGTTTATAAATAAATGTTGGGCTATGGTTTAATACTCAGAGAAATAGCATATTCACAAGTAAAACTAACATCTAGTTTAATGTATTTCAGAAAACTCTCCTTAAATGCAATAAATGAAAGCTTTCCAGTTTGTAATCAGGTCTGAAACAAAATTTCTCAAAAGTCTGGAAAGAGGTTTTCTCTGAATTTCCTCCAATGCTGTGCACATTTGCCATCATTTTTTATTATATATTTTGAATAAATTGGAGGGTAGATATACTACAGAGCACTTAATTAGGAGACAAAGATTCTTGTCTTCACTTTGTTACTAAGAACATTGTTTAGTCACTTACCTTTCCAAAGAAACATGAATGGTTTGGACGAAACATGAACAGCTGTTGAAAGTTGACAGTTATGGAATGTTATAGCTTGTGTAAGTTTGGGTAGGTGGTACTTGGGGATATGAGATTGATTTGCTGAAACTAGGCTGGAGGCTGAATAAAAGGATTTGTTTACTATACTAAGGTGTATGTATCTTACCCTCCAGAGTAATGGTACTCAACCTTGTTCAATGTAAGAAAAAATAAAGTTACGATAAAATATACATTCTCAGATTCTGACTTTTCCATTAAAGATTCTTATTTAGTAAATCTAAGATAGAACAAAGAATCCATTGCTTTTAACAAACATTCCATGTAACTCTGGTGATAAATTTTCTTTGAGAAACACTACTGCAGGCCAAGAGGATCAAATACATGTTTTAAAAAAATAACGCAGGAAAACAGATTGAACTATTTCTATTTAATCCTGGGGGCAACATAAATGATATCTTAGTATATGTATGTGTAAAGGTGGTTACATTATTTTTTGCTTAAAAAACCACATTTCCAAATAGAGAAATAATGCTATACATAGTACATGACTGAGAAAATATATAGACTCTATGGCCAAGTATACAGATAAATGATAGATGACATATTAGTGACAGTGAATTTATAAACAATTTGTGCTATTGGTATTGCATGCTAAGACCTCTTAAAGAAATATGACATTTTAATAGGGTGTCATTTTATATAATATTCTCTTTCTAAAGCATTTACATTTATAATTGGTATATAAATGTTCATGAAAACTGAAATATTCATAAGGCAGGGAAAAAGTTTTATGAAGAACAAGAAATTTGATGGATGCTCTGTAAAAATGAACTGTCTGCCTTACAAAGTGACAAATTTTATAATTGTTCATAATGGTAATCTCTTACTAGCTATAAAGCAGTTAGCAATATATAAAATTTTGATGATAAAAAGATTTATCACACTTTGTTGCATTATAGGAAGCTATAGTGCTCATTATTATTTTTATTCATATGTTTTCCTTCTTTGTATTTTTATTCTACTATAAAAGTGATTGTGTATCTTTAAAATTGTATTAAATTATTAAGCTTGAGATTTTCTCTTTTTAATAAAAAGGGAATCCTGAAACATGGATTCCCATCAGTTTCACTGGAGGTTTATAATAATCATTATGTCTTCTAATATAAAATGTCTAAGATTTAAAAAAATCTCCACCGAGTATAAATTTCTACAACATTTTGTTATTTTACTTAGATGTGAAGTTGTTAATTTGGTGAAAATTTACATTACATTTAATATTTTTCTTCATTGTATCTCCATATTATTTTCAAATATTAAAAGATGTTCTTTATAAGATTGTCATATTTTTAGATATTCTGTTTCTAATTCTAGATTTAAAGTTTTCCCTTGTAAATGCATGCTTTTATTTTTATATATTAATAAATATATTTTATTCTCAGTAATTCTTATTCTTAGTTGCTTAAGACACTCCACCCATTGAGTCATTGGCCTTTATTCTTTTACCAAGAAAGTGAATCTATACAGAATAAAAAATAACATTAAATTTCACAATTTTTTGTGAAAGATTTTTTTGTTTGTTTTTAAGGTTGTAGGCAAGACAACATTTTGAAATGAAAGTGTTAGATCCAGACTCTTGAAAGACAACGTATTTGAGTTTGATTCTTACAATTTAATTTTATTATAAAAGTTAGACCATGGCTGAATCAAAGTATATAGAGTTTTCACAATGAACCAAAGAGATAGATATATAAAGAGTTTAAGTAGAATTTTACCTCCTCAAAGACTGTAAGAGACAAAACCAAAAGGAAGGATGGAATTTCTAATGGAATTAGAAATTAGAAATTCTAATGGAATTTCTAATTTCCCTAACATAAAGAAAATAAGTATCTAAAATCTACTCAAATTAAGGGTGGAGAAGTGAGAGAGAAAACCCACTAGTAAAAACTCCACAGTAGATGTGACCAGTCTGATTTCTCAAGGTAGAATAACATGCAAGCATGTCTCATAGAAAACCTTCACTTCAGATGGTGCTTGAAAGAGTCCCTGCATACAGTCTAAAGTGTGAGAGGTTGAAAATGACAGCAGATCAAAAGGGACCTTGGGGTTCTTATCAGGGAGTACTTAGCACATGTGTTCCTCTTGATGTGTTCCTGAAAGACACTTTTGTTTCAATAATATAATAGTGAATGTCAGTGAGAAGTGAGATGTAAGAGTATGACTCTGTGGGGACCAGGGATGTCTCCTTATGTATGACAGCACACATATTTCTCATTTAAATGCCTGTGAGTTTGGGGAACACAATATTATTAGAATCCCTAAGTATAAATATTGGTAGGTCTAAAACTACAAAAATTATTCTAAAAACTGCCTCATACACACCTTAAAAGTAGGTATAGTATGTATTACTGAAAAAGCAAAATAAAATTTATCTAAATTGTTTATCTTATAAGCAACTTTATCCTCTTTCTCTTGCATGTTTTCACATATATAATTAACATATAATATATATTATATATAAACTATTTCCCATATATAACAAATTAGCAGTGTGTATTGAATACCTGAGTGAGATATTTTCAGAAGCAATTTAACAGACTTATCTGTGAATCTCTGTTCTCCTAAATGAATATACTTCACATCAAACACCTCAACTCTGAATGCTTATAATACATACTCTATTATACTTCAATAAGCAGAAAGAGAAATGAGCAATTCTGGCCTTATCCTTTTGTTCAGTATGAACAGCTACATTATCCAGAGTAACACAGTTAACACATTTCTCACATCCAATCCTTCAACTTTTTAATATGCAAATAATACCATGTCTTTCTCTGCTGAAACCTCTCCAGTGGTTTCTAATTGTGCTTAGAATAGAAATAAAATCCTTTCCCAAAGTCTGTATCCAACTACATCATCTTGTCCTGACCCAGTTTTTTGACCTTAATTCAAACCATGCTCCTCCTTGCTCACTGGCTCCAGCCACCCTGAACATTTTCTGTTATGAGAATATGTATACCAAGCCTTTTCCCACATCAATGACTTTGCTTTATTCTCCCTTAGATCTTCAAATGTTTGATTATTTCTTGTAATTCGGCACTCAACTGACATATTGTCTCAGGGAAGAGGAGCTTTCCTCATTATGCTACAGGAAGTAGCCTCCTTACCCAACTTACACACATACCTACCCATACCCACAGCACTCTGCTTTATTGTTTTCATAGAAATTTTTACTATCTAACTGTACTTTTATTTGACTTCTTGAACTGAGATTTTAAAAATCATCATTATTAAAGGCTAGTGAAACATTTGTTCATTTTTGGTTTGGGGATAATTAAAGGAGCTATATAAACATTAGAAAGTGTAGCCAGTAACCATATGATATGTGGGTTACTACATATAATTAAAAGTTACTAGATCATACATTATAAGGCAGTGAGTAGGGAGATGTAAATCTGGGGATTTAAACTGATTTCATATGGACCATGGAGGGCTTTGAATGTCTTGTTAAGAAGTTTGACAGAAAAGCAATGAAATATTTTAAGTTTTTGAATGACATGATCAAATGCATAACTGGGAAAAATACGTTGAGTGTAGTAAGATAAAATTTGAGAGAATGTTGCCATTTTATTAATTTTTATTTATTCCTTAATTTATACAACAGTTATTTATTGAGCACTGTCCTGGACACTGCAGATACTGTGGTGAACAAACAAATAAAATTCTCACCCATATGGAGTTTACATTTCAATGGAAGATACAGAAAATAAACAAATAAACATAAACGTAAATAGAAAATCCTGAGTAATGTTGGATGCTACGGTGAACAATAAAATAAGGCCAAGGAGATGCAATGTGATGTTGTTGTTGTGTTAGGAAGCCTCTCTCAGTCAGTTAATTTTGAACAGAAATGTAAATCTATTGTGGGAGGCAACTATGACACCATGTATGGAGGAATAAGCACATGTTACATTTCTCAAACACATTGCACTCAGGTCCCCTTCCCACTTAAAATTACTGGGACTCTCAAAGAACTTCTGTGTGAGTCATGTCTATTTCTAGCCTATGTCTATATTTGTATTTATATCTACACCTATATGTATATTTGTATCTGTCATCTCTATATATCTGATTAAGAATGAAAACTAATATTCTAAAATATCTATTAATTCATTAAAAAATAACAGTAAGAACCCAGCTAACACAAAAAAATAAGGTTTTGAAGAATCTAAAAAAAAAAAAAAGTTTTGAAGAACCTAGGGGCAGGACAGGAATAAAGATGCAGACTAGAGAATGGACTTGAGGGTATGGGGAGGGGGAAAGGTAAGCTGGGACAAAGTGAGAGAGTGGCATGTACATATATACACTACCAAATGTAAAATATATAGCTAGTGGGAAGCAGCCACATAGCACAGGGAGATCAGGGAGATCGATGTTTTGTGACCACCTAGAGGGATGGGATAGGGAAGGTGGGAGGGAGATGCAAGAGGGAGGGTATATGGGGATATATGTATACGTATAGCTGATTCACCTTGTTATACAGCAGAAACTAACACACAGTTGTAAAGCAATTATACTCCAATAAATATGTTTAAGGAAAGAACCCATAATGTGTTAACATAACTATATTTTGCAAACCCAAAAAAATTGATGACAAAAGCGTTTTACATTTTTGCAAATTTCTTTAATTTCAGTCTTAGTAGATCCTATCTGGGCTCTCAAATTTGTTTCCACAACCAATGCATTACAATGTATTATTTAGACTGAAATATATGAAGAAAATACAGCCTCATGCAGATATATAATTGGAAAGGTGAATAATATTTTCATAATACTTTCAGATAATTATGAATACTTTTGCTGTTAATACTATACCAAAACTCTACAAACAGTAGTTTCTTAAAGGTTTATTTCAATGTGGAATCTGAAACCACATAAATGAACTTCTCATATTCTGTTCCTATAAAATCCATTGCTATATTATGTTTTTTTAATAAATATTTTATCCATATATAACTGTATAACATCATGTATTGGTCATTTGGAAAATAATAATGAATTGAGTTATAGTTTTGGCACATTTCAGTATAAATATCAAATAAAATTACCTTTGTTATTATAACCACCAGACTCATAGTAAAATTCCTTAAATAATGGGAAACTCAATGTTAAGAAAATTCCAAATTCCACAAATTCCAAATGCATGAAATCAATATGCTAGTTTTTTTTTCTTTAAAGTGATAGGCTGATTCAATCTGTTCTTTTTTTGAGAAAGTAGTTGTCAAGTCCAAATACTCATAGTTTTACAGATGTTCTCACAAGTAAACTGTTATTCCGTGGGGTGGGAGAGGAGCAGCTAGTTTAGTTCGCAATTCAAACAGTTGTCCAAATCGTATTCCTTGAGACAATCATTTTACTTTAGTATGCATCAGAAATGTTTTGTGTGCATTTCCTATTTTATCACACAAAACGTTAAAAATATGCTTACTCAAAAGTCAATATTTAAATAATTTCTACTGCTTCATCAAGAACACTTTTAAGTGAAACTGAAATTTTGTTTCTTAGTGTGTGTGTTTGGTGAAGAATTCAATGCCTTAGTACAATTTGGTACTGCTGCCTTGACTCCTGCTAAAGTGTCCACTCTTTTTTTAATTAATTAATTAATTAATGTTTTTTAACATCTTTATTGGAGTATAAATGGTTTACAATGGTGGGTTAGTTTCTGCTTCATAACAAAGTGAATCAGCTATACATATACATATATCCCCATATCCCCTCTCTCTTGGGTCTCCCTCCTACCCTCCCTATCCCACTGCTCTAGGTGGTCACAAAGCACGGAGTTGATCTCCCTGTGCTATGCAGCTGCCTCCCACTAGGTGTATATATGTCCATGTCACTCTCTCACTTCGTCCTAGTTTACCCTTCCCCCTCCACGTGCCCACTCTTTTACCACCTTTAGTGCAAATACTAACATGACGGAAAAGGCAAACAACACTGTAATATTGTTATGGAATTGGCTTTGAACTAACAGACTCTGAAATTTTCTTGGGGATGCACAGGGATTGCATAGTTCTTGAGAACCACTGGCACACGTTCGTTATTGGATTGTGCATGAGGGCTGAGATGATATAATCCACTACTTATCAACAACTTTTAAAATTACATTTTATAGATAGAAGGGACATTCTGAAATTAGAACAGAAGAGCAGAGAAAAGACTATAGAAGGCTTACACATAGTTATAAATTTTGCTAACCATCTATCATAGTTTCATTTCATAAAGAAGTTAGTGCCCTAAAAGCTCTGGGTATGATAGACATTTCAGCTAATATCTGTTTCCCAGTGACTGCATATCACCTGTAAGGTAGGATATCCAGTGACAGTGGTTCATAATACAATTAAGATATATATGTACGAAAGCCTGACATTCCTGCCAATTTGTTTTGGGAACACCCTGGAATGGTTATTCTTACATATAGGGATCTAGCCAATACACAGAGATGATTTTAACAGTTGTCACTTTCCTCATTCTTTATGGTTCTTCACCACTTCTAAGGGCTTGAGTGGGTGTGAATCAGCTTCTTCTCTTAGGAGACTTTAGGAGTCATTGAAGTGGCCATGTAAGGTTTATATGATCCTGGTAGAAGCCTAATGCATTCCAGCACATACCACAAATTGGCAATCTACATTGTTTGTATAAGTGCCCTCTAAAACAGTATCTGGAAAATTTCCTATCACCGAAATAAAATGCCCTCTGCAGTTACTAGCAAATATCTCTACAGTTATGTGGATATCAATAACCTCATATTGTTTCCATACACATCAATACCTAGGCTAGTACCAGATAGAAAAGAAAGTTGAAAAGTGATAGGTGTATCCACAGACCTTCTCTGAATAGACCAACTCTGTTCTTAGTGTTAAGTGACTTTGTCTTCTCCCCACAGTTATATATTTAGCTAAAAGAGACAGTCTCTGCAGCCATGAAGAAAGTCCTCACACCTCCACAAGTTTGCTAGATCAAGTTAACATCTCATGTCATTGTCTGCATTAAATTTTAGTTAATCACAACTTGAACAAGTTTACTTGCATTAGGTTCAATGTGGAAACATTCGAAATGTGGCTAAAAGTTTAGTCAAACTACCTAGTTCAAATTTATGAGAAGCCAAGACCTTAGCACTGTTACTTAAACCCTCTGTCCCTGCTTTCCCCGTGAAGATAATAGTTGTATCTACCTCATAAAGTTGCTTTTGAGATTAAAGGCATTAAATATGGATAGAGGATAGTGCCTTTCCCATAATGACTATTTAAAAGTTTTATTATTATTATCACTATCATTTATACTAGATAGTTTATATGTTTGGTCTTCTCTTGGTTAATTTGACAAAAGTAATTGTAGCATGCCTACATTTATACTTTAATTTTACTCATTAATTCATAATGAATATGAATTATCTACCTATGATATTTAAGTAGTGGGATTATTTTCTTTCTAATTTAGCTTCCACATTTTTGCCTTTGGCTGTGAATCCTGTGGAAAAAATTGTTCTACTTCAATTTCAAGAATCTAAAGTCCAGAACTGGAAGCATTTTCCTCAAGAATTGTAGAGGGAAAAAAAATATAGCCCAGCCAAAAATTATGAACCTCCTTCCAAGACTATCATTAGCTGGAGAGATTGCTTTTTGCAAATAATTAAATCAAGCTTTGGGAGTGTATTGTTTAATCTGTTTTACAAAAGAATACAAGACAAAGCCAAATCAAATAAAACCTTACAACCATTCTTTGGCGAGATCAAATTAGGGCTGAGAACCATGTGAAATAAGCATAATTGCCTGGCAGTGGGTATATAGTTCATTATTTTTAAAAATATGCAATTATAATTGAATAAGGATGAAATAAGATTGTAATAAAACACTGGCAATCTTTGGACTTTAAAGATAAAGGCTATCGTCTCCCTCGTGTGTTGGACAGACATGTGTTTTTGGCAACTACCTTGAATTTTTGCCCAGGCCCTATTACACCCGTCCTTATCTACATTTCATACAGAGAAATAGAAAAGAAAGAAAAATCCCAGTCTGCTGAGGCAGGAATAAATGCATTGTGTATCCAATATAGTTCATTCATTCCACTGAAAAAAATTCTGGCCATTCACCTACTTGCAGTGAAAAAAGATTTATTTTCAGTTGTGAAATTAATTTCTACTAAAATCACAAGACTCTTTTCACTAGCTGACTGTTCTTTATTAAGATGAATAGCAAAACTAAACAAACAAACAAAAAGTGCTACGAGAGAAGGCAAGGAATTGATCTTAACAAAATAATATATATCCTGCAACAACTTGTTTTCATATGGTGACTCTTTTCTATGGGTGAGGTAATTTAGACTAATTCAAATAATTTGGGAAGGGAACACTAGAATATTTAAGATTTCAAAATGATTGATTTAAAGGTGAAGAAGGAATAAGAAGTTAATATTGAGAGTGCATTTAAAGTGTATATTCTCTCCTATATATATTTATATGTACACATATGTAGTAATGTATATGCATATTCTGTTTTAATTTATTTTATATTTTGACTGAATACTAATCATTTCATCACATATGATTACAGTTTATGGAGAAAGTAATCTTTAATTCCATCATTGATTAGAGATTGATGGAGACAGTGAAGGAAAGAATGAAATTCTTTCAAGTGACAGGAAATAGGAGAACTTTTCTTGCTAATAATAATAGTTCTTAATGAAAATATTTGATTCATATAACACTATTCAAGAGGACCTTTCTAATATTTTCATTTATCTATGGAGATCTTTCAGTGTGGCAAAGAGTGCTGAGCACACCTGAAGAAAATTAGAGGGAAAACTAGGATGTAGGACAACACCTATGATAGTGAGAGAATAAATAGTTTAAAGTCATTAAGATAGTAACCAAATAAAACACACACACACACACACACACACACACACACACACACACTTCCATAACTATGACCTAGTTAGATTTCTTTTTCTAAAGGTCAATGTCAACATCTTGGGTGATATTTTGTACTTAAATTCTAATTGACAACAGTCTTTATAATTATTAAAACTCCTAAAAATATATCTTTTACTTTCTCCAAAAACACGAACAATGGCTGGCTTAATTTATACATTTATGGAAAAGTACTATTGGATTAAGAAAGCATTTTTTAAGGAACTATATATAGTTAGAACCTTCTAGCAAAATCAGTCCTGTATATTCTAGCTAAGCAACTTACATTTACAAAATTCATTAAATTGAACGTATAGCCTCTTAGAGGATCTAAAATCTTTATCATAATAATTTTCAAAGGTAAAAAAGACAAATATTTCTTTATACGTTATATTTTACAGTGATGTAAATAAGTATGATTATCTGATAGAAGAGAGTTAAGTAAGATAAAGTATTTCTACATGAGTCATTTTTTTCCAGTATTCTGTTATCACTTAAATATTAATTATTCAGAGTCAAATTGTTCATTTATTTCTCCAGTATACATTTATTATGTTACTTGCTAAGTACTAATCAACATGCTGGGTCCACAGGAAAAAGCTGACTAAGCTTTTGCCTCTCCAAAGTACTCACAGTTTAGAACAGGATTTATGAATTACCAATGACTTTTTGTGAGTTCTGTACATTTCTTTGCTCTACCTTTAGCTACCTACTTTTCTGATTGCCAGTTCTTCTCCAGGAAGACCACAGAGGCAAAGGCAAGTGTTTATGAGCCAGAAAATGAAACACCTAAGGTATATCAGATGCTATGTGTATATGGTAATGGATCTGCTGTTTATCTGTTTTTCTCCATTAAATGTTGAAAAAGAGAGGGTAAGTGAGTAGATGAGAAAGAACCTGACCACAGAGGTTAAAATAAATGGTCCTGGTACAAAGTAAAAGAAAGCAAAAATTAAAAACAAAAAAGAGCAAACACAACAAAAAATGTGTAGGACTGAAGAACAGGAATTGACCTTAACGAAAGAATACATATATATGTGAATATGTAAGAAGAGAAATATATAATATACATGAGAATATATATGCAATATATAATACATAAATATATATAATTTGAAAAGCAAGTAACTTGTTTCTGTAAGATAAGTATTCTCTGGGGTTTAGATTATTTAGACTAATTGGAAGAACTGGGTAAATGGAAATGGAAATTTAAAAAAAATTCAGAATTGTTAGCGTACTAAATGAGGATGAAGTTTTCACACTTTAATGTAGAAGAAGCAGACAGAGTGAGGACTAAAAAGAGTTTTTGATTTAAAGATAGTGGCTATACATATGAATTTTTTTCTGTTGAAAGACATTCTATCATGCAATTTTTATCATTTACCAATCTTAATTTACCCTCTAAATTAAGTTGATTACTGTGACTTCCCTGGCAGTCTGGTGGTTAAGACTCCTTGTTTCCACTGCAGGGGGTGCAGGTTCGATCCCTGGTTGAGGAACTAAGATCCCACATGCCTCGAGGCATGACCAAAAAATAAATTAATTAATTAAGTTGATTACTACATGTTACATATTCCACTAAGAATCTGAATCTACTTATTATGAAATGATGATTATAAATAACTAACAACACTATTTTAAAAATACTAGCTTAAGTATATGTTCTCAAATTCACTTTCTTTATAAAATGAAAAAGTATGAATTTCATATTTTGCATATCAGATTTAAGAAATGTTTACACACCACAGTTTGGTCAATGAAAGTCACTAGTGAAAGGTAATGGCAATAATTCTCCATCACACACATTGTTGAAGAGAGAACTAGTTTCATTAGTGAATTAAGAGTTAGATTAAATGACAGTGTGAACAAGAAACCTCTAATAATTCTCAGTAAAAACCATTTCATTACTTTTGGAAATGCTTTAAGAAAGATATGCCATATTATATATAAGATATGTAATTTTTCTACATCATTATGTGGCAGGTCCTCCTAGCCTCTCTCAAAGGTCTAGTTTCTCTTCCAAGGCACTCAGCTAGATCGCATATCCCAGTTTCCTTAGCACTTAAGTGCGGCTTTGTGCCTATTTCTCATGAATAGAATGTGAGCACTGTGATATGGATCATGTCCAAGACAGTGCTTTTGAAAAGTGTGTTATATTATTATCTTTATACTCTTCTGGGAAGAGGTGGCCAGATGATGATGAGGCCTGGGTGGTAGCAGAATCAAAGATGAACTTGACTGAATACATGAATATTTAAGTGACAGAAAATTACCCACAAACAGAGCCCTGCATGCTCTGTATCAAGAAGTAAAGTTCCATTATGGTTAAGTCAATAAACACAGGGTTTATTGGGTGACAAGAGCTAAAATAATTCGAACATGGTGACCCTATAACCTCATGGTTTAACTATTAGTCTTTTTTGAAAATTAGCTTGTTATCAAGAAATTAGTAAAACCAAGCCAAACACATTCTTACTTGAATCCAATTCATATGTTCAAATGTGTCTCTATTACAAGGTTTGACAAGCATATTGTGACATCTATTAAATTGAAATATAGGAAATGACCATTTTTTGTAGACCAAATTGGTTGAATAGAGGCAATTTCATATGATCCAAACTTATATTTAATTTTATATAAAGTACATTTTGTTACCAATATGGAAAGCAAGTACCAAATTTCAAATTCAACTTTCTGTATTGTAGAATACTAACAAATTTCAATTGGGATTTCAACAGTTTTAATTCCAGAACCTCTAACATAGGATTCCTTTTCCTTAAAGACATTGACTATGTTTTCCAATTCGAAAATCACTGTGTAAAAAATGTGTTCATGTAATCTTAATTTTTCTCTTAGAGACCTAACAGTCTCCAACTTCATAAACAGTGTCATGCTGAGTCAAAATGGAATTTTCCTTCAATTATAACTCACCATATATACCACAGTATTGACAGATATTTTTTTTTTCCTCATCACAGGAAATCTTCCCTTTCCTTGATGCCTTCTCCCTAACTTTGAATTGGTATCTAACAATTATAAAGGAATGAATTTCCTTTAATATAGATTGAATTTTCTCTTTGTTTCACTCAGTCATAATTTCAGACCTACATATTCAGACTCCATCCTAATCTTTTCTCTTATCAGAAACACTATTTCTCCTAACCCATTCTTTCTTCTGCCAACATAAAGTAATTATAATTATTTTATTTTTAAGATACCTGGATATATTTATGGGTTGTCATTCTGTCTTCTATATAGATAGTAAGGTAGCTTGAGAGAAGGAAGTACTCCTAATTATAAAAGGTATTGCCAAGGAAGTCTGTATAGTACAGTGGTTAAAAATACAATCTAAGTACAATCAAGTTCAGACTGCCTGAACTTGAATTCTGGTTATCTCTCTACATTGACATTTTGACCTCAGGTAGATTATTTAACTTTATCAAAAAAATAAAAATAACATGAGTATTTAAATGAGCTAATTCCAGTAAAGTGCTTAGGACAGTGTTTTCCAAGTAGCAAATACTTAAGTGTTGAGTTATGTTATTGTTATTATACCAATAGATATGCTTTGGCCAGTTGAATATTATCTGATTGATTTGTAGAACTCTGGATCTCTTTTCTTAATTCCCATTAAGTCAAACAGTATTTGCTTCAATTCATCCAAATATGACCTTTGAGTTGATAAAGAAAAGCTTTTAGTTAAAGATCTTTTTTTAGGTTCTAAGTAGACTGAGTCAACAATCTAGCTGACTTGTATTCTCAGAAGAGAAGATGCTTAAACTCCAGGAACAGAGTTTCAGGTTTGATAGCTTTGTGACCTGAAGGAACTCTTCTTCCTTATTCCATTAAGCCTTGCTAAAGCAAGCCCATCAGCTGTCAGGCACTAACCTGATTCTTAAACACTCCCAGTAACATCCCTTCTCCTTACCACCACCCCGACTGCAACCCCTCTTATCTTTCCAACCTCAATTCACTTTTGCTTACATTCATGTGCCTATGAAGACGTCTTTCTATATGTGGTATTCTCTCTATTTACCAATCTATTTGCTCTCTGCAACTTCATGCAGAGGTTAGGATGGCAGTTCTGAACAGGTATATATCCTCAATATATTTTGTAGACTGATTATTGATTTAAACGTTTTTCTTTCTTTTTTGTTAATGGTCATTTTCGTCTCACATTAGAAAGTTTTCATGTATAAATATTTTGGAACCTAAAAATATATAATGTAATATATATTTGAAACATATATTATATATTGATGTATTTATAATATATAAATTTGATACTAACAAATTTACTTTTAAACCAGGTTTAAACTTTATTAAAAATCTATATTTTTTTCTCTTTCTTCTGTACATTATTATCATATAGCAGTGTTGGAATATAATTTAACTAACCATCCCTTCAGAAGTGCTTGTGGGCCCTTTGTAATAATATTCATTATGAGTATGGCATTTAAAGCAGTCATAATTTTCATAAGGTGAAAATTATATTAAACCTCCTTGAAGAGAAAAGGGAGGTAAGATTTAGCTAAATCTTCTGTTAAGTGGCTAAAAGCTTATGGGTTAGAGTTGGATAAACCTGTGTTTGAATCACAGAATTCTCACTTATAAACCTTCGGCAAGTTTATTCAACTGAAAATTGGGGCTAGTAATATCAACCTTTTTGGCTTGTTATACAGATTACATGAGATAAATTTGTTAAAAATGATAATAGCTAGCATCATTACTACAGTCAAAAAAAAGTACTCTCTTCCATACTAGCTTTAGGAAGGCACCATGCTCAGCTTAGCATTTTGCTTCATTTTTGATGAATTGTTTCAATTGTTATATGGGCACCAGGGCTGTTTTCATTAGGACAGAGCCCCTTCCTTTATATCAGGGCATCCCACTGTGGCTAGGTCATTATTTAACCATGACAAAAGTTTGAAAATTATTAGCATGTGGGACTCGGGCCACCACATTTTGCTTTAGCCATTACTAGTGGTTTGTTGATGCTAATGTATGGCACCCTGTGGTGATTTTTTTCCCCTTTACTCTTTGACTTTCTCTTTTGTAACATTTCACATGTGGAGCTGGAGTGATTAATATTTTATGCAGTTGTTCTTATGTGCAGCGTGATGCTGTGGTTCCATTCAACTCTCCGGTAGTTCTGCTGCCACTGAAAGGTAACTAATAGCTCGAGCTGGGCCTCTCATGGCTCTGGGAGGTCTCCTGCGAAAACGAAACAGACAATATCTTGTCACATCATAAATTTATAAGGAGTTAATTAAAGGCTTTCCCTTGCATCTTAAACACATTCGGAGTCCCATATCACAAGGAATGATTCCTGTTTAATTACCAATGGCTTGTAAAAATTTGCGGCTCAGCGAGTATTTTAATGTCAGGCAGATTATTAGTACAAATGGAAAACTGTGCCTGGAAAATGTCCAAAGAATATAAACTTGCATCAAACTATGTGCATATATTTTTCTCTTATTTTTGGAGACATATAATTTAATTTTAAAACTTTTGAAACTGTCATCATAGGTATTTATGACTTTTATCACATTAAACTATAAGACTGAATATTCATTTATTACAGTCTGCATTTTCTTAATCAGTATACTCTATTAACTACCATTTCTCACTGTCTTCTATAAGTAAATGCATGTTCTACAATTATGCTGCTGGAGGATTATTGGTCAGTTTTTAGAGACATCCAAGAAATGCTGTGGGAACATAGGTTTCAATTCTGACATGGGAAATTGTCAATTATTATATATTTTATTGGGAAGAGAACATGATAAAATCAAATTCTAACATGGTTCAGAAAAATTAAAAATAGTTTAAAAATTAATCTGGAGGAAATTTACCCTAAAAGACATTTTGATGATCCCTATTAGATAAATTATTTGAGCTAATGTATAATGGATACTCCATTTAAGTGCTCTTATCAGAAGCCCTGGAGCTGTTTCTAGTGATCTCAATAGATTACATCTCTTCCAATGACAATCAAAATTATAATAAGTAACTATGAGGCATGGTGAAGTTATTAGGTAATATAAACAGATTTTTTTTTCAGCACCTGACCATTGATTATTTAGATATATATGTTTATTTGAGCAGGCCACATTGGCAGTTTATAACTTACACAGAAGCACAAGAGTAAAATATATCCCTATGTTGATTTTAATTTTATTATTTAAATACACGAGGTTTTACTAAGGGTAAAATATAGAATCTAGAAAAAATTCCATTTTGTTACAAAGAAATTCTTAAAATATAAGTAATATTGTTAGGAGTAATAAATGGGTTTTTGTTTGTTGTTTTTCTTTTTTTTAAACCCCTTAATCATAATATATTTTCCACTTCATATTTGGTTAATACTAATGATAGGAAAGTAAAGTTCTCGACAATTCAGGCCCCGTTTAGGATTTTACTGAGCAAAATATCTGTCTATTTGGAGATGGCAAACCTAGAACAACTCCCATTTTAATTACACTCATTTATATTTATGAATTTCTGTTCTATCTCAATCTTCTTTGTGATCCAGGTATAGGCATGTGACTTAGGACCTCATGCATCCACACTAGCCTGTTTTTCAGAAGAATAATGCAGGAAGTGGATGATGTGTGGAAATTTTTTCTTCTAGAAATGCTGGGGGAGGCTCAACTTTCAGAGACTATGCTGTTAGTGGACCAAGAGTCAAGGGAGACACATGGCATCCATGCTAAGGAATATGATTAGTAGTGACTTAGCTGTAGTCATTTGGGGGTAGTTTGGATATTGATCCCGACTGTGTAAGTGCTATGCTTGACTCTATATCCCCCAGAGATTTAGTGAGCTACCTAATATTCTTTTATGCAATCTTCTTTCTGTTCTCTTAAACCAGAAACATTAGGTTCTGTTGGTGAACAAGAAGTTTGTTTGTATGGAAATTAACATTATACCTAAAAGTAGGCAGTTAACCATATGATGTAACACAGTACAGGTTATGCAGAATGTCACCATCTTTGAAAATATTATACTCACATACCCTTAGTTAGTGATTAAATTTCTTTCATTTTATCTGCATTCTTTCAGTTTCAGGATTGCTCCCTCCAAAGCATCTCTGGTAAGGTTTTTACACATAGTACTACTATACTTTCGCATGGATTTATTCGACTGGTTGGGGTTTGGTTTGACAGACTGGTCTAGAGAGACCCCGAGAGCAGAGGGAATGTGATGGAAAGTGGAATTATTGAATTAGGTCAATGAAGACCCATTTCACTTCCTTCACAATTTTGCTAAGGACTTTTAAAAATCACATCCATTCACCCCATAATTTTCTAGGATGCGCTTATATATTTTGCTAATTGTGTTTGTGTTCTTTTTATATAGCCATTAGAACTCTCATGGAAAACTGAATATATACAAGATGCAAAAAAGTATGCTAAGATATCTTTTTTTTTTTGCGGTACGCGGGCCTCTCACTGCTGTGGCCTCTCCTGCCGCGGAGCACAGGCTCGGATGCGCAGGCCCAGCGGCCATGGCTCACGGGCCCAGCCGCTCCGCGGCATGTGGGATCCTCCCGGACCGGGGCACGAACTCGCGTCCCCCGCATCGGCAGGCGGACCCTCAACCACTGCGCCACCAGGGAAGCCCTAAGATATCTTAATCATTTAAAATTTATAACAATCTCATGAGATACGGGTATTACAGTTTGATAGGAGGGAAACTCAAGAGTATTTAGTGACTTATCAAGGTGTGAAATGTGATAATGCTGGAGACTAGGTTCAAACCCAGACCTGTTTGCCTGCAAATTCATATTTTTACCCACCATATCTTCTGCTGCAATCATATACACCGTGATTTTATTATTCAGTTGGTTGCTAAAGGTGTTTCCCAAATCTACTAGTGACAGATTCCTAAAGATCCCTAGATTTTGTGTTCCCAAATGACTACCTAAAGTATCCAAACCATCAAGGTACCAGCTTAGGTATAAAACCAACACCCATGGTACTGTGCTAAAAGTAATCCAATCAAGTAAGGCTTGGATAAAATGTATGTTCTAAATCTGGACACTTACTTATCTTAGGTCAGCACTTAGTTTTATTATAAAGGATTTCAGAAATAAATATTAAGAGTTAATTCTGCATTTTAATACTTAGAGGAGAATAAGCTAATAATCATATGCATATAAATCCAAAATTGATAGCCCAAGTCCTGAACTATTTCCTAAATTTTAGATCTAATTTCCTATTAGACAAATTATAGTGGACTAAATGATGACCCCCCTGCTCCCCACCAAAAGACATGTCCACATCCTAAAACCCAGAGTCTATAAATATGACATTATTTGGAAAAAGAGGTTTTGTAGGTATAATTAAAGATATAGAGATGACATGCATCTTGGATTATCAAGGCAGACCCTGAATCCAATGACAAGTTTCCTTATGAGAGACAAGTGGAAAAGAGACAAATGGAAGAGAAGGTCATGAGAAAATGCAGGCAGATATTGAAGTTATGTAGCCACAAGCCAAGGAACTCCCACAGCCACCAGAAGCTAGCAAAGGCAAAGATCGATTCTCCACTAAAATCTCTAAGGGGAGCACAGCAACTTTATTTAGGATTTCTGGCCTCCTGAAGTGCGAGAAAATAAATTTCTGCTATTTTAAGGCACCAAGTTTGTGGTAATTTATTATGGCAGCCCTAGGAAATGAATACACATATCGTTTTACACTTTCTGCTATAATCGCAAATGTGGTGTATTTGAATGCACTTTATCATTCTTTCTTGACTATTTCTTTGTTTTTCTATCTGTTAAGGAAAAGGCTTAAAGGTTTAGAGATACTTTGGCTCCTCCATTATTTCATCACTTAATTCTATCTTCTATCCATCTGTACTTGCTCCCTTTTACAAGTTTTTTTTGTTTGTTTGTTGTTGTTGTTTTTTTGCTTCCTAATGTAAAACATTAGTAAACAGAAACCTCCATTAAATAGAGTTGGGAGACCTGAAGGGGAAGAGCTCATGACCTGTCCCAACAGCAGAGTCCAAGAGGAAGAAGAAAGACCCCTTTCCTGCCAAGGACACAGCCAGTGAAAAGCCATGACTCTTTGCTTACTATAGCCCTCCAAACTTCCTTTCCCCCTGTATAAAAGATTCCCTTTCCCTTGCCATTCAGAAACTTACACTTGGCATGGTTGCAGACCCCAAAGTGCAATGTGCTAATCATTGTAATAGGTGACACAGTATTCTGAGAGACAAACGTAATCTCAGACTTCCTAGAATATTCAGTCTAATAGAGGTCTTTAACCAATAATTACATAAATAAATAAATCCTGATATTTTGAATCTGAGGAACAGTTTCCCCACCTTCAAGATTCCTGATATTGGGAATTCCTTGGCAGTCCAGTGGTTAGGACTTGGCACTTTCACTGCAGTAGCCCAGGTTCAATCCCTGGTCAGGGAACTAAGATCCCGCAAGCCACATGGCTAAATAAATAAATAAGGTTAAGATTCCTGATCTTCACCCACAGGATAATGATGCCTCATTGTTCTGTAGGGATTAGGCAAAGGAGAGAGTAGGCAGGAGAAACTGGGTTTAAGAGTGAAGGAATGAAAAATAAAGAAGAGCAGGTATCTTATATAGAAGACTTCCTTAGAGAATTTGGCGAGCAAAGGAAAAGGAAGGGAAAACACAAATTTGAGAAACTAAGCCCTATTTCATGTGGGACATTCCCCCAAAAGGTAAATTTACAGGATTTCCTAGGACTAATCAAGTAATACATAGTCTGTGTGTGTGTCAAATTGTTTTGGTAGCAGAACTTGACCTGAACTGACCTACATGTATACATTTGTGTGTGTGTGTGTGTGTGTGTGCGCTATATATATGTATATGCCATATGTATACATGTATATGTGTGCATTCATATAATTTTTAATTTTTACTCAAGGAGAATGTACATTTTGCTTCATAAATGTTAATGTATTTTTATTATGGAGTACTCCTAAGACTATATTGGTGGTGCTACATAAAATATGATATAAATGTGCTTTTATATTTTTAAAATTTGGAAAGTTATCTATTCCAAAACCCATCTTGGACTGTGGCAGCTTTAAAAAAATTCATTATATTGGACATTTTTCCTTTCAAGCATTTGATAGAGCATAGCTCCATGGAAAACACATAAAAGCAGTTTGCAAATGTGGCTGTAATAAGACTTATTGCAACTTCCTATAGGACCAATGACATAGGAAGACATTGAACACTTCTGTATGTAATAACAAAAAAAAAGCAAGAAATGACTTAGGGCCAATCTCTGAGAACTGATATGCTTCCTACACTCAGCCTGAAACGATAGAAAAGGCAGGAACTCTGAGGTTCTGGGCCTCTCAGCCAAAGTGGATACTTCACTACCTGAAGCCTACTGAAAATAACAAATTTCTCCAGTCACAATGGAGGCAATAGGGAGGTACACTGAATAATTTGAATTCTGGATTGTGAAGTCATTTCATAAATAGTTCCTAAATGCAAGGATGACCAGACTGTTAGCCTTGGACAGTTCTGTTTAATCAATATTGTTACTGTGTAATTGTCAATAGTTCTCCTGTTTACTTGCAAAAGCATCTTGATTTGTACAATAATGTATATGTTCTTATGGGCTGAAGTGTGTTCCCCCCAAAATTCATATGTTGAAGCTCTAACCCTCAGTATCTTGGAATGTGACTGCATTTAGAGTTAGAATCTCTAAAGTGGTAAGTTAAAATGAGGATATTAGAATGGGCTCTGATTCAATCTGACAGATGTCCTTATAAGAAGAAATTTGGACACATGTATATTGTAAATGTGCATACACAGAGGAAAGACCATGTGAGAACAAATCTACAGCCATCTAAAAGCCCAGAAGAGAGGCCTCAGAAGAAATCAACCCTGCCAACACCTTGATCTTGAACTTCCAGCCTCTAGAACTGTGACACTACAAATGTTTGTTGTTTATGCCTCCCAGTTTGTGATACTTTGTTATGGCAACACAAACAAGCTAATACATATCTCACTGTATTTACTATTTTCTCTCTCTCTCTCATTCTCTCTGTCTTTAATTAATTAACCGAGTTGAGAAATTAATAACAGGTAGAGCTAATATTTAGGAAGCACCAGGACCAGTGTGAAGCAGTGTATCTTTTCAGCATTTTAAAAAGAACAACATAATAACACCAGATTTGTCAGAAACAACGATCATGGTATTTTAAGGATTTAATAAGTCCCTTCTTTCTGTAGATAATAAAATCCCAGAAATATGCTGATAAAATAGATTTACACTGAGGCACTGGGGTTAGAAAGGAGGGCTGGGCCATGATTTTTCTAATTTTACTTTTAAATAAATATAATAATACTGTTTAATAAAATGGTTCTAGGAAGAATTTCTGTAATTTAGTCAGAGCCAGGGTAGGTGGCTGACCTCACATGATCTATTTACTCTGACCTTTGTTCTGAATATACTTAAAATAAATTCAAAAGCAAGCAAATTTAACAGGATAATTCCACTTCTCAGTAGTTATAGAAATGCTCCAAGGACCTTTCTGAAGAAACAGATGCAGTCTAAGGGGAGGTCATATGAGCATTTTGCAAAATTGTGACAGCTGCTTAAAGAGGGAATATAGTTTAAATTCCTTTGGGACTCTGAGCCACATTTCAATGCTGCTTTAAAGAATTAACTCTCTAATCACTGGCACTTTATATTTCATAGGAATTTGGTAAAAATGCATTATTTTTACCTTGTTCATGGCTTTTCTGTAATTTAACCAACAAACAGAAAATAGAAAAAGGTCCCATCCTTAAAAGGAACAGACAGGCACAAATACTCTTTATTGTGATATTAGGCATAGGACAAGATGTCCATGCAATCGTCTTTCTCCCAGTAACACATCAGAAAGCCCACTTCTGCTATTGGAAAAGAGAGTTTTAACTAGACTTAAGTCAAGAGCCTTTAATAAGACCTGATGAAATTTATAAATCTTCGTTTCAGAAAAATGTACTTATACACAAACATATACTTTCATGAAAGAGTTCCAGTAGTCCCAAAGACCTGCCTTAGAGATTTAACCTGTCAGTTCTTAAAGACTTTCCATGAAGAGTAACTTATTATTTATAATACGTGCAACCATGTGAGGAATAGCTTCATATGTGATTAGAGTTTCTCAGCATAACAGTAAATAGGTGATATTCAAAATAACAAAACAACAGTGACACAGGAAATGGTCCTAGGCAATATATAGGAAAAACAAAATACTAAAGAAAAAAATAACTAAGATATTCTGATTTATATATTTTTCTCAGGGGAGTCTGGGAGTTCAGTTCTAATGACTTACTTGTATATATTCTATTTTATACGAAAAAAGATAGATATAGATAAATGGAATGATGTATTCTATGGCTATCTACAGATAGAGACATAAAGATACAGACATAACAGAGATTGAAATATATAATAATTTATCCAGAAAAAAACATGCTAATGTACTAAACATTTTAACCCTTAAAACTAATATTCATATATGGCAATTGTTGTCTCCCCCAAAATTCGAATGTTGAGGGCTCAACTCCTAGTGTGACTATATTTGGAGTGGGGACATTGGGAAGTAATTAGATCATGAGGGCAGAGCCCTCATAAATGGAACCCGTGTTCTTATAAGAGACACCAGAGAGATGATCTCTGTCTCAGCCAAGTGAGGATATAGCTCAACTCCCATTGTGACTGTATTTGGAGTGGGAACATTGGGAAGTAATTAGATCATGAGGGTAGAGCCCTCATAAATGGAACCCGTGTTCTTATAAGAGACACCAGAGAGATGATCTCTGTCTCAGCCAAGTGAGGATATAGCAAGAAGGTGGCCATCTGCAAACCAGGAAGAAAGCTCACATCAGACACCAAATCTACTGACACCTTCATCTTGGAATTCCCAGCCTCCAGAACTGTGAGAAATAAATGTTTGCTATTTAAGCACCCCAGTCTACGGTATTTTTGTTATAGCAATCCAAACTGACTAAGACAACAATACTAGTTACACATCACTTATACACTTTCAAATCTATTTTTTAAACTACATGCAGTTAATAGGATCACCACAGAAAAAGTCTGATTTAATATTAACCATCTGAGACATTAAGGAAAGAGGTATTATTGCATATTATCCATTAGAACAGTTTGATCTTTAGAGATACGGAGAGTACAGGCATAGTCACATTTATGAAGAGTGCTAATTTTTAAACTGCCAGTAATCTTTTGTTTCCAAGTTCTGGAAAAATAAACTCAAAGTGTTTCAAACAATCAATACATATATTGGTCATATATCTGAACAATCAGGGAGTAATTTTCCCTCAGTCTTGAGTTGACTCAGAGACTCATGTACTTACAGATGGATTTAGTTCCTCTGGTATTTCAACTCTATTTTTCTTCATGTTGGCTTCATTACTAGACTGTAAGTAGTGACATGAAAGATACTGTCTTAGTCTACTCAGGCTGCCATAACAAAATACCATAGACTGAATGGCTTAAACAGAAATTTATTTTCTCACAGTTCTGGAGGCTGGAAGTTTGAGATCAAGGTGCTAGCATGGTCAGGTTCTGGTAGGAGCTCTCTTCCTAGTTTCCAGACTGCTGCCTTCTCTCTGTGTCCTCACATGGTGGAGAGGTGGAGACAGAGAGAGAGCTCTGAGGTCTCCTTCTCTTCTCATAAGGGCACTAGCCCTATCAGATTAGGGTACAACCCTTATGACCTCAATTAATATTTATCACCTCCTCCCAGACCATTTTTCCAAGTATAGTCACATTGGAGGTTACGGCTTCAATATATGAATTTTGGGGGGACAGAAATATTCAGTCCATAGCACTCTGCCACTGAGCTCTCTAAATGTATGTCTTTCTCACATGCAAATACATTCATTTCATCCTAACACCCCTAAAGTCTTAACAAATCCCAGCATCAACTGTAAAGTCTAAAGTGCAAAGTCTCATATAAATATCATTTAATCAGATACGGGTGAAACTTGATATACAATTCATCCTGAGGCAAAATTCTTCTCCAGCTGTGAGTCTGTAAAACCAGACAAGTTATGTGCGTTAAAAATACCATGATGGACAGGCAGAGGATAGACATCCCCGTTCTAACAGGAAGAAATAGGAAGAAAGGAAGGGATGGCAAGTCTGAAGCAAGTCTAAAGCCTAGCAAGGGAAATTTCATTAGAAGTGAAGACTCAAGAATAATTCTCTTTGGCCTGATGTTCTGCCTTCCAGACCCACTGCAGTGGCCGTGTTGCCCCGTGGTTCTGCAGGGCAGCTGCCCCTTCAGTTCAGTGGAGCGTGGCTCCCTCAGTTTTCTGTGAGGGCTCTGCCTACAGAAACCAAGGAGAAAGCAAGCAGCCCCACCGGCTGAGCCTGCGGTGGGAGTGGCAGCCCTCATAATCCTTGAATTGTCTTAGGAGTCATTCTTCCCTTTTCTTCAAAGATAACACCTGTTAGCAGCCTCCTTTCATTGCATCTCATTTCTCGTTTTCATTTAGTCCCTTTGACAGTGTTTCTGTTGCTACGATCTCATTTCTATTCTGGCACCTGCTGTATAGTGGCTGATTAAATTTGTCCTTCATATCCATACTCATTTCTTTATCAAACGGTTGTGCAGCAATACCCTCAGTGTTCTCTTAAGAATAAGCGTTCTCCTTTTTTTGCAGTATGGATAGGCTGAGAATTTTCCAAATCTTCATGTTCTGGTCCCATTTTACTTAACTATTCCTTCTTCAATTCATGGCTCTTCTTTCACACTTTACTATAAGCAGTCAGGAGGACGCACACACCTTCAACCTTTTTTTTTTTAAAGAAGATGTTGGGGGTAGGAGTTTAGTAATTTATTTATTTATTTTTGCTGTGTTGGGTCTTCGTTTCTCTGCGAGGGCTTTCTCTAGTTGTGGCAAGCGGGGGCCACTCTTCATCGTGGTGCGCGGACCTCTCACTATCGCGGCCTCTCTTGTTGCGGAGCACAGGCTCCAGACGCGCAGGCTCAGTAGTTGTGGCTCACGGACCTAGTTGCTCCGCGGTATGTGGGATCCTCCCAGACCAGGGCTCGAACCTGTGTCCCCTGCATTGGCAGGCAAATTCTCAACCACTGTGCCACCAGGGAAGCCCAACACACCTTCAGTCTTTTGCGTAGAAATCTCCTTAGCTTCACTGCTTCTATTACCCAATCTTACATATGGGTATTTTTTCAAGTTGCTTAAAAAAGATGAAGTTGACTTTTTTTTCTCTTATCTATCATTTCATATAGATCATCTGTGCATTAATTAGTCAATGTATTTACTGAAATTTGCTGAAATATTTTCTCCTGAAAGAATGAGTTTTGATGGATGGAATTGATACTTGTGTGATTAACTGTCTGCGGCAAAAACTGTTGGTGCCCTCTCTACATGGCTTCAGGTCTCGCCATTGCAGCACTCACAGAGGACTTCGAGCGGCTAACATCTGCACCTCTTTCCTCTGGAGCTTATTTTGGTGGAGGAAACCCACTCTGCACTGAATACGGTCAGCAGGCCCTGCCTTCTCCTCCTCCCTGTCTCCAGTAAACTCCTCCCCTTCACGTGTAAAAACCTCAGCCAATTATTGACAGAGTTAGTGTCAATTGCCTCCCTTTCGGGGTGTGGCTTGTAACTCTGAGGCTCCAGTTCTCTACTGGTTTCCAGAATTTGCCACTGAGATTGAGTTCCAGCTACTTCCTGGGAGATCTGGTTTAGTAGCACACACTTAATTGTCTGCCTTTTGAACAGTGTCCCGCCCAAATCCTGGAAACACAGAATGTGACCTTATTTGGAAATTATTGCAGATTATACTATTTGCAGAGATAATTAGTCAAATATTTTGAGATAAGATCATACTGGATTAGAGTGGGCCTTAAATCCAATGAAAGTATTCTTACAAGAGGCAAAAAATGCAGACACAGAGAGAAGAAAACCCTGTGAAGAAGGTGGTAGAGACAACATATATTGCCACAAACCAAGGGAAGCCAGGAGCCATCAGAGCCTGGAAAAGGCAAGGGAGGATTTAACCCTAGAGGCTTTGGGGTGAGTATGTCCCTGCCAACACCTTGAGTAAGAGAGTGCATTTCTGTTGTTTTAAGGAACCAAGTTTGTAGCAATTTTTCATAACAGCCCTAGGAAATGAATATTTTCCCATTTCTGTCTCACTTCTGTACTCCCCTATGGAAGTTTCCTGGAATCATGTTTGAAGTAAACTACTTGCATTCAAATTTTTGATCTAGGATCTAGTAACCTAAATTAAGATACTGAACAAACTCTTGTGATAAGTACTGATTTTCTGAATTTTGATCTGTCCTCCTTAAATTTTCTGGGAACAAGATACAGAATGGTGGAGACACCTTTAACACTCAACACTCACTTCCTGGCATCTCTGTGTTCCATGAATGATTTACAGAATTGTCATCCATAGGGGCATAGTCGAGAGTTTGTAAACAGCTCTTCCCACACTTCCCCTCACATTTCTGAAAGCCAGAAGAATGACAGAGTTGGCAGTTATGCCTCAGTGTTTGGCTGGAGCACAAGCTGCCTGAGCCAGGCTTGCTGTTCTCAGAGTTTGTTTTGGAATAATAATTATTGTTGACTTGACATCGATCCAGGAGAGAAATCCAGAGAGTGCCATCAACGGGTGGGCACAAAGAAGAAATTTCCTTTTGGTCTGTGCTGTGAAACGTACTCTCCTAAGTGAGGGACAATTTTATTTTTTTAATGTTTCTCCATTTTATAAGTAGTTGTAAAACATGTTGAAGTTGTCAGATACTTGAGACACAAAACTGTAAAGCAATTCATTTTTTTCCTTTTCAGTTGTGTATGTGCATTAAAATACATGCTCACACACATTTTTTAGCTTTATTTTATATTTTAGCTTTAACTATAGCTATTCAAGTATATCCATAATGCCATTTTAAAATGTTTTTAGTATATTTTAGTAATATAGATTAATAAAATGTAGATACTGAAAGATTAATATGCACCAGAAATATAATCTCTAATTCAGAGCATTACAAAAACTTAAAATATAGGTGAGCAAGTTTAAATGATGGTCGGGTTTCAGATTCTGATATCTCATGAAACTTTCAATATTGAGTCTCAAGTGTTTTCATTTAGTACTGAATGTTGCCATCAAACATTAACCATTTCAGATGCTACCAACTGGTCTGCATTCAGTACACATTCAGCTAATAAAGGGAAAAGTCAGTAAAGAGGGTTAACTAGCTCACAGCTACCATTTCATGTAGCTCTAATTTTGGATAGAATATACTGGCTTCCTAAAATGAGGAGAATTGATTTCTAAACCTAGTAATTATAGCACTTCATGACTCAGCTCCAGCTTTCTAGAAAAACTCTCATATCCCCTTTGTTCCCTTGAAGATCGTCAGCTGTCTCAACCACCCACTGAAGTTTCCCTTGACCTATGAAGTAATGCCTCTTTCATGTTCTCATCCCTTGAATATAGAATATCCTATTTTTAAAATTTGAGACCAGTGCTTCATCAGTTTCAGGAAAAAAAGCTATGGTTCTATGAAAATTATATACATCTTTATATAGATATTTTAAATATTTATACATATATGTTTGTTCACAGAACTATAGCTTACATACCCATCTTTTCATAGGACCATAGCTTAAATATATATATATATATATATATATATATATATATATGAGATTTTAACCAATTGTAATAGAAAATACTTTTCTATCTGTGTGTAATATACATTCTTAAAATTTATGGGAGAATGTCAAGAAAGAACCAAAAATGCTCATTTATTTTTTAATGCCAGATAACCTTAAAGATACTAATTTCATGCAAATCTTATGGAGTATATATAACAATTAAGTTCCCTGTGCCTATTTTATATAATTTATCAAATTTGAAAGTATATAGTATATGTCATGTTTTCTAGTTAACACATTTCTTTTTACCTTTTCTTTCCTAATTTTTACTTGTTTTAATAATAAAATTATCCACTAGAAAGGCAAAAATCTATTACCTAAAACTTGTCAATATTTTAAGGGGCTATGAATAAAGAGAAATAAATTCTCTAACATTTTACTGATGGTTCAATTTTTCATTTGACTTCCTGTGTATAAATATACAAGAATAAAATTAGATTTTTGTCTTTCTAGTGGATTAAAGAAAGTGCTTCTCATTATTGCATTAATATGTATTCCTCTAGTTACTAATGAGCTTAGATATCTCTTCTATGTATATTAGCCATGTAAATTATTTCTTTTGTGAATTGCCTATTAAATTATGTTAATTTGCATAGATTGAAAAATATATATTAGATTTAACCCCATGTCCTTGTGCTATATTGCACCTATCTTCTTCAAATTTCTTTGTCATTTATCTGTTTACTATGGTGTCTTTTATAGCTTATGACCCATTCACATCCATGTGATTAAAACCACATTTTTTCTTTTGTTGTTGCATATTTTTGTTTTTAATAACATCTTTCCCCCACCTTAATCCTATATAGATGTTTTTCTTTATTTACATCTCAATGTTCTATATAGTAGTTTTCTCACTTATATTTTATTCCTGTGACATAATTTTATGGCTTAATACATTATTCTCCAAGTAGTGAACTACTATTCCCAGCCCCAATAAACAATCCATTCTTCTCTAACTGATTAGTCCTACCATCACTTACAAGTCCCCATAATATACATGGGTCTATTTCCTGGGTTCTATTGGTCTGTTTGTCTGAGAATGCGTTAGTGGCATCAGTGTTATTTATGATGGATTTGCAATGTATACCATAATAGGGAATTCTCTCCTTTGCTCTTTTTATTTCTTTCAAAAAAATTCTGTACAAACTTTTGTTCTTTAATATAAATTTCAGAATAATTTTGTACATTTCTCCACAAAATCCTGCGAAGTTTATGGTTGAATTTATATTCACCTTATAGTCTAGATCAGTGATAACTGATACCTTTACTATGTTGTTTTCTATGTATTCTATATCTTTAAATGTTTCATAAGGATTTTGTTCATTTTTAAGATACTGCTTAATTTATATTTTTTCTAGACGTAGTAAATATTATCTTAGTTTCTACTAAACACAAATGGAGAATAATGGTGCTTATTTCTTCCACTGAGTATATATCCAACTATCTTGCTGAACTCACTGTTTCTAATGATTTGTGAATTGCGTTAGATTTTCTAAGTACAATGATCATACTCTGCATTTTTGTCTTGTTGTATTGGCTAGATACTGAAATCTAATACTTGTAGCAAATTTGTAGCAAAGCTGGAAATCTACCGGTAAACTCTAGTGGGACTTGACAGCATCAGATCTCAGTGTTTGGTATTGGTTCTGAATAAGTTTTTAAATATTTTGAATGTTGTCCCTAAATAGTGTAAAACTTTATTTTTTCCCAATTATAAGTTGAATGGTTCAAATCTTTTCCATTATGTACAGTTATATGTTTTATAAGGTTTATATAGATAACCTCTATTAGATTAAAGAAGTTGCCTTTATTCCTTTTTTCCTAAAAAGGAAATAAATTGTTGTTGAATGTATCAAATGCTTTGTGTCAAACTTTCCTGTTTATTTAGTTTTGTGGTATCTTACAGGGACAGATTTTTCCGATGATAAACTATTTATTCATAGGATAAACACTTTTTAATTATGGTGTATTGTTTAAATACAGCATTGGAAACATTTAGCTAATAGTTTAATTAGAAATTTGGCTCAGTTTCATAGGCAAACTGTCCTGTACTCTTTAATATTTGCACTGCCCGTATCAGTTGTGGATCAAGATTATACCAGTCTCGGGCTTCCATGGTGGCGCAGTGGTTGGGAGTCTGCCTGCCGATGCAGGGGACACGGGTTCGCGCCCTGGTCCGGGAGGATCCCGCATGCCGCGGGGCGGCTGGGCCCGTGAGCCACGGCTGCTGAGCCTGCGCGTCCGGAGCCTGTGCTCCGCAACGGGTGAGGCCACAACAGTGAGAGGCCCACGTACCACAAAAAAAAAAAAAAAAAAAAGGCCATCGAATTTCTCTTTCTTTTACCAATCATATAGTGATTTATCACAATTACTATCATTGTCTTTTTTAAAATTAATTTATTTTATTTTATTTTTAGCTGTGTTGGGTCTTCGTTGCTGCACATGGACTTTTCTCTAGTTGAGGCGAGCGGGGGCTACTCTTCGTTGCGGTGCATGGGCTTCTCATTGCAGTGTCTTCTCTTATTGAGGAGCACGGGCTCTAGGCGGGTGGGCTTCAGTAGTTGTGGCGCACGGGCTTAGTTGCTCCACAGCAGGTGGGATCTTCCCGGACCAGGGCTCGAACCCGTATCCCCTGAACTGGCAGGCAGATTCTTAGCCACCACACTACCAGGGAAGCCCCAACTATCATTGTCTTTTAATACAGAAGACCTAATATCAGCTAACATTTTCTGAGCATGTGAAATCGTCTAAGTCTTAGACATTTATGAATTCATTTATTCCTCACAAAAACACTATGAGGTAGAAACTATTATTCTCAATTTATGCGAGGAAACTGATGGATCTGTCCAAGGTCACATGAGTAGAACCAGGATTCAAAGCTAGGCTGCCCTTAACCGTTGTCATATATTGCCTCTCAAATGAGGACAGTTTCTTTCAACTTATTGGCAAGAAGGATTTTCTACTCTTAGCAAAATTGAAGAAGTTCCATTATAATAATAATAGTTTGTACTATTATAAAAAGTAAAATTATTACCAGGGGAGTTTATTTAATGGTAGTCTCATAAAATATGTCTACAACAATTTCTAGCCGGGTAAAACACAGTTAGGATTTTGTCAAAATAACCAAATTGATTAATAATAAATGTTATCCAAAGAGAACTTTCTAGACATTATGTTTTAAGTAAATTGTAGCTAGATAAAACAAGAGTCATAAATCAATACTATAAGGAATGATATAGGTCTGTTTAGTGTTATTTAAACCTAGTTCTCAAAGCATTTCTTTAATATTTGTTTACAGATTTAAGAGAAGTCATTTAAAATAATGCTCCCAGTTGTTTAGCAGTAGTATTATGCTGTTAGAAATGATAATAATGATATTGTTATATTATTATAAAAGACTATTTTTTCGCTCACAGGCCAACTTATTGCACTTATAGAATTGCTCATAATTCATATCAATAGAACCTAAAAAGTATAATTTTCAATAACGAAAGAGCATTTAAATCCTAGGTGCAGTGTTTATATAAATAAGGACAAGTCTAGTCTGTTATTTTGAAAAATATTACTGGGAAAATTTGATCATGCTGATTTATTAAACAGCACAGAAGAAACGCATAGTGGGGTTATGACAGTGAACAATTATTTGAAGCGTTTCTGTCTTATCGGTTTTATTAGCCATTATCTCCTGCTGAGTTATAAAATACTTGATGTCAGACAGGATACTTATTGACAATACTTTGGCATTGTGCTTTATCCTACTAGGTCTCCACTTACTGAAGGAGTGAGAAGAGGGTGGGAAGAATTAGGCAGGGCTTTGTAGGAAAAATAACGTGATAAATTTTTCCCTTACCGGAGATAGCAATTGGAAAAAAAGAAAAAGCAGGAAGACAATTTCTATGCTACTCACATATCTTTTGGTATTAAATTAAATTACATTAATTATTAAAATTTATGATCTGTATAGTTTTAATTAAAATACTATTAAGCTTTCTGCTGTAAACACAAATTAACTCTAAATGCTAATATAAAGGAATAGAGGTCTCTCACATACACAATTCCAAGTGTGCTATTTTTTCCTTCTTTCAAATCACAATTTAGCTAATTAAAAAATATATATATATTACCTGTATATTTGGAAAATATTTAGAAAAAATATAATTGTGTAACCTGAAAAAATCTACATATAATCCTTATGGCTACTTAATGCTAATGAATTTAATACTAATGAATACTAGTGAATATTAATACTAATATTAGTGAACAAATGATTTATTAATATTTATATTTTACAGAAATTAAAAAATTATTTATACATGCTTTTTCAGTAAATAAATGTTCAAATCAATAGGTATATGTGGTGGGCTGAATAATGGCCACCAAAGATGTTCACACTCTAATCTCTGTAAGTGTACTTTTTACGGCAAAAGAGACCGTATATGTGATTGTTTCGAGGGTGTTGAAATGGGGAGGTTGTCCAGAATTACCCAAGTGAATATGATGTAATCACAAAGATCCTTGTAAGAGGGGGCAGGATCAGGGAAACGGAGGCTGACATAATGAAGGAAGCAGAGAGAGATTTGAAGATATTCAGCTGCTGACTGGAGAAAGGTGCCAAGAGGAAAGGTATGCAAGGAATAGTGTTCTCGAAGCTGGAAAAGGTAAGGAAACTAACTCTTTTCTAAAGCTTCCAGAAGGTGCATGACCTGACCAACAACATCAATTTGGCCCCTTAAAACTCATTTTAGATTTCCAAGCTCTAGAACTTTAAGATTATACATTTTTGTTGTTGTAAGCCACTCAATTGTGGTCATATGTTACAGCAGCAATAGGAAACTAACACAGCATATTACACAAAATAGAAGGTAAACCTATGCTTGCAATTTTATCATAGTAACAGCTAGTCTAGATTAGCTTGCAAACAGTTTTTCTACTTTCTGACCTCCCATTGGCCCATCAGCTCTCAGCAATCTCACATTGACTCCTCTTCCTCAGACTAGTTTTACCTCCTTCACAGATGGTTTGCCAGTTTCTGTGATAAATGTCTAAAATATAAATAACACATTTATTAAGATACAATCCCTGTTTTGCAAGACTAACAAGGAGTTCATAGGAAAAGCAAAATATAACAAAAATATTAAGAACTAGTGCTCTGGAGTTGTTCTACCCAATGCAGTAGCCACTAGCCAAAGGTGGCTACTGAGCATTTTAAATACAGTTAGTTTGGATCAAGATGTACTTACTATAAGTATGAAATACAGACTTGACATTGTTACCGAATGAGGTTTGTTTGCCCAATGCACAGCAAGCCAACTGCTGAGATGCCAGGATTTACAGCAGAGAAGAGATTTATCCACGAGGTAGCCAAGAGATGACATGGGAGAGCAACTCTCAAATCCATCTCCCTGAGGGAAAGGGACTTGGGATATTTATGAGATAAAGAATCAGGGTTGCTTGAGGTGTGGAAAGCATGGAGAAAGGTGATTGGAGATGAGAAAAGGATAAGGTAATAGTCCTCCTGCACAGGTGCAACTAAGCTACAGGCTTCTTCATGGGACATATATTAAGAAAATGACAGCCCTAGCGTGTTCTAAGGGTAGAGTTTTGGGCCCTCTGATGTCCAAAGGTCACCAGTGGGACATTCACATGTGCCCAGTTAGATGGTTGGTGGTCCCAACCAGTCTTTTTTTTTGTATTTTGGCCACACCACATGTCATGCTGGACTTCACCTACCGGAGAGCGAACCCATGCCCCTGCACTGGAAGCACAGCATGATAACCACTGGACCACTGGGGAAGTCAGGTCCCAACCAGTCCTAACTGGCTGGAGCCTGAACTGGACAGAGCTGACTCCAACTTCCTGAAAGAACAGCTATGGTAAACAACTTGATTAGGCTGCTTGACGCTTGGAGGACATGCAAGTTTCTGTAAAAACAATTAAAATGAGCTTGATTAGTAAAGGCAGGTTGCAGTTCATTTTTTATTAAGCAACTTACAGTTTAATGGATCTAACTGCCCTCGTTTTCAACACCAAAGACTTGAGCAAGAAAGAAAAACATCTCAGTAATTTTTATATTGATTACACATTGCATTAATAATATTTTGTATATAATGGACTATAGTGTAAGTGCCTGACATTAAGCTTCTGATTGGGTAGGCATCCACTTTCAAAGACATCCATCTCAAATAAACAAATTGCCAACTTTATGACACAGCTACTAACTAATCAACTAGATAAGAACCCAGTTCAGCCCCCACCCATGAAATTCCCCTTTCAGAAACTCCTGGTTGACCTAGATAACTGACACTTGAGTGACCCTGCTTTGCTCTTCCTGTGCCGTAAGTCTCACTCTTATGTTTTAAATTTGCCAATAAAGAATGAAACCTTGAAACCCCAGACACCTCACCCTCGACCCCAATAAAGGCAGAGACCGAGGTCCATGCCTGCACTTTCTCTCCTCTCCCAAGGACCTCGCTGTGTGGCCTCTTGTGAATAAGAAACTTTGTTTTTTGACTTCTTTGATGGTTGTTGCTACGGTGTGTCTTGTAATCATAATAAGAATCACAGGGCTGGTCCAGCCAGGACATTGGCACCAGTAGAGAATGTCTGTGAGGGCTGCCTCAAGGAATAGGGCCCCGGTGAGCATCCCCAGGCATTTCTAGCTGACAGCATCCCTACTGATAGGTCGACAAAATGAGGGCTAAATTAAATATAGTTTTTAAATTGTTTTTCCTGTTTCTTTTAATTTTTTAAATGTGGCTATAAATATTTTAAAATTACATATGTGGCTCACTTATAGCTATAGAAAAGTGCTGATAGAGCACAATCTTAGAGATTTTATGGGTGTATTTGCTCCTCTCCCTCCGGTCCTGCAGCTGAAAATTTGTATGTTGAAGTTCTAAACCACAGTACCTCAGAATGTGACCTTATTTGGAAATTGGGTCATTATAGATGTAATTAGTTAAGATGTGGGCCCTAAGCTAATATAACTGGTATCCCTATAAAAAGGGAAAAGGTCTCATCTCTAGCACACCCCCGAAAATAATTTATATTCCTTCTTCAGGAAAATATTATTTGCCAACATGCCATGGTGAAAGTATTGTTTACATATGCTGTCCTCTCTATTGGGATTCCTTTTTCCATTCTTATTCCCCTACTTTTCAGCTAAGCTTTCCTTGAACACCTCAGTGTGAAACAAGCATCTTATTTGCTTGTATTTTTGCATACTTTAGAAAAATCATTAATGTCTGAGTTTATCAAGGGCACAGAATATAATATTTTCATACTTTTTAATCCCAGGGCTTAGCACAAAATATATACTCATTTTTTATGAGAAAATGGGTGGCAGTATTTTTGACTTGTCATTTTTATTATTAATATTAATTAGAAGTTACTGAAGAAAATTCTATGACTTCCAATAGATCCTTTATTTCCTCTAAAAAACGGAATTAAATGTTTACTTTTAAAAATATTTGCAGCATTTTCAGTATAAAGAATTATTTTGCTATCTACTTTCTAAACAGTATATATTCAGTGATGCCAGATATTTCATTAATTGAACACTTGAAACAATGTAAACCCATACTTACCACGTTCTCCATAACAATCTAGCAGGGTAAATCAATGGCCTCCGTGGAAGATTTTCTGTATTATTTTTCTTTGAATCCTCAGTGTCTTGAAGAGTCGATGGCCCATAAAAAAAAGAGCTTATAATATGTTGTATGAATAAATGAGAAGGTAGATGAATAAAAAATGTATAAACTTTGACAGCCAAAGGCTGTCAATGAAGTGTACTTGGCACATCTTATGTTAAAGTTGGTATTTTTGAAATTTGGGAAATATATTGATTTCAAGGTTCTGTGCCATTTTTCATTTTATGTGGCATTACAAGGCTCTTTTCCAATAGTGTCTAGTACTCAACAGCCCTCATCTGAAGTAATAATTATTCTGTAGAAGTTCATGGCTGTATTCTTCTTTCCCTATCTACGTCTCTGCCATTCTCTCAAATCTGGCTGCATTTAGGAGAAATCAAGCTGAACTCATTCAGGAAACAAAGAAGGTTCTTTCCAAACCATGTGATAAGGTTAAATGAAAGCTGCCTTTGGCAGACAAGAGATCTTTTCTGATGAATTAAATTATACAGTGCATTAGGATAGAAAATATATATCATGCCAATTTGATTTAACACATGGATCATGTATTTGGCCCTAGGACTGAATTATATCTTCAATAGTTGCTTTCGGGTTGCTTCCACAAATAAAATATTAATGTCAAAATCTCTGACTGACACTACCTTTTCATCTATTTATTTATGAAATGAACATTTATTGATTATTACTACATAGAAATAATGCCATAGAGAAGCTCAAACTCTAATAGAAAAGAATGACTTTTAAAATCATGAAAAGTTGTAATAATATATAAATAATGTTTATAAATCCTATGAGTGTGCAGAAGATGGGGGAAATAATTTTTTCTTAGTATCTGGCCATGAATAACGTAATTGGTTTCCTGAGATGACCTTTCAGGTCCAAGTCTTTGGTTGTAATGAGTAGAGGAATAGATAAAAAATACCATATAGGCTCCTCTTCCCCATTGTTAATGATCTTTCTTGCTAAACCTGTATACAACACTAGGTCTTTCTCAATGTAACCATCCAGGCAGACGCTACCAATTAATGAGTTGGCTGGCCCTCAAGAGGAAAACGTTTCATCATCTTTGCTGACGTAGATCAAATTCTGATGAAACTTGTTAGAGCCTTACTAAAGAGTAATCTGCCAAGAACATTTAGCACAACAACCTTGAGAAGAACATCCAGTGAGAAAGTCAGGTTTACTTGCCAATATGAATTATATTCAACCATATAAACATGCCCTGAAGATAAATTATATGTATGTGTGTGTGTGTGTGTGTGTATATATATATATATATATATATATATGTGTGTGTGTGTGTGTGTGTAGGTATGTATGATGGCATGTATGTATCTATGTCATGAATATGTATGTCTGTGTTTATGCTATTTTGGAATTTCTCAAGTCATTGTTTATATTATTAGAATACAATGTTGGAAAATCAATTTTTATTTTCTAACTACTTTGAATTATTAGGTATAATATGATTATGATAAATATTTGCTGAATGCCCACCTAACATGTATGAAAAAGTAACATTAACTTCTAAAAAAAGAGACACACTTTAGAAACATTTAATCTTATCAACATTTTACAAAAATATAAAAAGCATGCTACATAATTGAAAAAGAAAACATGCTCCCAGTGAAGCCAGAATTCACATTGAAGGTAGAGATATATACAACCTTATATTTAGAAAATGGAACTTTGCATTCCAGACCCTTTTCTTGGATATAAAATTGTGGTTATTTGTCCATATAACTCTCTAAATATGATTATTGTACATAATGTCTTAAGAAAACAGCAACACCTCTTCATTCAAATAACTTCTGTTATTTGAATGAAGAGGTATTGTTACTTGTTTTCTACATTGGCTTGTACTTTACTAGTCCATAGCAAATTTTTTCTCACAGTGAGTTATATTCCATTGTCATCACTGTTATATAGTTTTTGATTAGCCATTAGTGGTTTAACTCACCATATGAACGATGGAACTGTTGTTCATGAGGTAAATATTAACTTCATTTATTTTCTATGACATTTTTACACGAGAAACAGTGCTGCTAACATAATTACAAGATGTTCTGAAGCTTTTAATTCCACAAAGTTCATTATGATTTCATTGGAACTCTGTGGATTATGATGGTTACCAGTTAATTTATGCAGTGTAATGAGTGCTTCATTTCATTCAGCAGAAATTAAAAAGATGTCTACATTACAGCTTTGTGGTTTTACAGGCTCGGTTACCCTTATTCCATACATAATGGCAGTGAAATTGATTTCCAGATATGATGCCTTTTAAATTCTCATTAAGAATAACAGAATTAGAAAGAAATTTCTGTCATAAAAAATTTCTAATGCAAAATATTATAACTTACATTATTATTTTCATCTTTTGAGTTACCTATGCAAGAGTATTTTTCAGAGAAATTCTGTAACAATTTATTGTGCAAGTTTTCTCTACTACATTAACCTAAAAACACCCTAAAAATATGAATATTTTGCTTTTAGTGAAACTCTCTCTACATATTACACAGTAATCACCAAAATAATATTAAAAGGTTGACATGAATTTTTTTATTGCATAATGAAATCTTAGTTTGTAATTTTCCTTTGACATCTCAGGTGATACATAGGAGAAGTATTGGGTTGGCCAAAAATTTTGTTTGGGGTTTTCTGTACAATGTTATGGAAAACCCCAAACAAACTTTTTGGCCAACCCAATACTTTTGGTGTCTTTATTTTTTGCCAATACAATATCTGGTTTTTTTTCCAAACTAAGTCATAACCCATTAGCTTAAACTAACAATAATATCAAATCTTGTTTCTAATTCCATGCATTTTTTTTTAATTTGGAAATTTTACAAAGCACACAATGTTCAAATTGTTATAATCTTCTAACCTTAAAATATTTTATTTTGGTTATAGTTTGCATGTTCCTTAAAAATTGTAGGTCAATGTTTATGAATACAAAATACATTACCTTTAACAATTTATCACTAATTGTTTTAATAAAGAGATCACTCACATACCTTCTGATAAGTGTGGATATTGGATATTCTCAATGACAGTTGTATGGAATGCCTTTTGTTCTCCTTGCTTCACTTTTTCTTTTCCAGCATTTCTTTCTAATGCTTATTGTAGATTCATTTTACTACCAATGGATATTCAATAGCCCACTATAATTTGACTCTCATTGGAAGTCAGCATAAAGGGTTATTTGCAAGGAAGTTTCACTTATTACCTAGCTCCTTCTATCTTACAAATATTGGCTAAGAATTCTCTTTGACCAAACTTTAGTTAGGCTCCCCTGAGCCCATTTTTTGACTAGGCTTCATTTTTGGGGTTTGTCTTTGGCCTACCTAGTCCAGTTGTAGCAAGAATCCTGCTAAGTCAGGTCAGCAACATCTCTTTACCTTTGATCTCTCCTCAGCATCATTTTCTATCCACTGACACCTCACCCTGCTCTTTGGCTCTAAATGCCCACTTGTCCTTATTGTAGTCATGGTTGAATCCATCTCTCTGTTATTGCAATAGTCCTGAATAAAGTCCTCCTTACCATTTCAACAAGTGTCAGAATAATTTTTTTTTCTTTAACACCATTTGGCTTAATGTACATGAGTTAGTGTTTATATCTATTTCCTTATTTAAAAAAAATGAAGAAATCTCTTACCCTGGTGACTTTCAAATTATGACCACCTTAGAAAGTTCAACCACAGAGTCTAAAAGCATACTGAGTCATCAACTAGATCAAAAGAAAAATTAAAATCTAGGAAAAAATAAACTTGTAACTCAAACACCTGATAAAGGTTTTAATACTTGAATATAGAAAGGGCTCTTAAAACCAATATAACAAAAAACAATTTATCATTAACAGAAATATGAATCACACAGGAAAAATTATATGCAAATGGTTATTAAATCCATAAAAAAGATGTTCAGACTCAGATACTTCTAGTTGTCTTCCAATAGTCATTCTCTCATTTTTCTTAGTAATAAAAATAAGGTCAGATAAAATTAAATTAAAATAAACGTATTGTATAGTTATCTCTCTTGCAGCTATGTGTGGCCACTTGGCTAGAGATCTCAAAGAAATATGTAAATGTAAGTGCTGGGGAGACACAACCAGGAAGTCTCCTTTAAAGAGAAGGAGCATGTCTTTCATCTTTCTACTTGATTTTTCTTCCTTTTTTAAACACACCTGTGATGGTTAAGGCTCCAGGAGCTGTTTGGAACATGTGCATGAGGTTAGAGACATGAGACTGATCACAATCGACTTTGAGGGGCTGCCACACCAGCCCTGGGTACCCTACTTCTCAATTCTTGTTTTATTTTTAATAGGAGAGAAATGCAACATTATGAGATTTAAGCTCCCGATATTTTGGATTTTCTTATTTTATGCTCACAAACCTTATTGTACATACACAAATTTGTTTACAAATAATGAAAAACACACTTAAAATACAACTTTTAATTATCAATTTATCAAAGATGTTAAAGGTTAAAACTGTTATTTTTGTCCAGGTGTGAAAAAACAGGCACTCATATACTGTCAATGGTGTGGTGATTATAAACTGGTGAAAATTGTTTGAAAATCATTTTGTGACATTTATCAAAATTTTCAAGTTATGTATCTCTTGCCCCAGCAGTTAGACATCTAGGAATTAAAATTTTTCTTCTAAGGATATCTTTCCAACACTTTTGCTTATATATCATTTTCTAGACCTTTAGTCAAGGAGCCACACATGAGAAGTAGCTATAAAAATATTTGGTTACAATTGTAGCATTATTTATTATAGAATCTGAGGTAAGTATAGAGTTCATCAATAAGGCTCTGGTAAAAAAAAAAAAAAAAGAAAGAAAATGGAACATCCATTTAATAGCAGACAACCATGCATTTACCAAGGATAAGGAAGATTTCTGGATAATGATGTGGAAGGATATCTAGGAAAGACTGAATAAAAGTAGGTCTGCTAGGTACTCCCTTCTTCAGGATGCCTTAGGCACTCCTCCTATGTGTATACTCGTAGCATTTTCCAGCTGAGAGATAACCTCTAGGGTGTTAGGTTATCCTCAGTTTTTTATCAGTGAGTTCTTTTAGCAGAATACACATGATATATCCTGAAAATAAGTATTACTGGTAGACTGACTTGTACTGCAGATGGTGCTTCATTGTCTTTTCCGAACCCAAATGTCTCCCAGTGTGGAAAGGAGACTTATAGAAAGCTAAGTCTGATAGTTTGGGGGCTTCACAGATACTGATGCTCTATTGGTAGTCACATTAGGCAAGATCTCTCTTGCCTAATGTGTGAGTCTGTTTGACAATTCAGCCTTTAGTGATAATTCAATATCCAAGATACATTGATACACATAAAGCAAATTTGAGAATAGATTGCTTATATATATATATATATATATATATATATATATATATATATAATTATCCATCTTCTCTTGTATAGATAGGAAGAGCACATTTCAGGATGGATACTCAAGAAATTGTCACCAGTGAGGAATAAACCTAAAGACTATGCTTTCCACACTAAATTATTTTCTCACATGCAATATTAATTTTGACTTGTATTCAAATTAATGTAAGGAAGTAAACACAGATTTTTTAAACTCAAGTAAATTAGAACTGTCATACTACTTTTATTTACATCAAGATCTGTGACAGCTTTGTCATTAAGGTAAATATTGCAAGGTTAGTGAGGAAATTCAAATTTGATTTCCAAGTCCAACCTGACTCAACAGAACTATAAACATAATTCTCTTAAGACTGAGAATCACATTAGAATAAACCTATTGAAATAGAAACTCATAGAAAAGTTTCCTTTAAAAAAATCAGGATTTAATCATGATAATGACAAAGTAAGACTAAGTCGAAATGATACACCTGACAGACCTTTGGAGCAAATCTAGATACTGTTTATATTTTAGTGTATTTTAAGGTATCTAACATACATAAATATTCTCTTGCCTTGTTTTTTTTTCATTTTACAAGAAGTTGTTCAACGTTAGGAAGTTTAATCCTTTGTAATCTCAAAGGATCTTTTCCTCTAACTCAAAGTCTCCCATTTTCTTCAGTTTCATGATATTGAAATTTATGGCCTCTGGTCTCAATTTACTTTTCATAAAAGTTTATTTAAACTTTTGGAGCTAACATATTTAAAATTTTCACAGTGTTATATGAAGTTGTATTGTTTGGAAGGGATTAAAAGAAGGGGACTTTTCAGATTATACTCTTCTGTATTGTTTCTGCTATTACAAATATATATATATATGTACTATTTTTATAAAAGAAGTTAGAAATACATCTCATTGCATTAAATTACCATACACATGAATTCAAAGAAAACCTTGTTCAACTGAACAACATATCTTCCTTTCTTTTTTTTTTTTTTAATCTTTATTTCTCCCTTTCAAACACTATTGTGGAGAAATATTGCAAAGTAATAGATTTCTGAAAATCATTTTGAGGTTAATGGAATAGTTTACATGATAAATAAATCTTAGTCAGTGTACAGCTATTAAAAATAAGGATCAGAAATTAGAACTCTATAATTCAGCCAACCTGGAACAAAAGTAATATATTAGACAAAATCTTCATATTCTAACCCGTGCTCAGTCTGTACCTCTTCAGTGTGATAAAAAAATCTAATATTTTAAATTTACATCTTCAAGTTAACATAAAGAAAATACTGCTGACAAACTAAAAAAAGCTTCAGAGCAATAACAGATGACATTATAATTCTTTATATATTAAGCTTTTGTAAGACTGCTGATGAGGATGAAGTAAATAGAAGATTAAGGAATCTATTAAAGGAGAATTAAAAGCTCCAGCAATTGTGATAATCACTTTTTCAAAATTGTCTAATTTATAATAGATCATTGTTTTCTGAAAATAAAAATTAGTTTCACCATGAGAGAAAAAATTATTTTGATACTTTTTATGTTACATAAGCAATGATGCTTCATTTAGAACTGGAAGACAGAATTTCCATTCTATTATTGTTAAAACAATTTCACTTCGCCTCAGGCAAAATTTGTGACAAAATGTAACATTTTAACAAAAATATATCCTATATTTTCTTCCCAGATTTGAATTGAGTTTTAAGTATAATATGATTCAAAATAATCAGTGGTAGGAAGTATAATTTTCTATCCTAAAAAATATTCTATCTTATGGCATCTGCTTTGTCGGCCAATACGTACTGAGTAGGTAACTGGTCATAAATAAAAACCAGAATTTACAATACACTTACTACATGTAATGCTCTATAGGTATTTTTTGTATATCTGAAATGTAGTCTACATATCAGTTACATGTAACTTTCTAGAGGTTTTTTCTCATTTTGCAAGTAAATAAGTTAGAATCCAGACAGTTTAAGTGGCTTTTCCAGAAACGGCAGCTTAGTGAGATTTGAGCAAGGTAGGCCTAGCCCTTTGTTCTAAGTACACTCTATTGTTTCCATGTAACTCTATTTGATATTAAGAAATGAATATTTATAAGGCATCATGTTTAGCTTCCATGTACCTAGAGAATCCGATAGAGAAGATTGGAAATATATTCAATAAAGTAAATAAGAGATCATAGTACTGAAATCATATGTGAAAATACATGTTATATATTACATATGTAGATTATTTTAATTATTCCTACATACATTTTTATATAAAACATATACAAGAGCCTATCATTTTAGCAAATTGTTCTTTAACTGAATCAGAAGAGAATGAACACTTAATGTTATTTCTTTTAATATTTTTACTGTGATTAAATCCTTAGTAAATTTAGCCCTTATATGTTATTAAATCCTTAGCAAATGTCAAATATTAATATTTTGGCACACATTAATTTATGCATCGGCTGATAAAATAAAATTTTTTAAGAAATTGAATTATATTATTAAAGGAGCATAATAATAGTGTTAAAAATCAGTAACTGTATAATGAGCACAAATATGTTAAATTTAACACTATCTTATTTAGATTTATTTTAACTATACTTGTTAAGATTGCTTTTCAATTTAATATTGATTAATTAATTTTGATTAATTAGATTAATTTTGCTTTGGTATTTTATGAGGTTAATTTTCTTTTTTAAAAAGAAAATTTTATTTATAAAATAAATAATATATATATATTTATAAAATATTTATAAAAATATTTTATTTATTATTTTTGGCTGCGTTGGGTCTTCGTTGCTGTGCATGGACTTTTCTCTAGTTGCGGCAAGCAGGGGCCACTCTTCGTTGTGGTGCACAAGCTTCTCATTGCAGTGGCTTCTCTGTTGCAGAGCATGGGCTCTAGGCACGCGGGCTTCAGTTGTTGTGGCTCACGGACTCTGGAGCTCAGGCTCAGTAGTTGTAGCACATGGGCTTAGTTGTTCTGCGACATGTGGGATCTTCCCGGACCAGGGCTCGAACTCGTGTCCCCAGCATTGGCAAGCAGATTCTTAACCACTGTGCCACCAGGGAAGCCCTATGAAGTTGATTTTCAACTATAACTTTCTTCTTTATCCCAGTTAATCCAAATAGTTTTGTTTATAATTATGGTTACATTATTTTTGTATTATGACATCATATGTTGTCACACCTGTAGATGTCATAAGTGTTTCATTTCAGTGCAAATTAATGTAGTGCATATGGACAGCTAAATTATTAGTAAATATATCTCAATGTATTTTATGTTTTAGTTCAATAGATAATGTATTTTAATCACAAGTAAATTAGGTTTGATTAATGACCCTGAGGTTTTGAAATGAAAAACAGTAGAACTAGTAAATGTACATCCAATCTTTATGGAGAAAATATGTGTTATTCATGATTTAGCTGTCTGGCATATAGCAATTTAAAACTCCAGGTATATACATCTTTTTTGGAGACAAAACTATAAATCTCAAAAGCAAAAAATCATAATCTTTTAATTAGCTTTTATTGTGTTCTCTGTGGTAATACAAGTCAAAAGGAACTTTAATACAAGCTCTTTTTCATTCCCTTGGCACCTTGCTGAAACTAACTACTCAAATATTTGTAAAATCTATCATGCGTGGCATAGCACACACTTTGGCATTGTTTTATGTTAATTTAGTATGCTATAACAAACTGTGGGACATAATTTTTCCCATTATTTTTCTGAGAAAAGAGGAAACATTTCTTTGGAGTTAGGATTTTTTTCTTCATTGTCTTTTTCTGTAGATTTCAAATCTGTGATTGGGTAAGCCAACTTTTTATTTTGAAACAATTTTATAATTTTTCTTAATTTCTTCAGTGTTTTTTTGACGTATAGTTGATTTACCATATTGTGTTAGTTTCAGGTGTACAGCAAAGTGATTTGGTTATACATATATATAAATATATATTATTTTTCTCGATTATTTTCCATTATAGTTTATTACAAGATATTAAATATAGTTCCCTGGGCTATACAGTAAGACCTTGTTGTTTATCTGTTTTATATATGATAGTGTACATCTGTTAAACCCATACTCTCAATTTATCCCTCTACCCCTTCTCCTTTGGTAGCCATAAGTTTATTTCCTGTATCTGTGAGTCTGTTTCTGTTTTATAAACAAGCTCATTTGTACTATTTTTTAGATTCCATATCAGTTTTCAATTTTAGATTTTCATTTTCTTCCTCTTGTGGTTCTTCTGTATTTTTCAGTCACTCTGTCTCTTGTGTTGGTTTCATCTCTTTAGTCAGTTTCACGTATTACTTCATGTGTCTTCACATGCTGTTCCTGATATTTTTGCCAGTATCTTTTCCTCACCTGCATTGTTAAGTCTCTCAGTAATACCTATTTACTTGTGTTCTGCTAGACAGTAATGATGATAAGCCTAACAGACATCATGAAAAGTAATTTTAGAATAAATTCTTGCAAGGTTAATTTCCCATGCATATTTATATATGTCACTATCCAAGACTTATATTTGATTACAGGACCACTTGTTGAAACTCCATAATTTCTATGGCAAGATTGACTTGATACCATCTAATCCTATCCTTGATACCATCTTATCCTTATCCTAATAATGACAATCTTTAGTAAATTCAAGGCATCCAATCAAACATTACATTTCCTTGGAGGCTCTCTACAAGTATACATCAATGGGCTGGTTGTTCAACTAGCCCACATTGTTTCTACCAAAAGATTTCAGTTTTTCATTTGTAGAACTGAAATGTCACAGGGTTATTGTGTAGACTAAATGAAATAATTTTTGTAAACTTTAAAACAGATTGGCATAGTTCATGCTCAATAAAGTTTCTACCTCCAAATCAATTTCTTTAATTCATAAAGAAAGCAGCCAGCCACTCAGCCTTACTAAGCATTAATACATATTTACTTCACAGGAAACTGCCCAGGACAAAATTCTTTCTCAAAGGATTATCTACTTTGAATGAATTTCTACAAGGAAATAATATATTTTTGTTGCTTTCAGTGTTTTCATCCTTTTTCCTGAGAGTCAAATATTTCATATGCATTGAGTGCCGTTATTGGAGTATGTAAAATTGTAGAGATGTAAGTCACACTAATTGTGGCAGCCATGGAGGTGTGCCACTCAGATCTCCTGCCAAGACAATACCTGCTGGGAGAGGTTGAGTTAGCTGACAGCTTCACCTGCTGCATCTTCTGGTTTCACGTAAGTACTCAGGCCCACCTAGCCCACACTTTCTCCTGGCTGCTTGCAGTGAACTAGTGAGTTGTGTAGGGGCAAGAGACTTTGGCCATTTCTGTCAAATGTGGGCACCTTGAATGGGAAATCATTGCCATGGCCTGGCTGAGACTTTCTCAGATCTGCACTGAAGTGGGAGCTTCCTCCCACCCTCCCTTCTCTCTGACCTCTCTCCTTTCTCAAGGTTCAGCTAAACAAAGAGGTCTGAAGGCTTTCCCTGCCTATCTCAGCTCCTTGCCCTCTTTAGCATTCATAGACATTTCCTTCAATATACTTTTTGCTCTTCTAATTCTGTCCTGGCATCTTCTTCCCAGAGGACAAGAGCTGACACACCGCTGATTTGAGGTTTTACTTTGATCCCTATTAAAGAATGTGCCCTGCCTTAATCATACTAAGCCTGGGTCACCAGAGATAAAATTATGTACATACTGAATATTGCATTTGGTATTATTCAAAATTTTCATGCCATTAAGTAAGGATGTAAGAAATCATCATATTTACCATGGAATGAAACCCCCATTCTTGTGTTTTTCTAAATAAGAATTATGTATCTATTCTCTTACAATGATCAATTTGAAAAAGTTCAGTTATAAGAATCATCAGAGAGCTCCAATAATTTCAGAAGTAAATTAATAAAATCATAAATTTTTAAATCTTTCCCTTCTTACCTAGAAATCTTTTTTTTAATAGTACAGTGTATATCACAGTATAATTTTATGTAACATAGAAATATTGACTTTTTAAAGAGTTCTAAGGGGTCTACAAAATTATCTTGTATACTCTCCTTACTTTATATAAGAACCAATTAAGATTCTGAGAAACTAAGGTCACCATCACTGTCAGAACCAGAATTAAAATCCCTCTCTCTTGATAGCATCTTTTCATCAAAATTGTATAGTACTTTCTATAAATTTATTTATTTTATTTATTTATTTTTGGCTGTGTTGGGTCTTCGTTACTGCGTGTAGGCTTTCTCTGGCTGCAGCGAGCAGGGGCTACTCTTCATTGTGGTGTGCAGGCTTCTCACTGCAGTGGCTTCTTTTGTTGTGGAGCACGGGCTCTAGGCATCTGGACTTCAGTAGTTGTGGCATGCGGGCTCAGTAGTTGTGGCTCACAGGCTCTAGAGCACAGGCTCAGTAGTTGTGGCGCATGGGCTTAGTTGCTCCGTGGCATGTGGGATCTTCCCAGACTAGGGCTCAAACCCATGTCCCCTGCATTGGCAGGTGGATTCTTAACCACTGCACCACCAGGGAAGTCCCAAAATAGTAGAGTACTTTCAACATTGCTTTTGATCAGAACACTAGTCTAAGGGGTTATACATGAAATTTTACTCCTCCTTTAATCATTTCTCAATCAGAACTCCAAATGGTAGACTGCCTCAGGGCACAAAAGGCTGAAAAGTTATATAAAGTAAATCCACATGCATTAGGATTTCAGATAAAGGGAACTGAGGATTAAGAAAGATTTGCTAGTTATTACAAAACTCAGGGTCTCAATCCTAAATTCAATGAAGGATTATTAATGGATGCAAAATGTCCTGATTTAACTCAAAAAGGAATCCTTCACATGTTCTAAGACTCTGCAAGTTCCAATTATCATTAGATTAGACTTAAGTGCCAAAATGCAATTTCCTTCCATTCCTATTTAAAATAACTGTCATTACTCTAGTTCAGTTGTTATATGTTTTAAAGCATTATTTTCCTGAAGACATAATGCATTTCTTTTACATATTACTGATACAATCATGAGATTAACAACTTTTTATTTGGTTAATATCCATGCATACCACAACACCTTGTTTTCTCATACCTTATGCTAATACACACTAATCTTTTAATCCTATAGAGAGCTACAAGTGTGAATTGGGTGGGACAAAAAAATCCTGTGTGCTCAATATATGTTAATGCCAGAGGGATAGAGAATGAGCTGTTTTGTATGTAAATTTTATAAAAGCATGCAAAAAACTTTTTGCTAAAATCTGCTTCAAATGAGAAGGATTTTCATTAATGATGAGAAAACATGGGTCATGGTCTCTGGGGATGCACAGAAGAATTTACAATGGCAGATTCAAAGAACAAAGCCTATTAGGCAGATGGTATCGTGGAAAAAAAAATGGGGATCATGCTGAGAGGAAGGAAAATTTCAGTCTCTTAGAATGATAAATACAATGGAAAATGCCCTCCTGGAAAAAAAGATAGGAAAATCACATATTCATAGCTAGAAAATTCATAAAGAGTATTTGAATTACAGCAAAAAAAAATTTTTTTAGAGAAAATAAAGGTTAAAAGCCATAAGAGCTAAGTGTATCAGACAAATTTTATGCACTCAAAAACTTAAGTTAATGTAGCTCCTAAAATTATAAACTGAAATTTGACCAGCATTTAAAATTGTATTGTTAGAACTAATTCTAATCTAAGTATTGCCAGATCACACTTTTAAAAGCAAACAGTAACTTTAGATATAAACTACATTTTATTGAAACTTTTATCTAATCATATAATTCTTATCCTTACTTTTCACCCATATTTTCCAAACAAGTGTGTGAATATAACAACAAGATTTCCTAAACTCCTAATTTCCTCACAAGTAAATTGTTGATGCCATGCATTACCAGTTTTCCAAAATTAAAATTACTTCATTATTTATTTTTCAGTTTTAAAACAACTTGCTTATCTTAAAATTGTCAAATACTGAAACATACAAGCAATAAAGTAAAAATAATTTCAAGACCTACTATCCAGTTCTTTTTTTTTTTTTAACATCTTTATTGGAGTATAATTGCTTTACACTAGTCTACTATCCAGTTCTAAACATTGTCAGCACTTTTGAGAAAACCTTTCAGATATCACTCTATGTTATACACATTTATAATCAGATAATTAACAAAAATGGAACAAAATGTGTGCTGCTTTATACATTTTTTGTGGCAAAAAACTTTTGCATGATGTCTGTTTCATCTATAAATATTTGTTTCTCTTACACAAAGTGTTATCATTTACTGAACACTATGTTCTAGACATATAGCAATGTAAGCAGCATATAATAGGTGCTAAATGTTGGTTGTTATATCATTTAATCATCACAAAGATTCTGTGTATTAGTAATCATTACCTTATTTTATAAAATATTTTAAGGTCACACATTACAATTTTTCCTTGTCTGATGTCATCAGTTGTTTTTAATATTTAATTAATGAATGCAGGGTATTTATCCCAAAGTTATCTAGTCAGTCCTCTATTTATGAACTTTTAGTTTATGTATAATGACTCATCATTACAAAAATTTTCATTAGTTGATTTGCCTTTACATTTTTTATCTATTCATAATACACTCCTAGAACAAATTTTTAGCTCAAAGAAAATGCAGTATGTAGATTTTGAGATATATTGACAAATCATTATCCAAATATTGTTCATCAAATCACAGTCACACTATTGCCTTCAATGCAAGGTTGTCAATATTTTAAACTTTTTACAATCAGATAAGTAAACAAAAGTGATCTCATTTTTTATATATTTTCATGTATGTGATCATTAGCTATTTTTATGATTCTATTGTGAGTTTTACAATCACTATTTTCAGCATTTTTCTATTGGGTTATTGGCCTTTTTATTGATTTGTAAGAACATATTTTGGAGACATTTGGACTTCCCTGGTGGCGCAGTGGTTAAGAATCCACCTGTCAATGCAGGGGACACGGGTTTGAGCCCTGGTCTGGGAAGATCCCACATGCCGCGGAGCAGCTAAGCCCGGGCACCACAGCTACTGAGCCTGCGCTCAAGAGCCGGCGCACCACAACTACTGAAGCCCATAAACTGCAACAAGAGAAGCCACCGTGATGAGGAGCCTGTGCACTGAAACAAATAGTAACCCTCGCTCTCTGCAACTAGAGAAAGCCCACGCACAGCAACGAAGACTCATCCCAGCCAAAAATAAATAAATAAGTATAAATAATTTTTTTGTCTGTTTGTTTGTTTGCGGTACGCGGGCCTCTCACTGTTGTGGCCTCTCCCGTTGTGGAGCACAGGCTCCGGACGCGCAGGCTCAGCGGCCATGGCTCACGGGCCCAGCCGCTCCGCGGCATGTGGTATCTTCCCAGACCGGGGCACGAACCCGTGTCCCCTGCATCTGCAGGAGGACTCTCAACCACTGCGCCACCAGGGAAGCCCAGTATAAATAAATTTAAAAATAAAAAAAAATAAAGAATACATATTGGAGACATTCCAGTGTAACATATGAGTAAATAGTTTTTCTTGATGCATCACCTTACTTGCAATATTTTAATAAAAATATGAGTATGCTATCTGTATTTTTAAGTTGTTCAAAGTTATCAAATGTATAAACATTTATCAAATGTTTTAACATAAAACATGATCCTTGGTTTTTTTAGAAGGAAATTGCTTAATTTAGAAACATGTGGATTATCTACTAATCTTTTTTGTGCTTAATTTAATTTCACTGTGAACAGAGAAATTCTCCATTTCATTTCAGTATTTTGAAATTTGTTGTGACCAGCTTTAAGAATCAGTAAATTATTACTTTTGACAACTGTTCTGTGTACACTTCAAAAGAATGTGTATTCTGATATTATTGAGTACCAGGACTGCAACATTAAATTTTAGGGGACAGTTTGAATAAAGCAAAGAAAATTGAGAATAACCAAAGGAAAATCAAAGAAGTATGGCCATAACCAAGAATGAGGGTGGGGGCCCTCTGTGTCACATGCTGCTGACTAGAGAATGGTATGATTATCATTGGATTTATCTTCATAAAGTCATTGGGAAATTTGACAGTAGATGTTTTAAGAAGGTGGTGATAAAAGCAGTATCTGAGTAGCTCTAATGCAGAATGGAATAGAAACATTGGAGAAGAGATGTCTATGTTTAATTCCTTTATGGCTATGAGAAAGAAGATTCATGTTTCTATCATTTTATTGTCCTCCCCAAGTCTGAATTCTGAAGAAATTTAGAAAAATTTTCCTTTAGAAATATAGTTTCTATAAAGTCTTAATTCTAGATTGGACTGAAGTAAGAGTATCAAATGTGAATTTATTATGATTGTCCTTTCATTTCCTAGTGATTACTATTACTAGTACAGTAATCTAAAAGAATCTTACATAAAATAACTTCACCTATTTTTTTTCCTTTGCTAGTTACTTATTATTTGGACTCCACACATTTTTTTCTGAGAAAATTATATTCTTAATATACTTCCACAAAGCAAGTGAAAGGTAGGAAACAACCCACTGAGGGAAAACAACAACCACAACAATAACAGAACAAACAAATAAACAAACAAACAAAACAAAAAAATTGATCATTTTTGGAGCCCTTAACCACGTGACATGTAAGAATGTAAGAACATTCTATCAACGTTGTGCTTAAAGCACAATATTCCAGCCATGTAAGTTCTTGTCTCTATATCTTTCATGTGGGATGCTTTAACTTGTAAAATATGAAACTGTAAATAAATAGATATATTTTACAGCATATAATTCCTGAAATAGAATAGGTGATTGTCCTTTGGGGACATGGAATGCCTGCAGGGAAAATCAAAAGGTAATAACACAGTAAAGATTTTCCCATTGAAGTGAGACTACAGGTGGCAATTTGCACCAGGAAACTGCAAAGAACAAATGTAAGGTACAATCATTAAAAACACTATTTTTTCACAAATGCTTTGTATTTCTATGCTGCTCTAGTGTACTGTTTTTATTTGAATTTCAAGATATTTTATTTTAACTTAAGCAGTTATCATTTCCTGGTCTACAGTAGTAATTACAGCCAGACTCACATATAATCACAAAGGCCAGTTGTGTGGATCACACTGCATTGGAAGTATTGTAAAAAATCATTCCACACACAAAAATCTTCCCAACTCTGGGACTATACACTATTAGCAAAATTCTTTTAAAAAGTCCATTTCACATAATTGATGGTTTTTTTTGTTTTGTTTTTCTGTTAACTTGTGTTATTTTAAGCTTTATTTGCATGGATAATACATTGTGCCATTAATCTCTTAGCACTAAAAAGTCACTCTCTTTTAACTTTTATCATCGTAAAACAGGGGTAACAATTACATCTGTCCCCATAAGATTGTTTTAAAAATTAATTTACTTTCTAGAAAGGTTCCTGATATAAAATGTGTTCAATACATGTTAGTATTACCTTCTCATATATTCTATTTATTGAAACCTCTACATTTCAGGAGTATTTCAGTTAATCCAGACAATAATCTTATTAGTAGGTAATATTGCTGTCCACATTTTACATAATTTATACATTTACAACAGATAAACTAGGATTTAAAAGCTCGACCACAGGCAGAGCTGTTAAATGTTGTAATCATTCTGCTAATTGTCTTTTAGTTAGTCTTCAATGTCCATGCATACTGCATCTCAAATTATCTATAATTTTCTCATCCAAGTAGAAAGATCTTATAGAAGGAGAACTCAGGAAGTTCAAAGAAAAAATACTTTGAGAAACTGAAAAGATTGTTTAATATGAGGATTGAGAAATTTTCACTGAATTTGTTAAGAAGCATTTATAATTATTAATATAATTTTTAGTAGAATACTTGAACAGAAGCCAAATTTTAGGAATATCAGAAAAAAAATTATATGCCCAGTGGGTGGAAATAATGGGTATGCAATACACTTTGCTAATTCCCACCTTTACAGAGCATTTACTCTGGATTAGGTACAAGTTTAAGGAGTTTATCAAGAATACACACACAAAAAAGGCCAATTAGGCTGCATCTGGAATTAATACATTTACAGAGGATGTAGGCATACAGACATGAGAAAATATATATAATTGACTCTTTTATTCATAAAGTTTTCCAATAGCTCTTTATTCAATCAGTTTTTTTTAACACAAAAAAAACAAATCTAGATATGAATATTTGGCTATGGTCTATCTTGACTTAGAAAGCAGACATACCAAAGCTTTCATTTCAATATCAAAAATCTAAAATACCATAACTACTGAGAAATAATTTAAAACTTACAAGTTTTGCATACTGCCTATCAAATATTTCTTTATAAATTGGAAATTTCAAGTTAAATTTCAATTAATACTCTTTATCCCTTTAAAAGATAATTTAGTTCTTTCTAAGTTTGATTCCAAGTTAGGCTTATTAAAATTTGAAATTATTTTTACTTTTTTATTGATTTCAAGAATCTGACTTGATAAGAGCTTAAGAAAAATTATTTATTGTGCAGCATATATTACTCTAAAGAGTGCAAAATACATTTGCATGCCTTAAGTGTTCAACTTTGTAATTAAATATGTTAACATAGTAATTACCTGTTCTAATTATGATACATAATTAGTATAAGTACATACAATTATGTAGTTACATGAAACATCCATGTGACAATAAAAATCTTACAGTATCATTGAAGATGAAAATGGAGAATTAAATAATAAAGTGAATCACATTTAGAGGAAATACCCATGGCTCTCACAATATGCTCTTTAATTCTCTTCCCTATTGGTTATTGTTTGTTTAGTATAGCTAAGTTAAATCTTACTGTTGTTTTTAACAGTTACAAATGAAAGAAATGACAAAATAAGTTCAAAATATTGGATTAAGTGATTTAGGATTTAGGTGACTATCTGAATCACTCAGAATAATTAGTTCCCTCATAGAAAGGTATGAAGTTTCCTAATGTCAACAGTTCCCAACAAGACTTGTGATGTAACTGATTTCAGAAAGATTAACTAAGATGAACCATGCTAAGATTAAATGAATTATCTTTGATAGATGATTAATAGAATGAAAATATCTAGAGTTAAGTCAATTCATTTATTTACCTAGAAGTCTCTTTACTAGAATATTACCCTGCTTACTGTTAGATTTTTATGGGCAATGTCTAGTTTTTTTTTTTAATAACCATGGTGAGAAATTTGTAAAAGCTGCTTTAAACTTTCATTGAGGTAGAATTAGGAAGGCTATTGCTTATAGTGCCAACCATATAATAATAATCAGTTAATGCAGACATACAACCTGAAGTGAAACTAACATGATATTGTAAATCAAGTATACTTCAATTAAATAAATAAATTTCAATAATTTAAAAATATATATAAACATACATATTTATATAATTATATATGTTGCATAATTAAGTATTTTAATTAATTAACTCATAAATAAGTGAAACCATGTAGAAATAACCCTCGGCCATATTCATGTGCTCACTCCTGTGTTAGAGCAGACTTAGAATTGTCTCTTAAGGAAAACGTAAGATGCCCTTATATTAAGTTATTCTGAATGGCCTAGTCCATGTTTTTAAGAAAGTATCAACCCCAGCTTCTGGAAGTTATACAATCTGACTCTGTCCTTAATTGACAACACAGGATGTTGATACACCAAATGCTTGTCAGAAAAGTATAACCCTTTGAGAAATTACCCCAAGCTTATCTGAATATTTATTGAGAATCGCCCAAAGGAAACCCATCCATTCTGTTCTCTAGGAAGCCTACATTCCACATTTAATCAAATCCTGAGGAAACAGCATATTTAAACCATATCAGGTTAACCTGTCATAGAATTGCCTGTATTGAACTGTACTTTTGTTTTATGCCTGTGACATTGACCTTCATGTTGAGCTGTAAAGACTCAAACTGGAAATGTCAGAGAAAGATCCACAGGAGAAATTTCCTATGTCAGCTTGCACAGGCTATCAATGCACAAACAGTTCTGGAGTGTATTGCGTTCAGGGGTCTGAAGAGAATGTAAGCAACAGTTGTCAACATTAAAGTATTTTCTAGGTTTGGCAAAAGCTCATTGTGAATATAATGTCTTCTGAACATTACAGAAAGGGTCTGAGTAGAATGTAAATATAAACCAAATGGGATCATTGCTTAATAAGAACTTGTTACATAAGCAAGGCAAACACATATTAAACACATACACTTGAAAAATCAATCCACACTGAATGATAGGGCCTTCAATCTTCCAACTGTCTTTCTTCATAGCTAGCATGTTTCTTTTTGAAGTTCCTTAGAAATGTAGCTATCAGCTTTCACATTTTCAGCCTAACACCATACTGAATTGCTCCTGTGTTTCTTGTTCCTTCTCATATAGGTGATCTTTATTTAATACTGAGATTTATAAGTGATGCACAGAAGGCTGCCAAGAATATGTGTGTGGTATCTGGTATCTATTAACATGCAAACAGAAAGTTACTCTCATGTTTTAAAATATTCAATGTGTCCTGAAATGTGAAATATTTTGCTCTATATTTTGTCTTTCAGTTTTTCAAAGTGTAGGTCACACTCTTGCAATATTGTTTGCAATGTCCTTGTCAAACAAAATATGTTGCAGAGGTTGTAGGATTCGGAAGGAGACTTCGGATGTGCAAAAGCAGCAATAATATTTTGTGACTGTTAGGACTTTGCAAATTTGTGGAATTAACGTTATCAGCATTCTTCTGACGTACTGTCAGTTCACAGCACACTTATACAGTTTCTCCAAAGCAGTTCACCATATGTTAGCTTTGTAAAATAGTAATCAATAGTAATCATGCTAGAGTTTATGATCATTGAACGTACTTTTGCTAATGTAGTTATTAAAATAAGAGCAGGTAACCAGTTAGTGTAATTCATATTATATCACAAATCTTTTTTTTTTTTTGCGGTACACGGGCCTCTCACTGCTGTGGCCTCTCCCGTTGCGGAGCACAGGCTCCGGACGCTCAGGCTCAGCGGCCATGGCTCACGGGCCTAGCCGCTCCGCGGCATGTGGGATCCTCCCGGACCGGGATATGAACCCGCGTCCCCTGCATCGGCAGGCGGACTCTCAACCACTGCACCATCAGGGAAGCCCTATCACAAATCTTGTAACCACTTATTTCGTCTTCAAGCATGACCCAAACAGTGAAATATATTGAACTTAGAACAGTGAATATTACCAGTCCATCTGTTGTAATCAAAGAATCTTGGCTTCATCTCATGCAAAATTCCTAATCATGTTATTCAGAAATAATAAGTATCCAATAATCTTTAAAAATCAACAAAAAATATATATTTACCACAGTCCAGGCAGTTATAAACACTTGGCATAGTAACTCATCTGAAAATGACAATAACACTATAGATTCTATTCTTATCATCTACATTGTACAGATGAAGAAATGGAGGAAAGAGGAGATGAAGTAATTGATTCAAAGACATACATTAGCCAGTGGAAGTGGTAGAATTATAACCTGGTATAAGGTATGAAACCTAGACTATCTGTATCTAGGGTGCCTGTGTTTAATTACCATGATACTTGGTCACTGAACACTATTTCTAGAAGTGTACTTTATACATATAAATTTTTTAAGTAAGGCAAATCTTTTTTCTTTATTTCTGGATTATACTAATTTTTATTTCACATATTTTAGTTCAAGCCCATATGCAGAGGTATTGTGACTTTCTTTTCTGTGCATAGGGAATATAGGGAATTAGTTTTTGTCTTTGGTAATTAATTATCCAAAAATAAGGCATAAACACACATATTCAATGTCCCCTGCCAACTAGTTTATCTTTAACCCATAAATCATAATTTATCCAGGCTTCTGTATTAGTGACTCATTGAAATCATGGTATTTTTGTATTTATTTTTATAAAAGAGTTGCCACCATCCATTATTTCTCAAGAGGCCAAATTTCAGTTTTGCACAGAAGAGAAATTCTATTACTTGTTAATGAATGCCCATTGCTTATTTTTGAATAGTGTTTTGGTAGATGTTTTTACCTTTATTCTTAGCTGGTATTTTTTAAATTTTCCATTAGAAAGCAAGTTTATGTAAAATAAATCTTATCTTCAAATAGATGTTACTAATTAGAAGAGATTCTTGCCATTCAAAATACATACATTCTCAAATAGGAGAAAATACTGAACACAATAGAGACAAGAGATTCTTATCCCTTTTGATGATTTCATTACTTTTTCAATTCTATCACTAACTTTTCTTTAAGGATATGATGAAGGGTGTGGGTTAATACAGAAATGTTTTATTACAGAAAATGAAAAGTATGCAAAAGTTATAAAGCAAAGAATAATAATCAATACAAAACAAAATTATGGGACACCTGTATATGCCAAGAGTGACTGAGAACAAAAATTGTGAGAAAATTTTATCTCAATTTCTCATGTTTGCGAGAAAATAAAGACTGACCCACTTACACTGGGATATTTCCCCCAAGGCTTTTGCCAGGCTTTTGATGGCATTTATAATTAGGTTGCTAAGGGGATATGATACTGTCCAGTGGCTTTCTCCAGTAACTTAGGAGGAAATAATGGGTTTCTGTTACCCCTGTAAATCCCTGTTTTCTTAAATTCATATAATCTTTATTAGACCCCTCTGAAGTTACAATTTAACTATCATAGCAGGACATAAATGTTTTTAGTATTTCAATGCCTAAAACTGAAGACAGTGTACACACACTTTTTTTCCTGTATTATAAAGAGTTCTGCTTGTTATTTTTGAAATCAATGAAAATATAGTATATTACTTATTTCAATCTCAAATGATACTAATAGGCATGTCATTTCTATTATTTTTATTTGATTGAGGTGCTTTAAAATGTAACTTTCTTTAACTTTCTCTTATAAATATTTAAAACTTGAAGATTAACCACATATCGGCTGAGACAAAAATATGCTATACTACTCTCTGCTGATGCTCTTATAAAATCATGATACTCTGTTACAAATATAAAATCAAACTATTTTAACTGAATTTACATGCTCTTTGTAACAATCAGAATATTTCTGCCAAGTGGAACAGAAATCTACAGGAGACTTCATGGTTTTATTCATGACCCAAGATTTCATCAAGACTGATTTTTTTCTATCACTCTCTTCTGCCATCCACAGCATTGTGTGTTCCTTCCTCAGGCTAGCTCCCCTCATGGTTGCAAGAAAACTATAGCAGCTCCAGAGCACGTGAGAGGGTTTAGAATAAAATTTTTCTATCTTTTTTAAAATTGAAAAATCCATTTCCCAAAAGACTTCTTATCAGACTTTCCCTAATATCTCATTGGTCAGAATTGCCTCACATACTCATGCCTAAACCAATAACTAGAGAGGGAAGCTGGTGATTTCAGCACATCTTCATTGCTATGGACTGCTTGTTTGTGTACCCACCAAACTCATATGTTGACCCCTAATCCTCAGTGTGATGTTATTCATAGGTAGAGCTTTCAGGAGGTCATTAAGATGGAGCCCTCATGATGGGATTAGTGCCCTTATAAGAAGAGATGCAAGAGAGCTTGCTTCTTGCTCTGCTTTCTGCCATGTGAGGAGACAGCAAAAAGGTGACTGTCTACAAGCCAGGAAGAGAGCTTGCACCAGACACCCGTTCTACCAGCACTTTGATCTTGGACTTCTTAGCCTTAAGAACGATAAGAAATAAATGTTTGCTGTTTAAGCCACCCAGTCTATAGTATTTTTGTCATAGCAATCTGAATTAAGACAGTTATGCACTCTTTGTTACTTGGGATTAGAACTGTCTTCTCAAGCCGTGGCTGTGCAGAAAAGTGCAGATTAATAAAACTGTGGATCTCTTAAGAAGGGAATCATCTCAAGAATGGAATTTCTGTACAGCTGAGCAGAAAAATAGACTAAGCCTGAGTTTTTTACAATTTTGTAAACCTCCAAACCAGTCCTGGAGTGCTCACCAAAGAATTATGTTGTATGCCAGAATAAACTGCTGAGTGTTTAAACATTATAATAACTCACAGCCCTAATCAATGTGTAACTGATACAATAACATGAGAAATTTATAAGCATACCTTGTTTTATTGCACTTTGCAGATATTGCAGTTCTTACAAATTGAAGGTTTTTGGCAACCTTACATGAACAAAGTCTATTGGCACCATTTTCCCAACAGCATTTGCTCACTTTGTATCTCTGTGTCATATTTTGATAATTTTTGCTATATTTCAAATGTTTTCATTATTATAATATTTGTTATGGTGATCTGTGATCAGTGATCTTTGATGTTACTATTGCAGAAATGTTATAAGGTATGTACATTGTTTTTAGACATAATGCTGTTGTACACTTAACAGTCTACAGTATAGTGTAAACATAGCTTTTATATGCACTAGGAAACCAAAAAATTCATGTGACTCACTTTATTGCAATTTTTGCTTTATTGCAGTGGTCTGGAACCAAACCTGCAATATCTCGAAGGTATGCCTGTATAAATGCCTATATAAATATTGTGTTACTTAACCTGAAAGGTCACATAGATTTCATAATAAAGTTTTATTTAAAAATGCAATAATTGGCAACCTTGAATCATTATTAGAATGAAAATGCTTGAAAATGTAGAATACTTTACATTCTCAATTAATAAGAATTTTTCACTGTTATAGAATTGGGAATTTTCAGGGTTTTTGTTTGTTTGTTTGTTTGTTGCAGTACGCGGGCCTCTTCCATTGCGAAGCACAGGCTCTGGATGCGCAGGCTCAGCGGCCATGGCTCACGGGCCCAGCCGCTCCGCGGCATGTGGGATCTTCCTGGACCGGGGCACGAACCCATGTCCCCTGCATCAGCAGGCGTACTCTCAACCACTGTGCCATCAGGGAAACCCTGGGAATCTTCACTTTTAATAACCACTGATATTAATTAACATTTACTCTGGAGTAATATAGCTCTAAAATACACTGAACCATTTCAGCATACATATTTATAACTTACTTAAATACAATTAGATTTTCTGTTTCTCCTGCAGCTGATTATTTATATTTCAGGTAAGTTTATCAAGTCATTTTTCATTATGTAAAACTGCCTATATTAAACCTCACCCCAAATAATTGAATAAACCAAAGTTATTCCCTGTACTTCTCTTCAATACAACATACTCTGATGACTACCAAAAATAAATCCTTACCATATCTAATACTACGAACAGCAGTTTTTGTCATTTTAATTTAATTATCATTGCTTTTTCTTATTTTGGTGAAAGAAAAATTAGTCAGTGAATTGGGTGTTATAAAACTTAAATTTTGTTATTTTAATTCTTCCCAAATTAATTCTATATTTAGATAGTAATATTGACCTAAACCTTTTAGAAATCATGACTAATATATTTTGTACTAAAAGTGTAGTAACATTTTTAGTGAGTATCCTATCACTGTTAATGTCTTCTTTGCTTAAAATCACCATTTTTCTACCAAAAAAGTCCTGAGTATATGAAGAATAGTGTGTCACTGGATATCCACTATCCTGATTGTAGCAGTGATAGAATGTATGCTATTAACACTAGAAGGGACTTTGAAAAAATTGAGATATAATTAATAATTCATATTAGCCTATTACCTGTAGTGAATTAATGGGAAGTGGGAGGTTTATAAACCCAAGTCTCGTAATGGCTAAGTCATCTTGGTTCATATTCCCTATGGCCTAAAATTCATGACACTTGCAATTAACTCTTTAATAGGTAAAGAGTAATATATCAGGTTCAAAATAAAAATTCATTACAAAACATTCAGTGAAAAATCTGTTAATCAGATACAAATATATTACTCTTCACTTTTTACCAGTAAGAAAATGCTTTTCCTAACATTTCTATAAAATATATAAACAGTGGAGTAATGTTTTATGATGGACTAGATTCCATTAATTATGCTTCTGATAAATATAGCTTTAAAGGATGGGTAATTTTTTAGTGCTTAAAAATGCATCCTTGAGTTGCAACAAATCAAAGACTCCAGAAGACAATAACAAAGTAAAAGTGAAAAGCCTTGTGTACTAAGGTAGTCCTAAGTCAGTTTTCACCTTGAAGATATATTTCAAAACTTAATGAATTTGACCTTAATCTTAATGGTTGCACAGGTTTAGAGATGAAGGAAACAAAGCCTAGAGCTCACACAATATAGAAAGTATAGTATCATAACCTACATAAAGGTAAGATCCACAGACATTATACCTCATTGCAAGACTGAATAAGAAATCAACCTACAAAGCAGAAATAAGCAGTAAATAAACTTGCTTAGACATGTTTTGACCTAGACATTGGGTAAACAAAGAAAAAAGAAAAAGAAATCTTGATTGAAAATGAAGATCTGCAAGTCAGTTGTTATGTGGTTTCATGATATAAATTTGTAAAATTTATATGGAAAACACATGGATAATTTAATTTAAAGTAGTCTTCAGTTGATATTGATGTTATACAATTAATAAAAGATTGTGGAATCTATTTCAGGAGGAAAACAACTTCACATTAACCTTAAACAATTATTTGGATAAAGTTCCAAGGGACTTTATAGCCAAAATTCATACAACACTCAATTAAAAACAGGCAACAAAGAAAGTGAGTTTGAAGAAAGAACAGGCATTAGAAACAAAAATGTAAAGATTTCAGATATTGACAATATGAGACATAATTTAGTTAGATATAGTTAAAAGATTTTAAGTAAAAGATAATATTGAAAATATACTGAATCACCTAGAAAATATATAAGAACAATTTTTAAAATGTGTAAGTTTGAAAAAAGCTCAACAGACTTTATATATATATATATATATAAATATATATACATTTATATATATATATATGAAAAAATATATATTAAAGATTTAGTGGATTGAATAAAGCAAATTAAAGATTTAGTGGATTGAATAAACAGTATATTAGATGCAACTGAAAAGAAAGATCTGTTACCAAAATTTAAATTGAATTAAATTATTCAAAATATAATAAAGGTAGCAAAATAACTTAAAAATATGAAAGAGGTAAAGCAAAGTGTAGGATAGAGTGAGTTGATTTAACATATATCTGATCAGAGTTCCTGAAGGACCTCAAAAATGAGAAATAAAAGAAAACAATATTCACAGAATAGATATTAAAAACTTTTTCAGAATTGTTAAGAAAAACCCCTATGAATTCCAGATTCAGAAAATCCAATGAATCTCAAGATGGATAATAAACTAAACACACACTTCAATATATTTTAAAACCTAGACAAAACTCAAAGAAAAATCTTAAAACAAAAAGCTGGGGAGAGTGGGCATGGGGGGAGGTTGAGCACTGTAAGATCTGTTAAATTAGATGAACCCCACACAGTGAGCTGAACAAAATGTGTCTGTGGATCCTGCAGTTGGACATGTCTATTAGCTCATCATATCTTGCATAATATTCTTGATCTGGGGGATTTCTTATCTTTCTTAACTATCTCCTCAGTAAGGAAAAGAGAAATTTCATTGCCTTTAACTACAAATAAACAAATATAATACAGGTGCTACCAATCAGATGTACTCCAGCAGGACTATCATTTAGAAGAGAGAAATATGTGAAAAAAACATTGTGAGAAATTTTTTTCTTTTTTTTTGTTGAGGGGACAGTGAAGGTTTTTTCTGGCTCTCAGAGGCAGCAGTTGATGTCTTTCTAGGACCTGGTTCCCAGAACAGTTCAAGCTGCTATGACAGTTTCCCCATTGCAGTTTGGGCTTTGTTCTGAGATTCTATTCCTCCAAGCCAGATTCTAGTTCACTTGGAGAGTCTGTAAACCAGCAAGTACTATTTAGTAAATAAAATTTATGGTTAAAATGGCAAAAGTAGGTTTCAGTGTCTACTGCTAAGAATACTGCTTATTACAGAAATTAATATTCATTGTGATTTCAGCTTTCAGACTCTAAGGAAATGAGAATCCAGGATAGGTGAACTGGCTTCACTTAATTTAAAGAGCATCAACTATCCCTCTAGTACTCAAGTACAGGACTCTAGCAACCTATGGCATACATTGACAACATGATTAATAGATAATTCCATTTGATCATCTGTAATGAATTGTAAATTGAGAGAGAGGGTCCTTGGGAGATCTCATTAGCTTTTGCAAAAAATAAAAAAAAAATCATAAAGTTCAAGACAAAAAAGAACTGGATAACTGACTCTTCTAGGTATATTGGAGAACATACAGAATAAGACTTTTGTCAGTTTTAATTTCAACACAAAGAATGTTATGAGAAATCGGTACTTTCTATGATGATGCTAAGAAAAGAAAAGAAAACCCTAATATTTCTTCTAGTTTTAGGGGTAAAATAGCTGCAAATCACAAATAAATCAAACTGGAAATAAGTTTAATCTCTAGCCTCACTGTATTTCTGATGTAACAGTTAGGACACTGTTATGGAGAGAGTGAGACCTTGAGAATTAAGAAAGGAATACATGTCAGAATATATAACATTGAATTGATAAATATCTTAAACATCTAAATCCCTTTGAGCTTCATTTCCATCATAAGCCTTTTCTCCTCTGTCTCACAGGTTTTCTTCCTGCTGTACTAGAAAAGCTTGAGACAATCTTGCCAAGGAGAAATTGATGCTGAAATCTCAGCTTCTCTGTACCTGTGCCAAATCGAATTTAGAGTTTTGGGTGAAGTAGAAAAGGATAACTTTATTACTTTGCCAGGCAAAGAGGACACAGCAGGCTCCTATGTGTCCCAACTTGGAGAGGATAGTGAGAAGTTTTATAGCACTGGTTCAAAGAGGGCATGATCAGCTCGTGGACACTCTTCTGATGGGTTGGTGGTAAGGTAAGTAGGAGTCAGCAACATCAACCTTTAAGTTCCAACTGGCCTGGGGTCCACATGCTTGTGGGCATCGTACCATCATTAATCGCTAATTTTTCCCACCTGGAGGGGTTTTAGTATCTGCAAAACAGCTCAAAGATATTGTTTGTGTGTGTCAGTTGATGGGGAACCAGGACCTTGCCCCAAGGCTGCACTATTGTTTCTCTTGACAGTTTGTTTCTCCCTGGTCTTGCACCCCCTCCCTTCCCTAATTAACAACTGTTTGAATCTGCCCTTGGAGCTCAGGGAAGGTCATGGAGGTTGAATGAATGCTATTTCTTGTAATCAAGGAAATGGGGGACACAGAAAGTGTTTGTGCCCAGGAGCCCCACAGGCCCTACTCGGTATCAAAATCAATTCTCTTCATGCTCCATACACAGTGCCAGTCACTGTTCTTAAATATAAATAGATTCCAGCATTTCCTCCATGTGAAATACAAGGTTTCAATTCTGAGAGAAGGAGGCCCTAAGTGCCAAATAATTGCTATTTTTATATAAACCAAAATTCTGAAAATATGTATGGCTACTGATGGTATTAGAACAAAAAGAGAGGAACACATTCAATATTTTAGATGAGTTTAAATTTACTATTCCAGATAAAATTATCAAAAGTTCTGGATTTAATGTGCTAGATTTTAAAAATTATGAATAGCTTCTAATCGTTTTCTGGTAGGTTGACTAGAAGCTGAATTTTACAGCAGCTTACAATAGATGAAATTGAGCCAAAATTTCCTTGGTCTAATATGGAGACAGTAACGTAAGGATTTAGGGTGATAGGAATGTTGAACGAGTAGAATTACCATAAATCATCTGCTTATTTACCTCTCAGTAATGCCCTAGTAGGAGGCACAGAATTCACTTCCTTCATCATGACTTAGATCATACCTTGTTGAAGGGGAGTACCAGCAACACTGAAAAGGTGCTAGTGATCTTCTCTATGATCTAAGATGCTGACAAAGATGCCATTGGAATAGATTAACAGATTTCAGCTGGGATGGCATTATGGGTTGTGTCGTGTCCTCCTCAAATCCATATGTTGAAGTCCTGACTCCCCCAGTACCTCAGAATGCGATTGTACTTGGAGATGGGGACGTTAGAAAGATAATTAAGGTAAAATGAGGTATATAAGTGGGCCATATTCAATACGACTGGTGGACTTATAGAAAGAGGAGATGTGAATACAGACACACACAGACCAAGGAATGACCATTTAAGAACACAGTAACAAGATGTCCTTCTGCAAGACAAGGAGAGAAGCCTCAGAAGAAATCAACCTGCTAACACATTGATCTTGGACTTCCAGCCTCCAGAATTATAAGAAAATTAATTTTTGTTGTTTAAGCCATCCAGTCTGTGGTGTTTTGTTTTGCCAGCCATAGAAAACTAATACAGTTGGGTGGATGAATACTGGGCTGACAGAAACCAAGTAACTTCACTTACCTACCAGAGACAAGGGGAGTATTTATTGTAATATTCAGCAGGAAGAGAGTGCAACCTGATTGGTTCGGATTTTGATAGTAGCAAAAAATACACCAGAGTCAGTCCTTAGGACTAACATATATCAGATCCCACTGAAGTCTCACTGGATGTGTGTAATTTTTAAAAAATTACATCTGCAGAAAAAAGACTTGACTGAGTTTCAAAGAATACATTAAGAATCCTCATATAATTCTTAAACCTATATCATCACATCACAAAGCTAAGGCCCCTTGATTAAAGATTAGGATGGGAGCTATGAACAGGAACTGCCATTCATTCATATTTTTTTACCTTTTATTTTATATTGGAGTATAGTTGATTAACAATGTTGTCTCAGTTTCAGGTATACAGAAAAGTGATTCAGTTATACATATACATGTATCTATTCTTTTTCAAATTATTTTCCCATTTACTTTATTACATAATATTGAGCAGAGTTCCTTGTGCTATATAGTAGGTCCTTGTTGGTTATACATTTTAAATAACCATGTGTACATGTGAATCTCAATCTCCCTAACTATCCCTTCCCCCCACGCTTCCCCCAGTAACCATACGTTTGGTCTGTAATAATAAAATTTGTACCTGCTTTTACAAAAAAAAAAAAAAAAGGAAAGAAAAAAAGAAAGATTAAGATGGGAAACTTAAAAAGATTGTGATAAAAACCTAAGATTGTGTGGTAATATTTTTCTTATATTTTTTTCCAAAGGTATATGTGGTTATTTACTACAGAGACTGTACTGGGGAAAGGGTAATAACCGTACATTTCAATAATCATATGGATCATTTTAGTTCCTTACCCCAAGTCATCACAAAACACACTCAAAATTGTGCAAAAATAAAAGTGTGGCCATGTGTCATGGTGTCATATTTGGGATTACACCTCAGAACAATAATACACATTTCCCTTCACCAAGGTTGACTTTGCTTGTGCCAGTGCTAAGTACCTAACCTGCCAGAAATTTGTACATTCAGTCCCTACGCTTTACCATATTCACGGGAGACCAGCCAGCCACCTGGTGACAGGTTGAAAATATTGTAACATCCTGAGATCTTTGAGGGGCAGCAATTTTATGTCTTTTAAATTATATTCTAGGTTTTATTTGACTTTCTTGAGTAGATGTCCCTGCCAGTAAAACGATCTGTGGAATTACCGACTACTCTAATCACCGTTACACTTATAAAACATTGCTTCTGACCATGTGCAGCAAAAGGACTAAGGCAATTAACTACAGCAACTGAACCTAATGAAATTTTTGGTATTACTGTCGAACTTATCCATGAGAATAATTAAAACCTTTGCTTAGTTACCATTCCAGATGCTAACTTGCAAAGTTGGATTCCTATCTTACTGGCTGTGTTATAGTCTTTGAACCAGAAAACGATGCATTGTCATGTCTCACTTATAGCCCAGATACGCAGGTTTAGGAACTAAGAACATGGAATTGAAGTGGCATTTTTCAATTTAAAGTTTAATATCTCATTTTCACATTTATTTTTTTCTTGTTTCCATGACTTCAGGTTTGGGTGGTTTAGAGAAGGGGATCTGCAACCTTTGAGCCAAACCTGGTCCACCACCTGTTTTTGTAAATTTTATGAGAACATAACTAAACCTATTTGTTTCTGTGTTGTTTATGGCTGATTTTGTGTAATAACAGTAGAACTGAGTATTTGTAAAAGATACCATATGGTCTACCAAGCATACAATATTTACTCTCTGGCCATTAAAGAAACAGTTTGCTTATCATTTGTTTAGGTTTCATAGTCTCTAAGATGGAAATGTATTAAAAACATTTACTAGGGAACTCAACAGTGACGTCATTGAAATAAAAGCTGAAATATCATCTTCCAATTTGGGGTACTTGATGCCACTCTTTGAACTGGTAAAAGTGAGTTGATAGTGTTGAATTAGATAATTAGGAAGGCAAATATGTTTGCTGCTACATAATAAAGGAATAGAGTACACTTGGAAGTGTTTGGAAGACTAAGTAAATCCCTATGCGAAGGACTAGCATGAATTTGTATTCCTCAGGAATGGAGGTTTGGATCACCCAATCAGATAACAATATAACAAACTTCAGTCACCTTAAGTGCCAGCTGATAACAGAGGAGATGTAGACAAGATAGTGGAGGAAAAAGGCATAAAAACCAATTGCAGTCAGGTTACCAGTTATAAAGCTAAGTACTGAATTATGTGCTCCTATACTTCCTTTGAGGTATCACATATTTATATATAAATCTTAGATACTTTTTCTTTCCCTCAGTCAACTTCTGCAGCTATTTTAGGTACTTATTTTTGTGTAAGTTTTAAAATTTGTACATAGAGTAAATTGAAGATAGAATTAGGGTGGAATGAGAGAAAAAATGGATATCACTCAGAAACCCTGAGAAATCAAAACCAACACTTGATTTTGAAATAGAAAATGAGGCTTTGGGTTGCCCCACTTTTGCAAAGTGAGTGATCAAAACCACTACACTGGATAAACCTAGATGATATCCTTTATAGTTTATTATATACAAATGTTACCACATAGAATAAAATGTGACTAGAGCATCCTGTTTAAGACATATTCAACATGGTGGCCTGAAAACCCAACATTATTTTATTTTCATATTTATGAGTGATATTTATAATATGCAAGGGAGAAACATCTTTTATTATTGCTCTAGTTGTTATTATTGTTTGGAAGTTTAAGTATAGAAAAAACCATGAGTAAGGATGTTGGACTTTAGTGGACATTTGTTACAACTGGAGTTCCCTCACATCCTTTGAACATTCTTCCTTATGAAGGATCTCTCTACTTTGAATACAAGCTGGTGTTATTCCTTTCCAAAATCCTTTGAAGATAGGACACAGGAAGATAATTGAGGCACTCAGTCAGATATACGCATATATAGTTTCAATTCAGAGCAGAGCAATGTGAGAAAGCAAGGGTCACTTGGAACTTATGATTTGGTGAGATGCAGGGGCAGCAATAACTGAAGATCTGCTCTGAGCTCTGGTGGCAGTGGGTTACAGGTGGCCTGAACACAAGGTCGCAAAATGTTATCAGGAGCATATCCTTCAAGCAGGACTCTCTGTCTTCATGGAGAGTCTTGATTTGCTTAATATTTCCTTAAAAACCCTTCTTCCTGAACTCGATAGGGAGGGGTTCGCTTTTGGCATGTAAGAGTCCTGAACGAAATAATGTCTTTTCTATATAGTATTGTGACTTGAGCAGTAGTGATCTGAACAGCACAGTTATAGAGTAATAAATTACTTTACCCATGATTTCTATTATATGAGTAATTATATTGACATTATTTATAAATAATTTCTATTATATTTGAAAGAAAGTATTATAAAGATTTTGATCTATCTCAGTAAAAGTATTATGTTTTATTCATCACTATACATCTTACCTACCTGGTATGTAATACAAATACCATCACTACTGGCACATTATTTCACTCACATTAGAAATATGGTTTCTAGTCATTGAAGCAGAAAATTGACAGAAATCAGTAAAATGTTATCAAACTCATCCCACTAGCCCCATTCACCCCAAGACACATACTCATTTTATTTTACTTTTTAACTATTTTCCTTCTTTTAATTAAATTCTACTATTTACACTGTTTAATGGGTGAATATCTGGTAGACAATTAACAACCATCTTTTATACAGTATTTTATTTACGTTTTACTTCGTGTACATAAATGTAGCATTCTGATTTTTTGTACTTAGTCCTAGTGGATTGTTATTTTTAAATATGGTTTGTAAACAACATTTCAAAAATTGTAAACATGGATACATAATATTTGTGGCAGTTTTCCAAATTAATTAACTAATTAACACACCATATGTGGCAGTCTACCAGTATATGTATCTATCAATGAAATAGCATCTGTGTGTGTGTCAGGGAGAGGGAATGATCAGGAAAATACAATATAAATACCAATCCTTTTCTTTACATTTAAAATTTCACAATACTTATAAGACTGTAATGAAGGGATAACATGTATTAAAAGCTATGTTATATATCAAGAGTGTATATATGTCCATCTCAAACATATATATATATATATATATATATATATATATATATACTATTGATACTATGTATAAAATAGGTAACTAATGAGAACCTACTGTATAGCTCAGGGAACTCTATTCAGTGCTCTGTGGTGAACTGAATGGGAAGGAAATCCAAAAAAGAGGGTATATATATATATATACATATAACTGATTCACTTTGCTGTTCAGTAGATACTAATGCAACATCATAAAGCAACTATATGCCAATAAAAAGTAATTTAAAAAAAGCTTTGTTATGCCTTTGAAATATTTCATTTAATGCCTCTCTAGGTTCTTACTATTGAGAGCAAACATAGCTAATTTACATTAGCATATTCTTTGTATTTTATACAACTGCAATGCTATTAATGGTCTTTTATAATTAAATATGTTGCAATAATAAGATATTAAGCCAAAGATATAATCCAATTAGCCTTTAGTAGAAAAAAACTATTTTAGATTAGAAAAGTATCATTTCAATATATGCTTATTCAGAATTATGGAAATTCAATTTTGGTTAATATTTTAAAATATATCAGCTTAGTTACTTATAAATTTTAATGAAATTATTCTCTTATTAAGGACATTAGGATTTGCTGCTGTCAGCCTCAAACTCTTCTGGGTAAAGTAGTTTTGAAATATATAAATTAAATGTAAGAAGTTGTCATTTCATTCCATGAAATGTAGGCATTTTGATTGATAAAACATTTATTCCACTATCTATAATGTAAGTTTCTGTAGGCATCCAATAGCCAGTATATTATAAAAATAGAAATTCATGATAAGAATAAAGACCGTAAAACTGTAATGAAAAATAAATAACTCCCCACTGCTTTGCTAATGGAAACAGAAAATAAACTTTAAATGCCATAAGATGGTATAAAAGTACTTCAATTCTACTGCCCAGCCTGCCAATAAAACAAGATTCAATAAAGTAAGGTAGGCAAAGTGCTGTTTACCAAACATACACCTCTGCCATCAATATATCACAGTGTATGTCTGCAGTGTCAACACAGACAAACCACAAAACAGAAGTACAATAAGAAGTGCTATAATGTACTTTCTAAAATGTGGTGCAAACTCAATATTTCAGAAATGTAATTTTAAGATAAATTTACTGAAGTCATTGATAAATTAGTTTATCTTTTGTTCAAGAAAAGAAAAATTAGAGATTATGATGTTAGTTTCCTCTGTAACACAGAGACATATATATTTTATATTTCAGAGTTATTATACCATTGTATAAAATTACAAACGATGGACAATAAGCATATAAGGCTTTCAGAGTTTAAAAATGGCATTCCAGAAGAAAATATTAAGTTTATGAACTTCAAAAAGTCTCAGGATAGAATAGGGACATTTACAGATAATTTCATAAAAACAATGGTTGTAAGATACAGAAAAAGATAACTGAATATTCTGACCTTTGTCAAGGATCGAATACAGTTCTTATGTATAAATTTAATGTTTTTTTTCTTGTGCTTATATAAAAAATTATTCCCATCTTTCTAGAATTCCTATTGGTATAAAACTGCTGTTTGAAAAAGTCTATAGTTTCTCAGTTACTTACTTTGTTCCCAGATTTAAAGATAATTCAGTCTTTCACTGCTAAGTGTAATGTTATCAGAGGATTTCTTTGTAGATGCAATTTATCAATTTAAAGATATCCTCTTTTATTCCTAATATGATGATAATTTTTATAATGAATGTACCTTGAATTTTGTTAAAGGCTTTTACTGTATCAATTAATATAATTATGTTTTCCTTCTTTACCATGTCAATATAGAGATTACATTTGAAATATTAAATCATTCTTGCATTTTTGGGATAAATGCTACTTGGTTGTTATGTATTATTATTTGTGCATATTTATATATTATAAAATATATATTTAGTATATATTATACAAATTTATTTATATATTGCTGAATTCTTTTGCTAATATATTGTAGGGGAATTTACATCTATATTTATGATAAATATTGGTCTCTTTTCTAGTAATCTCTTTGTCTGAATGTGGTATCAGATTAATGCTGCCCTGATAATATGTGTTGCAAGTATTCCGTCCCATTTAAATTTCAGAGTTTGTAAAGTATGTGTATTATCTCTTCCTTAACATTGAATATTTTGAATGTTATCAAATAATTTTGAATAAAATACAGCAAAATGTAGAGAACACAGTTACAAAAGATATCAAAAGTATTTTAGACACAATTTGAATTATGTAATTTCTTAAAGTCTTAAACATTCTTAATATCTAATTGACGGTGGGTATCCAAGAAAGAGTTTAGTAAAATATTTCTTTTTTAACTAAAAATAAGAATTTCTACAAACTATTTGTATTTTAACTCTTTCGTATGTATATATTTGTGTGTATAATATATATATACATATATATATACAGATGCATACATATGAACATATATGTCTTACTTTTAATAAATTCTGTCAATTGCTTATTTTGAATTAGCAGAACATCTCAGCCTGTTCAGATGCCATAATGAATTATGTATGTATACCACAACCAACTATATATATGTTTCTGCTCCATAGTTTTCCAAAATTAGTAACAACATTGTGCTTTTACAACAATGCTGTGCTCCATCAAAATTTGTAGTCACATTATCACCACAGAAACAATTTTTTCTTCAACAGTGTTTCAACTTAGTTTGTAAAAGCATTCATAAGAGTATCTGATGTTTCACCTTCAAAAGAATAAACTTCAAAAATCTAAACTGCTTTCATAAATTGAACCAAAATAGAGGTCTATTATGGAATTCATCTAACTGATTTTCTATTTCAAGCACATAATATAAAACCAGCAGAAATATAACATCTCTAAGTTCTTATGGAGCTGAAAAATTCCATTTTCACTTTTTGTATGTGCCAAATTAATTTAGAGAAAGTCTAAAAATGAGCCAAATTAATTTAGAAAAATAGTCATTTGTTCAAAATAAAAAGTCTTGTTTCATAGAGTAATACGTAAATGCCATCCTACATATGTATAAGTCAAATTTGGGTCTTCAGGCAAATTTTTTCCTAAATACCTACTTAATTTTGAATAAGTGCTGCAGTCTCTGGCAGATTTGCATCATATAGTTACATGTAACTTTAGGTACCAACAGAGACCTGATAGTATATGGTCAATGTCAGTTAAGTATTTTGTGCAAATTGTATGTTTATTTTGAATATTTTTGGGAAAAGGGATGTAGTTCTTGATTTTTTGTTAAGTATAAACTTTATTGGTAGGTTATGCTCATTGCTTCTGAAGGCTATACCAAAAAATTAAAAAGTGATCCCAGAGAATAAAATTAATAAATAGCTTAGTATCAACCCATAAAACAAAGGACAAAACTATTATAATAAAAGAGGTCATACTATCTTCTTTATACTCTAAGCCAGGACTGTTTGTCCTCTTTTCTCCACACATATTTCACAAAGATCTAATTTATAATTTGTCATATCTCTCTTGGATTATATGCCTGATGGGCCACAGGATACCTGGGTAGCACACCAAATGCCCAGCTGGGGTAACAGTATTGAATATTTCTCTCACTAGTAGACACCCAAGATTCACAGGTCCTAGTCATCCTAAGCACTCATGTCAGAGTACACTTCATTTCATCAGTAAGTTGAGTGTATGGGGGAAGTCTCCTAACACATTTTGGCTTACTGTAATAAAAAGTTAGTAATAATGCCTCATTAAAAGTGAAAAATCCCACCAAGCGCTAAACTGCAGGAGACATAGGGACAGCAGGAATAAAACAATATGATCCCAGGTACACTGAGATATATGCCACTCTGATTATATGAACTATTCATCTTCCTTTCTCTTGGCTACCATATCATTATTTTTACATTGTCACATAGCAAGAATACATTTTATAAGTGAAATTGAACTTTCATTGATTTGATCTTAGGTTGATTTTAAACTTTGGAATCAACAATCTCTATTAAAAGATTTTGACTTTAAAATTGTTATTAAAGGCAAAGCCATGTAATGTTTGAGTTGATAGAATGGCATTCACGAATATTGGAAGGAGAAATGTACTAAGAAAACCAAAGGCAGAGAGTAGGATGGTGGGTTATAAAAGTGAACAGAGGAATTTTCAGTTACTAATTCACTTATGTAATACATATTTATTAATGCAATAATTACACCATTTAACTGCACCCATACAGTTTAATAATACTACATTACAGTGGATAATTTATATTTGTCAGCATTTATCTCTGAACTCTATGAATTACAGCTATAATATGATTTGCTTGCTTTCTTACCTTGCTGTATACTTATTGATACAATCCTGAGGATTTCTATAGTCTTTTAAGCCTGACTCTTTTAATACTTTTTTTGTTGCTGGGCTGTTTTTGTTGTTGTTATTTCGGCCAGAGTCCATTTTGGAATACTTCTAGTCAGGAAGACCCTATCTACTTGCAACCTGAAAGATATTTTTATGTTTCTCTTCACAATTGAATGTGATAACTACATATAGAAATCGATGATCAAAATATTTTCTCCTCAGAACTTTGTAGGCATGGCTTTACTGGTAGATATATGGTATTTGATACCAATCTGGTTCTGGTTCTTTATAATAAGCCATGTTTTTTCTCCATTTGGATACTTTAATATTTACTTGTTTAATATTGGACTTTTGAGATATCTCACAAGAATGTGTCTGTTCATAGATTTTGTTTTTGTTTTTATCACTCAGTGTAGATATTTCATTAGATTGTTACCTAAGTGTATCATCTTCTTTGGAGCATTTGTAAATGACATAGTGTTTTTAAACTTTGATTTCCACAGTTCACTGTTAGTATATAGACATAAAATTGATTTTTGTTTGCTGATGTTATATACTTTGGTCTAGCCAAACGTGAGTTTTTTAGGAGCTTCTTGGTGGATTTCTTGGGATTTTCAATGTAGACAATCCTGTCATCTGCAAATAGGGAATTTTCTATCCTCTATTCGGTATCTGCAAATAGGGAATTTTCTATCTTCTATTCAATTTTTAGCATTTTATTGTTTCTTTTATTTGCTTTATTACAGAGGTGAGAATTTGCTGTACTATGTTGAGTAAGAGTGATGCGAGCAGAAATCCTTGCCTTGTTCCTGAGCTTATAGAGGAAGTGTTCAGTTTTCCACTAGTAAGTATGATATTAGCAGCTTTTCACAGATTCTCTTTATTAAGTGTATTCCTAGTTTTTGAAAGATTTGATCATAAATATGTGTTGGATTTTATCAAATGCTTTTTCTGGGAAAACAATATGATGATATATTTTTTCTTCTTTATTATATTGATACAGTGGATTGATTGATTGAGTTTTGAATGTTGAACCAGCCTTGCATACCTGAAATAAACCCAATTTGGTCATGGTATACAGTTCTTTTCATTCATTGCTGGATTTAATTTGCTAATATTTGTTAAGGATTGTTTATTCTAAGTTCACAAGAGATGTTTGTAGATTTTTTTTTCTTTCTTTTTTTGTGCTACTTTTTTTCTAGTAAGGTAGAATTTTAACCTGAAGACATTTGAGTCCTATCTCAGTTTATTGTTTTTCTTAGTCTGGACCCCTTGAAAGCAGAAACCTTGGATGTCACTTTCTTATTCATGAGGTAATTTAAGGAAGCTATAGTGAGAGAGCCAGCAAAATGAGACAAAAGGTGGAAAACCAATAAATGCTGTGTTATCACACCAGTGTAGGCAGCAGACTGTAGACAATGGGGCTGAATCCCCTGGGGATGCTGTGAGGAACTAAGTGAATACATCTTGTCACAGACTGAATCATGTTCCCTCCAAAAATATGTATGTATTAGATTCCTAACTCCTCATACTTTAGAATGTAACTTTATTTGGAAATAGTGTTGTTACAGACGTAATTTGTTAAGATAAAGTCATACTTGGGTAGGATGGGTCCTTACCAAAAAGAGGAAATTTTGACGCAGAAACATAATCAAGGAGAAAGTCTTGTGGAGATGAAGGCAGAGAGCAAGGTTATGTTTCTACAAACCAAGAAATGCCAAACATAGCCGGCAAACTACCTGAAACCATGAGAGTCATGGAGATGATTCTCCCTCACAGCTCTCAGATGTATACAACTCCTTGATCTTGAAATTATAGCCTCCAGAACTATGAGACATTACATTTCTGTTAAGTCACTCAGTTTGTGGTACTTTGTATTGGGAGCCCTAGCACACTAATATATCAATGGGTCCCAGAGAACAGAACACTGGGCCATTTTATCTACTGATTCCTGTCCCCTGTTGCTTGAGGTTTGACCACAATGCCATTAATTCTTTCACACTTTGGGGCTGTGCTGTCCATGAATTGATAAAAATCCTACAACTTTGGAGGAAGCTCCCAAGGGAAAAAAAAGTCTGAGATAGATGCAGGTGCTTCTGGGAAGACATGAATGTGCACAGAAAACTCCCCAAACAGCTTCAGTGAAGTCAGAGGTGGGCTGACATGATATGACACCAGGGACAATTGTGTCTGCTACAGTAATAGTCCCTGTTCTTCTTACATCATTATTTCCTTCATTCTCTTTTCTACATTCATTTTTAAAAGTTAGACAAATAAAAGCTTTCTGGATTTAATTAGTGATGTTGAGCATCTTTTCATATGCTTCATTTTCTTTCATATTTCTTTATTTTTTAAATATTTGCATTATATTCTATGAATCACTTATTTTTTCTGACAACCTTACATTAAAGTTCCTTTATGATTAAGGTGACTTTGTCATTGCTGCATCTAAAATTATATATTTTTCTGTGAAGCCTGAAAATTCTACCAATGTATGGTTAAATATCATTTCTTTGCACTGCATTGTGCCAGATCACTATTTTTTAGAGTGTTTTTGAAAATTCTATCTGCACTCTATATTTTGACTTCTCTATTTTAAAATCTAAATAACCAATTCAAAATAGCCTGGAAATTTCTTCACTACTTTAAATTTGATTTTAGAAGTTAATTCTAAATCCATATGAGTACATTTTTTGTGAATGAAATATCTATATCTATATCTATAGTTTCATTTACATTTATGACTATTCTTTAACCACTTATCACACTCTTTCCATTTCTTAACATATATATACAGAAAAGCACATAAAACATCTAATACACTTTAACAAATAATTATATAGCAAATATCCAAGTAATCTATAGAAAAAATGAGGACATAATAAACACAAAATCCCCACTGGGCTCCTTCCTAAACATCCCCCTTTTTGAGGTTGCCACTGTCATTACTTTGTAGTAATTATTGTCTTGCCCTCCTTCATAGTTTAAAAAGGTATATATCTGAACCTCAAAAATTATATGATCTAACTTTCCTATTTTTGATCTTTATATAAAATCATATTATATTTGTTATTTCAGACTTCTTTTTATTCAACTCTACAATGGCATTTTTCCTGTGTAGGAGTTATAGTTTCTTATTTCTTTGCATGTCTCATCTTTTTGTTGCTGTTGAAAACTGAATATATTTAAAATAATAACAATATGTGGCAACTCCTGTAATCAGATCCTTTTCCTCCCAAGTTTGTTTTTATTGCTCTTTGTTGTAGTTATTTTTGTTGTTGTTCAGTTACTTTCCTGGACCAATTCTGTAAGATCTGTATTCTTCGTTGTGTGTTGTCACTCAAGTATCTACTTAGCAATCTTAGTAGCCATCTAATGATTAGATAGAGATTGACTTAAATGCCTGGAAGCAGTAACTAGCTATCTTTTCTGAGTGGCTCTGTGTGTGTGTTGAGGTATGCCTTTAGTGCTCTAGTGGGTAGTTTACAGCTCTGCCTTAGACTCCATTATCTGTCTGTACAGAACCTGAGTGTCAGTAAGAGATGAGATTAAGGCTTTCTTAGTTCCTTTCTGGTCATGTGCACATCCCTTCAAATGTGCATGTCCTTCTATTTTTTTAATTAATTTTTATTGGAGTATAGTTGATTTAGAATGTTGTGTTAGTTTCCGCTATACAGCAAAGTGAATCAGTTATACATACACATATATCCACTCTTTTTCAAATTCTATTCCCATATAGGTTATTACAGAGTGTTGAGTAGAGTTCCCTGTGCTATGCAGTAGGTTCTTATTAGTTATCTATTTTATATAGTGGTGTGTATATATCAATCCCAATCTCCCAATTTATCCTTCCCATGCCCTTTCCCCCTTAGTAATCATAAGTAAGTTTGTTTTCTACATCTGTGACTCTATTTCTGTTTTGTAAATAAGTTCATTTGTACCATTTTTTTAGATTCCACATATAAGCGGTATCATATGATATTTGTCTTTCTCTGTCTGACTTACTTCACTCAGTATGACAATCTCTAGGTCCATCCATGTTGCTGCAAATGGCATTATTTCATTCTTTTTTATGGCTGAGAAATATTCCATTGTATATATGTACCACATCTTCTTTATCCATTCCTCCATTGATGGACCTTTAGGTTGCTTTCATGTCCTGGCTATTGTAAATAGTGCTGCAATGAACATTGCAGTATATGTATCTTTTCAAATTAAGATTTTCTCCAGATATATGCCCAGGAGTGGGATTGCTTACCTTCTAGCTTCCCAGGAATGTTTTGGAGCTTTTCAAACCCTATATGGATATCTCATTCCTCAGTTTTCCCTTTTAAGTTTTTTTGTCTGCCTCTTGTTTGCCCTACATGGCTTTGCCACTTCAGGGAACTGAAATGTGAAATAATTGTTTGACTTTTTAGACAAATGCCCTGGGGAAAGGGCTGTTCTGTACTAAGCAAGCTCCAAGTCAGGTGAATAAGGACAAGTTTTGTGAATTGGGCTTTTCCAAGCAGGTCAAATAGAGACAGTGTTCTGAGGATGGGGCGTTTGAGGGCATTACAAACCTGTTCTGTCCACTCCCAAGCTGCCACATTGCTAGTTTTCAGAATTATGTTGGTTGCAAGGCTGCTAGTTTTCAAGACTAGGAAGAGAGGGAAGATACCTGACAGGTTAAAATACCACAAAACTTACTGATCTTACCAAGATGAATAAATATTCGTGCGACCATTGCAAGACTGGTTTATTTTCAGAATTCTAAAAAGGTTGATTTTAACAATTTTGACTTGTTCTCCTTGCTTTTGGGGGGACTGGATTTTGCTATTTTGGAAATGCTTTACTCTCAGTATAACCTTAATTTCCAGTTCTTTGATTACTAATAAGGTTGGACATCTTTTCACATGTGTATTGGCCATCAAAATTTTCTTTTTCTATTGAGAAATGTATAATCTAAAAATCTCATTTTTTTTTTCCTATCAAGTTGTTGGTCTTATTCTTATTTACCATTGTGTGTTTCTGCTCTACACAGGATATGATTCCTTAGTTGGTATATGAGTTGCAAATAGCTTCTATTACACTGCAATTTGCCTATTTTCCTTCTCTTATAAAACATTCTGATGAAGAGAATGTCCCAGTTTTAACATAATACAATAAATCAATCTTTATTTTTATAGTTAGTGTATTTTCTTTTCTTGCTTAAAAAATATATCCTATATTGAGACTATAAAAATATTATTTTATATAACATTATAAAATATTATAACTGCATTTCACATTTAGGTATGTAATACCTTGAAAATAATTTTCTCATGTAGTTTGAGGTATTAAAGCAATCAATTTCCATATGTATACGCTATTTTCCAGCACTGTTTATTTAGAAACATTTACTGTACCCAGTTATATGCAGCACTATCTTTGTCCTATATCCAATCTCAGTATATGCAAACATATATCAGCACTATTATGTTCTATTTGTTTATTCGTCTATTGATGTAACAGTACTAGACTGCCTTAATATATATTTATATTTTTTTAGTATTTCATATTTGTTTATACTGAAGAAAATAGAGAACAGAAACCTATAAGGTCAGACCATAGAAGACCATGTTTCTGTGGGAGAACTTGGAGACACATTGGAGATAGTAAATATAAGGACAATACACTATTACATTATATTAAAGATACTTTCATATAGAGGTTAGTTTCATTGCACCATCTGATGATTTTGTCAAATGAGATAATCTCAGTCCTGTTATCTTCATTGCCCTCATTATTCAAGTAATTAAAGAAAGAATAATTACTATCAGTAACCATAATTTTCCATAACTTCTTCATAAAAGGTTTGTCTTATTCACTGTTATAAAGTGAATAATAATATATTCAGAATAATATATAATTATACAGAATTAATACTCCATAACAATTTGTTCAACAAATAAAATGAGGATTATAATTTTTGTTCATGAATTTAGAAAATAACACAAAATTTTGTTACACTCTTGGCTTGGTATTAAAGTTAATGTGACCTTTCCTATTTTCTTCAATAATTTTGATTTTTAAAAATTTCTTGACATTTTTTCTTAATATTCAAATGCTATTTTTAAACCTGGAAGCAAAAATTTTAATGTAGTTTACTATTATCCATATTTGTCATTGACATTACTTAATCTCTTCAAAGATTTTTATGAAATTTGGCTTTATTTGAATGAAAAATGAAAACTAACTTGTTAAATACAAATAAAACCAATATTAATATTAGATAAACCAACTTTGTTGGATAGAAGTATTGGTCCTCAGTTTTAAAAAAGTTGCCTATTACAAAATAAGTATGGTTTCTAAAGTGCCTTTATTTAACAATGACTTCAAAATCTGGACTCAAATATAATTAACAATTATCAGTGTTTGATAGATAAGTCAGCCTGACTAATGGTTTTTGCTTTAAGTCTCCATTTTATATGTTTATGTTATGTAGTTGTGCTTAAGTCATGTAAATGCTAGAGGCAATGTATATGAAATGGTAGAAAGTCAATATAGCCTCTGATGTTAAAACATAATGGGTGCATTATTGGTAATCACAGCTACTGCGTGAAAAAATGTGGACAATTTTTAACTTAATTATGACAGTGAATTTTTAAGCATTTTCAAATGTTCATAAGAATGTCTCAAGCATAGTAGTGAAAAGTGTGGCCTCTAAAATAAGACTGAATTCAAATCAAGCTATATTGTTTATTAACTATACGACATAGACAAGTTATTTAAACACATTTTATCTCAGATTTTTCTTGTAAAATTGGAATAATAACAATCCTTATTACATAGAATTGTAGTGATGATTGAATGATATAATACATGCAAAACACTAAGGTAAGGAATAAATAAAATGTTATTTATTTTAGTAGTAGTATATTTATGTGATAATACAAGTTCCAATAAATCAGGCATAGTTTTTATCTATTTATGATAAATTCATCAAGTAAACAGAATTATCACACTCAGAACCAGGTAACATTCATATTTGTTCTGTTAGTACAAGCAACATCATTCCTCAGGTGGTGTTTACTTTTCTGACTCACTGATTTACACGGAAGTGGTAGATATATGTAACTCTTAACTTTGAAGCAAATAAGCAAATATTAATGTCAATATTTACAGAATTTATCAATTCATAGGATTTCAGCTAATGGATTTTTTACAATTATTTAACTGAAAATTATACTTCATTTATGTTTTACATATAGGTGTATACATATATCTCCATCTATGTATATATATCTTTAATAATATTAAAATGCAAAATTCTCATTTTATCAATATTTATACATATTACTTTGAAATATTTTAAAGTTATTTCTCCCACTAATCTTTTAAAAAAATATATTACAAAAGGCCCTTTTTATTCTCCCAAGCTTATAAATAATTTGAAAAAAAATTAGCATAAAGAATATGAGAAAACACAAGAAGTCAGGAACAATAGTTTGGAGACAATTATATATCCATTAGTTTTCACATAGCAAATTTTTAACTGAGGCAAATTAGAGCACAACAATTATGGTGATTTTTCTGGGTCATCGTGAAGTCTCTGTTATACCTCTGACTACAAAGGGGCACAGGAAAAATTCTGATGGGTGATGCAAATTTACCTTGATTGTATTCACATGATGCTATGGCTTTTTACAGCACACAGAACTGTGTACTAAAACAGTAAAATTTACTGTATGTAAATATATTACAATCTATTTTTTTGCGGTGCGCGGGCCTCTCACTGCTGTAACCTCTCCCGTTGCGGAGCACAGGCTCCGGACGCGCAGGCTCAGCGGCCATGGCTCACGGGCCCAGCCGCTCCGCGGCATGTGGGATCTTCCCAGACTGGGGCATGAACCCGTGTGCCCTGTATCGGCAGGCGGACTTTCAACCACCGCGCCACCAGGGAAGCCCTATTACAATCTTTTAAACGCTCTGGGATATTAAAGGACGAAGATGAAATGACTTCTTATTGTGGGATTTCACCGTAAGTAATCCCCCCAAATAACTGAAATATTAATGAAAATCAATGGCCAACAAATGCTAAAGCAATGATTCTAGTAAAGATCATCTTTGAGTCCTCTGCTTCTGCTAAACTTTGTGTTTATTTTTCCTGTCTCATGCTGGCATCCACTATTTTGATTAATATTTTGTATTAAAATGTTACTTTTCAATTTTTCAACTGCTTCAGTGTATACTTTTGTTTTGACTTTTAATTATTCAGCATTTATCAGTGATATGCTATTCTATTTTTACTCCTATTTTCCTTTATACATTGGTGATTTATAGAAAATAGTTCCATGGAAATGAGCTCTGCTAATGCCTTCTGGAACATACTCCTTGTAAAACTACAACCTGCTGATAAAACACAGTGGATTTGATAACTTCCAGTGCTTCAGGACAAGATAAAATGTGAGCTGAATGTTTTGGGCATTTCTACTCTATTCTCTATTCTTTAGGTGTCCTCTCTTCACTGGTTATTTACTTTCTCTTTCTTAAAAATTACACAAAAATCTATAAACCCTCTAATCAACCAAGTTAATAAGGCTCTTTGCTTGTAATTCTCTGGAGTGTTTCTATGCAAGGGTGATAGCAAATAATTGTGCACTGATTAAGAACCTATGAGTAGGATAGTGAATGTAAGAATGGATAAAATGGAGCCATTAGCATTCACAATATATGTCTACTAAGCAGGAATTTATACGCACAGCTATGGCACAAAGATGACCCATAGAAAATGCACATGTCACTGAATAGATATGAATGAACAGAAATATGAGTTGATCTCTTTTATATTTTTGTAATCCCAGCTGAACACTGTTTTAGGATTTTAACTCTCCTTGAGTAATATTTATGCTCATGTATCTGATACACATTTGTATACAATGTGTATCATGAAACATTTCTGATATACAAACATAATTGCTGCCATTTTAGTAATCAAAGACAGTTATGTGCTTCTCTTTCATTTTACTTCAAAACAATCAAGATAAGAGAGAAGATTTAGAGCAAATAACAGAATGTATTTCTATCACACTAGAACATTATTTAGAGAGGAGAAACCACAGGCATTTATTTATAGTGAAGTCTCTGTTTTTTTTTTTTTTTGAGCAAGAGTCTTTGTGGTCTCACTTAAGATACATAATTTTGGATTAGATGGTATGTACTATTGCCTCACTTTATGAAAACGAAATAGAAATATTCCCTTTTATACTCATATAATAACCTACAGAAGAGGACGTGATACTTAAGTCAGCTCTTCTCTGTACCCGCACAATTAATACAACATATATTCTCTAGATTCATGCTACTATATTATGTGATTTGTACATTTATAAATATATAAATATATTTGTATGCAAATATATATATATTTTTAATATATAGATATTTATTACAATAGTGGACTTTTAGCAAAAAAGAATATCCCAAACTTTTTCACTTATATTCTAAATAGCTTTTCCCAGTTAAATACATGCATTAATTTTAATTACTGTAATATACAGAATATTAAAATCATTTAGACTGAAATACAAAGTTACATGTATCAATTAAAAACTGAATTAAAAATCATAAGAATGTATCGCTTGCTTCTTTTTTCCATTTTGCCTTCACCAAAACATGTGAATTCAGATGAATAATTACTGCTTCAAATTAGACACCTTAAGACCCATAGGCTTATTACAAAGATGTGGACACTGTTTAAGTCACTTGCCTAAAATCTGAGGCTGCCATCTGGACCTTCATGTGTTCTTTCATATTTGCTAAGTGGTGGATATTTTCTTTATCAAAAACTATCCTGGCCAGATGCTGTCCCTAAAGATACCTTCTAAAACTAAAGAATTTGGAATTGCCTGAGGATATACATAAGTAAAAATAAAGAAATAAAAATAAACACACACAACACAAATTCTTGAAAGAATGTTGTGACAAAAAGTCACTGTTGATACAATCTCATGATGTAATTGAAATTTTCTCTAAAGAAATTGATCTTCATATAGTGAAATAATGAAGCATTGGCATTGCAATCACCTTGGTAAGGTTCAAGGTGATCTTTACTAATCAATTCCTGATGAATATAATAGTGCAGCAAAAGGAAACTAAAACGTAAAATTATCAACATGTCTTCAGCAAGCAGACATTAAATCAAGGTTGTTTTAGTGTATGAAACACTAGAGTGCCACAATGATTATACAGAAATAATTAAACAAAATCGATTTAATTAGTATGCAATTGTATATCTTCACTAGGATTTTAGATAAGATTATCTTTTAATTTAAATGTTATCTGCTATACAATTGTTGGACATAAGGAAAAGAATAAATAAATCTAATAAAATTAATAATATTTTGAAAAATTCTCCAGTGGAAAAATAATTTTTCCTGAAAATTTATCATTTCTGAAATATCACTAAATTAACATATTTTAAAGAAATATTTGTCATCATATTAAAAAAATATATTCTCCAGTGTGACAAGACCATCTTCCTCCAAATTTTAAGAATTTCTGGATATTTAGTCTATGATTTCCTTAACACGAACTGTTAGGAAGAAAGTTCCAGAAAATAGTTACTCTGGACTGGAAGCATAGCTACAGGCAGTAGAGTTACTATACAGTTTAAATATTATTGTAATAATTTATAGCTAAGGTAAATATGTTCCAACAGGTATCATGAAATAGATTTTTAAGCATTAAGTTGAAAATAAAAATATTATCCAAAGCTATTAATTTTAATGGTAAATTTAATAAAATCATATGTTTATTTTAAAAATATTTAAATACTTTCCTTAGATTAAAATGATATAAATGTATGTTTACTGTTCTTCAAAATTTTCAGTATGTTTAGGTTTATAGAAACTAAATAAAACATAAAGTTATCTAAGGAAAATATAAAACCATTTGTCTACTCAAATTGAATAGTTCAGTATTTCAATGAATATTTTATGATATTTTGATTTATTGCTTTAATTTCCCACTCAACTTTATACTCATAAATGCAATCTATATGACTGTATGGTAAATTTTTGAAAGAGATATATAATAGTTCTCTTATCCTATAATTTATTCCATATTATCATTCAACATTTTGAAATATACTGTGATGTATTTTATGGCCTAGCATATAGTCTACATTTTTTTTATATTGATTAATACTCCAAATGTTTGGATGCAGAGTTTTATTAATATCAATGAGGTCAAGTTGTTCAATAGAGTTGTCTGGTTATTCTGTATCCTCACTGATTTTGTCTGCTTGCTATAGCATTTATTGAGGGAGAGATGCTAAACTCTTCAATACAATAGTGTGTGTTTTTAAATATTAAATTCTTATGAATTTCAGAAAGATAGTGTGTATATATACATACTTTTGTGTGTGTATATACACATATGTTTGTATATGTGTGTATATAAACATATGCATATAAATACATATATATATCATTTTTATATATATATATACTACTTTCAGAAAGTCATTAGTTTTGACAAAATTGAAAGTGACCATACATTTCACCAACTTTAATTCTCTCATATTTCAGATGATGCTTGAATCTGGAGAGTTTAAATATTTTTTCCAAAAATTAAAGAGATAAGTTAAAAATAAAGTTATGGTTTTCTGAAAGTCATTCCTTCATGTCATTCTTTGGATAAGCCACTCATATATTATGTACTATATATATGTTTATATATATACCAATATTTATATTTATATGTAGTTCATATTTTATATTTAATATATCAATATTTTAATATATTTTACACATATTTATCTTTGTTTATATGTATATTATTCTTTTTTACGTTTTACATATACTGGACATATAAGTATATAGGGGTGTGTGTTTGGGGGCATGTGTATAACTTGTCCAAAAGGATACATATCATATGTTTTATAGCAGAGTGCAAAGTATGCTAGAGTTGAAATCATAGAGCAAAGTCTATTTTTAAACCAGTATTTTGATATTTGTCAAATATTAGACTCTTTGGACTTTTAAGCTTCATCTGCATGATGGTAGAATTGAAGTATGTTATTGTGTCAATTCTAAAACTCATAGCTTAGGAACATCTACTATGGTTTAAGACCTGCTCCAAGTACTTTATATGGATTAACTCATTAGTATAAATGATTTATATATCCTCACCTAATATTTTATAGGGATCACCATTATCATTTTCATTTTATAAATGAGGAAAATGAACTCAGAGAGTTTGTGTAGTTATAGCTTGTAGGAAGGCAAGACGGAATTGAATACAAGCAATGGTCTCCCCAGTCTAGGCCCTTAACCCTTATGTGGTATTGTGTATACATTATAAAAAATATCTGAGGTTTGGTTATTTGTTTAATTTTCCAGTATTCTCCCTCTGTTTATATCCACATTAAGACTGAAACATATATTGGACTTCCCTGGTGACGTAGTGGTTAAGAATCCGCCTGCCAATGCAGGGGGCATGGGTTCGATCGCTGGTCTGGGAAGATCCCACGTGCTGTGGAGCAGCTAAGCCTGTGGGCCACAACTACTGAGCCCACGTGCCACAACTACCGAAGACTGTGTGCCTAGAGCCTGCGCTCCACAAAAAGAGAAGCCACTGCAATGAGAAGCCCATGCACTGCAATGAAGAGCAGCCCCCGCTCACTGCGATGAAGAACAGCCCCTGCTCGCCACAACTAGAGAAAGCCCCAACGCAGAAAAGAAGACCCAACACAGACAAAAATAAATAAATAAATAAATTAAATTTATAAAAAAAGACTGAAACATATAAAAACTACTAACATTGCTTTATATTTCTAAACAGTCAGCATAATCTCAATCTTTTAACTGCAATTCACTGTCTCAAGAAATTGTTAATATAACCAAATAACTAGCTACTCATTTTAATATGGGTGGATTAATGAGGCTTCTAAACCTACCTCTTTATTTGTTCATTGACTTGGCTCAGTAAGTGTCTTAGTAAACACTGAAATAATCATATTTGGATTATATTTCAGATAAAGGTTTTACAAACAATTTTTCAAAGTGTGTAATGTTCTTATCAAACATTTGAGATTTCAAAAAATTTTATGAGATTCCTCAAATGCCCCAGTAATGCAAGTGAGTGTGTCATTGTTTGTTGTTGCCAGAATACAAAGTGGTAGGTTATTAAAATATCTAAAAGCAGAGGTGGTTAATAAAAATGTACATGGTTTTGTCAAAATGTAATATTTTAATCAGAGATAATAATAGATAATAAGCAATTAAAATCATTTATATAATTTACCTACTAAATAGAAGCCAAATCTCTATATACTGTGAAACATCTTTAGTTTTGTTTTTATTTAATTCAGTTCAGGTGAAGATTAAATTTAATTTAGCAAACATATATTAGCATATTTTTGTGTTTTTACATCTCAAGTCCATCTTTGTGCCATTTTAATTCATTTTTATTTTGATTCAAGGCCAAAATTTAGCTATTCTGAGGCTTTATGAGAATTGTTAGCTTGTTTTTACTATATCCTTCACTATGAATAGCTCTTCTCAATTAGTAGGCTCTTATCTAAGATAATTCAGAAGCAATTTCTAAATCAATATTGGGACTACTCTAGAAAAAAACCTACTTTTTCATAGCAACTTGAGCTGTCATATTGCTCTTTAGACTACTTCTGCCACTTGGGACATGTGAAAGTCCTTTGTGGATCTCCATTTATAACGGTGTATGTATGTGTGTACAAAATGTAGGCAAATATATGTGCGTATATATATATACACATATACAACTTGCAGGTTTATATATCTTGTGTTAGTGTGTATGTGTATTTTTACACACACTATCATACTGGACTACTTTCAATTCACAGAGGAATAGACAGCAGGGAAATATAGTATATTGAGGCTTGAGGGTATAGAATAGAACAGGGGGTTGAAAATCAGTGGGCAAACAAAACAAAACAAAGTAAATTCAAAAAAGAGACATAAATTAGAGAAAGGTGATGGTGTGTGTTAGGGGAAGGGGGATGGTAAATGCTAGAGGAAATAATTGCCACAAGCAAATTTATGATAAACTTTCAAGGAAGGCTTGCATGTGGTTATTAAATCTGCTTGGGAGATCTGAGCTCAAAACTTCCATGGGAGCTAGGGCAGCAGAGTGAGGATGATCTAGTAATACATCGATAGAGAACTTGGATCTAATAAGATGTGATCAGATGATAACAAAAACAATGAAAAGTAAAAAAAACAAACAAAAAGCCACCCTACTGTAATCAGAAAATATACATTAAAATTTGTAGATAGAAAAATATAGCTCATGAAATTTACACAGTAAGTCTCTTTGGTCTTTAAGGGTAATTGCTAAATGTGTTTTATATCATATCAACAATGTATAGGTATTAGAGATTTTAATAGTATTAGAATTCCCAATTCAAAAAAAAAATCAATTTTCAAAAATTGCAAAGGGAAATTCATGTGTTTAACTTCCTCAAAGAAGTGGTGCAGGCAGATAGATTTTCTCGTTTATCATCTTACACAAGGTATGATTTATCAGGAGCCATACAAAGGATGAGGGGTGCCAGGAAGGGTGATATCTTAGAAAACCTGAGAGATGTGGACATTATATCATCTTTGAATTAAAATAATTGCTTTAATTTGTATCAGATTTTATAATTGACTTTATAAATTCTAAATTGTACCTTATTCCATTTAAATTTCTCCATCTGTTTTTTTCCTAATTGTTGAATTATGACTTTTTAAAATATTATATCTTTATTGGAGTATAATTGTTTTACAATGTTGTGTTAGTTTCTGCTGTACAACAAAGTGAATCAGTTATGTGTATACATATATCCTCATATCCCCTCCCTCTTGAGCATCTTTCTCACCCTCCTTATCACACCCCTCCAAGTCGTCACAAAGCACAGAGCTGATCTCCCTGTGCTATGTAGCAGCTTCTCACTAGCCATCCATTTTACATTTTGTAGGGTATATATGTCAATGCTACTCTCTCATTTCACCCAGGCTTCCCCTTTCCTCGCTGGGTCCTCAAGTCCGTTCTCTATGTCTGCGTCTTTATTCCTGCCCTGTCCCTAGGTTCATCAGTACCATTTTTTTAAGATTCCATATATGTGCATTAGCATACAGTATTTGTTTTTCTCTTTCTGACTTACTTCACTCTGTATGACAGTCTCTAGGTCCATCCACCTCACTACAAATAACTCAATTTAGTTTCTTTCTATGGATGAGTAATATTCCATTGTAGGTATGTGCCACATCTTCTTTATCCATTCATCTGTGGATGGACATTTATGTTGCTTCCATGTCCTGGCTATTGTAAATAGTGCTGCAATGAACATTGTGGTATATATGTCTTTTTGAATTATGGTTTTCTCAGGGTATATGCCCAGTAGTGGGATTGCTGGGTCATATGGTAGTTCTATATTTAGTTTTTTAAGGAACCTCCATACTGTTCTCCATAGTGGCTATTTACATTCCCGCCAACAGTGCAGGAGGGTTCCCTTTTCTCCACACCCTCTCCAGCATTTATTGTTTCTAGATATTTTGATGATGGCCATTCTGACTGGTGCAAAGTGGTACATCATTGTGGTTTTGATTTGCATTTCTCTAATAATTAGTGATGTTGAGCACCTTTCATGTGTTTGTTAGCAATCTCTCTGTCTTCTTTGGAGAAATGTCTATTTAGGTCTTCTGCCCATCTTTGGATTGGGTGTTTGGTGTTTTTTTTTTTTTTTTTTTTTTGATATTGAGCTGCATGAGCTGCTTGCATATTTTGGAGAATAATCCTTTGTCAGTTGCTTCATTTGTAAAATATTTATTCCCATTCTGAGGGCTGTCATATTGTCTTCTTTATGATTTCCTTGGCTGTGCAAAAGTTTTTAAGTTTCATTAGGTACTATTTGCTTATTTTTCTTTTTATTTCCATTTTTCTAGGAGGTGGGTCAAAAAGGATCTTGCTGTGATTTATGTCATACTGTGTTCTGCCTATGTTTTCCTCTAAGAGTTTTATAGTGTCTGGCCTTACATTTAGGCCTTTAATCCATTTTGAGTTTATTTTTGTGTGTGCTGTTAGGGAGTGTTCTAATTTTATTCTTTTACATGTAGCTGTCCAGTTTTCCCAGCACCACTTATTGAAGAGGCTGTCTTTTCTCCATTGCATATTTCTGTCTGCTTTGTGAAAGATAAGGTGATCATATGTGCATGGGTTAATCTCGGGGCTTTCTATCCTGCTCCATTGATCTATATTTCTGTTTTTGTCCCAGTACCATATTGTCTTGATTACTGTAGCTTCATAGTATAGTCTGAAGTCAGGGGGCCTGATTACTCCAGCTCTGTTTTTCTTTCTCAAGATTGCTTTGGATATTCAGAATCTTTTGTGTTTCCATAGAAATTGTAAAATTTCTTCTTCTAGTTCTGTGAAAAATGCCACTGGTAATTTGATAGGGATTGCATTGAATCTGTAGATTGCTTTGGGTAGTATAGTAATTTTCACAATGTTGATTCCTCCAATCCAAGAACATGGTATATCTCTCCATCTGTTGGTATCATCTTTAGTTTCTTTCATCTGTGTCTTATAGTTTTCTGCATACAGGTCTTTTGCCTCCTTAGGTAGGTTTATTCCTAGGTAATTTATCCTTTTTGTTGCAGTGGTAAATGGGAGTGTTTCCTTAATTTCTCTTTCAGGTTTTTCATCATTAGTGTATAGGAATGCAAGAGATTTCTGTGCATTAATTTTGTATCCTGCTACTTTACCAAATTCATTGATTAGCTATAGTAGTTTTCTGGTTGCATCTTTAGGATTTTCTATGTCATCTGCAAACAGTGAAGGTTTTACTTCTTCTTTTCCAATTTGGGTTCCTTTTATTTCTCTTTCTTCTCTGATTGCCATGGCTAAAACTTCCAAAACTCTGTTGAATAATAGTCGTGACAGTGGGCACCCTTGTCTTGTTCCTGATCTTAGAGAAAATGATTTCAGTTTTTCTCCATTGAGAATGATATTGGCAGTGGGTTTCTCATACATGGCCTTATTTGTGTTGAGGAAGGTTCCCTCTATGCCTACTTTCTGGAGAGTTTTTATCGTAAATGGGTTTTGAATTTTGTCAAAAGCTTTATTTGTGTCTATTGAGATGATCATATGGTTTTTATCCTTCAGTTTGTTAATATGGTGTATCACGTTGATTTGCATATATTGAAGAATCCTTGCATTCCTGGGATAAACCACACTTGATCATGTTGTATGATCCTTTTTAATGTGTTGTTGGATTCTGTTTGCTAGTATTTTGTTGAGATTTTTCACATATGTTCATCAGTGATATTTGCCTGTAGTTTTCTTTTTTTCTGACATCTTTGTCTGGTTGTTGTATCAGGGTGATGGTGGCTTTGTAGAATGAGTTTAGGAGTGTTCCTCCCTCTGCTATATTTTGGAAGAGTTTGAGAAGGATTGGTGTTAGCTCTTCTCTAAATGTTTGATAGAATTCACCTGTGAAGCCATCTGGCCCTGGGCTTTTGTTTGTTGGAAACTTTGTTTTTTTTTAATAATTTTTTTTTTTTTTTAATTTTTGGCTGTGTTGGGTCTTTGGTAATGGGCACAGGCTTTCTCTAGTTTCAGTGAGTGGGGTCTTCTCCTCGTTGTGGTGGGTGGGCTTCTCATTGAAGTGACCTCTCCCACTGTGGAGCATGGTCCAGGCTCATGGACTTCGGTAGTTGTGGCATGCAGGCCCAGCAGCTGTGACTCGCAGGCTCCAGAGCTCAGGCTCAGTTGTTGTAGCACACAGGTCCAGCTGTTCCATGACATGTGGGATCCTCACAAACCAGGGCTCGAACCCGAGTCCCCTGCTTTGGCAGGCATACACTCAACCTCTGAGCCACCAGGGAAGCCCTGTTTGTTGGAAGATTTTAAATCACCGTTTCAATTTCAGTGCTTGTGATTGGTCTGTTCATTTTTTCTCTTTCTTCCTGATTCAGTCTTGGAAAGTTGTACTTTACTAAGAATTTATCCATTTCTTCCAGGTTGCCCATTTTATTGGCATATAGTTGCTTGTAGTAGTCTCTCATGATCTTTTGTATTTCTGTGGTGTCAGTTGTTACTTCTCCTTTTCATTTCTAATTTTGTTGATTTGAGTCTTCTTTTCCTGATGAGTCTGGCTAACGGTTTATCAATTTTGTTTATCTTCTCAAAGAACCAGCATTTAGTTTTATTGATCTTTGCTATTGTTTCCTTCATTTCTTTTTCATTTATTTTTGATCTGGTCTTTATGATTTCTTTCCTTCTGCTAACGCTGTTTTTTTATTTGTCTGTTTGGTTTTTCTTTCTCTAATTGCTTTAGGGTAATGTTAGGTTTTTTACTTGAGATTTTTCTTGTTTCTTGAGGTAGGAATTTATTGCTATAAACTTTCCTCTTAGAACTGCTTTTGCTGTGTCCCACAGGTTTTCGGTTGTCATGTTTTCATTGTCATTTGTGTCTATGTATTTTTTTATTTTGTCTTTGGTTTCTTCAGTGATCCCTTGGTTGTTTAGTAGTGTACTGTTTAGCCTCCAAATTCATAAAATCAAGACTAATGGTTGCTGACCTTGTTCTTCTAATTTCTTGTTTATGTTCGTTTTTACAAATTTCTTGACATGCTTAGGAGTCATGATTTACTTTGAATCTGGTGCAAGATGAATTTAAATTATGTTTACTATTTGAAAAATCAGAAAATGAGCTCCCACTTACAGATCCATATCACTTAATAGTTAAATTGAGATAATCTTGATTATAATTGTGGATACAAATTATTCTTTGGGGGATCCAACTTTCCAGAAAGTACAAGACTTATGAAAAACAAACACATATTCATTGCTAAAGTTTTCAATAAATTTAGAAGCTCTTATCTGAGTGATTAACCCTAGAAATTATTTTTTCCAAATTTAGGCAAATTATTTGAAAAAAAATTCCTACATTTTATTTAATGAGTAAAAGTGACACCACTAACAATTAATCTAGCTGAAAGTTAACTAATTTACAACTTCCTTTACTAGCATGTACATGTTTACATTCTGATTTTTGTGAATGTTTTTATTTTGGAGTTCTTCCAATTCTTTAAGCATGATTTAGTGCTAACTGATTTTTCTCAGACAATTAGGAGGATGTGAGATATGCTCTATCAATATTTCCTCTGTGTGTGTGTTTGTGTGTACTCCAGTATTTGAAGTGGAAAGAAAATATAAAGCAATATTTTCTAATTGCTTGAAGATACCTGAAGTCACTTGACTATAGACAACCACTTTAAACAGACTAAGACTCTGTAACAAGGAAGAACAATTCTGACTCCATATTGGATTTGTTTCTTTTACGTTAACCTTTGTATTCTATTGCTTTTTCTACAAATTCATCACTAAAGGGATGTTGCCTATAGCTTAAGGTATATGTAATGGCTTGTATCTGGAAACCTTTCCTCCCATGCTTGAGTGTTAAGCTTTGTTTAGCTCACAGGAAACAACTGACCAGGCCCACCTGTGAATGGCTACAGGAAAGAAGAAATTAACACATCCCCTCCAGAGTCTGGCTGGAATATTTGCAACAATTTATTGCCTTTTTTTTACTGTGTCTCCACACCTCCCCCCTTTATAAAATAAACTAGCATCCAAACCCAGGAAATATAGTTCTTTGGGACACTAGTCCACTATCTTCTCAGTCTGCTGGCTTTCTGAATAAAGTCACTATTCCTTTCCCCAACAACTCATCTCTCAGTTTATTGGCCTGTTCTGTGGTGAACAGTAGAATCTTGGACTCAGTAACAATTCTATATGGTCCTGAGATCCAACTCAGGCAATGCATCCTATTATTGAGAGAATATGAAGATATTTCACTCTTCCTGGATTTATGGTGTTGTCATCCAGTCTTTTAATAACTCTGTGAATGTGACTTATTTCTGACAATCTTTTCTGTTATGCTATTATCACTCGATTCATTCACATATTTCTGACTTTATGTAAGAATAAAGGAAATGTTAGCATAGTTTATGTGGTATTCATAATATTCCCACCTAAATTCAACACTGGTAATAAATTGTCTAAATGTTTTCTAAGCAGGTGATCTGGAGAAAATACATTAAAGTACATACTCTGTATGGAACAACCAGATCAACTAACCAGTGTGAACATTTCCAGAGAAAAAGGGGAAAATATCCTGAGAATCAGGCACATGTGGCTTTATTCAAACAAAAGTACTCATGTGTAGGTGACAAGTTACTGAACTTCTATGTGAGCCTCAATTTTTTCAGGTGGAATGTGAATATTATACATTAATAGTCCTAGGGTTTTATGAATTTATAAGATGCATGAATATAAGATAATCATACTGTAAATATTAGTTTTCACCCTTCACTAAGTTCCCAGTAGTGTTGATTTCCTAATTCTACAGTTGTGTCACAACATGATGACATAAAAATGATTTATTATTTCATAATAATAATATATTATATTATAATGATATAACAATAAACAATTTTAACACATTTTTAAAAGATTTTTTAACCATGAGTATCTATAATTGTAATGGTAGACTAACACTTTTCATTTTATTGATGAGCATATTCATTACCTTTATAAAGATGAAAATATGTTTACATTTTTTAGCAGTTAACTCATACATTAATTGGGAATTAGTATGTGTCTATTCTCTGGCAGCTGGAGTTACATTAAAAATTAGAGTGTAACTGTTCTTTACATGTTTTTTCCTGGAAAATTTGCTTTTATCTAAAACAACAGAAGAAAAACATTATCTCAATTGTTATTTAGTCAGTGTCACATTTGTTTATTTCAGTGTCAGTTTATGACTGTTTGCAATATTTTCTTTGCTTACTTATCCCTGATATCAAAGTAAGTAGAATATGCATTATTTCCTCTGACAAAATCATAGTTTCCTCAAGACTTAGAGGAAGAAAATAGCTATTTAGGGAGCAGCAACTATAGAAATATTCCCTTTATCTCTGAAATACAAGGTTCACGTAAGTTAATGTATATCCAACTTCTCAATGCTTATGAAGTCTCTTGATTCTTACTGTAATTCAGAATGTTGCTAAGTACTAATTGGAAGGGTTTTGAGTCACTCCATAAGATATTTTACAATTGGTCAAGTTTCAAATCTTGTTCCTCTGAATGATTATTCCATTGAGGCTTGTCACTAAACCCTCTACTACTTTTTAATTATTTTGTCCTTCAGAATCATTACTGAGACCCCCAAGTCTAAGGCTAAAAATCATATAGATTTTTGTTGTGATTGTTATTGTTGTTGCTTATAGATATTACTCTGTAACTACCATATACCTTTTTTAAGCTTTATGCTTAAATTAAGCTTTTTAAAATAGATTTCCCAAGCCCCAACAATAATTTTTAATATTTGTGTAAGAAGATGTTATAATTGGAATTGGCATTTATGGGTATCATATTTTTTAATGTAATAATTAAATTTAATGTATTTAATGTAATACATCTTCCAGATTGTCTGATACTACCCAAATTAATTAATGTTGATACATATTAAGACAAATTTCAGATTGAGCTTAATCTAGTTATGAATAAAATAAAGTCTTATTTTTTAAGAAATACATTTTGTAATGCTATAGCTACTATAGATAGTGATTCCTCTGATGCATCTGGGCAAAGTAAATTGAAAACCGTCTGGAAATAATTCACCATTCTAGGTGCCATTAAGAACATTCATGATTAATGGGAAGAGGACAAATTGTTAACATTAACAGGAGTTAGTTGATTCCAACCCTCACAGATGATTTTGAGAGGTTCAAAACTTCAGCAGAGGAAGCAACTGCAGGTGTACTGGAAATAGCAAGAGAAGAATTAGAAGTGGAGCCTGAAGATATGGCTGAATTGCTGTAAGCTGATGATAAAACTTGAACAGATGAGCAAAGAAAGAAGATTCTTGAGATGGAATCTACTCCTGGTGAAGATGCCATGAAGATTGTTGAAGTGACAGCAAAGGATTTAGAATATTACACCATTTTGTTGGTAAAGCAGAGGCAGGGTTTGAGAGGACTGACTCCAGTTTTGAAAGAGGTTCTACTGTGGGTAAAATGCTGTCAAATAGCATTGCATGCTGCAGAGAAATTTTTCATGAAAGGAAGAGTCAATCAATGTGGCAAACTTCATTGTAGTCTTATTTTAAGAAATTACCACAGCCATCCCAAACTTTAGGAACCACTATCCTGATCAGTCAGCAGCCATCAACATAGAGGCAAGACCCTCCACCAGCCAAAATGTTATGACTCACTGAAAGCTCAGATGATCGTTAGCATTTTTTAACAATAAAGTATTTTTAAATTAGGGTTTGTACATTGTTTTTTTAGGCATAATGCTATTGCACATTTAATAGACTACAGTATAGTGTAAAGATAACTTTTATATGCATTGGGAAACCAAAAATTTGTTTGACTTGCTCTATTATGATATTTACTTAACTGAGGTGGTCTAGAACCAAACCCGTGATATCGCCAAGATACTCCTGCATTTAACTCTGTTATTTTAGGACAAAAGCATTAAGTGTGGAGGCCAGAATACTCCTCCATAATCAGAGGGGGACTTGGGTAAGCTCATGGGTTGTAGTTTCTCGCCTGTCAGATAAGAAAGATTAGGTCAAATTATCCCTTCACTTACAAAGAAGGGTCCATGTTGGATTGCCTCTCCCAATATGATGTAACAATTTCAAGCACACCAAATTCTGACTGAAACACTTTTCTAGTTGGAACTTTTGTGAACTTGACCCTTGATCAGCATTTATGCATATCCAGCCCAACTGTACGATGAAGTGAATCATTCCTCACAGTTATAATATTAAGGAACACAATCCTGAGCTCCTTTCACAAACAGAGTTTTTCAAACTTGGGGAAACTTTTTTAAAAGATATACTACTAGAGAGGGGAAAGGATACAAATATGTCACATAAGATATAATTAATAAATATCTTCAAACAACCAATTCCTTAGACATTGATATTTCATTCTACTATGGCACATTATATCCATGGCACATCAATCAACAAAAATAATTTAATATGCATGTGTCCACATGAATAGGCAATATATGCATATTCATGTGGACACATGCATATTATACATATATGTATCTATATACACACATGTTTACACATATATAAGTACATATATATACTATATATACACAGTTTTCTAAGTACATGCTGGTTAATTTGGTGCCAGTGATATATTTACACTTCTATTTGCTTGTCTGTTATTCTGAATTTAATTCTGTTTCTGCTGAATACCTGGGGACATCATCCATGTATGATATTTAAGTTTCTAGGATTGTTTTCTATTTGCCTGGCACTGAAAGTATGATCAAGAAATGTGAACTCCTCGCTGTAGCTATGTTTTTCAGGGGTATCTCTAAGTAGGTCTAGTACACTGACTCCAACACTATGAAGCTCATATTGGATTTCAATGTGTGGCTTTGAAATCCCAGGCATGGTGCAATTTTCTGAATTATTCACACATAATCACTCCATAGGGTTACATTTAAGCATGATGGGAAAGCGCCTTAAAGCAGGCAGCCATGAAGAGTCTTGTCCTGTAGTCGATATTCAGAATACATTAAGATTGATGATAACATAATGTTCATGATCTAAATGTGTTAAATTACCTATTCAGAGATTACGGTAGAGATAATGATTTCAGATGTCTCAGATAAGCATTTAATCATCATTTTCTCCACTTATTGTTATTAGATGGATATACATTCAAAAAGCAGAAGAAAAAGAAGACTAATTCACTAAGTGGCATTGATTCTACATAATGCATATTTAGAAATGCCCATCAAAAGTATGGCTATCAGAAATAATACAGTAAGTAAATAAATTATGTCTCTTAAACTAATAATGGAATAATACTATTACTACTGCTGCTAATAATCATGGTTTTAAAATGAAAGTACATACTATTTTCAGAATCTAAAAGAGTTAAAGAAGATATAAGCAAAATTACATCTTAAATAATCTAAAATTTATAATTAAAAAGGTGACTATTACAAATGATTTGGCAAAATATAGTTTCATAAGTTTAAGAAATGTAAAGCAACTTTTTAGATTTCTAAGAATAGTACACAAAGGAACAAATATAGTCCATTATAAGTAAAACTAGGTGAATATTACAGGTGAATATTATAGGTGAATACTAGGTGAATTGTATAATTTTATAACACTTGTTTTTAGTTTGTTCTCATTTGCAAACCCTGTCTTCTCAATCCACAAGGTACCCAGTATATATTATCCAAGCATATGGCTGGATACAACTGCTTTTGATGATTGAGGCACATAAAAAAGACTTGATGCTAGAATGAGCTTGGAATGAATAGCACTTTTAAAACAACTAGGACATAATTCATTGACCAAGAAGACAACTGGTAGACGATTAAGCTTACAGGGCCAGATCATAGGAGAATCCATAAACTATGGTAAATTCCAGTTGCCACGGTTGCCAATTAGAAGGTTTTAAGCAGCATGATGACACAATATTCAGTATAAGAAAAATGTCACCTCGGAACTCTCTGGTGATGAACTATTAGGAAGCAAAATTGGAGGTTGATAATTGGAAAGACTCGAGATATATTGTGAGCGTAGGAAAAAAACTTGATGGATTGATTTCAGAGTGTGATGAGGAAGTGGAAAGTAGAAATGAAACTGGGTAGAAAGAGACTGTAGGCAAGTGTAAACAGAGAAGAAATTTCAGTTTAAAATACCAGTGAGACGTCCAACAAGAAATTTCATAGCAGTGGAATGTACAAGTCTGGAGTTTAGAGTACATGTCCCAAGTCAGGAAATACATTTAAGGGTTATCAGCATGGAAATGACACTAAGCAAAAAAAGAAGATGGAAATCAGAACTCTGTCTATGAATGAATATTCATATTGTACTAAGAAAGCTAACATTATCTCTCTATTTTGACAAATGTACTCCAATTTCTTTATGTTAATCTCATGTTGCATTTAATGAGAACTGAGAAGGTAAGGAAAAAAAGCAGTTTTATTTAGGCAAATGTTTTGGTACATTTTTTACTTTACCATTTAATTAACACACTTAATCATAGCTAAAATATTTATATGAATCAATTTAATAAAACAAAATTGTTCCTTATTGATTTTAGCAAATATTATTTACTACATGTAAGAAAGTTGCTTCAGGGAAAGTAAAAACTGTTATGAGAAGTATAATTTACAACTAAGTTTAGGTAATTACTCAGTATCATTTCTACTGATTTTATTATATAAGCCTTGGATCATGTTTTCAACAAATAGTCAAGAAATGAAACCAGGATTCAAAATAAATAAATAAACACATATATTTATAGATCTTTTTTTCTCTGTCTTTAAAGTTAAGAGCTGCTTTTCTCATAGGCTATTTTCTTCCACAGAAAATACTATATTGGAGAAAATTTCTTTCATACTTCATGAGTGCAGAATTTATTAAATTTCTGGTTGGCTTTAGGCAGAAAGGTATGTTTGAGGTTAATGTGGGAAAATAATAAAATAAAATAAATGGAGGTGATTTAATCTGAAGGAAAAAATGCTTCCCAGAATTTCCAACATGAAACCACTTTTAAAGGAAAAAACACCTATGATACCTATAAGGTAGTTGTTTTCCTTCATGCCTTACAGCCTCAGTTCTCTGAAAGAAAGTTGTACTTAAAAAAATCTAGTGTCCCACATTTATAAGATGTTCAAAAATACTTGTTTATTTGACAGTGTTTGCCACTTGGTAATAAATTGTTATACTAATTTAAATGGCTAGACAAGTATATATATTTGAAAGTATTTCTTAATTTGAAATTTTCATTTGACATGACTTCCCAGTGATTTTACTATAAAGAGGATTTTATAATAGTCTTAAACGTGAGAGAAATCACACATGCAAAGGTGACAAAAATTATCTTCAATAACTGATGGGAAAATTTGCTAAGAGTAAAGATATTCTACTTATTAATACAAGTATAAATTCAAATTGGTAAACGTTAATAAAAAATACTAGGACTTCAAGTAACTGAGATAACATATGTAAGGTGTGTAAAAGAGTACCTACTACCCAGAATAGCCAATAAAAATAACCTTTAGAACTCAATAATAAGAAAACACACAAATCAATTAAAATATGGGCAAAAGATATGAACAGACACCTCATCAAGGAAGATATACAAATGGCAAATTAACACATGAAAACCTGCTCAACATCGTACGTAATTAGAGGATTCAAAATCAAAACAATGAGATACCACTACACATCTTTTAGAATGGCCAAAATCTCAAACACTGAGAACACCAAATAGTGACAAGGATATGGAACCATAGGAACTCTCATTCATTCCTGATGGGAATGAAAAATGATACAGACACTTTGGAAAACAGTCTGGCAGTTTTTTACAAAGTTAACATACTCTTACCATACAATCCAACAAATAAGCTCCTTGTTATTTACCCAAAAGAGTAGAAAACTCACATCTACACAAAAACCTGCACATTATGAATGTTTATAGCAGCTTTACTCATAACTGTCAAAACTTGGAAGCAACCAAGATGTCCTTCAATGGGTGAATGGATAAACAAACTGTGGTGCTTTTATACATTGGTATATTATTCAGCACTAAAAAGAAATGAGCTATCAAGTCATGAAAGTACATGGAGGAAACTTAAATGCCCATTGCTAAGTGAAACAAGGCAATTTGAAAATGCTGTGTACTGTGTGATTCCCATTATATTACATTCTGAAAAAAGCAAAACTATGGAGATAGTAAAAAGATAAATGGTGGCCAGAGGATCAAGAGGAGAGAAGGATGGATAGGTAGGTGGAGCACAGAGGATTTTTTAGGGCAGTGAAATTATTCTGTATGATACTGTAATGGTGGATATATGTCACTATACATTTTTCAAAAACCATAAAATTTTCACCATGAAAAGTAAGCCTTGGGCTTCCCTGGTGGTGCAGTGGTTGAGAGTCTGCCTGCCGATGCTGGGGACATGGGTTCATGCCCCGTTCCAGGAAGATCCCACATGCCACAGAGTGGCTAGGCCCATGAGCAATGGCCAATGCACCTATGCATCCAGAGCCTGTGCTCCACAATGGGAGAGACCACAACAGTGAGAGGCCCGCGTACCGCAAAAAAAAAAAAAAAAAAAAAAGTAAACCTTGTGCAAACTATGAACTTATTTAATGATATTGATTCAATATTGGTTCTTTGATTGTAATAAATGTACTACACAAATGCAAGATGTTAATAACAGGAGAGACTAGGGAAAGAGGAGAGGAGCTTAAGGGAATTCTCTGTACTTTCTTCTCAATTTTCCTCTGAACCTAAAACTGCACTAAAAAAATAAGTATCAATTTAAAAAACCAAACAAACCCAACAAAAAAAAAACAAGAAATGAGAAATTGTCTCTATGTCTTATAACTGCACATCTCTGGATGTTTACATACATATTGAAGTAGTTCCAATCTCCTAAATATTAGAGGAGATAATGTTAAATATATACCTGGAATCTAACAATGATCAATAAAAAAAATTGTTGGTTTTGTTGATGATTGTACTCCCGTGAGGGTTGTTATCTGAAAATCCACCATCAGCATTCAAATTCTATGAGATCATAATTTAAATAACTTGAGAAAAATTAGAAAGATTAAAATATTAATTGGACATTTCTAAACTAGTCATGGAAGAAAATGGTGGGGTTAATAAGGCAGAAATAAATTTAAAAATGGAATAAATTTTAGAGTAAGCAAATAGACATCACTGAATAAACAAATAATGAAGTATAAATTGCTGACAAAAGGCATCCTCCTGCTTCTCTCTAATTTCTTTCATCACATTCCAGAAAAATTGTAATCAAATTGTAAACAATAGTAAAGTATATTTAAAAACTAATCAAAAATATTGATGCAGAAGTGGGGGGGAAATACGTGAAAATAATGTAATATTTACAAGAGAATTTGTGTCTACAAATCAGAAGTACAGAAGACTCTTCCACGTGTACTTTCAGAACAATAGTCAATGAAAGAAACCACAGCAAAGAGAGGACGTGCCAAAAGAATGAGGACAAATATTATTGCAATTTTCCAAAATGGGAAATAAGGGGATTCTAAAACTACATATCAGTTAGCCAAAATGCTTGACATGTGTCTTGGCAAAATTCTGAAACAGATTATGTAGCAGATGGTTTGTGAACATTTCACAATTATATTGTTGATCACTAGGCTCCAACAGGAATTCACACGGTGCAAATCATACTAAAGTAATTGTCTTTCCATTTTCATTGTGGCATAAATTAGGTCAGTGGACTAGGGGGATACAGATTCATAACAACTTGAATTCAGCGAAGAATTTTGCAAAGATTGTTATCAAAATGTTTTGTGTGATTTTCTAAAATGTTTCTGGCATGAAAGTGCTATTACATGGAATTTTTTGTTGTTGAATAACTAATTCTTGTTATAAATTTGTGGATACAGTTCTGAATAAGTATCATATATCAGAAACACCTGTGGAGCATTTTCTAAAAACATGTGCTTAGATCCAAAGCCTACCGCAGATATCCTAATTCAGTAAGCATGGTTATATCTAGGTTATTTTAAACAATAATTTACAAAATAATATAATGCAACTGATTTTTCAATTTTATCTGAGAAAATTAATACTATTTATAATTATTCTTTTAGTTTTGGGGTTGCACTATTTATTTTTCATAAATGACTTTATTGTATCCTACTATAGCTACTATAGCTATTCCATTTATAATTCAAGTCATGATAATGGTATTATTTTCAGTTTTTACTTTAAACTTGATTTCTTAGCATTGTCTACTTTCAAAACGTTATGCAGATCAACACTTTAAAAGATATTACCGGGGATTCCCTGGTGGCACAGTGGTTGAGAGTCCACCTGCCGATGCAGGGGACATGGGTTCGTACCCCGGTCTGGGAAGATCCCACATGCCGCGGAGCGGCTGGGCCCGTGAGCCATGGCCGCTGAGCCTGCGCGTCCGGAGCCTGTGCTCCGCAAAGTGAGAGGCCACACAGTGAGAGGCTCACGTAACACAAAAAAAAAAAAAAAAAGATATTACCATATTATGAGTCCTCTCAAAACCCTTCAAGGACTTTACCTCTCATATGGAATAAAAAACCTATCCACAAACTTCTGTATAACTGAGCACCCTCTAACCTCTGAGATCTCACCTTCTAATGACTTTCTTTCTCATTCACTCTACTTCAGACAGAGTGCCCTTTTTTACTATGCTTCAAACAGGGCTGTCACCATATTGGTACCCTGGTATTTGCATTCCCTCTACCTTAGATATCCACATGGATTGTTCCATCCCTTATGTATTTTAGTTATTGTCTGTCTCCCACACAAGGATTTTTGTCTGTTTTATTCAATGTTGTATCCACAGATACTTCTTGGTATCTAGCATATATATATTAAGTGGAACATATATTAATGAGTGAATAAATAAATAAATAAGTTATCTTTGTTCCTATGTGTCTTAAAAATAGAATAACTGTTTTTATCCTGAAATTAATCAAGATATTGATTTTATAAATTATTGATTATAGGACTATATGAGACACCACCATTCTATTTAACATTGCCATATTCGTAAAAACATATTTAATAGGAGAGTTAACATTAAAAATACAAATACTTCCAAAGACTATATATCTTAGTCATTTGACTGCTTTATTTAAAATGCTGCCATTTTCCTTTCTAATTTACCTGTCTTTGCTATATTTGAGAGCATACTGACACAAATTTAATTAATACTTTCTGAAAAAATTATAAAATCATTTATTATGTCTGTTTCATGTCATAATGTTGTCAGTTATACTTAACATACACAAATACAACTCAAGAAGAAAAAGAAATATAACCCAATTTAAAATTTAGCAAAGGACATTAGACATTTATTCAAGGAAGATATATGAATGGCCAGTAAGCACATGAAATGATGCTCAAAATCATTAATCATTAGGAAAAAACAAATCAAAACAACAATGAGATACCACTTCACATGAACTAGGAGGAATAAAAAAGAAAAATACAATGAATATTGGCACGAAATAGAGAAAATGGAACCCTTATTCTTTGCTGATGTGATTGTAAGATGGTATAGTAGCTTTGGAAAACATTTTAGCCATTCGTCAAAATGTTAAACATAAGACCAAGCAATTCCATTTCTAGATGTATACCTCAAATTGATAGAAACAGGGGGCTTCCCTGGTGGCGCAGTGGTTGAGAACCTGCCTGCCAATGCAGGGAACACGGGTTCGAGCCCTGGTCTGGGAAGATCTCACATGTCGCAGAGCAACTGGGCCCGTGAGCCACAACTACTGAGCCTGCGCGTCTGGAGCCTATGCTCCGCAACGAGAGGCCAAGACAGTGAAAGGCCCGTGCACCGCGATGAAGAGTGGCCCCCACTCGCCGCAACTAGAGAAAGCCCTCGCACAGAAACGACGACCCAACACAGCCAAAAATAAATACATAAATTTATTTAAAAAAAAAAGATAAAAACATACTTTTACTTAATAATTTGAACATAAATATTTATAGCAGCATTATTAATGCTAATAAAAATGAAAACAATCCAAATATATATTAACTAATTAATAAAAAATAAGATATATACATATGATGATAATAGCAAGGACATGGAAGCAACATAAATGTCCACTGACAGATGAATGGATAAAGATGTAGTACATATACACAATGGAATATTACTTAGCCATTAAAAGGAATGAAATTGGGTCATTTGTAGAGACAAGGATGGATCTAGAGACTGTCATACAGAGTAAAGTAAGTCAGAAATAGAAAAACAAATATCATTTATTAATGTATACATGTAGGATCTAGAAAAATGGTATGGATGCAAAGCATTCTATTTGCAAAGCAGAAACAGAGACACAGATGAAGAGAATAAAAGTATAGACACCAAGGCAGAAAAGAGGGCGTGGAATGAATGGGAGACTGGGATTGACATATACACACCACTATGTATAAAATAGATAATTAACCAGAACCAGCTGTATAGCACAGGAACTCAAGTCTGTGCTCTATGGTGACCTAAATGGGAAAGAAATCCAAAAAAGAGCATATATATATATACACATACATACATACATATACAAATAGCGAATTCACTTTGCTGTGCAGCAGAAACTAACACAACATTGTAAAGCAACATAACCCAATTAAAAAAAAAAATCCACCAGAAGGCAGAAAGCAGAAGCAAGAAGAATTACAATTCTGCAGCCTGTGGAACAAAAAGCACATTCACAGAAAGATAGACAACATGAAAAGGCAGAGGGCTATGTATCAGATAAAGGAACAAGATAAAACCCCAGAAAAAGAATTAAATGAAGTGGAGATAGGAAACCTTCCAGAAAAAGAATTCCAAATAATGATAGTGAAGGTGATCCAGGACCTCAAAAAAGAACAGAGACAAAGATAGAGAAGATATAAGAAATGTTTAACAGAGACCTAGAAGAATTAAAGAACAAACAGAGATGAACAATACAATAACTGAAATGAAAAATACACTAGAAGGAATCAGTAGCAGAATAACTGAGGCAGGAGAATGGATAAGTGACCTGGAAGACAGAATGATGGAATTCACTGCTGCAGAACAGAATAAAGAAAAAAGAATGAAAAGAAATGAAGACAGCGTAATAGACCTCTGGGACAACAGTAAATGTAACAACATTCACATTAGAGAGGTCACAGAAGGAGAAGAGAGAGAGAAAGGACCCGAGAAAATATTTGAAGAGATTATAGTCAAAAACTTCCCTAACATGGGAAAGGAAAGAGCCACCCAAGTCCAGGAAGAACAGAGAGTCCCATACAGGATAAACCCAAGGAGAAATACGCCAAGACACATAGTAATCAAATTGGCAAAAATTAAAGACAAAGAAAAATTATTGAAAGCAGCAAGGGAAAAATGACAAATAACATACAAGGGAACTCCCATAGGGTTAACAGCTGATTTCTCAGCAGAAACTATACAAGCCAGAAGGGAGTGGCATTATACACTTAAAGTGATGAAAGGGAAGCACCTACAAACAAGATTACTCTAACTGGCAAGGTTCTCATTCAAATTCAATGGAGAAATCAAAAGCTTTACAGACAAGCAAAAGCTAAGAGAATTCAGCACCACAAAACCAGCTATACAACAAATGCTAAAGGAACTTCTCTAAGTGGGAAACACAAGAGAAGAAAAGGACCTACAAAAACAAACCCAAAACAATTAAGAAAATGGTCATAGGAACATACATATCGATAATTACCTTAAACATGAAAGGATTAAATGCTCCAACCAAAAGACACAGGCTTGCTGAATGGATACAAAAACAAGACCTATATATAAGCTGTCTACAGCAGACCCACTTCAGACCTAGGGACACATACAGACAGAAAGTGAGGGGATAGAAAAAGATATTCCATACAAATGGAAATCAAAAGAAAGCTGGAGGACTTCCCTGGTGGCGCAGTGGTTGAGAGTCCGCCTGCCGATGCAGGGGACACGGGTTTGTGCCCCGGTCTGGGAAGATCCCACATGCAGCGGAGCGGCTGGGCCCGTGAGCCATGGCCGTTGAGCCTGCGCGTCCAGAGCCTGTGCTCCGCAAGGGTAGAAGCCACAACAGTGAGAGGCCCGCGTACCGCAAAAAAAAAAAAAAAAAAAAGAAAGCTGGAGCAACAAAACTCATATCAGATAAAATAGACTTGAAAATAAAGAATGTTACTACAGACAAGGAAGGACAGTACATAATGATCAAGGGATCAATTCAAGAAGATATAACAATTATAAATATATACGCACCCTACATAGGAGCACCTCAATACATAAAGCAACTGCTAACAGCTATAAAAGAGGACATCGACAATAACACAAAACTAGTGGCAGACTTTAACACCACACTTACACCAATGGACATATATCCAAACAGAAAATTAATAAGGAAACACAAGCTTTAAATGACACAGTAGACTAGATAGATTTAATTGATATTTATAGGAAAATCCATCCAAAAATAGCAGATTACACTTTCTTCTCAAGTGCGTATGGAACATTTTCCAGGATAGTTCACATCTTGGGTCACAAATCAAGCCTCAGTAAATTTAAGAAAATTAAAATCATATCAAACATCTTTTCTGAACCCAAGGTTATGACATTAGAAATCAATTAGATGGAAAAAAAACATAAACAAACACAAACACATGGAGGCTAAACAATACATTACTAAATAACCAAGAGATCACTGAAGAAATCAAAAAGAAAATCAAAAAATACCTAGAGACAAATGACAATGAAAACACAATGATCCAAAACCTATGGGATGCAGCAAAAGCAGTTCTAACAGGGAAGTTTATAGCTATACAAGCCTACATCAAGAAACAAGAAAAATCTCAAATAAACAATCTAACCTTATACCTAAAGGAACTAGAGAAAGAAAAATAAACAAAAGCCAAAGTTAGCAGAAGGAAAGAAATCATAAAGAGCAGAGCAGAAATAAATGAAATAGAAACAAAGAAAACAGTTGCAAAGATCAATAAAACTAAAAGCTGGTTCTTTGAGAAGTTAAACAAATTGATAAACCATTAGCCAGCCTCATCAAGAAAAAGAGGGAGGGGAGTAAAATCAATAAAATTAGAAATGAAATAGGAGAAGTTGCAACAGGCACCGCAGAAATACAAAGCATCCTAAGAGACTACTACAAGCAACTCTATGCCAATAAATGGACAACCTGGAAGAAATGGACAAATTCTTAGAAAGGTATAACCTTCCAATACTGAATCAGGAAGAAATAGAAAATATGAACAGACCAACCACAAGTAATGAAATTGAAAGTGTAATTAAAAATCTTCCAACAAACAAAAGTCCAGAACCAGATGGCTTCACAGGTGAATTCGATCAAATATTTAGAGACGAGCTAACACCCATCCTTCTCAAACTCTTCCAAAAACTTGCAGAGGAAGGAACACTCCCAAACTCATTCTATGAGGCCACCGTCACCCTGACACCAAAACTCGAAAAAGATACTACTAATAAAGAAAATTAGAGACCAATATCAGTGATGAATATAGATGCAAAAATCCTCAACAAAATACCAGCAAACAGAATCCAACAGCACATTAAAAGGATCATACACCATGATCAAGTGGGATTTATCCCAGGGATGCAAGGATTCTTCAATATACACAAATCAATCAATGTGACACACTGTATTAACAAACTGAAGAATAAAAAACATATGATCATCTCAATAGATGCAGGAAAAGGTTTTGACACAACTCAACACCCATTTACGATAAAATCCCTACAGAAAGTGGGCATAGAGGGAACCTACATCAACATAATAAAGGCCATATATGACAAACCCACATTAAACATCATTCTCAATAGTGAAAAACTGAAAGCATTTCCTCTAAGATCAGAAAAAGACAGGGATGTCTACTCTCGTCACTATCATTCAACATAGTTTTGGAAGTCCTAGCCATGCCAATCAGAGAAGAAAAAGAAATAAAAGGAATACAAATTGGAAAAGAAGAAGGAAATCTGTCACTGTTTGCAGATGACATGATACTATACATAGAGAATTCTAAAGATGCCACCAGAAAACTACTAGAGCTAATTAATGAATTTGGTGAAGTAGCAGGATACAAAATTAATGCACAGAAATCTCTTGCATTCCTATACACTAATGATGAAAAATTTGAAAGAGAATTTAAGGAAACACTCCCATTTACCACTGCAACAAAAAGAATAAAATATCTAGGAATAAACCTCCCTAGGGATACAAAAGACCTGTATGCAGAAAACTATAAGACACTGATGAAAGAAATTAAAGATGATACCAACAGATAGAAAGATATACCGTGTTCTTGGATTGGAAGAATCAATATTGTGAAAATGACTACACTACCCAAATTAATCTACAGATTCGATGTAATCCCTATCAAATTACCAATCGTATGTTTTACAGAACGAGAACAAAATATCTTAAAATTTGTATGGAGATACAAAAGACCCCGAATAGGCAAAGCAATCTTGAGGGGAAAAAAAGGAGCTGAAGGAATTAGGCTCCCTGACTTCAGACTATACTACAAAGCTACAGTAATCAAAACAATATGGTACTGGCACAAAAACAGAAATATAGATCAATGGAACAGGATAGAAAGCCCAGAGATAAACCCACACACCTATGGTCAACTTATCTATGACAACAGAGGCAAGGATATACAATGGAGAAAAGAAAGTCTCTTCGATAAGTGGTGCTGGGAAAACTGGACAGCTACATGTAGAAGAATGAAATTAGAACACTCCCTAACACCATACACAAAATTAAACTCAAAATGGATTAGAGACCTATATGTAAGACTGGACACTGTAAAACTCTTAGTGGAAAACGTAGAAAGAACACTCATTGACATAAATCACAGCAAGATCTTTTTTGATCCATGTCTTAGAGAAATGGAAATAAAACCAAAAATAAACAGATTGGACCTAATGAAACTTAAAATCTTTTGCACAGCAAAGGAAACCATAAACAAGAGGAAAAGACAACCCTCAGAATGGGAGAAAATATTTGTGAACAAATCAACAGACAAAGGATTAATCTCCAAAATATAGAAACAGGTTATGCAGCTCAATATTTAAAAAACAAACAACCCAAACCAAAAATGGGCAGAAGACCTAAATAGACTTTTCTCCAAAGAAGACATACAGATGGCCAAGAAGCACATGAAAAACTGCTCAACAACACTAATTATTAGAGAAATGCAAATCAAAACTACAATGAGGTATCACCTCACACCAGTTAGAATGGGCATCATCATAAAATCTACAAACAATAAATGCTGGAAAGGGTGTGGAGAAAAGGGAACCCTCTTGCACTCTTGGTGGGAATGTAAATTGATACAGCCACTGTGGAAAACAGTATGGAGGTTCCTTAAAAAAACAAAAATAGAATTATCATATGACCCAGCAATTCCACTGCTGGGCATATACCCAGAGAAAATCATAATTCAAAAAGACACATACACCCCTCCCGATATTCCTTGCAGCACTATTAACAATAGCCAGGTCATGGAAACAACCTAAATGCCCATCGACAGACAAATGGATAAAGAAGATGTGGTACATATATACAATAGAGTATTACTCAGCCATAAAAAGGAACGAATTTGCGTTATTTATTGAGATGTGGATGGACCTAGAGACTGTCATATAGATTGAAGTAAGTCAGAAAGAGAAAAACAAATATTGTATATTAATGCATATATGTGGAACCTAGAAAAACGTACAGATGAACCGGTTTGCATTGCAGAAATTGAGACACAGATGTAGAGGACAACCTATGGACACCAAGGGGGGAAAGGGATGGGGGTGGTGGTGGGGAGATGAATTGGGAGATTGGCATTGACATGTATACACTGATGTGTATAAAATGGATGACTAATAAGAACATGCTATATAAAAAAATAAACAAAATAAAATTCAAAAAAAGAAGTGTTGATATATGCTACAATGTGGATGAATCTTGAAAACATTATGCTAAATGAAAGAAACCAGTCACCATTCTATTTCATGCTGCCATCCTCATAAAAACATATTTAATGATAAGAAATTTCACAGTCACAAAAGTCCACACCATCTGTTTCGACTTATATTTCCAAAATAGGCAAATTCATAGAGATGAAAAGTGGATTGGTAGTTCTAGGGAATGAAGGGGAAGGGGAGAGTGGAAAGTAGTTGCTAATGTGTAAACTCTAATGTGAAAAAGAAAAAAAAGGTTTCTTTTTCAAGTGAAAAAAATCTGAAATTAAATAATGGTGAAGGTTGCACAGCTCTGTGACTATACCAAAAAAGAAAAATAGAAGATGGATTTTATGATATGTGAATTGTATCTCAACAAAGCTCTTTAAAAATGCAATGTATGACATTGTGACTAATTACCTAATATTCTTGTTCAATATGGGAATACTTAAAACCTCTGGAGTAGCTTCCATTTATTTTTATTTTGAGTAGGATTTTCTTGTAAGGATGATAATGAGAGATCATCTTCTTTTTCTTTCTTTTTCTTGCTAATAGAATTTAGTGGACTAATGGGTGGGACTAAAGGCTTCAACTTTCTTCACCTTCCTCTGAGAAATCTGAGTCTTACCACATGGTTCTAGTGAAATTTATATGCATAAACCATACTTTGCCCATGTGAAACTGCACACTAAACACACCTTAATCAATCTAGGGTGCTTGCCCACTCTCAAGGCTGAAAAGCTTTTTGTATGACTGGAGAGCTCTGCTGTTCACCAGAGTCACTTGATAAAACCCACTGTATATATAATTTTTCTGAGCAATTCAACCTAATAGTTTTTGTGAAGACACATAGACTAAAATAAGCACAATACATGAAGCAATAGAAATATAGAAAATCAAAAGCTGTGATGTGAAGAATACAATGGTGTGTGTAATAGTATATTTTGAAGAACCTAGAGAAGCATAGATGGAGGATCTGAGTCATGGGCATGGCAAATTCTAGAACTGCTAATATGTTGCTAAGATACTAGCAACTAGAGCTATATAGCATCCAAAAAGGCAGTAAACAATGTCCTTTTCACCATGAGCCTCCTAGTTCCTCTTATTTCCAATGAATCCATAAATTAAACCCTATAATCAGCGATAATGTAGCATATAGTTCTGTAAGCAGATGTATCATAATAAGTATTTTTGTTCCTTTTTTTGGCTATACATGAATATCACAATTCATTTTTTTTCATATTTCAATAAAATCTATTCTCCTAAAGTAGCATTGAAAATACACTCTGTACTTCTCTCCTGCCCCCAAAGCCATACACACTGTTTTAAAAGTTTCTTACCCTTTGAATTTTTTTGACCTTAATCAAATCCTGAGATAGCAATTTAAATTTCACTATATATTTCTTTTTTTATTTAAGCCTCTCTCATGGGTAACTTCTTTCATTATTTTCAAAATCTCTAGCTTCTCTTAAAAATCTCATCTGACTAAGACCATTTTCTATTTTCAATTTATGATCCTTTTTTTGGTCAAATGTAATTTCTGTTATAATGATACTATTAATATAACTATCATTATGTTTTCACATTTATCCTTAAAGTAGAAAAGTTTGCATTTCTTCTTTCATTATGGTTTTCTCCCCACAAACTGACATAACATCGTCTGAAATACATGGAACTAAAAAGAGTTAATTCTTGCTTTTATTAGATTAGATAAATATCAGAAGTTTAGTTTGTATTTGTGTTTTCCTCCTTAAATTCTATTTTTTCTTTTGTTTTGTTTTGTTTTTTGTTTTGTGGACACAAAGTAAATTGAATGATTTATATGTGATTTTTGGTCTTATATGATTTCTCACAGTTTTTTTGTTTTTTTTCTTTTAATGCTTTAGCTGTGAAACACTTTCTTGAAATAAAATCCTACCTGGAAGAATAACATGTGAAATAAATTAATACTTAGTTGTTCTATCTTAAAATTCTGCCCACCCAGTCAGTGTTTCCCTCCTTCTCAAAGCAGTTCCTCAGCATTTTAGAATCTCTTTTAACACAAATTGAAAACCACAGTTTTATAATAACCTATAAATCATCCCATCCTTACTATAGATCAGCAACTATCAGACAGGATGATCTTGCCTTTACCCTAAGGGCATTTGATAATGTCTGGAGATAATTTTGATTGTCAACAACTGGGATGAAGTGTTCTTCTGACATCTAGAAAGCAGAGGTCAGAGATGCTGCTAAATTCCAACAAAGCATAGGACAGTCCCCCACAACCATATTTATCCAGCCCCAAGATTCAAAAGTGCCATTGTTGCAAAAACCTGTTATGGAAATTGATTATGAATGAACATGTGTGCAACCAACAATATTAATAATCTTGTTGTTAAAAATAATGTTTCCTATGGTCATGTCCTGAATGTAAAATTATAAACCAGTATGAGACATTATTTACATAAATTTGCATAAACTACTCTTTAATTCTCAGTAATGATAAGCAAGTACATTTGTAATGCATGTTTCCTAAGTAATACCAACCTGGAGGTGAAAATTAAGAAGTGGGTCAAATCTCAAATAAATCATGTTGACTTTTACTCTTAAACCTGCTCCTACGACACTGTTTTACAACACAGCAAATAGCACCAACAATGACTCAGTTGTTTAGACCAAAATCTTAGTCATCCATTATCTTTGACTGCTTTCTTTCTCTCACCCGACACATCTCATCCAATAGAAAATTCTAGTGTGCATTTGTGTGTGTGTGTGAAATGGTTAGAAGCAATCATCTTTTATATGAAAAATATATATTTGTTTTTGTACATAAGGGGAACACTTCTCCTCATTTCCAATCCTATTATTTTAAGCAAGACATCTGAACTGCAGAAATAGCCTCCAAATTGGCAAACTAGTTTCTGTACCACTGTTTGTGTTCTCTCTCCCTCCACAGGTTATTTTGCCATACATTAGTCAAAATTATACATTTAAGGTAGAAATAAGATCATGTTTCTCCTTTCTAAAACCTCTCCAATATATTTCCATCATATATAGCATAAAAAAATACAAAAAGGTAACATCTCACCAAGGAAAATATACAAATAGCAAATAAATATATGAAAAGATCCTCAACATTATATATCATAAGAGGATTGCAAATCAAAACAGTGAAATACCACTACATTTCTATTACAATGACTGAAATCCAAAACACTGACAGCACCAATTCCTGGTGAGCATATGGAAAAACAGGAATTCTCATTCATTATTGGTGGGAATGCAAAATGGTATAACCACTTTGGAAGACAGTAGCAATTTTTTATAAACCTAAACATACTCTTACCATAAGGCCCAGCAATTGTGCTCTTTGGTATTTACCCAAACGAGTTGAAACTTATGTTCACACAAAAAGTCTGCACATGAATCTTTGTAGCAGCTTTACTCATAATTGCCAAAATTTGGAAGGAACTAAGATGTCCTTCAAAAGGTGAACAGATAAACTGTGGTACATCCAGACAATGGAATATTATTCAGCCCTAAAATACATGAGCTATCAAGCCAAGAAAAGACATAGAAGAACCTTAAATGCATACTGCCAAGTGAAAGAAGCCAATCTGAAAATGCTACATTATATTTGCCTGCCAGGGCTGCTGTAATGAAATGCCACAGACTTGGTGGCTTAAACATAAATCTTCTTCACCTTTCTGGAGACTGAAAGTCCAAGATCAAGGTGTCAGAGGTTTGGTTTCTCCTGAGGCCTCTCTTTTTGGCTTGGAGGGGGCTACTTTCTTGCTGTGCCCTCACTGTCCTTTCCTCTTTGCACACACATCCCTGGTGCAGCTTTCTCTTCCCATAAGGACACCAATTATCTTGGATTATGCCCCCTGCTATGATCTCATTTCATCTAAATTACTTCCTTAAAGGCTTCATATTCAAATACAGTCAAAATAGGGGTGAGGATTTTGGATTCACTTCAAAACGTGAATTCTGGAAGACCACAATTCAATCTACAAAAGCTATATTCTTTATGATTCCAGCTATCTGACATTCTGAAAAAGGCAAAACTATGGAAACAGTAGAAAGAACAGTGGTTTACAGGGATGCTGGAGGAGAGAAGGATGAAGAGGCAGATGACAAGAAGATTTTCAGGTTAGTGAAACTACTCCGTGTGATACTGCAATGGTGGATACATGCCATTATACATTTGTCAAAATCCATAGAATGTACAATATCAAGAGTGAACCCTGGGGTAAACTATGGACTTTAGATAATAGTGATGTGTCAGTGTAGGTTCACAGTTGTAACAAATGTGCCTCTTTGGTGGGCACAAAATGAGAGAGAAATTTGGTCAGCAATTAAGGAAGATACAGAGAATGCACAAGAACTGCACACTGGCCAAGAGTATGAGAGATTTTAGGTTTGATGGGGTAGGAGGCTATGGGTGTGTGGAGCAGAGGACATATGGATACTCTATACTTTCCTACCTGATTTTGCTTTGAAACAAAAACTTCTCTAAAATATAAAGTCTATTAAAAAACAAAAGCAAAAAATAACCCAGCAAAGTTACTGTATTAGTTTCCTAGGGCTGCTGTAACAAAGTTCCACAAACTGGGTAAATTAAAACAACAGGGGTTACAGGGGTCTGCAGGCTAGAAATCAGAAATCAATGTGCTGGCAGGGCCAGGAAATCTTCCTCTGAAACCTGCAGGTGAATCCTTCCTTTCCTCTTTTTAGCTTCAGATTGGTTGTGGCAATCTTTGGTGTTTGGAGTTGCGTAACTCCTGTCTCTGCCTTTGTCATCACTGATATTCACTTGTGTGTCTCTGCATCTTCACACGGATGTCTCCTGATAAAGGCACCGGTCATAAGGGATTATTGACCCACCTTACTCAATTTTGACTTCATCTTAACCATTTACACTGGCAATGCCCCTATTTCCAAATAAGGCACATTCTGTTATACTGGAGGTTTGGTCTTCAACATATCTCTTTTTTGGTGGAGGGGACTCAATTTGACCCATAGCAATTACCATGACTACATGGTTGTTTACTTTATGGCCTCTGACTCTCCCTAAACTCAGTTTCTGCCCATCTGCTCCTCACCCATTTTATGAAGGCCACATGGGCCTTCATTGTTTTTCTGTAAACCTACAGAAAATGTTTCCACGGCATGTGGAATCCTCCCGGACTGGGGCACGAACCCGTGTCCCCTGCATCGGCAGGCGGACTCTCAACCACTGCACCACCAGGGAAGACACTGCACTTGTGATTTCTTTTGCTTGGAATACCCTTACCTGGAGATAGTTATGTGCCTCATTTCTTCACTTTATTCAGATCTCAGCTCAGATATGATCTTCTGAGAAAGTCTTCTCTGGCCAACCATCCTGCCACACTGTATCTCCAATATATGGAAACATCATTCTTTTTTTTTTTTTTTTTTTTTTTGTCTGCATCATGTGGCTTGCAGGATCTTAGTTCCCAGAAAAGGAATCAAAACCATGCCCCCTGCAGTGGAAGCACAGCGTCCTAACCACACGACTGCCAGGGAATTCCCTGTATCTCCTTTATTTCTTATCATAGTACTTCTTGTTGTTTGATCTTTGTTTTTATTTAATATATATCTCCATTCAAGAATGCAGGGGAATATTGTATCTCCAGCCGCTAGAATGGCTTGACATATGGTACGTACTTCAGGATATACATGAATGAGTGAAAGATAAAAGTCTGAGGAGATAACCAATAAATAGGTCACTCATCAGCCTCAGCCCATGAGACCCCAGGATAAACCTAAAAACTCTCATACTCTTTGCCAGTGTGCAGTTCTTGTGCATTCTCTGTATCTTCCTTAATTGCTGACCGAGTCTCTCTCTCATTAGACTGAAGTTCTTTCTTTTGCAAGGGTTGGTTCCTAAAGTTAGAAATTAAAGGAAAAAATCCCTTATATCATCAAAGTTTTTTTCTAAAAATTTCTTAACCCCCGTAAAAGAATATAATGATTCAATCCTGATTTTAGAGTAGAAAACTCTGGTTAGTAAAATGTGTATAGAAGTAAAATATGTACTGTAATTTATGACATAGAAAGAGTTCATATTCAAAATATGGTTTTGCAGCATCTACAATTGAATAAATTAAAGAGAGAGAGATTTTGTACAATTGAAATTGTGTAAGTTAAATATGAAAACGATATGACTACAATCTGCTCTTGACAAGGCTTCATGGCATAACCGTCAAGTTAACATCCATTGTGGTAGTTATGTCTGTTTAGCTTATTTCCTCTCTTCACAATGATGCACTGCATTGAATTGAGAGCAAGATGTTTCGTTCACCAAGGTTAACCTTATTTTATTAGACCACACATAAATTTGTGCTCCTGGTTTATCATAATATCCCTAGTCAAATATCTAATTCATTTGACCAACCCTTTCATTTAATTGGCCCTTTGAGCATGGCCTTTGCCTTGGGGTACACTATGAGATTTTTGGCCAGACCAACTTGGCAGCAAACACAATATCGCTCTCAAGTTATCTCTGCTGATAACCCACTGATGTTGTTGAACAGAGCAGTGAACTTACACAAATTCAATTGTACAAAATCTCTCTTTTATTTATGCAATTGTAGATGCTGCACACTGCCTCTTGCCCCTCAGGACATGTTGTTTTCCATCAGATTTACTAGCTTATAAGGTAAAGGAGAACTTTTGTTCCCTTCCTCCTTACTGTACAGCTATAAAGCTTGTCCACAAAATTGCTTCCTCTGTCTATCCTATTAGACTCATAGGATTATGTTAACATTGTCCAAAAACATACAACTTCTTTGAGTAATCACATCTTCTTGAACAAACTGCAATGCTTTATATAAAAGGAGAAGTCTATTATACATTCCCTACTTATTATCATAGTTCTAAATCACTTTCTCAAGTCTTATTATCATAGTTCTACTTATTATCATAGTTCTAAATCACTTTCTCAAGTCTTTCATGTACTTCCTTACTCCTTCTTTCTGATCCTCCAAGACATATGACTTAATTGTTGTCTATAACTTATCCTTTGAAACTGAGCATCTTTCCTGTTCCTCTTGATGTGATCTTGGCCCTTTCAGCAATGAGCCTGGATAACCTCCCAGCTATATCACCTGCAGCTGCCTGGTACAAATACCCATCTTGTTTCTGCAACTCCTAGGATACATCTCCCCAGCATTCCCATGTGTGGGGGAGATACCACTGGCTTCAAGAGTTAGAACCGGGCAGAACTCATAGTACTGTGATTCACATATTTTTCATTAAAAAAAAAAAAGCTTTTCTCTCCCCTTCTTTCTGTTTAATCCACATACAACACACATCCAGACCACTTGCTATTCATAAATATTCTTGCGATGCTCTGCACAAACAAGACATTTCCATCTACAGGTCATGCACAGCTACTTGTTTTTTCAACAGTGAAGGGATTTAGCTCATCTGTCCATATGGTCACAGCATCCTCCTGTGACTAGGGAGAGGCATTCATGAAACAGCTGTCCAGCTTTAAGAGCTCCTGTTCTGAAACAGAACAAACTGCACAATCTGGAAACAAACCCCAAGACTATGTCTGTTGTAGGAGTTCTCTAATAAACAGAAATAGATATGCTGAAAGAAGCCAATTGTGCTTAAAGCTATGCTGTTTTTTCCTTATACATGCTTTTGAGTTTCATAAAAATGGCTCAGGTTTGAGAATTTCCTGTGTCACCATTTTAAGTCTGAAAAAGAGAATAATATAATGATTTCAGTAATAGTCCCCAAAGAACCAAAGCAATGATATTAGGAATTAATTGAGCTTGACCTGTTTGTTTATAATCCTGCGTATAAGTAATGGCAAAGAAAATTCACATTTTGTATTATTCTATGTCCGATGAATTATTTTTCTCTAAAAGGAGCTACCAAAAATGAGTTTTTGTTTATGGGGAAAAATAGCCATGGGTAATATCAAACAACACAAAATCATGCTCTTTTAAAATAAAGTGTCTTAAGTTTGGGCATAACTTAATGTTTTACCAGACAATAATAAAATATACATGCATGTCTATGAAAATTTAGAAACCCTAAATTTACCACTGAACCAGCTAGAGTGTTTTTCTTTTTTAACATAATGACTATCCCCCCATGTTTCAATTGTTAGAAAATGAGCTCAATTAGTTCCTTCTAGTCTGTTTTATATGTGTATGATCAATAGCTAGCAGAGACCAGAGAAATTGCTCAATGAATTTTTATGAATTAATATTATTAACAATAACTTTAATTTATTGATGTATATTATATGCAAATCCCCTGCTTATAAATTCCACACTTTTAAATAATCAACTATTGAGGTATAATTTACACAGAACAAAATGCTGAATGTGTAGTTCAAATGAGTTTGTCAAATGTATAACCGCTACCTGAATCAAGGCGTGGAATGCTTCCATCTCCCCCCAAAAGTTACTTTTTCCTTTTCACAGCATATCTTCAACCCTTTCTCAATTCATGGCTTCAAGTATCCACTTACCCACTTCCTATTACTATATATTTGTATTTTCTAGGGCTTAATATACATAGAATTATTCAGTAGGCATTTTATATATGTCTGACTTTCTTTGTTTAGTACTAAATTTTTTTGAAATTAATCCATGTGGCTGCACCTACCAGTAGTTTGTTCATTGTTGCTGGGTACAGTGTTTGAATACCCCACCATTTGTTTAACCATCTACATGTTGCTGGGCATTTGGGTTGTTTCCAGTTTAGGAATACTATTGATAAAACTGATAAGAATTCCTGTACAAGTTGTATAGACATCTGTTTGTATTTCCCTTGGGTAAATATCTAGGAATAGGTTTGCTAAGTTGTATGGTAAACATATGATTAATTTGATGAGATGTACTGTTTTACAATCTTACCGCAGTGTATGAGAGTTCAAGTTTTTCCAAATCATAATAAACACTTGTCACAGTCAATCTTTTAAACTGTGTTCATTCCAGTGGGTTTGTGGTATCTAGTTGTAGTTTTAATTTGCATTTACTTAATGACCAATGAGAGTAAATATCTTTTCATGTGCTTATTGGTCATGTTTAAATTTTGTTATGTGAAGTGTCTGTACAAATATTTTGTAATTTTTATTTGGTCATTTGTTTTTCTATTATTATTTGTAAGGATTCTTTATATATCAGGATTTAAGGCCTTCATTAGATACATGTACTGAAAATACTGTCTTTTAGTCTTTGTCTTTTCTTTCTTTTTTCTTTCTTTCACAGTATCTTTTAAAAAGGAGACATTTTAAAATTTTTGATAAATTGTAATTTATCATTTTTTACTTTTAAGTTAATCATTTTGATTCTTCAGACATTGTTTTACAGTACATCTTGAAATTACATAGTGTAAATCTTCAAACTTTTTTTTTAATCAAAAATTGTTTTGACTTTCCTAGGTACTTTGAGTTTTCATAAAGGAAAATGTAATTCAGTTATATTTAGGATTAATGTGTCTCTTTCTACAAATGGCCTGTTGGGACCTGGATATGAATTAGATGTTCTTTTAACTCCTTGAACATCTTTATAATATACCTCTTTTAAAGTTATTGTCTGCTACTTCTATCATCCATCATTTATGGATATGTTTCTATGGTACTGATTGATTTTTTCTGATTACTGGTATGTCTATTAGATTTTATGGAATATTGTGCATTGTAGATGTTATGTTTTTGAGTGTCTAGGGTTTTCTTTCTTTTTTAAAAAAACATTCTTTAAAGAGTGTTGTTCTGACATATAGTTAATTTAATTTTAATTCAACTTGATCCTTTCAAGACTTGTTTCTAAGCTTTCTTAGTATGGGTATAGAGTAACCTTTGTTCTGGAAATAGTTCAGCTTCAAGGTAGGGACTTTCTGGAGTCTTTATTGAACGTCCAGGTTTCAATGAGGTCACTTCACTCTTGCTGTATAGTTTATGTAGGGTAGCAGAAAAATACCTACTCCAAATATGCCTCTTTGACATATGGATTATTTTGAGTTGATTATTTTGAGAAACTGCAGATAGAGGAGAAGCTCTAAAAAGAGAGTAGAAGTTATCTTTTTGTAAAGGAAATTTACATTAGAAAGGGGACGATTCTAAGAAAGAGAGCTATTATCAGAGATAACTTGTTTTACCTGAGAGACTTATCTGCAAGGCAGGGCAACATTTATTTACCAAACATTTTCTTTTCTCATTTTCCCATGAATTTCCTTCCTCCTTTTGAAGCCCCAGGTCCCTATCCCTTTCCTTAGTCTCAATGGCTTATAAGCCATTTTGTAACCAAGCAGGATCCTATGGGGTTTTCCCATGACAGACCCCTCCCCCATGTCCTCTGCTGTAGCTCCTCTCTGAAGTACCCAGATAATAGTATTTCATGCATATTTCCTGAGTTTTTCAGTTGCTAAAAACCTCCACCAAATGGAAAAAATTTACTACTTGATGATCATGATCATGTAGCCCCCAGACCTCCTGGCACATAGGGATTAATCACCATCAACCAATCAGAGAACTGTGCACCAGCCAATCACATATCCTGGGGTACCCCTCCCTCACCTTGCCTTTAAAAACGCTTTGCTGAAACCTTTCAGGGAGTTTGGTTTTTTAAGCATGAACCATCCGTTCTCCTTGCATGGTCCTGAAATAAATCTTCCTCTGCTCCAAATTCTGAAGCTTCTATATCTTTTGGCTTTACTGAGCCTCAGGCACATGAACTTGCATTCAGTAATATTTTGATCTCATATCTTTGTGGGGATGCCGTAAGTACATACATACATAATTAATTTTTTCTCTCTTGTTAATCTGTCTTTTACTGCAGGGAGGCCTCAGCCAGGAAGCTAAAAGGGCAGAGGGGAAATTATTTTTCCTCCTCTACACTTAGTATGTGATCAAAACTTAAGGGACCCTTATGCAAATTTCTGGAATTTTCCTCTGGATCTCTTTCTCTATTCTGTTCTGCAAATTTCATCTTTCTCCATGTCCCTGAATTCTGATATGTCTTATCTGATATCTGTTAGTGAGGCACTTATTTTCTGTTGCATTCTGTTCTGTCTCTAAGCTGGAGTGGTAATGTACCTCCAGACAAACAAGCAGCTCAGAAAATTGTAAGCTTCACTTAGTTTGCTTTTCTTTGCACTGTGATCTCTCAGAGACCATCAACTACTGTTATCCACTAAGCTGTGCAGTCATATGTTGAGACTTCATGAGGCCAAGCAAAGAACAGGCTTCTGGGGAAATAACAATAACATGGAAAGAACAGCTACAGGGAGCTCTTAGAGTTTTGAGACAGCTGAGCTCCAAACAAGACTAAAGTGACCTCATTGAGCCCCTGGGACATTTAAGAGAGACTTTAGAAAGGCCCTACCTTGAGAGCAGGGCTTAACATCTCCCAGAATAAAGATTATCTCTACCTACACGAAAAAAGCTTAGAAACAAGTCCCAGTAAAAACAATTGGAAGTTGGAAGCAAAAGATTATAGGCACTATGGTAAAATCAGAATAAATGCTTTGTTTTCTGTTTCTGGGGTCTACTATCTATGAAATAGTCCACTCAAACTATATGAAATATGTTTGTAATAAATAAATTCTTTTAAAAAATCATTCCTTCAGCCAGTTTGTGGATGAAATATTTTTTCTCTCCTTCCTTCATTTTGATAATATATCTTCTTGTCATTTTCTTTCCATTAAGTCAATTCTCTTTTGATGGGTTTAGCTTTCCTTTTAAAATCTTGTTTTTATATTCATTTGATTGTAACCTTAATTTATTAGCTCTAAAGTGTTTAAAAATATTTATCATATTTTAACTCATCATTTTAAATAACATTTATTTTAGCCGTATGAATTTTTACATATTTCTACCTTATTTTAGCTCTATTTCCATTTTTTAAATTTTAATTTTCTCTAGATAGTTGGTTTATTTAATATTAACTACCTTAATTACTTTAGAAATTTATTTATGTATTTCAAATTTCTGTCTCTAATTTATTCATCTAATTTTTAAGCTAATATGCTACTAAGCACTTATAATTTCATATTAATTATCCTTTCATTTTTTTCCAGTGTTATGTTATATTCAATAAAATCATTTTTTTTTTTTTCAATAATCCTGACAGAGCAAATAGGGGATGAAAGATTCAGGAAAAACTTCAACTCCATTATCCATTGCTTTAAAGATTTAGTCCCCCAAATTCTCACCTCAGCTTACAAAGGAGACCTAAAAAATAGTGATTCTTTACCCAGTCATTCAAAAAATTACTGAGACACAGAAAACTGCCTCAGTTAGGCCTTCTCTAAACATTTATGCGATTCCCAAGGGTGAGCAGGACACTTTTATTAGCAGGTTTAGTTCCTTCAAGAGTGATCAGTCACTTCAGTAAACAAAGCATTTGCAAAGTAACACAGTATGTCTTCTTGTCTGCAGGGTTCAGGTACACATTTGAACACTGAAGAATGAAAAAAGCTCTCTTGGAATGCAGTTCAGCTCAAAAGAGCTTACTGGTTGGAGGAAGGAACAAAACCCATCCTTCAGCAAATTCAGCATTACGGTAATGCTCCAGCATCTCATCACCAGTCCTGAGGGACTCAACTGTCTCCGTAGTAAATACAAGTCATCCTGATGATGATATATGCATCTGCCCTATGATGCCCACTGATTTGCCTGTGGTCTAATATCTGGAAAGATTTGAAAGGTAGAGCAGCTCTTTCCCATATACTACTGAAAGATCTCCAAATTTAAGAGGTACTATTACTAATAATCTGCTTGTCAGCTCAAAAGTCCAGCACCTGTCCGGAGCCCAAGGATGATTTGAGGGAAAGTGTAAGCCATCTTTCTGTTCAGCTTCAGTATGAAGTTAGAGGTCTGAGAAAGAATAATATGCATATAAATGGAATCCAAGTCTTAGAGGACACCAAAAAGGGAATTTTCAAGTTAATTCTTGTACAACCTAGATGTTCAAATTAGCACACAATCACTTCAGCTTCTCTAAATAAAGCTGCTTAAGAAATAGGAATCAGAGATTAAGACAGAGATTTTTGGAGTTTTCCAAAACGAGATGTTCTGTTGATTTCTCCTGTAGGATTTATCGGCAGGAAAATGAAAGAGAGCTCTGAGGTCTTTTCTCTTCCTATAAGGACACCAGTCCTATTGCATTAAGTCCTTTATGAGTCCCTTATGACCTCATTTAACCTTATTCATCCCCTTAAAGGCTTTATCTCCAAATACAGTCACACTGAGTATTAGTGCTATACATGTGAGCTTTGAGGAAACACAATTCATTCCATAGCAACTACTGTTACAGGCATTCACATAGATGAAATTCAGAACCAGAGTATTAAGTGAAAAAGTTGCAGAAATTATGAAAACATTTCAAAAAGTTAAAAAGCATACAATACAAAACACTATATATTGGGGGTATATATATATATATATATATATATATATACACACATATACATAATGTAATACATTTATTAAAACTATAATAAAAGAAGGAAAATTGTAAAACCCATACTTGGCTTATTTGTCAATGTTTGCTGTAGTAAGAGAGAGGGAGACACTGCAGCTGAATGCACAGGAGATCCACAGTAAGGATAATGTTCCATTGCATAACTTGGCTGGTAGATATATGACAATTTATCTTATTCCTAGTAACGCACGTTTCAAATTTCATACTTCTTATCCTATTATGGTAAGATATATTCTTAATTCAGACATGTTAAAATTGAAAAAAAGTGCATGCTATTATTAATGAAATATAATATACCTTTTTATACTAGTGACATTTTAGTATTCAAACTATGGAACAACCTATCAAATTGATTCAGTATCATTAAACACATTTTCTATAAATTTATTGTAGTTAAAAATAAGTGATTTAGGTCTTCCTTGGTGGTGTGGTGGTTAAGAATCCTCCTACTAATGCAGGGGACATGGGTTTGAGCCCTGGTCCAGGAAGATCCCACATGCTGTGGAACAACTAAGCCCGTGCGCCACAACTACTGGGCCTGTGCTCTAGAGCCTGTGAGCCACAACTACTGAGACCACGAGCCACAACTACTGAGGCCTGCACCTAGAGCCCATGCCCTGCAACAAGAGAAGCCACTGTAATGAGAAGCCTGAGCACCGCAACGAAGAGCAGCCCCTGGTCACCGCAACTAGAGAAAGCCTGCGCACGTAGCAACGAAGACCCAACGTAGCCAAAAAAAAAAAAAAGGGGGGAGAGGATTTATCTCCCTGTTGTTCAAAACAATAAAGTATATTTTTTCTTAAAGCTCAGTTTTGGTTTTCTATTATTCTTAAACCTGAACCTAAAGTATCTTAGTATAATTTCACATTTAATATTTTATTGTTCTGTGTTCCCTACAGTGTACTTTTTAACAAAAGAACATTTTAATATGTCTTAGATTTCTATGGTTATATGTGAATTTTCTTTTTGCTACTTTTAATTGGAGATTTGATTGTTTCCATTTCTGTTGATCACCCCCACCTCATTACCCTCGATTTTTAAATTCCACGAAGAAATAGAGTATTGGCCTTTCAGTTTTTGTAATTGGATGTTGTATCACTTGGCTGTGTCAGGTTCTCTGATTGATTACAAAAAGCATTACGCTTATTTTGTTAATTAACTTTAATCCCTATACAGTCAGTTAAAAATATAACTCTTTGTAATCTACTTAAATGTAAGAAATTTAAATGCCTGTCTCTATCCCAAACTCTGTTAAAATCATTTCAGCGGAAAAGGTTGTCAAATTTCCAAGTAAACATATCATTATTTAGCATTCATGCATTATGGATTTTTTTCTTTTTTCTTTTTTTCTTTTTAGTTTTACATCTCATGCATTTCATTATCATTATCTGTTATCCAACTAGAGAGCACACCCACTCTATAAGTTCTACATAGTGTGTTTTTGTGAGAGCACATAGTTGAATTAAAAGTGCAATGCCAGAGCTAGGCATTTGTGGTTAGGTATTTTACAATTAATTTAGTGCAACAATGCTAATTTAGGTCCGCATTAATATTCTTTTTTCAAACAGGCTGAAAATGTAATTGCAGTGTACACAAGACAAATAATAGGAATGGCTTGCCTAATTTATTACTCTAAAAAAGAATTAGTGTGATAGCCAATTAAAGGATGCTTTTAAATATAGTTATTATATTGTTTATCATGCAGAATTAACTCACAGAAGGTTAAAGGTGTTATTAAAAACATTAATTTAATTCCTTTTATAAATGACACAAAATTATTATAAAACATGATATATGGTCATGAAAGATCACTTTAATGAAGTCATGGAATAATTAGAGGAGTTATGATAATTTGCTTCTAATAAAATGAGAAGTCTAATAGCACATTTTCTTTTTCTTATTTTCAAAGGAATAAGTGATAAATTTAATAAAATTGGCTCTCTATATTATATTCCATATAATGTGTAGTATATATACATATATATTCTACTGCCAGTAATAACACTTCTGTTTCCTTTGTTAAAGATGGCTGCTTTTATTTCAAAACTATGAAGTAAAAGATGTCAATCAGTTCTAACATTAATACTTATTGCTTTTTGTTGCCTTTCCACACAAAGTGGAATTAAAACAAACACAAGCAAGGAAGGATATTTGAAAAGAAAAATGAATGAAGAAAATAATAGTTTCTGCTTTCCTCCAAAATATGCTTCAATTCAGTTTACAATCTTCTGTTGGAATCCCAGCAAACAAAAAATCTCTCCTTACATGCTTCTATCAGTGTTCCTCAGAACCTTTTTGTTTCTTGAGATATTAATTGACATTCTGTAGGAAAAGAAAATTTTTAATTTTGCTGTTCTTGTTAAATATTTGCTATCCTAAACAAATACAATTAAATTTAAAAGCAAGACTGAAGATTTCTTAAATAGGTGCTAATAATCTTTATGAATGTCTAAGAATGGGAAATAGATTTAATTATTTCCCCAAACAATTATTAAGAGGGAGGGGATATATGTATACATATAGCTGATTCACTTCATTATACAGCAGAAACTAACACAATATTGTAAAGAAATTATACCCTAATTTAAAAAAAAGAATAAGTCACCAATTAACATTTCTAAGAATATTGTACATCATAAAAGGTCTACACAATTTAGTTAGTTTGGAGATAAAAAAAAATTCTGGTTCTCAAATACCTAACAATTTCCACCCTCATGCAGGCTCTACCATATATTTTTTAAACATCTCAAAATGTCATTCAGAAAGTCTCCAGTCACTAAAATAGCAACTGAAGTATAAGAGGTGATAATGATAAATATAAATAGTGATAAAACATGTATTTGAATTTTATCGTTATCTCTTCGCTCTTGAGAACTAGAAATTTTGTAATTATTGCATATAAGGATTTCCAAGTATTTCATCTTTAATTTTTTAGAAAATTCACAGATCTATTGGCTCAGGAAAAGAAGATGAATACTGGAAGGGCACATATTTTATATTTTGGTGTGATGAGCCAGCTACTGCAGGCTTTATATTCATATTTATAACCAACTAAGAAGTCATGAATCCTAAGTGATTATGATTAGCAATTGCTTAAGCAAAATCAGAATTAATAATGGATAAGGAATATTTTCATCTTTAATATACAGTGAGAAATATTGTAAAATTAATATATCACTCTGCCACCAAGTGCCAACCTGTTAATATACAAATTCAAGATCGGGGTGATATTTATCACAAGATGCTACAAAGGAGAGGAAGAAAGGATTCCCTGTTGAAACTCCAAAGAGATGTATCAAAACTTACCCTTTCCCCTTCCTTTATTCTAACCTCTAATGTTATAAAATGTGGGCTGTTTTAGCAATTGTGGACTAGAACAGGGTTATAATAGCTGTTTTAATTTAGATATGCACTCATCCTATTCAAATTTTAAAAGCTTGCGTTACTTTGAGACATATCTTGGCCTCCAGTTGCTGATTTATAGCATGGGATCAATAACATCTAACATTCTATAAACCAAAATGTTGAAAGTCATTACCACTTTACACAATGGATTCTAGGGAGACATAAAGTAATGTGGGTAAGAGGGCCATTTTCAGTTCCCCATAACTATTGTCTGACAATATCACTCCACCATTGTTTATTGAGATATGAGTAATCATTATTAGTAATTAATAATATTATATATATAATTTGCCAGTAAATAACTTTGAAATATTACCTTCTAAATCTATTTTGTGAACTTGTACTACAAAATATATACTCACCGGAATATTTTATTTTACCCCTGGCAAAATTATAAAGAGTTGATCTCACACCAAATTTACAGTCTGAATTTTTCTTTCCTACCTCTTGGTTATCCTTAATCTGTATTTCTTTATTATTACTACTTCAGTGACATTAAAGCATCTTTGACCTATTGTATCACATCCTAGCCTTTACCTGCAATATGTTATTTTTATTTATTTTCAGCTTACTTCAAAAATCTATGAATCTGTCTAAATGCTAAATACCAAATCATATGTTATTTGGAGAAAAGATACCATAGAAATTTAAGAAATAGTAAGAAAATATGCCTACTTTTTTTGAAAACTACTCTTGTTTTAGTATAATGCCATTCTGGAGTTAATTATAGTAAATTATTTTATATTTACCACTACCATTAATTTGAATGTACTTTTAGATGTGATTGATAATTTAAAGTGTAAGCCTTTATTAACAGGATTTTAGTAATTGTTGAATCACTCATTAATCAATAACCAGTTATAGAGTAAATACTGTTGAGGAAATGTTCTAAACACTATGTAGGATTTAAAATATATTCAATAGGCCCCTATCCTCAAAGAGCTCAGAGTTTTAGAGGTATTTTGCATGGTGGTATTTGTTCCCATATGTTTATTTTGCAGTTAATTTATTCTTGAATTTATTGTTCATAAAATTTTTCACTTCTAAATATATTAACAACTCCAATTCAGATTTTGTCATTATAGATGATGTTCAATTGTTCTGTGAAGGATTCCTACCGATTTCTGATATTCAGACAGTGAAATGGGTAGTTATTTTTTGTCTGCTTCCTTTTTTCTTGAGAGAAAAAAATACTTAATCATGAATGTGAAGCTTGAAATAAAAGATGATATTAAATTCAAATTCCATCATTAACATCAGTCACCATTTCAGAAGATAAACTGTACTTTTCTTCAAGATGATGACACAAAAAATCCATTCTACTTAACAAAAAACATGAGCACGTCTTTTAGGAAATAAAATGTCTCTGTCAGTCAAGATAGTTGTACTCCTATGCGTGTGTTTTCAAATCGAGTTACATTGTCTTTGCTTATGGTGAGGAGTGTGAAAGTTGGAAGGCATAATTAAAAAAAAAAAACACCTAAGTAATATTTGTGTGCATTTTCATTTATCTTTAGGTAAGCACTTAATGATAAAAAATGGTCAGATTTACATTTTAAAATGCAGTATACTCCTGTCACATCATTGGAGAATTCTGGAATACCATCTAGTCAAAAGATGGATACATTATACTTCTAATAAAAGGAATGTGCCTTGACACCGAGAATAACCGCCTTCAAGATAGATCACTTAATTTCATATTAACATAGTTTAAAATTTTCCTATAGTGCTATACATATATTTGAAAGATTATATAGTTTGTAAAATAGCTAGATGGATGCCATCTATGAGAGGCCACTCAGTTTAAGAAATAGAGCATAACCTCTGTTTTAGTTTAATGCATACAGTGTGCTTTTCACCATTCTAACTCTCCTTGATCACCCCAAGAAAATTATAAAGCTGTTAGTGTATTTTCCTTAATTTTATTTATAAAAATTAAACTAAACCATGTGTGGTTCCTTTTTGCCAGTTTCTGAACAGTTAAACTCATTAAATAGGATTTATACTACATTTATTTGTCTGTGACAATTATTATTCCGTTTTGCAGATTATGTTTATAATTTTCATTCAGGCAGATTCATCATCTGAACTTTGTTCATTTTTACCTCTTCACAGTACTTTATAGCATGAATATACAACAATTATTTTATCCATGCTACTGTGCATGGATTCCTGTGCTGTTTTCAGTCATTGCTGTTATTGAACAAGTTTGCTCAGATGTACCTGTGCAAATATTTCTATGCCATACACACTGGAACTGAAATTCTGTTATAAGTGTATTGAACTTTATTTAGTAACAGCACCAAGGGAACTCAGCTGCTCAAAATTTGGACTCTGAAGTCAGAACAGTGCTGTGTCAGCCAAGCACAGGGAACTTGGCTTTCCTGGCAAGTACAGTGGTAGAGGGATTTACATACTCTGAACCAGAGGTGCCATTTATTATGCCCAGTCTTGTATCATGCTTCTGGTAAGCAGGTAGCACTGAAACTGTGTTTCTGCTAGAAAAGCCTCATAGCATATGGAAATCTTTCTATAGGCTTTGTGCTTGCTGACTACAGTGAGTCCCCTACATATGAATGAATTCTCTTCCGAGAGTGCATTTGTAAGTCCAATTTGTTTGTAAGTCCAACAAGGTTAGCCTAGGTACCCAACTAATACAATCGGCTATATACCGCTGCTTTTACACTTGCTTCCAGACATCCTGGGCTTGAATTAAAGACACTGTACTACTGTACTCTATACTGTACTGTACAGTAAAGTACACAAAGTCACAACCACTGTACAAGATGCATGCACATGACACTGTACACCAGACACATGAACTAACTTACATGATTGGACATGTGAATACACGTTTGCATCTTTGAAACTTCACAGATTGTAGGTTCACATGTAGGGGACTTACTGTATTTAGAATCCAAGTCACATTTCTACTAGGAACAGGATTGCTGTATCATAAGATATATGTGGTTTCAATTTTAGTAGCTACTGCCTAAATGTTTTTTCCAAAGCAATGTACCAATTTACATTCCTAGCAACACTTTATTCCTAGCAACTCTTCCATAACTTTGGTACACTGGAAATTTTTAGACATTTTAAGTTTTGCCAAGTTAAGAAGAACCAAGTTAAGGTATGACAAGAAATGGTACCCTATGGTGGTTTTGCATTTCCTGATTACTAACATTACTGAAATTGACCCTGTAAAGTGCTTATTCTTGACTTGAGGCCACTTTTTCCTTGGGTTGTTTTTTATTATAAATTTTATGAATAATTTGTATATTCTGTATATTACAGTTACAATATTGCATCTCCTGATGTGTGTGGCTTATCTGTCCACTCCCTTTATGATGTTTCTTAAAATTAAGAATGTTTTAAGTTGTCAAATTTGTTTCTTCAACTTTGCATTTTTGCATCTCATTGTAAGAAATATTTACTATCCAAGATCTGAAGATAAACTTCAGTCTTTTCTTCCAAAATATTTTAAATTTTGCCTTACACAGTAATTTCCTTAATTCACATGTAACTGATTTTTAATTCCCCCCTTTGGGTATGTGTGCTAATAATCTTTAAAAGATCTAAGGAGAGATCTAAAGGAAGTTGGAATTTATTAGAATAAGGGCCAAGGCGACAATATTAATAATACATTATTATATAGTATATTTAAAGCTATTAGCTTGATGCTACAAAGCCTAGGAAGGAGGGAAGATGGAAACTTGTTTTCTGTATTTCCATATGGATAAACAACTTTTCTCACCACATGCCCCTTATTGAATTTTCTATCCTTTCTCCACTTAGCAATACCATCTCTAGCAGGTGTCAGGATTTGTGGGCCTTTTTCTAGGCTTCCTATTCATTTTCTTGTTATATTTTTCAATCCTGCTGTTAATACCAAAAAGTGGTGCAACAGAAAGCATTTATTGTTCTAGAGCCCCGTCCCCTTGGTTGAAACTATTCTAATTTCCAATGTTTTCCAATGAATTCCAATGTTGGCCATGTGATTCTGTTGAAAGCCCACCACTGTATCTGGAAAAGGTAAAAGTCTTAAGGGGGAAAAGCATATCATATGATACATTCTGCTATGAGCTGCATGTTTGTGTCCTCTCCAAATTCATATGTGAAATCCTAACTCCCAAAGACGGTGGTATTAGGAGATAGGGGTTTTTTGTTGTTGTTTTTTAACACCTTTATTGGAGTATAATTGCTTTACAATGGTGTGTTAGTTTCTGCTTTATAACAAAGTGAATCAGTTATACATATACATATGTTCCCATATCTCTTCCCTCTTGTGTCTCCCTCCCTCCCACCCTCCCTATCCCACCCCTCTAGGTGGTCACAAAGCACCGAGTTGATCTCCCTGTGTTATGCGGCTGCTTATGGACCTAGAGTCTGTCATACAGAGTGAAGTAAGTCAGAAAGAGAAAAACAAATACTGTATGCTAACACATATATATGGAATCTAAGAAAAAAAAGGTCATGAAGAACCTAGGGGTAAGATGGGAATAAAGACACAGACCTACTAGAGAATGGACTTGAGGACACAGGGAGGGGGAAGGGTAAGCTGTGACAAAGTGAGAGAGTGGCATGGACATATATACACTACCAAACGTAAAATAGATAGCTAGTAGGAGATAGGGTTTTAGGGAGGTGATTAAGTCATGAGGGCTCCACCCACCTGAACAGGACAATTACCTTTATAAAAGAGGTTCCAGAGAGATCACTAGCCCTTCCACCGCTTAAAAACACAGGAAAAAGTTGGCTGTCTGCAACCTGGAAGAGAGCCTTCACCAGAATCCGACCAGGTTGGCACCCTGACGTCAGACATCCAGCCTCCAGAACTGTGAGAAGTAAATTTCTGTTGTTTATAAAAGCCAACCAGTCTGTAGCATTTTGTTATAACAGTTTGAATGGAGTTAGGGAAGCTAACTTCTCTTGGATTTCTGTCCCTTGAGGGTCATGGCCTCACAAATATTTGTTGCTTGGGTAACTCTCTGATACCTAGAGCCAGTTATTCATCATTTGTTCCTGTTCATCTTTTGTATTTGTTCTCAGCAAGAGGAATGTTCCAAAACGAATAGTCGTCCATTACAACAGAAAGGACAAACCTGCCTATTGATTTTTTTCTAAATTTTTAATTTTCTTTCTCAAATTCACCTTATGAATTTTATAGCCTGTTTTTCTTTTCTTCCTGTATTTTTGTAACCAAGCAGGACCCTATGGGGCCCTCCTGGGACAGACCCCTCCCCCATACCCTCTGCTTTAGCTCCTCTCTGAAGTACCTAAATAATATGGTATCTGATGCACAATTCCTGAGTTGTTTTACAGCTGCTAAAACCCCCAGCAAACAGAAGACATTAACTGCTTGCTGACCAAAAGCAGTAGCCCCCAGACCTACTGGCACCTAAGGATTGACAATGTTAACCCCTGTGACACCACCCTGTTACCTCACCATCAACCAGAGAACAGTACACGAACTGAGCACATACCTTCCCTCACCTTGCCTTTAAAAAGTCTTTGTTGAAACCCATGGGGGAGTTCAGGCTTTTTGATCACTAGCTGTCCAGGACTCCTTGCTTGGCACCTTATAATAAATGCTGCACTTTTCCTTCACCACAACCAGGTGTCTGTAGATAGGCTTTAGTGTGTGCAGGCAAGCGAACCCAAGTTTGATTTGGTAACATTTAAAAAATTTATTCTTAATTACTTTAAATATATTATTTTTTTTAGATTCTACATGTTATAATTCTGCATTATTTATAGGTCTGATTCTGTAGTTTGCTTTTGTTCTGCCTCAACTCATTGTGGCTTTCTTTCTCAAATGTTCAGAATTTTTTTATTATTATAAAGTCATGTTCCTTGAAATTTTCTCTGTAGATATTCTTGGTGGTTTAAATTAAAATGCTTCAGAGAGGATTTGCTTTTAGCATGCACCTGGAGACACCATCAATAAAGAGCCGCTTTACACTATTTGCTTGGGTATTTTCAGACCATAAAATTATTGTGAATGCCGGGCTCTCTCATCACTAGTTATTTGCCTGAGGATAAGAGTTACCGTGAAATACTTTTTTCAAAATTACTTTCTCCTCACCCTCCGCCATAGTGAATACCAAGCCCAGAAAGTTTCCTCACTGTCTTTCTCTATTGGGTGACTTCTCCTCCCTCCCCAATTCATACTTAATATGTCACACTTTAAGGGTTCTGGCTTTCTTTAGGACTTTCAAATCCCATTTCTCACCCTTCAAGGGCATCAGGAACTGCCTCCTGTTTCTGACATGTGGCCCATTAAAATCCAGGCGATAAGCCAGCAAGACTGGCAGTTAACCCAGGGCAAATTCCAGCATCAGTATCTTTTCATTATGTAGATTCACACTCACATGTTATTTTTTTCTGTTTCTATTGAATTTTCATACTTTTCTTGTCAGTTAGGCTGTGATCTTTAATATGATTTAAAGCATATTTTAACCAGCATTTTTTGGTGTGCTAAATACCTAGAGTTTCGTCAGAACCTTAAGAAATAATTACAAAGGTTTCCATCTTGCCTTAGTTAAATACAACTCCATCTTAATAGCAATGTGTAAATTATTCTTAAACATTTAATTAAAGGAACTTTCTTTAGTAGAGTATTTATAAGCCTTTAAAAATATGTTAAAAAATTCAAGATATTATTATAACCTGTTTTTACATAGGAATATAATCAAATAACTTTCTAGGAAAGTCTACAAATTGTACTTATGTCCTCATTTTTTTAGTTCTAAAACACAAACATAAAAAAAAAACAAGCACACTGTATAGAATAATATAAAGACAGAAATTTTTATTATTATAATTATCATAATCACTATTGTATTTCAGAGTATCAACAATTTCCTATTTTAGCATTAGGATATTTAAATTGAATTTCTAAATGGAAGTTTAGGGTTATAAGCTAATTTTGAGGACTTTTCTATAGGCTCAGGTAGGTCAGATGCTTTGAGCCTTGTTTGAATCTTTCTTGCAACATTAACTCAAGCAATTGATAAGAAGATGCATATACCAGATCAAAATTAAATAGAATCCAGGTAAGGACTATCGCTGGACAAATCACTTGTGTCTAATTACCAAGTTTGCATGTTCAGTAGCATGTAACTGGCACTGATGAGAATCAGCTGCATTTGAGAATGGGAACAAATCCTTTTCCCAGGGGAGAGGGTACATGGTTAGCTCTACCTAAAAAGATGAAGTGATCCAAGAGCCAATGGCTTTCCTGAAATTGGCTTTCCTGAAATTACAGGCGTGTGCCAACTCAGCCCCATATTTTTGACAGTACATGACCCAAATGTGGAGGGACTTTGACATCAGAATTTTCATCTGGTAACTATTTGCTCTATATGGTGTATTGTTTCTTGCTCTATGTTATGTCTTAGAGCTAAGTAAATTCTGTGCTAACTGAAGGCTATCGTGTCTCATATGTATGACATCCATCTAAAACCAAGACCACTGTTCCTACCAAAACAGAGTGGACAATCGACTAAATATCTCAGAGCCAGAATTAAATTTTTTAAAAAAACAGAGAATTTCATAAATTGAAGATTTTCCTATAAACTTCCTGAAAAAATCTATAGATGAAAGCTATGTACAATACACAATATTTTTTAAAGTGTGTGATTAAAATGTTCAGTTTAATATTTCCAGCATATGAGATGTACTGCATAAAAACATCTTTTTAGGATGTGAAGGAAATGAGAATACATTGTATTGCTCTCTAGACCTTAAATATTTATATGTTCTCAACAAATAAAATGGATTTGATAGCCTTTTCTTCCACAGAGTTTCAGTTGTCTAAAATTATTTTATAAAGACTATCATTCTAAAGGTTTACACTTAGGTAATTTATCTAAAACAAGAGAATTCTTACTTAAGCATTACATGCAGGAAGATATTTGTATATGCAGTAGAAATCCTTTAAAAATATACTATAATCAAAAGTATTATGCTTATTCTTTCACTGTCAGTTATCTTACTACATTGTTAAAGAAACTCATTTTCTTGTTTCTTCTGTTCCTAGTTTAGCTTAAATATCCCCATAGTCTGGCATTTGATTGATAGGGAACTGAGTTTGAAAAGTTATGTTAACATCAAGCTAACACAAGAAGAAAAAAGAAATGCAAAAAAAGCTTCTGAAGATAATAAAAATCAATAATTAAAACACATAATATTTGTTTAAAACCTCAAGTATTTAAGGTAAGTGAGAGAAGGGAGATAGTTATGAAATCTATGTGTAAGTAAACTTATGGTGGTATATATATTCATTCATTTCAATTCTGTACCATATACTTAGGGACAATAACTCTGTGTCAGGGACTGATAATTCCTATGATCTTGTTATGGCCTGCAGACAATTTATACATACATATGGTGATCAGTTTATAAAACAGTGTATACAGGGTCCTGCATTATCTGTATCTATTTGAGAGTGTGTGTGTGTATTTTATATACATCATATTAGATATAATTGATCCCAGAGAATGCAGATCTTACTGTAATGGATTCTTCCCTGTTCAAAAGGTGTATACCTTTTGAATAAGATATTATTAACTTAGAAGTATCTTGGCCATATTTTGAAAAATTCAAGACAATCTTCTGAAATAGTTTGATGGGAAAACACATATTGATCAGTACTAAGTAGTAAAAATTTATTGCAATGTTGTCAGTTGCTTTATTCCAGATCAATACAAATCTCACCAAAAGCTTCTTAAATGCAATAAGAGTCTGACAAGACCTTTTTGTCACAGATTAGTGTTAAAGCAATGAAAGAGCCCCCAAGGAAAATTGTCTTTCTGGCTGAAATGTCAGCTGTAGTCTGTTTCTGAAGTGTTCTATGTGTGTTCAACATCTTTACTGATATTTTGGATGTCTAAAAAGGAAAAAAAAAGAGCCTAAACATTTTGTGTGCCGAGTAATGCAAATGAGTAAAAGCTGAGAATTTAAAGTTAGGTTCACTGTTTCTATCAGAAATCCATGACTTGATGCATATTATATTTCTGAGCAGAATTAGATTACAGCAGCCCAAGCCCAATTAAATTCTGTAACATTTTTAGACTATTCTATCAGATTGATTTTTAAATTAATAAAAAAGGTAATGTAACAGTTTAATAAGATTTAAGAATAGGTTAGCAAAACATTTATTTTTCTTAAAAAGAAAAAGCTGTTAGAAATTGGATACAATTTAAACTTAGATTTTGCCCAACAAATCATCTACATAGAATAGTAGAATCTGATTTGGAACTGTAGAAGGAGTTCTCCGGAACTTGAGACAAGCTGCATTTCATGAATTCTGATAACACTAGAATGTTGTCATCTTGGCAGTCTTGTAATGTCAGTTTGCATAAGTAAATCCACTGAGGCTTGCTTATTTGGTACATGCTACTCTTGGCACTTAACAATTATTTGGACAGAGGGAAAGCACACGCATCTTCCATGATATGTGAATTTAATTTTATGATAGCTATCAATTTAACTGTGTAGAAATTTATCTTTTTCAAATAAAAGAAAAATCTGATTTTGGCACTGTAGCTCTGACTTAAATCCATTACTTTAGCACCCTTTCCCTAGGCAGGGAATATCAGGCATATTTTGCATGCCAGGCTTGTGTTTTATCTATGTCTCTTCTCTAGATTCTTCCCTTTGTAATCTCAAATAATATTCTTTGTTAGTGCACATGTGTAGCTCTATTTATTACAATTTCTATTAATTGTTAGAATTAGTCTGATTTTAAGTATTATATTAATATACATAAAATAACAGGCTAATATATGATATTGTTTTACAAACTAAATATATATGATGTAAACCAAGAATTATTAAAATGGTAATCACAAATACATATGTATATAATAAGTGCATATCATATATATGCATGTAAATTGTATTATATTATATTAATTATATATTATATTGCATTATATTATATAACAGTGCACCCACGGTATTGTTCTGAAAACTGCTACCATGATTTGAAGTTAATTTTTCCCAGTTAACTTATGGATGCTGCTACCTTGCAAGAAATTCTAGAATTAAAATTGACAAGGTACAGGATGGAAATATATTTTCAAAGAACTTAAAATAGTTATTTATTTAGCCTCACAGTTCTTAGCTGCAAGGAAAAATGTCCAAAGGGCTACCTTGAATATTGTTTATTGGGAGGTAGGACAACACAGTAGGAGCAGTGGATGGTTTAGATTATTAGCAATATCAATGTGGACATATCTGTATAATCTAATGGAGTTTGATGTGCCCCATTCCACATTAGTAGGCTCTAACGTAAAGATAAAGAAACATATGGTTAATTACACAATGGAGCCTGTCCCTATATGGTGCTGTCACTTGTATTACAGTTTTGGAACCCACTTGTATTTAAAGGTTTGAGAAATGCTAGAGGACAATAAATCATATATAAAGAGTGTGGCCTTGAGAGAAAAGTATATCTGGCTTCAAACACAGGCTCTGTATCTGACTAGATCTGTGACCTTGTGAAATTTACTTCAGCTCTTTGGCCTCAGGTCCCTGGTTGCTAAAAACAGGAATAGTTATGATATACCTTTCTGAGGAAGTTTCTGTTCCTGCTTCAGAGCCTTCATACTCTCTGAAACAAGAGAAATAGTGTCTTTATGTATAGAGTCCTCCTTTAACCACTATCATAATAAACACACTGCCTTCTGTCATGTTTTAATTTCTTGTTCCTTCCCTGAGATTTAATTTTTCTTGTCTTTCTTAGCTACTAATTCCTAATCATTAGGCTTTGTAATCAGATCTTCTTGAGTTGGTCTCCTGGATATAGGATGAGTTCTATGGTGAAATGTGATAGCTTTTTCAGACCAGAGATGAAATTGCAGCCTCTGTTGGAACAGAGCCATGCCCATTAGTTTACATCTGTTTGTTTATGGCTGCTCTTACTACAGACAGAAAGTTGTGACAGAGAATTTATGACCCTCAAAGCCAATCTGATCATTTAGAGAAAAAGTCTGTGAACCTCTGCTCTAGACAATGGGGTGACAGTCTGGTTTTATGGTGAGTTATTTCAAGTGGACCATATCTTTATGGTGTAAAAAGGAAGGAACTGAGCACCCCATTGCATCCTGCAATTACAGTGCCTCTCCTTGCATAACAGTCATTAAAAATCATTAGATAGACATAGATCAAAGGAACAGATTTAAAAAAAAAATAGCTTTCAATTGATCAAATTAAGCACCAAACTCATGTATCCCTTCCTTATTCTAAAATAGTCTTTAATTGGTAATTATTATTATAGCAAAAACATGTAGAGCAAAGACTGGACCACATTTTAATTCCCGTGGGGAGTTTTGTCTACTTCTAAAATCATTCACAGATGATCTCTAGCTTCAATCCCCGATTCCCAAAGACCTAAATTCCCACTTGGGAGGAGAAATCTTTAACTAATACCCCTAGCTCCTTAAAATTTTTGTTTCTTGCACTTAACATGTGCTTAATTCTGGAAAAGAAAAAAAAACAGAACTGCAGTTTCCATTCTTGTAAATATAGCACCTTTTATGACTACTAAAACTAGCATAAGAGTCACTAAATAGGTGCATTTATTTGTTGAGATATTATGCTCCTGTGGCTATGCACATGGAATAAATCAGGCTGAGCAGCTCTGCTCTCCCTAAGGGTCTCCAATTGGGTTGAAATACCTTTCTACCTGAAGTCATATGGTTTAGAACCTAATTAAAATGTGTGGATTAGAATTCCTGAGCATTTTTGACAGTCTAGGGAAGGAATAGGAATGAAAAAGGGAGTCTCTGGGTAATTTTTATGTCAGTGTTTTTTTTCAGATACTGACAATAGTGAAAAAGGGATATGGTTCATTTTAATTTCCACTAAATCAAGTATGGCTTCTATATATGTCTATGTCTCAGTATGTATATTTTGTAACTGCTTAGAAAAGATAACCTGAGAGATGGAGATGACAAGACAGCAAATTGATTTTTATATTAAAAAATTTAAACATTTGTTTGGAGGTGACTTCTGTGACTTCCTCTCCTATGATAGTTTAAAAATTTTTCCATCCTACTTCTCCTTAGATACACACTGCTTCTTTATTCCTTCTTGAACATACAAGAGCGGGCTTTTCAAAAATGAAACTAACAAACTTTTATGAATAGTATTAAAAAGGGCTTCCATTACTAGATATAAGAAAGATTTAGGGAATTTGTGGATGATAAATATGGCCCCTTGAAGAGCAAGCATTCTTTCTCAAACACCAGGATTTTGGTTATCGATTGCTATGTATAGATAACAACAAAAGCTTAGTAGTTAAAACCTCGAAATCTTTACCATATATACAATTTTATGGGTCAAGAATGCAAGCAGAGTATATCAGGGATGATTTTTATGCCTCCAAAATGCCCTCTATTTGCCCTTACCTTAGATGGATCATATGGTTGTACATGGGCTTGACTGTATCCCTGAGTCTAGGGCTTCAGTTCTCCCTGTCATCTGGGACCCTTGACTTTCCTCCACATGATGTCTGCTAAGGCAGGAATGTTTGAGATGGATTCTTCATTTATATTATGGGGCCTGAACTGGAATATGTGGAACAGCTAGTGGCTCTTGATCATCTCGCTTACTGTTCAGGCCTCTCCACATGGCTAACGTGGGCTTCATTACAGCATGGCATTCAAGATAAATTTTTCCCACGAGAGCTGACTTCTTTCTGGGTCCAAGAGTCACAGGTGAACATTGTAAAGCTTTTTCCATCCAGTCTCTGAAGGCACTCTCACCACTTGCTACTGATCAAGCAATGTGACAAGACCAGTTGGAATTCAAGGAGGGTGAGTATAAAATGGCATAAACATAACACTCTTGCCTAGTCGAAAGGAAGTGATGATGGCTGATAGTGGCCATACTTCACTATTTATTAGAGGAGTGAGAAACTCCTCTAGTGACAGGAGTATGAATCCAATAATATGAAGGAGGGAAATGAACATGGGATTTAAGCAGTAGAGAGTCATAGACTGTGTTTACTAGCTGAGTGGCTTGACATACTTTACCTGTCCCTATGATTCTTACTTCCTTATTTGGGTATGTAAACCATGTAGCACATGGTTGTTACTAACTAAATTAGAGTTATTTCTTTCTTTCTTTGTTACTAACTAAATTAGAGTTATTTCTTTCTTAGGTTGAATGATTTTGTTCTCTTTTCACAAAACAGAATTAAGCCATGTTGTTATTGCCTTCTTCATGTGATAGTATTTTGTATTTCTGCTCTTGTTCAAGCCCGAGTAGTAATGCTCTGAGAAGGTGGTTAGAAGTATGGGTTCTTTTCTCTTAAAGCAAATGTTGCAAATATGCTGTTCCTTATGTATTTGTAACCAAAGGAAGTTTTTCTATGTATGTCTTAGAGGTGTTAAAGCCAGATTATGGAAGAGTCCTTATGTTACTTGATGAATTGAAGGAAGATTTGCAGCCTTCGTCAATGGAAAGGCATGGAGTGCAATGCTGAGGAACATCTGCTACGTTCTGCTTTGCCACGGGTACATCATAAAACACATAGTGGGGATCAGTCACATTGCAAAGGGAGCTCTTGGAATCCAGAACAAAACAGGTAGCAGATACTTCTGTCAGATGGTTGAACTAAAATATGTATTATAACTGGCATCCGAGGCAGAAAATAAAAAAGATTTATACCCTACATAGTGTTTTAATTACTCTGAATTCAGAAAAGTTTTACTGTTAAATTTAGTATTCTTATTCAAACATAGTGGTATCATTCCTGAAGACGTTAGTGTTAGATGGTAAATCACATTGTGACGTTACTCTTTAGCACTACTGGTTTGAATATATTTGACATAGAAAAAAACCTTGCAGGAATTAATACAGACGTTTATATTTTATACCTAATTTATAGATTATTTAATATATTACAGGGTGAATGATTTTTAAAATTAACATTTTTATTTTTTGTCATTTAATTTTTATACTGTTTTTATTGAGATATAACTGACATAAAACATTGTATTTGTTTCTGGCATAAAACAATGATTTGAAAGATGTGTATATTGAGAAATGATCACAGCAACAAGTCTATTTGATATCCATTGTCATACATTTTACAATTTGTTTTCTTGTAATGGGAACTTTTAAGATCTACTATCAGCAATTTTCAAATATACAATACAGTATTGATGACTATAGTCACCATGCAGTGCATTACATTCCTAGGACTTATTTATTTTATGACTGGAAGTTTGTCTTTGACCACTTTCACTAATTTTGCCTAACCCCTTCCAGTCCCCACCTTTGACAACCACCAATCTGTTCTCTATATCTATGAGTTTGGTTTTTCTTTAGATTACACATATTAAATGTTGCATATTTATATATAACATATTGGTACCTTATCAGATGCAAAGATTTCACTTAGTAGTGGATCACATTTGATTGCTACTGGCTGTATTTTAGAAGGCTTATCTCTCTCCTTTACTTGTATAAACATGTACATGTCAACTTCATAAAGAACCAGAGAGAATTTGGAAAAAGAATAATAATAATTAAAAACAATGAGTATATTTGATCTTTCAGCTCTGAACCACACCCATAAAATACAGGATTCCTTAGGCATTGCAGGACTTAACAGTACAACTAAGCATTATTATTCAAGCATGAGAAAAGGACAATGAAAATTGGTTGATACATAGACATGAAACAGTCCAGAAATTCTTTTTATTTTGCTGACCTGAAGAATAAAAAATTAAGAGGCTTAGGAGACCTTCAAGATGGCAGAGGAGTAAGATGTGGAGATCACCTTCCTCCCCACAAATACATTAAAAATACATCTACATGTGGAACAAATCCTACAGAATACCTACTGAAAGCTGGCAGAAGACCTCAGACTTCCCAAAATGCAAGAAACTCCCCACGTACCTGGGGAGGCAAAAGAAAAAAGAAAAAACAGAGACAAAAGAATAGGGACAGAACCTGCACCTCTGGGAGGGAGCTGTGAAGGAGGAAAAGTTTCCACACACTAGGAAGTTCCTTCACTGGCAGAGACAGGGGGTGGCGGGGTGGGGAGTGGAGCTTTGGAGCCATGGAGGAGAGCGCAGCAACAGAGGTGCAGAGGGCAAGGCGGAGAGATTCCCGCACAGAGGATCCATGCTGACCAGCACTCACCAGCCTAAGAGGCTTTTCTGCTCACCCGCTGGGACAGGCGGGTGCTGGGAGCTGAGGCTCAGGCTTCGGAGGTCGGGTCGCAGGGAGAAGACTAGGGTTGGCTGCATGAACACAGCCTGAAGGCGGCTAGTGCGCCACAGCTAGCCAGGAGGCAGTCTGGGAAAAAGTCTGGAACTGCCTAAGAGGCAAGGGACCATTGTTTCTGGGTGCACTAGGAGAGGGGATTCAGAGCACCACCTAAAGGAGCTCCAGAGATGGGCGTGAAATGCTAAGGCTGCTGCTGCCACCACCAAGAAGCCTGTGTGCGAGCACAGGTCACTATCCACACCACCCCTCCCAGGAGCCTGTGCAGCCCACCACTGCCAGGGTCCCATGATCCAGGGACGACTTCCCCAGGAGAAAACACGGTGCGCCTCAGGCTGGTAGAACGTCATACTGGCCTCTGCCGCTGAAGACTCGCCCTGCATTCCGTACCCCTCCCCTCCCCTGGCCTGAGTGAGCGAGAGCCCTCGAATCAGCTGCTTCTTTAACCTGTCCTGTCTGAGTGAAGAACAGATGTCTTCAGGCGACCTACATGCAGAGGCGGGTCCAAATCCAAAGCTGAACCCTGGGAGCTGTGCGAACAAAGAGAAACGGAAGTTTCCCCCAGCAGCCTCAGGAGCAGTGAATTAAATCTCTGCAATCAATTTGATATACCCTGCATCACTGGAATTCCTGAATAGACAAAGAGTCATCCCAAAATTGAGGCAGTGGACTTTGGAAGCAACTGTAGAGTTGGGGTTTGCTTTCTGCCTCTAATTTGTTCCTGGCTTTATGTGTATCTTAGTTCAGTATTTAGAGTTTATTATCACTGGTAGATTTGTTTACTGAGTTGGTTGCTCTCTTCCTCCTTTTTTTTTTTTTTTAATATATAGGTATATATTTTCTCTTCCTTTTTCTCTTTATGTGAGTGTGTATGTGTATGCTTCTTTGTGTGATTTTGTCTGTATAGTTTGCTTTTACCATTTGTCCTAGGGTTCTTTTTTTTTTTTTTAGTATAATTTTTAGCGCTTGTTATCATTGGTGGATTTGTTTTTTGGTTTAGTTGCTCTCTTCTTTCTTTCTTTCTTACTTTTTAATTATTTTATTTTTAATAATTATTTTTTATTTTAACTATTTTATTTACTTATTAGTTCTTTCTTTCTTTCTTTCTTTCTTTCTTTCTTTCTTTCTTTCTTTCTTTCTTTTTTCTCCTTTTTCTTCTGAGCCATGTGCCTGACAGGGTCTTGGTGCTCTGGCTGGGGTTCAGGCCTGTGCCTCTGAGGTGGGAGAGCCAAGTTCAGGACAATTGGTCCACCAGATACCTCTTGGCTCCATGTAATATCAAACAGCAAAAGCTCTCCCAGAGATCTCCATCTCAACGTTAAGACCCAGCTCCACTCAATGACCAGCAAGCTACAGTGCTGGACACACTATGCCAAACAACTAGCAAGACAGGAACACAAACCCACTCATTGCAGAGAGGTTGCCTAAAATCATAAAAAGGTCACAGACAACCCAAAACACCACTGGCCTCTGTCCTGCCAACCAGAAAGACAAGATCCAGCCTCATCCACCAGAGCACAGGCACTAGTCCCTTCCACCAGGAAGCCTATGCAACCCACTGAACCAACCTTAGCCACTGGGGGCAAACACCCAAAACAACGGGAACTACAAACCTGCAGCCTGAGAAAAGGAGACCACAAAAACAATAAGTGAAGCAAAAGGAGGAGACAGCAAAACACACAGCAGATGAAGGAGCAAGGTAAAAACACACCAGACAAAACAAATGAATAGGAAATAGGCAGTCTACCTGAAAAAGAATTCAGAGTAATGATAGTAAAGATGATCCAAACTCTTGGATAGAATGGAGAAAATACAAGAAAGCCTTAACAAGGACCTAGAAGAACTAAAGAGCAAACAAACAATGATGAACAACACAATAAATGAAATAAAAAATTCTCTAGAAGGAACAAATAGTAGAATAACTGAGGTAAAAGAATGGATAAGTGACCTGGAAGGTAAAAGAGTGGAAATAACTACTGCAGAGCAGAATAAACAATGAAAAGATTTGAGGAGAGTCTTATAGACTTCTGGAATAACATTAAATGCACAAACATTCGAAATATAGGGGTCCCAGAAGAAGAAGAGAAAAAGAAAGGGATTGAGAAAATATTTGAAGAGATGATAGCTGAAAACTTCCCTTATATGGAAAAAGAAATAGTCAATCAAGTCCAGGAAGCACAGAGAGTCCAATACAATATAAACCCAAGGAGAAACACGACCAAGACAGATATTAATCAAACTATCAAAAATTAAAAACACGGGGCTTCCCTGGTGACCCAGTGGTTGAGAGTCTGCCTGCCGATGCAGAGGACATGGGTTCGTGCCCTGGTCCGGAAAGATACAACATGCCGCGGAGTGGCTAGGCCCGTGAGCCACAGCTGCTGAGCCTGTGTGTCTGGAGCCTGTGCTCCGCAACAGGAAAGGCCACAACAGTGAGAGGCCCACGTACCGCAAAAAATAAAAACAAAGAAACATATTAAAAGCAGCAAGGGAAAAACAACAAATAACATACAAGGGAATCCCCATAAGTTTAACAGCTGATCTTTCAGCAGAAATTCTGCAAGCCAGAAGGGACTGGCAGGACATATTTAAACTGATGAAAGAGAAAAACCTACAACCAACATTACTCTACCCAGCAAGGATCTCATTCAGATTCGACGGAGAAATTAAAACATTTACAGACAAGCAAAAGTTAAGAGAATTCAGCACCACCAAACCAGCTTTACAACAAATGCTAAGGGAACTTCTCTCAGTAGGAAACACAAGAAAGGAAAACACATACAATAACAAACCCAAAACAATTAAGAAAATGGTAATAGGAACATACATATAGATAATTACCTTAAATGTAAATGGATTAAATGATCAAACCAAAAGACATAGACTGGTTGAATGGATACAAAAAGAAGACCTGTATATATGCTGTCTACAAGAAACACACTTCAGATCTAGGGACACATACAGAGTGAAAGTGAGGGGAAGGAAAAAGATATTCCATGCAAATGGAAATCAAAAGAAAGCTGGAGTAGCAATTCTCGTATCAGACAAAATAGACTTTAAAGTAAAGACTATTACAAGAGACAAAGAAGGACACTACATAATGATGAAGGGATCAATCCAAGAAGAAGATATAACAATTGTCAATATTTATACACCCAACGTAGGAGCACCTGAATACATAAGGCAAATGCTAATAGCCATAAAAGGGGAAATTGACAGTAACACAATCATAGTAGGGGACTTTAACACCCCACTTTCACCAATGGACTGATCATCCAAAATGAAAATAAATAAGGAAATACAAGCTTTAAATGATACATTAAACAAGATCAACTTAATTGATATTTATAGGACATTCCATCCAAAAACAACACAATACACTTTCTTCTCAAGTGCTTATGGAACTTTCTCCAGGATAGATGATATCTTGGGTCACAAATCAAGCCTTGGTATATTTAAGAAAATTGAAATTCTGTCAAGTATCTTTTCTGACAACAATGCTATGAGATTAGATATCAATTACAGGAAAAAATTTGTAAAAAATAAAAACACATGGAGGCTAAACAATATACTACTTAATAACCAAGAGATAACTGAAAATCAAACAGGAGATCAAAAGGTACCTAGAAACAATGACAATGAAAACAGGATGACCCAAAACATATGGGATGCAGCAAAAGCAATTCTAAGATGGAAGTTTATAGCAATAAAATCCTACCTCAAGAAACAAGAAACATCTCAAATAAACAACTTAACCTTACACCTAAAGCAATTAGAGAAAGAAGAACAAGAAAACCCCCAAAGTTAGCAGAAGGAAAGAAATCATAAAGATCAGATCAGAAATAAATGAAAAAGAAATGAAGGGAACAATAGCAAAGATCAATAAAACTAAAAGCTGATTCTTTGAGAAGATAAACAAAATTGATAAACCATTAACCAGACTCATCAAGAAAAAAAGGGAGAAGACTCAAATCAATAGAATTAGAAATGAAAAAGGAGAAGTAACAATTGACACTGCAGAAATACAAAGGATCATGAGAGGTTACTACAAGCAAATATGTGCCAATAAAATAGACAACCTGGAAGAAATGGACAAATTCTTAGAAAAGCACTCCCTTCTGAGATTGTACCAGGAAGAAATGGAAAATATAAACAGACCAATGACAAGCACTGAAATTGAGACTGTGATTAAAAATCTTCCAACAAACAAAAGTCCAGGACCAGGTGGCTTCACAGGCAAATTCTATCAAACATTTAGAGAAGAGCGGACACATATCCTTCTCAAACGCTTCCAAAATATAGCAGAGGGAGGAACACTCCCAAACTCATTCTACGAGGTCACTGTCACCCTGATACCAAAACCAAAGATGTCACAAAGAAAGAAAACTACAGGTCAATGTCATTGATGAACATAGATGCAAAAACCTCAACAAAATACTAGCAAACAGACGCCTACAGCACATTAAAAGGATCATACACCATGATCAAGTGGGTTTTTTTGCAAGAATGCAAGGATTCTTTAATATATGCAAATCAATCAATGTGATAAACCATATTAACAAACTGAAGGAGAAAAAACATATGATCATCTCAACAGGTGCAGAAAATGCTTTTGACAAAATTCAACACCCATTTATGATAAAAGCCCTCCAGACAGTAGTCATAGAGGGAACTTATCTCAACATAATAAAGGACATATATGACAAACCCACAGCCAACATCATTCTCAATGGTGAAATACTGAAACCATTTCCCCTAAGATCAGGAAGAAGACAAGGTTGCCTACTCTCACCACTTTTATTCAACATAATTTTGGAAGTTTTAGCCACAGCAATCAGAGAAGAAAAAGAAATAAAAGGAATTCAAATCGGAAAAGAAGTAAAGCTGTCACTGTTTGCAGATGACATGATACTATAGATAGAGAATCTTAAAGATGCTATCAGAAAACTACTAGAGCTAATCAACGAATTTGGTAAAGTAGCAGGATACAAAATTAATGCACAGAAATCTCTTGCATTCCTATACACTAAGGATGAAAAATCTGAAAGAGAAATTAAGGAAACACTCCCATTTACCATTGCAACAAAAAGAATAAAATACCTAGGAATAAACTTACCTACGGAGACTTAAGACCTGTATGCAGAAAACTATTAAGACACTGATGAAAGAAATTAAAGATGATATAAACAGATGGAGAGCTATACAATGTTCTTTTATTGGAAGATTGAACATTGTGAAAATGACTATACTATCCAAAGCAATCTACAGATTCAATGCAATCCCTATCAAACTACCAATGGCATTTTTTTACAGAACGAGAACCAAAAATTTCACAATTTGTATGGAAACACAAAAGACCCTGAATAGCCAAAGTAATTTTAACAAAGAAAAACGGAATTGGAAGGAATTAGCCTCCCTGACTTCAGACTATACTACAAAGCTACAGTAATCAAGACAGTATGTTACTGGCATAAAAACAGAAATATAAATCAATGGAATAGGTTACAAAGCCCAGAAATAAACCCATGCACATATTGTCACATTATCTTTGATAAAGGAGGCAAGAATATACAATGGAGAAAAGACAGCCTCTTCAATAAGTGGTGCTGGGAAAACTTGACAGCTACACGTAAAATAATGAAATTAGAACACTTCCTAACACCATACACAGAAATAAACTCAAAATGGATTAAAGACCTAAATGTTAGGCCAGACACTATGAAACTCTTAGAGGAAAACATAGGCAGAACACTCTATGACATAAATCACAGCAAGATCCTTTTTGACCCACCTCATAGAGAAATGGAAATAAAAACAAAAATGAATAAATAGGACCTAATGCAACTTAAAAGTTTTTGAACAGCAAAGGAAACCATAAACAAGATGAAAAGACAACTCTCAGAATGGGAGAAAATATTTGTAAATGAAGCAACTGACAAAGGATTAACATCCAAAATTTATAAGCAGCTCCTGCAATTCAATATCAAAAGAACAAACAACCCAATCCACAAATGGGCAGAAGACCTAAATAGATATTTCTTCAAAGAAGATATACAGATTGCCAACAAACACATGAAAGGATGTTCAACATCACTAATCATTAGAGAAATGCAAATCAAAACTACAGTGAGGTATCACCTCACACCAACCATCATCAAAATATCTACAAATAATAAATGCTGGAGACACTGTCGAGAAAAGTAAATCCTCTTGCACTGTTCATGGGAATGTAAATTGATACAGTCACTATGGAGAACAGTATGGATGTTCCTTTAAAAACTAAAAGTAGAACTACCATATGACTCAGCAATCCCAGTCTTGGGCATATACCCTGAGAAAACCATAATTCAAAAAGATATATGTACCACAATGTTCATTGCAGCTCTATTTACAATAGCCAGGACATGGAAGCAACCTTAGTATGCATCGACAGATGAATGGATAAAGAAAATATGGCACATATATACAATGGAATATCACTCAGCCATAAAAAGAAACGAAATTGAGTTATTTGTAGTGAGGTGGATGGACCTAGAGTGTCTCATACAGAATGAAGTAAGTCAGAAAGAGAAAAATAAATACTGTATGCTAATACATATATATGGAATTAAAAAAAAATGGTTCTGAAGAACCTAGGGGCAGGACAGGAATAAAGACGCAGATGTAGAGAATGGACTTGAGGACACAGGGAGGGGGAAGGTTAAGCTGGGACGAAGTGAGGAAGTGGCATGGACATATATACACTACCAAATGTAAAATATATAGCTTGTGGGAAGCAGCCACATAACACAGGGAGATCAGCTCGATGTTTTGTGACCACCTAAAAGGGTGGGTTAGGGTGGGTGGTAGGGAGACACAAGAGGGAGGAGATATGGGGATATATGTATAGCTGATTCACTTTGTTATACAGCAGAAACTAACACACCATTGTAAAACAATTATACTCCAATGAAGATGTTAAAAAAAAGAAAATTAAGGGGCTTGCTTATTCTCCATGGTAAAAGTGCCATATCCAAGCTGCTTCTCCTTAGGTATCCTAGAGGCACCCTTTGTAAATCTGGTTAACCCCCAGGATTACTTTTACCCCTACTTACTTGGGAACTCATTTTGAATGCTATTGCGGTGGCTGTAGCTGTCTTTTCCCATCTAAAAACTAGCATTGATGATAATTGCCTAGTCTTTACACTGCTTAGCTTTTCAAGGAGTCTTTGACATGCCACCTCTGTTATGTTTTCACCAGCCATCATTTACTGGGACTACCTCACAACTCACAAATAATTAGACCTAATTGCAGATGCACTCAGACCTTTACCATATCAAAACAAGAGGCCAGAACCAGTTGTGGCACAATTATTACAGAATGTCATAGCTACATTACTGTAACAAGAAAAATAATGAATCGACAAAGGGAATGTGCTTTTAAAATATGTTTGTCTCATTGAGTTCATCATAAGTTCCTCCTCTTTGTTCCCAGTAATGAAGCCTTGTCTTTTTAGAGTAGCTGCTTACTAACTGCTACTCTCTGTGTCCTTTATTATAAAAACATTGCATCGAATCTCTCACAATTGGATAAAGTATTTCATCCTTTATTAGCTTCTTTCCTCCAGAGACAAAGTACAGCGGTAAAGATGTCATTCTTGTTCTTTGAAACAAGTAGATTAGTGTATTTTCTCATGGGGTTTGGCAAAGTCCTTCAACAGACGTGACTAGCAGAGGAAGAGGCTGAAGATGTTGACCCCAGGGAATAGATTGCTGACTTGATAAATCTTTGGGTCATAAAAGGTCATCTGATGTCTGAAAGAAAGATTGACTTAACTAACAAATACCAGCAAGAGATCTTTCTGTAGTGTAAAATAGAAAGAAAACAAACTAATATTGAAAGAGTATTTGCATGCTAGCAAACACCAATAGGCAAAAAAAAACATGTAAGATATTTTCAGTTTTAAATGTATTGTGAGTGATTTTTCAAATTTTAAAGTCATTGCTGCAAGAAGGCTCATGCTTTTCCTATTTGTTCAGATTTTCAGTGGGCTGTATAGAGAATACATGGTAGACCCCTAAAACAGTCAGTTTTAAGCAGAAATAATTGTGGCCACATGCTAAAAATGCTACTTTGAAATCTAGGGGTAACAAAGATTTGAAACTACACAGTGCTTCATAAAAGCTGCTAGAAATTAAAAATCACATGGACAGCTGAGGTTAAACTACTTATTACTAATGAATTCACAAATCTCACTGTAATATTTGGCTACAATATTTTCATCTTGAAAGAGAACAGTAAAAAGTGAGATTATAAAACAAAAACAACATCAGGGAGATGCAGTTAATCCAATTAGAACTACTCCACCACATCCACTATTCCTAAATTTAGGAAACAAATCTTGTCTCTTCCTTCAATATTTTTTGTTTTTTTTGGTAAAATCAAGAAATGGAAATATTCTAAGTATATGCTTACAATGCTTTAGTCATTAGGAAAAATGTCAATTATGTTGCCAGTGACTCATTTCCTTTTTTGTTTATATGCCTACCTGTTTTTTTAACCATAGGCCACCTCACCTCCCCTTAATGCTAGGGCCCTTTCCTTTATCCCTAGTGAATTAATCTCACATGCTAAGTTTTTAGTTTGGAAGCTGTGACCCAGGAAATTTCTTCAGTACTCCACATTGTGATAATTCTTTGTCTGAAAGAACAAAAGATGAGCATGAGTTAAACCTAAAAGAAGAGCTTTACGGTGAAAAGGAAGCAAATCCAGGCTGTTGACCAAGGCAAGCCTCTATCACAATGCTCCAAACTCTATTTCAACTTTCCCAAAGTTTCACGTTTAATTTTAATATTATATATCTACACATACACACACAAATACACACAGAGATCGCTAGATTGTGGTGCCTGGCAAGAAGAATTCCTAAATAGGACATTGTTTCTAGTATTTTATAAATTCAATATTTGAATGTACCCCCAGAATCCAACTGGTGTTTAAATATATATATATATATATATATATATATATATATATATATACATACACCTAAATATATGTATACATGCACCTATATATACTATATATATGTATATATTACTATTAACTAACTAACTAACTATATATATATATATATATATATATATATATATATATATATATACACACACATACACACACACACACACATATACTAGTTCTGTAGCAATTTAAAAATGAGACAAATATTTTACCCATAAACAGATATTATGGGGGTTGTAAATCATCCTAAAATTTGGGCAATATGGGATTTGTATAGAGAATGAGTGTAGGGCTAGAATTTCATGAAAGACTTCTGAGAACAGGTAATGATAATAGGAGGAATAGCTTTAATTTTTGTTAGACCCTTATTATGCATCATCTCTAGTCTTTACACAGACTTGCACATGTTATGACTACTTCTGTTTCACAGATGGCATCCAGATCTGGTCGATTACTTGCCTTGGGTCACAGATATTTTCAGTGGAGTAGTGGGGCCTTCATTATATATCTGTTTGACCAATATGTTTGACCAATCCAAGGATGATAGGGTCATATATATATATATATAGATAGATAGATAGATAGATAGATAGATAGATAGATAGTCTGTTTGCTTTTCAGCAAGTATTTTTAATTTATATATTTTTGATATAATATAAAAATGCTAATAAGAGAAAACGATTACAAAGAAAGAGGCCAGAATTTTTTTATTGGCCTGAATATGTGTGGGTCAGTCTTCCATGGGTTGCAAGGACTCAGAGATACAAGAGGAACACAGTTTTTTGGCAAAAATGCGATTTATAAATTGCTGCTTGCAGGAGTGTGAGGAACCTCAGAGAATGATTGTTCCCATTAGGGTGAGTTTCTGAAGCTTAACTGAAAATAACATAAAATAACTTATGATGTTCTATGCTGTTTGGGATGATTAGATGCTGAATCTGGACAATGAAAGAGGCGTCCATTCAAGGATGACTTGAAATGACTGAGACTGACACAGAGAGAGTGCATCTCAGAAAACAACTCATTCAACCATCTCATTTTACACAAAGAAAATGAAGTCTCAGAGAGTTAAAGCAATTTTTGCCTGTCAGTCTATGTAGACTGACTCCCCCTAGGAAATCTCATGCACTCTCTGTCATGCACATCGCTCACATTTGATCCAGGCAGAACTTCTCAGCCTTCCTCCAAAGGCACACATCCTGTCCCATCTGGTGGGAATTCCCTCTCTCCATTTTGCTTCCTAGAATATCCCATGTCACTCTTTTGGGTACAGGACCAAGAGTACAATGTATATCCTCAGTAAAATCAATTAATAAGTAAGTAAATAAATAAATCATGTAAAAATGAGCCATTTCCTCATATCATTGACAATTTCCTGATGGTAGTTGGAAATAGGTGTCTATAGCTTAGTTCTGTGCATCTGTTGTGAAAATTAGAGGCAGAAGCAATGACTCAGAGGAACTCAGGCACCAAAATGGCAGAGAGCTGGGAAAGGAGCAATGGACAAAGACTCTTGATTAGGGCATCAAATAAAGGATGATAAAAGATGGCCAGAGGGGCGTGTCAATGGAAGCTCTAGCTGTCAGGCCAAGGCAGTTTACTGCTTTTTCTTAATTTCCACACAGTCATAGGTAGATCCTCCATTAAATGAAATAAACATCATATCTCTGCCTCTTGCAGTTTTGTACGTGGACAGTTGTGAATGATTTGTAAGAGAATGAATTCCACCCACACAGTGGTCATTTTGGAAAATAGCAAAGCAATAACTTCCTGGAAAACACAAATGCTTTACTATTATTATTACTTTTATATTTTTGTGTCTCATGGCTAAACTAAAAAATTTCATTAGAGAAAAATCAAATCAAATTTTAAAAATGTTCAAGCCAGCAATTGTTAAAATGTGTTTTTCATTTTCATGAGAAAATTAAAAATCAATTATGACTTAGTTTGTCTACAATTTGTAAGCATATTTAGCAGCTTAGAAAAAATAAGGCTTTTTAATATTAGGACTATTAAATTTATAAAAAAAAAACACTAAGGTGTCACAAGTTGTTACAAATACCAATGACCTCCATGTTTCCACTTTCAATGGATGTTTTTCATCCTCACTGCATTCTACGTCTAGTAGCATTTATTACCATCCTTTTCGCTATAAAATACAAATCCAGAACTTCTACTTCTCTAAGCTATTTTGGGAGTTAGACGGAGTAACACATATCAAGTGATACACAGATCTTGATACTTTTTATTTTACTTGTCTCACCCTAATGAGCAAAAAACTGTGACTAAAGAAAGTAAAATATATAAATTACACTAAATTTTCTGAAGTAAGACCTTCAGAAAGGTCCTTACCTTCAGTAAGAGGTAAGCTAATATGTCTTAGAATGATATAAGGGAAAATTTATATGGGTCTAAATGAAATTTATTCTCTACATCAAGAAATAAAGATACTCTAATTTTCTACTGAATACTCAGTAAGGCTTTAAAATAAATAGCAAATTTGATTGCAAATAAAAATGGTGTATGCTCCATTTCAACAGGCCAAATAGAAAATCAATGCATATCATACAATAGAATGTGATTTATATAGTCATATAAGTATATTACTTAATACTATAATAAATTGGTAAACAAATACACTAAATTTCTTTCCCAACAAATTATAACTAGAAATGTAAATATCCCAATTAATAACAAAGGCACAGGGATTTTGTTACTTCCTAAAATGGAACTAATTTAAATATATTCATGCACTGTAAACTGTTGCTTAGTTTCTGCTCAGAGTAATTAGGCAACCATGAAATTAAAGGGAATAATTTGATTACATTTCCCAACACATTATACTTTTTTAGGGTTGGAGCAGGAGGAGAAACAGACAATAGAGTAATATATTTTGTCTTTCCACTGATTTAGTATGATTTTTCAAAATGCATTTTATTTTATAGTTAAACATGCGTGCCTAATTCCATCTATTACATTTTATTTTAAATACAAATTTTTTTCTTTGTTTTGAATTTTATTTATTTTATTATACAGCAGGTTCTTATTAGTCAGCCATTTTTTACATATTAGTGTGTATATGCCAATCCCAATCTCCCAATTGATCACATCAGCACTACACCCCCCACTGCTTTCCCCTCCTTGGTGTCCATACGTTTGATCTCTACATCTGTCTCTCTATTTCTGCCCTGCAAACCGGTTCATCTGTACCATTTTTCTAGGTTCCACATATATGCGTTAATATACGATATTTGTTTTTCTCTTTCTGACTTACTTCACTCTGTATTGCAGTCTCGAGATCCATCCACGTCTCTACAAATGACCCAATTTTGTTCCTTTTTATGGTTGAGTAATATTCCAGTGTATATTTGTACCACATATTCTTTATCCATTCATCTGTTGATGGGCATTTAGGTTGCTTCCATGACCTGACTATTGTAAACAGTGCTGCAATGAACATAGGGGTGCATGTGTCTTTTTGAATTATGGTTTTCTCTGGGTATATGCCCAGTAGTGGGATTGCTGGGTCATATGGTAATTCTATTTTTAGTTTTTTAAGGAAACTCCATACTGTTCTCCATAGTAGCTGTAACAATTTACTTTCCCACCAACAGTGCAAGAGTGTTCCCTTTTCTCCACACGCTCTTCATCATTTATTGTTTGTAGATTTTGTGATAATGGCCATTCTGAATGGTGTGAGGTGATACCTCATTGTAGTTTTGATTTCAATTTCTCTAATGATTAATGATGTTGAGTATCCTTTCATGTGTTTGTTGGTAATCTGTATATCTTCTTTGGAGAAATGTCTATTTAGGTCTTCTGCCCATTTTTTGATTGGGTTGTTTTTTTAATATTGAACTCCATGAGCTGTTTATATATTTTGGAGATTAATCCTTTGTCCATTGATTCGTTTGCAAATATATTCTCCCATTGTGAGTGTTGTCTTTTGCCTTGTTTATGGTTTCTGTTGCTGTGCAAAAGCTTTTAAGTTTCATTAGGTCCCATTTGTTTATCTTTGTTTTTATTTCCATTACTCTAGGAGGTGGATCAAAAAAGATCTTGCTGTGACTTATGTCAAAGAGTGTTCTTCCTATGTTTTCCTCTAAGAGTTTTATTGTCCAGTCTTACATTTAAGTCTTTAATCCATTTTGAGTTAATTTTTGTGTATAGTATTACAGAGTGTTCTAATTTCATTCTTTTACATGTAGCTGTCCAGTTTTCCCAGCACCACTTATTGAAGAGACTGTCTTTTCTCCATTGTATATCCATTCCTCCTTTGTCATAGATTAGTTGACCATAGGTGTGTGGGTTTATCTCTGGGCTTTCTATCCTATCCCATTGATCTGTATTTCTCTTTTTGTGCCAGTACCATACTTTCTTGATTACTGTAGCTTTGTAGTATAGTCTGAAGTCAGGGAGTCTTATTCCACCAGCTCCATTTTTCTTTCTTAAGATTGCTTTGGCTATTCGGGGCCTTTTGTGTTTCCATAAATACTGTGAAATTTTTTTGTTCTAGTTCTGGGAAAAATGCCATTGGTAGTTTGATACGGATGGCATTGAATCTGTAGATTGCTTTGGGTCATATAGTCATCTTCACAATGTTGATTCTTCCAACCCAAGAACATGGTATATCTCTCCATCTGTTTGTATTGTCTTTAATTTCTTTCATCAGTGCCTTACAGTTTTCTGCACACAGGTCTTTTGTCTCCCTAGGGAGGTTTATTCCTAGGTATTTTATTCTTTTTGTTGCAATGGTAAATGGAGTGTTTCCTTAAGTTCTCTTTCAGATTTTTCATCATTAGTGTATAGTATCTGTGCATTAATTTTGTATCCTGAAACTTTACCAAATTCTTGATTAGCTCTAGTAGCTTTTTGGTGGCATTTTTAGGATACTCTGTGTATATTATCATCTCATCTACAAAGAGTGACAATTTTCCTTCTTCTTTTCCAATTTGTATTCCTTTTTTTTTGTTTTTTATTTTGTTTTTTTTTGCGGTACACAGGCCTCTCACTGTTGTGGCCTCTCCCGTTGCAGAGCACAGGCTCCGGACGCGCAGGCTCAGCGGCCATGGCTCACGGGCCCAGCCACTCCGCGGCATGTGGGATCTTCCTGCACTGGGGCACGAACCCATGTCCCTTGCATCGGCAGGCGGACTCTCAACCACTGCGCCACCAGGGAAGCCCCTGTATTCCTTTTATTTATTTTTCTTCTCTGATTGCCATGGGTAGGACTTCCAAAGCTATGTTGAATGATAGTGATGAGAGTAGACAGCCTTGTCTTTTTCTGGTCTTAGAGGAAATGCTTTCAGTTTTTCACCATTGAGAATGATGTTTGCTGTGGGTTTGTCATACATAGCCTTTATTATGTTGACGTAAGTTTCCTCTATGCCTACTTTCTGTAGGGTTTTTATTATAAATGGGTGTTGAATTTTGTCAAAATCTTTTCCTGCATCTATTGAGATGATCATACGGTTTTTATTCTTCAATTTGTTACTACAGTGTGTCATATTGATTGATTTGCATATATTAAAGAGTCCTTGCATCCCTGGGATAAATCTCACTTGATCATGGTGTATGATCCTTTTGCTGTGTTGTTGGATTCTGTTTGCTAGTATTTTGTGAGGATTTTTTTTTTCTTTTTTTTTTTTAGTGGTACGCGGGCCTCTCACTGTTGTGGCCTCTTCCATTTCGGAGCACAGGTTCCGGACGTGCAGGTTCAGCGGCCATAGCTCACGGGCCCTGCCACTCCACAGCATGTGGTATCTTCCCACACCAGGGCACGAACCCGTGTCCCCTGCATCAGCAGGCAGGCTCTCAACCACTGCGCCACCAGGGAAGCCCTTGTGAGGATTTTTGCATCTATGTTTATCAGTGATATTGGTCTGTAATTTTCTCTTTTTGTAGTGTTTTGGTCTGGTTTTGGTATCAGGGTGATTGTGTCCTCATTGAATGAATTTAGGAATGTTTCTTCCTCTGCAAATTTTCGGAAGAGTTTGAGAAGGATGGGTGTTAGCTCTTCTCTAAATGTTTGAAGAATTCACCTGTGAAGCCATTTGGTCCTGGACTTTTGTTCATTGGAAGATTTTTAATCACATTTTCAATTTCATTATTTGCGATTGGTCAGTTCATATTTCCTATTTCTTCCTGATTCAGTCTTGGAAGGTTACACCTTTCTAAGGATTTGTCCATTTCTTCCAGGTTATCCATTTCATTGACATAGAGTTGCTTGTAGTAGTCTCTTAGGATGTTTTGTATTGCTTTGGTGTCTGTTGTAACTTCTCCTTTTTCATTTCTAATTTTATTGATTTGAGTCCTCTCCCTCTTTTACTTCATGAGTCTGGCTAATGGTTTATCAATTTTGTTTATCTTCTCAAAGAACCAGCTTTTAGTTTTATTGATCTTTGCTGTTGTTTTTTTGTTTCTATTTTATTTATTTCTGTTCTGATCTTTATGATTTCTTTCCTTCTGCTAACTTTACGTTTTGTTTGTTCTTCTTTCTCTAGTTCCTTTAGGTGTAAGGTTAGATTGTTTATTTGAGATTTTTCTTGTTTCTTGAGGTAGGCATGTACTGCTATAAACTTCCATCTTAGAACTGCTTTTGCTGTATTCCATAGGTTTTGGATTGTTGTGTTTTCGTTGTCATTTGTCTCTAGGTATTTTTTGATTTTTCTCTTTGATTTCTTTGGTGATCTCTTGGTTACTTAGTAACGTATTGTTTAACCTCCATGTGTTTTTGTTTTTTATATTTTTTTCCATCTAATTGATTTCTAATGTCATAGCGTTGTGGTCAGAAAAGATTCTTGATATGATTTCAATTTTCTTAAATTACTGAGGCTTGATTTGTTACCCAAGATGTGATCTATCCTTGAGAATGTTCCATGTGCACTTGAGAAGAAAGTGTAATCTGTTGTTTTTGGATGGAATGTCCTATAAATATCAATTAAATCTATCTGGTCTATTGTGTCATTTAAAGCTTGTGTTTCCTTATTAATTTTTATTTGGATGACCCTTCAATGGTTGTAAGTGAGGTGTTAAAGCCCCCACCCCCTATTTCTGTGTTACTGTCAATTTCCTCTTTTTAGCTGTTAGCAGTTGCCTTATGTATTGTGTTGCTCCTCTGTTGGGTGCATATATATTCACAATTGTTATATCTTCTTCTAGGATTGAGCCCTTGATCACTATGTAGTGCACTTCTTTGTATCTTATAACCTTCTTTATTTTAAAGTCTATTTTTTCTGATATGAGTATTGCTATTCCAGCTTTCTTTTTTACTTTTTTTTTTTTTTGCGGTATGTGGGCTTCTCACTGCTGTGGCTTCTCCTGTTGCGGAGCACAGGCTCCAGACACGCAGGCTCAGCGACCATGGCTCACAGGCCCAGCCACTTCGCGGCATGTGGGATCTTCCCGGACCATGGCAGGAACCCGTGTCTCCTGAATTGGCAGGCAGACTCTCAACCACTCTGCCACCAGGGAAGCCCCCAGCTTTCTTTTGATTTCCATTTGCATGGAATATCTTTTTCCATCCCCTCACTTTCAGTCTGTATGTGTCCTTAGGTCTGAAGTGGGTCTCTTGTAGACAGCATATGTATGGGTCTTCTCTTTGTATTTATTCAGCGAGCTTGTGTCTTTTGGTTGGAGCATTTAATGCTTTCACGTTTAAGGTAATTATCTATATGTATATTTCCTATTACCATTTTCTTTATTTTTATGGGTTTGTTTTTATAGGTCCCTTTCTTCTCTTGTGTTTCCCACTTAGAGAATTTCCTTTAGCATTTGTTGTAGAGCTGGTTTGGTGGTGATGAATTCTCTTAGCTTTTGCTTGTCTGTAAAGATTTTGCTTTCTCCATCGAATCTGACTGAGATCCTTGCCCAGTAGAGTAATCTTGGTTGTAGGTTCTTCCTTTTCATCACTTTAAATATATCATGCCACTCCCTTCTGGCTTGTACAGTTTCTGCTGAGAAATCAGCTGTTAACCTTATGGGAGTTCCCTTGTATGTTATTTGTCATTTTTCCCTTGTTGCTTTCAACAATTTTTATTTGTATTTAATATTTGTCAATTTAATAGTATGTGTCTCAGCATGTTTCTCCTTGTGTTTATCCTGCCTGGGAATCTCTGCACTTCCTGGACTTATGTGTCTCTTTCCTTTCCCATGTTAGGGAAGTTGTGGACTATAATCTCTTCAAATATTTTCTCGGGTCCTTTCCCTCTTTCTCTTCTCCTTCTGGGACCCCTATAATGTGAATGTTGTTGCGTTTAATGTTGTCCCAGAGGTCTCTTAGGCTGTTGCCATTTCTTTTCATTCTTTTTTCTTTATTCTGTTCCGTGGCAGTGAATTCCACCATTCTGTCTTCCAGGTCACTTATCCATTCTTCTGCCTCAGTTATTCTGCTATTGATTCCTTCTAGTGTAGTTTTCATTTCAGTTGCTGTATTGTTCATCTCTGTTTGTTTGTTCTTTAATTCTTCTTCATCTTTGTTAAACATTTCTTGCATCTTCTCAATCTTTGCCTCCATTCTTTTTCCAAGGTCCTGGATCACCTTCACTATCATTATTCTGAATTCTTTTTCTGGAAGGTGCCTATCTCCACTTCATTTAGTTGTTTTTCTGTGGTTTTATCTTGGTCCTTCATCTGGTACATAGCCCTCTGCCTTTTCATCTTGTCTATCTTTCTGTGAATGTGGTTTTTGTTCCACAGGCTGCAGGATTGTAGTTCTTCTTGCTTCTGCTGTCTGCCCTCTGGTGGATGAGGCTATCTAAGAGGTTTCTGTAAGTGTCCTGATGGGAGGGACTGTGGGTAGATCTGACTGTTGCCCAGGTGGGCAGAGATCAGTAAAACTTTAATCCACTTGTCTGCTGATGGGTGGGGCTGTGTTGCCTCCCTGTTGTTTGTTTGGCCTGAGGTATCCGAAAACTGGAACCTACCCAGGTCTTTGGAGGGCCTAATAGTGGACTCTGGGAGGGCACACACCAAGGAGTACTTCCCAGAACTTCTGTTGCTGGTGTCCTTGTTCTCACAGTGAGCCACAGTCGCCCCCCACCTCTGCAGGAGACCCTCCAACACTAGTAGGTAGGACTGTTTCAGTCTCCTATTGGGTCACTGCTCCTTCCCCTCTGTCACAGTGCACACACAACTTTGTGTGTGCCCTCCAAGAATGGAGTCTCTCTTTCCCACAGTCCTGTCAAAGTTCTGCAATGAAATCCTGCTAGCCTTCAAAGTCTGATTCCCCGGGAATTCCTCCTCCCATTGCTGGACCCCCAGGTTGGGAAGCCTGACGTGGGACTCAGGACCTTCACTCCAGTGGGTGGACCTCTGTGGTATAAGTGTCCTCCAGTTTGTGAATCACCCTCCCAGCAGTTATGGCATTTGATTTTATTGTGATTGTTCCCCTTCTACTGTCTCATTGTGACTTCTCCTTTGTTTTGGGATGTGGGGTATCATTTTTCATGAGTTCCAGTGTCTTCCTGTTGACTCTTCAGCAGTTAGTTGTGTAGATACAACTTTTGAAATAAATAATAAATGGATTTTTATGTTATCTCTAGATTTCTGTTAATTATATGTTTGAAGCATAATTTTTAAAGGCTAAAAAAATAGTTTGGCTAACCACTTCACCTTTTTTATGAATGTGCTCCGTCCTTACCTTTCCAATGATACTTACCAAAGCCAACATAGTGAATCCTGCATCCTGGCACCCAAGTCCCACCAGTAACACTAACTTGGTTTTCTTTCTATAGCATTTATCATCTTAAAATATACTATATAACTTACTCACTGTTTATTATCTGTCTCCTTCATGGTAAACTCCTCAATAGCAAAGATCTTTGTCTTTTTGTGAATGTGTTCCAGTCTCATTTAACAATGCTTATTTCGTGAAGAGACCTATTTGATAATACTGTTACATTGAATCACATTTTTGTTTATTTATTATGTTAAGGCAATCAAATATAAAGTATTCAGGGGGCTTCCCTGGTGGCGCAGTGGTTGAGAGTCCCCCTGCCAATGCAGGGGACACAGGTTTGTGCCCCAGTCCGGGAAGATCCCACATTCCACGGAGCAGCCTGTGAGCCATGCCCGCTGAGCCTGCGCATCCGGAACCTGTGCTCCACAACGGGAGAGACCACAACAATGAGAGGCCCGCGTACCGCAAAAAAAAAAAAAAAAAAAAAAAAAAAAGTATTCAGAACACTATTTTAAACATAGTATGCATTTTAAGATTGTCTAAAAAACTGACAGTTTAGTAATGTTACAATCTGTCAGTCAATCCTGGCCAAATTGAGAAAGAAAAGTAATCACGAAGGTCAGTTTAGAAGCAGCACATTTTCAATGGGATGTGTTTATTAATGTTGCAAATTTGAGATATGTTTCAATAAGGAAAAAGTAAAATAGAATGCTTAGGAAATGCAGCCTTATTAATTGGTCGATACTTTTAATGGACAGATAGCTATCAATAATAAAGATATTCCATGATAGGAAGTCTAAGGAATAGCTCTGTGTTTTTAAAACTGTCTTCAGGTGCTGCTGACATAAATGGTGAATTTGGAAAGCCAAATAATAATTTTTCCTTATACTTGCTCATGCTAGCTGGATGTAGAATTTCATCCCATCGATAAGAGAAAAATTTACATTAAAATGAACTGTATTTGATTATTGTACAGAAATAATAAGAGAAAGTTTGTCCCCTGTGTGGGCAGGGGAGGGAGGATGGTGGCTGCGTGTGCACATGCGCACAAGCATGTAGTATCCTAGAACTTCGTAAGGAGCTTATAACCTGCCTGTGACTCAATCTGAAACCTTTAGAAGTAAAAATTGCCAATTTCCACTCTACTCAATACTCTGTAACGGTCTTTATGGGAAAAGAATCTAAAATAAAAGAGTGGATATATGTACACGTATAACTGACTCACTGCTCTACACATAAAACTAACATAACATTGTAAATCAACTATATGCCAATAAAGAGTAAAATAAAAGAATCACAATCACAAAATGGAAAAAACAAGTATTATGGCAAAATATGTCTTTATATATAAATTCTATTAGCATTTTGAATTATTAGGATAAATTCCTAAAAGTGGGATTTTCAGGTCAATATAAAGAAATATCTTTTAGGGTCTGGATATATATTGCCAGGTTTTTAAAAATGATGTATATTTAAGGTTTTACCACCAATATATAAATGCTTGTGTCATTCCACCTTGTCTTAATTTACTGTCTTTAATTAAAATTCAACTTGATAATTCAAAAAAAAAGTGCCAGTATTATCTGAGGAAAAAATCTCTGTTTGAATTGTGAGCCTGGTCATACGACAAGAAGGGATGGGGTCAAAGGGAGTTGCTGACTTGTACACTCATGTGGGTGTCTGCTATGAGATCTATCGTCATCTGAGAATAAATTGAGAAAGTGCCGGACAACACTCATGACTTTTAAATATTTGCAAATTGCATGGCTTCCCCATTTTTGTAATTTCTTTTTTTAATATTCTGTCATGTTTCCCATAATTATAGGTAGCAGCAGCCTTAAATTGAAATGCCCTGTGTGTTTGTCTTCAATAGCTCTAAGGAAGAAATACATTATAGAATAATCTTTCTACTTTCCAGTCAGACTTGGGAGTAAAAAAAGCTTTTAAATGGTAAATTAGATGAGGGCAGCTGCCAAAAGCAGAGATAATTGGTTGTAGTCCCTATGGCCAGTAGTAGTAAAAGAAAAACTGGATAAGACCTGAGAAAGGACCCTGCACTTAAATATTTTAAATATCCACTTGCAGTTTGCCACAATCTCTATCACTCCATATTACTCACAACAGTCTAATTCATACATTTCCTTCAATTGCCTGAAATTTATGTTTATGGGCTCTGTTTTCAGTAGTGCAAACTCACTGTGGGACATACATACGTACAAAACCCATAGTGTTCCTGCTTTATTCCTAAAATATTAAGGAAGCAGGAAAACTAAGATTCAGATGTGATTTTGAGACTGCAACGGAATCAATGATTGCCTTGTACTTCTCTAGAATTATTACCAATCATCTGTTACCAGAACCTCATCACTCTATTTGGCATCATCCATTTCAGAGGAGAAAAATCAAACTGGTCTTGCACAGAAAGCCACACAGAAGTTCTAAATTCTTCAAAGCAATGCAAATTATTATATCTGGTCAAGTGAGGACTTTATCAAACTTGAAAACTTATTTCATCCCAGTATAGTTATTCTTCTGGAACTCTGGGCACAGCAGAGTGGTAAAACACAGATGGGTAACAATCTTATGGATAAAAGAAATAAGCTTTGCCCTGAGCCTTTCTGAGTGTCAATTGCCATTCAAGCCCCATAACTACCCCCATTTTCCTGTGAATGCTCTGAACGGCAGACCTATTTTCCTTGAGAGCCACTTAGAATTTTCTGTTGTGACCTTCTGGGATTGCTTTTTATTCCACCACCTGGAACTCTTTATTACAACTGCTATTGCCTCTCTGACCCTGAGTTGCCTCTGAAGTTTCATCTTTTGGTTTCTACCAATCTGGATCTCATTTTGCTCCTGCAGCTACCAGGGCTGGTGGCTTTTGCCGAGAGGAAAGAAGATTTTCCCTAGTGTTACAGTTCCTTAATTAACCAGATTGGAGAATTTTCCCTCTCAGTTCCTCTCTCTTGAAAACCATGAAACAAGTCACAATAGGTTGGGTCAGCCCTGTGTGGTACCAGAAGATCCCACCACTCACAACTACCCAGCAATCAAGAAGCATGCTGCATCACATGGTATATGCTTAGCTGAGTCTCTTCTGATGGAAGTTTCTTTTTCTGCAAGGCATGGGATGTGATCCATGGGGTTAGAGAATAATATTGTGAGAGCAGAATATTTTAAACATATATTAGTTTTATCCTAAGGGCCATCATGTGTATTTGTTATAATTTGTATTTAAAATAACCTCAGTTAATGAGATATTTTAGAAGCTTATAAAGGCAAAGATTTTAAAAAACACACTATAGGATTGGCTTTAGGGTCAAACTTGTTTTAACCTGCTTCTAGTGTTTTCTAGGTAAACATAATTAGTATTGCACAAGTACAATGCAGTAGAATCCTGGGTTCTGCAGGATTCACAATGCAATTGGAAGATTTCCCTGAAGACAAACTTAAGAGATGGTTGCCTTTGATGGCTGTGTTCACCTCTGCTCCTGGACAAGTCAGAGCTGCCAGCTGGTGCCCATGTGATGGAGCAGACTGATATTTTCCCACCTGTTCTAACATTGTACATGCCTCAATAGCATCTACCTACTATGATTTTGTCTGTATTCTTGGCTTCTCTCTTCTCCCAAGATATGAAATTTTAATTGTTCAACAGAAGACTTTTAGCTTGACTAATTATCTCACACACGCAAATAAATTTGGAAAGCTTGTGTTCTAAATGATATTCATATACATACTTAACTATGACAGGAAACTATAGATGACATTGTTTTAAGTTAAGGAGTTACTCTGGATGTAAAGAGGGAGCAAACTTCTTAAATTCAACAGACTGATTGTTCAAAGTCACATATATAAAATGCAAGGAGAAATTATGGACTGCACTTTAATTGTTAATTATCCAATTGGTGCAATTCAAATTTTCATTTGTATGACCTGAGAATTGTTACCATATCAAGGCTACCTCTTCAATATTGCTAGAGGTTCATGGAATGTCTTTCCTTAATTTTGCTCTCTTTTCCCCCCTCTAATATTTTTGCATCTTATCAGGTAGAAAATGAAAAGATATATTTAAATTACTGCTAGAAATTTTGAATAGTTTATTACCTATTGCTTTACATTTTTATTTCTGTATCTATCTCCATTTTACAACCCCATTGTCTTTATAAAGTTTTCTCTTTGCTGTTTGTTATTCTCCATTTTATTAGATGGTGCAGCATTGGCTGCAATTTCTTAACTTTAAAGTTTGTTTTAATGTTTTTGTTTTGAAATTAGAAAATAAGTAAACATTCTAGAATTTTTTAAATGAATTCTTTCTTTTGAAATAAACATACTAACTAGGGACTTCCCTGGTGGTCCAGTGGTTAAGAATCTGCCTTCCAATGCAGGGAATGCAGGTTCGATCCCTGGTTGGGTAACTAAGATCCCACATGCCACAGGGCAGCTAAGCCCATGCACTGCAACTACTGAACCCATGCGCTCTGGAGCCCATGTGCCACAACAAAAGACCCCATGTGCCACAACTAAGACCCAACGCAGCCAAAAAAAAAATATATATATATATATTAATTAAGGTTTAATGGCTTAGCATATTACATTCGTCATGGACTGTCTTGGTTAGGTGTGAACAACATGGTGCAAATTGACTTTTGTTCTAAACTCAACCATTAATGAAAGGTTAGTTTCTTGGATTTTCTAACTGCCGTCACCCTAATTCATAAAAGAAAAATGCAAATAACAGCTACACTAGGATATTATGTTACACCTATCAATTTAGAAAAAATTCCCCAATTTGATAATACATTCTGTTGGCAAGGCTGGGAAGAAAGAAGTATCTTCATGTATTTCTGGTGGCACTATAAGTTGGCTCATACCTTGAGGAGAAGTATTTGGCAATATCTATCAATATAACAAATTAATATACACCATGACCAGCAATTCCACTTCTGGGAATTTATCCTTCAGATACTCTTGGCACACATGCAGAAGACAAATGCTCAAGGTCAGTTAGCGGGGCATTGTTTGTAAGAGCAAAGAATTGGAAACAAACCAAATGTCTACCAGCAGAAGACTGTTTACTTTTAGTAAGTCAGTGTGAAATAATGTTGGGCAGCCCTAAAGAAGAATGAGGAAGGTTTCTATTCACTTATAGGAAAAAAATTATAATTTGCCTTATAAAATGAAAAAAGCAGGTCATAGAAAAGCATATTTAATATGTTCATTTTATATAAAAAGGTGAAAAATAAGTATATATATTTGCCTGTACTTGCATAAAAATAAGTATAAACTCACACACAGAAGCTGTTATTTGATGATGGTTGAATGGAATCTTGGAATATGAGTGACAAAATAAGGAGTGAGATTTCAACTCTATTCCATTTTATTTAAACATATTAAGTATATTACTTATTACTCACACAAACACACACACAGAAACACAACAGGCCTGAACAGAATGAAGAAGAAAACTTATCAGAAAACTTCTGGTAGCTCCTGTTACTAAAACTGAGGAAAGAGCATGGTTCCAAGGAAATTTCTGGCATGATAGAAATATTTTTATGTTGATTGTGGTGGTGGTTTCACAGGGGTATATATTTGTCAAAATTAATTGATTGGTACACTTTAAATTGATGCAGGTTATTAAATGCCAATTATACCTCAATAAAATCATTTGAAATAGCTTTAGTTTGAACCTCCAAAACTACTACAATTATGACTAATACTACTAATACTTATTATTATTATATTTTATTACTATATTATATATATTATTACTACTACTAATTATGATGATGATGATGATGAATTATATAGAGACCACTCTATTATATAGACATTGTCTTTAGTAGCCACTTGCACAAAATGGAAGGTATTTTTCCACATGCATAATGTTAGGTCACATATAAAAGCGTTTCTAAAGAGTGTTAAGGCAGTGTGATTTGATCTATGCTCATCAGCTCTTAGAAAGAAGGTCCACATGAGCATTCTATCCCTCTTAACCTGGTTCATTTTCTTCAAATGATTTATCATGACTTGTACTACACATCGTTAAGTATCTATCCTCTCCTTTTCGAATAGAAGCTTTCTGAGGACAAGGACTTTGTTTAATCTGCTGCTCTGTCCTTGGCACCTGATGTCCCTAGCATGTAGTAGCTACTCTATGAATAGTTATTTAATTACTTCCTAAGAAATGGACTAAAATATGTTATAAATAAAACTCTTACAAGGTTGCCATGTTGGAGAGTCAATTAACACTCCAAGTTAGCTCTAAACAGACAGGATTTCCTCCAGCATTGGGATGAATCATCTTGTCTTTGACTGAGCTCCAGAGGAAGTGGTTGGCAACTATATACATAGGGAAAAAAGTACAGATAATCCTTTGGAATTACACTTTTAACAAAATGAGATGCCCCCTGTATGAGACATGGAAGCTGGGGCTGGCAGAGATAAGAGCAGATTCATCTATTCCTTTTCAGCTCACTTCTGGGCATCGACTTATTAAATACCAGGTTTGCTGGAAACCAGCAACCATTTAGCTTGCTCTTTCTCTCTTGTGTGCAGTCTCTGTTTGTTTATTTAGTTTGGGGTGTGTGTGTCTCTGTGTGTGGTGTTTGGTGTGTTGCTTGTTTTTTTTTAGTTATTTCTGAGATATACATTTTAAAGTAATAACTAGAATTACAACTTATAACATTATACCAGAACATATAAGATTTTTAGAAATTTCATGTAATGTCTGAAACATTTATATTAACATATTTCCATACAAATAACCCAAAGAAAGTTTAGTATTAGTTGGTTTTTTTTGTTTGTTGTTTGGTTTTTTTTGTGCTGCAGGTTCTTATCAGTCATCAATTTTATACACATCAGTGTATACATGTCAATCCCAATCGCCCAATTCATTGCTTGTTTTATGCCCCTCCTAAAAGTTGAATTCACTTGTGTTAAATATGTATTATAAAGGATCTTAACTACTAATTATTTCATGATCATTTTATTTTTTGACTAGTCATTTGTTCAATTATGTGTTTATTCAACATATTTTTATCAAGACCTACTAAAAGCCAGGCACTCTTATAGGCACAGGATAATTAACAGGGAATAAAAAGCCTGGAGTTTTCATCCAGAGTTCACATACTTTTCAGGAAGACAGTAAATATATTTATAATACATATAATCAAGAAATATTAAGTGCTTAGAAGATACACAAAGTGTATTATCTAGTAATTATGTGGAACATAGACTTTAAAAGGGAATAGTGAAAGCCACAGAGCTCTGTTAGATTCCTGGAGTACTCAAGAGAGAAATGGTTTGGTCTGTATAAGTTAGGGGACTAGAAATGGTGAGAAGTAGTTGAACTCAGAATGTACCTTGAAGTTGGAGTGAATATTCTAATGAATTGGATATGGGGTATGAGGAGATAATAGGAATCAAGAATTCCCCTTTATTTTGCCCAATGCAAGTAGTTTAATGATGGGGAAGACAGTTGTTGAGTCTGCTTTGGTTATAAGTTTGATATGACTATTGGGAACCAAAGCAGGAATGTTGAATGGAAATTTGGGAAAAAAATGAAGTTTGACATTAGGAGAAAGTCAGTGCTAGAGATAATAATGTGAAATTTATCAGCCTATTAATAGTTATTATTCTATTAATATAGGACTTCTAGATGGCATAGAAAAGCATAAGATTGTAAGAGATTATCTAGAAAACAAGTGAAGCTGAGGAAGTAGGTGGTGAGATGTTTGAGCCTTTGGTATTCTATCATTTAGAGGTTTAAAAAAGAAAAAGAACAACCAGAAAAGGGCTCTGAGGAAGAATAGCACCAAGACAGAGAGTGGATATTTGAAGTCACTTAGGCATCGGCACCCCCATGTTCATTGCAACCTTATTAACAATAGCCAAGACATTAAAACAATCTAAGTGTCCATCAACAGATGAATGAATTAAAAAAAAATGGTAATACACACAATGGAATATTAATCAGCTATAAAAAATAAGAAAACCCTTCCATGTATTGCAACATGGACCTTGAAGGTAGTATGCTATGTAAAATATGTCAGACAGAAAAAGACAATTACTGTATGATCTCATTTATATGTGGAATCTAAAAAACTGAACTATGCAGATAGTACCTGGGTGATGGGGGAAATGAGAGATGTTGGTCATAGTGTATAAAATTCCAGTTATGAGATGAATCAGTTCTGGGGATCTAATATATGGCAGGGTGATTATAGTTAACAGTACTGTATTAAATACTTGAAAGTTGATAAAAAAGTAAAGCTTCAATGTTCTCACCAGAAAAGAAAAAAGAAAGGTAATTATGTGAGGTGATGGATGTGTTAACTAACCTTAATGTGGTAATCATTCCACAATATATATGTGAATCAAATCATCACATTATACACCCTAAACTTAGTGTTAAATGTTAATTAAATCTCAATAAACCTGGAAAAAAAACCAAAAGACAGTCAGAGAAAAACAAAACAAAACAAAAAAACACCAGTGAATATGTTGTCCTGGAAGCAAAATGAAGAAAATGCTTTAAAAAAGGAGGAAGTAAGAATCTGTACTATATTCTGCAGGAATTTGAATAAACTGAGATTAAGAAATAACCATTGAATTAAACAAGATATTAGTGTCTGTCATTCTTTATAAAAGGGATCTCTGCAGACTGCTAGGGATTTATGCCTAATGAGAATGTACTGATGAAAGAAAGATAACTAGAGACAGATTTTTGTCAATTCTTCCAATAATATTGTCTTAAAGAGGATATAATGATGTCTGTATTCCAGTTATCTATTGTCTTGTGAAAAACACTTCAAAATTTGGTGACCTAATCAAATAACCATTGTATTCTACCTCCAGGTTCAACAGTTAGAAGGTGGGCTGCTCTGGTTGGTTCAGCATAGCTGCACTCACATCCCTGGCAACTTAGAAGGGACTTTAGGAAAGCTGAGCTCAGCTGGGTCCCTTTCCCTTTCCATGTAGTCTCAGGACCTGTCCACATGGTCTCTGAAGCAGGATAGTCAAGCTCAGGGCTCCAAGAGTGGGTGTTCCAAGGGACAATAAGAGGAACCAACCTGTCATTTAAGGTCTGAGCCCTGAAACTTATGCAGTGCTGCTTCTGTGATATTTGATTGGTCAAAGCAGGTACAAATACTGTCCAGGTTAAAGACAAAGGGCCATAGACCCCACGTCTCCAAAGGAGAGTAGCTTAATCACCAATAGGCTGTATTTGGACACTGTAAGGGAGGTATTTTTCAAGATGGGAAATATTATATGGGAACAATTGTCTCAGCTTGATTTATACCTAGACTTATTTTTAAAGCTCTCTTCCATATATTCAGCAGTGCAGATCCTGTCTTCTAGCATGTCCACATCTACAGCTTCAAGTTTTGCAGTTCCACATCCTGCTCTTTACATTCCAACACCACTGAGCTATGTTAGTCTATTATTTTTCTGCTGGATACCATGTATATTTCCTTCCATGCCTTCACATACTTTCACTATCCCTACATGTTTTCTTGCAAATCTTACTAATTAGTCATTTTATAACTTTAAATTTACTTTCTTTGAAAACATTTCTTGATGATTCTTGGTAGACTTGAACAACCACTGCTCTTTCATAGACCATTACTTATTCACAAGTACACTGCTTCACATTTTATACAAAATTATAATTGTACTTTTATACCTCTTCCATCATTGTCACTTTCTTGAGGGCAGGGAGTATATCTTTTGAGTCTAGTAAATTGCCTAACAGATAAAAATGTTTGTGTACTTAGTAATTTTTATTGCTTGATCCCTTTCTACATATCTATCTTGATTTAATTCAAAGAATACAAAGATGTCAAAGTCAATTATAGAAAAATGACATCCTAGAAGATTACTCCAGATTAATGCTATATGCTATTATCATTGTTTAGTTATTATTTTTGTCATATTTTTGTCATTGTTATTAGATTACTTTCTTCATAGGTTTCACAGAGTCATTTTTTTGTTTAATATTAGTAAACCAATATTTTCAATGCTGAATCCTTTGGATACATATTTGTTACAAATATGATAGTATGAAATAATATGAAATCCATTTCAGATATGAGAAAAAATATTGAAAATAATAGTTGAGTGGTATATCCTCATATAGCAATACTAATAAATAATTGTTCTATATCCTCTCATCACTCAGCTAAAATAAATTTTTTCATATATGTCTATGTGGATAAAATTGATTCTCAATTATCTTTAATTTGTTTTCTTAGGTTAAACAGTTTTCAAAAAAGCAGTGTAATATGTTAATTAATCCTTAAGGTAAGGACACAACGATGGAATCCACTGGTCCTACAACATACTGTATCAGTCAATGGCTGCTGGCCTGATAGAGTGTTGGAATTACCTCTTATGGTGGCAGATGGGAAACCAGTATGGACCAAAGAGCAACCAAGTTTGGGTTGCTGTTCATCAGGGTTTGGTGTATATCTTAAATCACTGTCCATTATGTGACCTGCCATAGGTAAATTATATAGGTGTGGATGCCAACAAGTGGAAGTAGGAGTGGCCTATTCGCCATCACTTCTAATAACTCACTAAGGGAATTCTGGTTCCTACTCTTATAACTTTTGGCTCTGTGGGTCCAGATACCCTGGTTCACAGTGGAGTGATTCGCTCTCTAATGGACAGGGTTAAAGTCCTGCTTCATTTAAACATTTGGATATCACCCAGTCCCTTCAGGCGCCTCATGAAAGAAGACTAGTAGGCAAAGAAAGTTACAGTACTGGCAGAGTAATTGAAACTGATTATCAAGGGGAGATGGAATTGCTAGATCATAATGAGGGAAAAGAAGAAATCTGATTGACATTCATAGGATTTGGTGTGGCATCAGGTGGTATTCCCAGGCCCAGTTTTAACTATGAATGAGCAACTGTATCAACCTGAGCTTATAAAGACACGCTATCCAAAGACACAGACTCCTTATAGATGAAATTCTGATTCATCCCGTTAGGCAAACCATTTAAACCAGCAGATAAGAGCCAAGGGCAAAGTCTCCACTATGAATGCTAAAGGAAGAAGATAATGAGTATAACTAATGATCTTAGAAACAACTGCTGCAAAAGAGGTTAGGGTGTCATCCAAATAATTCTCTTCTTTTGTTTGCCCCCAGAAATTGTAACCAACTTGAAGAAGTTGCTGCAGGATTGAATAAACTTAATGTGAAAAGCAAGAGGATCTGAGCAAGTGTTGAAACTGCGTGGGAGACTGTAGTTGCTTCATCCACATTTCCTTGTTTGTGTGCCCCTCCCAGACCACCTTCCGTTTGTTTTGCTATTAAAAATTTGCATCTATGACTTCAAAGTTGCTCAGGGTCCCTGGAACAACCTGGCCCACATGAAGGAACTTAGAGGTTTACATACTCCCTACTCCAGCCCTGAGGTGACATGTAGCTGATGACCGACTGGCATAAGAATGCAAAAAGCCTGCTGTTTTCACCGGAGGCAGCACAAAATCTGAGGGATGATTTACCTCTCAGAGCTTTCTGGAGCAGCTGGATTCAGAGTTCAGGACTTCCTTGGTTTCTTCCCCTTTCCTTTCCTGCCTCCCAGCTCTCTGCCCAGCTTCTCCAGGAGCACTTGCTAAACATATCACTTGCACCTGAATTTGTGGCACAGGTTATTCTTGGAGAACCAAATGCAAATGCCAATGTTTGATTTCAGTAATATTTAATATCTTAGAAGAGAAACTCAGTATATAGAAATGAATAAATCCTGTAATGAAATACTATTATGCTTTTCATGAAATGTAACGGAAAAGTATTTTCTATAAGAATTATTCATCTTGACCATGTTCTAAGTATAATCCATACCACTTGTCTGTGTTAGAAATATAGCTCCGTTACAAGTCATAAGTAAGATAAGGAAGGAATATTATATATGCTAGGGAATTAATGAAAACTTGATTCTTTTTACTAGCTTTTTCCAAAGCCAACCCAAAAGACCTCATACACAAGAAACATTATAAAAAATAATACAATAGCTAAATCATTGATCTACACAATATTAAAAAATAATGTTTTCTCTTTCTCAATATTTTCCCCTGTGGTATTAATTATGAAACATTAACCTCACACACACACAAATATGTAAATGTTCTGAGAAGAATAACTAATAAAAACAAGGAATTATAAAAATACGTATAGTTAACTACCTTTTATAATGTTTTAAATTTCATTGCTACAAAGACTGATTTTAGTTTACCAGCATTGAGATCTGTTAACATTGAAATTCCATAATATTGTTGTACAATTTCTCAGAATTATAAGACTCTGCAGAAAAATTATGTGACTGGGAAATTTTTACAAATTGCCTTGCAAAATGATTTCATGTATTTCCCTTTTCCTGAAATTCATTATTTGTTATACAAATTTACCTGCACCCCTACCCTTGGCTTATATCTTTCTTAATTATCAAAAGAATAAAAAATCTTTTCTTGTGTTCTATGAATTTTCTTTCTCACATTCATGTCCATAAAGAAATTATCTTCTATCTGAAAAGTTTATTCTCTAAATGAGAATATTTGTATATGGCACATATCGAGTCTTAGAGGAGCAATGAGAAATCTTCCTCTGTATGTATTATATGAATTGATCCTCAGAGACAGACAGTGATTGATGTCACAACCAGGTTATACTTGGATTGAACCACATTTTGTATACTGAAAAGTATACAAATATATCAAATAATACTATAGAGATAGCATAATATATTTTAAAATACTACACTGCCTAAAGTTACCACTAAAGTTTTTTTAAAAATTTCCTTTCATTTTTAAAATAACAAAATACCTGCATATACTAAGAATAGAGTCATATTTAATATATATTTGTTAAATAAACAAATGACTAGATAAATCACATCTCTGTAAATAAAACATAAATTTCTTATTCTTTGCCAACTGTGGTAAAAGATACCTCTCTGCAGTAAGCTCTCAGATTTTAAATTATTCTTTTATGATGAAAAGGAAACACTGATAATTGAGGCCAGATAAGGGCCAACTGCTAAAATGAGCTTAAGGTAATAATTAAAGAGGTGAAAACTGGGTTATTGTAAGGTGACTTCTACTGGGAATATGTATTTTGACTAGTGTAAAATATATCCATATGTAAAAGTATGATTATTGGGTGATTTAAAAGAGCATATCCTAAAATCCAATCCATTTAAAATGTGAGAATTGTGTTGAATTCATAATTTTTACCATTGTGTCTGCTCAGTTACTGTTAGCAACAAAAAAATGTGCATGAACCAAATGCCCAAGTCTCTTAGAAAAGATTCTCATTACAGAGTAGTCTTGTTGCTGACTTAGGGAAAGAAAAGTATGAAAGACCCATTTCCTATACCATACATCAAAGACAAAATATACCATAACTTACATATTATGACACTATTTCATTTCTTGTTTGTTGATTGTGTGCTTTGTAGATGTGGGGGAAGGGATCCCTATGAGAACCTGAGTGGTTTAAGGATTATTGTCAGTAAAACTCAAAATGTAATAGAAGCGATAATGGAAAAATAATATTCTGTTGGAAATCTCTGGAGGTTTTGCTACATGAGGTATAATTGGAACAGCCTAGCAAACCAGTGTACCAATTTTCAAATCAAGGTTATTAGTCATAAAAAACATGGATACTACAAAGCCATCTTGGGAGTCTAATCAATAACAGGAGGTAGGAAAGGAATTCAGAAAATTGTCTTAATTTTGAAAGTTCCACTAGTAATAAATGCTTCTGAGGGAGAAAGAAAACCCCTTAGTATTCATTATTTAACTACTTTGTTTTATAGATTTGACTTCTTAAGAACAAAGCCTGGCATTCTGTTGACATGAAGAATTTCTTGAATTTCTCTTATTGTTAGACCCCTTCAATTTCCAGATATAAAACTATTAAAGATGATCTGAAACTTTAATTATGAAAAGATACAATTCAAAAGTTCTGAGGCAGAGATATTCTCTGCAAACATATATTTACATATAGCAAATAAATATATAGCATAATTATATTCTAAAGAATAATTTTGGCCCCAAAACCATTCAGATTAATTTTTAATTTATATTTACATCAAATTAATATTATAAAGTCTTCTTAAAAATATTTTCTCATAAGCTATACAAAAATTTTCTTTTGCCAAATAAATAATTTCATAAAATATAATTCATCTCAATTTATATATACACATGAATTATTTGCTTCATAATTTAAAATTACAGTTAATTTTAAAATATGTGTCTCTAGCTAATATGAAATAAATAGAAACATAACAATGCATAAACAAAATCAGAATTTCTACAAAAGGATGCAACTATTAACAAGAGTGGCATTTGCTATTTTGAGAAGGGAAACCCAAGATCTAACAGTCTTAATTTAAAATAAACCTTTACGTTCAGTGAATTTCTCTCTCTATAAGGTCTGACTTTTCTCTATATTGCCCCTCCCCCATGGTAGAGTGTGAAGTGGTTAGAAAAGAAATGAGAATAGCAATTCACAACTCTGGAACCCAACTGGGATCAGCTGCTAAAGATATATCTTATCAAAAATAAAGAAATAACCTGTGTCTGTGGGGCTTTTCAGCTTTGACAGCAGGAAATCTCTTCAATTCCAAAATCTTAGATATCCACAAAAATAATCGTCCTGCAATACACTGACTCAAAATGTGGCTTTAGCGGTAAAACATGGCATCATCAGATTTTCTTTTTAGAATACAGATTCAGCCTGTATATTTATTTCCATGTATGTTTATTGAGTTTTAAGAATTAAAAAATGGGAAACATGGTGGTGTTCCCTTTAACAGTGTTACTTGTCTAAGAAATTTAGTTGTGTATACTATCCAACATAGCTTATTATTTTTTCTCATTTTTAAATTTAAAATTTTCCTTGTTTTCTGCAACATTAATTTTTTTTTTTTTTCGGTACGCGGGCCTCTCACCGTTGTGGCCTCTCCCGTTGCAGAGCACAGGCTCCAGACGCGCAGGCCCAGCGGCCATGGCTCACGGGCCCACCTGCTCCGTGGCACGTGGGATCTTCCCAGACCGGGGCACGAACCCATGTCCCCTGCATCAGCAGGCGGACTTTCAACCACTGCGACACCAAGGAAGCCCAATGTTCATTTTTTTTTAAAGATTTTTTTCTGGAGAAGCAAATAAGAGGATGAATTTATATTAATCTCCAAATTTTCATAACCATGCATTGTTTCTTAGCTAGAAAATGGCCTGGTGATTCTGAGAAATTATTTGGCAACATCAAACTGATTGGATTAGAGTGTTAGTGCAAATATTATTATAACTGTACACAAGTTTTTGTCATCTATATGGATTCTCAGAGAAAAACTTCTCTAAAGAACTTACCAGAGCTACCAGCTCCCCTCCAAAGCAGCTCCTGTCCTGTTGTACCCAGGGATGACACTGACACTGGCTGACACAGGCACCCCTCTAAGGTGGTTCTGCTTCAGGAGACCAGCTCCACATACCAGCATGCCTGCAACAGTCACAACTGGGCCTTGCAGCCAGTTACACTGGAGACCAGCACCACACATCAGCACACCTGCCCCAGTTGTGGCCAAACCTTTCAGTTAGCCAGGCCCAGTGCACTGCAGCAGTTCCAAGCAGGACTCATAGACAACCAGACCAAATGCCCACCCCTCCAACAGGGTGTCTGCCGCACTTTCAACCAGGCCACACAATTTGTGAGCCAAAGGCCAGCCCCACTCACCAGAATGCCCACAGCAATCATGGCTGGACCTCATAGCCAGCTGCCAGGGAGATAACCCCACCCACCAGGGTGCCCACAGCAACTGTGGCCAAACCACCCTATGTTCATTGCAGCATTATTTACAATATCCAAGATATGGAAGCACCCTGTGTCCATTGATAGATGAATGGGTAAAGAAGATGTTGTGTATACATACACTGAAATACTACTCAGCCATAAAAACAAATGGAATTGTGCCATATGTTACACCATGGGTGGCCCTAGAGTATATTATTCTAAGTGAAATAAGTCAGACAGAGAAAGGCAAATACTGTATGATTTCACTTACATGTGGAATCTGAAAAACAAATGAACAAACAGAGACAGACTCACAGATACAGAGAACAAACTGGTGGTAGCCAGAGGGGAGGGGAATGGGGGATTGGGTGAAGTACGTGAAGGAGATTAAGAGGAACAAATTTCCAATTGTAAAATAAATAAGTCATAGGGAAGTAATGCAGCATATAGAGAATATAGTTAATAATATTGTAATAAATTTTTTGGTGACAGATGGTTAGTAGACTTATTGTGATATCAATTCATTGTATATAAGGTAAAATCTCTATGTTATACACCTGAAATGAATATAATATTGTATGCTAACGACAGTCAATTAAAAAAGAATGTACCAAATGTTAGATTTAAACACATTTTATTACCCAATTGTCCTGTTCAGTGTAATGTTTGCAACTTTAGGAAAAAAAAAAAAATTCTCACTCTTTTCCCATTTTGCTCTGTCTTTCCCCTTCTTTTTTCACTTCCTATTATAAACAAACAAAATAAATCTATACAACAACAAATAAACTGAGAAAAGATTCATTTTAGGCCTGTTTATGATCTTTCTCTTCACTACATCCTGAATGGGCCCTGGCAGTAGTATTTATATTCAGAACCTAAAGTTTTCCTGTCACAGCCAATGAAGTAATAAGTAAGTTGATCCAAACTGTGCTTATCAAATTGTCTCTCATAGAATGAAGCAATCTCCTGGAAGCAAGATATCTATGATCTGAGCTGTAGTGAGATGCAAATCTTCTACCTTGTGGACAGAGCAGAGTAAGCTGAACTTTACAGGGAAAAAAATTGGAGCAGACATCATAGAAAAACAGCAAGAAAGAGCAACAATAAAACAAGCAAACAAAAAAAATAAAGCAGAGACTATTCCCTGGTCCTTTCTCAGCATTCCATTCCCAAGCTCTTGTTTTCTCTCCAGGCCTGGCTATAATCCTGCCCTCAGCTTCATGAAATATTCCTGTAGCAGGATAAATGTTTCTTTTATTTTCACTTTGAAATGTCTTCTAGATGCACCTCAAATCCTCACCATTACAGTGTCTTTCCATCCATGGAGTTGAGGAGAACTGAATTAATTCTTGACTCCCCAAATTACTAGATTATGACCATACAAAATGATCTACATTCCTGAAGGTTAGTTGCCACTAATGGAACAGGAGTCTCATAGTAAAGATCACACAGATTTGCCATGGGGGATAATTTCTATGGCTTAGGTAAAGCACCTTGCACAGCACCTAGTATGATTAATAAGTGTACTATCTTAGCACATTCATTAAAATCTCCTTCCCTCTCCTTACCTTAGCACATTCATTAAAATCTCAGGGCCCTCAGTGCAAAAGAACAATTTTCTCCCCATTGTATCCTATGCTTTTGTGGAGTTTTAGGTTCTAGACCTGAGATAAGAGAGACAGATCATGTATCATTTCAAAAATCTAAAATACGATTTTTTTTTTTTGGAAGAAAGAAACTGAAAAGAAAGGGCCAGATGGTGGAGTAGATGGACGTGCGCTCACTCCCTCTTGCGAGAGCACGGGATTCACAACAATCATCGAAAGGAAGACACTGGAACTCACCAAGAAACATACCCCACATCCAAAGACAATGAGAAGACACAATGAGATGGTAGGAGGGGTGCAATCACAATTAAATCAAATCCCATAACTGCTAAGTGGGTGACTCACAAATTGGAGAACACTTATACCACAGAAGTCCACCCACTGGAGTGAAGGTTCTGAGGCCAACATCAGACTTCCCAACCTGGGGGTCAGCAATGGCAGGAGAAATTCCTAAGGAAACAGACTTTGAAGGCTAGCGGGATTTGACTGCAGGACTTCAACAGGACTGGGGTAAACAGAGACTCTACTCTTGGAGGGCACACACAAAGTAGTGTGTGCATTGGGACCCGGGAAAAAAAGCAGTGACCCCATTGAAAACTGAACCAGACCTACCTGCTAGTGTTGGAGGGTCTCCTGCAGAGGCAGGGGGCAGCTGTGGTTCACTGTGAGGACAAGGACACTGGTAGCAGAAGTTCTGGGAAGTACTTCTTGACATAAACCCTCCCAGAGTCCACCATTAACCCCACTAAAGAGCGGGATAGGCTCCAGTGTTGGGTTGCCTCAGGCCAAACAACCAACAGGGAGGCAACACAGCCCCATGTGTCAGCAGACAGGATTAAAGTTTTACTGAGGTCTGCCCACGAGGGCAACACCCAACTCGACCCACACCACCAGTCCCTCACATCAGGAAACTTGCACAAGCCTCTAAGATAGCCTCATCCACCAGAGGGCAGAGACCAGAAGCAAGAAGAACTACAATCTTGCAGCCTATGGAACAAAAACCACATTCACAGAAAGATACACAAGATGAAAAGGCAGAGGGCTATGTACCAGATGAAGGACCAAGATAAAACCCCAGAAAAACAACTAAAAGAAATAGAGATAAGCAATCTTCCAGAAAAAGGAATTCAGAATAATGATAGTGAAGATGATCTAGAACCTCGGAAAAAGAATGGAGGCAAAGATCAAGAAGATGGAAGAAATGTTTAACAAAGACCTAGAAGAATTAAAGAACAAACACCTAGAAAATTAAAGAAGAAACAAACAGAGATGAACAATAGAATAACTGAAATGAAAAATACACTAGAAGGAACCAATAGCAGAATAACTGAGGCAGAAGAATGGATAAGTGACCTGGAAGACAGAATGGTGGAATTCACTGCGGCAGAAGAGAATAAAGAAAAAAGAATGAAAAGAAATGAAGACAGCATAAGAGACCTTTGGGACAACATTAAATGCAACAACATTCACATTATAGGGGTCCCAGAAGGAGAAGAGAGAGAGAAAGGACCCGAGAAAATATTTGAAGAGATTATAGTCGAAAATTTCCCTAACATGGGAAAAGAAAGAGCCACCCAAGTCCAGGAAATGCAGAGAGTCCGAGGCAGGATAAACCCAAGGAGAAACATGCTGAGACACATAGTAATCAAGTTGACAAATATTAAATACAAAGAAAAATTGTTGAAAGCAGCAAGGGAAAAATGACAAATAACATACAAGGGAACTCCCATAAGGTTAACAGCTGATATCTCAGCAGAAACTCTACAAACCAGAAGGGAGTGGCATGATATATTTAAAGTGATGAAAGGGAAGACCCTATAACCAAGATTACTCTACCCAGCAAGGACTTCATTCAGATTTGACGGAGAAATCAAAATCTTTACAGACAAGCAAAAGCTAAGAGAATTCAGCACCACCAAACCAGCTGTGCAATAAATGCTAAAGGAAATTCTTTAAGTGGGAAACACAAGAGAAGAAAATGACCTACAAAAACAAACCCATAACAATTAAGAAAATGGTAATAGAAACATACATATCTATAATTACCTTAAACGTGAATGGATTAAACAGTTGTTGAATGGATACAAAAAAGACACAGGCTCGCTGCATGGATACAAAAACAAGACCCATATATATGCTGTCTACAATAAACCCACTTCAGACCTAGGGACACATACAGACTGAAAGTGAGGAGATGGAAAAAGATATTCCATGTAAAAGGAAATGAAAAGAAACCTGGAGTAGCAATACTCATATCAGAAAAAATAGACTTTAAAATAAAGAATGTTATAAGAGACAAGGATGGTCACTACATAATGATCAAGGGATCAATCCAAGAAGATATAACAATTGTAAATATGTATGCATCCAACATAGGAGCATCTCAATACATAGGGCAATAGCTAACAGCTATAAAAGAGGAAATCGACAATAACACAATAATAGTGGCAGACTTTAATACCTCACTTACACCAATGGACAGAACATCCAAACAGAAAATTAATAGGAAACACAAACTTTAAATGACACAATAGACCAGATAGATTTAATTGATATTTATAGGACATTCCATCCAAAAACAACAGATTACACTTTCTTCTCAAGTGCACATGGAACATTCTCAAGGATAGATCAAACCTTGGGTCACAAATCAAGCCTCACTAAACTTAAGAAAGCTGAAATCATACCAAGCATCTTTTCTGACCACAACACTAAGACATTAGAAATCAATTACAGGGAAAAAAAACATAAAAAACACAAACACATGGAGGCTAAACAATACGTTACTAAATAACCAAGAGATCACTGAAGAAATCAAAACATAACTAGAGACAAATGAAAATGAAAACATGGTGATCCAAAACCTATGGGATGCAGCAAAAGCAGTTCTAAGAGGGAAGTTAATAGCAATTCAAGTCTACCTCAAGAAACAAGTAAAATCTCAAAGAATCTAACTTTACGCCTAAAGGAACTAGAGAAAGAAGAACAAACAAAACCTAAAGTTAGCAGAAGGAATGAAATCATAAAGATCAGAACAGAAATCAATGAAATAGAAACAAAGAAAACAATAGCAAAGATCAATAAAACTAAAAGCTAGTTGTTTGAGAAGATAAACAAAATTGAAAAACCATTAGCCAAACTCATCAAGAAAAAGAGCAAGAGGACTCAAATCAATAAAATTAGAAATGAAAAAGAAGTTACAACAGACACCACAGAAATACAAAGAATCCTAAGAGACTACTACAAGCAACTCTATGCCAATAAAATGGACAACCTGGAAGAAATGGACCAATTCTTAGGAAGGTATAACCTTCCAAGACTGAACCAGGAAGAAATGAAAAATATGAACAGACCAATCACAAGTAATGAAGTTGAAAGTGTGATTAAAAATGTTCCAACAAACAAAAGTCCAGGATCAGATGGTTTCACAGGTGAATTCTATCAAACATTTAGAGAAGACCTAACACCCTTCGCAAACTCTTCCAAAAAATTGCAAGGAAGGAACACTCCCAAACTCATTCTATGAGGCCACCATCACCCTGATACCAAAATCACACAAAGATACTACAAGAAAAGAAAATTACAGACCAATATCACTGATGAATATAGATGTAAAATTCCTCAACAAAATACTAACAAGCAGAATTCAACAGCACATTAAAAGGTTCATACATCATGAACAAGTGGGATTTATCCTAGGGATGCAAGTATTCTTCAATATATGCAAATCAATCAATGTGATACACCATATTAACAAATTGAAGAATAAAAATCATATGATCATCTCAATACATGCAGAAAAAGGTTTTGACAAAATTCAACATGAATTTATGTAAAAACTCTCCAGAAAGTGGGCATAGAGGGAACCACCTCATCATAATAAAGGCATTTACAACTAACCCACAGCAAACATCATTCTCAAGGGTGAAAAACTGAAAGCATTTCCTCTAAGATCAGGGAAAAGACTAGGATGTCCACTCTCATCACTATCATTCAAGATAGTTTTGGAAGTCCTAGCCATGGCAATCTGAGAAGAAAAAGAAATAAAAGGAATAGGAAAAGAAGAAGGAAAACTGTCACTGTTTGCAGATGACATGATACTATACATAGACTTACCTAAAAATGCCACCATAGGGCTTCCCTGGTGGCCCAGTGGTTGAGAGTCCGCTTGCTGATGCAGGGGACACGGGTTCATGCCCTGGTCCGGGAAGAACCCACATGCCACGGAGTGGCTGGGCCCGTGAGCCATGGCCGCTGAGCCTGTGTGTCCAGAGCCTGTGCTCCACAACAGGAGAGGCCACAACAGTGAAAGGCCTGCGTACCACAAAAGCAAAACAAAACAAAAAAATGCCACCAGAAAACTCCTAAAGCTAATCAATGAATTTGGTAAAGTTTCAGGATACAAAATTTATGCACAGAAATATCTTGCATTCCTATACACTAATGATGAAAAATCTGAAAGAGAAATTAAGGAAACACTCCCATTTACCATTTCAACAAAAATAATAAAATACGTAGAGATAAACATACCTAAGGAGACAAAAGACCTGTATGCATAAAACTATAAGACACTGATGAAAGAAATTAGACATGATACAAATAGATGGAGAGATATACCACGTTCTTGCATTGGAAGAATCAATATTGTGAAAATGACTATACTACACAAAGCAATCTACAGATTCAATGCAATCCCTATCAAATTACCAATGGCAATTTTTACAGAACTAGAACAAAAATCTTAAAATTTTTATGGAGACAGAAAAGATTCCAAAGAGCCAAAGGAGGCTTAGGGAAAAAAAACGGAGCTGGAGGAATCAGACTCCCTGACTTCAAACTACACTACCAATCTACAGTAATAAAGACAATATGATACTGGCACAAAAACAAAAATATAGATCAATGGAACAGGATAGAAAGCCCAGAGATAAACCCACACACCTATGGTCAACTAATCTATGACAATGGAGGCAAAGGTATGCAAAGGAGAAAAGACAGTCTCTTCAATAAGTGGTACTGGGAAACTGGACAGCTATATGTAAAAGAATGAAATTAGAACACTCTCTAACACCATACACAAAAATAAACTGAAAATGGATTAGAGATATAAATGTAAGACTGGACACTATAAAACTCTTAGAGAAAAATATAGGAAGAGCAGTCTTTGACATAAATCACAGCAAGATCTTTTTTGATCCACCTCCTAGGTAATGGAAATATAAACAAAAATAAACAAATGGGACCTAATGAAACATAAAAGCTTTTGCAAAGCAAAGGAAAGTACAAACAAGAGGAAAAGACAATCCTCAGAATGGGAGAAAATATTTGCAAACCAATCAATGGACAAAGGATTACTCTCCAAAATATAGAAACAGCTCATGCAGTTCAATACTAAAAACATAAACAACCCAATCAAAAAATGGGCAGAAGACCTAAGTAGACATTTCTCCAAAGAAGATATACAGATGGCCAAGAAGCACATGAAAAACTGCTCAACATCACTAATTATTAGAGAAATACAAATCAAAACTACAATGAGGTATCACCTCACACCAGTTAGAATGGGCATCATCATAAAATCTACAAACAATAAATGCTGGAGCAGGTGTGGAGAAAAGGGAACTCTTTTGCACTGTTGGTGGGAATGTAAATTCATACAGCCACTATGGAGAACAGTATGGAGATTCCTTAGAAAACTGAAAATAGAATTACCATATGACCCAGCATTCCCACTTTGAGCATATACCCAGAGAAAACCATATTTCAAAAAGACACATGCACCCCAATGTTCATTGAAGCACTATTTACAATAGCCAGGTCATGGAAGCAACCTAAATGCCCATTGCCAGATGAATGGATAAGGAAGATGTGGTACCTATATACAATGGAATATTACTCAGCCATAAAATGGAATGAAATTGGTTCATTTGTAGAGACGTGGATGGATCTAGAGACTGTTATACAGAGTGAAGTAAGTCAGATAGAGAAATATGATTATCGTATATTAACACATATATGTGTAACCTAGAAAAATGGTACAGATGAATCAGTTTGCAGGGCAGAAAGTGAGACACAGATATAGAGAACAAACGTATGGACACCAAGGGGGAAAACGGTGGGGGGAGGGGTGGTGGTGGGATGAATTGGGAGATTGGGATTGACATATATACACTAATATGTATAAAATGGATAACTAATAAGACCCTGCTGCATAAAAAGGTAAATAAAACAAAATTCAAAGAAAAAATAAATAAAAAATCTAAAATATGAAGTTGGCAAGTGCTAGCTACATTTTGAAAGTTGTCTGTGGTCTTTAATGAAGTTGATTTCCCTTTGGCATCTCTGTTACTCACTGTTTCCCTTTCTTGGGAGTTCTAGAGGTCCCTCTCTGCTATTTCTTCATGTCTACTGTAGAATAAGAAATACTATCCACTTCTTTCTTACAGAAAACATAGGAACAATGTTCCTGCTCATATATTCCTATTTATTAGCTAAATTTTTATGAGATTTGGTTCTTCAGAAACAATGGAAGGGGCTTACAAAAATGTATCCAAAGAAAGGCAGATTACCAATGAAAAATATAAACTTAGATTGGGAAAATATAAATAAGAATAAAATAAAAGGTCTGGAAAATATATAACATGACATTTAGATTGGTTGAGATTAGTCAGATTGAGTTGAGATCCAAATTCAAATTCAATGGAGTGTCTTACTTAAAAAAAAAAAGAAGACCAATCATTAAAAAAAAAAAACCCAATCATGATAAAACATGTAATTCACACTGGAGTGTTGGAAGATGCCAGTCAAATTTACATATTAATTTATTATTTTACAGTTTGTTTGTTTTTTTTTGCGGTACACGGGCCTCTCACTGTCGTGACCTCTCCTGTTGCAGAGCACAGGCTCTGGACATGCAGGCTCAGCGGCCATGGCTCATGGGCCCAGCCGCTCTGCGGCATGTGGGTTCTTCGCGGACCAGGGCACGAACCCGTGTCCCCTGCATCGGCAGGCGGACTCTCAACCACTGTGCCACCAGGGAAGCCCTATTGTTTTAATTTATAGAGTAGGTGAAATTGAATCACTTTTGTAACTGGTTATATTGAAAGATCAACTTCCTGTTAATGACCCTCTTAGTTTATGATATTTCAGCATATGGAATATCAATATGTTCAAGAGTACCTTTACATTTTTATATCATCCATGACAGTGGAAGGGGCAATTGAAACTATAGCCCATATTTACCACTTTCAGGAATTTTTTTACTTTCCACAGAGTTGTTATTGAGGTCAGTCTAGGAGGAGGTAATCCAGAGGGCAGGTGGACAGTTGACCTGAGAACTGGAGCTGAGCAATGAGAGGCTCCTCATCCCCTCCCCTGTCCTTGGAATGTGCATTGTGCTTGCCCTTTGCAAGACAGAGGCTTCCCAAGGACACAGCCTTGAGATAGTAATGTGGTATTGAGACTGGATAGTATACATGACTGAACTCAGTTAAAGCCTCTATGTAAACTTTTAAGATTTGGAGGGCAGTGTGGAGATCTACTTGTCTTGCAGCTGCCTAATATAAGTAGTTACCTTGTTTATTAAAATTGCCACCTACCAATCTGGAGTGATCTTCTCTTTCTTCCACCTCTCTCTGCCCTCTGTGTTTGGGGCCTGGTTTCAGAATATACCCATGCAGCTCTTGAGGAGGTTGCAAACTAACAGCCACGTCTTTTCATTCCGTTTATCTGATTCAATCCTGTCTGTTCTATTCTCTTCCTTTTATTACAGCAATACCTCTTAAATGGTCTCCTTCTTCCAGTTTCTTTCCACAATTTCCAACAGAATTACATCTTTAAAAATCTGGTCATTTCACTGCTTCAAATTCTCTGTATGCTGTGGATAGCACATACAAATTCTAAAATCATGCAAATGTTCTCAATACTTGCCTTCAGTTGTCCTTCTGGGTAACACAATGCATTATTTTTGGCATATAACATAACAATAGCTGATACATTTATCAGTATTTTGGGTTCTGATTTGTTTACTGTCCATCTCTAGTGCCCCCCTCCCACCAGCACAAACCCAGAGGAGAGTGAGTAACAATCAGACACCATCCAGGCAGCTCTTTAAATATACTTCCTGGTACTTAGTCTGCAACAATCTCCTCATTAACAAGCAGAATAGAGGAGAATTTATGGCCTGATAGACGATGCAGTCCTGTCCATAAATTTACTACATATTCTCGAGGAGCTCCTTCAAATCCCATTAATCAACTCAAAGGGAAGTCTTTGTCTTCCTTTTCCAGGAAGACATGTCTTTGTCACTCTCACATCCTTATACTCAGAACTGCCAAGAACTTGCAAGCTAACAAGTTGGCCTGCCACAATCCCGTGGATATTGGTAGAAAAACAAACTTATTGGCTCAAAGACAAAGGGCAGTTTGTTACAAGCAATAACATTAGCCAGAGTAACATTATTTGCTTTGGTTCCCCAAGGCTCAATTCCCACAGTGTGTAGTATGAAGGCTGCATGATGCCTGAACACACATTGGGTAACTTGCAGGAGTGGAACCCAAGGAAGGATTAAAGGAAACACTAATCTTTTATAAGGGGCCACTGGCAAACTTGTTCAACACTTTCCCAAAATGAGACATCATCTGTATTGTCTTGGACAGCAATCAAATTTATCCTCTGCTTCACAGAAACACTATTTCTATCTTTCAAGGATATTTGCTAAGTGAACATCCTTAGAAAAGACAATTAAAAACAAAAGCCATTAATGACTTTTTTTCAGAAGATGTGAGAGAATATCTCTCAACATAATGCACACATTCTTATGAGAGAGCAAAGAGAAATAAGACTGGAATGGGAGTTGAGCTTCAGGAAAGGCTCACTAACAATAATAAAATTTAATATTTTCTAGAGCTTACTATATGGCAGGGTGATTAACATGAATTAAGATGTTACTGGCATGAACCTCAATGTACATACGGGAAAAAAAGAGGTAGAGCTGGAGTTACTTGTTCAAAGCACCACATTTATTGAGTAGAACTTCAATTGAACCTATGTCTATCTTAAGAATCGGTGACTTTTTAAAGTTTGACATTTCTCCAAAGGAGACATACAAATGGCCAATAAGCACATGAAAAGAAAAATGCTCAACATCACCAATTATTAGAGAAATGCAAATCAAAACTGCAGTGAGGTATTACCTCACTCCGATCAGAATGGCCATTATCAAAAAAGTCTACAAATAACAAATGCTGAAGAGGGTGTGGAGAGAAGGAACCCTCCTATACTCCTGGTGGGAATGTAAATTGATACAGCCACTATGGAGAACAGTATCGAGGTTCCTGAAAAAAACTAACAATAGAGCTACCATATGAGTCTGCAATCCTACTCCTGGGCCTATATGTGGAGAAAACTATAATTCAAAAATATACAAGCACCACAATGTTCATTGCAGCACTATTTACAATAGACAAGACACGGAAGCAACCTAATATGTCCATCAACAGATGAATGGATAAAGAAGATGTGATATGTTTATATAGTGGAATACTACTCAGCCATAAAAAAGAATGAACTGTTGCCATTCACAACAACACAGATGGACCTAGAGATTATCATACTAAGTGAAGTAAGTCAGATAGAGAAAGACAAATATCATATGATTTGCTCATATGTGGAATCTGAAAAAAAGATACAAATGAACTTACAAAACAAATTCACAGATATCAAAAACAAATTTATGGTTATCAAAGGGGAAGGGGGGGATAAATTAGGATGATAGGATTAACATATACACACTACTATATATAAAATAGATAATAAAAAAGACCTACTGTATAGCACAGGGAACTTACTCAATATTTTGTAATATATAAAGGAAAAGAATCTGAAAAAGAATCTAAAAAAGAATATGTAGGTATAACTGAGTCACTGTGCTGTACACCTGAAACTAAGATGACATTGTAAATCAACAATCCTTCAGTAAAAAAAAGGAAAAAAGTTTGATATGACAAAATAATATTTGCAACACATATGTGAGTTATAAAGCATAACACCAAGGGTTATCTAGGAATTCACCATTCAACTTATGAACTTTGTCATTAGCAATAATATCTTACCTGTGGTTTTGTGCACCCCTTCACTATCTTATCATTCTATTTTTTTCCCCCAGTTAAACACTATCCTCTATTTGGGTTTATCATTTTATTGACTTTAATTTTTAACATATAGTTTTACTATATATATAAAACAATATAAGCTAACTTTGAAAATAAAATCTTTTAAATTTTATAATTACTTTTTATACAGTATCATGCCCTAATAATCTTCTGCAATTTGCTTTTATTCCACTCATATGTTTGTAACATCCAGTTTATCACATATAGTTTATAGGTCAGTCATTGTTATGGCTTCATACTGGTATATTTTATGCTTGAACAAAAAGTTCTTATTTTTCATTCCATTACAGCATCAGCTCAAAAGTCCAAAATTTCATCTTGACCTGAAACCCATCATCTCTGTTAAAGTTATGCTAAGTATCTTTTAAATATTGTATGATATATATTTAATTTCCTTTTGCTTTAAAACTTTTATTTCTTATATTTAAGATGTCTTTTTTATTTCCTAGACAATAAATCCATAACACATCTTCCCCTTCATGATATCAGTGCCAAGGTTGTTATGTAATTAAATTCTATAATTTTAAACCTCAGAAAACATTATGATTATTGTTTAACTGTCAACATTCATTTAAATTTATTCACATACTTAGCTGTTCATTGATCTTGGTTTTTCCTGTATTTCTATCCTTTTGTCTGACATCATTTTCTTTGATCTTTACGAATCCCCTTTCATAGTTTTCTAGTTTCTGTTTCTTGATGGCAAATTTTCTCACTTTTTTGTTTGTTAGAAAATATATCCTTTTGGGATTTCCCTGGTGGTGCAGTGGTTAAGAATCCACCTGCCAACACAGGGGACAAGGTTTGATCCCTGGTCCAGGAAGATCCCACATGCCACGGAACAACTAAGCACGTGCGCCACAACTACTGAGCCTACGCTCTAGAGCCTCTGAGCCACAACTACTGAGCCCACGTGTTGCAACTACTGAAGCCCACGCACCTAGATCCCATGCTCTGCCACTGCAATGAGAAGTCTGTGCACTGCAACGGAGAGTAGCCCCCTGCTTGCTGCAACTAGACAAAGCCCATGCACAGCAATGAAGACCTAACACAACCAAAATAAATAAATAAATAAATATATTTTTTAAAAAGTAAAGAAAATATATCTTATTGCCTGTACCATTGAAGGCCATTACTGCAGGGTTTAGATTTGGAGTTAGTAGCTTTGAATATAACCATCTTCTTTTGGCTTCCAATGTTTCTTTTGAGAAGTTACCTCTCTCATTATTGCTCTTTTGAACTTAATATAACTTGTTTATCTGGCTTCTCTATGACTTTTATCTTTTTTTTTCCTGAGTTTTATCAATGTATGACTATGTTTTTTGGATGTTTTTATACTGTTTGTCATTTACAACCCTTCTTGACTTTCTGAGTTCATGATATTGACAGTGATAAAAAAAATATATTTGCCAATATCTTTAAATAATACTTCTGCCCAATTATTTTTCTCTCTTCATTGTTTATATTAATTTGCACATATATTATGGGTTTTACAATCCCATATTTCTATTATAGTTTTTTTTTGTGTGTGTTCTCTTCCTTTACTCTTTCCACGTTTGTATTTTAATAATTCTCCTTAATCTATTTTCCAGATTATTTATGTGCTCTTTAATTTAAAATTTCATTGTTTTTTCTTTATTTTGAAATTTATATTTGATATTTGATTCTTCTTTATACTTACTACATTCTTCTAAATATATACATCTTTACTTTTTATGAACACATTAGATAGCTATTGCTCAGTGCATGTTTGAAAATCCCAAAATCAGGATTCCTTGTGGGTCTTCTACCTGTTTTCTCCTTTACATGTAAATTTCATAGATAACATTTGAGACTGTGGATGATGTTATTTAATTTTGCTTCTGTAAAGTAGTTAAATTAAGAGTAGATTGCATCAAGTTGAGTCAAATCTGCACTTCCTATTTTTTATGGATTGTTCTGATTAACCCCCTTTTCTAAAGTATACTTAATTGGGAGACTCAGTTGAATTCTTAGAGATGGTTGTAAGGTTTCATTCATCTTGGCAGTTTTCAAACTCTAATTTTTACTCTCAGCTCCATGAAACCATGTAATGGTATGATAAGTGCTCCCTCTTCACTCAGCAAACTATATAGAAGATTATATATAGTCTTCCCACATCAAAAGTATATAGTTAGATAAGTTTTTACAAGTACAGATAACCCTGTAATCATTACCACAAATAAGGAACAGAATATATAAAACCCATCTCAAATTGTTATTTATCTCTTCTAGAGTTTCACATATTCAGAATCAAGTTTTACATATTTCATTGTAGATTAAAGTCCCTTGGGAAGTAATTTTAATTATAAATTTATTATTTTTAGTAAAAACAGGGCTATTCAAATTTTCTAATTTTTATTGAATCAATTTTGGTATTTTCTGTCTTTTATAGAATTTATTCATTTATCTAAGTTTTTATATTGGCACAAAATTCTTTATTTTCTGCTATATATTTATAGTATCTTAGATTTATTCCTGATATTAATAAATTTTATCATTTTTCCTTTGGTCTCAATCAATTATCTAAATCTTTTGAAAGAATCTGTAGTTTTCTTTATTGATTTCTGTTGCCCTTCTCTTTCCTGTTTGTGTTTGATTTATGCCCTTGTCTTTTTTATTTCTTTCCTTTTACTTGCTTTTGGTCTAATTTCCTCTTCTTTGTGTAACCTACTTGTGTATGCATCCATAAGAGAGTTTCAAAATAAGCAGTGTAAAAATTAATGGGCTGAAAGGAAAATAGGCAAATATATAATTTGGAGATTCCAAAACCACTATCACATTAATATGTGGACAAGTGAACAGAAACTCAGTAAAGGCACAAAAATTTTGAGTAGTATTATCAACCAACCTGGCCTAATTGACTTACACTGTATACTCTAGACTACACCACCAAAACATGCATTTTGTTGTGTTCAAGCAACATTCACCAAAAGAGAATATATACTGGACACAAAAGATATCCCAACACATTTAGAACAACTGCATTCACAAAGAGTATGTTTTCTTATCAGAGACAATTAAATTAGAGATCAGCAACATGTAGAAACTTGGAAAATCTTCAAATATTCTGCATGCAAACAACATCCTTGTACTCATTTGTGTTGGTCTGATAAGGCTACCATAACAAAATACCCAGACTGCGTGGTTTAAACAACATGAATTTATTTTCTCACAGTTCTCAAGGCTAGAATCTCACAATCAAGATGCCAGCAGGGTTGGTTTCTGGTGAGGATGCTTTCCCTGGCTTGCAGACTGCTGTCTTCTTGCTGTGTACACACAGGGCCGTTCCTCTGTGCTCTGCACCCCTGATGTCTCCTCCTCTGCTTATAAGGACACCAGTCCTATTCACCTCACCTTTATGACCCCATCCTTCTGACCTTTAACTTTACTTCCTTAAAGGCTCCTCTCCAACTACAGTAATATTTGGGTTTCAGAGCTCAAGCCCAGTTTTGAGGAAACACAATTCAGTCCATATATCATTTTACTTTTAATCATTGAATATTTTGAGTACATTAATAATAGTTTAAAATGCTGTTATCTCTTAATTCATTCATCTATATATATATAACTTCTTGTTCTATTTTCTTTTAACTGACTTTCTTCTGGACTTTGAGTCACACTTTCCTCCTTCTTGGCATGCCAAATAATTTTGATTGGAGGCTGGGTATTGTTACGTTGAGAATCTGGATTTTATTTTCTACCTTTAAAAGATCACTGTGCTTTGTTTTAACAGTTAACTTACTTGGGTATCAACTTTATCTCTTTTTTTAAACTACTAACCAGTGCTGTAATTTGGTCTAGAGTAGCCTTAAATCTAGGGGAAGGTTTAGATGTATTACAAAGGTGAAGTCTTTTTGAAGTTTCTACTGAATTACCCATATCATTAAAGGCGACTCTATTCTTGCTAATTGGAGCTCAAAAATCTCCTGTCTTATCTGATATCACAGAATTGTTTAGCTTGGTAATGTTGGTCATTTCTTGTCTGGCCTCATGGAGTTTCTCCCTACACATGGGGATCTTCAGCAAGCTGCATTTAGCAAAGACGGAAGATAAACCCAATATAAGTTTGGGGGACTCTTTTTCTGTATAGATCTCTTCTCTCAGGAACCCTGTCCTGCAATTCCCAGTTGCCTAACTTTCTTAAACTCTGATCTTTATGTCCTTAATTCAGAAAGACCCTACAGGAGATTTATCATGGTGGTCTGGAATATTCTCCCAGGTAGAAAACTCGGATAACTTTGTAGAGCTCACCCTGTATGTTTCCTTTTGCACAGAAATCACAGATCTTCACTGATTCTTGTCAACATCTGAAAACAATTAATTTTTATAATTTCTCCAGTATTATAGTTGGTTGTTGTTTGAGGGTAATTCAGGTCCCTGTCTCTCCAGCATGACAAGAAGCAAAAGTTTAAGACAACTGTGTTAAAATAAAAAGTAAATACAAATAATAATAATAATAAATAAAAAGTAAATACAAAATTCTCATAAAGAAGGAAATTATACAATCTTAATATAACAAACTGTCCAACTTGATCCTTTGTCAACTACAGAATTAGGTCTTCAGCAGTCTTGCTTTTGTTTCAGCATTCAGTTTGAAATCTTCCCCTTTCAATCTGTCATTCCCTTTGATATTATCCATTTTGATTCACTCTGTTATTCACTTTAAGAACCCTGGAGATGTTCATTCTCTTTGACTCTCACTCTTATTCCAATCATCCTTAAAATCTAGCCTCAAGTTTACATTTTTAAAATGTTAAGTAAGTCTAGCAATAAAATATTTTTCAAAACATTTTTCATATTTAAAATTTGACCTATGAAACATTTACAAATGAAGTTTACTAACAAAACTTGATGCTACATTATTGAAATAATCCTACATTTAACTTTCTGTGTACTGTATTTGTAAATTCCCACTTTTGCCTACAGATAAGTCATAAAGTGAAATGTCATATCAAAGCTCTTCCACCACTGCCTCTAAGAATTTCTCACATGCTTATATTATTTAGCAAAAAAATAATTTTTATAAAATCAATAATACTTATTTCACTCTGGCAGTTTCTCTTTCATTACAATTGGGTTTTTAAATACTAATGTAATAAGGAAGAACCTTTGTATTCTATTGAATACACTAAAGAGATATTACCTATAAGCTTAAATTTTACATAAAGGCCCATTTCTGGAAACCCTGCCTCCCAGGTAATGAGTGTTAAACTAGAATATCTTCAATAAAGCTAATTAATATTTAATTTTATAAATATATATTTTTATTTTTTCATTCTTAAATTCTCACTTTTACTTCTATGATTTTAACTTTTATGTCTTCCCTTTAATAATAAATAATAATGGTATATATGAGGTTTTAGAGATTAAATATTAGATTATTTTCCCTTTTGCTATTTAATAACATAAGCTGTAAATTTTTTGTTAAATAGTGAAGAAATTCAGTTTAGCTGCTCAGGTCTGTTTACCTTTCTTTGTATGTGCTGGGGAATATCAATTATCACCTTGATAATGAACAGGGAGCAATTCTGTATGAATTCATTTTGTCTTTTTGCCTAATCAATATGTGTATTAGTTTGTTAGAACTGCCATAACAAAATACTACAACCTAGGTGGCTTAAACAAAAAAATTATTTCTTTTTCAAAATTCTGAATCCATAGAAGTCCAAGATCAAAGTGTATGCAGCTTTGGTTTCTCCTGAGTCCTTGATCCTTGGCTTTTAGATGGCCATCTTCTCACTGTGAACTCAATGATCTTTCCTTTGTGCACTTGGATCCTTGGTGTCTCTTTGTATATTCAAATTTCCTCTTCTTAAAAAGACACAATTGAATGGACTAGAGCCTACCCTAATGGCCTAAATTTAAATTAATCACCTCTTTAAAGGCTCTGTCTCCAAACACAGTCATATTATGAGGTGTTGGGAGCTCAATATACGAATTGGGAGGGGGCATGATTCAGCTATAACATTATTATGTAACATTTACTTAATAATGTGTGTGTATTTACTTGTGTGTATTTACTTGGGAAATGTTACATAGGCTTTTTAAATTGAATTATAATTGATTTGCAATATTATATTACTTTCAGGTTACAATACAGTGATTCAATATTTTATAGATTATAATCCATTTAAAGTTATTGTAAAATATTGATTGTATTCTCTGCATTGTACAATATATACTTGCAGGTTTTAAACTTTATTTATACATAGTAGTTTGTACCTCTTAATCATCTACCCTTAATTTACCCTTTCCCCCTTTCCTCTCCCCACTGGTGACCATTATATCTGTGTTCTTGTTTTCTATATCTGTGAATCTGTTTCTGTTGTGTTATAGTTTTATATATTTATTTGTTTTATGGGCAGAAGACCTAAAAAGAAATTTTTCCAAAGAAGACACAAGGTGGCCAACAGACACATGAAAAGATGCTCAACATCACTATTCTTCAAAGAAATGCAAATTAAAACCATGAGATATCACCTCACACCTGTCAGAATGGGTATCATCAAAAAACAACACAAATAACAAATGTTGGTGAGGATGTGGAGAAAAGGAAACCCTTGTACACTTTTGGTAGGAATGAAAATTTGTGCAACCACTATGGAAAACAGTATGGAGGTTTCTCAAAAAACTAAAAATAAAACTACCATATGACCCAGCAATTCCACTCCTGGGTATTTATCTGAAGAAAACAAAAACACTCATTTGAAAAGATACATGCATCCCAATGTTTATAGCAATACTATTTACAATAGCTGAGATATGGAAACAACCTAAGTGTCCATCAACAGATGAATGGATAAGGATGTGGTATACATATACAATGGAATGTTACTCGGCCATAAAAAAAAATAAAATTTTGGCATTTGCAACAACATGAATGGATCTAGGGGGCATTATGCTTACTGAAATAAGTCAGACAGAGAAAGACAAATATTGTACGTTATCACTTATATGTGGAATCTAAAAAATGAAACAAATGAATTCAACAATGCTTTTTTACTGTATTTTAAAAATATATTTTTGCCAAAGCTTGATTCATATTTTTGAAATATTTTTATTAATTTTATTTGTAGCTATTCCTTAATCCTTTGTGCTTTTATCACTCATAAAGTTTCATAACATTCAAATTTATACAATCTAATTATTCTTGTTTTATAAAAAAATGTTTTATTGTAACTGAATGCTACAGAATTTCCTTAGAATAATATTTTTTGTCTCTTGTTTTATACACACAAATATGTATATATATGAATAATATATATATAATAAGTATACATGTATTTAAATCTTAAACACCATTACACTACCTCATAAAAATAAAAATTCTAATAAATGTTGTATAATATTCTACTAATATATGTGTATTCTTAAAAGAGACTGCTTTAGGGGAACTCACTGTATAGGACAGGGAAATGATGAAAAATTTTAACTCAACTTATTTCATAAAGATACGCAGTTATGACCAATTTAGAATTGCAATCCATTTCTCTTTTACCTTGTGATTTTTCTAATAGTTCTGATTGACTCTGCTATTTAAATACTTATTCATTTATGCTCTTATGCAATAAATTGATGGGCACAGTGCCAAAGTCTATGTTATTCCTCCTTATATTATGATAAACCTAGAAAATGTTCTTGAAGCAGCTCATTGCTTAGCATCAGAAGTGGATTAAAAAAAAAAAGCTTGAAGCTGTAGAAACAATGTGACAAGGCATGAGATAGGAGACATTAGTGTAGAGGAGTGAACACCTAATTCTTTTTGGAGATTAGGGAAGAAGATACTGAATGATAATACTTGAGATATGGCTTGAAAGAGTAGGAGATTGACAGGTAGGCAATGATAATCTGTGTGGGTGGGGATAAAGAGAGGAGTCTTCAGGAAAAAGGAATCCCATGTATGGAGGCCAAGGCTAAAATGTCCTGCTAAATTTTGAGGTTGAAAATTGTTTAAAATCATCAGGGGCTGAGAGGGGACTGGCAGAGGTGAGTCCAGCTGGTAGGCAGAAACCAGATGACTAAGGAGTGCTAAAGCTATGCTTAGGAGCTGGGGCATCATGCCATCTGTAACAGAAAACCATATGTGATTTTAAAGAAAAGGTTGTCATTATCATGTCCATACTTTAGAAAGATCAAGCAGATGGCAAAATGGAAGACAGACAGGAAGGGAGTGAAACTGGGGACCAATTTGTAGGTGATTTAGTAAGCCAAGGAAAAATGATAACATGCAGAGATAAGGAGGTGATAACAGAAATGGAAAATTTCTCTTATTTTTATTATTCTTTTATTTGAAAAATATTTTTACTGTTTCAGATAATTAGCCTTTAACTAGATATTTAGTAGTCCTAAGTGTCCTAATAGCATCATGTAAATTTATTAACAATTTATGATGAATTTATTTATAATTTACTTATTTTAAAAAACAATATTTTAGGTAGTTTACATTAAAAATCAATACCCTTAACACAGAAACAAAATTTTAAAAATTAATAAGAAAAATAATATACATGTAACCAACATAAAAAATGTCCTTTGAGGCACACGCTATACTTTTTTTTATAAACATTTTATTTAACTTCTTGACATCCCTCAGTTATGTACCATCATGCCATTTTCCAGATGAGGATATTTTGAAAGTGGTTTTGGGATCTTAATCTTGGAGTTGGCTGATAGAATGAGCTTCCTAAGAAAAGGCTCATCTTTTATTTATCTTTACACCACAAACACCTAGCTAAAAAGAGCTGACTGAAGAATAATAGCAAATCAGCTCTAAATTCCCTAATATCCGATTAAAGAAAGAATATTGTGGAATTTATACCTCTTTGCCCTTTTTTGTTCTTTGCTTATATAAGGGAACATGACAAAACTAGTATGTAATGGCTTTTAATAGGGAGAAAGATATATACATAATTATATATAGAACACTTTACAAGGGTTTTAGACTTGCACTATATAAGGTCATGTCTCATATCAGCCTTTGGCAAAACACAAAGTCAAACTTTTAATTAATTTTGTCAATTCATTGACTAATTCATTTATTTAATTACCAGTCTTTCAGAACCTCTACTCAAAATTGAGAAAAGATAATTTTCCTCAGGAAAGTGTAATGGGGAACATTTTTTCTATTAAAATGAAATCTGATATGTGCTAAAAGCAATAAAAGCAAAGGGGACCTTGAGTACACAGAGGAGAACCCAAGAATGACTTTCCAGAAATAGTAACAATTAGGCTATATATATATATTTTTTTTTTTTAAGAATGAGAATAAGATTTATGTAAGTTAAGAGAAAGGAAAGGTTAATTTGGTGGGCAGAAAAAAATAAATTTCTTCAAATGCAGAGAGGGCCAGGAAAACCTTGTTCCCTTTGGAGACTTTTAAGTAGTTGATATGACTAGATCTCAAGGGGCACAGATTTAGAGTTTCTCTGGGTGTATTGAGACAAAAGAGAGATGAAAAACAAAAGCAAAAACAAGATTACAAGTATCCTTGTATGCCACACAAGGAGTCAGGATTTAATTTAGGATGTATGGGGTTTTATAATATAGATTTGGATTTTAGAAATGTCACTGTAGTGACAGAAGGGAATCTAGGGTCATGCTATTGAAACAAAGCAGAAAGAGACAAGTTTTACAATACAGGAGAGAAATGATGAACTAACAAAATGGTAATAAGATGGAAAGGACAGAACTTGAACTGGGGTAGAGGGAAAGGGAAGCAAGCAGAGGAGCACTTTATAAGCCGTCCTTCTTTAGGAGATGTTTAAATGAATACATTTAGATAAAGAAGGATCAGAATAAGACAAAAAGCTGTTGGAGAACTCAGAGGGGAAATCAATCTCTTTGACACTGATGAAAGTAGTTAAAGGATGAAATGTTATTAAGCTAATCCCATGGAAACTCAACTGGGTTCCTGCTACAACTTGACCTGTTTCCATTCCTATGATCATGTCCATGACATTAGAATCTAGCTATGATTCTGGAAGGTACAGGACAGTTTAGTTGCTTTATGTCACCCAGTGTTATAAAGGAAAACAAATAGAAATGAGAAAAGTTCTAACTAATCTAAAAAAATATATAAGTTGGAGCAAACCTGTGTATTTGACCTTTTTTGCATCATTGATTCACTAATCTAAAACAAACCACATCTGAATAATTTTCTGTCAAAAATTGATCTATACTAAAAGGGAAAAAATGAATTTCAGACCCTGTGGTACCTAGAAATTGCTATGGTGTTCATTCGCTTGATTCATTAGATCAAATCTTTGTAACCCATTCTCAAATCACCTTAGAATAGTTAGAAACATTAATATCAAAAAAGGCAGAGTGCTGGCTAGAAGAACTGTCTTCAAGAAAATCACTGAACACTTAAGAAAGAAGTAGGAATCTTTTCAAAGATCTCACTGGTTTTACATAATAATTATAAATATTTTGGTTTTGAAATTTAAATATATATCTTTATTGTGATGAAAATATCTGTATACATCACAATACCAGGACAACATGAATTTCAAAAGAACATATCACTAAGAGTGGAAGTTCTGTGGGACTTTTAGTATAGAACAATTTCCTTCTTCATTATCAATACAAAAAATCCAGTATCTATTAAGGAAGAAAAGTAAATGCAAACAAGTCTTTGTAGGACTCTTTTCTTAATGAATCTCACTAGATTTCTAGCATTTCTATACAGTATCAGCCTCTTGACCTTTTTTTGTAATACATTATGTTATACCTGGGATATTTTGTTGTCTTTACTCTTACACCATCTAATGCAGGAGTCCCCAGGCCATGGACAAGTACCAGTCCGTGGCCTGTGAGGAATCGGGCTGCAGAGCAGGAGGTGAGCGGCTGGTGAGTGAGCAAAGCTTCATCTGTATTTACAGCCGCTCCCCATCGCTCGCATTACCGCCTGAGCTCCGCCTCCTGTTGGATCAGCTGTGGCGTTAGATTCTCATAGGAGTGTGAACCCTATTGTGAACTGCGCATGTGAGTGATCTAGGTTGCATGTTCCTTATGAGAATCTAATGCCTGATGACCAGAGGTGGAGCTGAGGTGGTGATGCTAACGCTGGGGAGCGGCTTCAAATACAGATTATCATTAGCAGAGAGGTTTGACTGCACAGAGACCATGATAAATCAACTGCTTGCAGACTCATAACAAAACTCTATCAGTGAGTGACAAGTGACAATTAAGCTGCATCTTACAGAGTAGACTGCACATAAACAACACACTTCAGGTGTCACTGTCTCCCAGCACCACCAGATGGTACCATCTAGTTGCAGGAAAACAAGCTCAGGGCTCCTGATTCTGCATTATGGTGAGTTGTATAATTATTTCATTATATATTACAATGTAATAATAATAAAAATAAGGTACACAATAAATGTAATGCGCTTGAACCATCCCGAAACCACCACTCCCCTTCCCTGGTCCATGGAAAAATTGTCTTCCACTAAAACAGTCCCTGGTGCCCATAAGGTTGGGGATCACTGATGTAATGAATATCATGTTGTGAGCTCATTCAAACTATTTAACCAGAAACTGTCACTGGAATTTGCTTAATTCCTCTCTATCTGCTCCCATAAAATATTACCTGAGTTTTTCTAAGTAAATATTTGTGTGTGAGGGTGGAGAGACAAAAGGGCATTGCCATGCAAGGTAATAATTCTCTCACCTTCAACTAGCACTGGGATACCATTTGCATTCAACATCTCTGTCTCATTCAATGCTGTTGTCCCCCCACCCCACATCATTTATTGTCTTTCTATTGCTGACATAACAAACGACTACAAACATATTGGCTTAAAACTACAGTCTTTTATAGTCCTGGCTGAACAGTTGTGTGCTGTTCTAAGCATTCTATTTAAAATCAGTGTCAGCAAATTGCATGCATTTGATTCCTTGGAATCTCTAGGGCAAAAGTGGTTGTAGGACTGAGGCCCCATTTTCTTGCTGGCTCTGAGCTGAGGGATGTTTCCAGCTTCTAGAAACTGCATGCATTCTTTGGCTTATGGCTTGCTTCCTCCATCTTCAAAGTCGGTAAATGTGGCTGAAGTCTTGCTCTCAATGCCCTTTGCTGAGAAACTCTTCTGCCTTCCCCTTCCTTGCCATATAAAGTAAGATATTTTCAGGCATAAGGCCAGTGGGTAAAGATCATGGGGGCCAAAAACCTGCCTACTGCACATCAGAAATCTCAATTCTATTTACACTTCCCTACTTTCTCTTCTATGAACTTTTCTTTCATTTATGGACATACATACATACACTATTACATTTCCTTGTAATTATACTATGTTCCCCTAGTAAATCCATCTCTGAAAGTACTCTACATACTTATTTTTCAAGATCCAATTCAAAACCAATCTTTTTCACGAAAACTTTTTGACCTCTAACTGGAATCAATGTCTCTGTCTCCTAGAGTTCTCTGAGAGTAGGATGGATAAGACAATTAGGAAAAGGGACTAAGATTTATTCTGTGCCTACGATATGCCAGGTGCTTTAAACACATTTGTGGTACACACCTAACGAAAGGAGTTGGCATTATTAATCTTACTTAATAGGTGAAAAATGTCCCAGAGAGAGTCGTTCACTTCCCTGATAACACGTGGCTTATAAACATAGGATGTAACTGCTGATCTGGTGGTCTGTAAAACATCTGTGATTTTCCTGCTGCCTCAATGTCCTTGGTACCTGTGTCATAGCCCTTATCAGGGCTAATGTAATGTAATGTCCCAGATGTCAATAGTCCCTTGAATTAAAATAACTTGAGCCCTCATTCCACATATTGTGAGAAGTCCAGAGCTCCAGAAATTGTGGAATTGTGCTTTGCTAACTTCTCACCATGTAGTAGCTCACTTTGGCACCAGTCCCCTAGCAGCCCTCATCCAAATGTGAACTTCTGTGGGTGTTTTTAGGGAGTATCTCATATCTGTTCCTGAGTCTTACGTAGAACATAAGTCTTATGTAGAACATAAGTCTTATGTAGATCTCTTACATGTGTCTTACCCATTGCCCTCCAATCCCGCAGCTGCTGTTCTCTCTCTTCACTCCTTCTGCATTACACCAGATGCTTTTTCCTGAATTTTACAAAGCACCACGAATGCATGACTGTTGTGTTTAATGTCTTCTCTGAAGTCTGGGAGAAATAGAGAGATATTCCAAAAAGCACAAACAATGATTGAAAAATAAATATGAGACATTGTCATTCTTAAAGCTTCCTCAGTTGTCTATGCCATCAGACTTTGCTCACCTGCTCTGTATCTCCTTGAACCCAAAATGCTGTCAAGCATCTGATCTTCGTACTCTCTCTCCCCAGATCCTTTCTCCCAACTCTAATTCTCTCTTTTCCCCAGACTACCCATAAAGCCTTGTGTCTTATACCAGCCATGGGAAAAGTGAAATGTCTAATTTATCACTCATGCAGTTCATTTTGCAGGTGTGTGGAAAACACTCCCATCCTATTCCCAGTAGAGAGTTGGGCAAAAGGGAGCACACCTTATTCAATAAAAAGGTCCATTAAAGTGTTTTCCAAACTGAAAGAGTCAGCTACCTCTAATATGTATTGTTTACTCCTTCCTCTGAATTAGGATAGTGTTTTTTAAATATTTTTTTCATGTTCTCCTCATGAATGTAGCATGTGGAGGTAGGGTGGGGGTATGCACATGCACTTCACCACTAGAATGTGAGCTCTTAATTTGGGGGAGAATATCTTACTTTTATTGGACTTTGTATACCCTAGCTGCATAGCCAGTGCTTTGCATGCTGTGATTTTGAAATGATCAGCACATGAAGCATTCCCTTAATAGCTTATTCCCTAAACGTCCTGGGAAAAGACAGAGTTGAATGTTTTGTGGTTTTCTAAATGGTTCTAGGATTTGTAACTTATTTACCTATGCCTCTTTTATCCAATTACTTACTTTAACTGCAATGATTCTTGTTTTATTTGTTACGTTTTGCTAGTACTTAACTAAGGTGTCATTATAATGCAAAATTAAAGATTTTCTTGAAAAATAAATTGGTCACAATAGGCCCTCAGATTTAAAATGGATTTTAAATAGTGCATACAGGCTTTATTTTTCTCTATTTTAAAGTAGCATATGCTCAAATACATATATTCCTGAAAAGAAGTGCCAGTCTTCAATAAAAGTCCATGGACATATTTAATCACGACACTTGAAGTGAAAAAATAAGTTAATTATTTTAAGGTTGCTATTTGTTTACTCTGTTTTTTAGTGTGTTCTAAATGGCTTAGTGGGGTCTAACAAAAGAATAGAATTAAAAGCCTAACAAAATTTATTCTTACTGTGTTTTCAGACTTCTTGGTTCCCAGAATTAAGGAACGTCATAACAGAAGATCACCTAATTTCTTTATGTTTCGTGAACATGTAGTTGATATGAATTATTTGCTAAAATCCTATGTAATCCCATTTAAAATCTTTGGATTAATAGGTTTTAGGTAGAATTATTTTGGCCTATGCAATTTGCCATGGTCATAATGCCTCTTTAAATGCTTATAGGCATGGTGAGTAACTTAACTGAATCTGGAAAGCATTACCCGTAGAAATTGTGAAGTGCAGTGTATTTATTTGTCCCTGGAAAACTGCCAAAGCAGTGGGCAAGCAAACTGCCAGATATGTGCATGGGGCACCCATGAATGACAGACTAAAGTACATATGAGACCTGATACCAGGTCTGGGAGGACTGGTATCAGCAAAGCATCTGGGCCCTGAAGTGTGACTGCATTATATTTTCTACTCCCAATGGAGAACAATGCTAATCATGAACGCAGAGGCTGGCATTGTTTAGAGTCCTTTTGTTTTGAAACCTTTGCCATATATTAGAATAAAAATAGAGCCATGCTTTTAATATTTGAAATCTTAAGACTCGTCTGTAATTGCTTTGGACTATATCTATTCTTATAGCGCTGTTAGTAATACTGGGTGCACAATATGTTAACATAGATACTCAATTCGGCTCTTTTTCACTTTTGAGGATGCACTTATGCTAAATGGATGGGATGGCTTTCTGTCTTCATTTGTTCAGTTACAGATATGACCCCTAATAAATGTTACACAGTAAATACTAATTATAGACTTAATGCCTTTTTCTTGATTTCTTTGTTTTTCACTCTTCAGTTTAAAGAAGTAGGGCTCCAAAGCAACATCTCAAAGTGTATTTTCTGGATATTGGAAACTAAACTGCTATGAACTTCGTAGATAGTAAAATACTCTTTCAAAATATGTTTGGAGAATATTTAAATGTAAGTTTGGACCAAACTAGAACAATGTTTAATTATGCTTTAAAAAAAGAATGAGCAAAAATAAAAGCCACTGGAATGGGACAATTTTATTTGCTTAATATAGAGGGCAAATTACTTTTTCACTATATTTCAGTGATTCTCAGAACTGAGCAAACTTTATAATAATGAGGGGGAGGGCTTAAAATATGAATGCATAATAACTACATATTCATGAATAATTTGATTTAATTGTTTTGGGGCAAGGTCGACACTTCAGTATTTTTAAAGGCTCCCCCAAGTGACTCTAGTGTCTATCCAGTGTTAAAATTACTGCTATATCTGAAGTTATAATTGAAACTACTTTAATTGTTTAATCCCCCATCACATATTGTGTTTGTAATATACCTCTCTTCTTACATCTCTGGACTTTATGAAAATGTCTTTAGTTTTCTCTTTTCTTATTCAGTGTTCTACTGAGTGGAAGGGAGATTTTATTTTTTTAAAGAAACACTGATTTTGAAAATCATGATCATCAATTGTTTCGTTTGATGACCTAATTGGTGAAAAGTATGGGTGTGAAGGGGAGAGGAATCTCTTATCCTAACTCTCATTACCACTGTTTTGTTATTTGATAAAATAAATAGAAATGCATCATCAGCTTTCCTCTTGGTTCTAATTGTTAGTTGATTAGAAATTTGTCACTTTTTAGCATAGGATTTCACAATCAGAAAATTGGTTAGAAGTTCAGGAAGAGCTTTTGGTATAAGAATCCTCTAAGCCCCTTCTGTAAACAAACAGCGTAAGTAATTGTCAACACTGTTACTACTGCTAGATGCTTACCTGCATTGTTGCAATGTATATATATTGGGGTTTTTTTGTTTTTTGTTTTTTTGTTTTTTTGTGGTACGCGGGCCTCTCACTGCTGTGGCTTCTCTCGTTGCGGAGCACAGGCTCCGGATGTGCGGGCTCAGCGGCCATGGCTCACAGGCCCAGCCGCTCCGCGGCATGTGAGATCTTCCCGGACTGGGGCACGAACCCGCGTACCCTGCATCTTCAGGCAGACTCTCAACCACTACACCACCAAGGAAGGCCACATATTGGATTTTAATGTGAACACATACTCTGATACTTGACAGATATTTTTATTTTATCAAAATAATCTACATTAAAATTGAAACAAATCTTTAAATACTATGTGTATAGCCTCTAGATATTACTAAGAAACAAGAAGCAAAGAAAAACTTCTCAATTTTTAAATTGACTTTAGTGATTTTTGTGAAGATTATTATCATTATCTCCCCTTTTACCTACCCTTCCTTCATTCTGTCCTTTTCTTTCTTCTTTTATTTCCTTCCTTGCTCTCACTCTTCCCTTATTGTAGATATAATACTTGAAAAAAAATTCAGTAAGGAAAACACGTGAAGCTGGTCACTGTTACCTTCTGCAGCCACTCTTCCTGTTTGCTGTAGTCTCCTCTCAACTCTGCCCCATCATATCTGGGTCCTGACTGACAGATTCTTGTTGGACTTGCATTATTCAGACCTTTCTTGGTCTATGCATCATATGTGCTGTACCCTAAGAAAACAGGCAATATTCTCACACTGTCTGCCTCAAAATATATTTGCATCATTGCTATTTCCTTGGCACTTTGCTAGATGTCTAGTTAGGACAAATAATTTACAAAGTGTTAATGGTAAATACTATCTTATTATGAAAAACAATCTTCTTGGTCATAACACTTTAAAAGACTCCACAAAAATGTTTGCAGCAGTTAGGTAGAAAAAAAAAAAGAAATGAACTAGAAGTTAAGGCTAGTGCCAGTAGCTTTATGTGACCATTATATAACACGATGTGATCTTCAATTTTGTAAGTCCCAAAATTGGTGTCATTAGTTCATCCAAAGATAAACAATTTCACTTAAGTGACTTCCACTTTCACAATTTACAAGAGACTTATGTATAAATGAGGGTACAAAATAAACATTTCAAGGTTATACTATATATAATATGTACATCATAAAAATACTATTGCATATTATTCCTCATTAGAATTTAAGATGACAGGGACTGTCTATTTTATTAACTACTATATTCTTAGTTCCTAGACCAATGTCTGATACATATATTAGGTATCTAATGAATAGTATGAGTTTATAAAATTAAAATTTCATGCTATGTGGTAAAGTCCTCTTTACTTACTGGTACCATCCACTAGAATTTAAATCCCGTGATGCTTGGGACTGTATTATTCACATACGTAATGCTTGCTCCAACACAATGCTTCAGCAAACCAGTACATGATTTCCTACAGATGTTAGAGTTTAAATCATAATGACAGAGATGATGATGATGATGGTGACAAGTCATCACCTAAGAATGATGAGTCGGTAGGGCATGTTGAGGAAAGAAGAGAAGGTTTGAGATCATTTGAGAAAAAATATTGTTAAATAAATATGAAGAAATTGTCTGGCAATTTTGGGTGCTTTTTGAGATTATGGTCTTCATATTTTAAAAAGTTCATTTAACACATTTGTGTAATTTTCTCCAGCAGCATTCCACTTCTCAGCTGCAGCCAAGGAGTACACAAACATTTAGCTATAGCCAGGGCTGGCATTTTGCCTGTGGGAAAGAGAGTGAGAAAGAGGAAGAGAGAGAGAAAACAAGTGAGCCAAAAGCAGAATGATCAATAAGTGAGAAAGCTGAACAGCATTTATATCAAAGAATCTGGATTTTTGAGAGAGCAAGTGAGAAATTCAGCACTGAAGTAATAATGAGAAACAGTAAGCACTTCTGTCATCTTGAATACTGAGCTGTGTGAGTTGACTGTGGGTAAAACCATTACCTGAAAAGCCTGTAAAAGAAAGTGTCTTCAAGAGATAGTCATGTCATTTGGGCCACCAAGATAAGAGCAATATTTTTAAGAGGTGTTTAGAAAAGTGGAGTAATTTTTTTTTAATAGGATTTGAGATTCTAGGGGCATAGGAGAAAGATTTGAGAGGGAAGGAGGGAAGGAGAGAGAGAGTAAATAGAAAATGAAATCATAGTAAGAGATGTGCAGGAAGTACAGACATCAGCATCTTTTGATGGATGGACAAGACAGTCCATCAGATAAACAATCTGATGGTGACTGCAATGGACAAGACTGTGAGGCATGTGGGACTGTAGATCCATAGCGAGAAGGCCTTTCAAAATCTTGCTACCCAAAAATGAGATTCAAATATCCTCAATATTTTCTTCCAGGTCATTGATAAACTGCTGACTAAAAGGGACTGATCATGTATATTTGATTCTGGCACAAGCGAATTTGCTTTTGGATTTACCATCAGTGCTTTTTATAACTCCACTTATTGTTATCCATCTGCACTGTAAAGAAACCTATGGTCCTGCCTTTGAGCTTTGTATATAGAGAGGAGTATTTAGGCAAATATTAAAACAAAAGTTCCAGAATAAGTTTTAAAAACTGTTCTCATAAATAATTAATGCATATAAATGACTTTTTCACAAAAAATAACTGGATAAGATAAGACTATCTTCGTGTAATAACAGTCAAATTGCATGAGGCTCCAAAACATTTTAAAATATATTTATATGTATATATTTTTTTGTTTATTTTCTATTTTTTTTTGTGAAAAAGTCATTTATATGCATTAATTATTTATGAGAACAATATTTAAAACGTATTCTGGAACTTTTATTTTAATATTTGCCTAAATACTCTTTATTATTTTTCTCAGAACTGTAGCTAAAATTAAAGCATTAGGGAGATAACTTCAAGGTGGTGGAGGAGTAAGACGTGGAGATCACCTTCCTCCCCACAAATACATCAGAAATACATCTACATGTGGAACAACCCCTACAGAACACCTACTGAACGCTGGCAGAAGACCTCAGACTTCCCCAAAGGCAGAAACTCCCCACGTACCTGGGTAGGGCAAAAGAGAAAAGAAAAAACAGGGACAAAAGAATAAGGATGGGACCTGAACCTCTGGGAGGGAGCTGTGAAGGAGGAAAAGTTTCCACACACTAGGAAGACCCTTCACTGGCAGAGACGGTTGGTGTGTGTGGGGGGGTAGCTTTCAAGCAATGGAGGAGAGCGCAGCAACAGGGATGCAGAGAGCAAAGTGGAGAGATTCCTGCGCAGAGGATCGCTGCCGACCAGCACTCACCAGCCTGAGAGGCTTGTTTGCTCACCCGCCAGGGTGGGTGGGGGCTGGGAACTGAGGCTGGGGTTTCAGAGGTCAGATCCCAGGAGAGGACTGGGGTTGGCTGCGTGAACACAGCCTGAAGGGGGCTAGTGCACCAAAGCTAGCCAGGAAGGAGTTCAGGGAAATGTCTGGAACTGCCTAAGAAACAAGAGACAATTGTTTTGGGGTGTGTGAGGAAAGGGGATTCAGAGCACGGCCTAAACGAGCTCCAGAGATGGACGTGAGCCACGACTATCAGTGCGGACAGCAGAGACCTGTGGTCTCAGACCAAGGTCGGACCAAGCCGATGAAGAAGCCTGTGTGCAAGACAGGTCACTATCAACACTTCCCCTCCCAGGAGAATGTGAAGCCCGGCACTGCCAGGGTCCCGTGATCCAGGGACAACTTCCCTGGGAGAACACACAGTGCACCTCAGGCTGTTGCAATGTCATGCCAGCCTCTGCCACCACAGGCTTGCCCCACAATCTGTACCCCTCCCTCCCCCTGGCTTGAGTGAGCCAGAAGCCCCCTAATCAGCTGCTACCTCCCCCACAGGATGGGAACAGATGCCCTCAGGTGACCTACAAGCAGAGGTGGGGCCAAATCCAAAGCTGAACACTGGGAGCTGTGCAAAAAAAGAAGAGAAAGGGAAATTTCTTCCAGCAGCCTCAGGAGCAAAAGACTAAATCTCCACAATCAAATTGATGTACCCTGCATCTATCATACCTGAATAGACAACGAATCATCTCAAAATTGAGGTGGTGGACTTTGGGAGCAACTGTAGATTTGGGGTTTGCTTTCTGCATCTAATTTGTTTCTGGCTTTACGTTTATCTTAGTTTAGTATTTAGAGCTAATTATCACTGGTAGATTTCTTTACTGATTTGGTTGCTCTCTTCCTTTTTATATATATATATATATATTTTTTCCTTTATCAACTTTTGTGAGTGTGTATGTGTATGCTTCTTTGTGTGATTTTGTCCGTATAACTTTGCTTTTACCGTTTGTCCTAGGGTTCTCTCTGTCCGTTTTTCTCTTTTCTTTTTTTCTTAAGTGTAGTTTTTAGCACTTGTTATCATTGGTGGATTTGTTTTTTGGTTTGGTTGCTCTCCTCTATTTCTTTTTTTTTAATTACTCTTTTATATTTTTAATATTTTTTTAAAATTTTAATAGCTTTATTTTCTTCTTTCTTTCTCTTTCTTTCTTTCTTTCTTTCTTTCTTTCTTTCTTTCTTTCTTTCTTTCTTTCTTCTCCCTTTTGTTCTGAGCCACGTGGCTGACAGCATCTTGGTGCTCTGGCTGGGTGTCAGGCCTAAGCCTCTAAGGTCGGAGAGCCATCTTCAGGACACTGGACCACCAGGGACCTCCCAGCACCATGTAATATCAAATGGAGAAAGCTCTCTCAGAGATCTACATCTCAATGCTAAGACCCAGCTCCACTCAATGACCAGCAAGCGACAGTGATGGACACCCTATGCCAAACATCTAGCAGGACAGGAACACAAACCCACTCATTAGCAGAGCAGAGAGGCTACCTAAAATCATAATAAGCTCACAGACACCACAAAACACACCACTGGAGGTGGTCCTAGCTATCAGAAAGACAAGATCCAGCCTCATCCAGTACAACACAGGCACCAGTCCCCTCCAAGGGAAGCCTACACAACCCACTGAAACAACTCTACCGACTGGAGGCAGACACCAAAAACAATGGGAATTACAAACCTGCAGCCTGCGAAAGGAGACCCCAAACACAGTAAGTTAAGCAAAATGAGAATACAGCGAAATACACAGCAGATGAAGGAGCAAGGTAAAAACTCACCAGACTAAGCAAATGAAGAGGAAATAGGCAGTCAACCTGAAAAAAATTCAGAGTAATGATAGTAAGGATGATCCAAAATCTTGGAAATAGAATGGAGAAAATATAAGAAATGTGCAACAAGGACCTAGAAGAACTAAACAGCAAACAAACAATGATGAAGAGCACAAAAAAGAAAATTAAAAATTCTCTAGAAGGAATCAGTAGCAGAATAACTGAGGCAGAAGAATGGATAAGTGACCTGGAAGACAAAATAGTGTAAATAACTATGGCAGAGCAGAATAAACAAAAAAGAAAGAAAATAATTGAGGACAGTCTCAGAGACTTTTGAGACAACATTAAATGCACCAACATGTGAATTATAGGGGTCCAAGAAGAAGAGAGAAGCAAAAAGTCACTGAAAAAATATTTGAAGAGATTATAGTTGAAAACTTCCCTAATATAGGAAAGGAAAAAGCCAATCAAGTCCAGGAAGCACAGAGAGTCCCATACAGGATAAATCTAAGGAGAAACACACAAAGACACATATTAAGAAAACTATCAAAATTTAAATACAAGGAAAAAATATTAAAAGCAGAAAGGGAAAAGCAACAAATAACACACAAGAGAATCTCCATAAGGTTAACAGCTAATCTTTCAGTAGAAACTCTGCAAGCCAGAAGGTAGTGGCAGGACATATTTAAAGTGATGAAAGAGAAAAACCTACAACCATGAATACTCTACAGAGCAAGGATATGATTCAGATTTGACAGAGAAGTTAAAAATTTTACAAATAAGCAAAAGCTAAGAGAATTCAGCACCACCAAGCCAGCTTTACAACAAATTCCTCAAGGAACTCCTCTAGGCAAGAAACACAAGAGAACTAAAACACCTGAAATAACAAACCCAAAACAATTAAGAAAATGAAAATAGGAACACACATGTCGATAACTACCTTAAATGTAAATGGATTAAATACTCCAAGCAAAAGACATAGACTAGCTGAATAGATCCAAAAACAAGAACTGTACATATGCTGTCTACAAGAGACCCACTTCAGACCGAGGGACACATAAAGACTGAAAGTGAGGGGATTGAAAAAGATAGTCAAATCAAATAAATCAAAAGAAATCTGCAGTAGTAATTCTCATATCACACAAAATAGACTTTAAAATAAAGATTATTACAAGAGACAAAGAGGGACACTACATAATGATCAAGGGATCAATCCAAGAAGAAGATAGAACAATTGTAAATATTTATGCACCCAACATAAGAGCACCTGAATACATAAGGCAATTGCTAACAGCCATAAAAGGGGAAATCGACAGTAACACAATCATAGTAGGGGACTTTAACACACCACTTTCACCAATGGATAGATCATCCAAAATGAAAATAAATAAGGAAACAAAGCTTTAAATGATACATTAAACAAGATGGACTTAATTGATGTTTATAGCTAATCTCATCCAAAAACAAGTGAATACATTTTCTTCTCAAGTGCTCACAGAACATTCTCCAGGATAGATCATATCTTGGGTCAAAATCAAGCCTTGGTAAATTTAAGAAAATAGAAATTGTATCAAGTATACTTTCTGACCACAATGCTATGAGACTAGATATCAATTACACGAAAAGAAATCTGTAAAAAATACAAATACATGGAGGCTAAACAGAACACTACTTAATAACAAAGAGATCACTGAGGAAATCAAAAAATACCTAGAAATAAATGACAATGAAAACACAACAACCCAAAACCTATGGGATGCAGCAAAAGCATGTCTAAGAGGGAAGATTATAGCAATACAGTCCTACCACAACAAAAAGGAAACATCTCAAATAAACAGACTAACCTTACACCCAGAGCAATTAGTGAAAAAAAAAAAAAAACCCAAAAGTTAGCAAGAGGAAAGAAATCATAAAGATCAGATCAGAAATAAATAAAAAATAAATGAAGGGAACAATACCTAAGATAAATAAAACTTCAAGCTGGTTGTTTGAGAAGATGAACAAAATTGATAAGCCATTAGCCAAACTCATCAAAAAAAAAGGGGGGGAAGACTCAAATCAATAGAATTAGAAATGAAAAAGGAGAAGTGACAACTGACACTGCAGAAATACAAAGGATCATGAGAAATTACTACAAGAAACTATATGCCAAGAAAATGGACAACCTGGAAGAAATCGACAAATTCTTCGAAAAACACAACCTCCTGAAATGGAACCAGGAAGAAATAGAAAATATAAACAGACTAATCACAAGCACTGAAATTGACACCGTAATTAAAAATTTTCCAAAAAACAAAAGCCCAGGACCAGTTGGATTCACAGGCGAATTCTATCAAACATTTAGAGAAGAGCTAACACCTATCCTTCTCAAACTCTTCCAAAATATAGCAGAGGGAGGAACACACCCAAACACATTCTACAAGGCCACCAACACCCTGATACCAAAACCAGACAAAGATGTCACAAAAAAAGAAAACTACAGACCGATATCACTGATGAACATAGATGCAAAAATTCTCAACAAAATACTAGGAAACAAAATCTAACAACACATTAAAAGAATCATACACCATGATCAAGTGGGCTTTATGCCAGGAATGCAAGGATTCTTCAATGCATGCAAATCAATGTGTTAAACCATATTAACAAATTGAAGGAGAAAAACCATATGATCATCTCAATAGATGTAGAAAAAGCTTTTGACAAAATTCAAGACCTATTTATAATAAAAACTCTCCAGAACGTAGGCATAGAGGGAACTTACCTCAACATAATAAAGGCTACATATGACAAACCCACAACCAACATCATTCTCAATGGTGAAAAGTTGAAACCATTTCCATTAAGATCAGGAAGAAGACAAGGTTGTCCACTCTCACCACTATTATTTAACATAGTTTTGGAAGTTTTAGCCACAGCAATCAGAGAAGAAAAAGAAATAAATGGAGTCCAAATTAGAAAAGAAGAAGTAAAACAGTCACTATTTGCAGATGACATGATATTATACATAGAAAATCCCAAAGATGCTACCAGAAAACTACTAGAGCTAATCAATGAATTTGGTAAAATAGCAGGATATAAAATTAATGCACAGAAATCTCTTGCATTCCTATACAATAATGATGGAAAATCTGAAAGAGAAATTAAGGAAACACTCCCATTCATCACTGCAACAAAAAGAATAAAATACCTAGGAATAAACCTACCTAAGGAGACAAAGACCTGTATGCAGAAAACTACAAGACACTGGTAAAAGAAATTAAAGATGATACAAACAGATGGAGAGGTATACCATGTTCTTGGATTGGAAGAATCAGCATTGTGAAAATGACTATACTACCCAAAGCAACCTACAGATTCAATGCAAACCCTATCCAACTACCACTGGCATTTTTCACAGAACTAGAACAAAAAAATTCACAAGTTTTTTTTTTTTTTTTTTTTTTTTGCGGTACGCGGAGCTCTCACTGTTGTGCCCTCTCCCGTTGCCGAGCACAGGCTCCGGACGCGCAGGCTCAGCGGCCATGGCTCACGGGCCCAGCCGCCCCGCGGCACGTGGGATCCTCCCGGACCGGGCCACAATCTCGTGTCCCCTGCATCTGCAGGCAGACTCTCAACCACTGCGCCACCGGGGAAGCCCCACAAGTTTTATAGAAACAAAAAAGAGCCTGAATAGCCAAAGCAACCTTGAGAAAGAAAAACAGAGCTGGAGGAATCAGCCTCCCTGACTTCAGACTATTCAACAAAGCTACAGTAATGAAGACAGTATGGTACTGGCACAAAAACAGAAATATAGATCAATGGAACAGGATAGAAAGCCCAGAGATAAACCCACGCACATATGGTTACCTTATCTTTGATAAAGAAAGCAAGAATACACAATGGAGAAAAGGCAGGCTCTTCAATAAGTGGTGCTGGGAAAACTGGACAGCTACATGTAAAAGAATGAAATTACAATACTTCCTAACACCATACACAAAAATAAACTCAAAATGGATTAAAGACCTAAATGTAAGCCCAGACATTATAAAACTCTTAGAGGAAAACATAGGCAGAAGACTCTATGACATACAACACAGCAAGATCCTTTTTGACCCACCTCCTAGAGAAATGAATAAAAACAAAAATAAACAAATGGGACCTAAGGACACTTCAAAGCTTTTACACAGCAAAGGAAACCATAAACAAGACAAAAAGACAACCCTCAAAATGGGAGAAAATATTTGCAAATGAAGCAACTGACAAAGGATTAATCTCCAGAATATACAAGCAGCTTATGCATCTCAATATCAAGAAAACAAACAGCCCAATCCAAAAATGGGCAGAAGATCTAAATAGACATTTATCCAAAGGAGATATACAGATTGCCAACAAACACATGAAAGGATGCTCAACATCACTAATCATTAGAGAAATGCAAATCAAAACTACAATGAGGTATCACCTCAAACCAGTCAGAATGGCATTAATCAAAAAATCTACAAACAATAATTGCTGGAGACGGTGTGGAGGAAAGGGAAGCCTCTTGCACTCTTGGTAGGAATGTAAATTGATACAGCCATTATGGAGAACAGTATGGAGGTTCCTTAAAAACCTAAAAGTAGACGTACCTTATGACCCAGCAATCCCAGTACTGGGCATATACCCTGAGAAAACCATAATTCAAAAAGAGTCATGTACCACAATGTTCATTGCATCTCTATTTACAGTAGTCAGGATGTGGAAGCAACCTAAGTGTCCATCAACAGATGAATGGATAAAGAAGATGTGGCACATGTATACAATGGAATATTACTCAGCCATAAAAAGAAGTGAAATTGAGTTATTTGTAGTGAGGTGGATGGACCTGGGGTCTGTCATACAGAGTGAAGTAAGTCAGAAAGAGAAAAATAAATACTGTATGCTAATACATATTTATGGAACCTAAAAAAAAAGTGGTTATGAAGAACCTAGGGGCAGGACAGAAATAAAGATGCAGATGTAGAGAATGGACTTGATGATACGGGAAGGGGGAAGGGTAAGCTGCTCTGAAGTGAGAGAGTGGCATGGGCTTATATGTACTACCAAATGTAAAGTAGATAGCTAGTGGGAAGCAGCCACATAGCACGGTGAGATCAGCTCGTTGCTTTGTGACCACCTAGAGTGTTGGGAGAGGGAGAGGGTGGGAAGGCGACGCAAGAGGGAGGATATATGGGGATATATGCATATATATAGTTGGTTCACTCTGTTATAAAGAGAAACTAATGCACCATTGTAAAGCAATTATACTCCAATAAAGGTTAAAAAAAAAAGAATAAAAAAAAAATTGGAACTACCATATGACCCAGCAATCCCACTACTCGGCATACACCCAGAGAAAACCATAATTCAAAAAGTGTCATGCACCACAATGTTCATTTCTGCTCTATTTACAATAGGCAGGACATGGAAGCAACCTAAGTGTCCATTGACAGATGAATGGATAAAGAAGATGTGACACATATATACAATGGAATATTACTCAGCCAAAAAGGAAATGAAATTGAGCTATCTGTAGTGAGGTGGAATGACCTTGAGACTGTAGTACAGAGTGAAATAAGTCAGAAAGAAAAAAATACTGTATGTTAACACATACACATGGAATCTAAAAAAAAAAAAAAAAAACCGTTCTGAAGAAATTAGGAGCAGGAGAGGAATAAAGACGCAGACTTAGAGGATGGACTTGAGAACACGGGGATGGGGAATGGTAAGCTGAGACGAAATGAGAGAGTGGCATGGACATATATACACTACCAAATGTAAAATAGAAAGCTATTTGGAAGCAGCCACATAGCACAGGGACATCAGCTCGGTTCTTTGTGTCCACCTGGAGGGGTGGGATAGTGAGGCTGGGAAGGAGATGCAAGAGGGAGGAGATATGGGGATATATGTTTATGTATAGCTGACTCACTTTGTTCTACAGCAGAAACTAACCCAGCATTGTAAAGCAATTATACTCCAATAAAATTGTTAAAAAAAAAAATTAAAGCATTAACAGAGGCAGTAGTAAAACAGCATAACTAAAATCCATTTTAGCTATAAATGAGACTTTTCTATGTTAAATTTCAGTGCCATAATAACAAGGTTATAATCATTTATTATGTTAAAATAAGAACAAAATTTTACTAATGGTGCAATTTTCTTGCTAATTTATTCTTTACTTAATAGCACATAATTATCTGAGTAAAATCTGATGTCTCTTCCAAACAGAAAAGGCATTGTGAAGAGACAAATTCAAGTCCAACTAAGTTTTTTTAATTTAAATTATAAAGAAATTTGAGACTGGCATTAATGTGCTCTATGCTTGTATCTTTTTCTTTCATATTTTTTTGAAATTGGAAAATGTGTGTCATGGGTGTTCAGTTAGAATATTACGAATCTTACTGATCATGAAATAAATCAATATAAAGTGATTTATTTGGCAAATACATTGTAGTATGAAGGAACAAAAATTGAACTATATATCTCAAAATGACTCATTAGTTATGACAATTTAAAAATATTATCTTGTGGTTTAACAATTGTTATAAAGACAAAGTAGGAAGCACATGAATATAGTGAATGCTTAACATCTATATAATGAAACCAACCTCCTTCCAAGAAAACATTCATTGCTTAATAGCTACTTGATAAATTCTGTAAAGAAAATGTCCACTGTCACCAGATACTATAAAACTCCTAGAGGAAAACAAGCAGAACATTCTTTGACATCAATCGCAGAAATATTTCTTGGATCCGTCTCCTAGAGTAATGGAAATAGAAACAAAAATAAACAAATGGGACCTAATTAAACTTAAAAGCCTTTGCACAACAAAGGAAACTATAAAGAAAACAAAAAGACAACCTATGGGGTGGAAAAAAAATATTTGCTACTGACAAGGGATTAATTTCCAAAATATATAAACAATTCATACAGCTTAATATCAAAAATACAAAAAAACTAATCAAAAAATGGGCAGAAGATCTAAATAGACATTCCTCAGAGGAGACATACAAAGCCAACAGGTACTTAAAAAGATGCTCAACATTGCTAATTATTAGAAAAATGCAAATCAAAACCGCAATGAGGTATAAACTCACACCAGTCAAAATGGCCATCATTAAAAAGTCTACAAATAATAAATGCTAAAGATGATGTGGAGAAAAAGAAACCTTACTACACTGTTGGTGGAAATATAAATTGGTGCAGCCACTATGGAGAACAGTATGGAGGTTCCTTATAAAACTAAAAATAGAGTTACCACATGATCCTGCAATCCCACTCCTGGGCATATATTCAGAGAAAACTCTAATTCGGAAATATACATGCACCACAATGTTCATAGCAGCACTATTTACAATTGCCAAGACATGAAAGCAACACAAATGTCCAGCAGATGAATGAATAAAGGAAATGTGGTATATATATATATATAAAAAATACAAATGCATATTACTCAGCCATAAAAAAGAATGAAATAATGCCATTTGCAACATGGATGGACCTAGAGATTATCATATTAAATGAAGTAAGCCAGACAGAAGACAAATACCATATGATATGACTTACATGTGGAATCTAAAAAAATGATATAAATAAACTTATTTATAAAATAGAAACAGACTCACACACATAGAAAATAAACTTATGGTTACCAGAGGGGATAGCAGGAAGGGGGGGAGATAAATTAGGAGTTTGAGATTAACATATACACACTATTATAATTAAAATAGATAAACAATAAAGACCTATTATATAACACAGGGAACAATATTCAGTATCTTGTAATAACCTAAAATGGAAAAGAATCTGAAATATAGAATCTGAAAAGAATCTGAAATATCACTTGGCTGTACACCTGAAACTAACACAACATTGTAAATTAACTGTACTTCAAATAAAAAAAAAAAAAAGAAAATGTCCACTGTCAAATGCACCACTTTCAGTCTGCTGTTGAATACTATTTAAACTTCTCTATTCTTTCCTTTTTTCCCATTGATTTATGTAGATAATTACTTAGCACATTCCCTGTGTATATAATTAAAAATTATACTAAGTACTGAAGAAAAAGTCAAGATTGAAATGAGAGACTATAACAGGAAGAGTTAGTCCAAATTTGACACTCAGAAATGGTTTTCGAAAAAGTGTTATTACCTTAAGATCTGAAGGACATAGAATAATTGCCCAGAAAATAATGTGAGAATAGAGGAGTGTATATATAGAGAGAACGTGCAAAAGATGATCATCTGTTGATCTGTAGATACAAGCTCTGAAGAGAATCTGGTTTTCATCAAGTTGAAATTTTAAAATATGAACTAAATCTTCTAACATGGTGTAACAAAAATGCTAAACAATGACTGACTGATTCTGGAAAAAGGTAATCTGATGATTGACAAATAATGCAAAAACTACATTTAAATACTTTCAAACATTCTAATGTTTTTCAACCTTTCTAAATAAGACATAGACCCCACATTCTCTAGTTTAAATTTTAATTATAGAAAAAACACTTCAGGCTGAAAGATTAAAGTTCTTCTCCTTTCACTTTTGTTGCCTATTTTCTTTTACTGTGTACACATATATTTCAATACAGGCTTATGTTATGTATCAGTAGCTCTATAACCATTCATCAACTAATATATATTGTGGCTGAGTGCTGTCTCTGTTTCTCTTTCTACTCTGATTAGGGTTTATTTTTGGTTTGCTTGGTTAAATAGGTATAGTAGAACACAGTAACTTGTTTTTCATCTTAAAAAATACATTATTCCAACTGTAACTGACCACCCATGATCTAATTTGATTCATTAATGGTCTTGCCCTAGATTTCTCAGGGGACTTTTTATGCATGCTTCTACCACTCTTTCCAGTCACATCATGCACCTGCATGGACCTAATGGGCTTATTTTATTCACACTTTGCTATTATTGCAAAGAAATGGTGATTTTCTAAATGGTCTCTAAAACCTGAAAGAGCTAATTCAACTTTCTAAATTGCTTGGCTTTAACTGTGGAAATATCCAGGTAAGACTGATTCCATATATCTGGCTGTGATTATTGCACTAAGAAATTTCCAATCCTAAAAGTTTGGAGGCCGAAAGTATCTTCCTCAGTTGGAGATTAAATCATTATAGAAACACTACTCATACCAAACATATTTTTTAGAATTTTCAGTCCAAAGAATAAAATCTTTCATCCAGGTTAAATGGAACAATACAAACAGAAAGTTAGTAAATTTGCAAGTTAGGTGACAAATACTATTTTACACATAAAATGATGTGCCCTGATATAACATATTTAAATAATAGTTTATTTCTCTGCTTTTTCTTTTCCTACATAAATTATGTTTGAATGTTTTGTTTAACTCCTGAAACAAAAACTTCTGAGATGATATGCCTTGGTAACCCATTTTAACACCCTTAATGCTAGGGGAATGCTCTCTGTTTATGATAAAGACAGCTCTGGCAGCATAGGGTGGCCAAAACTGTGAGAAAGTTTTATGTTCTTATTGTAATAACAAAAGACCCTTACTTCCTTAAGTGTTTGACATACTAGACATCTTCACATCTAGTATGTCAAAAACTAGCAAGTTCAATGTCATGGGGCACTTTTTTCTAAGGTACATTAGGAATGGATGCCATTTTTATGAGAAAATCATTGTAGAGAGCCTGATTGATTTTGGTTTTGGAGGAAACACATAATAAACTCATTGTGAATCTTATTATGGTGGGATGGACATCAACTAAGAGTTCAACAGTTGAAATTTTTATTTCATGTTTTCCACATTAACTCTGATACCAAAGCCTACTTCCAAAATAGACTTCAGGCAACTTATAAGAAAACCACGCAAATCCAGCAGAACTGTGAAATCAGACAACACAAAACAAAGAAAACATCCAAGAGCTGAAACTCCATATGTGGGTAGATAAAGGTTAGGGGAAAAAACACAGCTACGTCAGAAGAAAAAGGTTTTAAGTTTTAAGTCTGCTTTCAAACTTAAAACCCTCAGCTTCCTGGGAGACAGTAGAGGAAGGAAGCAGGATAAATTTCAATGACATAAAACATGACTCAATAGAACACTAAATTATCTACTGGACAGTATTTTTATTAGCACTGTAAAAGTGATATAAAATTTGCTTGTTTACTGGTAACTCATCTTATATTCTGCCCATGATCATCATATCATCAAAATTACATAGAATTCCTGAAATCTTACAAATAATGTTCTACTTAAGTATTAAAAAATTTGAGAAAAACAGAAATCCCATACCAAAGTATCTTAACCCATCTGACCTTGACAAGAATGTTTACTGGTATTTTTGATTGCTAGTCATGTAGCCCACATCATTCTAAATATTTACTTCTCATGAAAACATTAAGTACAATTATTATCCCATTTACTGATATCTCATGTACCTGAACAAAGCCTGGCCTGCCTGTAGTAATAAGCAATAAATGGAGTTTTAAAGAGACTGAGTAACCAACACAGTGTTGTATAGCTGATAAACATTGAACTGAGATGTGAAAATAGGTCTTTTGACCACAGAATCAATGCATTATGATATATATTGTTACAAAGAAACGTTCATAGTTGTCAAGTTTCAACTACTAAAGAGTATTGGTGATCTGAACCCTTAGTAAGACATCAAAGTATCATTTATTCCACATGTTGGATATGGTTATTATTTAACAAAATTTCCTTGTCTCTATAGTTTCTACAAATTATACCTAAACTTTCTTTAATGCCTGTAGTCTATATAGCTCCATGGTTATTCACTACTGGTTTAAATGCAACTGTTTAATTATATACTTTAATATTGTATTCCTTTTGGGTAAATTGATAAATTGACTGCGCCTAAAATAAATTACACTAATCCTCCTCCTGTATGTATACATCTGATTAGCTAAAAATGCTCTGGGAAGTTGGTTGGAGACTTTCTCTAGTTAGAAGGCACAAATCATTCATTTATTCACTTCCTTCCTCATTCCTCTATTCCAGATAATTTAAGCACCATTACCTTCCAGATTCTACATAATATATTAGGGAAGTAGTGGTGAACAAAAAGATGTTACTCTGTTTTCCTGAGCTTTTAGATTAGTGGAAGTAATGAACAAGACAAAAAAAAATGCACTCAGTATAAAATTACAAGCTGTAATAAATGTTCTGAAGAAAAGATAATGAATCCAAAGTAACCATTTAAAATAACTGGTATGGTAGCATACAAGTTAGATGTATGTGCGAAAGCTCTAAGGCAAGTGTATACAAAATGTATTAGGTAAGGAACTATGGCCAGTGCATTAGAGAACAAAGGGTGAATAGGAGTGTTGCTAGTTGATGCTAGAAGGGTAAGTAAGATTCAGATGATAAAGGTAATTTTAGATTATGTTACTCTTTATCCTATGAGGTTAGTGTTTTTGCAGGATTGTGGTGAGATCATACTATATATATAAGCAACACTTCTGGCTGCAGACTGGAGGAAAGAATTGAAGAGGTGTTACTGTGGGAAACCAGTTAAGAGTTTACAGCAGTAGTATTTGTGAGAGATGATGGAGGGTTGGACTTCAACCCCAATGTACAACATCGACCCTTGCTCCAGAATTGTGGACCTACCTGGCTGTTCTACAAATGTTTGACTTGCCACCCCCCACAGTTATATGAGTCAATTTTTTGAAATCTCTATCTATTTATGTTATATGTGCTTCTGTTTCTCTAGTGATATGAAATTATGTAATGTAGACAATTGTTTTGGGAATTTGGCCCTAAAGTTGAAAAAAGCTGAACAATAAGACAATAGCTGGAGGGGAAATGGAATTAAATGCTAATTGAAAGGCTGAGGTAAAAGGGAAAGAATGAATACACACAACACAAAAAGGATTACTGATAACTTTCTTGATATAAGAAGTTTGGGTGGGTTCAAGGATGAAGGGATGGTTGGATCTAGAGCAGAGCAGGAGTTATTGTCCTTAAATGGTGATTACGAAAACTTATTTCTGGGTATTTTGTTGTCTAGATATAGTAAGTAGAATCTGTGTGCATCTAGTCTTATGGCTTCAATTTCCTTTATGAAGTCTTGAAGCCTACTCAGAGTGAATCCATGTGCTGTGAGGAAGAGGCAATTACAGGTCTGAGAAGAACAGAAAAAATTTTAAATGGAAATTTAGGTGGAATATCAAGACAGACATGGTTATGTATGCCTGTATTTCCTTCTTTTCCTCATGAAATTATTTAAAACAAAAAAAAACAACCATCATCGTAAAGGGAGAAAACAAAGTCTTACAAACTCAATTTCACGTGAAAGTAGGAAGGAGATGTAATCCACAGCTTCCAAATTATGTGTAAAATGCTACCAAAATACCTAAAATTGGGCAAAAGCTGTGAGAGAAAAATAGAGAAGTGTGGATAATGACAGTAAGATCCAGGGGAGTTTATGTCAGAAAATTCCAGGAAAAATAAATTTTCTGAATGTTTAACTCTTGGTGTCAACAAGAAATGTCTGCACTGTGGTAAGTTAAGAAGGTAAAGAAAGCTCTTCTGCTAGTGATCTGGCTCTCGATTTGGAGTTGCACAATGAATCACAAAGAATACAGTCTGTCTCTCTGGCAGCAGAGGTGAGTGTGCCTTTGGTATGTAGGAATTTCCCCTGCCTAGTAGAGTATCTGGACCACTTCCTATATGTAGAGAACTAATAAAAATGACTGGACAAAGTATTTAACATATATAATTGTGAATAATATAATAAAAGAACTTACATGCTATTGTTACAGAAATGATATAAGTAAAACAAGAAGAAAAGGAACATTTTCTCTACCAAAAGACAAAGTGACCAGAAAAAAATTTCTACCACAGAGAAAAAAAATTTTGGCCAAATGTTTTCCATGAATTAAAAAACAAACTTAGTAAACAAATCACACTGATGAACAAACACCACAAGACAGGGGAAAAAAAGTCAGGGGCTAGAGGATCAGAAAGATGGAAGAGACAAAATGGGAATATAGACAGAGCTCAGGAAGGAAGCAGCAATAATTCATCACAGCATCACAGAAATGAAGACAAACTTGGAAGAAGCACCGAAGAAAAGACCCTGTAGATACACAGTAAGAGACACAGAGGCTAGAAAAGAAGAAACAAGCACTAGGAAATAGAAATAAAACAAGTGTTAAATGGGATAAGAGAATAATAGATATAGAAGACAGGCAAAAAGATGCATGTATAATTAGAGTCTTTAAAGACATAAACTGAAATAATGGGACAGAATTTAATTCAAAACTATAATAGTTAATCTGTACAATTAGAAAGAATTGAAATCTACATAATGGAAAGGAACACCATTTGGCTGAAAAAAGAAGTAGCATCTCTTTGAAGGGGGAAAATTAATTCAACTGGGACTCATTTTTTCACAACCATATTCTGTGTCAGAAGAATGTGGAACAAGTTATAGAAGAGGTATACTCAGAGAAAGAGAATGTCACCAGGGACTTAATATTCAGCCAAATCTTTACCCAAAATTTCCAAGGAAAGAAAAGAAAGAAAGAAGTCATTAAATATGACAACACATTCTGTTAACGAAGCTGTAGGGAAACAAGGGAAACAGGTACTCACTCTGATGGTGAAATTATTAACTGGTACAAACTTTATAAAGAGTCAATTGCTAACATTGATCAAATTTAAGAAATGTGTACACTTGACAGAGCAATCTCACTTCTAGGAATTATTCCAATGACATGATTACCTATATGTGAAATGATATATTTTCCAGTTTATTCAGCTCATTGTATTACATTAAGACAAAAAAACAACCAAAGTCCATAAATTATTTATATCCACATAGTACATAGTGATAAAAGCATATGAGGAAATGTTTTACTTGCTGATATAGATAGATCTCCAAGATACACTGTTAAATAAAAAATTACAGAACGGTGTGGGTAATAAATGATACAGGTAAAATAAAATTATGAAAAATAAGGCATTTGCTTTGTTTCTGCTGGTACATGTATTAATAAGTTCTAGAAGAAACAAAAGAAACCACCAATGGCAGTTATTTTGAGGGCAAGGTGTGGATAGGGGAAATGGAGGATGTGCAAAACACTAAGATTTTCACTATATATCTTTTTAGGAATTTGGGGGTTTTAGCTCATTGGAGTTTATTACATATTCAAAAAGAAAGTGAATAAATTTAATGAAAAAATATATAATATATACAATAGGTGAAGTACTTAAACACATATTCCCAAGCTCACAAATTCCTTATTAAGAAGCTTTTGTAAAGTCAACTTAGAAAAATACCATATTCATCATATAATCTTCAATAATAGTGGTCGTATTCTGAGAAATAAAAAACCTCAGACAATGTTCTGTAACCCTCCCCAGCTATGTAGCTCTGACATGTGACAAAGTAATGTCACTATACTTGCTTCAACCTAAATTGGAACATGTGACAATCCTATTGAATAATTAAAACAAAACAATAAAAACACCACCAACAACAAAACCTTGCCACTACCATTAGTCATCATTTAAGATTTATTTTTTAAAACACAATGGAATATTTTTAAAATTTATTTATTTTTAAAATTAATTTATTTTTGTCTATGTTGGGTCTTCATTGCTGCACACGGGCTTTCTCTAACTGCAGTCAGCGGGAGCTACTCTTTGTTGCAGTGTGTGGGCTTCTCATTGCAGTGACTTCTCTTGTTGTGGTGCAGGCTTCAGTAGTTGTGGCATGAGGGCTCAGTAGTTGTGGCTCATGAGCTCTAGAGCACAGTCTCAGTAATTGTGGTGCATGGGCTTAGTTGCTCCACTGCATGTGGGATCTTCCTGGACCAGGGCTCAAACCCGTGTCTCCTGCATTGGCAGGTGGATTCTTAACTACTGTGCCACCAGGGAAGTCCTAAGGTTAAAATTTTTTAAGGACTTCCTATATATAGGACCTGTTGAAGTCATTGCTGTTTATGTGGCAGAACTGTTCTATCTCTGTCATCACTGCAATACTGGTGAATTTTTACATGATCTATGTCATGTAAAAACTACTAAATCTATTTTAGGGTAGGGTGGTTAGACATAATGCAAAAATTACACAAAGCACTTTACTGAGAAAAAGAGTTCTTTAAGTTAGCCACATATGAAAATCACTGCAGAACACATTCAAAATATGATAAAGGAAAAAATTATTGAACCGTCATTTTCCAGATATACATAGTGGCTCTCATTCCTAAAATAATACATATTTAAACTAGCAAAATGGTAATACTCTGTGAGTCTATTTGTGTATTACAGAAGAGATTTCAGAAATACCAAATAGGACTTCCCTTAAAAAAAAAAAAAAAGTGAAATGGAAATTTGAGAAATTAAAAAAAAATGATATATATTAAAAAAAGAAATACCAAATAGTCTCTCCATTTTTATAGTTAGAAAAAAATATTTTCTTCCATTTTATTGACCAGGAAGTACAACTAAAATATTATTTCTGGACAGCCCTAAAAGTAAATTTCTGGTGAATTCTGTTGACATCCAGCCTTTATAGGCAAAGTACAGTGTTTATCTTTTGGGTAATACAATGTCACACTCATAATGGATCCTGGTTTTTATTTCCAAACAGGAAATTAAAATGTAGGAAAATCTACCGGAAAATCAAATTAACATTACTAAATTGAAAACATGGTGATTAAATATCTTAAGATGAGAATAATCTTGCCTGCTTAATAAAACCTTTCATTTAATTTAATAAGTTACAGTATTTTCTCATAAATAGGGTATTTCAAACCCATTTGTATTTCTTTGGAAAAACATCATTTTTTGGAATCACTAGTGCCATGCATCTGCAGTGCATTACCTAGTATTTCAAAACATTCTTTTGAAAGACTTCCGTAAAGTCAAATCATGTGTTTTGCTTTTTTTTTTGATTTTTATCTCAAGTCTCTTAATTACCATCTAAAGTGATTCTATATATTTTATTCAAATATATGATAATTAACTGGGCTGAAATTATGTGCAATGTAAGTTGCTGTCAGATGAAACGTCAAATTGCAATACACAGTACAAACCAAAGTAAATTATTTCCTTGAAACTGATGTATCTTCAGTTTACATTGACAATGATATAAATACTAAAGCAGCCATTTTGACCAAAGGAAGCTGAAAAACATATTATTGAGTATGAGCTGTTAAATGAAGACTGAAAGAATAGATGAATAAGTTTCCAATTCTTTATGTGACAGCTCAATGGTTCTACTTTTAAATTAACGCTTGGGGCTTCCTTGGTGGCGCAGTGGTTGAGAGTCTGCCTGCCGAAGCAGGGGACACGGGTTCGTGCCCCGGTCCGGGAGGATCCCACATGCCGCGGAGTGGCTTAGACCCGTGAGCCATGGCCTCTGAGCCTGCGCGTCCGGATCCTGTGCTCCGCAACAGGAGAGGCCACGACAGTGAGAGGCCCGCGTACGGTAAAACAAACAAACAAACAAAAAAAACCACTTAATTATTCTGTTTATAAATCTGTTTATATGATATATGTTTCCATTTTATTCAATAGCTAATTACACCACTTGCTAATAGAAGTTTAATTTATAAAATATGTTAAAACATTTCTATTTTCTCAAAACAGTAATTGTAGAAGCTGTAATAAGCAGTGCTTATCCTATTAGAATTGATGAATCCTAATATTCTCCAAAAAGAGAAGAAAAAAGCACAAAATATTAGAACATAGACACATATATTTGGATCATTCAAAAAATAACTTGCATGTGCAATTGTAATGTGAAAATTTTATTGGTCACAACTAAATATTTTCCCACTCATTTGTATTACCTGAGAATCCCTTCCACATGCTTACCATAGAAATATAAAAGGCATAAATATAATGCTTCTTTGGAAAGGGAGTAGATTTTAATCAACAAAATTTATGAATGGTTTCTACTTTCCACATTTAAAATCCCTTTAAGATTTTGCTGCTATTGGAAAAGAAGACAAGTAAAACTCATCAAAACAGTGAATGACAAAATATCCAGTAATATTGATTTTTATAGAAAATCACCTAAAACAACAAAAAACCCTATTATTCCAAAATTTTCTTATGAAATGGTGATGGGATCATGACAAGCAGGTGATAACCACTCTGGTTTCTCACTTTATAACTTTGAGTCTATGCTCATTATTGAAAAAAAAAACAAATTATTTTAGAGAAGATTCTAACTGTAGGTTCATGAAATATAGGGCATAACATTGTCCAGCATTGTCCAGCATGATCATCTAGAACAGTTTTCAAAGACAAGTGATTTTGTCCCCCACAGGGGACTTTTGGTGATATCTGGAAACATTTTTATTGTCATGGCTTGGGGTGGGACAGATTGACAAAGATTGACTCTCTCCTTGAACAAACTTTAATCAGGCTTCTCTGAGCCCTCTTCTCAACTAGGTCACTACCTTGGCATCCATGTCCTTGGCCTGATGAGTCCAGTTATCAAAGAATCCTGCTAAGACAGTTTATTGAGAGCCTCAGCCTCTCAACCCTTGATATCTGATCTGACTCCTCATCTCTTACTCTTGATATCTAAACCCTTAGCCTGCTTTTAGCAAGAATCTTAAGCTAGTTTAGCAAGAATTCCCTTATGTCTGGTACCTAATCAGGTGTCCTCTAGTAATTTTCAATCCACTGACCCCTTCATTCAGCTCCTTGGCCACAGGTCTTCAGCTGTCTCAGAACTGAGTTCAACCTCTCTCCTATGGCAACAGTCTTGACCTCTATTGTTATATTCTTGAATAAAGTCCTCCTTGTGTCTTTTAATGAGTGTCCAGTGCAATGTTTTGTAAAAATTGTTAGAATAATTTACCTTTAACAGGATAATGTTGACATCTAGTATGAGTGGGGACCAGAAATGCTGCTAAGCATCCTACAATGCACAAAACAGCTCCAAAACAAGGAATTATCCAGCCAAAATGTCAATAATACCTGGTTGAGAAACCCTATCCTAGAGAGATCAGAATGGCTGACAAATATGTGACCTAAGGTAGTCTTCTACACATATTTGTTGTAAAAAATTAAGCCAGCTTGCATATAGATTGCATTTTCTTTTTAAGATCTGCTTGTATTGGTAACCCATACTCAGTGCTAGAATTTGGGAAATTTGTAGGTAGGAAAGCTGCTGGACCTAGCCCTAACATAGTGGTTGTTTCTTTCGGAATCAATGAATATGCCTCTCAATATGAGTGAAGAGATGTTTGAAATTTGACTGTTGGAAGAAAGCAGACTAGCAAGAACATCCCTGCAAGGGATGGCAAGGGCTCTGCATGGTCAGACTTAAAAGAGTGACACTCTTTGGAGCAGAAACAGTAACTGTGGACTGCTCATACTGAGATCTCCCTAAGTCAAGCATTAGAATAAATCTTAGCAGTAAAGAAATCCATAGACTGTTAAGGTAATTCAAGCAAGGACTTCAAGAGACAGGCAACTCTTGAACTTTCTGCTCACAAGTGTGAACTTGTAAATAAGTGGAAAATTAATCTAAGGAAATTAACAAGAATGAAATAAATATAACTATGTGTCAATTATTAAATTGAATGATATAGACATTAATGTTATAGTAACACAGAAACAAAGATTAATAGTCACAGAAAGATTAATAGTCACAGATGGTTTAGTAGAAGAGGATAGAAGATTTGGAGATGAATAATATAAGTAAAATACGATTTAGCTCAATTCTGGAACAATGAAAGTCCTCAAAAAAAAAATAATAAGAGCAGCTATCACTGTTTTCCTGCTTTTCTTTTAAATATGTTCAAATGTAAGTTAATTAGAAGAGAAGGGAAAGAAATGCCAAGTTATAAAGATTGAACTGAGGAAAATGAAATAGAGATATATAGAAACAAAGTATAGACCAAGCTTAGCATAATGCTTTTACAGATTGGATCTAAATTGATAATGATAATTATTGAAAGTATCAGGTTTTTGTTAGACTTTGAAACATTATGTGCATCACTGAGTGTCAAGTACCTCAACTTTCACCAGTTTAAAGTCCCCTTCTATGCTTCAGGCAGATTGAAATATTACATGTCGCTGTTTACATAGTGACCCTTGGTCCCCTTCTTTGATTTGTTAAGACTTTATTTTTTACAAAGTAAAATGGAAGGAAAAGTACAGAGATATCCCATATACATCCTGTCTCCACACATGCACAGCGTCCTACATTATCAACATCCCCTACCAAGGTGGTACCTTTCTTACAACTGATGAACCTACATTGACAATTCATAATCATTCAAAGTTCACAGTTTACATTACAGTTCACACTTTATGTTGTACATTCTATGGTTTTGGACAAATGTATACATCATCATTGTATTATCCAGAGTATTTTCACTGTCTTAAAAATCCTCTGTGCCCCACCTAATCATCCCTTCCCACCCCTCAAACTTCTGGCAACCACCAATCTTTTGACTGTCTCCATACTATTGCCTTTTCCAGAATGTCATATAGTTGGAATCATATATTATTTAGCCTTTTCAGATTGGCTTTTTCCACTTAGTAAAATGCTTTTAAGTTTCCTCCATGTCTTTTCATGGTTTGATAGCTCATTACTTTTTAGTGCTGAGTTATATCCCATAGTTTGGATGTACCACAGTGTATTTATCTACCCCTTATCATTTACCATGGTGTTCTCTCTTTCTAGAACACCTCTTCCTAACCCTTTGCCTTAGCAACTTCTCCTGGTATAGTCAAAACCCTTACCCTATGGTCACCATCTTCTGCAAGTCTACCTTGACTACCCTATATTTTTATGTGAGTAAAGCATCCTTTTTCCTTCTTTCTATAACTCCCCATGTTCATTATACTTATCACCCTGCTTTGTAATTGTTTGTTTACTTATCTGTGAGGACTTTCTCTTTCACTAATCTCATAGTTTCTGGTACAGTGCATTACATTCAGGGGAAGTCAATAAGCATTCCTCACTGACTGTCTCTGCTTAAGAGCTTTAGGTAAAATAATTACCTTCAGTAATTACAAACACACCCACACAAAGCAAATGCTTAAAAACAAGAAAAAAAAATTTTGTCAAGGCAAAGAAAGAAGGCTAAGGAAAACTGTTCTTTATTATTTATTGTAGGCCTTTGTAAAAGATCTTTAACTTCCTTTTTTTCTATTATGAAACATGGAATGCTTTACACCAGTCATCAAATACCATTATTTGTTTAATATAGGTTACTAACACAGATTTTGGCATGAAGCATGCTCTACAACATACAAGCATTCTGGAACCAGACAGCCTGGCTTAAAATCCTGACTTTACTGCTTATTAACAAATTAATTTCTTTGCCCAAGTTTCCTCTTCTAAAACAAATTCAATGAAAGTGTGGTGGGGAATAAAAACAAAAATAGTAGCTCCCTGGAGTTACTGTATTAAACACTAAGTGAATCATTAAATGTAGAGTGCTTGTAAATATGTCCGGTCAGTGTAAGTGTTCAGTAAGCGTTAGATATTATTTTATGATAAAACAATATATTTTAGATAATGCATTTTCTTACCAGTGTTCAAAATACAAGAATTGTTTGTAATATTGAATGTAATACTAACAACAAGTGTTTATCTTCTCTGCTTTATGAGACCACATTAAAAATAACAGTAAAGAAAACAAGTGCAAATAGGTATGCCAAGTGTTTTCCATTTGCCCTGCCATATTTACAATCTGCTTTTCTCTATGCTTTTTGTGAAGCACATCTATTATCTTTTGCTTTGCATTTTTTTCTTGCCAGTGGAAGGGACTTAAAAATTAGAAGGGAGAAGAGTGAGGTTGGGTATTATTTCCCTAACCCCATTCATGCCATATCATTAGGAATTAGCAAGTTCACTGAGCCTACAGCTCTTGTTGGAAGGTTCTCTACTAGACACGGATACTTTCTCTGTGTTCTAGAATTTTTTCTTTTCTTTTTCCCGGTCAATACCTGTATTAGTTTTCTTTTGCTGCTGTAACAAATTACCACAAACTTAATGGCTTCAAATGACACAAATGTGCTATCTTTCAATCTTGCAGATTACAGGTCTGACTGGACTAAAATCAAGATGTCCACAGGGCTACATTCCTTTCTGGAGACTTTACTGAAGAATCCATTTCCTTGCCTTTTTCAACTCTTAGAATAACAAAGAACAAACCTGACTCCATATTGGATCTATTCCTTTAGCTCTAACCTTCATGTCCTGTTGCCTGTGCTTAGTCATGCTGGATCTGCACTCTTGTAAAAGAATGTTACCTATAGCCTGAGATATACACGATAGCCCATTCTCAAGGCTCTGCCTCTCAGGCTTGACCTTTAAAGGTGTGATACTTTTCATTCATATGGAGATAAAAAGTTGCAGAATAGAGAATAGCATTTGTCTTGTTGGAGGTTTACAGGAACACTGTGACCAGATCTCTGAGGACAGCTGCAAGCACAAAGTATTCTGGCACCAAGAAGTTTGCAAAAACCAATCACACTCCCTCCCCTTGTAGTACAAAAGAAGCCTAAATTCTAATTCCAGTAAGATGGTTCTTTGGGACACTAGTATACTATCATCTCAGTCTGCTGGCTTTCTGAATAAAGTCGCTATTCCTACCCTAACACCTTGTCTCTCAATGTATTGGCCTGTTGTGTGGTGAACAGTATAAGCTTGAACTCAGTAACACCAGAATCTCATAGCCCTCTTCCTTCATCTTTCTCCAAAGCCAGCACATTTCATCTCTGTGAAGATTCTTCCACAGTCATTTCTCCTCTGACCATAGCCAGCAAAGGCTCTCTACTGTTAAGAACCTATATGATTAGATTTGGTCTGCCAAGAGAATACAGAATAATCATCCCATTTTTAAAGCCCTCAAGTTAATCGTATCTGCAAAGCTCCTTTCACCATATAAGACAAAAGGTTCTGGGGATTAGGATGTGAACATTTTTCAAGGCACCCCTTTTTTCTTTACCTCACTTCTAGACTGGTTTTATCCCCACCTGTTGCTAGCCCTGAGGTACTGCAACATCACTTGATGTTTCTCTGCCTACACATTTATGAATAGGATCTTTATAAACCATCCATCTTGAGTGTGCAAGGATACTGACAATCCCACAAAGAGAAAAATATATTGGAGAGAGTATATCAGTGAATAATAGATTATACAAATCTTTATAAGAGTGTAAGGCAATGTAAAATTGGTAGCTGGGTTAATAGTATGTAGAAAGCAAAAGACAAAAGGATTTTCAGAATGAGACGATGATGTGAAATAAGCCAAATACTGTTGAGAAATTTCTGAGAAGATTAGGGAATGTAGGAACCAGCTGTCCTAACCAGAAGGTGAGGACAGAGTGGAACATTCAAACCCAGGGGTGTTGAATAAACATCTGCACAATGTATTCACTATACTTTCAGGTAGAATAATGGAGAGAATGAATTTTCTAGAGACACTGAGTGGGCAAGATTCTTAATTTGTAGGCACCTAGAAAAAGAGAGGGCAGTAGTGAAGGAGTGGAAGTTTTTCTTCTCAGGAAATAGAGTTATTCATTCAACCAGCTTTGCCTTACTCCTAAAACCCAACCAGGTAGGGCTGTAATTTCTAGTGTTGGAGGTTGAAGAATCTATCTTGGAAGTAAAAAATATACCTATGTTAAAGACCTGCATATACTGACATTTTAGGTCTTCTCTGACAAAATTGCCTTCTCATTCTCACAGTCACCTACCGAGAATCAGGTATCATCCTAGTATACAAAATGTCATTGGCCATGTTAAAGGATAGGTTCAGACCTTAACAAGAACAGAGGCTTTGAAGAAAGTCCACCTAGAGAACAACCCTCTAGATTTTTTTTTTAAATTCTAAAGTATCTATAAAAAATTTCAAACACCCTATCATACATAGCCAATGAAATTTCCCAGAAAAATCAAGCAAATAGAAACAAGGACTAGGGGGCTGAGGTTGAGGGTCAGATGCTTACTCCCTTTCCTATCTGTTGGCTTCTAGAGTACATGCATGGGAATTAAGCTCCAGATGGTTTAGTGTTCATTGTGGAAGCAGCATCCATAGGTAGCAAGAGTCCTGTGCACCAGTCAGTGTCTTTAGTGGTAGAAAGCAATGCTTCATGGTCTTGCTGTGTGTGGTACCTTTTTCTGTCTTCTCTTATTCCTGCATTTCTTCTAATCTGGCTCAGCAGGCTTCACAGTGATGCAGTGAACTTCCTCGGACCCTACACATAAATTTCTGTTCTGCTTATGTTAGCTAGATTTGGTTTTTCTTCCTTGTAACTGAGATCAATGAATCACAAAATTTATTACCCTTTTAGTACTATTTGACTTTTAACTATGTGTGTAGTAATTTTAGATGAAAAAATAAGAAGAATTACGGTGGAGAAAGGCTTTATTTATAGCAAAATTCTAGGATGTTTGGATTTAATTTTTCCAAGTAGAAAATAACTTGTCTACTGTTAGCTTTGCCGAGGAAGGTATAGATCAGGCAGTGATAATTTTTGAAGAATCTATGCATTTGGGGACTTGTATGAGGTCTAAAATATTATAATTATTAATGATTAGTATGCATTTATTAAACTTCTTAAATAAATAAAAATAATTTTTCATTATGTCATAGAACATTATAATATTTTCATTATTGTTCTTTTAAGGTGTAAATAATTATTCTTTCAAAAACCACTCTGTTCTATCAGTTCTTCCTGTTTGATCTGCTGAGATAACTTGCCTCCCCTTTTTCAGTGGTAATGTGATTTTTTTTCCTAGAAGTTCCTTGTATAAATAACAAACTCCTCTGCTCTGGTCAAGCATGATAAGGCAGGAAGGAAATGTTTAAAATGTTTAGGTTTAAATAATCTGTCTCTCAATTTCCTTCTCTTCCTCCCACTTTTTCTCTCTCCCTCCATCCTTCCCTTCTTCTGTTCCTCCCAGTACATGCACGCGCACACACACACACACACACACACACACACACACACACACACGGCATTTCTTTGTAATTCATCCTCATTGCTACTTAATGAAGACTTTTTGTGTAATATTGAACACTAACTTAAACTGGTATACAATACATTTTATGCATCTAGAAAGTATGTGAAAATTTAAAGCCCTAGCTTTCTAATATTCATATCTATTACTAAAATCTAAAAAAAGAGTTTTTCTACTTATATTATATTTGTAGAAATGTTTTTCTTATGAACTAACTTATTTGAGAATATGTTAATTACTGGGGAATAATGAATGGAAAAATCAGATAGGTGTGTTATTCAAATTATACTAGAAAATACCGTATTTTGTTTATTTTGTTAAGTCCCAAGCAAAAGCTGCATAGCCTTTTTTTGTGCTCTGTGATTAGAACAAACATCTGAGCTGTGTACAGCATTTTATGAGAGCATATTATAATCAATCTAATCCCATTACACTGGGTAAACAAATTAGCCCTAAAATTGCTGAAATTTATCATGGATTCCAATAAATGTTCATGCATTATTTGCTCTGCTCTCCTTAAACATGTGTTGCTAAGCCTATTTTAGGCTTCCACATGAGGATTAGCCTTTCCAATCACACTGAAAGCCAGATTGCTTAACTACAGCACAGAGTGTCATGCTACAGATAATCCATGCTCTTGATTAATGCTCTTATAATCAATTGCTGTCTGGAAGTGACTCCTTTCCATCACACTCTTCACAAAAAGAGCAGATGGTATTTAAAAGGTTATGGCAGAAGGGCATTACAGAGGTCAAATGGAACATCGATCAAGTGGGCAGAAACATTGCCTTTTTTCTTCTTTTTTCTTCTTATCCTACGAATCCATAAAGGAATGTGGTGTATGAATTATAGTTTGATCTATAGTTCAAGCACCAAGATATTTTCTTGTTTCATATTTCTGTGTTGTTTTGGGTAATGAACCTGGAAATTGGATTCCTTGCCTGCCAATAAAAAATTGTACCAATATGAGCATCTAAAACAAATAATTCTTAGACACAGGAAGATTTTTTTTTCAAAAAGTTTAATGCAGCCAGAGGGTTCCAGCTTAATAGAGACTTTAATATAGAGTAACTCTCGGATCAATTTTTACAGAGGTAATGGCTTTATTTCTAGAAAATCACACCAAATTTTCATTTTTATGTGAAATTAAATGTAGTGCTATGTGTAGAGGTTTTCTCTCTCTCTTCCTGTCCTTTCTCACACTAGTGACAGTCTATTATATATTTTGAAATGATCAGTTCCCTTTTTAATTGGTATGCTTACATTCTAATGAGGCAGAGTCATGGTAGGGAGGCTGCATTTCCATGTTCAGATTACGAAGATTGAAACTAAGTAAGAAAATGTCAGCATAAGGTTCTTTAAAAACTGAAATACATTATTTTAATAAATGAGTGCCTTCAGATACATAGATTCAGATGCACTGATCATGAATAGGTCACTTCTACACAATGTAATTATGATAAAGATATTCATTATATAAATAAAGAGAATAGGCACCCTTGAGCTTATGGAGAAAAAGAAAAGCTTTTTGAACAAAGGCTTTGGTAGAAGGTTTATGATACCAGACATCTGTATACCTTTCTATTGTTCAAAGTGTTATTACATGCATTATCTAGGTAGTCATTAATAATTTTCTAAGTACCTACTCCATAGGTAAGTGTTAACTATTTGGGGATGCAAAGACATTGTCTCTATTGTCAAATAGTTTAGGTATATTTGGGGAGGAAAGCACTATACAAAAGTAATATGAGAGACAGGATGTAGAGAACAAACATATAGACACCAAGGGAGGAAAGTGATGGAGCGGAGTGGTGGTGTGATGAATTGGGAGATTGGGATTGAAAAAAAAAATGTGGAATTGGAACAAACTAAAAAGAATAGAAAAAAAAAGTAAAATGACATTATTTGACAGTTATTCAAGAATTTTCATAAGAGAATAGTTGGTTAAATGTCAAATGAATGGTCCTCAGAATAATGTTATTATGAAGTCACTAGAGACAGAGATACCTGTGGTCTAGGCTGGCCAAAAGAAATTCAGATTTCTGAAGAAAAGTTTTCAGAATAAATAGCATTTAGAAAGTCATTGAATCCAGAAAGGCAATGCAGAGAAGATAAAGTGGAAGCAAACACACCAAAGTGGAATATCCTTGACTAATTTAGGCCAATAGAGTTGCAGTGGAAATTTCACACAGCAAGCAGGCATATTTGAAAGTCTATTGAGGCCAAATTGTAAAGGAGCTTAAACGCTGTGCATAAATGTTTGAACTTTATGGCATATGCAAACGTTTTTGATAGAGGGAGTTTTCTTTCACCTAAGTGTAGGCTATTTCTTTCTAGTAATATGCAATGTGTTTCCAGTTTTCTAATTTTAGCTTTTACAAACATATATGGCTTTCAGTCACATCTTAGCTACTAGTATCGATAAATCTGAAACTAATAAAAACTATTTTGCTAGATGCTAACAAATCTAATCTTTCAAAAATCTAATTTATGTCAAAGGATTGGAGAACACTCATTTTAAGTTTGTGACATACATTACAATAGGAGACAGAAGTAATCAGGAGGGTTTCATTGATAGAGAAAGATACTGGACTTTGAAGGGTTTGTTGAGTGACTACAGTACACCAGGCTTTGTGAACAACAGACCTCATAAAATATGGACCCTCCCTCTCAGGAGTTTTCAATCTAGTGGGCAAGGCAGGCTGCTGTATAGAGCATGGTAAGTGTTAGAAATCCCGTAAGGAAGACATATGACAGGGGCCCAGATGACATCTTGGAAACGAAGTGCAAGCTGAACTTGGATGGGAACATGAACTTCAGCAGTGTGTGAGAGAGGAAAATGCCAGAATGGACTGGGGGAGTTGTTCACATTGCAAATGCTTTTACCCAACCTAGATAATCTGAAAGAGCTCTGGGTCAGGACAAGGGGCCCTCTTTCCAACCCACTGAGAATCACTGCATTTAGCCTAGAAAAAGGAAGATGAATAAAAGGACTGTATATTAGAAATATCAGTGTAAAATGGGAGAGTGGAAATAGGAAACTCAACTAAAATTTGTCTTAATTCTGGAGATGAAGGTTATATTCTTTCCTGTGTGATCCCTTGAGACATCAATATTATTCTGGCTTTCTCTATATGAATGATAGGTAAAAGGCAGTAAATTCCCAACATGATTAAAGTACAAAAACTTTAAATTTATATAATAGAAAAAAACTGGGGCCGCTATCTGGCTCACACTAATTTCCCTAGAGGCCATGTCTGAGCCTGTAACCCTTGGGAAGCTGTTCCTCCCTCTTCAACCCTCACCCTATCAGGGACAATAAAAATAAATGGGAGATACAACGATCTGTCTCCCTGGCCACAGTGGTTTAATGTGACTGTGACTGAATCAATTGATCTTTTTGTCAGTACTTTTCCAAAAGAGAAGCTGGGACATGGAGACCTCTTACTTTCTCAGTAGACAGTGTTGTGAAATGTAAGCCCAAACTAGGGGACTGCCCTGTCTGAGGTTCCCATCATTGTTTAAAAAAATGATGGCAACAACTTTGAAGTTAATTATATTAGCATTAGATAAATCCTTAGGATTTGACATGCTAATGCCTTATTTTTTCTATGCATAAACTCAGCCATACATTTGACAAATATTTATTCAGCAACTGCTATGCATGAGGTGCATTTGTATGTGTGCATGGGATACGTAGAATCAGATTTATCTCATGCCTCAAAAATCAGTTTTTGCTAAAATACTTTTATACATGATGGTTACTCCCTATTCTCCCCACTGTGATAGTATTTCAGGCTGTGTTCGTATTCTTTATGATCTACAACATGCATTATAAAAAGGAACATTCCAACAAACACGTAAGTTTGTGTGGAATTACTGTGTGCCATGCAAATGAGTATGCTTACACGTTACTGGGCATAAATATGAATCTCTAGGCCAATAGATAACATCAGCTCTGAAAAAGGGAGCTGAGCCTTTGCACATTACAGATAACTATATTTAATCTTTTCACCTGTATTAAAGTAACAGACACAATAGTCAGTGTTACAAAAATATCTTCATTGGGAAAAAATGGTCTCTGATCCAATTCTTGCAAGGTTATTTACCTGGCAGCCTTATCTTATGACTTCTTTCTTTTTTTTTATCCTTTCAGCCTTAATAAGAGTGGAACATTTATTAATAAGCATGAATTGTTAGCATGATTTGTACATGGCAGTTTTCATGGTAAACAAAATTTATTAATTCTAAATAATTCATTAAGTGCTAACTTTGAAATTTCCTCTATTCATTACCAGTTTGATATACAATTAAGGTATACTTACGAAAACCCTGTAGACCTTGGAAGCTCATTGAACTAGTGAGCTAGAGAATACAAACAAGCTCCTACATGATCAGGCTTATCCCAACTGTAGAAGGATTGCCAACTCCTGTGATGTTCCTGCATATTTCTCCTTTAATTAGAATAAACAAAATAGACATGAGCTGCTTGTGATGTGCACTGCAGGAACAAAGAGCATTAAGTACATCATTGTGCTCCATAAAAGAATTAGAGTGATGATGCTTAAGAGAGAGCCTGGTATCAAGTGGATCAAAATTTTTATTCAAGAATGTGCTTAAAGACAAATGAGTCTGTATTTTATACCAATGCTACCTTCATAATAAATGCTTGGAATATTTTTGACTCTTTACTGAAACAGAAATGTACAAAGCATAAGTAAAATAACCACTTTAGTTGACCTGAAGTCTTTTTTTCTCTAGAAAGTTTTGTGCTTAATCTTGTGGAGGGAAAGAGCAGTCATGCTCAGAAGTTGGTGCTCATCCTTCACAGTTATCAGTAGACGAAGAATATTCTGCTCAGGAAAAATAGAATGTTTATTATAGACTTATTTATATTTGTGATTTTATCAAAGCAGTACGTATATATGGTAAGTAATCAAATGTATAAATGACTTACAGAGAGAGCAGTAGTATGAAACCACAATTCTATTTACTTTGTTTTACCTCCTAGTTTTTATTTTTGTTATTGGTGACATCATAATTATATAAAACATGCTTCAATTTCTAATTGATCTCCTGCAGACTATATAATTGTGAATAATGAGAATGTAGTTTATTTATGCAAACTTTCTTTCCTCTGAATTTCTCCATATGCTAGATACTTATATGACTAATTTTTTTATTTTATGGTAGCTTCTGTAACTAAATAATACTCTTAGAACTATATTAAACATTATAATGAGAGGGTTAGTCTTTGAAATTAGGTCTCTTCCTTCAAATGCTGTGTCCTCCTCAGGGGGGACTAGGAAAAGAAAGGAGACCACACTGGGGAAAGGCAACTAATCTGAGGTGGACTAATCTGGGCAGGAGAATTGCCCACAGGTGAAGTGCAAAGGATCAAAAAATGAGTTCAGATCATAGACAAGTATTAAATAGTATTATAAGAATTTTTAATTTTATTTTGTAGCCAACCAGTGGGCGCTAAAGTTTTCTTAGTGAATGGTAAAGTAATGAGTTTTAATAGCATGTGTCTAGTGCTGCCTTAGAAGTTGACACTAAACTAGAAAGTGCCAGAGACAAAGATATCAGTTAAAAAAATATTGCAACAATTTAGCCCAAAGATGAAAAATTAGGTCCCTGGCAGTGAGAATAGTGAAGATTTATGAAAAATAAGTGGACATATCCTTACTTGGACTTAATAACTAGTTGAGTGTAAGGTTGTAAAAGTAGAAGTCAGTAAAAAGAAAAACGTATCTAGAATGACGCTGAAGTGTCCCGCTCAAGTTTGCCTTTAAGTCAGAGATTATACAGAAAATGGAATATGTTTGGGTGAGATTTAGCGACTTTTTCTTTTGAAGTTTTTTTGGTCCATAGACAAGTTTCCTTAACCCTAGAAAAGCCTTTTCTCGCCAAAGAGCTAGAGGGGACACAGAGACATGCAAGCTTGAACTCTTCTTCTTCCTCTTGCTGTAAATTCTGAATCTATACTTATTAACACCCCTCCAAGAGCAAGCAGCTGCTGAGGCTTCAGGCTGCTGGAGAGAAGGGTTTGCAGAAGAACTTAGGCTCTGTGACAAACTGACCTTGAGAATAGATGGAGAATATTTCACCCTTTGGCCTGCACAAGAGTCCTGGGACCAGTACTGGAAAGATTTAGAGCCATGCATAACACCAAGAAAAGAACACTGTCTCATTCTAAGATCACAGATAAGGGTTAAGAGGGCCCAGGTCTGCATATTACTAACTTGTTTTGTGACTCTAGGTGAAGCACTTAAATCCTCCATTTAAGTGTTTCCACAGGTCCCTATCTTGATAAGGAGGTTTCCTCAACTTAGTGTCTCTATTCCTTTTCTACTTCCTCACAGTATTCTTCATCCTTCCTTTGGCTTTTGGAGAAGAGCAGGTTGTAATGCTTTTAACCATTTCATCCTTCATGCTCTGCTTAAAACTCTGCAAGATGCAACTGATAGCCTTGCAAAACAAACTTTTCCTAGGGAAGTGGATGACTTTTCATGCTCACTGGGATTAACATTTGGAAGTAGAAAAAAAAAAATCAGACAAATGGGAAAAGAACCTGGATTCTTAGCCTATCTATGTAATAATGAGTTCCTTGCTATAAACTATATGAGTTAATTACATGCATAGGAACAATTTAATTTAATTTAATTGGAATGTGAACAGAGAGATGTCTGAAGGCATCAAATCACACCTGGAAAATAAAAAGTCGTAATCTTTCCCATTAAGTTAAATGAGAAAAGGCCCACTTTAAGAATGACTTGTGATGCCTTCAGCAGAATGACCTAAATTTTCCTTTTAAAATAGCCTACAATGTAAAATTGTTTATTCATCTTCAATATCCTGTATAGAGTTGAAAATCTAGATTATCTTAAATATGTATATTAAGGTCAATTTTTTAAAAAATGTAAGTATATCCCCTAAATTATTGGCATTTGACAGATAAATGACTAAAAAAGTTGGTAAAAATATGCATTATCTGCTGTGAATAATTATTTAAAGTGCTGCATGCAAAGTTCTTTCATATTTATTACATGCTTTTACCCTGGTAAAAGTATTATCCTACCATATTTACCAATAAGAAAACATGAAGCAGAGAAAACTTAAGTGGTTTTCTTTAAATCAATTAAGAAAAAATGACATTAGAATTTATATTTCCCAACCTGCTTTTTGTTTTCAATTACATCAGCCAATCAGAAAACATCTACATGTTTATAACCATCTTTGTTATCTTATCATTATTAATTCATTCATGATCGGCTAATGTTAACTTTATTCCAAATACTTACATTTGTCTTTTTGCTACTGTTTTCTTTTCCTCTGGGAAGATCTATTGCCTCTCCATACATAGTGCACTCTCCTAAACTTATGGAAAGGGAAGTAATTGACTTACTCTCAAGTAGTGATCAAGTAATCCTCAATTCAACTGATGATTTTTGTTTATGGTAATTATTTTCACTAGGAAGGCATAACTGGACCATCTGCCTCTTCCAAAACTGATTTGTGTCTGGAATAGGCAGACAGTAAATATGTAAATTTATCACCCCATCTCCCAACTCTATTGAACACAGTAAATTTAAGTTTAACTTCATCCTGAGGGCCTAAAATCCCAACATCCAAATTTAGGACTTGTTATTATTTACGTATTACAGTCTATGACCACAATTTAAGACTCTTTGAACTTCTAGTCAATAATATTATTGTTGTTGTGTCCTCCACAATGTAGTAGATATTCACTAGATAAAATTACCAAATGCATACCACAGCCAAACCTGGAGCTGGATGTTGCAAGGCAATTATTCTTCAGGTTTTCTCAAACCTAGAGATATGCGTTCCATCCTACTCCATTTTAGATATTGGTCTGTCTCACCTGTTTTAGGAGCTAAAATGGACACTTGGATCATGTAAAGCAGTTCCTTCAGTAATATAATGATGAAGAGATGTAGAATACATCTCTTAAAAGCATGTACTCCAGAACAAGAGAGCTTGGGTTGGGTTAGAATCCCAGCTCTACCATTTTCAATTGTGGAACTTCAGGCAAGTTTTATCACATCTGATGCCCTTAGTATCATTAACATTAAATGTGTATCCACTTTATAGTATGTGTGATGGACAGACTCTAAGGTGATCCTCTATGGTCCCCAACTCTGAGCATTCATTCCTTTGTGTAATTTCCTCTTCTGGAGGGTGGGAAGAACCTTTGAATTTGTTCTAACTAATAGCCTCTGGCAAAGGTGATGGGATGTCCTCCAGTGATTACATTATATTATATTGACACAAACTTGCTAGAAGACATTTCCAGAGACTTACTCCCTTACTCTCTTTGGTCTTCTCACCAGTTAAAATGGGAATGTTATGGGGGATAAGGAGACCTTAAGCCTTGTAATCTTCTATTACGGGCTTTATGCTTGAAAGTCTTCTTTACTTATATGAGAGTAGTTAACTCTGAGAAGAGGTTTTGAGGGGTCTATTCAAATCTTGATGGGAGATGTACTATGAATTTTGCCAATATCAGCTGGAGATTTTGCCCATATGAAAGGTGGTTGCTGATTGAGTAGGAGTCAGGGGATTGAGATGATGACTGAACCAGTACAGTTTCAGTGAAGCAGCACCTGTTCTCAAAAGAATGGTCCAAAGTCTAGCCAGTTCAACTGAAACAGCCTGATATTAAAATTAAACCAAAATGCCAAATGAGTACTTGCATACAGAACAAGGCCTTAACCAGAAACAATAAAACCTCGAACTAGATTCCAAAAAAAGCCTGGAGAGGTTCAAGGGCAAAGATGGGGTGAGCTGGGATCCAGGCAAAAGAGGTTCCTTCAAACTCCAGGGTCGGTGAGGAAAGCAGTGAGCCACAATGTGCTCAATTGTAGGAACTGTACCTGTTTGCTCACTAGCACTGGAACCTTTCGAGGTCTTCTCTGGTCCACTTATGGGCCAGCAAAATGTTGACCTAAAACAAAGGGAATGCCAGATGTTTCTCTAGTAAAGATGGGGTTATTTGGGATTAGCAGAGAATACAATTCAGGGTCTGCAATCATAGCAAGCCCTGTGGGAGTCTCTCTGCATAGCAAGGGAAGGAGAACACTTTTACAGAAAGAGAAAGGAGGTTGGGAGGGCTGTAGTAAACAAAAAGTCCACGGTTTTTATTTGACTGAGTTCAGGAGAAAAGAGGAGTCTTTCTTCTTCCTGTTTGGCTCTGCTAATATCACAGGGCATGATACTGGCCTCCCTACTATATTTAATTGATTTTAAAATACTGTTTATTAATACATTACAAAGCCATCAGGGTGGGGTCTGCTGGCCCACTGGTTCCCTTCTCATATGTGAAAGGAAGGGAAGGTAAAGAAATACCAGAAACAGTCTCTTGCCTCCAAATGCACAGTGTTTTGACTTGACTGTACAGTTTGCTTGAAAAATGTTTCAGAGAAAAAAAACAACAGAAAATTAAATAACGTCTTTTCTTGCTTCTTTAATTTTGTTCTGTCTTTTAATTATTGTGTTATCTTGTACAAAATTCACTACAAAACTATTTGTAATTAATTTTTTAGGAGCAGGAAATGGGTCTCTTCAGAACACATTACCTCTATTTTCTGTCATTGCTCCTTTTGAGGGTGAAGACCTTTACCTTAATTGTCCAAGTCCTTTCTCTCTATTGCCTTCACCAAACTCCCCTTGAACATTATAAAATTCTACAACATGTTGTGAATTTTAGTTCATATTATATTATATATCTTTGTGGTTTGGCCTTGTCACTAATTATGGAATATGAAATCTTCTAATGTCCAAGTAGATTCAAGAGTTTGCATCCACCAGCAGGTTGAAGATGTTTCAGCTGCAGGGTGATGTACTTGCTCAGGGTTCAGACTAAGTGCTTACAATAAGACCATAATTGTATTGATTTATTTTTGTAAGTTTTTTTCTTAAAAAAATAAAAATCTATATCAATTATATTCATGTTTATAAATATATTATATTCATGTATGTAGTTTATACTTATCCAAGATGTTCATATTTTCTCTGTCTCTCTCTTTTCTCCCTCTTTCTCTCTTTCACACACACACACACACACACACACACACACACACACACACACACTCCAGGCCTTCTCAACATTACATTGCTCACTGTCCTTGAAAAGATAGATGGGTAACTTATAACCATAATTATACGTACTCACTAGTCTAATGAAGAGAATTAGAAATGTGTACACAATAGCAATGCAGGAGAGAGGAATCATAATTAGCAACTATTAATCTAATAGAGAGAAAAAGAGATGGCTTGAATAATTAACGCTTGCCACACAGAGTGATCATTTAGATAAGGATGACTGAAAAGACAGCAGCATTACTTAGCTTTCCCCACCGGCAAAGAAAACCAGAGGAAAACAAAATGAATCTTTGGCCCAGACAGCAGCCATCATGTTTACTGAGCTGTGGTGAAAGTAGCCTGTTTAGATATCCATAATTCTCCTTTAACCCCTACTTTACTAATAGAGAATCATATAATCTTGTCCTTTTTCATAAAATTTGGTCAGCAACGCTCTTAAAAGAAACACTGAAATTATATTTAAAACAACCTTTAGTTAAGAAAATATTTATCCCTGGACATAATTTGAAAATATGAAACAGTCATGCATTTAAGAAACTCATGTGTATTTGCTCTCTCTTTTGGCTTTGGTTTACTTCTAAAATATATACCCCATCAAAAATATCACTACAAATAGTTTTAAATGATCCATAGACAAGGCATGCCGTTCTCATCATTAACAGGGAGATTAAATGTATTCACATGGCATACGTCTGAAATAATGATCACTTGCTTCTTCTTTTGACATTCTTTCCACATATAAGTAAATATTTAAATACTAATGAAATTCAGGCCACTTCTGAGTTGTGTTTATTTACAGTTTACTACTTTGAATAATAATAGAATTTATCATGGAAAATATGAGACAGGCTTGAAAAAAGCATTATTAGAATGCCTTGAAACTAATCCTACAAAGAAACAATCCATATGTCATTAGATGAAAAATAGTCAAATATATCTTCAAAAGTCTACAGCCTTTTTTTTAACATCTTTATTGGATATAATTGATTTACAATGGTGTGTTAGTTTCTGCTTTATAAGAAAGTGAATCAGCTATATGTATACATATATCCCCATATCCCCTCTCTCTTGCATCTCCCTCCCACCCTCCCTATCCCACTCCTCTAGGTGGTCACAAAGCACCCAGCTGACCTCCCTGTTTTATGCGGCTGCTTCCCACTAGTTATCTATTTTACATTTGGTAGTGTATATATTATCAATGCCTCTCTCTCACTTTGTGCCAGCTTCCCCTTCCCCCTCCCTGTGTCCTCAAGTCCATTCTCTAAGTCTGCGGCTTTATTCCTGTCCTGCCCCTAGGTTCTTAGAAACTTTATATATATATATATATATGTTAGCATATGGTATTTGATTTTCTCTTTCTGACTTACTTCATTCTGTAGGGCAGACTCTAGGTCCATCCACCTCACTATAAATAACTCAATTTCATTTCTTTTTATGGCTGAGTAATATTCCATTGTATACATAGGCCACATCTTCTTTATCTACTCATCTGTTGATGGACACTTAGGTTGCTTCCATGTCCTGGCTATTGTAGTGTTGCAATGAACATTGCAGTACATAACTCTTTGAATTATGGTTTCCTCAGGGTATATGTGCAGTAATGGGAGTGCTGGGTCATATGGTAGTTCTATTATTAGTTTTATAAGGAACCTCCATACTGTTCTCCATAGTAGCTGTATCAACTTACATTCCCGCCAACAGTGCAAGAGGGTTCCCTTTTCTCCACACCCTCTCCAGCATTTATTGTTTGTAGAATTGTTGATGATGGCCATTCTGACTGGTGTGAGGTGATACCTTATTGTAGTTTTGATTTGCATTTCTCTAATGATTAGTGATGTTGAGCATCCTTTCATGCATTTGCTGGTAATCTGTATATCTTCTTTGGAGAAATGTCTATTTAGATCTTCTGCCCATTTTTGGATTGGGTTGTTTGCTTTTTTGATATTGAGCTGCATGAGCTGCTTGTAAATTTTAGATATTAATCCTTTGTCAGCTGCTTCATTTGCAAATATTTTCTCCCATTCTGAGTGTTGTCTTTTTGTCTTGTTTATGTTTTCCTTGGCTGTGCAAAAGCTTTTAAGTTTCATTAAGTCACATTTGTTTATTTTTGTTTTTATTTCCATTTCTCTAGGAGGTGAGTCAAAAATGATCTTGCTGTGATTTATGTCATGGATTGTTCTGCCTATGTTTTCCTCTAAGAGTTTTGTAGTGTCTGGACTTACATTTAGGTCTTTAATCCATTTTGAGTTTATTTTTGTGCATGGTGTTAGGGAGTGTTCTAATTTAATTCTTTTACATGTCAAAAGTCTACAGCCTTTTAAATGTTTTCTTTGGTTGTACTGAAATGCCTAATGGCCACCATGGATATTTCACTTTAGGTCCTCATGCTCAGGCTGTTCCTAGTATTGTGTTTCTAAGAATCAATTTATGAACACTGAAAACTAAGAATATTAAGTAAAAAAAAATGTTTAATTTTGCTATCTGAAAATAACTTTTAATTCTTATTTTCTCAAGAAGTAGACATCACTACTCATTATGATTTTTGTGAATATTTAGTAATATAATTATAAAATTCAAACAGAGTATGTGCTATTATTTGCTTTGAAATCTGTATTCCTCTTTGGATCCACAAGTGATCATGAACTATTTTACAAGGGAAATGAAGATAGGGTATCCAAAATCAGGATAACCTTCATCTTTTGGGTTGAAATATATCTACTTTGCTAATATTAATACTTACCATCTTATAACTCCTCACAGTTTATTTATGTTTGTCTTGTCTTGAACTTAAGTGTTGTATTTTTGTCCCAATTGTTTCAGTAACCCTTTTCTTAGATTATTTTTAAAATCCTATTTGCAGACTTTTTGCTCTTTCATCTCCATGGACAATTGAATATTTAATTTAAATCTGTGCAAGAAAAATAAAATGGATATTTAAAAAATCTGCTTGTATATTTTATTACATGACTTTTCATTTTAAAAGAAAGATGAAATACTGAATTAAGTTCACTTTATCTCTCCCAGAAAGCCTAGTTTTTCATTTATATTCTCCACATTCTTCAGTGTGAATGCTGTCCTCCAGAAAAACTGCATTATTTGCCATTTTCCTGCATAAAATCCTTGATTACAGGTTCCTTTACATAGCTATTCTGTGTTCATCTGTGAAAAAATCTACATCTTCTTCAATGCCTTAATACAATTGATTCACAGACTTCTTTACCTCACCCCAACACAATGTGACACATTTCTACTTTTCTCTCCATAAAGCAGTTTTCTGTATAATCATTTTGAAACTTTTAATACTTTTGTTTTCCTTTTTTATTTACTTGTTCTTCTTTACTTGCTTGATTTTGTCCCTGTTAAGAAAAATATATATCCATATTTTTTGATCCTCATTGTCTTATTTATAAATCAAGATTAATAATAATTCTTATAATTTATTGTACTTTTCTTATAAGTTATATATTGTGATAAATATATACATTATCTCTTTTACTCTTTATGAATATCTTATGGATGTCATTACTTCAGTTTTACAATAAAAAATCTTCCCAAACATTTGATTCAGGATTGAAACTAAGGTCTTTTTGACTCCAAAGTTCCTGTTATTAACTACTAGATTACATATTCTTACCTATGTCACAGATTCTAAATTGAAATATATGTATAATAGTTTATATATTACATAATTATTTTTGTATTGCTTGAAATAGTCACTAAAATTACTTACACAAATTATCAAATATACTTTATAAGTAATTAAATGTAGGCAATAAATATCCCTTGAAAATAGTTGTACTATAGTTATAAGCCCATCAGAGAACTGAGGTTATAGGGAAAACTGCCAAATCAAAATCTGGAGAGTCAGGCATTTCCAGAGAGACCCAGCTGCGATGTGCCCATCTGAAGTGGAAACAACTGGAGCCACAAAAAGTTAGGAACACTTTAGTGTAATTTTAATCAAATGCTGGGGGCTAAGTGCGGGCCTACTTGACAGTGAGAAACCCCTAGGGGCTGCAGTATCAGCACAACCCCTCTCCTCTGCCTACATGCATGCACACACACACACATAATTCTGTGAGATATTCCTCCAGGAACCCCTTCAGCTTCTTACAGTGGAGACTGAGCAAGATTCCCTCCAGGATCTTATGGGCAGGGAAGCCTGTCCACTATGAAATATGGTCAGAGACTTCTTCATAAATAAGGTCTGCTTTGCAGGGGAAGAGATTTGTCAAAAGCCCAATGTTGAAACCTTATCCTGGGTGGGAAAAATGGCTACTTCCTCAGTCCAATCCTCTCTGACTTACTTGAGTCACCTGAGGAGGGGTGCAGGGGCATAGATAACAGGAGACAGAGCTTTACAAAACTGATTGCAGACAGGGAAGGTACTAAGGAACAAAGAAAAAATATTTATACAACTAGAGGAAGATCAGAAACAGTCATGAAAGCCACAGTCCTGAATTTACAGGCTCACTAAAAGACTGAGACTTAATTGAAAGATTATAAAGTGCTTCTTTCTTCATCCTTACTGCCATCTCATAGGGCTCCAGTATAATAACACTGGATTCACTGAAAGAGATGCAAAACACAGAATCTGTCTGAGGAAAAACTTAAGGAAGGGCATAAGCCAAGAGTGGAGAAAAAACTAAAACTTTAGAGAAATTTGTAACCTCAGACACCTATAAATACAGCAAGCAATAAACTCAGTATGGCTCCTAACTAGATTAACATAAAACTTCACACTAAAGGCCTACTTACTTCCATTTTTATTATAAATTGACAGTTATAAAATATTAAGTCCAATAATACTGTGTAAAATAATGTGTATTTAATAGCTGAATGCCTTACAATAATGTATATCCAACAGCAAAATATGCAATCTTATCAAACTCACTTGGAACATCAACCAAGATAGAACACATTCTGGACCATAAAACAAATTTTAACAAATTTAAAGAGTAAAACATCATACAAAATATATGTTGAGATCACAAAGAAATTAAACAAAATAAAATCAAAGCATTAATATTGGAAATTGGAATATACCCAAATCTTTGGAAAGTAAACAACACATTTCTAAATAGACTACTGATCAAAGAAGTACCTAGAAAAAATTTTTAGATATTTTAAACTAAATTTAAATGAAAAAAATCTTATCAATATTTGTGAGATTCAATGAAGCAGTAGTTAGAGAGAAACTTATGCTATTGATGCATTTATTGGGAAGGAAGAATACTTGAAATAACCTAGATTTCAATCATAGAAAATTACAGAAAGATGATCATATTAAATCTAGAGTGAATAAAATTTGAAACAGGAAATCAATAGAAAAAATTAACACAACCAAAATTTGGTTCTTTGAAAAGATCAATAATATCGACAAATCTCTAACCAGAATAACATAGAAAAAAGAGAAAAGATGCATATTGCCAAAGGAGGGGTGATCACTGTTGATCTAAAGGACATTAAAAAGATAAAAAGGGAATAACATAAACAAGTCAATGTTCACAAATTTGATAACTTAGATGAAAGGGACCAATTCTTCGAAAGATATATATTACCAGTGCTCACAAAGAAAAAAGTAGAGAACTTAGCCTTATATCTATTATAAAAATTGAATCAATAAATAATAACCTTCAAACACAGAAAATGACAGACCCAGATGATTACACTAGTGAATGTATCCAACATTTAGGAAGAAATAGTACTAATTCTATATACTATCTTCCAGAAAATATAAGTAGAAGGAACATTTTCCAACTGAGACCAGCTTACCTTAATACCAAACTCTGATGAAGACACTGCAAGGAAAAAGAAAGAAAGGTATAGAGCAATATTCCTCATAAACTTACACACAAAACAATCATTAAAAGAACTGGAAAAATGAACCCAGAAATATATAAAACAAGTAAGCAATCATAACCAATCATGATTACTTCAGGAATTCAAGATTGATTCATCATTCAAAAATCAATCAATAGGGACTTCTTTGGTGGTGCAGTGGTTAAGAATCGCCTGCCAATACAGGGCACATGGGTTAGAGCCATGGTCTGGGAAGATCCCACATGCCTCAGAGCAACTAAGCCCACACGACATAACTACTGAGGCTGCTCTCCAGAGTCCAAGAGCCATAACTACTGAGCCCTAGTGCCACAACCACTGAAGCCCGTGCACCTAGAGTCATGCTCTGCCACAAGAGAAGCCACTGCAAGGAGAAGCTCACACACCACAACGAAGAGTAGCCCCTGCTCACCACAACTAGAGAAAGATGTGTGCAACACTGAAGACTCAACACAGCCAAAAATAAATTAATTAATTTAAAAAATCAATAAATAGAGACTGGCCTGTAACTTACAACATTGTGCCTTCTAGATTTGCAGTTCCTCTGCTATTCTCAAGAAAACTCAAGATTGGAAACCCTATTAAAGACTCTGGCCAAGAGTTTCCTCTTGTTCCTGTCTTTGCCACCCAACCAAAACCTGGAGCTTCCTCTGTAGCCCTGCATGTCATGCAGTGACTCCACTATGGGATCTAGCCATGTGGCTGACAGGGTCTTGGTGCTCCAGCCAGGTGTCAGGCCTGAGCCTCTGAGGTGAAAGAACCGAGTTCAGGACACTGGACTACCAGAGACTTCTGGGCCCTATGTAATATCCATAGATGAGCGCTCTCCCAGATATCTCTATCTCAATGCTAAGATCCAACTCCACTCAATGACCACAAACACCAGTGCTGGACACCACATGCCAAACAACTAGCAAGACAGGAACACAACACCACCCATTAGCAGAGAGGTTGCCTAAAATCATACTAAGTTCACAGACACCCCAAAACACACAATCGAACAGACCCCTGCCCACAAGAAAGACACAATACACCCCACCCACCAGTACACAGGCACCAATCCCCTCCACCAGGAAGCCTACACAACCCACTAAACAAAACTTACCCATGCAGTGCAGAAACAAAAACAATAGGAACTACGAACCTGCAGCCTGTGAAAAGGAGACCCCAAACACAGTAAGTTAAACAAAATGAGAAGACAGAGAAACATGCAGCAAATGAAGGAACAAGGTAAAAACACACCAGACCAAACAAATGAAGAGGAAATAGGCAGTCTACCTGAAAAAGAATTTACAGTAACGATAGTAAAGATAATCGATATTATTGAAAATACAATGGAGAAAATACAAGAAACATTTTACAAGGACCTAGAAGAACTAAAGAGCAAACAAACAATGATGAACAAGAAACATTTTACAAGGACCTAGAAGAACTAAAGAGCAAACAAACAATGATGAACAACACAATAAATGAAATTAAAAATTCTCTAGAAGGAATCAATACCAGAATAATTGAGGCAGAACAATGGATAAGAGACCTAGAAGATAAAATAGTGGAAATAACTACTGCAGTACAAAATAAAGAAAAAAGAATGAAAAGAATTGAGGACAGTCTCAGAGACTTCTGGGATGATATTAAATGCACCAACATTCGAATTATAGGGGTTCCAGAAGGAAAAAAAGAAAAAGAAAGGGAATGAAAAAATATTTGAAGAGATTATAGTTGAAAACTTCCGTAATATGGGAAAGGAAATAGTCAATCAAGTCCAGGAAGCACAGAGAGTCCCATACAGGATAAATCCAAGGAGAAAAATGCCAAGACACATACTAATCAAACTATCAAAAAATTAAATACAAAGAAAAAATATTAAAAGCAGCAAGAGAAAAGCAAATAGTAACACACAAGGGAATGCACATAAGGTTAACCACTGATCTTTCAGCAGAAACTCTGCAAACCAGAAGGGAGTGGCAAGAGATATTTAAAGTGATGAAAGGGAAAAACCTACAATGAACATGACTCTATCAAACAAGGACCTCATTCAGATTCTACAAAGAAATTAAAACCTTTACAGACAAGCAAAAGCTAAAAGAATTCAGCATCACAAAAGCAGCTTTACAACAAATGCTAAAGGAACTTCTCTAGGCAGGAAACACAAGAGAAGGAAAAGACCTACAATAACAAACCCAAAACAATTAAAAAAATGGTAATAGGAACATACATATTGATAATAACCTTAAATGTAAATGGATTAAAAGCTCTGACCAAAAGACACAGACTGGCTGAATGGACACAAAAACAAGACCCATATATATGCTGTCTACAAGAGATCCAATTCAGATCTAGGGACACATAAAGACTGAAAGTGAGGGACAGAAAAAATATTCCAAGCAAATGGAAACCAAAAGTAAGCTAGAGTAGCAATTCTCATATCAGACAAAATAGACTTTAAAATAAAGACTATTAAAAGAGAAAATGAAGAATACTACATAATGATCAAGGGATCAATCCAAAAAGAAGATATAACAATTGTAAATATTTAGGCACCCAACATATGAGCACCTCAGTACATAAGGTAAATGCTAACAGTCATAAAAGGGGAAATCAATAGTAACACAGTCATAGAAGGGGACTTTAACACCCCACTTTCACCAATGGACAGATAATCCAAAATGAAAATAAATAAGGAAACACAAGCTTTAAATGATACATTAAACAAGATGGACTTAATTGATATTTACAGGACATTCCATCCAAAAACAACAGATTATACTTTCTTCTCAAGTGCTCATGGAACATTCTCCAGAGTAGACCATACCTTTGGTCACAAATCAAGCCTTGGCAAATTTAAGAAAATTGATCTCATATCAAGTATCTTTTCTGAGCACAATGCTATGGCCTAGATATCAAGTACTCAAAAAAAAACTGTAAAAAGTACAAACACATGGAGGTTAAACAATGCGCTACTAAATAACCAAGAGCTTACTAAAGAAAACAAAGAGGTAATAAAAAAATGCCTAGAAACAAATGACAATGGAGACACGACGACCCAAAACTTATAGGATGCAGCAAAAACAATTCTAAGAGGGAAGTTTATAGCAATACAAACCTACCTCAAGAAACAAGAAACATCTCAAATAAACAACCTAATATTACACCTAAAGCAGTTAGAGGAAGAAGAACCAAAAAACCCAAGGTAACAGAAGGAAAGAAATCATAAAGATCAGATCAGAAATAAATGAAAAAGAAATGAAGGAAACAATAGCAAAGATCAATAAAACTAAAAGCTGGTTCTTTGAGAAGATAAACAGAATTGTTAAACCATTAGCCAGACTCAACAAGAAAAAAAGGGAGAAGACTCCAATTAACAGAATTAGAAATGAAAAAGGAGAAGTAACAACAGACACTGCAGAAATAAAAAAGATCATGAGAGATTACTACAAGCAACTCTATGCCAATAAAATGGACAACCTGGAAGAAATGGACAAATTCTTAGAAAAGTACAACCTCTCGAGACTGAGCCAGAAATTAATAGAAAATATAAAAAGACCAATCACAAGCACTGAAATTGAAACTATGATTAAAAATCTTCCAACAAACAAAAGCCCAGGAACAGGTGGATTCACAGGCGAATTCTATCAAACATTTAAAGAAGAGCTAACATCTATCATTCTCAAACTCTTCCAAAGTATAGCAGAGGGAGGAACACTCCCAAACTAATTCTATGAGGCCACCATCACCCTGATACCAAAACCAGACAAAGATGTCACAAAGAAAGAAAACTACAGGCCAATATCACTGATGAACACAGATAGAAAAATCCTCAACAAAATACTAGCAAACAGAATCCAGCAGCAAATTAAAAGGATCATACACCATGATCAAGTGGGGTTTATCCCAGGAATGCAAGGATTCTTCAATATATGCAAATCAATCAATGTGATACACCATATTAACAAATTGAAGGAGAAAAACCATATGATCATCTCAATAGATTCAGAAAAAGCTTTCAATGAAATTCAACACCCACTTCTAATAAAAACTCTCCAGAAAGTAGACATAGAGGGAACTTATCTCAACATAATGAAGTCCATATATGACAAACCCACAACCAACATTGTTCTCAATGGTGAAATATTGAAACCATTTCTACTAACATCAGGAACAAGACAAAGGTGCCCGCTCTCTCACCACTATTATTCAATATAGTTTTGGAAGTTTTAGCCACAGCAATCAGAGATGAAAAAGAAATAAAAGGAATCCAAATCAGGAAAGAAGTAAAACTGTCACTGTTTGCAGATGACATGATACTATATAAATAGAGGATCCTAAAGATGCTATCAGAAAACTACTAGAGCTAATCAGTGAATTTGGTAAAGTAGCAGGATACAATATTAATGCACAGAAATCTCTGGTATTCCTACACACTAAGGATGAAAAATCTGAAAAAGAAATTAAGGAAACACTCCCATTCACCACTGCAACAAAAAGAATAAAATACCTAGGAATAAACCTACCTACAGAGAGAGAAGACTTGTATGCAGAAGACTATAAGACACTGATGAAAGAAATTAAAGATGATACAAACAGATGGAGAGATACACCATGTTCCTGGATTGGAAGAATCAACATTGTGAAAATGACTATACTACCCAAAGCATTCTACAGATTCAATGCAGTCCTTATCAAACTACTAATGGCATTTTTCATGGTACTAGAACAAAAAAATTCACAATTTGTATGGAAACACAAAAGACCTCGAATAACCAAAGCAACCTTGAGAAAGAAATACAGAGATTGTGGAATCAGCCTCCCTAACTTCAGACTATACTACAAAGCTACAGTAATCAAGACAGTATGGTACTGGCACAAAAACAGAAATATAGATCAATGGAACAGGATATAAAGCCCAGAGGTAAACCCACGCACATATGGTCACCTTGTCTTTGACAAAGGAGGCAAGAATATACAATGGAGAAAAGACAGTCTCTTTAATAAGTGGTGCTGTGAAAACTGGATAGCTACAAGTAAAAGAATCAAATTAGAACACTCTTTAACACCATACACAAAAATAAACTGAAAATGGATTAAAGACCTAAATGTAAAACTATAAAACTCTTAGAGGAAAACATAGGCAGAACACTCTGATATAAATCATAGCAAGGTCCTTTTTGACCCACTTCCTAGAGAAATGGAAATAAACACAAAAATAAACAAATTGGACCTAATGAAACCTAAAAGTTTTTGCACAGCAAAGGAAACTATAAACAAGACCAAAAGCAACCTGCAGACTGAGAGAAAATATTTGCAAACAAAGCAAATGACAAAGGATTAATTGCCAAAATATACAAGCATCTCATGCAACTCAATATCAAAAAAGCAAATATCCCAATCCAAAAATGGGCAGAAGACTTAAACAGACATTTCTCCAAAGAAGATATACAGGTTACCAACAAACACATAGATGGATGCTCAACATCACTAATCATTAGAGAAATTCAAATCAAAACTACAATGAGATATCACCTCACACTGGTCAGTCAGGATGGCCATCATCAAAAAATCCAGAAACAATAAATGCTGGAGAGGGTGTGGAGAAAAGGGAACCCTCTTGCACTGTTGGTGGGAATGTAAATTGATACAGCCACTATGGAGAACAGTATGGAGGTTCCTTAAAAAACTAATGATAGAACTACCATATGACCCAGCAATACCACTACTGGGCATATACCCTGAGAAAACCATAATTCAAAAAGAGTCATGTACCACAATGTTCATTGCAACATTATTTACAATTGCCAGGACATGGAAGCAACCTAAGTGTCCATCAACAAAAGAAGATGTGGCACATATATACAATGGAATATTGCTCAGCCATAAAAATAAATGAAACTGAGTTATTTGTAGTGAGGTGGATGGACCAAGAGTTGTCTTACAGAGTGAAGTAAGTCAGAAAGAGAAAAACAAATACCGTATGCTAACACATATATACGGAATCTAAAAAAAATGGTTCTGAAGAACCTAGGGGCAGGACAGGAATAAAGATGCAGGCGTAGAGAATGGACTTGAGGACACGGAAGGGGGAAGGGTAAGCTGAGACGAAGTGAGAGAGTGGCATTGACTTATATACACTACCAAATATAAAACAGATAGCTAGTGAGAAGTAGCTGCATAGCACAGGGAGATCAGCTCGGTGCTTTGTGACCACCTAGATTGGTGGGATAGGGAGATTGGGAGGGAGACGCAAGAGGGAGGGGATATGGGGATATATGTATATATATAGCTGATTCACTTCGTTATACAGCAGCCACTAATACTACAATGTAAAGCAATTATACTCCAGTAAAGATGTTAAAAAAATCAATCAATATAATCTACTATATTAACGAATTGAGTAAGAGAAGTTTTGATCGTATCAATAGATACAGAAAATCATTTGAAAACCTGCAATTTCAGTCAATCAAAATAAAAATTCTCAAAAAAACAAGAAACTGAAAAATAACTTCTTAAATTAATAAGAAAATAAATGAAAAACATATGATTAACATAACAATTAACAGTGAGAGACTAAAATGTTTCCATATAAGACTGAGAACAAAATAAGGATATTCTCAAAGAATGACAAAAAAATAACTCCTGACAGTAAAAGCAAGTATAACAAGTTAGCAGGCTATGAGTTCTTAACCAAGGTCAATTATATACCTACATGTCAGCAATGAACAACTGGAATTTGAAATAATACTTTTATTTTATTTTATTTATAATAATACAAAATACTTTTGACAAAAGTATAAGGGCACTTCAATGGTAAAAGCAGTCTTTTCAATTAATAATGATGGAAATATGGAATATCAATGCACAAAAAATAGTATTTACTTCTTACACAAAAATTAACTAAAAATGAATCAGAAACCTGCATGTAAGATGCACAAATATAAAACTTCTAGAAGAAAATATATGAGAAAATGTATTATAGAAGGTTTCATGATGAAGTTTAGATAGAACAGCAAAAGCGTGATCCATGAAGAAAAGAATTAATAAAGTGTCCTTTGAATATTAAAAACTCTGTGAAAGATACTGGTAAAAATGAAAAGACATGAACTAGGATTAAATATTTTAAAAGCACATACATTATAAAGGACTTGTATTGAAAATATTCAAAGAATTCTTACAAGTAAACCCTAAGAAAACCAGCAGTGCACTTGAAAACTGGGCAAAAGACCTGAGCAGCTGCCTCACTAAAGAATATGTATAGATGGCAAGTATATGAAAAGATGCTCAGCATCACTTTTCATTAGGAGAATGCAAATTAAAACAATGAATTTCCACTGCATAGCTATTAGAGTGGCTAAAATCCAAAAACAAAATAAACTGACAAACTACAACATGGATCATTCTAGTCTTCTTTTGTTTGTCATCTCCTACTACAATAGCGAGGAACCTGGCTCCCATCATATGCCATCCATTTAATTAAATGTTCAGTTCCAGTATATATGTATAGTGGTTTCAGAATTGATAGCCTACCCACTGTGGAAAAATATTTATCAGCTAGAGTACTGTGTTTTTGTACAGTTCTTCTTACTTTTAGTCTCCACTCATTTCTGAAGTTTCTTGGGTCAGCTATCACTACTCTAGTATAATCAGGAGAAAAATATAACACAAGCCCAAATTGAGGGACAATCTATAAAGTACCTGATCGGTATGTCTCAAAACTTCAAGGTCCTTAAAAATAAGAAAAGCCTGAGAAACTGTCACAGGCAAGAGGAGCCATAGAGACATGACAACTCAATGTAATTTGATATGATGTATAAGATTCTGAAACAGAAAAAGCACATTAGATAAAACTGGAGACATATGAATAAACTATGGACTTTAGTTAATAATAATGTATCAGTGTTGGTTCAGTAATTGTGACAACTTTATAACAGTATGCTGTTAACCAAAGTGAAAGTGCATATGAGGTGTATGGGCATTTTCTGTACCATATTTTCAAATTTTATTTAAATCTAAAACTATTCTAAACTCAAAAGTATATTTTTAAATTATGGATAAATGATTTGAAGAGGCACTTCACCTAGGAAGTTAAATAAATGACAAATAAGTACCTGCAAAGTTCTCTCAACCGTATTGGTCATATATATATATATATATATACACACACACACACACACACATATATATATATATATATATATATATATATATATATAATTAAAACCACAATGGAAAACTACTACAGACCTATTGGAATGACTAATTTTAAAAGGATGAACATATCATCTAACGGAGAGGATGTGGAGGACCCAGAGATGGTGGGATTAAAAATGGCACGACTTTAAAAAGTAGTTTGGAAGACAGATGAATGGATAAAGAAGATGTGGTACATATATACAATGGGATATTAGCCATAAAAAGGAACGAAACTGAGTTATCTGTAGTGAAGTGGATGGACCTAGAGTCTGTCATACAGAGTGAAGTAACTCAGAAAGAGAAAAACAAATACTGTATGCTAACACATATATATGGAATCTAAGAAAGAAAAAAAAGGTTCTGACGAACCTGGGGGCAGGACAGGAATAAAGACACAGACGTAGAGAACGGACTTGAGGACACGGGGAAGGGTAAGGGGAAGCTGGGATGAAGTGAGAGAGTGGCACTGACATATATGCACTACCAAATGTAAAATAGATAGCTAGTGGGAAGCAGCCGCAAAGCACAGGGAGACCAGCTTGGTGCTTTGCGACCACCTAGAGGGGTGGGATACAGAGGGTGGGAGGGAGACGCAAGAGGGAGGGGATATGGGGATATATGTGTGCATACAGCTGATTCACTTTGTTATACAGCAGAAACTAACACAACACTGTAAAGCAATTATACTCCAATAAAGATTTAAAAAAAAAAAGCTAATCATTAACTACATGATCCAATCTTAGGTATTCACTCTATCCCTGTTTTGTTACAACCTGTATGGGATAACCGGTCAATAATTCTGAAATCTCTCTCTCTCTCTCTCTCTCTCTCTTTTTCTCTGTTCTTTCTGTCTCTGCCCACACTACACAATTTAAGCAGTTATACTAAAAGAATTATTATTCAATACAAATGATTTTATATTTGTTAAGAGTACAGTATGTTAATCTTTATTTCAGATTTAAGACTATGATTCCTTCAGGAAGATGTAGATATTGGATATCAAGCTAGAAAAAATCTTTGACATTACCAAGTAAACCTCTCTTACTTTACAAGTAAGAGCACTTAGAGAAAAGCATATTTAAATAGACTGTCTTTCTTAACGCTTGCATGTGGTGACAGTAGAAGATGTCTGCCACTTTCTCTTCTTATACCTTGTAGAACAACTATTGGAATACTATAGTTTATTTATATATTCATCCCTAAGAAATGTATTGTTTTTGCTTTTTTTTTTTTTTTTGGCTGCGTTGCGTCTTCGTTGCTGTGTGTGGGCTTTCTCTAGTTGCGGTGAGCAGGGGCTAATTTTCATTACGGTGTACAGGCTCCTCATTGCGGTGGCTTCTCTTATTGCAGAGCACAGGTTCTAGGTGCGTGGGCTACAATAGTTGCGCACATGGGCTCAGTAGTTGTGACTTGCGGGCTCTAGAAAGCAGGCTCAGTAGTTGTGGCTCATGGGCTTAGTTGCTCCACGGCATGTGGGATCTTCCCATACTAGGGCTTGAACCCGTGTCCCTTGCACTGGCAGGCGATTCTTAACCACTGCGCCACCAGAGAAGTCCGAAAATTTCCATGGTTTTTGAAATTTTTACACACATTATCCTGCTATTTTTATTCATTTGCAGGTTTGTTTTTCATCCACATTGAAATGTAAATTAGTCAATTTATTTTTACTAGTTTATAGTATCTCATGACTCATAACATATATAAGGATATAACCCAAATGATATTTGACTCTAATTTTATGTGCAACTACTGCTCACAGAGTAGGCTAAAACTCTTATTTCAGTGGAGACAGGAGGAGAGAGGAGTAAGCAGTGAGAAAAAGTTGGTATTTTGAAAGGATCTCATCCTGGAAATTGATGAGATCCTTTTAATGGATATTTAGGGTACTTCCCATTTTTTATATATGCACTTATAATACAACGTTGTTACACATCTCCTTATTCGCATATGCAAATCTTTTCAACTGAGGGAAATATTCTTAGTAGTTTTTTTCCATAAATAAGTGCATTTGTAACTACTAGATAAAACCAAATTCGCTTATAAATTATTTTTTCCAGTTTAAACATACAATAGCAGTGTATCAGAGTTTGTGGTTCTCCATATTGGTCAACTTTGGTATAATCCTATTCATCAAAATTAAAATAATTTAAATATAACTATTTGTAAAACATTAGAACAGGATATTCATAGAAGAGAAAACTGCTCAATAAATTTATGCAAATTTCTTAAATACATATGTCAGGAATATGAATATATGATGATGAGATACTCTTTCATATCCATTATATGTGAAAAATACAAAATATTAAATTTAATTTTAAATGTTCAGTTTTCAAAATTTTTGTTACTTAGGCAGATCAGCTGCAAACATTAAAACATTATGAATTTTAAATGCAAAATGCCACCTAAGTAAGTTCAAGTCTTCTGATCCTGGGCAATTAATATTTCTCTATCTCAGCTACCACCACTGAAAATGGGAATTTTTGTATCTGTCTCATATTTTTGTGAGAGCTAAATTTTAAAAAATATGTAAAGAACTTGTCCAACACAGTTAGCAAAAAGTGAATGTTTGCGAAAATTTTTATTACTATCAAAATAATTATTACTAAGAAATACCAATTTGATTAATAAAGTTGTGAATGTTGATCTTCTCTTTCAGAAATGGCAGTCCTGAAAAAATTATTGTGCTTCATCATAGAACCTTGTCCAGGTAAAATTGACAATGAGCTGGAATGCTTAGATAAACAAAGGGGCAGAAAAAAACAAACAAACAAAAGCTGGTGCCAGCATAACTTCCTACTTCTTCTTATTCAAAAGAAGCACAGTAGAATATATCATGTATAAATCCTCTTTAAGTTGGAGCTCAGTATACCTGTGTGTATATATAAAGGCATGAGTATATGCATAGATGGTTTCACAAATTGATGATAGATGGATAGATAGATAGATAAATAGATGAATACACACATGCATACATACATAGATTAGAGGAGTCCGGTATCTCCTGAGAAGGAATAATTGCAATAACAATCTCATACATGTTGATAGCTAAGATTTATAAAATTATTACAAAGTTCCATACAGTATGTCAAAGTTTTACATAATCTATTTTACTTAAACATCATATCAGTTCCATGACAAAAATACTATTGGTTTCCCTTAGTTATAAGTGAGTAAACTGAAGCATACAGAGATTGAATAACTTACTCAAGACCATAAATAGTGAGAGTAGAGCCAGGATCATAACTCTGTTAGTTCAGCTTCCAAAACCTGTGGTCTTAATCGCATTTCATTTCTTAGTTGTACTAACAAGAACGGCTAAGTCTTCTGAAAGATTTCCCATGCAATATTAAAACCAAAATTTGTCAACTCTTAGACGTTCAGTGTTTGGTCATAATATTTAGCTATCGTGGGAAATTTGTCCTTATTTTTTAATAAATCAAATATCTTAAATTGGAAGAGCCAGATGGTAGAATTCATCCCTCAAACAATTTTGAAATTTCAAAAAGAAGGAAGAAAAGAAAGAAGGAAGGGAAGTAGGGAGAGAGGAAGGGAGGAAAGAAGGAGGGAAAAGAAAATATTTAAATGTCTCAATGCCTATCTGAACTACATATACATATTCTAAATTTGTTCTTTGTCCAATTAACTAGGATTAAAGAGAAAATAAATCAGACTTAATTTATTAACAATAGCAACCTTAAAATGGAATTGGGATTCATTTCAATTAGAATTCTGTTGATGAAATTTGATGTGTGAAAGTGCAGAATATGTAATAGTCAGTTTCTCTGGATATTGATGTCCTACTAACTAAAACAAGGAGATTGACTTACATTATGTTTTCAGTTCTAATATTCTATGATTTTTCCCCCACATATCATGTTGGAAGTGTGGAGGAGGGGAAGTAAGAGACTGACACAAAGAATGTTAAGAAAATAAATGCACTAGTGAATCTGTAATTATTTTCCTGACTACCACAGGGCATAATGAAGAATCAGTGTGATTTTACTCTACAGAAATTTCAGTGCTCTCTGGTGTGCTGAGCATTAAGAAAAATAATTATACAAGTGCCAGTTCCTACATTTACAAATCTGTACAGACTAATTAGCAATTAAATGGAAATTTTAATAAATGCTATGAATCAAGCCTAATTGTATATTCTGTCAGCTAGCTCTGATGTGAAAAATGCCAATCCATACTTTTCCTCCATTACTCTGAATAATTGAGAATAAAGTGGGTGTGAATTGCATAACACTTCCTCAGTACATACTTCAAAAAAAATCAAGGAAATTCACAACTTTTCTATTTACTGTGGAAACATTAATCAATTTTACATTTTCATAAACATGAATATGAAACGAAGCAGTGATAAAAATGTCTTATTCTGAATTATGTCACAGTAAAATGAATACACTCTCTGAGAGAACAGAATTAGTCTTCAACTAAAACATGTTTATGTTCATGCCCCAGGCACCCTAGACTATAGTGCATGTGGTAGTAGTAGTAATAATAATAATAATAATAATAAAGTAATATAAAAATACACTTGTACATGATAGATTATCTACTTGTATCCCATTTTGTACTGTATGGTAATATGAATCATGAGGACATTATTTGACAGGCAAATAACACAATGACATTCTGTTATTTTTGGTTGTCAAGTAATGTTCTATAGAAAAGGAATAGTATGCCATCTAAAATAATGACATTTCTAGCTAATACTCAATAATTAGCTCTTTTCTTTACTTGAAAAAATTCCAAGTATTTTCTTGAGGATAAGAATTTCAGAAAGAATAACATCTAGGGCATAGTGTTTTATAAAACATGATTGACGTAGGAAGTAACCTGGTTTAGTAAATAAGGCTTTGACTTGGAATCAAAAGACAAAAATTCAAACCCAAAACTCTCCAGCTTTATGACTGTGACACTTTGAGCAAGCCAGGTAAACAGAGCCTTCCTGTCCTCATTGTTAAAGTCAGAATAACAATTCCTACCTCAAAAATAACAATAAGGAGACATTGAAATATCTTCTAAACAAGTTTTAGATTTTAAATCACAAGACACAAGTTAGCAGCTGATTCCAATAATCAATTGTGTAAAATAAGCTGAAGTTAATTTAACCAACTAATGTACCTTCTTGAGTCAAAGAGGCAAGTAATATATATTAGACATCATTTAAAAAATTTCTATTGTACTTTCTATTTGGGATTATTATTGTCTATAATAAATGCATTTATAAACATTTAGTGTAGTTGAGGAATTCTGTTTACCCAAGTACAAAGATACTTGTGCATTAATGACAATTTTATAATATTAAAATTATACTTGGGATGTTCAGTATCTTCACATCTTGAATCCCTTTATATAAATTTAATACTGCAACTTACATAAGTTGGCCTCAGCAAATTTGTAAAATAGAGTTCAAACTTTCTGTTATTTTTTCTTAATTTCCATATCACATCTTTTAATACAGAAACATTTCTGTCATTTTGATGATTTTGATGATATGTTCTTTTATTATCAAAGATTTAGGTCATATCCTTAGCTCATGTTAGTATAAGAAGAACTGATAATAATACAGTTTACAATTCCACAGTAACAAAATTTTAACATTGTTTCCTGAACCACTGAAACTGCTACTGACATGAAATAAATGACTGCCAGACATTTCTCCAGCAAAGATGGGTTTATTCATCGTCAACAGAAAATTGTAATATGGGGTCTGCAACTATGGTGAGCCACATGTAAATTCTCTGTGTGGCAAGGGAACTCTTTTATAGAGGGGAAAGGAAGTTGGGAGGGCTGTAGTAAAGAAACAGCCTATGGCTTTTCATTGGCTGAGTCCTTATCAGAAAGGAGAAGTCTTTCTTCTTCTTCTTGGACTCTGGTATTACTGCAGGGTGTAAGTGCTTCCCCTTCTGATCTCCCAACTCTAATTGAATTTTCTGCTTACAGTGTATTAATTCTTACACTACCTTAATCACATTACAATTGAGAATAATTAGGTAACATATATTCTTAATAAGAGGGATTTTTTTGTTTTGTTTGTTTCTGTTAACACCACAGGATGAGGGACAAATACAAAGAATATACAGCTTTGGAGATGAATGTTATAGCCAGCCTCTAAGATAGCTCCCAATGAACCCAACCTTCTGTTATTCAAACAGTTCCCTCCCACTCTGTATCAGGGTTGATCTGTGTGACCAGTATAATACTGCGTAAGTGAATGCAGGTGTGACTTCTGAAGATTGGTTATAAAAGATGTTTCTGGTTCTAGGATGCCTTCTCATGGATCATGAGCTCTAAACGAAGCCAATTGTCTGTTTTTGAGGAGGTGCAAACAGTCCACTGGAGAAATCTTTGCTGAAAGAAACTGATAGCCCCTAACAACAGCTAGCACTAACTTGGTACCTAAGCCATGCGAGTGAGACAAGTTGGAAGGGGATCTTCTAGCTCCAGTCAATCCTTAAAATGGCAACAACATTGCTGACATCTATCTGCAATTTATGAGAGACCTGAAGCCAAAACCACTGTCCTCAGCAACTTCAGAATTCTTGACTCATAGAAACTGTGAAATAATAAATGTTAATTATTGTTTTTTTAACATCTTTATTGGAGTATAACTGCTTTACAATGGTGTGTTAGTTTCTGCTTTATAACAAAGTGAATCAGTTATACATATACATATGTTCCCATATCTCTTCCCTCTTGCGTCTCCCTCCCTCCCACCCACCCTAGCCCACCCCTCTAGGTGGTCACAAATCACTGAGCTGATCTCCCTGTGCTATGCGGCTGCTTCCCACTAGCTATCTATTTTACGTTTGGTAGTGTATATATGTCCATGCCACTCTCTCACTTTGTCACAGCTTACCCTTCCCCTCCCCATATCCTCAAGTCTATTCTCTAGTAGGTCTGTGTCTTTATTCCTGTCTTACCCCTAGGTTCTTCATGACAGTTTTTTTTCGTAGATTCCCTATATATGTGTTAGCGTATGGTATTTGTTTTTCTCTTTCTGACTTACTTCACTCTGTATGACAGACTCTAGGTCCATCCACCTCACTACAAATAACTCAATTTCGTTTTTTTATGGCTGAGTAATATTCCATTGTATATATGTGCCACATCTTCTTTGTTTAAACCCACTAAATTTTGAGGTATTGAATATGCAACACAGATAACTAATAGAAGTAAGAAGCAGTATTTTAAATCATTATTTTCTATATATCATGAAGTAATCCTTTTATAAAATTCATGATTCTATATACTGAGATGTATCATTTCTCAGTTTCCCTAATAATATATCATATCTAAATATAAGATTTTCTTGACTGAACAAGCATGAGGTAGCACTTCTAGATTAACATTTTCAAATACATTTTTTTCCTTTTCATTTGTAAAAATTAGGTCGTTTCAGTCAAAGGTCCCAAGTCCATGTCATTTTCACTGATATGCCCATTTCATTTCCACGTTTTAATACACCATATATTTCATTGATTGGCAATCTCATTACTCTTGACATTATAAAAATTTACCTATTAAAAAATAAGCAGGATTTACTGGAATTTCTATTAATGCCTTTGTTTTAGAGGAATAAAACTGTAAGATATTTTATAAAGATAGATAAAAGAAAAAGGAAAACTAAAAAGTAATACCAAAAAGGCCAGTAAAGTTTTTCTAACAGAAAATGGTAACTTGACTCTTCCTGTGGTATTATTTTTCTTTTTTTTTTTTTATTTAACATCTTTATTGGGGTATAATTGCTTTCTGTGGTATTATTTACTAATTACTAACGGACTTTTCCAGTAAATTCATTAAAATAGGGCTTTTTCTGGATTCAGTTTTATTCTTAAAATTTTTTTTAAATAAATTGTTTCTATATTAATTAAATTAAACTTAGCAGACTTTGGCACTATAGATTTTAAAACAAGACAAAAAATAAATTAAACTTTCAATTATGTTTCAGTGATCATTAAGTTATCCAGCTAATATTTTTCATAAAGGAAAATTTTACTTTTTTTCTTTAACAGAAATGAACCACAGATAATATTCTTTTGTTCCCTATTTTTGAATCAAGGACAAGTTTGTTTCTCAAATGGAATGTTTTACTAATGTAGTAGATAGTAAAACAGTTATTTTAGAAACTTTAAGGGTAAAATTAATTTTTGCTCAAATGAAAATAATTTAAAATAAAAGTAATTTTTGTTCAACCTCATTCTAAAGAGAAAGATGCAAATTAAAACAACTAACTTAACAGAAGAAAATAAAAATGTTTGTTATACTAAATATTAGTGAAGACAAGGACCTCAGTCTTTCATGGTAGCAGTGTGATGGCTGAAATCTACTTGAAAATGATCTTAGGTTATCCAGTAAAACTGAAGCAGCAATCTCATTCAGTGTCCCTAAAGACATTTGTGTCCAAATATACATGGAGACACAGCTCAAAATCCATGGTAATATTTATAATACAAAACACTGGAATAACTCAAATGTCTATCAACTAAGATTAGAAAAATGAATAATGGAATTCTCATACAATGAAATATTAAATAGCAATAAAAAGTAAGTGAACTGGAGCTGTGCAAATCAATGTGACTGATTTTCAAAAACATGATGTTGAGTGAAAAACCAAGTTACAAAATGTCACATACAGTTTAATTTCATGTACTGAAATTTCAAAAACATGCAACACTAGACAATGTATATTATATATTATTTACACGTATTAAGCAAAGGAATGACAAACACAAATTTAAGGATAATTTTCTTTGGGTGTGATGCATGGGTCTATATGAGGAGACATAAACAAGATACTCTAATGCTGCTGGTAATGTTCTATTTCTTACATTGTGTAGTATATCAATAGATATTCCTTCTATTATTTTATCATTTATATTTACATATTTATTTAAATGTAAATATATATAATATAAATATATACATGTATCCATGTGCATATATGTATGTATATAAATATATTCTATAAGTAAAAATATATAGACATCAAAAATTTGAACCAATGTCATTCTAGAATAAATCATATATACTGTGGACTACACTAGAATAGTTAATATATGCTTAAAAGTAATCCATTATAAAAAGCTATTCGAATATGTACAAAAGAAAATAAATAGGAATCCCTTAAACTATAAATGTGGATTGAATATGACTTAAGAGAAAACAGATGTTGACAAGTAATTAAGAGAGGAGAAACTCAGTTTAAATTACTCTGGTAAAACACAGATGAGCATCCCCACACAAAGTGGCAACACAGGAAACAGACATGGGAAAAATCAATACACTGTTAGGTTACATTTAATAATGACTGGTGTGAGTTGGCTTATATGGCTTCTTATGACAAGAGCCTAGTTGCTAGCGGTGAAGGAAGAGGAGGGAGAGGAGGGGAAAGTGATAAGAGGAAAAGAGGAAAAACATAACCCCCCAAACTCATAAAGATACAGAAATTCAACCTATGAGAGATAAAATCAGATGTATTTATTGTAAATTTTTCATGTATATATTGTTAAAATTTAATTTACAACCATGCAACACTAACAGGGGTTTGTTCAGGAAATAAAGGGAAAAAATACAAATAAATAAATAATGGGTAAGTGTTTATCTTAGGATAACTGTTACATTACCACAGATGAATCTAAAGTCAAAATACTGTCAGATTCACCAGAGTAGATGCTGACCTTCTGTATCAGTAGAGCATGAAATTATTGTCCTGTACATCTTTTTTTCGTAATTCTTATTGCTTCCTTAGACAAGATCATACATGAGTATGACTGTAATAAAATGTTCAAGCAGGACATTTATCTTTGCTTTAGGAGCATAAATCAAGAGTACTAAATGAATCTCTCTTAGGAGTCATCTACATTAAATGAGGCACCTCTATTTTATGGCTAATATGCTATCGTAGTCACAGATCATAAACACAACTGCACTTATCAGCAGAGCTATGGTTATCTTCCCAAAACCTTGAAATATAAATGGCATATGCAGGACTAGCCTTTGAACCAAATAATTTAAATGGAGCAAAGGTTTTTAAATATTTAACTTAAAAATTATCCAAAATTTCTAAGTATTTTTAAAATCACATAACCCTTTTATATCTATGTAACATGCATCATTCTGCTGTTCAAATAGGCTTTCTGGCTTGGCCATCATTTTGCTCCATGGAAGGAGAAATGTCAAGGTATGGAACACAGATTTTACTCAAAACCCCATGGTCCTTCTGTGAGGCATCCCTAAAGAAGCATGGGGCCAAGGTAAACAACCCGTGTGAGCCTGGGGCAAAGTAATTACATGATACAGACTGCACGTTAGCCATTTTTGTTCAGCCACTTGGGATAATGCTAAAGAAAAACAATTCAAAAGTTAACTTTAATGATGTTTAGAACAGTGAGTTCCAGCACACCAAGCCCTATCACCAGCAAACCTTGCCACTCCAGGCAGCTATCTCAGGGGCTTCCTCTAAGATATGTCCTATTCTTCTACAAAATGTATCAGAAACACTGGAGAGATTTCAGAAGATTTATACACTCTACAATTTTAATATTTATGTCTGGAACATCTTCTGAAGGAGTTTATATTTCTGTCATTTCAAGAAGCAGTGGTAAAAATTTCATTATATTTTATTAAACTTCTGGAGGCTAATTTTTTTCCTTTTTAGACAATGCCTTGGGCATGTTATCTTAACATTTTTGAAGTAAGCCACCCACCTCTTTCTTCTTATCAAGCTGTCTAAAATATATAAAACATGTGTTGGCTAATATGCAAAATGTTGACATAAAAAATAATCAACCATGAACACCTGTTTCACTATCTATTCTCTTCCCATCACAGATATAATTAATTACCTGAAAAAAATGATTTTCTTTCTTAGTTCAACTCTGCTTTTATCTGTATACTATCTAGAAATAGTTGTTTCAGTTGTTCTCGCCCTTAAGAAAAGAAAGCTCTAATATTTTGGAATCAGATTTGGACTAGGAATAAATTTCTAACCAGCAAATTCTCAAGGTTGATATCTGTTTCTTTACTTCTATTTCCAGGACAAAACATCTACTGCTATTAGTCTCTGGCCTGGTTGGCCAGTCTTAATTCAAACTCTAAAATAATTCTTATCTGATTACTGCTTTGGTTTATTCTTTCTTTTCAAATAATTGATGTTTTAATTTTTTTTTAAGGTTTAGAATATATTTTGTCTCTTACATCAGTGTCTTCATTTTTCAATTTAGCACTTTTGATAATCCAAATAATGTGCAATGTATAATTCTATATTTCCCTTCATCTATTTTCAGTCATTTTGATGTATTCTGTAAATACAATCAACTGCAATGATATTAAGTTCACATATATGAAATTTTGACAACTCTGTGTATCTGTATAATCACAGCCACACCAGTGAATATATAGAATATTTTCCACATTCTAAAATGTTACCATGTGTCTCTTCTCATTCAAGACCCCATACAATCTCCTGCCTTGGGAAATTAATGACTAACTTTTTTCCACTATATATTACACTTCTTTATTTTCAGTCTGTTTGGTTGTTTTTGGAAATTCATACAAATGGCATCATACATTATCTACTCTTTTGTATATGGCTTTTTTAGAATATTGGTGTTAAAATTCATCCACGTTGTTGCATGAATCAGTATTTCAATTATTTTCATTGGTTAATGGTATGCCAATGTGTAAATATACTATCACTTATTATCCATTCACCTGTTAATGGACATTTGGGTTGTTCCCAGTCTTGATTTTTATGAATAAATCTGATACAAAAATCTATGTTCAATTATTTGTGTAGGTATATATTTTAAATCAATCATACCTCAAAAAGTGGTTTTGATTTAAAAAAAAAAAAACTGTCTTTTCTCTATATGCAATTAAAACTATACATTCACTTCAAGCCCTGCTTTAAGCTATTCCACAAGTTTTAATATGCCATGTTTTTATTTTCCTTTAATTAAAAATACCTTCTCTTTCCCCTGTGATTTCTTCTGTTATTCATGAGTTATTTCGAAAAGTGTTGTTTAATTTTCAAATACTCGGGGTTTATATTGTTTTGTATATGGTTTTAGAGACAGTCTTTGACTTAGGATGGTTCAGCTTATGATTTTTCAACTTTACAATGGTGCAAAAACGATATGCATTCAGTAGGAACAGAACTTTGATTTTTGAATTTTGATCTTTTTCCAAGCTAGCAAGTGATATGCAGTCCAATACTTTCTTGTGATATTGGGCAGTGGCAGCAAGCCTCAGCTTCCAAACAGCCACACAATAACAAGGGTAAGCAACTGATACACTTGAAATCATTCTGTACCCATACAACGATTCTGTTTTTCACTTTCAGTACAGTATTCCATAAATTACATGAGATATTCAATACTTTATTATAAAATAGGCTTTGTGTTAGATGATTTTGCCCAACTATAGGCTAATGTAAATGTTCTGAGCATGTTTAAGGTAGGCTAGGCTAAGTAGGTTAGGTGTATCAATTGTAACTTCGACTTGTATTTTTAATTTAAGATGGGTTTATTGGGATGTAACTCTATCATAGATCAAGGAAGATCTGTGGTCTGTGAACTCAACAATTTTAAATGTATTGAGATTTTAATTACAGGTCACATTTTCCTGATGCCTTATATATCTATTACTTTTTGATAAAATGAAAGACATTGTAAATATTGCAGATTGACTCTTTGGATTTAGTTATCTCCCTTAAAGAGCATGAGGCTTCGTTTTAAATTGCAGTTACTTGTATATCAGTTTGACCACTATAAGGCCTATTTTAAAGCATTTCAATGGAAGGTCTAGATTGGTCTTCACTTCAAGGATATTTCAGTTCTACTACTAAGCTTTGGTTCCTTTGTGGTTTCTAATGTATGTCCAGTTTGATTTCTAAAAGTTCTCCACTCTGCCTGGTTGGAGTTTAAATGTCTCCTTCTTTTGGTCAAAGAATTGTTCACCTTACAACTTCCTTGTAATTCTTTGGCCTTGTTGAGATTTTCACTATAGTTGAGTACTCAGCAGAGAATCATTTAAATAAGGCAAGCCTTAATTAAATATTTGGAGCTCTTTTTATAAATAACTCCCTCCTTTTTCAAACTCTGTCACACAACTTCTGGTTGTATCAGCTCACCCTTCTCCCCCAACCACCATCTCTGTTCTCTAAACTCAGCAAGGTCTCTAGCTTCTTTAAGGTTTTCCTTCCTTGCTCTCTCTTCCAAATATTTTACCCAGGTATTAAGTTAGGCTGGTTATTGGGCTCACAGTCATGTTCTGCCTATTTTCCTAAGTTCTAAAACTATCATTATATGCATTTTGTTAATTTTCTTATTGTTTACAGTGAATATTAAATCTGGCCTTTTTAATTCCATTATTGCAAAAATAAATAAATAAATAAAAGTCTCCTTAGTCAGTTTTTGATATATTAAAACAGGAAAAAATGTTGGTACATGTGTCTGTTAGTATACAGAATTTGACAAAGGATCATTAGTTACCAAGGCATAACAACAAAGAGTTAATTTTAAAAAGAATAAATTAAAACAAGTTTAGCTAAATGAGAGTCCGATTTAATACAGGTGCAAGGTGGACATTCTTAATTTACTAGTTTCCTGAGATCATCCTTATAGTGAATGTTAGGCTTCACATTAATCAGAAAATGAATCTTAAGTGAGACTGTTTCATAAACCTTTTCAATAAGAAAATTAAAAAGAAATACACAGAACTTTAAAATCACATTTTAATATATTTGCAAGGATATCATAATTTTAGTGGTACTTTCATGGGATTAAAAAAGAAAATTTATCAAGAAATATGCCTAGCATTTATTCATACAGACATGGAACATTAGATGTGATGATAAATTATAGATATGATTGAATGTGGAGCTGAATGATTAAACTTGCAACCAAAGAGCAAGCAGTCAATAAATACTGTTTGACTGATTTATAGGCAAGGTTGTAATCTTAAATGAATCTGAAAGTTAAGAAAAAAAACACACGATAAAAGTAAAAAAAAAAAAAGTGCTAATAACATGTTACTATAAATCTCTTCACCTCAAGGTAGCACCCTTTATTTCTTGAAACAGGTAAACCAAAATACAGGTTCATTTACCTCTGTGACCAATAAACTCATTTTTCTAATTTGCCAGTTAGGGAATATTGGAGAAATAGACCATATCGGAAGTCTTGTCTATTTTCTATAGTTTTGTGATAATAAATCCTATGTAAAATACTGAAGAGTTTAACTTAGAGTATGAGCTATAGGATGTGGATATTTGTAATTTACAAGTCCTTTGACTTCAGAGCTAACCTGAAGAGAATTCAAAGATGTAATGATCATTTTTGCTAGCTTTTATATACTTCCCTTTTATGTTCATCTCTCTGGCACTAAAATGTGCATGTCATCAGTATTTTCCTTTTGTAACCAAGTATAATACTCCTACCTAAATGTTTCCCTCTTGTCTTCCAAAGAAGTAACTGATGTTTTCCATTCTCTTAAGGTCTTTTTTTAAAAAAAAACAAACAAACATGGGATCAACTACTTAATCTAGAATTGTTGCTATTATATCAAAGACCTATTACCTCTAACTCTCCTACTGTCTTCCGCAATGGGAAATATCCCTATTTAATAGTGGCCTTTATTGCAATGTCCTCATTTTGTTTTTAACTTGCAGAAGTTAAGATTTAACCCAGAGTTAAGAAGTTTATGCTACTAAGCAGAGCAGATTTTGTCATGACAGCTCAGCAAAAATGGGTTTGGAGAAACAAAATCTTGTGGAATTCTAGAATCACTGTACTGGCCTTGTTACAGAGGGCACATTTTTTTTAACGCTGTTCTCATCTTGTTAAGCTGGGTAAAGTAACTCATCTCCTGCCCTATAAAGAGCCCAGTTTAGAGAATTCCTTAACTTTTCTTTTGCTAACGTTCAACAAATTTAAACAGGAGCCTCCAACCTATGGCATGAATTGTACATTACTTACAGCATGTTCAACTTATGCTCATAGAAGTTTGGCGTGATGTCTATGAAAGATTTCAAGGTATTGCAACAAAGCATATTTTCCTCCCTAGTCAGAGAAGTCATTTTTCTAGTTAGAGCTATTTATTTCATAGTAAAAATACTAAAAGACTTAAAATTAGCAGAAACTAAACTTATTTTCAGAAACTGTACCACTTATCTGGAATGTAGAATTTTTCAAGGAAGAAAATTGCATTTTAAGGATTTCTTGAGTTATAGGTCTTAGCTTTTATAATTTTAGGGAACTTTCACTCAAAGGTATGGTAAATTTTATTATGTCTTGACTCATGAAACACAGGCAAATATATGATTTCTTAACAGGACTTGTCTTACAATAAGAAGAGATAAATGAGTTGACCTAGTGGATGTACCCAAATGCCTCAGAGAATTAAATGCCCAGCTGAGAACAATTCCAATCAATGGCAATATCTTGGGTGCAGTCAGATCTCACAATCTTGGGTTATTGTTCAGCCACAAACTTCTGATTGTCAATTAAGCACAGGAGAGGAACTTCAATTTTCAATCAAGATCTGGAAAAATCTCAAAGCCTGGTCATTTCTATCTTTTTTTTAAAAAAGCCTTAATTTATCTCATAATTATAACATAAGTTCAAAATAGTGGGAAAAGAGAAAAAGAGTTTTATATAAAACTCTTAATAAATCCCAATGTCAGAAAAATTCAAGCATTGTATGTTTATCTGTTGGCATTAATCTATACAGTTCCTCAAACATATAAACTGAAGTTTCCTCAGTGACTCTTCAAACACACTTGAAAATATAATGCTGAAGAAAGATTAAAAATAATAAATAACACTGATATCAGGTACTTATAGTACTCTTCATTCTTATAAGGCATATTTTAACAGGTAAGGATTTTTTGTGCCATACAATACAATATCAAGTTAGGGCCCTTCTTTATTTTTATGGATCTTCAAATGTAACGTGATAAAATAACACCAGTGTGCTCCTGAGATGATATTGTCATGATAGGAAGATCTTTATTTAGATGACAATATCTATCTTTGATCTTGGCATAGGTACTTAGAAATTTCTATGGCAAATCACTTATTGCTAAACTTATAAAAGACAGTGTTTTAAGATTTCCCTTTATAACAAATAGTAATTTATTTTATAACATTCTGAGTATGTTTGTACAAGAAAAGTATGAAGTAAATCTTTGAATTTTGTATCACTCTAACTTTTAGACTAACAGTATTTGAGTGTGGGCTAGTCACTAATCTTTGTTGGATCTTGGTTTTCTCATAGGTAATGAAGGAATGTTAAACTACAGGATTTCCTAAGATTATTTTTGTGCATAAAATCCATGAAACAAGATTCCTTTCCAGAAATACCTTAAATTCTACTTAATTAAATATGGATACAGTGTTTTTAACTCCCCATATTTTCAAAAGTCTCATTGCTGCCAGAGAATTTTATACATGAGAATGTATTCAAACTTCTTGTAAATGAGTAATATAATCAGGAAACATCCTTTGTGGATTTCTTTAGAAAAAACTTTAGTCATTCCTTCCCTCTAAATCTACAGGTACATGTGATATATTTCAGATGTATATCCTGGAAAATATGATGGTATATTTAAGATCAAAATTGATTCTGGGCCACAAATTAGTTTTCAGCTAATATCTTCCTGAAAGCAATTCCTGGTAGTTCTTCTAGTGTTACCAAGATAGTATAATATCTATTTTTCCTTGTACATAGTAAGAACTTCACAGAATTAAAAATCATAAAGATACAAAGAAATAATACCTTTCACTTCATTCTCCAACCTCAGGCTTACCAAATAGAAAAATGCCTGTCTCATTTTCTGGTTGATATAGACTTCTCTGATTGAGAAGTTAGCTATTTGAGAAAGGATACAATATCTTTCTATCTTCTCTTGTACTATAGATAGCTATACTTGCACTATAGATTATAGTATAGATTAATGATTGCTTTATCAAGTTTACTTCTATTTTCACAATTTCTAGTACAATTTCTCTAGAATTCAGACAATGGTTCATATTTCAGTACTCTAGTAAGCCTTTATTCTCCTAGAAATTAGAAAGCGATGTTTCTTGACATGACATTTTAGACATGTCAAATCAACCATATTTGAATTTCATGTTGCAATTCATCAAATGTGACAAATAGATTTGAAGACTATTTAGTCAAGGCACTTAAGAGTCTAGTTTTACCTTATGAAAAAAGTTATGAATACCTAGTAAGATAAATAGAGGTAAAAATTATTGACACTTTAATGACATTAAGGATATCTTTGTCAACTTTGTTCTTAGTTTTATTCTATAGAGTCAGTTATTCATTCGTTCAGCATGTTAAGGATATGATCAACATGCCAACTAGAAATGGATATAGTTTCTGCATAGTAAGTAATTTTTCCCTCACTAGAGGTAACAATTCCAAATGTAGGTTAGTTACTAATCTGCTAGCAGATGCTCAAATGACAATAATTTATTGCAACTCTGAAAAATAAACTATTTTGCCAGTAGGTCAGATTATTTGAGATGCCTTTGATCACTATCTCTAATTGCTCCCTTCAGCAAAATATCCCATTGCCATTGGTATTTGGATTGGAACTGTCTATTATCTCATAATTAATTTGAGTAGAGTGAATATTCTCTGCATTTATAGATGTTGGAGATATTTATCTACCTTCCCACAATTCTATTTTTGTACATTCTATAAGTATTCCTGTGTTGAAATTCATACCCTTCTTTAACTTGTTTGTTGAGTACTGATTAAGGAGGAAATAAGAGGAAATGAATCTAAGCCTCTTCCCAAATTTGAACACATTCAATAAAGCCAATGCTTGCCTGCTTTACACAAATCCAATGGGTTTTATTTGGGGAAAATGTTATGTGAAGGCTGAATCCTCCATAGAGCTTATTTGCTAGTGACCATGTTTTATCATATTAATACTCGTGTAGTTAATAGAAAATTGTCACAAATTCTAAAAAGTTTTCTTATGTTTATTATTTTAAATTTTTAGATTTCTGGCAACTATGTATATACCTCTGTGAAGATTTTAAGGCAAATTAGGAGATGGTTTATTAGATAACTATCATGTCACTTACTTTGTGCATTTTATTGGAAGATTTTCAATATCTACTTAATGTGTGGATTGAACTTTGCTAATCAGAATCACTGAACATAGAAATGATAGGATATTTTTAAATAGCCAGTCTGTCAATTCAGAATAAATAATATCTGTTAAAAGTCTTTGGTATAAATTTTTTGAAAGAATTGTTTCCAAAACCTTGCTTTGTACAGGAAAACTTTAGTATATTAGGGATAGAGAAAAACAGTGCTTTCTCTTGATAAATATTTAGAAATAATTTTGGCTCTAAAAATATAGTCATATTTTGTTTATGCTATAAATAACAATGTAATATTGTACCTATATAGTACTTTCATCCAGGGGATGCCAAAGCAAATTTGGGCTTGGATGCATAATTTTGAAACATGGAGGTGAAGAGCTGCCCATCCTCCTTTCATTTGCATTTATATTGAGAACCCAACAGAGTTTGGTTAACATAAGTGTTCAACACCAATTGCAAGTTTGTTGGTTTCCATAGAGTCGCATGAATGCACATCATGTTGTCTTGGAAACTAAAGTATCTATAAACGCAGTTGTCCTCTGTTTAGACTGTGAGAGCAGCTATGAAAACTTTCTTAGATTATAAGCTATGCAAACTGTAAGTTCATATCCATGTTACCATGGTAACAAGGACAGGTGTCCATTATATAAGATGAAAATTATAAAAAATTTGATTATTTGAAAGCAGACTCATATCTAACTGTAAATGTTTCCTTTTTCTTTGTTTCTATTCATTCTAGAATGATGATATAAGTATACATAACTATGACCACAGAGTACATATTCCATATATTTCAGTTATTTTCAAAGCCCTTTATACAATTCTAAAATATTTGGTTAGGGCACCTGCCAGATGCTGGTGAGGGATGTTGATGCCCAAGGAGACGGGAGGAACCCCCAAGTGAACCTGTAGGACATGAGGGGACTGAAGGGGGAGGAGAAGTGGAGGACAGAGAGGACCAGAGTCCCTGAGAGGTGGCTGGGAGCAGGGGGGAGGGTCCCACGCCTGGGGGGACCCTCGGGGACTTGGATCAGGGAAGAGTGCACCAAGCATATCCTCTGCCCAATCGGCCTGGGAAGCATGCCTGGCTAGCCTTCCCAGCTCTCAGGCTGGTTCCTATACCCTCAGAGGCCTCCCTTGGGCCGTGTGGATCCTGGGGGCATAGGAGGGAGGCCGGGGGAGAACAGGAGAGGCAGGCAGGAGGGGCTTAATCTCCAAAATATACAAACAACCCATGAAGCTCAACATCAGAAAAACAAACAACCCAATTAAGAACTGGGTGGAAGACCTAAATAGACATTTCACCAAAGAAGACATACAGATGGCCAAGAGGCACATGAAAAGATGCTCAACATCACTAATTATTAGAGAAATGCAAATCAAAACTACAATGAGTCAGAATGGACATTATCAAAAAATCTAGAAACAGTAAATGCTGGAGGGGGTGTGGTGAAAAGGGAACCCTCCTGCACTGTTGGTGGGAATGTAAATTGATACAACCACTACGGGGAGCAGTATGGCGGTTCCTTAAAAAACTAAAAATAGAACTACGATATGACCCAGCAATCCCACTACTGGGCATATACCCTGAGAATACCATAATTCAAAAAGAGACACATGACACAATGTTCATTGCAGCACTATTTATAATAGCCAGGACATGGAAGCAACCTAAATGTTCAAAAGATGAATAGATAAGAAGATGTGGCATATATATACAATGGAATATTACTCATCCATAAAAGCAAACGAAATTGAGTTATTTGTAGTGAGGTGGATGGTCTTAGAGTTTGTCATACAGAGTGAAGTAAGTCAGAAAGAGAAAAACAAATACTGTATGTTAACGAATATACATGGAATCTAAAAAAAATGGTACTGATGAGCCTAGTGGCAGGGCAGGAATAAAGACATAGACATAGAGAACGGACTTGAAGACACGGGGGCAGGGAGGGGGACACAGGTGAAGTGAGAGAAGCATCGGCATATATACACTACTAAATGTAAAATAGGTAGCTAGTGGGAAGAAGCAGCAGAGCACAGGGAGATCAGCTCGGTGCTTTGCGATGACCTAGAGGGGTGGTATAAAGAGGGTGGGAGGGAGGCTCAAGAGGGAGGGGATATAGGGATATATGTATGCATATGGCTGATTCACTTTGCTGTACAAGAGAAACTAACACAGCATTGTGAAGCAATAAAGATAAATTGCTTCCAATAAAGATGTATAAAAATAATAATAATAAATAAAATAAATAAATAAAATAAAATATTTGGTGATTTAATAAATAAATTACCTGTATATTTATTAACATTTACTTAATCATGTTTCTTGCTTAATTGAATTATTGGCTTAATAATTATTATTATCATAATATTAAGATTTATTAAAATAAAATGGCAAAAAATATAGATTTTATTAACTAATAATAATACTTTTATTTGAACCACAACTGATATAAACTTAGTGGTCTTTTTATCTATATATTTCTTTGACCTCCCTCCCTGCATTTATTATAGTTAAATCCAAATTATTATTGGTGTTTTTGTTAAGATAAATTAGTTTTCTTGTTATAGAAACAAGGGTATTAAAATAAATAAATTGTTAAAAACTGAAAAATTTAGATCTGTAGGTCCTTTAGATATATTTAACTGTTTATGTCTCTTTTTTTATAGCAACTGAATTTGAAAAATCGTGCATGCTGCCTATAAATTTTTAAATATAAGAAAGTTAATCAGTAGAAAATTCCAAACCATATATTTTTAGAAAAATGAGTAATCTTATTATGTTCCTTCTGTATTGATTCTTTCCCTTATTATAGGAAGATGCACATATTTCTTAAATGAGTATGTCATTTCTTTTAAATATCTGTATAAATATTTTGCATTATATATATCATTATTTATGTAGCTAATTCCCTATAGATGGAAAATTAGGTTGTTTCCAATTATCCTATTACTAATTATATAGGAGTATTTTTATGTATGCATATATATATGTTGGTTTACATCTATATATTTTTCTGTAGATGGATCACAAGAAAGATTTTGTTTTTTTATATAAAACTTGTTAGAGACAATATTGTAAATTATCTTTGACAATATTCACTAATAATAATTATGTGAATAGGGTGTATTTTTCCTATTTTGCAAAAATGCAGTATGCTTATATAAAATTTTATCATATATGTACTAATGCATACAGATGTAGGATACATTTAAAAAATTAAGCATCTTGCATATGTCTTACACATACAAATATGGTGTTATTTAAGGTGAATATATATCTATCCTGAAAAAAACTTTTATTCATTTTTTAATTATTCAATTCAAGGAGCTTAAACTTGGAATTAACAATAAAAAAATTCAACAACAAATGAGACAAATACCTTAGGCTTTATGAAAAGCAACATAAAACAATCAACCATGATGAAATCCATGAGTGCAAGAAACAAATGTTAAGCAGAGTCTGAATGCTGGATCAGCACCGTCATTAGTAGAGAGAGGGTTGAGATCCACTTCAGATTACAGAGTGCAGTGGGGAGGAGCCAGTGTTATTCATGAAACACAAATTAGAGGTTAAGCAGCCTTTGGTGATAGAGGGATAATTGCAAGAGATATTAAAGAAGTGTTTTCTATTGTACTTCACATTACTTAATATTCAAGTATGGCTCAAATAAATAAATCTCAGTTGTCTTGCAATGTATGTGAGTAATCTCAAAATTCCATGTCAAGCAGTGATTCCATGGTTTTGGCATTGAGATGAATTCAGGTTCCCCCATGGAGCTTTCCTTTTTTGTGGTGCTTTTCCTCTTCTTTCAGTGTTCAGGTTCATTGAAAGCAATTTTTTCGCATGATTCGTGTTACTCTATAAGATTAGGTGATGTCAACTTGCAAAGTTGTGAAAAACTTGTTCTTTCATTCTCTGACCACTATCCTCTGTCTGGTACCAGGATGTCTGTGAGCATTGGATTTTCTATCACTATCTTGGGAATATATCACATATCTTATTTAATTTATTTGTTATATTTCATTTTGGTTATTTGGTTATTTGGTTATTCACTTGGTTATTTCCCATTTGCGTTGCATGTTTGAATCATATTTTCCATTGCTGCTTATGTGGAAATTCAATTTATTTTTTGTATGCTGACCTTTGTCACTTGCCACGTTCACTTATGAGTTCTAGTAGCTTTTAAAGTATTTTCTATGCATGCAATCATCTCATCTGTAATTAGTCCTTTTCACTTCTTCTAAACCATATGTCTTACATTTATTTTTTGTTATTGTTTTATTACATTAACTAGCTATTCCAGCACAATGCTGAATAAAAGTGGTAAGAACAAACATTCTTGATTAGTTTTCCAACCTAGGGATAAATCTGTTCATTCTTTCACCATTATCATGCTAGATTTAGGTTTTATGTTAATTATTTTTATTAAGTTGAAGAAATTCTCTAACTCCGAGTACACTTTAAATATTTATCAAAAATGGGTATTGAATTTTGTTACATGTTTTTCTTCATCTAATTAGATGATCATGTGTCTTATTCCATTTTAATCTGATAATACAAGTTAAATTAATTAGTTTTTCTAATATGAAAATCAAATGTATTACTGGAATAATTTCTATCTGGTTCTGATGTCTTATCAGTTTATGCATGTTACTGGATTTGATTTACCAAAATTGTGTCAGATCCTTACATTTAAGTTCATGAGGAATATTGATCTTTAGGGTCTTTGTTTTGTTTTGTTTCTTGTTTGGGGGGTTTTTTTTTGGGGTAATTTTCTTGTAACAGTCTTTGCTGCCAATTATATTAGGTAAATGCTGGCCTCAAAAAATGATGTATGAAGTGATTTTCCTTCTTCTATTTAGTGGAAGATTTTATGCACACTTGGTTATTTCCTCTTTAAATGTTTTGTAGAATGATTTTTTTGAAGCCATTTGATTCCAAGGTTTCTTGTAGAAGATTTATTAGCTATGACTTCCATTTTTACTAAGAGATAAAGTTTATTCAGATTACTTAATTCTTCATGAATGAGCTTTTGATATTTATGTTTTTAGGAATTCATTTTAATTATCTTTATTATCCTTTTTATATCACTAGGATCTATAATGACATCCATTATTTAATATTTGATTAAACTCATTTGATATCTTATTAATTTATTACATCTCCTGGATGTATAATAGGCATTTCACCTATAATATGACCCAATAGAGTTTTTTAATTTTTAAAAATTTTTTAATTAATTTTTATTAGAGTATAGTTGCTTTATACTGTTGTGTTTGTTTCTGCTATACAGCAAAATGAATCAGCCACACGTGTACATATATCCTCTCTTTTTTGGATTTCCTTCCCATTTAGGTCACCAAAGAGCACTAAGTAGAGTTCCCTGTGCTATACAGTAGGTTCTCATTAGTTATCTATTTTATACATAGTATCAACAGTGTATATATGTCAATCCCAGTCTCCCAATTCATGCCACCCCTCCTTCCCCACTTGGTGTCCATATGTTTGTTCTCTATGTCTGTGTCTCTATTTCTGCTTTGCAAATAGGTTCATCTGTATCATTTTTCTAGATTCCACATATAAGTGATATTATATGATATTTGTTTTTCTCTTTTTGACCTACTTCACTCTGTATGACAGTCTCTAGATCCATCCATGTCTCTGCAAATGGCACAATTTTGTTCCGTCTTATGGTTGAGTAATATTCCATTGTATATATCCCCTCAAAAAGAAGATGGCTAAATATGTTGACTTTTGTATGTTTGGACCAATGTTGCTTTAAAGAAAATCTTTCCAACATGCAGGCACAAGCTTTGAGTGCCCCTATAACAGCAATACCAAAGATGTTAGCTAATAGATGTTTTAGTGGATAATCTGTCAACTGGTCCAGTATAAGTTACAGCCTTTCCATTTTTCTCATTTTAGGTATCTTGGACTGAGCAGTGGGGCCTTTACTATATTTTTCCTGATAAATACACATACTGGCCACTCCTTATCATCTCTTTCTTTGAAAGGTGAAATATGTTAAGCATTAACACATTGATGATAAGGAGGGGACCACATCTTCTTTATCCATTCCTCTGTTGATGGACATTTAGGTCACTTCCATGTCCTGGCTATTGTAAATAGTGCTGCAGTGAACATTGGGGTGCATGTATCTTTTTGAATTATGGTTTTCTTCATGTATATGCCCAGGAGTTGGACTGCTGGGTCATACGGTAGTTCTATTTTTAGCTTTTTAAGGAAACTCCATACTGTTCTTTATAGTGGCTGTATCAATTTATATTCCCACCAACAGTGTAGGAGGGTTCCCTTTTTTCCACACTCTCTCCAGCATTTATTGTTTGTAGAATTTTTGATGATGGTCATTCTGGCCAGTGTGAGTTGATATCTCAATGTAGTTTTGATTTACATTTCTCTAATAATCAGTGAGGTGGAGCATCTTTTCATGTGTTTATTGGTCATTGGTATGTCTTCTTTGCAGAAATATCTATTTAGGTCTTCTGCCCATTTTTTGATTGGGTTGTTTGTTTTTTTGATATTGAGCTGCATGAACTGTCTGTGTATTTTGGAGATTAATCCCTTGTCAGTTGCTTCGTTTGCAAATATTTTCTCCCATTCTGAGGGTTGTCTTTTCATCTCGTTTATGGTTTCCTTTGTTGTGCAAAAGCTTTTAAGTTTCATTAGGCCCCATTTGCTTATTTCTGTTTTTATTTCCATTACTCTAGGAGGTGAGTCAAAAAAGATCTTGCTGCAATTTATGTCAAAGAGTGTTCTGCCTATGTTTTCCTCTAAGAGTTTTATAGTGTCTGGTCTTACATTTAGGTGTTTTATCCATTTTGAATTTATTTTTGTGTATTGTGTTAGAGAATGTTCTAATTTCATTCTTTTACAAGTAGCTGTTTAGTTTTCCCAGCACCATTTATTGAAGAGACTGTCTTTTCTCCACTGTATATTCTTGCCTCCTTTGTCATAGATTAGGTGACCATAGGTGTGTGGATATATATCTGGGCTTTCTATCCTATTCCATTGATCTATATTTCTGTTTTTGTGCCAGTGCCATACTGTCTTGATTACTATAGCTTTGTAGTATAATTTGAAGTCAGGGAGCCTGATTCTTCCACTCCATTTTCCTTTCTCAAGATTGCTTTGGCTATTTGGGGTCTTTTGTGTATCCATACAAATTGTAAGATATTTTTGTTCTAATTCTGTGAACGCCATTCCAAATATGGTTCTTAATACACAATGCTTTCAAAAACTATTTCATCTGTTGAATATTTGTAACATTATTTAACTAGTTTCTTGAACTTGTTTGATGTGCCATCCTTTACTTTTCCCTTTCTCATTATTATTCCTATCCAATTATTTAATATATGTTACTATTTTTCAATCAGTAAATGCTTCTAACATCTTTTCTCCAACACTATTGTCACCACATAAATCTTTCATTCTGGCTGGAGAAATAGTCAGAGAGTCCTGTCTTTTTAATTTTTTTTTCAATAGTTTCCTCCTGGCTTCATTGACTGTACACCATGCACACACAGATCAGTATTCAGCCAATATTCAATCAAGCATTCCATTCCATTGGACTCACCTGCAGATGTCCGGTGTGATCTCTCTTTCTCTCTCTCTCTCCCTCCTCAGTTTCCTCTTCTGTGGTTCTATGCTCGCTAATTGTAGCCACTTCAATCTCTTGTACTCTTATCTCTATCCTCCCAATTCAGGGGATTCCTAGCTGTGTTTGAGTTCTCCCTCTCTGTGCTACAGACTATTTCTGAGCAGTTAGCTGAGCAATTATAGAGCTACCTTATTTGGTTCTGTCTTCTCAGAGATTGTAGTTCTGTGCTGCCTTGGTCCAATACCCAAGAAGAGTGATTTTATATATTTTGTCTAATTTTCTAGTTGTTTATGGCAAGAGGACAATTGCCATAGAAGTTAATTTTTCATGGCCAGAAGTAGATGTCTCACATTCTTTTTGAAATCTATTTTTATTGGATATAGAATTGTGGATTGACAATCTCTTCCCCCAAATGCTTTGAAGATCTTTCTACTTTCTTCTGGCTTACCTTTTCTCTGATGATAAGTCTATGGTTACTCTTCTTCTTGTTCTTTTGTCTGTAATGTGTCTTTTTTCTCTTGCTCCTTTTGAGTTTCTATATATCCCTGGTTTTCAACAATTTAATTATTATATGCCCTGTTGTGGTCTTTTTGGTTTAATCCTGTCTGAGGTTTATTGAGTTTCTTAAATTTGTGTGCTTATAGTTTTCATATAATTTGAAAAATGTTCATGATTATTTTATTTTCTGCCTTCTTCTTTCCCCTTCCACACTTTTATTTTATGGACTTGATAAACATGTTTCAGATCTTTTCATATTGCCCAATAGATTTCTGAGATTCTTCATTTATTTTGAGCCTTTCTTTGTGTGTGCGTGTTTATCATTTCAAATGCCATACATTCCAATTAATTAATCTATTCTTTTGAGTTTCTTATCTCCTATTATTCTGACCAGTAAAATTTTTATTTCACATATTTTCACTTCATTGCTAAATGCTTCATTTGATTCTAATTTTTATCTTCCATTTCTCTCTTTATGTTTGTGATTTTCTTTAAATTCTTGAGAATATTTATTGTACTTGTAACAACTCTTTTCAAGTACTTGCTAGCCTGTTTTATCATTGATGTTTTTAAGAGTCTCTTTCTATAGACTAATTGTTCTTCTATTTATTGATTATATTTTACATTTTTTTACATATCTAGGGAGTTTTATTTGGTTGCTGTATATTGCTGTACATTTCATGTTGATAGATACTGGGTTTGTTGTATTTCTTTAAAAAATAGAGGTCTTTGTTTGCACTGGCAGATCAGATATGCATGGATCATCTAGATCTTCTGTCATGTATTTTTTTAAACTTTTAAGTAAAAGTTTTAAATTCTTTTACCCATTACTGTATTGCTAGTATAGCCCACTAGTAAGACATGACCTTGATGGGGTTCTCTACTGAAGTACAGTAGGTTCAGCAAGGACTCATCAATACAGTGGTCAGTGCTCAAATATCTCCTAATCTTGTGTGAGTTTTGGGAACTTTTCATTTTACTGCACTAGAGTTAGATTTTGCCCAGCCTCATAGAATTTCATGCTATATATATGTGGCTTAGTTGTCAGTCACAAATTCAAGGACCACTTCATCACATTCTTGGAGTTGTTTCTCAATGCAATGCTCTCTTCTCTAATAATCTGCAAGTATTCCAGACACCTCAGCCATTTTGAACTGTGATATATGTCTTTTCAATGCAATGTAAAAGTTGGTTTCATCTCAGTGTAACATAATCTGGAAAGCGTTTTCAGGCAGAGAGGCTGAGCAGTTGTAGAATTCACCTGCTTTGTTTTTGTTTTCCTAGGGGTCACAGTCCTGAGTTGTCTGTTGTCCAATGGGAAAAGACAGTTGTCTCATATCTTTTTCCAGGCTTCTAACTGTTTTTCAGGGAGTGATAGTCCAGTCCCAGCTTCTCTAATATGCCCAAACCGTAAGAGTTACTAGTGGTTTTTCAAGGAGGAAAACACTTAACTGCTCTGTGATTTAGTTTCCTTATCATTAGAGTTTGGATTATAATATATACCTTATTAAAGGTTATTGGCTTTATCTCAAGCCTTACTACAGCTAAGATAACCTGAAATTTTATTGTGTTGCTTTCCCATAAAAGTGCTCTTTTCTCCAAACTGCCAAATCTATTGGGAGACAAGTCACCTAAGGCCGTCTCTATCATACCATGAAACTAAGTGTAGAAGTTTTTTGGCTCATTTGCCAATGCTCCTTCATTAGACTAGCAGATGTAATCGTATCCTGATGTGCCTGTTTACCTCTGTCACCACAAGTAGTTACCTCATCCATCATCACCCAGGCTTTTATTTCTATATTGATTTGTATATCTCAATCTATGTCAATCCTCTTTTTGCTTGTCCTCTTAAGTCTTTTCACTGGAACCATAAATCTGCCTTTACTGAATGTCCAGTTTTTCTCAATTTCTTCTCTGAAAATTTCTTCCACCTCCTGGTGTTAACTGATCTGTGGTTATTTTCTGAGATCTCTCCTTAATCTGTACACTCCTTAATTGGAAGCTTATTTTTCTCCATCATCTCTCTTTGCCTTCATTCTAAAAAAGTGTGATAACTACACTTCCTGTTTTCCCTTTTTGCTATACACCCATTTATTTTCCTTTCTCCTTAACATACTCCTTTCTCTTGTAAAATCTTTTGTCTGTATAGGTCATCTATACCATTTCTTCCTGCTATCACCTACTGAACTCTTGGTTATGCCTAGTGATCATGTAAAATTTTAACTTGAACCTACTCTAGCACATTAACTTAAAATTTCGATTATTAATGTAATCTCTCCTTCAATGAGACCAATTATCTCAATAGAGCTAACAACATCTGCATTCTGATTGAATCCAATTTCCTACCCCCCTTCTTATTATTTCCTTCATAATTTTTGTGGTTTTCCCTAATAATCTGCTTCTGGTTCATCCTTCTCTTTTATAAAATTAAATATGCCTCAGAGTTCTCTTTACTTTCTTTACTCTCTGTTGAGTTCACTCAGTCTCCTGAATTTATTTCCACATCTCTCCAGTCTCATTATCTTCCCTGAGCTTAAATCTCATATGATAAGCTATGGATAAAAGACTACATGTCTAACAGGTATCTCATACTTAATATGGCTATAACAGAGTCCTTACTTTTCATTACTCTAATAAAAACTATTATCTTCTTCAGTCTTTCTTACCTTGATTTATTTGTAGCATTATCTACCCATTTACAAAAACCAAAGATCTAAATGCTATTCTTATATGCTTTTCTCATTATTATTCACATTAAAATTTTCAACAAAGATTGTTACTACACCATCGATTTATATTTTCACCTTTTCATTCTATCACTAATGCCACCACATAAATTGTAGTAATCTGAAATACTGAAAAAATTTCCCCCGTTAGTGTTTTTGTTCTCCAATTTCTTTCCCCACAATTCAGTTTCTACTGTATATCCAGAAAGATTTGAGTTACCCTCCATGATGAACATTTTACTATGTGTACACTGACTAAACTTTTATTCTAGAATATTCAAGTCCATTTCCATTTCTGAGTTTCTGCACTTGCTTTTCCTTGGCCTGAAGCACACTTTTTCTGACTCTATGTATAGTAGACTACTTTAATTTTTATTTTTATTTTCACTTAGCTGAAATGTCAGACATTCTGAGTAGTCTTTTTTTAATGTAAAAATATGAATGTGTCAGATGTCACTGATGTGTTCAACATTTTATCTTTATTTAAAATGAGATTCTAAATAATCCACGTAAGTCATTTTAATAACATATAAATATGTTCATGTAATATTGACCCTTTACGAATATCTGTTTGAATTTAACAAAGGAAAGTGCTACATTGTTATAAAAGGCATGCTTACAACTTTACCATGAAAAATGAATAGCGGGACTTAGATTTTATATCCCCCATTGTGTTACAGACCGACAGAGGGATTATACTATATTGTAGTACCTCATACAGTTCTGTCACAATACAGTTGTGACTCAAATGAACTTTGTCACAATGTTGACTGCCTAAATTTATTTCTGAGATAAAGCAAATTGTTCTATTTTGACTAGATTTATGAAAAGGTGTATTTCTACATTTGAAACTCTTAATCATAATGTAAAATTTCTTAAGCAGGCATCTGACTTAAGAACAACCCTAATGATCATGAAAGCTGTTAAATCATTACTTGAATAAGTACTGAAGGGACTCAATATCTAAAATATTGTTAAGAGAGGGGTAAACAAGAACATCTCTCTTAATAGAAAAAGCTGAATAATAATCTCAAGCATTCTTGTATTTTAAAAGTACATGGAAACACATTTGGACTTCTAAAGACATTATTTTTTTTTTTTAGTTTTTGAAGTTTTTCAGATAATGTATTTTCCTAACACCAAAATATGAGTTTAACTATTGGGTTTAGGGAAAAGTATTATGATATAAAGAGATTTTAACATACTATGTTAAAAAACAGACATGGAATAGAGAAATTAAGTGAAGTTGTGGCCTTTCATTTTATTTTTTCCCTATTTTATTGAGATATAAACAACATATATTGTATAAGTTTAAGGTGTGCATTATAAAGATTTGAAATATTGCAAAATGATTACCACAATAAGTTTACTTATCATCATCACTTCACATAATTACATTTTTTTTTGTTCCTTCTGATAAGAACTTTAAGATCTACTCTCTTAGCAACTTTCAAATATACAATACAGTATTGTTAACTATAGTTTCATCATGTACATTTCATCCCAGAACTTATTTATCTTAAAACTGAAAATTTGTATCTTTTAACCAAATTTACCATATTCCCCTATCCCTCACCTCCTCCAACCCCACCTCTGACAATCACAAATCTGGTCACTGTTTTTATGAGTTTATTTGGATTTTTTGTTTTGTTTTGTTTTGCTTTGTTTTATATTCCACATATAAGTGAGATCATTCAGTGTTTGTATTTTTGTCTGACTTATTTCACTTAGCATAATGCTTTCCAGGTCCATCCATGTTGTCACAAATGGCAGAATTTCCCTTTTTATGGGTGAATAGTATTCCAGTGTGTGTCTGTGTGTGTGTGTTTGTGTGTGTGGGGGTGTCTGCATGTATACAATCACCAAGATATGGAAATACTAAGTGTCCATCAATGAATAAATGGATAAAAAATGTGATATATATATAGATAAGTAAAGAAATGTGATATACACATATATATGTATATCACATTTCTTTATCTAACTATTCATTGATGGACACTTAGTATTTCCATGTCTTGGCTATTGTAAATAATGTTGCAATGTACATGTGAATGCAGATATCTCTTCAGGATAGTGATTTTGTTTTCTTCATATATATACTCAGAAGTTGAATTGCACTATCATACAATAGTCTTATCTTTAATATTCTTCAAATCTGCACACTGTCTCCACAGTGGCTCTATCAATGTATATTCCAAATCAGTGCACAAGTGTTCACTTTTCTGCATATCCTTACCAGCATTTGTTATGTCATCTTTTTGATGATAGCCATTCTGACAGGTGTGAGGTGATATCTTATAGTAGTTTCTATTTGCAATTCCCTGATGATTAGTGATGTTGAGCACCTTTTCATGTGCATGGCCATTGAATATCTTCTTTGAAAAAAAATTATCTATTTGGACACTTTGCCTATGTTTTAAATGAATTAATTTTTGTTTTTATTTTTTTCCTATTGAGTTGTATGAGTTCCTTACGTATTTTGGATATTAATCCCTTAGCAGATGTGTGGTTTGCAAATGTTTGCTCACATTCTGTAGGTTGTCTTTTCAATTTTTTGTTCATTTGCTATGATGTAATCTCACTTATTTTTAATTTTATTGCTTGTGCTTTAGGTGTTATATCCAAAAATTCATTGCCAAGACTCAAGTGAAAAAAAAAATGTTCCCTATGTTTCCTTCTAAGAATTTTGTGGTTTAGGTCTTATATTCAAGTCTTTAATCCATTATGGGGTTAATTTTTGTAAGTGCTGTAAGACAGGGATCTAGTTTAATTTTGTGCATGTGAATATTCAATTTTCCCGGGACCATTTACTGAAGACTGTCTTTTCTCCACCGAATATTTTTGGATCCTTTGTCAAATATCAGCTGACATGTGTTCATGCATGGGTTTATTTCTGAGCTTTCAGTTCTGCTCCATTAATCTACGTGCCTGTTTTTATGCCAGTACCATACTGTGTTAATTACTATAGCTTTGTAATATGGTTTGAAATCAGCTTTTCACTTTAAAAATAGTAACATTATTTCTTTTACATTTGGGACACATTTTTAATAGAATCATAGCCTTTGCAGTTAAATCTTTTTTTTTTTTTTTTTTTGCAGTACGCGGGCCTCTCACTGTTGTGGCCTCTCCTGTTCTGGAGCACAGGCTCTGGACGCACAGGCTCAGCAGCCATGGCTCACGGGCCTAGTTGCTCTGTGGCATGTGGGATCTTCCCGGACTGGGGCATGAACCTGTGTCCCCTGCATTGTCAGGTAGACTCTCAACCACTGTGCCACCAGGGAAGCCCTGCAGTTAAATCTTTTAAACCAAGCACTAGTGTTTTAGTTTGTGAAGCAATATCCAATAATTTTAAATTGGAAGAAAATAAAATGACTGGCATTTTCTCTCATATGCATTCGTATTTCAATAGCAAAAGATAGAAAAAATATATAGTGTCTGGAAATGTACATTAGATCAAATTATCAAATGTGTTTTGTGGTTAAGCTATAAGTCAATTAAGTCATACAACATAGGGTATACACTGAAAATGAATTCCTAAGAGTTAAGTGCCAGTTGGTCAGATGACAGAAACAAACCAAACACACACACACACACAACTATGTGTGTATATGTGTATGAATATACTTGTGTGTATATATATTTTATATGTATATATTTATATATTTAAAGGAAACCTATTTCCTTTTAGTTCTGGCATTACAAATAGATGAATATAAGCAAATAAGTAAAGGAAAAGTCTTATGACTCAATGATAATTATTTTAATTAAATAAATTAACATAAGCTCTAACCTTGAGCAGATAAACCTTATGCAACATTTTCCTTTTAATATGTTGTATAATAACTCTGCTTATCATGAAAAGGTGCATTCTTTGTGCTTAAATTATTGTGTTTTCTTGTTGAAAAATTCTTGAAAAAAATAGTGATCATTTTATTCTTATTTTAATAACATTATATATTACTTAATATTATATATGTATATATATATACACACATATGTGTGTGTGTATGTGTGTCTGTATCTTTGTATGTAGACTATTCATGAATGTTTTGGGCAAATTTAAAATACCCTGTTTTTCCTGATAATAATTTTAGAGCAAAATGTATTTATTATATGACAATTATTCATTATGTGATGGATCTTTTAATCTTCAATAATCCTTAAATCCTTGAAACTATGATGTGTGTAAAGTTTTACTTTGAAAAACAAATGTGATTTTAAAAATCTAAAATAATGATACTTCCACTGATGTGTGTGCTTGTACCAGGTTTATAGGAAAGTGATAAAAAATCAGAAAAGAAGAAGCAAAACAATGCAGAGAGAAAAAGCAGATTAAACAAATAATTGTATCAAACAATGCTTGAATGCACTTGTGGTGTATCAAAATTCTTAAAAAATGTGTTACAGTACATGAAGATTTCATTCTATTTAAAGGAAATCAGTGGCTTTAAAAAATATATAAAATGCTATTTTTACCTCACAGAATAAACAAGAAGTAATCAAGAATTTAGATACTAGAGTTTTTATTAAAATATGGAGATGCTCCTAATTCAGCTAATATTGATTGAGTTAAGATAGGGCATTTTAAATATCTGGTTTAGTATTTCAAATAATATATCTATAGCATTAATTAAACCAGAAAAAAAGACTAAATGTAGCAATCATTTCTAGTTAACTTTTTCATCAGAAATTCTTATTTTTTAATTATCAAATATCAACTATGTAAGTCAGATTAGATCTGTGCCTTTTACCATGTAAAAGCCAAAGCTTGGCCTAAAAGGATATGTAAAATTAAGGGTGACATATAGATTGCATTTATAGCAGGGACGAGAATGTAATGTTTCAGATACTGCATTAGGGAGAAAAAAGGAATCCTTCTGAAGACTTCTGTAATTCCAAGTAGCCAAATAAATCAGGATTGTGTGTTTAGTAAACTGAATTATATGCATATCATGGAATAAATCTACAATGTTGGCTACAGTAATGAGTATACCGAAACTACATCAGTATTTCATTTACTAATAGTAATGTATAGCACAAGACAGGTCATAATATGTTTGCAGAAGAATTCAGGCAAGGAACTCAGGCATGTAGGCTTATTTTGCAGTGCAGAGTACACTGATTATGCTCAAAGATTGTGTATCATCTCTGTTTGAGCCTATAAATCTATGTGGAAAACTTGAAGAGCAGATTTTGATAAGGTATTATTGGAATTAATAGAGTTGCAAAATATATACCTACATGCAATCCTTGGGAAATAAAAACTATTTTTCCTCACCCAAAAGGGAAGTGATATTTTCTTTAGTATGTCATGGGTTTTCTTAAAAAACATAATTTTAAATAATATAAAATATGTTTTTCAATACACCTTTAGGAAATTTAGGAAAAGTTTATTTTAAATAAAACCCATTTATTTAGAAATTATATTACATAATGGGTTATTTTTAACCTGGGGTAGATAGCCCTCTCCCCATTTTGGAAATTGAGGTTTAACAAAATGGTATACTTTACTCATTATTATAGACACATGAATATTCAAGAAATAGAATTTTCACTGTTTTTATCAAAACTGAAGAAACAGAATTAGGTTTTACATCTCTAAGACCAGTAAATTTCATTCTGTGCCATACCTTATCTTTGTTCAATGCAAAGTGTTGGAATACTATTTGCCATTATAAAATTATCAAGGGTAGCCCAATATTAGGCAGTGCATCCTTTATCTCATCTTTTTTTTTTTTTTGTCACTTCTAAAATTCTACGAATTTGTTCATACAGCTGTGGGAAATCTGGCACTCATACATTTTTTTGGGTGCAAATTCCAGTCTGTAGAATCCTTATGGAGAAGAATTTGACAATGTCTAACAAAACAACATACGTGTTGATCTTATGACTCCAAAATTTCCCTTCTTGTGGAGTTTATGCTAAAGATAAACCTCCAGTAATATAAAAATACATAAATGTATATTTATTAATTGCAGCATTTTTTTTTGTATTTACAATATACTGGAAGCAGTGTAAATACCCCAAACATAGAAGAGTGTTTAATAAACTGGTATAGCCACAAAATGTCGTGCAATTGTAAAATGGAATGTAAAAGATCTATAAGATCTGATGTAGGATGATTTTCAAGAAAATAGAAAAGAATATCTATACATACAGAGAAATAACACATTTTGTGAAAAAGGAAGGGAAAATTAAAATAATATGTATTTGCTTACTTATGCATAAAGAGATAAACACAGAAAGGATAAGCCAGAAACCAATAATATTAGTTCCTTATGTTGAGATGGAAGCATACAGTGTAGAAAGAATAGAAATAATAGGGGTTGAGAAGAACACGTCTGTGAATATATTTTTTATACAACTCTGACTTTTTAAATTATGTTAATGTTTCACATACTGAAAAAATAATAAACTCAGAAATCAAAGGGGATAGAGTAAACATAATAACATAAAAATAAACAGAAACACATAAATTCAAGTAGATTTCAAAAGAATAGTATAACTATAGGAAAGGAGGGGGAGAAAAATTAACAGTTTTTGGACAACATGCTCTTAGGCTAAACACAAATCCTTTACTTCAGTTGTTTTATTTTCCTATTTTTATGTGTTAGCAACTCTTAAAGTACTTTCTGTGTATTCTGTGAGTGAGTAAATAGGTTAATATCTTGTGATAATGAGATCCCAATTTGTTACTGTGTTAGTTGGAAAGCTCCTTGGGAGCTTCCCAGGTGAAATCTGAAACTGGTCCTATAGGAGTAGGGAAGGGAGAGACTAAAGAAAAAGGCAGACTGCTTCAGTCTGGCAAGTTTGGAATTGGCAGATGATCGATGGATACATAATCGATAGATATTGAAATAGAAGAGAGGTTTATACATATGTGTGAAAGTACACATATACATTCATTTATTTCCTAACCCTGTCTTTTGATGTAGCCAAGAAGCCATGACCTTCAGTAGCACAGAACAGTGTCCAGATTTTGGCTTCTATATTCAAGCCTTTACTAAAAGGAGCTAGAGGTCCTTCATGAAATGTCATTGCCAGGACTAGATCAACTGAAATAAATATAAGTAGGTAATTATAATACAGTGAACAGAGTAAGAACCCATGAACCCATATTGATATAAATAAATTAATATATGCAAACAAATAACTAAGAAGGGAAAGTTCTTCCTTACAGTAGAAAGACAGCTGAAATATGTAGAATTATAAAATTTGGTAACCATAAAAATAATAATTGACCTAGGCAAGAATCATCAATGAATGCTTAATTAGTATTTGAAAGTTTTATGACTAACAGCTAATTGTAATAACCTCAAAGTATAGCACCAAAATATACTTATTGATTACAATGGGGAAATAATTTCACAGTGGATAAAGCTGGAAGTCATCGCCTTAACTGAGTGATTAAAATTAAGATCTACAGTACTGGCATAAATCGGCATTATGACTGCCTTGATTAGGATGCACTGAGAGAAAACACAACATGTGTTGAAAGCCATTTAAAGAGACACTGTGGGACTTACCTGGTGGCGCAGTGGTTAAGAATCTGCCTGACAATGCAGGGGACACGGTTCGATTCCTGGTCTGGGAAGATCCCACATGCTGCAGAGCAACCAAGCCCATGCGCCACCACTACTGAGCCTATGCTCTAGAGCCCATGAGCCACAACTACTGAGCTCGCGTGCTGCAACTACTGAAGCTTGAGTGCCTAGAGCCCATGCTCTGCAACAAGAGAAGCCACCACAATGAGAAGCCTGTGCACTGCAACAAAGAGTATCCCCCCACTTTCTGCAACTAGAGAAAGCCCGTGCACAGCAGCACAGACCCAACTCAGACAAAAAAGTAAGTAAATAAATAAATTTAAAAAAAAAGTAAAATTATATTTAAAAAGAGAGAGAGAGATACTGCCATGCTGTACAAGAACCTATGAGATGGCCATTATGGCAAGAAACGCATGGGGGCTCTAGGAGCTGAAAGGGAGCCCTGGCTGACAGTCAGCAAGAAAATATGGAACTCAGTCCTACAACTGCAAATAACTACACTCTTCCAACAAACTTGGAGCTTGGAAGAGGACCCTAAGTTCCAGAAAGAAACAAAGCCCACCCAGTAACTTGATGGCATCATTGGGAGATATTGAGCGGAGGACCCAGTTAAGCTCTGCCCAGGCTTAACTGACCCTGACCCACAGAAACTGTGAGATAATAAATGTATGTTGGTTCAGACTGCAAAGTCTGTGATAATTTGTTACACAGCAGAGACAATTAATACATACATGTTATTAGTATAATTTATCATCTCTATACCAGACTACTAAAACATTTGACTGACACTGTCATGTTGTCCCTGATCATACTGAAAATACAGTGTTAATACATTTACTTAAATGTTTTATACAGTGTAAAAATATATTCTTTTTGTACATTTAAAAATTTGGATTTTCAAGTTATCTTCTACTATTAATTAGATTTATCTTACAAATGTTAAATATGAAACCTACCACAGAGCCAAATTTTAGCTGTCAAATGATTTATTACTAAGAATAGTTTTTAAAAAGTACATCTTTCCTGTAATAATATCTATATATGATATTACTTAAGTAGTTCTTTATTCACTTATATGCACAACAACTTAATTATTGTGTGAGCATACTTTGAAACACATTAAAAATTCTTTTCTAAAAATCTTTTTATCAAACTTTACTTTTTAGAATAGTTTTGGCTTTACTCAAAAATCAGAGAATATAATACAGAGAGCTCCCAGTTTCCTTTATTATTAACATCTTAGGTTAGTACGATGATTTGTTACAGTAAATTAACCAATGTTGATACATTATAATTAAAGTCTATAGTTTATTTTAGATTTTATTAGTTTTTACCTAATGTCCCTTTTCTGTTGGAATATTTTGAACAATACTTGGGTAATTGAAGAAGTTTCTTCAACTGGATTCTCTAATTCTTTTTTTCTTGATGAGATTAGTGCTATGGGTTAATGCTAGGAAGACCACAGAAGTAAAGTGCCATTGTCATTACATCATATCAAGTATACATATTGTCAACATGATTTATGACTTTGATGTTGCTATTCATGCGATAATTAAATACACAGATGAGAATTGATGGGAGCCAGATTCTCACTGTTGGAGTGGGAGTTTACAGATAAGCAGGGGAAGAAGCTAGAATGATGCATGTGGTAATGGATTGGAGACATAAGAGTAAACTCAAGTTTAGCTGAGTATAAATACAGAGGGTTGCCCACAGAAATATTTATAGATATGTGTAAATATGCAGGTTTCTATAAACACATATAATTTTGCTCTGTTAGCAGAGAAGGTTAAAAACAAACAAACAAACATACCAGTAGCAAGAAGCACATCTGGTACCCAGATCTTGTTTACCTTTATCATTCTCCAATAAAAGCTACTAGGGCTTCCTGTAGAAATACCTGATTCTAAGACTAGGGAAGAAAATACAAATATAGCATCTTGTAATGCCAGAAAGTAAGAAAATGCCCAAACACGCACACACACACACACACACACACACACACACACACACACATACACACACACAGTGATAGGAGTTCAAGGGCCAACTAAATGAGTCCTCAGTGTTCAGCCAAAGCTGAAACAATATGAACAATCTTAACATAGTATTATAACACAAAGTATAAAATAAATATCCATAAGACCATATAAATATTAATTAATTAATGGGGAAGAAGAGACAAATGACTCATGCAGAATTGTTCCAACTAATTTATGAAGATACTCCGCCCTCAAGTTGGGAGAGTGTGACTCCCCATTCCAGGTATGGGCTGGACATAAGAATTTCTAAGGTATGTAGTGTGGAAATGTGGGGACAGAGTAAAGCAGGAAGGGAGTGACTCTACAGTGAAGAAACTTGACTTGGTGATTGAGGACAACAAGAAGTCATAAAACCTTTGTTATTTTGAATTACTTACTCCAACAACCTATAAGAGTATCTGCAATTTATTGTCTGATGTCAAACTTGTTGGCATGCGCAGTCACAGGATGGACCAGGGCATTAGAACTGAGGATGGGTGCCTAAAATGTACTGAGAAAGTGACTGTATTTTAATGTTCTGTCTTGCTAGACACATTGCCACGTTTATGGATTTAGAAATATATAATTAAATACAATAATTTAGAGTTACTTAAACTTATAAAAATTGGTAAAAATAATTCTGAAGTAAATGAAAGAATCTACATATAACTTGTTTCCTAGTATTATGTACATTTACCTTATCACTTTAATGTTATTTAACTTCAGTGGTTAATAGATTGCCTTGTATCTATAGCTGTTTAATAAATGATTTTTGATTTGATTATGACTTCATAGAACAAAAAGTGCTATAAAGTGATTCTTCACTTTGGCATATTATTTTCTGCCCTTTAAAAGTGGAGATTTATGTATATGACAATTGCATAATTTTACATGATACTTCTGTTGATGAAAACCCAGTTGTTCTTTCAGTAAAAAAAAAATGGAAAAGCTATCTTCTTTACCAATTAAAAATCAAGAGAATAGGATTTTAATAAGCCTCTTGAGAGACTTGTCTTTTGTATCTTTGATAAATACATGATTATAAGAACGAATTATATGAGTAGCAATAATTTCCCAGTAATGTGATCATTGAAAGACCTCCCAAGTGCAATATATCAGTATTAACTGGGAACAGATGATCATTTTAGTGCCATGCTCAAGTCATTATCCATATTTCAATACTTTATGAATACCTGAATATTCGTAGTGATTTTTTTTTAAGATTTCAGTGCAACCTTTAATAGGGTTGTTTACTTTAAAACTAGGAAAAAGTAAGAAAAAATAGAATTAAGGTTTGTTAATTAAGACTATTTGAAAAAGATATTTTGGTAAAGTGAACCAAGTGTTCACTTTTTATTATTTTTGGATGTAGAAAGACTTTAACATTTACAATTATGCTATGTATTATCAGTTTGGGTATGTAAGCAACATCAAGCAACATTGATGCCTGTGTCCTGAACTACTGATCTAAATTGTAGGATATAATCTGTTAATTTTAATAGATATTCAAAATATCTATAATAATGCACCCCCCCCAAATCTCTACAAGAATCTTGTATTTCCTAGTGATTATTATTTTTTCTTATATAATTTATTTAAGGCCTGTGTGTATCTTTCTCCACCTGAGAAATGCAAGCTATAATATCTCTGGTATTTGAAGGGATTCCAAAGCAAATCAAGTTTGTTCATGTCTTCTTACTTTCTATAATTAATTGTATATTTCTTAATTTTTAATATGATATTACAGTCACATCCTGTTATTAAGCTTACCAAAATGTCAAAAGAAGTTTTTACCACAGTTGAGTTCCGAAGGTTCAGCTAGTGCTCTCTTTAGTGATAAATTATTCAATATTCCATATTTTTAGTATAAATCCAAATTTTTGATACAGGATATTATGCTTCTTTCTTCTATAAAACCAATAATGTTTTCTGCAGTTTGCAAAGTCTGTATTCTCTCCATTGTCTTCCTTTGCACCTCACTATTCTGGTTATTTTCTTACTTCTTTGACTACTTTTTTCATTTTAGTTTATATATTTCCCTTTTTCATTTGAAATTTGAATTTCATTTGAAATTCTTAAATATCAAGATTCTACAAGTTCTGTTAGTTATTCATTTCTATTTCAATTACTATCCCTAGTAATCTTTTTTCCACATTCATTCATTCATGAATCTCAAAATGATGTTTCCTGCCTTGAGCGTCTGTCACTGTTTTAAATGTTACAATATTATCTCACTTAACATTTACAAAAACTTTGGCTGACTAGTGCTATTATTCTTCTCTAATTTCAGATAAGCAGAGACACAGTGAAGTTAAGTAGCTTGCTCAAGGTTACACAGGAAAGTGATGGAGAAAGGGTTTTTTTTTTTTTTTTTGAGCCAGGGTTTTTTTGACCAAAGCAATAGGACTCCAGTTACTGTGTTTCATGGATGTTTTCTGTAACCTAAATTTAATGATCCTGCTATTTTTTCAATAAGTGTGTTTTTGCTAGTCTGTAACCCATTTCCTCAAGCTAGTAAGAGTGTTATTCTCTTCCTCTTTATCCAAATTCATTAAATTCTTTCACTTCTCATTCACACATGATTTTCACATCTAACCTCTCCATTCTCTTCTCAACTGCTCTAATTTTGGACCTTGTCATCTTTTATTTTGGTGATTACAACAGCATCCTATCCCTGTCATCGACCTCTTCTATCCCATTTCAAATTAATTGATCATCACACTGACGGCATTGTCTTACCAGAGAAAAAGTTGGCCATGTCACTAAGTATCTAACAGATCAAATTATTTTGTTTAGATAATAGCATTTAAAAAAACAATTGTATGTCTTTAATTGGCATCATGGCCAATGGGAGGGTATGGCCAGGCCTACTGTATTAGTCCTGATGTTACATTAAGAGACAAAACTAAAACAAATTTAACTGTGGTACAATGAACATAATACTATATGGTAATTGGTATACTCTTTATTGTCTAAGGGTATCCTGAATTCCTTTGACTTGAAAGATTTCTCATTCTCTGTAGTCTTCACTGGCCATTTCCATTGGGGGCCTTCTTGAGAAACAAAGGAGAGAATACAATGTGACTTCTGACTCACTTGGAACCCTGACCTTGTGAGTATACCTTGTATGGCTAGTTTATTAGTTATTGAACAAATTAGGAGCCATTAAAAACAATCCTGAGTCTCCATTCTCAATTCCCATCTGCTCTGAAGCAGGACCAGCTTTCATAATGGTCCACAGACTTTCAAAACCTTACCCCAGCTTAACGTTTCAATTTCCACCATGTCCCTAATGTATCCTGTGTGAAATTCTCCACATTCTGGAGACACTACATGCTTTCTGTAGTACTGACATGTAGTATTGAACTCTTTGACAAACTCATCTGCAAAACCTACAAAAATAGTGACTCTTCAATCAAGCTTTTTCCCAACTTTCCCAAGAAGTCTGTTGATCTATACTCCACATGGTATTTTTTCATGGCTTCTCATATTTTATCACAATTTATCTGCCCCATTCCCATTTCTTCCTTGATAATTAGAACCTCAAGAGCAAGAATTCTGTTCATTTATTCACTCTATATATCACGTTCTCTTTTCCATTTCTGCCTTTGTATTTGTTTTATAACTGATATCACTTGATCTATGGAGTTACTACTCTCCTCCTGTAGATGCCTCTTGTTTTGTGACACAACTGTTTCTTTACTTTATAGTCATGTTTTTATTCTTATTTTCATCTCTTCACCACCATCTGCCTTCACCATTAAACCAGCAAGTACTGTGAAGATAAGGATTTTTTCTCACTGATTTTGATTCCCTCTAAGGCCCTAGCACATTGCTAAGCATTTAATAGGCTCAGAATAATTGTCTCTAAAATAATGTTTCTAAAAACAGCCAAAATCTGGTTTAACAGATTGCTGATGATCTTCATAATTTAGGCTCTGTTAGCCTTTGTTATAAACCATTCCACCTCCAAAAAGAATTCTAATTATTTTCCCTGATGAATCCCGTATTTCAATCAAACTGCATTTTTATGTACAAGTTAATTTGTTATTAATCAAATACATACAAAAGTGATCATTAAAGTTGTCATTAATAAAAAATAACTAGTGCACTGTATTGAGCTGAAATAATTACTACTAAAAGAAAGCAAACAAAGAAAGAAGTATTCAGTTGGTTTATGTTATCTTTTTAGAAGTAAATACATAGTTTTCATTAAGCATCATTTTATTTTTTTAAAATTTATTTATTTATTTATCTTTTTATTTGGGGCTGAATTGGGTCTTTGTTGCTGTGCACGGGCTTTCTCTAGTTGCGGCGAGTGGGCGCTACTCTTCGTTGCAACATGTGGGCTTCTCATTGAGGTGGCTTCTCCTGTTGCAGAGCACAGGCTCTAGGCACATGGGCTTCAGTAGTTGTGGAATGTGGGCTCAGTAGTTGTGGTTTGTGGGCTCTAGAGTGCAGGCTCAGTAGTTGTGGTGCACGGGTTTATTTGCTCTGTGGCATGTGGGATCTTACTGGACGAGGGCTTGAATGTGTCCCCTGTATTGGCAGGTGGATTCTTAACTGTTGTGCCACCAGGGAAGTCCCTCATTTTACTTTAAATAGCACTTTTCGGAAATTCGGACAAAGCATCAAGGAACATGCTAGTCAATGGTCATATTTTAAAATTTAATTATTTCCCCAGGAACAGTAACAGATTGTTATTGTCCTATTTCTACTCCCTTTAGATTCTTTCAGTTAAAATATATGTAACATTAGCTAAAATGTGTGTGCGTGTGTGTGTTTAATACAAAGGATTTTATGAGAAGAATTAATACAAAAGGGACTATTCAAAAATTTTTATTTCTACTAAGATTGTGATTAGCTAGTAAGGGATGGAAGAATGACCAAAAAGGGGACTATATCCTTCAAAATCCTAAACAGAGGTGCAGAGGCAGTGCCAAGAGGGTTACAGAAATGGGACACTGGGGAACTGAAAACTAATGTCACAACACTGGTATGACATTGAAAATCCTATTATAATTTTTAAAATGTATATTTTAAAAAACTCTTTATTTACAGAAAAATTGGGAAGATAGTAGAGAGATTCCCATATACCTCACACACAGTTCTCCCTACTATTGACAACTTATCTAATTGTGTCACATTTTTATAATTAATGAACCAATATTAATATATTACTATGAATGTATAGAGACCATTCTTTTTTCAGATTTCCTTAGGTCTGACCTTAGGTGCTTTTTCTGTTCCAGGATCTCATCCAGGATAACACATTGTATGTAGAAATTGTGTTTCCTTAGACTTCTCTTTGTTATAAGTTTCTCAGATTTTCTTTGTCTTTGATGATCTTGACAATTTTGTGGACTAATGATAAAGTTTTTGTCCTCATTTGGGACTTTTATGGTTCCTTTTTTTCAATATTAGACTAGGGTTACATATATTTGGAAGGAAGACTACAGAGATAAACTATCCTTCTCATCACATCATATCTGGCTGAGTTGAGAAAGTGTTTGTCAGGTTTTTCCACTGTAAAATTATTCTTCCCATGTCCCCTGTACACACACACTTAGGACTACTCTTTAAAAGGAACTCATTATATGCAGTTTACATTTAAAAACTGGGAGCTATGCTTCACTTCCTTGAGGATAAAGTATTCACATAAATTATTTGGAATACTTCATGGGGGATTTTTCTTTTAAACCCCATTTATTTTATACAATGTTGAGCATTGTTTCATGTGTTTGCTGGCAATCTGTATATGTTCTTTGGAGAAATGTCTATTTAGGTCTTCTGCCCATTTTTGGATTGGGTTGTTTTTTTTTTTTAATGTTGAGCTGCATGAGCTGCTTGTATATTTTGGAGATTAATCCTTTGTCAATTGGTTCATTTGCAAATAGTTTCCCCCATTCTGAGGGTTGTCTTTTCATCTTGTTTATAGTTTCCTTTGCTGTGCAAAAGATTTTAACTTTCATTAGGTCCCATTTGTTTATTTTTGTTTTTATTTCTATTCCTCTAGGAGGTGGGTCAAAAAAGATCTTGCTGTAATTTATGTCAGAGTGTTTTGCCTATATTTTCCTCTAACAATTTTAGAGTGTCTGGCCTTACATTTAGGTGTTTAATCCATTTTGAGTTTATTTTTGTGTATGGTGTTAAGGAGTGTTCTAATTTGATTCTTTTACATGTAGCTGTCCAGTTTTCCCAGCATCACTTATTGAAGAGACTGTCTTTTCTCCATTGTATATTCTTGCCTCCTTTGTCAACGATAAGGTGACCATATGTGTGTTGGTTTATCTCTGGGTTTTATATCCTGTTCCATTGATCTATATTTCTGTTTTTTGCCAGTACCATACTGTCTTGTTGACTGTAGCTTTGTAATACAGTCTGAAGTCAGGGAGCCTGATTCCTCCAGCTCCATTTTTCTTTCCTAAGATTGCTTTGGCTATTCGGGGTCTTTTGTGTTTCCATACAAATTGTGAAATTTTTTGTTCTAATTTTGTGAAAAATGCCATTGGTAGTTTGATAGGGATTGCATTGAATCTGTAGTTTGCTTTGGGTAGTATAGTCATTTTCACAATGTTGATTCTTCCAATCCAAGAACATGGTATATCTCTCCATCTGTTTGTATCATCTTTAATTTCTTTCATCAATGCCTTATAGTTTTCTGCATGCAGGTCTTTTGTCTCCTTTGGTAGGTTTATTCCTAGGTATTTTATTCTTTTTGTTTCAAATTGCTAATGTTCTGTTGAGGATATTTGCATCTATGTTTATGAGAGATATTGACCTGTAATTTTCTTTTCTTATAATGTCTTAATCTTGTTTTGGTATTAGGGTAATGCCAAATATTGAACTCATAGATTGCTGCTATATTTTGGAAAAGTTTGTAAAGAACTGGTATAATTTCTTTCTTAATATTTTTGTAGGATTCTTCAGAGAAATCATCTGGTCCTGGTACTTTCTTTTATGCAAATTTGCTATTGATTCAATCCTCTTAATAGATACTCTCATAGTCATATATTTCTTTTTAATTTTCCTTGAGACTTTGTCTTTAACCTATGTGTTATTTAAAAGTTTTTTTTTAATGTCTATACATTTGTGAGTTTCTGGCTGCCCTTCTGTTTTTGATTTCTAGTTTGATTTCACTGTAGCCTCAGAACATAATTTGTATGATTTCTATAACCTTAAACTCATTAAGCTGTGTTTTATGGCCCTGGATCTTGGTAAATTTTTTATGTAAATTTGAGAAGAATATGTATTCTGTGGTTGATGGCTGGGGTTTTCTATAAATGTCAGTTAGATTAAGTTGACTGATGTTCAGATCAACTATGTTTACTTATTTTCTGCCTGCTGGATCTTTCAGTTATTGAAAGAGAGATGCTGAAGTTTCCAACTATATGAGCAGACTTGCCTATTTTTTCCTGTCAGATATGTCAGTTTTGGTCTCATGTGTTTTGGTGGTCTGTTGTTGAGTGCATACATTTTTAGAATTGTTGCATAAATGTAAAGAACTGACACATGTAATATTCTTTTTTATCCCTAATATTTTCCTTGTTCTGAAGCCTGCTTTGTCTGAAATTAATATAACTACTACAGATTTATTTCGATTATTGTTATTATGCTATGTTTTTCTCCTTCCCTTTACTTTTAATCTATTAGAATATTTGTATTTAAAGTGGGTTACGTATAGATGAATTAAGTCTTATTTTTTGATTCTCTCTATCTCTCTTATTTAATTGGTATATTTAGAGAATTCACATTAGAAAGGATTATTTATATATTTTTATTAATATATACCATGTTTTAACTACTTTTGTTGCATTTGATTTTTGTTTTGCTTTTTTTTCAATCACTTTTTCTACTTCTCTGGTTTTAAACGACTATTTTATATTATTCCATTTCATCTCATTTCTTGTATCAATTATTCTTCTTTTAAAAACACTTTTTAGTAATTTCCCTAGAGTTTTTATTATACAGTTTAAATTAATCTAAGTCATCGAATAACAGTATACCCTTTCATGTATACTGCAGATACTTTATAACAAACTATTCTCAATTCTTTTTTACTCTTTATGACTTTATTGTCATACATTTCCAATATTTTTATGTTATAGTCATCTAATACATTGTTATTGTTCCTACTTTAAGCAAACATAAATTTCTAGAGATTTAACTTTCTGATTTATCTCCCTTTCCTTTTATTAGAATGAAATATTTTTAACCTTTTTTTCAGGGAAGATCTGCTGGTGGTGAAGTCTTTCAGTTTTTGTTTGTTTGACAAATTTTTTTTTCTTCCATTTTGAAGGTCAGTTCACCTTATATAGAATTTTAGGTTATTATTTGTCTTTTAACACTTTACATATTGTTATTCCACTTCCTTCTTTCTTACATGATTTCTGATGAGAAGTGTAATTCCTCCACCATTGGTAATAGTCCTCACCCTTATCCTTCTGACTTTTTTCAAGATTTTCTCTTAGTCTTCGGTTTACTTAAGTTTTAATATGATATGCCTAGGTATAGGTATTTGGTGTTTATTCTGCTTGGTTTTCTCTAAGCTCTTTAGATATGTGATAAAGTGCCTGTCACAGACACAAATAATTGTGGACAATTACTAGCCATTACTATTTCAAATATTTCTTCTGCTTCATTTTCTCTTTCTTTTTCTTCTGCTATTCCAATTACACATAAGTTATACCTTTGGAATTGTTGTCCCACAATTCTTGGGTGTTCTATTTTGGGTTTTTTTCCCCACATATTTTGCATATTATTTAGGAATTACTATTGACTTATCGTCAAGGTTACTGATTCTTTCCCTGACCATATCCTGTCTAGGGATGAACCTATCAAGGCATTCTTCATTTCTGTTACTTTGGGGAATTTTTCTACAATTTTATTTTGATCCTTTCTTAGTGTTCATTTCTCTGCTTATACTGCTGTATTTTCTTGCATGTTTTGTACTTTTCCATTAGAGACATTAACATATTAATCACATTGATTGTAAATTCCCTGTTCAATGATTTCAATATGTATGTCATATCTGAGTCTGATTGCAATAATCATTTTGTCTCTATGGACTGTAATTTCTTATACCTTTGATATACCTTTTTTTTTTTTTGAAAGGTGGACATGATATATAGTAGGTGTTCCCAACCGCGGGCCGTGGATCATTACCAGACGGCAGCCTGTTAGGAACCAGGCCGCACAGCAGGAGGTGCATGGTGGGCCAGTGAGCGAAGCTTCATCTGCTGCTCCCCTTCACTCCTCATAACTCCCCATTGCTTGCATTACCTCCTGAACCATGCCCCCAGCCTGTCTGTGGAAAAATTGTCTTTTACAAAACCAGTCCTTTTCGCCAAAATGGTTGGGGACCACCAATATAGAGCATAATAGGGACTGAGGTTAATAGCCTTTTATTTTTGAGGCTTTATGTTAATCTGTCTAGGAGTGGTGCTGTGTTTGATTATTGTTATAACTGTAGATGGCAGAGACTTCAAACTTTTCTGGTATTCTTTCTCTTTTTTTTGTCTATCCCATTTTCTTTGGGTTTTTCCAAGTATTCCTTCTAAAGAAAGTATGATATGCAACAATTTTGGCTATACTCCTTTGTTATTTTATGTGAAGTTTGTTGGTATTGTGGTAAAGTATAGAGAAGGGGACACATCAAGCTTGTAAGCTTGTATACTTACAAGCTTATAAGTATATCTCAGTTTTTAGTGAATCTGTGTCCCTGAGCTGTGACTTTTCCTAGTGTTTTTTTTTCCCCTTCCTAGCTGAGAGAGGAAGCCTACAGGGGACTGGAGTGGGAGAAATGCCCTTCCCCATGCTCTAATAATCTTTTCCTTTACAGAGTAAACCTTTGTTAATGAGAGTTATCTGGGCGCATTTTGTGATGGTTTTGAGGTGGTGGTATGTCCTACAATCTTAGTTCTTTGATAGTTCAAGAAATTATGTTGATTTTCAGTTTGTTCATTTTTTTCTTATTGTAAGGATGAAACTGATAACTACAGAGCTCTTTATGTGTTGAAGCTGAAACCAGAAGTCAAATATTTTAGGTAAGAACAAAACCTCAAAATGAAATTTGCTCCCTCAGCTTTAAGTTTGTTTTTATTTTTCCTTTCAATGATGTAATGATCAAGTAACAAATGCTTTCCAAACATGTCTCCCATTATTTTTGGAGCACATTCAGCCTAATATCTCCCCAAATCATGAAAATTTGAAACTCTGCTAGCATCATGTACTTGGATGGATCTGGTACTCTCTACAGAAAAGTGTCACTAAACAATGTTAGGGGAATATACCTCCTCTGAAAAATAATTTTGTTTCACTTTTCATTATTGAAATTGCATTTGCTCTTCAGAAAGCCATTCATTAAAGCAGTCAGATTTATTTTTCAAATATGGAAATCAGGGGTCGCAAGTCTTATTCTTGATTTTGTATAACCAATGCACAAATGCATAAATATAAATAAAAGTGAAGTGATACTTTCCAAATAACAGATCTGAGACAACTATGAGCATGACATCACCAATCAACATTTACTTTATTGAAAGATAAAATCTGCATGTATGTGACACTCAAAAACTAACCAGGATTCATGAAGGATATTAAAAAGTTCATCAACCACTTACACACTTAAAAAAAAAAATCTTACCAAGAAAAATATTCACAAAGCATTACTGGAAGTCAAAGTAAGCCGTATTTTCAGAATATGGATAAAATTGTATTTCCATTTTGATAGTGTATTAGTTTTGTATTGCTATATAAAAAATTACCACAAACTTAGCAGTTTAAACAACACATGTTTATTATCTCACAGTGTTTGTGAATCAGAATTCTGAGCACGTGTTGTCTGGTGTGTTACAAGATCTTACTGTGCTGCTATCATAGTGTTGATACCCAGCATGGCCCTGTGGGGCTCCTGGGCACAAAGACTTTCTGTGTCCCCCATTTCTTTGATTACAGGGAACAGCCTTCATTCAGCCTCCATGACTTTCCCTGAGTTCCAATTAACAAGCAGTTGTTAATTAGGGAGAGGAGGGGATGTGAGACCAGGAAACAAACAGTCAAGAATAGCCTTGAGGCAAGGTCCTATTTCCCCATCAATAATACACACAACAATATCTTTGAGCTATTTTGCAGATGCTGAAATGCCCTCCAGGTGGGAGAAGTTAAGATGGTATGCTGCCCACAAACATGTAGACCCCAGACCAGTTGGATCTGAAGGTTGATGATGCTGACTCCTACTTACCTCAACACCAACCCATCAGAAGAATGTGACACTGTTACTGCCTTGATTCTTATTGCATACCCCAGACCACAAGCCCCAACTATAAGACCTCTCCCTTTTCCCCAGGGAGGAGGGCACAGTTCTTGAGGCACTAGCCTACTGTGTTCCCCCTTTTCCTGGCAAAGTAATAACGCTATCCTTTTCTACTTCACCCAAAACTCTGTCTCTGAGATTCTATTTGGTGTACAGAGAAGCTGAGCTTTTGGCATCAGTGTCAGCTGGACTATATTGATTTCTGGAAATCAGGGTCCTCTTTAAAAATCACTACGTTGTTATTTTGACTCCTTGTGGACTGAGGGGTGTCCCTATTCTTTTGCTCATTGGTACTCTCAGCTCCTAGAGGTCACAGGCAGTTCCTTGCCACACTGCTCCTCCATAGGCTCTTTCACACTTTGAATCTCTTCTTCAGGAAGAGCTCAAAATTTTATGAGGCCACACCCAATGAGGTCATGCCCACCCAGAATAATCTCCCTTTATATTTACTCAAAGTCAACTCATTTGAGATCTGAAGTGCATCTACAAATCCTTTCTGTTACATGATGTAACATAGTTATGTGATAGAGATCCTATCATATTCACAAGTTCTGCCCTCATTCAAGGGAAGGGGATTATACAAGGTGTTTATACCAAGGGCCAAAATCCTAGGGACCCATTTTAAAATTCTGCCTCCATAAATGAGTTAGCATTATAAGTTTTGTTTTGTTTTCTTTTAATTACTTTTTCTATCTTTAAAGTAAGCATACAATAATGAGTATGGGGTAGCTACTTCCTATAATCTCATTTTCATTATGATATGTGTTTTCTTAAATAAAATTGGGGAGTAGTGTATGATAGGTTGTTGTTGTTTATTTTTGTTTTCAAATTCAAAATATAAGTAGTATCCTGCACTTAGAATAACTAAGATACTCTATATAAAGCAATTAAATACAATATGGTACCAAAAAATTACTCCACTTTTTTTTCTGTAAAATTGTCCCACCCCCATCCCTATTGTTAACTGCAGTTAAGAGATTTGTGCTTGATAAGTCTTAAATAGGCAAATAATCTACTTCTTTTAATCATACTCTTTCAGGAATCTTGTAATGTTAGGTTCAGTTTCTAATAGGTACTTCTTCCTGATGTGATTCCAGAAAATGTCTCACTCATTTAAATTTCTCTAACAATAAGACATTTTATTACATGCATACATAAAGTCATTGATAAAGTGAGGTGCAAACCACAGTCAGATTCTGAATCTGATATGCAAAGAAGAACTAGTCAAAATATTGCATCAAATTTGTTATCATTAATTAATTTTGAATAAAATACCTATTTTCAGTTCTCATAGATGTCATACTGCTCTAGTTCAAGCTGCTTTGGCTGTCATTTACATGTATTTTAAGAATAAAATAAAAATTTATTGTTTAGAGCAGGGATTAGCAAACTCTTTCTGGAAAGGATCAGGTAGTAAATATCTTTGGCTTAGTGGCCACATATAGTCTCTTTTGCACAGTCTTCTTTTTTTGTTTTTTAATTTTAACAAATAGTTAAAAATATAAAAATAATTGTTGGCTCTCAGTCTGTACAAAAACAGGTTCTAATCCACATTTGACTTTCTGGTAGTATTTTCCTGACCCCTGACTTAGAGGAATAAAATTACAAAATAAACATCTCCTTACCTTTGCTCCTTATCTCCCAAAGTCTATGAGAACTTAAGTGTGGATAATTTCATGGCTAAAAAGAAATGCAACAATGGTTTCCAAACTTTTTCTTTTCTTTTTTAAAAAACTTTTGTATTTATACACTTGTGTGTGTATGTATGCTTTTATGTATGTATGTATGTATTTATGTTGAGACTCTGGTTTTACATTGGAATTAGTATAATTTATATAGCACCTGAAACTCCACTCCTCTCCCATTCAAAACAATTTGTCTAAAGAACTTATTTTGGATCATGAGTAACGATAACATTACATTAAGAATAGTTTTGAAACCATTTACTATACATATTTTATATACATATGCGTAATTTTGTGGATTATTCTTATAAACAGAATTATAAGATACCCCTATGACTTTCAGTCTTTAATAAGCCTGGGACTGTGTCATATTATAGCAAACTGAGATTATCCAGGGGAACCTAATCTAGGCATGAGATTTTTACAAACAATAAGTTTTCTCCTTTGTGGCAGAAGAGAAATTTAGAGAGATTTAATACAAAAGAGATAGTCTGTTCTTGACTCTGAACATGGAAAGGACATGAGAGCAACCTCTAAGAACTGAGAGTGATGCTTGGCTGGCTATCAGCAAGAAAACAGAGAATTCATACTTACAGGGAACTAGATTCTGCCACAGCCTGAATGAACTTAGAAGCCATTTTTCCTCAGAGCCTTTAAATAAGAGCTTACCAAGACAACACCTTGATTTCAGCCTTGTGAGACCCTAAGCAGAACCCACCCAAGACCTCTCAGACTTCTGATTTATTGAACTGTGAGCTAAGAATTAGGTGTTGTTTTAAGTTGTAAAGTTGTGGTAATTTACTGGGCAATAATAGAAAACTTATATAGTTATCATGACTAACAAATTACTTGCAATACGCTACAACCGTGCCGTCACCTAGACTCAACAATCATCAAACCAAGGCCCTTCCTAATCCATCACATATTATTTTGAAACAAATACCACATAATATATAACTTCATCCTTAAATATTTCAACATTTTGTTCTGTGATGGTTAATTTTATGATAGGCCACATGGTGCTTAGATATTTAGTTAAACATTATTTCAGGGTGTGTCTGTAAGCGTGTTTCTGGATGAAATTAGCATTTGAATCTATAGACTGAGTAAAGTAGATTGCTCTCTCCAATATGAGTGGGCATCCTCCAACCCCTTGAGGGTCTGAATTGAACAAAAAGGCCTGACAATGAAACTCAGTGAGGCCATGTGGGGCTCCCAGGCACAGAGGCCCTTATGTCCCCAGTTTCTTGTAGGCAAGACCTCAGCCTCCATGACGTTCCCTGAGTTCCAAAGGGCAGATTCAATCAGTTGCTAATCAAGGGAGGAGCAGCCAAGAAACCACCTGAGCCAAGATTAAGGGGACCAGAGAAGATCATCAAGATTAGGAGACAGACCACCTGAGACAAGATTAAGGGAGTGCATTAGTCAGAGTTCTCTAGTGACAGAACAAATTTCAGAGGTAGTAAAATTTTTGGTTGCAAGAACCCCTTGTTGATCATTTACTAAAATGAGAGTGTAATAGATGAGAAGCTTTTTTTTGCAAATCATTAATGGATAGTTCTAGGTCTCTCATTTGATCTGCATGAATTTTGGTTTGCTGACATACCAGTTTCACAAAATGAAAGCATAGCTTGTAGTCCAAATCCCTATTTGTAGATTTTCTTTTTTCTTTTTCCTAAAAAATTTTTTTTTGCCTCTGTTCTATTCAGGGAATTGTATTCTTTAATCCACACTTTTGGTATTTTAACACTTACATTGTTACAGTTCATGATACACTAAAATGTGATCATTTCACAATATACACATAAATCATTATGTTGTACATCTTAAACTTATTCAATGTTATATGTCAATTATATCTCAATAAAACTAAAGTAAAAAAGAAAAGAAAAAAAAAACAACATGTGCTTTTACAGGATAAGTACTTGCTGGTCCTAAAAACGTATATAATTTACTTGTAGGAATACCAAAAGCAATTTTCTAGGTACCAACTCCCTGTCCAGCTATCTCCTGAAATGTGCTGGTTCTAGATATAGAAAGATGGAGATCAAAACCAGGGAAGAAAATGAGTGGTACACTACTTTGCTCATCTCATTTTTTTTTTTTCAGCAGGTGTGTTGAGTACATTGCTTTAAAGACTTGTATAAAATGAACAAGACAAAAATATCATTGCTCTTAAGATAATATCTATGAGAGGATTTTGTGTGAATGGGAGATTTATCAAACTAAACATATAAATAAACATGCCAAAGTCAAATTGCAAAAGTCAATTTCTCTAAAAGAAAATTAAAAAGCTTAGTGAAGGGCCAAAGACAATTTCTCTGACATAGTAACTAATGAGTTATGACCTGCAACATTAGACAGATTAGAGTCAAGCATGTGTTTGCTATTCCAGGCACAAAGAATCACATGTGCAAAATCCCTAAGGCAGGAATGTGTTTAAAGTGTTTGAAAACAGAAAACTACATGTGGCTCAGATACAATGAATGAGACAGAGAGTTGTTATAAGGAAAATTCTGATGGAATTTCACAGGAAGAGATTAGCTAGACCCCTGGGGTAGGATATAGTAGGATTATAGACTTGATTCTCAGCTCCACCAATAGACTTTAAAGGATTTTAGCAGAGGAAGGACACCGACTGAGGCAGTGGCTTTAAATACATATCTATTTTGTAAACGACTCAATTCTCATTTCTAGTTCACTTGATTTCCTGAAGTTGAGACTCACAAATCTGTAGTCAAATTTTCCACTTTGAGGCCTATGAGACATCTCAAAGCTAATAGTTCCCAAATACTTGATAACCTCCATGTTTACCTACATCTTCCAAAATATTCTATTTCTTGAAGTCTTCCCCATCTCATTTCAAATATGTATAAAAAAATTCACCTCTTTTTTCCTCCACCTCTGTCATTATGCTCAAGCAGGTCACTATCAATTTAATCAAGGATATTGCAAAAGCCTCTTCAATAATCTTCCCCATCCTTGCAGTCACAGCGATCCTTTAAAAACATAAATTAAATCCAGTGATGGCTTAGCAAAAGATCTTCCAGTGCTTTCACTGGAAGCTTCAGATAAAATGTGAAAGACTTAACCAACTGTCAACACAATCTTGCCTGATCTAGCCAAGCAGGCTCCTCCGCCCTCATCATCTTCTAGATTCCTCCTTTGTCACTCTGCTCCTGCTACACTCTTCCTGCGGCTAAATCACAAGCATGTGCCTTCCTTAAAGATTTGCATTGTTGTTCTCTCCTCTTGGTAGAATCTTTTCCCAGGTATCCACATGGCTCTTTTCTTCATTCCTTCGTGTAGCTAGCTGATCAAGATCACTATATCTGAGACTTACTTATTTTTCGCTAACTCCAGCCTCCATTCCTTCACCATCACTCTGTATTCCCTTTCTCGGCTTTATTTTTCTTCAGAGCTCTTATCTCCAGCCAACATATTATATATTTCTCTGTAATATCTCCCTCCAATACAATATAAACTTATTGAAATCAAGGTCCTTGTTTTGTTTACTGCTGTGTAGTCACAACCTAAGGCATCTCTTAGGAATGTAATAGATAATCAATACTTATTTGTTGCTTGGATATTGCCTTAAAAAAGTTCAACTTGCCTACTATGAGAAGAATATATCACAGCTAAGAGATTAAGATGCTGGGAAACTACTTTGGAGAGATTTCAGAGTAGAATAGTCTTGAAAGGAAATGGTGTTGATTTGGACTATGTTGGTAATAATATAGATGAGGAGATTTGGAGATATTTCTGAAATATGTTTGAGATAAAGCACATAGAAATTATTCCTGAAATTGAGGGGAAAAAGGAGAAGGGAATTGTAACCTTTGGGCTCATGGTGGTGCAATTATGAACAGATAATAAGTTAAGGGTTGGGTGGAGATGGAATCGAGACTTTGATTTTTGTCATTTATTTCAGATGCCTATTCCACAGCACAGTTAGTTATTTGAGTTTTGATTTCACTAAAAAGGGTAGAGATATAAATTTGAGAGTCCTGGTATAAGAGATTGCTGTCATTCTTCACTCCCTTCTTCTTCCTGTAACCTAGTACAGTAGATGAATTAAGCACCCCTAATACAGTGATCTGGACTTGGCCAATATGCCTTGCTGTAACCAATGGAACATTAAGAAAGATGATATAAGTGGATTCTTGCCTGGCTGAGTTTGTCACCTTGCACTTTGGCCATCTTCCAACAGAGGACAATACCCCTAGCAGCTGTCAGATCAAGGAGAATGAAAAGGCACATGAAGCAAGCCTGCACAATGCAGATTGGACATGAATCTAACTGATCCCAGGAGAATTGCAGTTAATTGCACACTCATGGGAGAAATAAATGCCTAGAGAGTTTTGTGGTTGACTTTTCTGCAGCATTACTGCAATAGACACCTGGCATATACCGTAGCAATTGGCTTGTAAATGGTAGTAAGAATCAAAGTGTGAATTTAGGTCCTCTGGGCAGAGAGGAAACAGAAGGGGAGAGTCTAGAGCCAATACTAAGGCACCCAAGCATTTTGAGATTATATTGAAAGAGGAGCAGAAGGAGATGAAGATTGGTTAATTTTGTGTATGTATATGTAGGAACTCAAGAAAGGAGGGAAGCAATCGTTAACTGCATTGAATGAGGCTAAAAAGTAAAATAAATTGATAATAAAGAATAATTTCTTATATTTAATAGCACTGAACACAGAGCAGCACCAACAAAGATATTAAAAAAACAGCTGCTGTGTTCTCTTTATAATATAGTTCTTTTGTCTTTGAGTTAAGGAATTCATCAAGTAAGAATAAAATATCTGTCTTTTTTTTCACATTCGATAAATCTTATGAAGTGGAATAGTGATATGCTGAAGCCTGGGTAGTTTTCTTTTTCCCTTCTTCTCCCAATTTTAAACCATATCATTTTAATTAGTAGCACTTAAAAATTTATTACATTAAAAAAAATGAGTGCTTGTATGGAATTATGTTAGGCAAAATTTACATAGTCAAATTGTATTATACTCATGGACTTGCATAGTTTTCTGTGTCTCCATGAGTGTTTTACTGCGAGGTAGGAGATATGTGACCTAATACTGTGGTCTTTAATTTAACCTTTTTCACTTTGCAAATGTTTAACTTTGTCTAATTGATATTTTTATTTTTCTTCACAGAAGGCATGTGACTCATCTCACAATGTAAACTAATCTGAAAATAATATATTAATAAAGTTGTATTCTATATCTCTGAAATATATTTTTCTCTGAAATTCATCACTGAGGATTTATACATTAATCAGTTATTTTATTTCCACAATTTCAGTTACAATTTTAATTTTAATCATATTGTCTTAAAATCAAAAGTATTGAATTCATTTCTAATATTGTGTTTCTTAAGTCTTAATTAACATGTTTCTTTATAATTATATTTCTTTTTGTCCTGTGCCAACATATTTCTTTTTTTTAATAAATTTATTTAGTTATTTATTTATTTATGGCTGTGTTGGGTTTTTTGCTGCTGCACGCAGGCTTTCTCTAGTTGCAGTGAGTGGGGGCTACTCTTTGTTGCAGTGTGTGGGCTTCCAATTGCAGTGGTTTCTCTTGTTGCGGAGCACGGGCTCTAGGTGTGTGGGCTTCAGTAGATGTGGCACACAGGCTCAGTAGTTGTGGCATATGACAGGCTTAGTTGCTCCACAGCATGTGGGATCTTCCTGGACCAGGGATCAAACCCATGTCCCCTGCATTGGCAGGTGGATTCTTAACCACTACACCACCAGGGAAGTCCCCAACCTATTTCTTTTTAGCTCCTTCTCTCTGAGCTTGCTCACCTTCTGCTTTTCTCTTTAGCTCCCTGCTTCCTTCCTCTTTCTCACGCATGCTTTCACTTGTGCACACACACAGACACACACATTCCAAACACTTCTATGCCTGTCTTCTGACAAAGTGAAAATGAAAAGGGGATTTATAGATTTTTGTGAAGTGTCACTGAGTGTTTTATAACAAAATGTGGAGTTTAATCACAAGACACTTTATTACTGATTAGAGATTACTATTTAAAAAGAAAAAAAAGGTACTATGGAAAATTTTTCCTGAAAAAGCAGTGAAGTACTCCATTTTTTTCATATTATCTTGAAATAGAGTTTTAAAAAGCACTCCAGCAAGCTTCTTTGATTTGCCCGTGTGTGAAAGTAATTTTTTTTTGAAACTTATTGTACCGTGGTGTAGTGGAGTACTTATGAAGTATTTTGTGCTTTACGAAAGTACAGTTTCTTCAACTTCTGTTAGATATGTTCGGTTCTTTAGTTATGCTTTTAATTTTAAAATATTTATTTTTAGAAATCATTCTCAGTCCCGAGTCACACCATATAACTAGTCTTTTCCATTTTTAATGCAAAGGGAGAGAAAATTGCATAATTTGGTAAGCTTGTTTTTCTGCATTGCTTTTATACTGACATATCTAAATCTTAAGTGTACACTACAATTTTAATGATTAGACAGGAGGAAGAATAAGGAGGAGCATTTCAATTGATAGCACAAGGGTTTTTCATTTTCTTGATAAGGAATTTCATACCTTTCCCTTCTCCAGATGATTTACTGGGTTATTTTCATCTCCCCCACCCACTCATAATCACTGTTTTATTGTTATTTTGTTAAGATAGATTAAGTATATTGTTTGTCCTGAAAGGGCTCTGGCTTACATCTATTCCTTTTTTTTTTTTTTTTTTTTTGTGGTACGCGGGCCTCTCATTGTTGTGGCCTCTCCTGTCGTGGAGCACAGGCTCCAGACGTGCAGGCTCAGCGGCCATGGCCCACAGACCCAGCCGCTCCGCGGCACGTGGGATCCTCCCAGACCGGGGCATGAACCCGTGTCCCCTGCATCAGCAGGCAGACTCTCAACCACTGTGCCACCAGGGAAGCCCCTACATCTATTCTTAACCCAATTTTTATGAATGAAGACACTGAGATTCAGAGACAATATAAATAACTTATAGTTGATCACTCACATGTATGCTCTGACACACACATTACTATTAGATTCCAAAGCTTGATTTTGTTCTACCACGCTGTGGTTCTTTATTTAATGTTTTCCTGAATGTTTTCCTTGTTGGTAATTTTATTCATCCATTGAAGTCAATACCAGCTATAAGTTAAGCTTTATTCTTAGTCTAAGTGACCAATTTGAACTTGACTCTCTGGGAATATAGTATCTTCAGGACCGTGATTCATTGACTCAACACTAAACTAGCCTTGGTACAGATTCCATCCTGACTGTAGTAACCAAGTCCCAGTAGCTGGAACCCTGCACCAAATCCCTGGGTTCTTATTCCTTCCACTTTCATACCAAGTTTCCAATCTCCCAATAAATCATTTTTCCCTTTTCCTAAACTTCTTTCTCTGCTATAAGAGGTACTGGAGATGCAAGACTAGAAAGTCCCTTGTATCTAGTCTCTATTAATTGTTATGGGGATACACAAACTATCAGTCTCCTTAACACTTGCATACCCATTCCACATTTAATACACTTATAAGTCTTCTATTAATTGCTATTGGAAGTAAAGTCACACATTCCTGTAAGACTATCCTAAGTATTATCAATTTCCTGGCCTACTCTAACTTCAATTTAGGATTAACTCTTCTAAACTCCAAATCCTAGCCTTGCCTTATTTGTCTTGTTTTTGCTGAGTGTCGCTTATTTAATATTCTTTACAACAATGCTCTTACTATGCAGTATAATGATGTACTACTGTAATATCAACTTGAATGAAATCACATCTTCAGAAGATAAATAATATTCAACCAGTGGAATATCTATGCAATGGAACACTACTCATGAATAAAAAGGAATGTATTGATATAAATAAAAATTTGGATGAATCTCAAAGGCCGAGGAAAGAAACCAGCCTCAAAACATTACATACTATTTGATTCCATTATATGAAATTCTTGTAGAGATCAAACTATAGTGATGGAGAGCAAATCAGTGAATGTCCCTGGTCTGGAGTGGGTGGAGAGTGTGACTATAAAGGAATAGTAGCATTTTGGAACAGTTTGCTAGCTTGATTATAGTTGTCTGTACACATATTCAAGCATGTATTAAAGTCCATAGAATGCACAAGAAAAGAAAAAAGTCAATTTTACTGTAAGTCAATTCTAGCTTGTTTAAAAATAAAATTTAAAAAATAGTACTGTGGCTTTCTTTTTGTTCATTCAGAAGATAATAAAAAAAAAATAATGGTGATAGGAATAAGGCAAAAAAAATTAGACAGAAAGGTCAGGGAAAGTATTCTGAGGAGATGAAGTCTAAGCAGAAATTTGGATGACAAGAGAGATCACCGATATGAGGATCTGGATCAGATGGATTCTAGACATGGGTGAGGGCATATGCAGAGTTAAGGACGGAATACATTTTGTGTGTCTAAATGAGAGGAAGGGCTAATGTGGGTGGCACACAGTGGGGATAGGAAGGAAGGTGGCATTAGCAAGAGGTCACAGAGACTTTAGTTAAGAAAGCTTCACTGAATGGATGAATCCTAAGTAGAAAAATACATAGTTGAATAAAATACCTTTTTCCATAAAAGGAGCCAAAGACCAAGAGGAAAAGGTTACATGTAATATGATTGTAAAAATGTGACATTCTGGAAAAAACAAAACTATGGGGACAGTAAAAAGATTAGTACATGCCAGGGGCTGAGGTGCAGAGGAGGGTTGAACAGGTGGAGTACAGAGGATTTTTATGGCAGTGAAAATATCCCCTATGATACAATAATGATGGCACATATTGTAAATTTGTCCAAACTCACTGATTGTACAACAGGAGTGAATGCTGATGTAAACTATGGACTTTGGGTGATTATGATTTGTCAATGTCAGTTCAGCAATTTTTTCAAATGTCATCATTCTGGCAAGGGATGTTGATAATGGCAAAGGCTATGCAGGTAGTGTATGGAACATCTCTGCACTGTCCCCTTAATTTTGGTGTGAACTTAAAACTGCTCCACCCCCAAAAAATAAAACTTTAAAAATAAATAATCTAAAACAAAACAAACTAAAATTTTAATATTCTCCCTGTAAGAAAATTCTTAACTGTTTTAACTCTTCTACCAAGGTCATTGATTTGGCATGAAATTTATAGTGTCTTGGTAGCTTTTTTTCTCCCCTTACTCCTTCCTTCCCTCCCTCTTTCCTTTCATTCCTTTCTATCTTTGTATGTTATTTTTATATTTTTAATTACTTTTTAATTCTTTCTGCCATGTCACCATAATCAAAATACAAATACTTTAAAAGCAAGAGTGTATCTAAAACTTACTTGCAGTCTCATGACAAAAGATAGTGTCTTCAGCATAGTAGACACTTGGTGGATATTAGTCAGATTTTTGTTTGCTTCTAAACATTTTCCTAAAATTTATATATTGTAGAAAGAAATATGATTTAAAGTTTTCTCTGGATAAGTTTTCTAACATATTAGAAACACAAATGTTTCTAATACATTTTGTGTTCATCTCAGTAATGCTTTCTCCACTTCAACAGGAGTAAGAAAGTTATCAAGATATTTAAAAAAAAAAAGTGGTTCTATAGAAAAAGTATTGAACAGTCATTTATATATATTTAGATTAGGAAAAAAGAAGGTTAAGGAGATAATTAATACTTGTTTTCAAGTGTACTAAGCTTGATTATACAAATCATGCTGACCATGTTTTTCTAAATTTATAAAGGTCACAACAAGGAAAAAAAATCATCATAAGTTGCTGCAACACTACTAATTAGACATAAGGAAGAAAAAAAGTATTTAACCATGATGGTAATTAATTACTCAGGCAAGCTATCATGGAGATTGTAGAATTCTAATCCTAGAAAATGAAAAAATACATATGTATAGTCTTAGATCATTTCTATTAAAGCAAAAGTCTAGTACAAATTAACCCTCTAGGATTATAGCCTCTCTAGAAGAGAAAAATAAAACTCCTTGAAATTAATTAGAAATCCTTTGTGAAATTAATAAAGTTGCTTATCTTTAAAAACTCAGTGTATTAATGTGTAAAATTATTTTCAAATTATTTTTATTAGAGTAGTTTTATTAATTAAATATAATAACATTTCTGAGTGTTTTCTAAGTAAATTGAAAGTACTAAAATGTAAAATGACTTTATATTAGTCTCTATCTTCTATATATTTGACATTTCCAATTAAACATATTTTCTATAAGTAAAGGGAGAATATTTTATATGTCTTAACTTGTCTTGGAGTTTAGTGCACAACTAGGCACAAAGAGAATCATTGTACTGGATCATATGTCTTAAAGTCATATCCATATTCTACATATTGATCGATAACAACTTATCAAAAACATCCAACATTGTGGTAGGTTATGTAGGGTATATAAAAGAAGTATAAAACAATGTCCTCTATCAAAAAAGAAAGATAAACATTACAGGATATGATAACTGGCATGAAAGACTTATTTTGTAAGAAGTTATACCATTAGATATAAAATTAGATTTTAGATCTTCAAGGATGGACAGGTCAGCAGCAAGTGAACAGTTGAGGAAAGCTTCATTTACTTATTTATCAAGTATCATTCAGGTTTCTCCTGTTTCAGTTTCTTCTGGGTAGAGAGTTACTGACCTAGAACCCTGGCTTTTATATAGAAGGTAAGACTGGGGCAGTGATGACCATTGTGGTGAAAAACAACGTAAAAGCATCGAGTGGATATGAGTATGGTGTGATTTCAGGATGTTCTGTTAAATGCTTGAGATCACTAAGAATTATGTTGGCTGGGCATAATGGTGTCAGCTTTTAGAGGAGTTTATGAGCTAGACAATGCAGTAATGAATGGAATAGGAAATGTTACCTTAGAAAAGGAAAAATTATGTTGGATCAAGTCTCCTTACACTACTAAAGGTAGTGAATGACTCTAATGTTTAGGTGCTTGAAGCCCAGTTCAGAGTGATCAGGCCTTTTATTTTAAACTGTGATATGTTAACAGAATTGGTTGAAAACATTTCATTTTGGGAGGGGGGGAGAGACATGAAAATATGGCACATAATTTTATGATAATCTTAAAAGATTTAGCATATGCAGAACGATAGTTTAGAATTGTGGCAATTCTATTTTCCATCAACTGCATATTTTTATTTAAGATTGCTACCAGTAGTACAGAACTGTTATACTCCAAGTCCTTATTTTTGGATTTACTTTTCCCCTATAGGAAACTCTCATAAATGAAACATTATCATACAACAGCCATTAAAAACTTTTCAGAAATTTCTTCTTTCTGTATACAAACTTTAGTTTCTTTCTGAAAACATTTTTACATAACCTATAGAAATATCCTTAAGGAAGTATGACGTTGCCCTCCAATAATCACAACATTTACCTGTCTAGTTTAAGACTAAAAATGTGCAAATAAAATCTATGGATAAATAAGAAAATTTCCCCCTGCCTAAAAATCACAGCTTATTTGGTTAGAAACCCAATGCTTGACTTCATCCTTTCAAATCTAATGTTTCTTTTTAAAATGCAAATCTTTCCTGGATTGGATTAGTCATATTCTGAGGCATCATTAATTTCTATCTGAATTACCAGTTAAGATCTCGGCAGGTATTAATTAGCAACCAAAAACAAAAAGAGATTCCAAAACACGTTCTTGGTTTGTAAGCAAGTTCTTAGAGAGGAAGAAGGCAGTCTACGAAAAAGAATATCCTTGTTTCCTGAAAGAGTGGGAATCACTACATATTGTACACTTCATAAACTGGATAAGGTATGCTATAGATTCTAACCTAAATATGTTGTACTTCAAGTCTATAAAAGAATTTTCTTCTTTATTCTTTTATTCAGGTGGTTCTTAATCCAATTGTCATCAGTATTCTAATATTCTGCTTCAAAATGTTCTGGGCAGTAATAGATTTTCCATTTCTGAGGCAGGGCCAAAGTGTGGTAGAGAGAGGGGCCCAGTTGAACACATTAGCCCATGCCAGGAGAAGCCATTTGTAAATTGGGCTAAATCAGACTGTGGGCTCATCTGAGGAGCAGGGGGCAAATAGCTACTGAAAGAAAGGATAGTATTTATATTAAACTTTCAAGACCTTGTAACTATAAAACACTAGTTAATCTTCAGATTCCTAGGAGTACAAATGAGGTATTGGTTAGATGAAGCAAAATGAAGACCATAAGAGATGAAGAAACAGTTTTCAATAAGGCAAACAGGGACCAAGCTATCATTCCAAGAATTAGTTTCTGAATAACCTGAGGTCCCAGGGACCTGTCTATAGCAATAAGTGTTGGCTGACTGGGGAGGGAAAGTCAAGTTGGTTTCAAGACATGAGGTAAGCCCAGCAGAAAGAATATCACACTAAGAGAAAGGAGACAAAAAGCCTGATTTTCTTTTTCTTTGTTTTTCTTATCAGTCTCATGACCTTAAGCAAGTTATTTCATATTCACACAGACCTCAGTCGATAGTGCACACATATGGGACCAGGAGTACGTAGGACATTGGGGATGCAGAAATGAATAAGACATCGACATAATAATATGGCACATGCCTGAAGGAAGCTGACTAGACTAGAGGATATTATAAAATCCCTTTATGTCATCTTGCTAGAGATGCAATAAAAAATTCTTTATAACTGGTTTTTGTATCTTTGGTTTGTTTTGTTTGTGCTGAAAAGTCACCTCAATAAATTGGGAAAAAGTATCTTTGCTAGCAGAGAATCTAAAAGAAGTGTATGTATATGTGTGGGCCCATTGGAAATTTTTTCCATAGTTCTTATTTTTTTTAAATAGTGTATTCAATTTTATGACTAGGCAACATAACCAGGTCATTTTCTAATAGCAACTAAGGTATATTATAGGGACTGAGAACCATATCCTAGTTTTGATTTTGAGGCTTACTTGATTTGATTTTTTTGTCAAAGTGAGATATGCCTATGTTGGGCAAAATTTACAATGGGACTTTTTCCCCCCTAGATCATATTACAGAAGGTCTATTCTTTATTTGATTTATAAGTAAAATCCTTGACAGTGGGCTCCCTCTGTCTCCTATATGCAATCATCATCAAAATCTTTCATTTTTACTTTCTAAACGTATTTTTTCAAAGCCATCTACTTCTCTTCAGGCTGAGACTATCATCCACAATTTTGGCTTCCTTTCTAATGTCGCCACATCTTTTGTAAACCCTTCTAATCCATTCCTCAAACAGCAGGCAGGAGATCTGTTCACACTGTAAATGTGATCATCTCATGCCAGTGCCTAAAATCTTTCAGCAGCTTCCTTTTCCTATTTTTAAATATACATAAATGTTTACACACACACACACGCACGCACACGCACACACACACACACACACACGCACACACACATATACTGGCTTGCCATCTCTCTTCTGCCTATTTCCCCAATCCGTTCTCTTTCTATCGATATGGTCTATGGTCTATCAGTCCTTCCGAAGCACAATATTTCATTTTACTCAGGATCTTCTCTAAAGCTACTTTCCTCTTGACATGTCTTCTTCGTATTCAGTACTAAGCAAATTCTTCTTAATTATGTAAGATTTAGATTAAATAGCACTTCCTCAGGAACCTTCATTATCACCTCAACCTGGATTAGGTTTCTTTCTCTTTATATAGTTTAATCATTCTCTATACATTTACTTTATATATCTATAAAAATGACAATTATGATACATTAATAAGTAAATTAATAATATAGTATTTATTTCCATAGGAAGACAACTTCGAAAAATTATTTTAAAAAACACATCAGAGCTAGGCTTTAGTGTTTTAGAGGTCTTGCCTCCCTTAGACAAGGGGAGATTTAACATCTTTTATATGTGTCACAAATGCCTAACCTTTAAAACGTCTCCATGCTGGTCTTGGTTCCTGAGACCTGTTTCTTTTGTAGGCATTTTAATGTATCCATTCCCTGAAGAAGGAAACAGAGCTTTCATGCTTCCATTATAAAACCAGGGAGGAGCTAGTTGCCTAAAATATTTTTTGTACTCAGTCTCTTCCATTTGATGTTATGCTCAATGAGTACAAGAATTATGCTTGATTATATTCCCAGACTCTGGTACTGTACCTCATATATACTAAAAATTCAACAAATGTTATAAATGGTAACTAGAACTTATTATTCCAATGCTGCTTCTACCTAAACTTTTTATCTTACTTCCATCCTTAGATTCACCTCAGTTAATCCTTGAAGTATTTAGATTTATATTTACCATTCTTATAATAAATGTTTGCTTCAATGAATAGCATATGCATGTATAGATTTGAAGTCAGAAGGTTTATGTGTCCAACAGTGTTTTACATTCCACAGCTCTAATAAATTTTGAAACCACTAACAGTTTTTTACTCAATAACTTCTAATTAGTTTTTTGAAAAACAAAAGAGGCATTGAGGGGTAATTGAATTTATCCAATTTAAGTATTCACATTTCAAGAGACAGAGCCAGAGCAAGTACTAAAGAGAAAACAGAATAAAAACATTAAGAGAAGAAGCATGACACCACCAATTTTTTCATTTGAGACATTTTCTGACATAAATCTGTTTTCACACAATATGTTCAACAGTTCTCATTCCAAATTAAAGCACATTAACTTTCAATCATACATAAAATGTCAGTTCTTAGCCAAAGAACAGAAAAATTCTTTAAAAAACTTACATGGATAAATTAAAGCCTGATGTTAGCTCTGCCAAACCCTCTAGCAGAATTACTTTAATGAATTTCAATATAACCAAAAGAAAGAAATTACAGTTCAAAAAATTAGTAAAATACATTTTAGTTTTGAGTTTTTTCCTCCATGACTTACTTGAAAAAAAGAAAATTGGGAGAAAGTGTAACCGTAAAATGTTTTGCAAACTAAAGCTTGTATTAATATTCAAAATACAGATGAAGGTAAAATAGATTTTAAAATACGTTATAAAATGTTTTTTCTCTCCTACCATGTCTTCGATTTTAAATAAGAATCTCATTAAAAATTGAAATAAATTCGTTATTTATGCAACAAAGTTAAAGACTTAACAATTTCTGAAGAGAGGTAGGACAATGTTGTTGTTTTTTACTAAGAAGCTTAAAGAAAGAGACTAAGACATTTGGCTTTTATTTAACAAGTGTTTTCTACTGATTCTTCCAAAAAGGCTATTTGTGCAAATAGGTTTGAAGAATCCTTAAAATGATCAAGAAAATTAATCAGAATCATAAAATAATGTTCAGGGAAAATAATCATTAAAACCAGAACTCTTGCTGTTATAAAGAGTAAAGAACAGTTTGCAAATTGATAATTTTATTTTTCAGTGATCTTAATCTGTGTGAGGCATAAATATCACCACAACCACCTTATCATTGTGGGTTTAACACAAATGCATGCGGAAACACTAGTTTTCTCTTTGCCCAAATTGCTCTACTCTTTCTTGTGTTCTTTAAAATTACAGTTCTTGAATAGAGAAATATCCCTTTCTCTACGAAGCCTTGCTTTTTGAACATCTTCACCTCAATCCCTGCCCCAAACGACATACTCATTTATGGATAATAAGCTGCCTTCTCACCGGGTTTCCATAACACTCCTCTCTCAGCCTTTATATTTTGTTTGCATGAGCTTCTTACTTCTACAGCCCCCAAACCATCAAAGTCAGAGCATTTCTTTTATATATCTATGGATTGGAATCTAGCCCAGCACCTATGTCAAAGTAGGCACTTCCGACATGTTGAGCATTTTAATGTATTATGTAAAATCTAGGTTAGTGAACAGTTTATATACTTATAATTAAGAAAACCTACATGTGCGTCCCGTAAACTATTTCCTTTAGAGTATTTCATTAGTTCCATTTTGAATATATGTCACTTTGACATGAGGGGTTTTCTTTGTTTTGTTTTGTTTTTTAATATCCACAAGGATGTCTTTAAACCAGGGGCAGCAAAGTCTTGCACCAAAAGGAACAGGAAAACTAGTACAATTGAAGTAAAATAATAAAAATGAATGAAAAATATCTGGTATGCAACAGGCAGTAGTGAGGATTATGGCCAAATAACATTTATTTTTGCCATTCTAAAGGAGGTAGCTACTATTCACTTCCAGACAACTGCTGCACAGAAAGAGTATATTTTTGCTGAAAATCAGTATATATCCTGATTTTCTATTAGAAATTAGATCTTACATTAATTTGCATCTCACTCATGACGTATTTATGGCAATTTTTCCTTCATTTGTTTTCCTTATGCAACTTCTCAAACTTAGGCCATTACTAGCTTTTATCTAAACTATGACACTAAGAATGACCCTCTTACTTATTCAAGCTAAGATAGGAAAGAGGTAAATATGTTCAGTTTCCAATGTCATACTTCTGTTGAACATCCTCTCACTTTCTACTCCCTATAAGAGAAATCCAAGGGTCCCATCCTGGGGTTCTCAGGTCTAACACCAGTCGCCTAATTCACAGTTATACATTTTCTCATACTTCATAATTTGGAGCGAACAATCAATCAATAACTAAAAGCACTGTGTTGCTGTAAAGGCAGAAATTTCTTTTTCTTCTTCCCTTCGAGGTTCTTTGGTGGGTCGAATAATTAAATTGACAAAACAGATTAATAGGAGAAAAACAAATTTTGTACACATGGGATCCCCATAAAAATATGAGACTCAAAGGCACTCAGGCAACTACAGCTTATATGCCACTCTGAGCTAAGTAGTGGGATAGGGGCCTAGAGCTTCGAAGGGAAGGAGGGTAATTCAAAGGACAGTAAGAAGTATGTACATGTCAATCCCAAACTCCCTAACTATCCTCCCCCCCACCTCTCCCCCATGGTAGCCATAAGTTCGCTCATTGCTATTTTTTAAATGAATAACTAACAAGGACCTACTGTATAGCACAGAGAACTCTGCTCAGTATTATGTAACAATCTAAATGAGAAAATTATTTGTAAAAGAATAGGTACATGTATATATATATATAACTGAAACACTTTGCTGTACACCTGAAACTAACACAACATTGTTATTCAACTATATTCCAATACAAAATAAAAAGTTAAAAAAAAAAGGGACAGTAAGAAGAGCAGATATTTGGTAATCAGATGTTTGCCTGGCCATGCAGGTAATTCTTTCAGATAAAAAAAGTTATCTCTGGTAATAGTTCTGTCTCTGGGCTAGGCCCCATCAAAATTCTTTTAGGCAGTTAAGGTAGAGGTAAAAGTTTTCCTGAGTCTACTGGGCCCAAATTGTCTTCAGCTTGAAATAATCTACATGCCAAAGTGGCATATTCTGGAGAGCTATATTCTGCTCCCCTTCATTGTCTTTGTGTTTGAGTCTGTAAAGCACTCTCTTAAATGCAATCTGCAAGGGGACTTAAGGAATCTGTTTCTTAATTAAGATCCACATACTTGATTAAGTGAGGGTCTGATTTAACACATATACTATTTGATTCATAAATTACTTTTCACATATCAAACACATTCATTCTATAGACTGAAGGAGCAAATATATTTTACATGTTTCTAGATTGTTTGGATTCAGAGATTACATGAGTATTTTTAATAATTTAAAACATTATTTCAAGTAATAATTTGCATTGAATAACTTTAGGAAGGACCTTAGGAAGTAGAGACTCTTGCTTTTTCCTTATTAAAGATAAGAATCAGAGGGCTTCCCTGGTGGCGCAGTGGTTGAGAGTCCGCCTGCCAATGCCGGGGACACAGGTTCGTGCACCCGGTCCGGGAAGATCCCTACATGCCGTGGAGCGGCTGTGCCCGTGAGCCATGGCCGCTGAGCCTGCGCGTCCGGAGCCTGTGCTCCGCAACGAGTGAGGCCACAACGGTGAGAGGCCCGCGTACAGCATAAAAAAAAAAAAAAAAAAAAAAGATAAGAATCAGAATCTTGTGCAGTTTTTAAAACTCTCATTTCCTTTTTTAAAAATAAATTTATGTATGTATGTATGTATGTATGTATTTATTTTTGGCTGTGCTGGTTCTTCGTTGCTGTGTGCAGGGTTTCTGTAGTTGAGGCGAGCGGGGGCTACTTTTCATTGCAGTGCGTGGGCTTCTCATTGCGGTCGCTTCTCTTGTCGCGGAACACGGGCTCTAGGCGCGCAGGCTTCAGTAATTGTGGCTCGCGGGCTCTAGAGCACAGGCTCAATAGTTGTGGCGCAAGGGCTTAGTTGCTCTGTGGCGTGTGGGATCTTTCTGGACCAGGGCTCAGAACTGTGTCCCCTGTATTGGCAGGCAGATTCTTAACCACTGCGCCACCAGGGAAGTCCAGAATCTTATACATTTAAAGTGAGTTCTTTTATCCATATTTTGTCCTTTTTCCCGTCTTTTATAATCATTGGAATAGAAATGTTCTACATTGATTTACTGATCATTTTTAGTTCAGTGCTCTGATAATTCACATTTGACTTTATAAAATCTTGGTCTTAAAGTTTTATTATGACCGATAATTTCTATCAATTTTATCCAAAGCCAAAGTATATTTTATTAAATTTTCTATTTATAAGAATGAAAAGCTTTCTCACTGTTCTTCTAACATGCCTTGCAGGTACTCACATCTTCATGTTTCTTATTCCTAAACCTAACTTCTCCTTAATTTATATACTATGAAGCGTGGAAACTCTTAACATTTTTAAAACCTCCTTCAGGTGATAGTAATCCATTTTCATGAACTCTTTGCATTATGTTATATTCCATTGTTTGAAATTTTTAGCCAATTTTTCCCCAAAATTACTGTAAGTAAGCAGCACAAGAACAATCTTTTTCCCTCTTATATGTGCTATAATTAGCATAGTACCTTGAATATTATAATTGGTTAGAGAAAAACAAATAGCGTATATTAATGCATATATGTGGAATCTAGAAAAATGGTATAGATGAACTTATTTGCAAAGCAGAAATAGAGACACAGATGTAGCGAACAAATGTACAGATATTAAGGGGGGAAGCGAGGGTGGGATGAATTGGGAGATTAGGATTGACATACATACACTACTATGTATAAAATAGATAACTAATGAGAACAGACTGTATAGCACATGGAACTCTACTCAATTGCTCTGTGTTGACCTAAATGGGAAGGGAATTCAAGGAAGAGGGGATAAATATATACGTGTGGCTGATTCACTTTGCTGTACAGCAGAAACTAACACACCATTGTAAAGCATCTATACTCCAATAAAAAAAAAGTTATAGACCAATTTCTTACTCTAAAAAAAAAAAATTAGGCTTGCATTCTAACTTGGAACACAAAATTTGACTAAAGTTTCCAGTAAATCAAAACAGAAACAGAACAGTTGTTATAATGTTCTCATTATCTAATAAAAGGAAGTAAATAAATTCATAAAGAAAGGGAAAACACACTTTTAGTGGCTGTAAATGTAAAGAGAAATTCATTATGTACATTTTTTTGAACAACCTAACAGACATGCCTTTAATAGCAGTATCACAACATATTAGACTTAGATTTTTCATCTAGTTGTTTCTTATGTCTATTCACAATAAATACAATAAGCATGATGCAGAATCAAATTTCTATGAGGGGATCTCTGTAGGATAAAAATTATATTACATCATAGGTTTAAGAGTTCTTGCTGTCAGAAAAAAAAAAAAACCTTGCATAATTTTATATCCCTGAAGGGGTAAAACTGTAGGTAGAATAGGAGATTGAAATGCTAGAAGTAGGTTGAAGGAAATGATAAAGGTAATTCGATTTACCTAAGGAGAAAAAAATCAGAGGACTCTAATGTGGGAGATGTATGATTAGACTTGTGCTTTAGAAAGATAACTCAGATTGTTTGTACCACCACTTTGAGTTCATATATTTATCCTATTGAAATAATCACACAGCTATATCTTAGAGACTTCTATAGAAGCAACGTTTGACTTAAAAACTTAAAATTTGTGACCATAGATTAGGAATTGGTTACATGATATGCTCTAAATCCATATTAAGAAATACTCTATAGTACAGCAAAATGAAGAAGATTTGTGCTCACAGGTAAAAGATCTACAAAATATGCTAATAAAAGAAAGAGGTTCAATCTCAGATTTTCACCCCAGGATATAGAATTATGGAAGCAGGGTCTTTCACACACGGAAAGAAAGAGTTGGACTAACTTTTTCAATGTTTTTCACCCCTTGGGAATCTGCATTTACAGAGTAACCAACTGGACCAAAATCTAAAGAGAGATGGTGCCTGCAGAGAGAGAGAGAGAGAGACAGGGAGAGAGAGACAAAGAGACAGAGCCTGTAAGAGCTGAGCTAGAAAATCTGACACGGGGTGAAGACTTGAGTGTGAGTAGGCAGAAGAGGATGAAACCTCTGATGTTGCAGTAATTGGGAGAATTCATTAACTTCTTGACAGCTTTCTCCACAAACACTAAAGACATGGAAAGACTTGGAAAGAGGTCAGTAATCTTCACTGTGGTGCAGACTTGTAAAGGAGAGCAGCAGCTCTTGAGGGGTGCAAAGCTCCACCAGGAATTTTCTTCCAGTCTGCACTACAGAGCAGAAGACTGAAGGTGCGGGGAAATGTTAACAAGGGCTACTGCCATTAGGGCACTGGTGAAAACTTCATGCAGATAGCTGAAGAGTTCAATCAGGAGGAAGACAAAAAAGAAAAGGAAACACTTCTGAAAATTGTAAAGCACTATAGAATTTAAAGAATCTTTTATTCAATTAAAAAAAAAAGTTTACAAAAAAAGAAAAGGAAGCAAACACATTTGAAAAGCAACTACTCTTGGGGGAGGAGCATGATTTTACATTGTACCCAGAATCAGTGAGACTAAGTGGTATAGCCCTCCTGGAAAATTCTTTGGCAGGCTATTGAGGAAGATTTTAAGTGACAAATTCAGCTCATTTCTAGATATAGAGCTGTTCTGGTTTTTCATTTCATCTTTAGTTGTGATTATTTGTGTTCTTTTGTTTTTTTTAAGAATTAGTTCATTTCCTCTACATAATTTTGATGTCTTCAGTCTGTAGTAGCACATCTTTCATGTCTCATATTGCTAATTTGTGTCTTATTTTTCCAGTTTTGTTGGATGTTCACCCAACTTTTTTTTTTTTTCCAAAAAACCAGCTTTAGGTGTCCTTGATTTTCTCTATTGTTTTCCTCTTTTCAATTTTATTTCTACTCCCATCTTCATTATTTCCTTCATTCCACATACTTAGATTTATTTTGTTCTTCTTTACTAGGTTTGTAAGGAGGAAGCTAAGATTATTATTGGTTTGAGACCTTTCTTCTTTTCTAATATAAGCACTTAATCATAGAAATTTTCCCTTAAGCATTGTTTTAGCTGCATACCATAAATTTTGATGTTATAGTTTTAATTTTGTTCAGCTCAAAATATTTACTAATTCTCCACAATGATCTATGAATTATTTAGAACTTTCTTGTTTCTTTCCAAAATGTTTGGAGATTTTCCCATTACCTTTCTGTTAATTCCATTATGGTCAGAGAATGTCATTGTATGATTCCAAGTTTTTAAAAACAATTTGAGTTTGGATTATGATGCAAAACATGGTTTATCTTGATGACTATTCTACACACAATTGAAAGTAAAGGGTGTTTTGCTATTGTAGGATGAAGTGTTCTATATATATCATATCCCATTGGTTGATGGTGTTATGTTCTATATTCTTGCTGATTATTCTGTCTGCTATTTCTGTGTATTACTAAAGAAGGAGTGTTGTCTCCATCTATAATTATGGGTTTTTCTATTTGTCCTTTCAGTTCTGTGAGTTTTTCCATCTTATAGTTTGAAGCTCTTTTATTAGCTATCTACATATTTTGTACCATTATATGTTCTTAGTGAATTGTCCCTTTTATCCCTCTAATGTTTCTTTATATTCTTATTAATTTTCTATTCTCTTACCTACTTTATTAAGTCACTTATTATTAATATAGATATAGTCACTGCTTTTGTTTGATTAGCATTAACATGGTTGAATCTTTACTATCTTTTTACTTTTAACCTACATATATCACTATATTTGAAATGAGTTTCCTGTATAATACATATATTTGGATCACTTATCAACATAACAGTTTCTTTTATTTAATTGCTGAATTTAAGTCATTAAATTCAATATAATTTTAATATGTTTCTATTTAGTCTATCATTTCATTATTTTCTGGTTGCTTCAGATATATATAATATATATTCTCTACTTTTCCTTTCTACACTTCTTTTGAGTCATTTAAACATTTTTTATTATTCCATTTTAATTCATCTGTTACCTTTTTAGTCTACTTCTTAGTTTTTATATTTTAGGTGTTGCTATAGATATTATGACATATATAATTAACATTTCACATTTTACTTACAATTGATATTTTACCACATCAAGTAGTAATCTTACAATTATGAAGGTTCCATTGCCTTCCCACTGGTGGTGTAGTTGTCTCATATATTATATCACAATCTATGTCCATACCTATATCTATCTATCTATTGAAAATTCTATTAGATTATGATTGTAATAGTCATACAGAGTTTAAATAACTCAAGAGCAGAAAAGTTGTTTATTATACTTAACTTGATATGATACTTCTGGTGCTATTCTTTATTATTTATGTTCTAAGTTTTCTTCTTATATAATTCCCTTCTGTATGGAAACCTTCCTTTAGCAATTCTTATAGACCTGATATACTGACAATAACTACTCTTAGTTTTCCTTCATCTGAGAAGAACTTAACTTACCCTTCTTTCCTGAAGGATATTTTCATTGGATATAGAATTATGGGTTCACACTTCTTTCAGCACTTTATAAACAGTCTTATACTTCCTTTTGGCCTCCATGCTTTCTTATAAGAACCCAGTCATTTTTTATTTTACCAACTGTTCTCAAATATATTTTTCTTTCTTTCTTTCTTTCTTCTTTCTTTCTTTTCTTTCTTTCTTTCTTTCTTCTTTCTTTGTTTGTTTGTTTGTTTCTTTCTTTGTTTCTTTCTTCTTTCTTTCTTTCTTTTTTTGTTTTAGTTTTAAGAGTTTAATTATGTTATGCTTGAAAGTGGATTATTTGGGACTTATCTTGCTTGGGTTTCACTGAGAGTCTTTGGCATGTAAGTTTATGTCTTTCACCATATTTGGGATGTTATCAGACATTATTTCTTCAAATATTTTTATAGGATCACATTCCTTCTCTTCTGTCTCTGCAACTCCAACAATATTAATTGTAGACCTTTTTTTGCTGCCCCACGATCCCTAAGACTGTTTACTCTTGTATTTCACTTTTTTATCTTCCTGCAATTCAGTTGTATTATTTCTGTTGATTTACCTTTAAGTTCAGTGGCTATCTCCTCTGTCATTTTCATTCTATTAGTGATCACTCCAGGAGTTTGATTTCTTTTTTTAAAAAGATGGTTATTGTATTTTAAAGTTCTAAAATTTCCATTTTGTTCTCTATATTTTCTACTTTTGCTAGACTGCTAACTCTCCATTCACTCAAGAGAATTTACTCATTCTTGTGGGAACATTTAAAAAAATAGGTGCTTAAAATCTTTGACAGATAATCCTAACATCTATGTCATCTCTGTTTTGGCATCTATAGGTTATCTTTTCCCATATAAATTGATATTTTTCCTCATCCTCATGCCAGTTTTATATCGTGTCTTGTATTGTGTTTTTAATATTGTATTTTAATACAGTATTTTAAATATTATGTTATGAAATTCGTTTCTCATTTAAATCCTGTAGAAGACAATGGTATTTTTGGTTTAGCAGAAAGTTGGCCTGGTTACATTTAAGCTTCAAGTTTCTACCAGCCTTCCAAGGGTTAGCATTTCAGTATTCACCTCATTTTTAAAGTCTTTGAAGAAATATTCTACTCTGTCTTACATTTGCCAACCCAGTGGTGAGACTGTAACCAAGGCAAACAACGAGTTCAGTTGTAACAACATTCAGAAGGTTGTCTTTTTGTGATGTTCTCACATGGTGGAGAGAGAGAAAGAGATCTCTCTTCCTCTTCTTGTAAATCCAGATATGGGCACGCTGTGATTAGGGCTTCAACATATGTATTTTAAGGAAACATAATTTAGCCCATAGCTATATATAATTAGATTAAGGGCAATTAATATTGACCTTTTGTTTGTTTTTTTGGTCTCTTCATATTTAAAATTTTCAGCAATTACTTGTTTTACAGTTCTTTTATGATGATTTTCCCAAACCATTGGACTAGTTTTTTTCTTCTTTTTTTTTCATACCCTCTCTTTCTCACTGTATTCCTTTTTAGAAAGTGACAAAAATTTTCATAAGTAATTGAGGTATGTCAGAATTGCAATTATTGGTTCTTTCTGGAAAGAAGACAGAAATTTAGAAAGGTTAAAGGAAAAGACTCCAGCTTTATGGTTGCATTCTTGATAAGTAAAGCCACAGAAGTAAAGAGTTTAGAAGTTATCACTCCTGGCCTTACAACAAGAAAACTGAAAAGAAATGATTTTCTTGGACTCATCAAAACAATGATATTACTGGGCAAACAGCTACTCTAAAATCTGGAGAGACAAGCACATCAAAAATGATATAGGAACTGAGATCAGGTTACCCAAAGCAGAATTCATTGAAGGCATAAACTGATAGGAACACACAAATGGTAATTTTCATGAAATGCTGAATACAGAGGAGTATCAAAATACTTCCAGGATCCCCATCAGGTTCCTATGGTAAGAATATGAGAAAGATCCTTTCTTGGCTCTAGCAGGGAAGGCAAATGATAAGCCTTGTGAAACACACTTAGAGCCTTCTCTATGAAAGAAAGCCTATTTTCCAGGACCAAAGTCACAGCCAGAGGTTCTGTCTGGTGGAAAAGGGAATTCCTCTGTGTCTAGCTTCTTCCAACCTTCCTGTCTCACCTGAGGGAAGAAAAAGACACTACTAACAAGGGTCAGGTGTTCAAGGAAATAGACTAGAAACTCTGCAACCAGGGAATGGAGTGGGGGAAACAAAGCTATAGCACTGGAGAAACATTTGTGAAGGTCAGAGACCCCAAGGCACAGCCTCCACACTTTACCACCAATGGGGCTCTAGCAAAACAATAATAGATTATGACAGAAGGAGTTGCATGACAAAGACTCTCCTCTCTCTTGGAGGAGGAGTACATGGGAAGGCCACCATCAGGAAGGGACAAAAGCAAGGAGATCTGAAGAATGTGGAACTTCTGACACCTATAGCTACCTATAAATTTTAATATCTGTGTGATGAATGGAATGGAAATATAAAATCATCCTCAAAAGTAATGATATCCTTATATATAGTTCTTACTATATTCAGAGATAGAGTCTGCAGACAATTTCAATCCTGTTTCTACCACTAATTTGTTTATATTGTTGATTTCCTGCTTTCTAAATTTGTGGTTTTTCAGTTGGCATTTGAGGTAGGTTTATTCTTAGTTTCAAGGTATCTCCCTGAACACTGCAGGCTTTCAGCAGACAATGTCATCTTGATGCTTAATGTCAATCCAACCCACAAGTCATGTGACAACCAAAAGTGTCCCCTCTTATTTATTTTAAATGCTCTTTGGAAGGAAACATCCCTTGAGTTGAGAAACACTAATAGATAATCTGAGTGTTATATCCAGTTCTAAAATTAATATAATAGTTCAAATGATTTTTGTACTCTGAACAAAATTAAACCCCTATAATTTCATCACCAATAAATTTTTTTCTTGGTACTGCTCAAATATTCCTAAGTGGCCTTTATTTCACAAAATTATTTTCATTAAAATTATTTCCTATACCACTTTTACTATATGATACTATTCAAATGAAAATCAATTGGCAAATTTACAAATTACGCACTTTTAAGTCATCTACTTTGAGGCTGTACACATCAGAGAGCATCAGTGACCAAGCCTGAGTCAGTGAATTCCTAATGCTCTTCCATTAACCTGGACTTGGACTTTCACGTTCGGTCAGGTATCCGTTACATCAAAGCAGCTTCTGAACCATATGTTACCTGGCCCAGGTGGAAGCTTAGATTTTTTATGTTCTTGTTTGGTTTCCTCAGCCTGTTACTAAATCACTTAGCCAGTCTCTGAAGACCATGGCCTACATGAAATGAAGTCTGCTACTACTACATGAAGGATGATGGAGAAAGAACAGAAAAAAAATCAAAAAATTTTAGGAAATAAGGTGAAAGTGAGAAAAACTTCTGCATGAGGCCTGTATTAATTTTCTATTGCACTTTAAATTACTACAAACTTAGTGGCTTAAAAATTCACAATTTTACCATCTTACAGGTCTCCTGGTCTGAAGTCCAGTGGGCTTACCTTCAAAATGAAGGTGTCAGCTGGGCTGTATTCCTTCTGGAGGCTCTAGGGGAGAATCAGTTTTCTTGCCTTTTCCAGCTTCTAGAGGCCACCTGCATTCCTTGGCTTGTGGTTCCTTCATCTTCAAACTAGTGACAGCTTGTTGAGTGTTTCTTGCAAGTCTCTTGACTCTTCTGTCTCCCTCTTCTACTTCTAATCCTGGGTTATCTGGGTAGGCCCAGTCTAATCATATTAAGGTCAACTGATTAGCAAACAATTCCATCTGCTACCTTAAACTCCCTTTTGTTTTGTATCACAACATATTAACAGGTTCCAATGATTAGGACTTGGATAGGGGCCGGGGCATGGGGGCATTATTCCAACCACAAACCTGAACAGTTCTAAGTTTGCAGAGCTGAACACACAATTTTTAAGGAGAGAACTGTGTCTATCTGGCAAACACTTTTGATTGGCCAGTCTAGCTACAGAAAGGTGGCCTCACGGAGGGGCCTAGTGGGCTAAGGCAAAACAGCAGGAATCACCCCAAGGAATAAAGTGGTTAAGAATCATGAGGTCTGGGGAACAGCTGGATAAAGGCAGTTATAAGGAGGGAAGGACCTTGCCATAGGAGGGGGGTCAGTCAGTGAGCAACCCCCAAGGGAGAAACAGCCGACAAGTTCGAGAACAGGGTTGTTATGTATTCAGCTAAGACCTTGGCTGTGCTTAAATAACAGACCTCCCACCCATCTCTCCCAGATTCTGAATACAAGTCCAAAAACTGCCTTGTTCCAGTGGAGACAGGCTGTGTGCTACACGGAGTCAACAAATGAAGAACAACATGGGAAATCACACCACAAAAACTTGCAGACAGCCTGAGGAGGGCCCAGGACATGGGGAAAAAGGGGGATAGGTGACTCAAGACAATGTTGTTTAATTTACAAAAGGACAGAGGCCCAGCTAACTGCAGGGCAGGAGCTGTCACTAGAGCAACAGTGGTCTGCACCTATGAGAGCAGCCGAGACAAGGCTGAGTTCAATCTGAGGACACTTGGCATCTTGCCGTCTTGGCTGCCCAGCCTTCTCTGCTTAGACCCTGCTTCAGGAACAGACTTTAATAACCTTCCCAAGCCAAGTGGAACTCATTCAGCCACACTGAGCTAGAAATTCAAATCCTATCACAGAGACTGAAGATACAGCAAGAGGGGAAAGGCCTGACCACCACACCCTAATGAGAGCTATCACTGTGGTGATAGATCAGGGACAATCACTCAGTCACTCTCCGGAAGCACCCAGTAGATGGCTAAGCACAATCCTTCCTGACAGCCGAACAAGCCCAAACTGTAGTGTGATCTCTCAGCAAGATAAAAATGATTAGAGAAGCAGTGGTTTGTTCCTTTTACACTGGGCAAGTTCCTGTAGTGTAGATCAAGACTGGGAAAGATTTATTCCCCTGTCGGAAGGGGATGTGCCCTGAAGAGCTAACTCAAATGCAGAATCTTACCTTGTAGGCCTCTTCTGTTATGCATCTCAAGGTTGAATCCGTGAAAGGCCAAGTTCACCTTCTGAGGGAAGTGGCCCACCTGAATCACTGCTAACACAGACTTGTAAGACTCTAGACCTGGCCGATGCTTGTTGGTCAGGGCCCAGGCAGACCTGCCTCACCTCTGCCCCATGGTGAGGCAGAATCAGAATCATAAACATTAAATACATTAATGCAAGGGAGACACGGAGACACATATGTGCCTGGCACACAGTAAGCACTAGAAAAGCGTGAGCTATTGTTATTGATACTCACTGTCTTCAACAGGGACAGAAGCTTCACACAGAAAACAGTAGGTTTCAGCCACTCACATGTTCTCCTGCTTCCTGAAACGAGCTGCCCTCACCTCACATTTTCCAAGCACATCAACATAGTTGTCCTTTATCTCTGCAGGAATTCAATTTGAGACAACTGTCCTATGGTTTTCATCTGCGTAACAGAACAATAAAAGTAATGTTGGCCGTTTGGGGGGACAAGACAGGAGAGTTTAATCTTCAAACTTGATTGACCCGGATGCGTTCCTGTCAATATAAAAGATTTTGTCCAGAGCCGTGGAGAAGCCAAGGCCGGCCCTCTGCTTGTACTTCCAGCTCATGGCCCGGTCGTAGTCTTGCTGCAGATTCTGCTGCAGGGTGTCGGCCACCTTCTTGCTGAAGGCCATGTTGGGCCTGCCAACCATGTTAGGGGGGCGACTGAATGAAGGGGACAGATTTTTAAAGCCACCCATGAGTTTGAGAAATTTCAGTTTCTGTTCCTCATTTTCAAAGCCAGCAGTATCCCATTGGCCAAACTGAGTTCCTTTCTGCTTCCTGGTGTCAGAAGCTTCCGTCCTCCCTGACTCACGATCGATCTCTTCTTGCAAGGCCTTTCGCCTCACCTGGTCTATGTGCGCCTCGTCCATGTTGCCCTTCTTTTCCAACACTACCTCCAAGTCCGTGTCGGGCTCCTCCTCCCAAGGTTCTCCTGCCTCTTCTTCTTCCTCTTCAGAGCTGGCAACTCAGTGTCTGCCTGCTCTGCCTTTTTCTTGGACTCCATTTTCTTCTTCACAGGGGCCTTGGGGTCATCTCCTATTGGGATGTATTCTGGAGCTTCTACTTTTACTGACTTCTTTTTACTTCCTTTCCTACGGCTGCTTTCCACAGACCTGGAGAGCTCAGGGTGCCCTAGGGGGATATCTCCCTCCTGGTGGATTTTCTTTTTCTTCTTCATCCTCATGTTGTGCTCCCTGGGGCTCCACTGCTTCCGTTTCTGTCCCAAGACTGCCTGCTCAGGGATGCCACCTTTCCCAACTGAGCAAGTGTACAAAGCGTCCCTGGCCTCACAGAACCAAGGCTTCCTGGCTGAGACGGCTGTAGCTTCCTGTGCCTTCTTCTCCTTCTTGCGTTTTTTGAGCTTCTTGCCAACTCTGGTCACCTCCTCGCCCTGCCTGTGGTCTGCGGAGGTCTTCACCCTTGAGCCAGGGAACACGGACTTTCTCTTCTTCTTCTTTTCCCTACCGAGGGACTCAGATGGACCAAGTACCTGCTTTGTGGGGCTGGGCGATGGCTCAATCTGTTTGGCACGTAACATGGTCTCAGGTTCTAGGAGTTCCTCGCAGACAGTGCTGTGACTCCTTTTTCTTCATTAGAGGCATTTCGGGTGCCTGCTCTTGGACCATATTCTTCGAGGGTGATGTGGCTCTTGTGGGACAAACCTCCGCAAAATAATTGTCACTGTTTAAAACAGAGTATTGAGTCTCTGGTTCTTTAACTACCTTCCTTTTCTTCTTCTTTTTCTCTGGGAACCCAAAGCCCAGGTCTCCTTTGTGAGTCTTAGTGATCATTCCCGAAAGCCAAACTTCCCCACCTCCACGTGAGAGCCCACTCCGTCGTGACCATCAATAACTTTTTATCTCAATGAATGACATTCAATTATTTTCTCATTTATATATATATGGAAATATCCTTACTTATGTCACTCAGAGCAAATTTTATGTGAATAATGAACTATTTGGAATAATCAGTAGTTGCATTTCTTCTTTTCTGACTAGGACTGATCAGTCTACTTCTAACCGTATAGGCTATTTGGAAGATAGAGCAATTTCAATGTAGATTAGTGATAACTGATATTTCAAATAAAGTAATAAGAAAGAATGGGGTTACCAAGGTTAATTTGTACTAATTTACACTTAAAAAACCACTACAGAGAAAATTATATTATCATAATAAACATAATATCATTGCCTTATCTCTACTAGTAATCACTCCATAATAACTCTCTAAGTTAGACATCAAGTCATGAGCCACCTAATTTTAACCACAAATCCTTAATGATTTTATATTATTTCTTTTAAAATAATGTCACATTATAGTGACATATAAGTATGTATGTATGCATATATAAAGTATTATGACAGTATTCATTTTCTGAACCCTTATTTATCATGTGCAATCCTTTTTATTTATGCCATTTTAATACTGGTGAGGAGTAGCAATGAGGATTCTCTGAATATCTGCTAAAGCTTATATCTGGGTTCTAATGAGAGGAGGTATCCTATAAAGAATATTATAATTTATCTTTGGTCAACTGATTATTTTTATTGGAACATTATTAAAATTTAGTGTTTATTCTTCATTTCACATATATATATATATATTGAGGGCTTATTATATAATAGGGATTCTGCTATTACTGAGAGAACATTGTGAATCAAACATACGTGATGTGAGCCTCACTGAGCATACTATTCAGTGATGGAGACAGACAATTAAATACACAGGTTTTACGTGAATATAATTATATTGTCAGGGTGCTATGGGAGCACACAGGAGATCAGAAAAAAAAGGAAGTGAAAACCAGAAGGACAGAATATAAAAGAGACTGGAAGCTATTTCTTAAGGCTGTGGTGTGAAATGTAAGTGGCCTGCTAGTGAAAGATGAGGTCAGAGAGGAAAGCAAATTCCAAAGCATGAAGTGGTCCTCAGTCTCTGAAGAAGGGTTTGTCCTTCACACTTTCAGAAAAGTGGGAAGTCATTGAAGGACTTTAATTAGAGCAAGGGCATGACCCTTTAGATTTAGATTTCTAAGACTTCAGAAAGACCCCTCTGGGTATAGCATAGAAAACATTATAAGAAAAAAAAATCGATTGCACTCTTCTTGCCTTATTAGATTATTAAATATACCTTGGCAACTACACAGTTTTATTTAATCTAATAATATATTATATACTGCTAAATTCACAAAACTTTATACAATAGAGTATTCTAAATGCTATGTTTCCTTGATATGTTTTTCTATTCTTCCATCCCCTTTCTTTTCATAAAGACAATAATCTTCCTTGTGTTTTATAATACATCTGTTGGGCTGAGAAAATCTTATGAGGCAAGGCTAATTGTCTTACCTTGAATGTTTTAGTTTTCTTGTGACAAGTTTGAACTATTGCCATCATAGTCATAGATCATTGTTAAATTCAAGTAAAGCTGATTGACCACAAAACCTTGGCCACAGTAACTGGAGCAGGGAACAAAAGCTGATTCATTGTGGGTCAATTGGGCTCTCTCTCATATGGTATTTAAACTCCTAATCTTAATGACTGTGGTAGATACCTGTGTCATATGATTGGCAGAGTAAAGGTGAATGTTCTTCAAAGGTATTATATTAAAGTCTTTGGACAGTACATGATTATGATCTTCTTAGGACAGATTTGTCAACGCTTCCTTGGATTTGATATGTTGTCAAGTATCCTTAAAATAATATATATATTTCCCTTGAGTTATAGTTATTTTGATTTGTTTTATGTTTCTTAGAAGCAAAATTATACACTGTCTATACTATCAAAATAATCATTTGACAAACTAAAGAATTTAATGTCTGCTAGTATTAAAATAGTTAGTACATTAGCATGTCTTTATCTGAGCAGAAATATTTCTTGTGCCTAGTGAATTTTGTTAAAATATACCTGTTAGGTTCAGATGATTTCATCTATGTAAAAGAGAAAATCCTACTTCACCAACTTTCAAAATTCAGGAAAAAAAAATTGCCATATTACTAGAAGCTCTGAGATAGAATGATAGTTAATTTAGCACCTCAATGACATTGCTAACGCTAGGAATCTACATCAATCTTTCTGTGTCTTCCATTCTCACCGTGCCAACTATATCCGTGCATTTTTCCAACATTGTTACAAGAGCTATGATCATCTCATCCTCCCACAACAATATCATATTTCTTGAATACATGATACCACTTAGAAATACCTATTTTTAAAGAACTAACTTAGAACTTAAGATAAAATTAGAATCTTGGATAGAGAGCATCTTTGAGATCATCAAACGTTACACTCTCATTTAGAGATTTGAAACTGTGTCCTCCACAATTTTACTTAAATTAATGGCCCCCTGACCAATAAATTCTTGTATACATAGACAGGAAGTGTGAAACGGGATCGGCTAGAGTGCAGTTCAAGGAATGAAAAGGTGAACTGCGCATTGAAAAATTTGTCCTCCAAGGTACTGGGACATGGGTGGTGATTGTGTGCCATGGGGATAAGGAAGATAGGGAGTTGAGGAAGGTAACAAATACATTTAATCAGCTTGATAATTCCAATTTGCCCTTGAAACCATGTTGTTTTATCCTCTATAAGTGTTCATTTCCAATATTGAGACGTCAAATTCATGCAGTAGTATTCTCAGGGTTCTGAAAGAATGTTTCATCCAGAATTCAGAATGCAACTAATATAAACAATGCAACTAATATAAACAATCCATTGCTAAAAAATAAGGGTTAAAGTGCTACAGAATTACTCTATTCCAAATGTGCCCCACAGTGTTTTAAAATTTAAAAGGTCACTTCAGAGATAAAGGAGTTTATACTTCCAGTCACTTCATTTGAGCATTTATCTTTCAATTGAAGTGACATTTCTTTCCCCTATTTTACATACTGAGTTTCCACCAAAGATTGTATTTGCAGAAAAAGAGACAGTCACAAAAAATTTTTCAAAGAATTAGAAAGTCATGGAGAAGTGGTATTTGAAGTAAGGCATAGAAAGTTTGGTAATATAAATGTTATATTTCATTTTTCTACCTTTTTCCTCATGACACCAATGCAATATAAGATTGTATGTATAATGGATATACACAATATATCAAAAGATACATATATATGTATCTTTTTACATGAACATCATAAATAGATAAACAACCTTGTTTTCATGTTAATGACAACAATGCCTTCATCAAAATAGCAAATATCTTTCATGTTATATTCTTAGGATTGTAGGAAATTGAGTTTACACATATGCAGCTTCTCTCTTTCTCTCTCTCTTTTTTTTTTATATTCAAAGTTCCCTTTGGTAGTTTCTACTTTATACAAGTTGAATATATTATATATACACATAAGATAAAAGGAAACTTCAGTCAAGATTTTTTATTTTTTAGCATCTTCTCTGTTTGACCACAACAAGAGTAATGAAATCAATTCTGGGAGAAATTTCAGTGCTAAAGTCTCCAATATAATATGCTCTCTGAGATCAATGAAGCTATCCTTCACTTGTTCTCATTTTCTATTTCACTTTGTACCTCTTGGTTGTTGCTGAACTGAACTTTGAGTGTCAATCTGGAAATCTGTTTTTCATTTTTGAGTGTTCTGATATAAGAGTAGTTAAAGTTGGGGAGAGAAATACCTGTTCCATTGAATGCAGATGGTCAGTTCACTGCTGTTAATACTCAGAACAGTTTTTCTGAAATATTATTCTAAAATAGTATTTTATTGAACTGACTTTTTAAAATTGACTATTTTTTAAGAGCAGTTTTAGGGTTACAGCCAAACTGAGGGGAAGGTAGAGAGATTTCCCACGTACTCCCAGCTCCCACACATGCATCACCTCCCCCATTATCAACATCTGCCATGAGAGTGGTACATCTGTTAGAATGGATGAACCTACATTGATACACCATAATCATCCAAAGTGCATAGTTTACACTGTGGTTCACTCTTAGAGTTGTACATTCTATGGGTTTGGAAAAATGTGTAATGACATGTATCCATCATTATAGTATCATACAGAGTATTTTCACTGCCCTAAAAATCTCCTGTGCATCACCATCCTTCTCCCCCAACCCTGGCAACCACTTATCTTTTACTGTCTCTATAGTTTTGCCTTTTCTAGAATGCAATATGATTGGAATCATACACTATGTAGCCTTTTCAGATTGTCTTTTTTCACTACAAATATGCATTTTAGGATCTTCCATGTCTTTTCATGGCTTGATAGCTTTTATTGCACTGAATAATATTCCACTGTCTTTATGTACCAGATTTTATATATCTATTCACCTACTGAAGGACATCTTGGCTGCTTCCAAGTTTTGGCAGTTATAAAGTTGATATAAACATCATGTGCATGTTTTTGTGTGGACATAAGTTTTCAACTCCTTTGGGTGAATACCAAGGAGTGCCACTGCTGAAATTGTATGATAAGAGAATGTATCATTTTGTAGGAAAGTTCTAAAATGTTTTTCAGAGTGGTTGTAACATTTTGCATTCCCACCAGCAATTCCCACCAGCAATATTAGTATCTAATATTAAATTCTTAGAGGATTAAGAGTGTATAGCAGTTGAATATGAATAACAATGACTAGTGAGTTTGGAAGAGAAAAAAAGAAAATATGGAATCATGAAAGATAAGAGAAGGTCAGTTTTCCCACTGAAGGAAGGAACCACCTGTGCCTGCTTCAGCCCGAAGCTGTGTAACATGAGGACAGACAGTGCACAATATGAAAGCTGTTAGTAACACTGATAAGAGCAGAAAGGGAAGTGGAAAGCTGGTATCAATGAACTAAATATCAGCAGAAGGCATATTCAAGTTGATTGACAAATGAATTGGACATGAAGATTTGAAGATCATGTAAGATGTTTGATATGAAGAAAAGCAAATAGAAGTAAACTTAAAGAGAAATATAGAACATGTAAAATGGTGCTCATGTGAAATAAGATAAGTAGAACACTTAACATTGCCTGAGCCATATTAGTGGCTTAAAAATGTGAGATCCTTTCTTGTCTTTAACAGATCTTTGTATAAAGTGCTTATAACCAAAGCACTGGAATGTTTTCTCTCTTTGTAGTGGAAGATTTTAGTGGATAAAAGTCTAAATTGAATGCTACTGGAAACAAACCTCTTCTACCCAGATAATCACTTTACATCGCTCCCCATGTCATACTAGCGAAAACCACATGCCTAATCACTGCAATGTTGTAGTAGTTTAACAATTTCAAGACTACACATGTTACTGAGAACTGACAAAGAGATGATTCTAAAAAGATATCTTCCAATGATAACTTCCTTGATATCTTACCTCTCTCTTTTACCTATATTATGTTTACTTTCTTTATTCACACATGCAGTATGAGGAGACATTCCTCTAAGCCCAAAAGTTCTACTTTCAATTCTGCCTTGCACTAACTCTAATCCTGGGAAAATCAATTACATTCTCTGGACCTCAGTGTACTTATATGAAAGCTGTAGGGTATGATCTGATTTTTTTAAGGTTCTTTTCAAGTTTTCAAATGCTATGATTTTGCTTTCTGAAATGCCTCTTTCTGGTAGAAACACTTTTAAAGAAGGAAAATAGAAGGAGCATCCTTTTTCACTGCTTTTTATGACATTATATGTAAGAAAAAAATATTTACTTTAAATAAAAAATAAATTGTGATGTCTTCAAGAAAGTAAATCTAACTGTATTTTATATTGGAGATTGTGGCTCTGCACTATTTTAGTATGGCTCAGAATGGATTTTTCTTAGCCTACCACTTATTCAAAATCTGCAAATTTTCACTCTGGATTTAACAAAGACACATTCCTTGAACCTTACAGAACACACTAAAACAATGCAAGCAGTCTTACAAGAAGGCAAATTTAATACATTTGATCAGAACTTTGTTTCTCTTTCAATGAAATCAATATTTCATTCTTTACTATCATTTTAATTATCATTAATCTCTCTCATTTTAGTTGGTAAATTACTTTAAGAAAGAAACTAATTTCTATGAACCCAGTGAGCATTCAAGTCTTAACAGATAAATGTTTAAATGGATAGGTAAAAAGATGGAAGAATGTATATAGAGACAACAGAAACATCTGAGGCTGCTGAGTTAATACAGCACCTAATGCATTTACTTAGGTTTCTTACAAATTAATATGATTCGTGTACATATTCAATGAAAGTAATTTATTTCTCAAGTTAATTCTTATATGCCAATCTATTTGGATTACATAAGCCATTCTATATTAGAATAATTATCATGATTTAACCACTCTTTAACAGAAGATAAAGTTGGCAATACCTAATGTAAATTTCTAACATGATGCATACAATTTTACAAAATAAACACATATGATTTTTTTTTTTTTTTTTTTTTTGCGGTACGTGGGCCTCTCACTGCTGTGGCCTCTCCCGTTGCGGAGCACAGGCTCCGGACGCGCAGGCTCAGCGGCCATGGCTCACGAGCCCAGCTGCTCCGCAGCATGTGGGATCTTCCAGGACCGGGGCACGAACCTGCGTCCCCTGCATCGGCAAGCGGACTCTCAACCACTGCGCCACCAGGGAAGCCCAAAACATATGATTTTATATAAAAACATTTTCACTGGTTAAGACTCTAAAGTCTGAAATGCTATTATTTTGTTCATTTTTAAATTTACAGTGAATGAGTGAAAATTAAATAGTCACTGTTCATGTATCACCAACATAAAATTAACTAAATGAAAACTACTTCTACTCTATTAATTCTGAATGCCATTGTTAGCAATAGAAACAACTTTAAAATCAGAAATCAAGTAAATAATGAAAACTGAGGAAAGTATCAATTAGCAACTCAAACTGCCAGAATCAATACAATGGGAATAATTTATAAGTTTTAAATGTATATACTGTCTTTAAAATATATGTATATGTAGACTATGTATACTATCTCAAAGGAAGGATACATTTTTTAAATGTAATAAGGTAAGGGCTAAAAACATATCACACTATTATAAGCATAACTTACTCGAATGCACAAATTATTTTAATTTATCATATTAATTAAGTTATCTAAATCTGTCATATTAATTTGGTAAAGGTCTGATATTCATTGTGTTAAATACACAAGTCTAGTTAGAAGATATTTGACTAAATTTTGGCTAAAATTTGGTATTTAATTACATATTTTCCACAATACATAGCACTAGTTTAAAATATTTAGTTTTGGTTGAGAGGATGTATAATATTTTAAATGTTAAATAGAATACATCTACTTTTGAATTTGATATGATGTAAACCCAAGTAGTAAAAACAAAATGCAATAGCCAAAACAATTAAAAAGAAATTGGAAATACCAATTAAAACAATTCTGTGATGAGCTTAGCTCTTTATATTTAACCTAACACATATAATAAATTATCTTACATACATCATTTTTGTACAGTCCATGTACAAAACTTATCTACAGAGAATTAAATAGTTTTTTGAGCTAAAAATAACCATGAAAAAAATGCATCATTTAAGTGTTTATGGTGTGCTTATCCAATAGAAATTTTATTTTACATCGATTATTATTAATGGAAGTTCTCTGAGGATTCATAGTAAAAGGAGAAATATCTTTAAAATCACATTTTAAAAATTATCTATTACTTGTAAGAAATTCATCTATGTGGTTCCATGAACAAGCAATGAGTCATATAACAGCTGTGTTGCCTGCCATTTAAATGGGTGTTATCTTGTAAAGTCTGGAATCATTGTAGTTCTTTTAAAAAAAATCTTCAAATTAGTTATATCTACCAACACCTCAGTTGAATAGAATAAGTTAGAAAGACCACTAGAGTTAATATTAGGATTGCTAGAAGGATAGCGTATTGTTTTGCATTGTTTTGTAAGGGGGAGAAAAGACAAATTGTTCATAAACAGTTAATAAATATGAAATTCCTTCATAGAATTTCTGTTTCCTCTCAGCGTTTCTTCTTTCCCATTTCTGAAAATTCGTAATATTAAACTTGTTTTTATTGTGCTCAGTGCATTCTGTTACTTTTCTGTTTATTCATATACTTGATTTATGTATTATGATAGATCGTGAATACTCTGTATTATACTTCTTTGAATCTTTAGGACTCTCAAAATAGTTCCTTATATATTTGACTCTCAAATTATTGGAAAAAATTTGAATGCTTAGGAAATTTTTATTAAATCAACATAACTATTATTTTGTTGTATCACATTTGAATGAATGGACACATTCAGAAAGAAAGAACACTAAGAGAGATGTAACTTGAAATAGGACTTACATTCTGTTCCCAAATCTACCTGCAGCAATGTGTTCTTAATCAAATTTGGGGGGCTTACAGCAAGACAAAGACTCTGTAACAGACCCAGGAGGCAAAATAAGCTGTTCCACAAGATAGCCTTTATGACCCACAAATGTCATGCCCCTTAAAGTGTCTGGGATATACAAAGATACTCTGTGGAACTGCTGGCCATTCCTATAAGAGAATCACAGTGAAAAGCTGATGTTCGTGGTAAAAAGTTATACTGTCTTCTGCAAATAGCTAGTTTCCTTATGAGAAACAGATCTTGATTGGCTCAGGAATCTTAAACAGATTCAAGATGTGACCAAAAGACCTTGCAGTTTATGCTGTCTATCATGATCCACTAAGCTGTGCAGGCATATGCCCAGCAGCATCTTACCCTTTAGTAGAACAGGGATAACCAAGCTCAGATTCTGGTGGGTTTTGTATGCAAAAGTAAGTTGCAGGAATTGGTGACTCAGACTCTGTTAGTGAAAATTCCTACTGCAATGACACCTTTTCTTCAATTTAAATTGCCAGCCCTTGGTATTTGCTTTTAACTGGTTCGCTAAGGAAGAAAACACTTAGGTCTGATTTATAGATAATTCTGCAAAATATGATGGCACTAGCCAAAAGTGGATAGACTGCAGCATTATGTTTCTATTTCTAGTGCCCGTCCCAATAAATTAGTGGGTAATAAAATCATCCCAGTGGGCAGAATTTTGAGCAGCAGATATGACTATCCACTTTGTCAATGTGGAAATGGCAGTGTTAGGGATATATAATAAAAAATATCCAATAATTGGATGGTCAAGGACAAAGAAAAAGAAAACTGGACGATTGATGACAAAAGTGTTTGACAAAGAAGACTGTGGATGGACCCCTGGAAGGGGCACATAGTTGAGGCTTTGTGTCCTGTATAAATACTTGTCATAGGAATTCACTAAAGAGAAGAGTGTTAATAATCATGTGGACATCTTGTCCATTTACCACCCAGTCTCCTTCATCAAGACTGCCATGTTTGGTCAATGTGCCCCTATGAAAATCAGTCAGGGTGGCATGGGTAAAAGTTATGTAGAGCCTATGATATAACCCCTCAACACAGCTGATTTGGTTTCAGAAGTGTTAAGTACCCAAAGCACCAATAGAAGAAGCCTTTACTGAACCATTACTATTGTACCATTTGGGCAAACAGCTGGTAGGCTGATTACAGTGTAACATTTTCGTCAAGGAGAAGGCATCAGTGGATCCTCAATTTAATAAACAGTAACTCAGGGTATGAATTTTCCTTCCTCTCATGCAATGATTTTTCCTCCTCATCCTAGGTGAATTACTTGAATGCCTTATCCACGATCATAGTAAGTTAAACTATATTTCTTCTTATTAAATAATTCATTTTATAGCAACAAAGTGCACCAAAAAAAAGTATAGTGAATAGAATTTTTTATCTTACCATGTACCTCATTAACCCAAAGCAGCTGGCTTGACAAAATGCTGAAATTGCTTACTAGGAGTTTATTATGGTTAGGGCATTGTCTTATAGGAAGTGGTCTTATTTCATGCTGTTTCACCTAAGCCAGAATATACTGGTTCAGAAGATAGCAGGATTCACTGGAACTAATTTTTTTTTCACTATTATATCAAATTTCCACAAGTTTGACTTTTGAAAAATAGTTCCCTTGAACTGAAAGTTAAGATGGCCACCTGGCCATTTAAATCTTTTCATACTAATGAAACACCAGGTAAAGAAGATAATTTCTGGTGTAATTGATCCTGATTATCAAGGAAAAATCAGGTTGTTGCTACCTAAGATAAGAAGGAGGCCCATGTGTAATCCATAGAATTTTCTAGGGCATTCTCTTAAAACTTTCATTTCAATGCTAAACATTATAGAAAGCCTATCACAACTGGATGGAGCAAGGGTCTCTAAGCTTTCAAATTCTTTACCTCACCAGGAGAATAACCTCAACAAGCTGAAGTGCTGGCCAAGGGAAAATGTACATGGCGTGATTAGTGGCAAAAGGATTTGTGAATATCTGTTAAGGTCTCGTGATAAGTTACAGAAACAAGCATTTAAGTAGAGAAGTGTATTTTTTCTTGATTGCTAATTTTATATTTCTATACTTCTTTTATATTTCTATATTTCTTTGTTTGCCCATTTCCTTTCCTCTATTATTTTCTACTACGAATATTTGTTGTGTTTAAATTTGGCATGTCATTTCTAGGTTATAGATCTTCTAGGTAATAATTCTCATCCTTTAATAAAATACAAAACATACATAATAGGAAAAAATCCCCACATATGCCTCTATATCTCTGTGCCAGGTTAAGTTTTCAAGGACAATCTGACCTCAACATATCTTATTCTATGCCCCCTCTCATTGATCCCATGATGTTGCATACACTTGTCTCTAAGACTGACAAAGATTTGACAATTGGAATTGCATTACTCTATTCCATAAAAAAAGCTTTTGATGTTTTACTACTGCCTATCACATACAACTCACTATTGCTTATCATAGCTGAAATGTGCTCAGCTTGGCCCCAGTCTCCCTTTCTAGCTTTATTCTCATCACACATCTTCTCACTGTTTACAGTAACATCATAGAACTACCGTTTATCATCCCAGCACACCATGTGCTGTCATTCTCTAGCCCATGTTCACATCCTCTCACTCCCCACACTACCAGTTATCACCAAATCCATCCTTTCACTCATGAAATCCATAATATGAACTCCAGACCAGCTGTTATCTCTCAAAGGGGAACTACCTGATCTCTTCAAGAAAATAAATTACTCCTTCCTTTGTTCTCCCATAGCACATTTATTTCTGTAGAGTACTAATTGTAAAACGATAGTGACTGAGAAGATGAACACATATCTGCATCAGGGATTCACTGTCATTCACTATTGTATTTACATTGTTTCACACATATGTAACTTAGGTCACCTGAATTAGTGAACTAATTTATAATTATATGGAGTATCATAACATGGTTAGTAGTCTAAGTATAGGTAAATACCACAACAGTAGAGTAAAGTTAGTGATTAGGATGGTGAGACCTTGTGCAAATTACATAATCTGCATAATCCTCAATTTGCCTGACTGTAAAATGATTATAATAACTGAATCTACTTCATCAATTTGTAGTGAAGATGAAGTGAGAAAATCTGCACATAATTCTGAGCAATGATCCTTCTATATACTATAATTTTTCAGTAAATATCAGCTATAAAGATAATTACTATAATGGCCAGGTCTATCAGCAGTATGTTATTGTGATTAAGTACACATATCATGGAACCACCTGTCTGGATGAAAGCCCCACCTTGTCCTTTACTAGCTGAATAACCTTGGGCAAGTCAGTTACTCAGATCTTCAGCAAGCTTTTGTGACAATTAACACACACAAGATGCTTAAATAGTATCTGAAAAGAATAGATGTTAAATGATTAGCTCTTATGACACTAAATAGAATAGATTAAGAAATGGGGTATAGTACAATCCACTACCACACCTGCTTAAAATATTTTTACAGTTAGATGATGGTACATTTTCTAATTTGAACTAAATATTAACAATTAAAAGTTATTTCATGAATAACTCCATTATACTAGTTAGAATTTAAATTTTAAAACATAATCACCTTTCAATCTATTAATATTTCATTAGACCCTGAATTAAAGGAAAACATGGAGGTAACATACATAAATAACAACCAGAAGCATTTCCCCCAAAGTGATGCTTACAGCATAGAAATTCATACAAACACAAATTCTCTGATCATGATGTTGATTATACATTGAATTTTCTGCAGATAGTGCATTAGATACACTCGTTATAAAGGCAGTCAGCCCATATTTATTCAACATCACAAACAAAAAAATGTGGAACTGACAGCTTCTTGACTGTTTACCAGGTACATCAGTCAGTAATAACACGACCACTCTAAGCAAAGTCTTTAAGAGGTATCTATCAATTCCTTTAATTTGATCTTTCTCTTTGTAGAAGATTTGCATGAAATCTTTTGAGGGCATACTCCCTAAGGCAGGTAGATGAATTTGTTACATTAAAAAAGGCTCTAATATTGTTACAGTTAAAGCATAAGACTCTGTTATTCATGCCTAAAAAGCAAGCAAATAACAAACAAAAGAAACAAGAGTGAGATTTCAGGTATGGAGAATTTAATAGCTCACATATCCTTCCATGATTTCCTCCAGGGTTAGTTCTATACTTGAATTTAGTTATAAGGAGTCCAACATACTAACATACCAGTTATAAATTAGCACTACCCCTGTGGATGGCTGTTGAGAATTCAACAGAGTTGTTATTGATTGAAGTCCCTGAACAGTAAGGACTACACTAAAGAGTAAGTGCATTAAGGCTCATTATTAAACATTTAGCTAATAGTATCATTTATTAACACAATAGTGCAAAGACTAATTAGTCCTCCTGATAACTTTAGGGGATAGCCTCCACTTCAACTGTGAGATATTTGCGAGATTATTAAGGCAACTGATACATACAATATCCATTTTGGGGACATAATTAGTGGCATCTGAACCATAACTACTATTATTTCCTATGTGACAAGCACCAAATAGGAACAATCACTATGAAACAAATAGGCTATTTTTTTTTCCAGATTAGGACCTAAACAATCAAAATTAAATGCTCATTTCTACTGCTGTTTTACTTTCCATGTTTGAAAAAATTAATTTAAAATTTATGCTTTATTGTGTGACAATTAGAGTCTTTACATATCAATTAGAAGCAATGGCAGCAAGAAGTTACATCTGTTGCTGGGAGGCCTGCGAAAACCATGCATAATTAAAGCTGCTAAGATCAACAGGGTGTTTTACACTCTATAAACCAATTTTATATTCAGTTTTATTTGCCAGTGTGAATGTGTATTTTAATATTTATCTATAACATCCCTGTTTCTAGTATATCTATCTTTCAAAATGTGAAAAGCGGAGTCCAGCAGCATTAGGAACATTTGAGATGACACAGAAAAGACATCACTTCTGACTTGGAGGAGTGTTGTAGCTGAGTACCCAGGCATCTGAGGATATAGTGTGTAATTCACCCTAAGGATCATTTTCCCTTGTACTTGCACAGGATATAACCTCTGCTTCAAATGAGGGAGGTGAATTATGTGCAATATGGGTAGGAAGGATAGGAGGATGGAAAATGGCATTTCTGTCATCTAATCTGGCTTGATCTCCAACAGCTCAGCAGCGATGTCAAAATGACTTCAGTATATATAGCTTTGGAAAAGGAAGGACACTATGGAAGAAATAAGTCAACTGAAAAAAGTCACTATAAACTGATCATTTTCCTTTCTTTTTACTAAAATATTTGTTCTCTTAATCTTTGACCACTCTCCAAATCATGAGCTTTTGCATGTGGCGTCTACACAGAAACTCATTTCATAACCATAACTGATACCAGAAAGTTGTAGAGAATAACAAGGTTGTTTCATAAATAACTTTATTTTTTAAAATTTTTACTTGGAAAAAACTATAGACTCACAGGAACTCACAACTATAGCCTCATCTCCTCTGTGTGTCTTTTCCCTGGCTCCTTTCCCCAAGGCCCTTAGGCAGGAGTGCATGTATCTTTTTGAATTATGGTTTTCTCCGGATATATGCCCAGAGTGGGACTGCTGGATCATATGGTAGCTCTAGTTTTAGTTTTTTAAGAACCTCCATACTGTTTTCCATAGTGGCTGTACCAATTTACATTCCCACCAACAGTGCAGGAGGGTTCCCTTTCTCCACACCCTCTCCAGCACTTATTGTTTGTAGACTTTTTGATGATGGCTCTTCCCAGTGGTGTGAGGTGATACCTCATTGTAGTTTTGATTTACATTCCTCTAATAATTAGTGATGTGAAGCATCTTTTCATGTGCTTTTTCGCCCATATGTATGTCTTCTTTGGCAAAATGTCTATTTAGATCTTTCACTCATTTTTAAATTGGGTTGTTTGTTTGTTTCTGATATTGAGCTGCATGAGCTGTTTGTATATTTTGGAGATTAATCCCTTGTCAGTTGCTTCATTTGCAAATATTTTCTCCCATTCGTAGGGTTTTATTTTTATTGTGTTTATGGTTTCCTTTGCTGTGCAAAAGCTTTTAAGTTTAATTAGGTCCCACTTGTTTATTTTTGTTTTTATTTTCAGTACTCTAGGAGGTGGATCAAAAAAGATCTTGCTGTGATTTATGTCAAAGAGTGTTCTGCCTATGTTTTACTCTAAGAGTTTTATAGTATCCAGCCTTACATTTAGGTCTTTAATCCATTTTGAGTTTATTTACATTCAACATAACAAAGGCCATATATGACAAACCCACAGCAAACATCATTCTCAATGGTGAAAAACTGAAAGCATTTCCTCTAAGACCAGGAACAAGACAAGGATGTTCACTCTCGCCACTCTTATTCAACATAGTTTTGGAAGTCCTAGCCATGGCAATCAGAGAAGAAAAAGAAATAAAAGGAATTAAAATTGGAATAGAAGAAGTAAAACTGTCACTGTTTGCAGATGACATGATACTATACATAGAAAACCCTAAAGATGCTAGCAGAAAACTACTAGAGCTCATCAATGAATCTGGTCAAATTGTAGGATAAAAAATTAATACACAGAAATCTCTTGCATTCCTATACACTAACAATGAAAGATCAAAAAGAGAAATTAAGGAAACAATCCCATTTATCATTGCATCAAAAAGAATAAACCTACCTAAGGAGGCAAAAGACCTGTGCTCAGAAAACTATAAGATACTGATGAAAGAAATAAAAGATGACACAAACAGATAGAGAATTATACCATGTTCTTGGATTGGAAGAATCAATATTGTAAAAATGACTATATTACCCAAGGCAATCTACAGATTCGATGCAATCCCTATCAAATTATCAATTGCATTTTTCACAGAATTAGAACAAAAAATTTCACAATTTGTATGGAAACACAAAAGACCCCAAAGAGCCAAAACAATCATCTTTAGATTCATTGCAAAATGTCATTGCTGGGACATTTAGTGCTGAGTTCTTCAATGGTGTTTCTAGGTCAATAGCATCCCCTGTTGTATTTTTTTCATACCTTAGTCCTACATTCTTAAGATTCATTCCCAATTATATTTTCCCAGTTTTTACTGGTACATATTCTGTAATGTTTTAGAGAATAAAATATTCCCTCTAATATTAAGGACCATAATTCCCTTCTTGAGCTTGCTGAACCCTGACCAACATTATTTCTAGAGGTCATAAGGGGAGTGATGAGTGAATTTGAGAAGGCATCATATCATCTTGCAAGGTATCCAACTCAATTGAAGTCATCACATGAACCCCAGAAAAGCAGAGCCTTATATTATTTAAAAGAGTGAAGGAATTGCTTTTACCAGTCTGGAAGTTTCAGGGTATTTCACCTGCAATTTGCCAACTCAGCTTTTGGCATCTCACTCCTTTCCTGTCTAGTTCTCAGCAGTAGAGTCTTGTCATATGAGGTTAGTTATCCAGTTTTAGTATCCTGCTCAGACGGTCTATTTTCTAGGGCCACTGCTAGTAGACACTGTCTTTATTTGGGTTCCCCTAAAACAAGTCCTGAGATAAGGACTTGTGAACAAGTGATGGCTTTGGAAAATTATTCAAAGGAGCAGAAGTGAAGGAGTGGGAAGAAAGAGGGAAGGTAAGATGAAAAACCAATAAATTTTGTATAATTGATTTGGTCACTGCTCTTAGAGCTCAATCTCAGTAGAAACACCCTGAAGAACCTTGTAGAATGCACCTCAGAATTGTCCTTTTGAAAGGCCAGAGGCTGTGGTACTGTCCCTTTGTGGGATGTTGAACACTGACTATTGTTCCTCATTTGTTGATTACAGCTTCTTGGAAATTTAATAATCATGCACTTCTGTCTCCTGGGTTGTACAAGCTCATGGCTTTGGAAAAAGCTCATCAGAACATCAAAAAATGAGTGAGGAGGAGTGGGAGTTTAGGAGTGAGAAACTGGAAGGGAAGTTGGAGGAGTGCCTACCTATTTTGAAAATACGACTGGGAGATAGGGGAATGTGGTATGGTCACATCTGCTAAAGTATAGATTTGGGAAAAGGTGATGCTGCACAGATCTTATGTAGAAGTTTTCCAAAGGAGGCCTGGTGTTTAGAAAGAGGTAAATATAGCAGTGACTTCTTGGAAGTGGCTATTGACACACTGAAATCAATGGGTTCCCATTGTTGACACTGGAGACAGAACTTAACCAAGACAATTTGCCTGCTTCCCTCCACCAGGGGAAAGTTGTACAGGACAAAGGTTGCTTTGATAGAGATCACCTTGAATTGACTGCATTAACTTTCGGCCATTCAGTGGAAACAGAGCTGCCAAGTTTTGTCTTTAAATGATAAAGAAAGCAACATTCCTTATACTCTGATGGATTGGTAGTCATATCTATTTCATATCATTGGGTCCTTCTGAAATTTTAAACAATCCTCTTACGGCACATAACAGTAAAACCGCCTGTTTAAAAACCCAGTACTGAAATTAAAGACACTTCCCCTTGAAACAAGGGCTATAACCCTGTAAAAAAGGTGCCATGCAGAGATGAGGTGCACCCTCAGAAGTTATTTATGATTTTAAGAATACAAGTAGACTGTGATAAGGCTCAGTTTGCTGGAGTACAATAGAAAGCCTTAAACTATCATGTAGATTCAGGTGATCTATAAAAGAAAAAAAGAGTCAAATATAACTTTATTTATTGAGGGGGTTAAATCATCTGAGTTCTAGAGAAAGAACCTTAGAGAAAACAGAAAGGAATGATGTAATTTTTAAAATCACTATGTTTCAGACTGAATATTTGAGTTCCCCCCAAATTTATATTTTAAGCCTAATCCCCAATGTGATGGAATTTGAATGTAAAAGCTTTAGGAGGTGATTAGATCATGACAATGGAGCCCTCATAAATAGGATTAGTGCCCTTAAAAAGAGACCTTAAGAGAGCTTCTTCCCCTTCTACCATAGAGGGAGAAGACAGCCCTCTATGAAACAGGAAGCAGGTTCTCAGCAGACATAAAATTTCCCAGTGCCTTGATCTTGGATTTCCCAGCACCTGGATCTTGGATTTCCCAGCCTCCAGAACTATGAGAAATAAATTTCTGTTGTTTCTAAGCCACCCAGTCTATGGTATTCTGTTACAGCAGACCAAACTGACAGCAGTTGGTACTGAGAAGTGGGGGTACTACTATAACAAATATCTAAAAATGTGGAAGAATTTTGTTTTGAAAGTTTTGAAAGTGGGTAATGGGTAGAGGCTGTAAGAGTTTTGAGGTGCATGCTAGAAAAAGACCACATTGCCATGGATGGGTCTTTAAAGGCAATTCTGGTGAGGACTCAGAAAGTTAAGAGAACTATAGAGAAAGCCTCAATCTTCTTAGACAAAATCTAAGTAATCATGAACAGAATGTTAGTGAAAATATGGATTGTAAAGCCATTCCAATGAGGTCTCACATGGAAATAAGGGGCATGTTATTGAAAATTGGAGGAAAGGGGATCCTTGTTATAAATTGCCATAGAGCTTGGCTGATTTTTGTGTTCCAGTGTTTTGTGGAAAGTACAGGCTGTGAACTATGGAACTGGATATTTAGCTGAAGAGATATCTAAGCAACATATTGAAGGTGTGGCTTGGCTCCTCCTGACTGCTTATAGTGAGCTGGGAGAAAAGAAAAACTTACTTCAGGGTAGAATTATTAAACAAAAAGGAAGCACAGCTTAAAGGTTTAGAAAATTATCAGCTTACTCACATTGCAAAAAATGGGAACACTAAGGATGTGGCCAAGTGATCATTTGATAAGGATATTAGTATGGAATTAACTATCTCAACAGAAGCCAGGGACTGGAGGAATGTTGCTGAAGAGGTCATCAGGGCTGCCACTCCCTACACAGGTCCAGAGTGCATGGACCCTGGGAATATGGCTGCTTCCATCTAGATTTCAAAGAACAGGGATGCTTGGCAGAGTTGTGAGCTTGGGATCCCAGTCCAGAGAGCCCCAGGACCCCAGTGGAGAACCATGGCATGGGTGGAGCCACCATAGAGAGCCCATTGAGAGGCCATCTCACTGAGCCATTGGGGTAACATTGCCACTCCATTGGGCCTGGGAAGCAGAGCCATGAGCCAAGAGGATTATTCTCAAGATTTAAGATTTAGTGGGATTTTTCCTGTTAGGCTTTAGACTTAATTAGGACCTGTCATTCCTTTCTTCTTTCCTATTTCTCCATTTTGAAATAGGAATATCTGCCCTATGTCTGTCCCACCAGTGTATTTTGAAAGCATATAACATATTTGGTTTCACAGGTTCCAGCTGGAGAGGAATTTGCCTCAGAATGAATTATATCTTGAGTCTCACTCATATCTGATTTAGGTGATATTAAGATGTGATTTTGAACTTAGAAGTTGGTGCTGGAACAAGTTAAGACTTTTGGGGTTTTGGTATGGAATTAATGTATTTCACATGTAAGAAGGACATAAATTTGGGGGGATCAGGGCAAAATGCTATGGACTGAATTTTTGTATCTCTCTAAAATTCATATGTGAAAGCTAAAACCAATGTGATGATACTTGGAGGTGGGGCCTTTGAAAGGAGACTAGGTCATGAAGGCAAAGCCCTTATAAATAGGATTATTGCTCTTATAAAAAAGACCCCAGCCAGAGAGCTCCATTATCCCTTTTGCCATGTGAGTATACAGTGAGAAGACAACAGTCTGTGACCAAAGACGCGGGCAGGCCCTCACCCAATACTGGATCTGCTGACGCCTTGATCTTAGACTTTCTAGCCTCCAGAACTGAGAGAAATAAATTTCTGTTGTTTAAAATTCACTCAATCTATGGTATTCTATTATAGCAGCCTGAATGGAAAAAGGCACTACACAGAAAACTGAATTTTTATAAGAACCTAGACTTTTACTGCTAGTTAATGCTCTCAGATCCAGCTCAAATCATCAAGGCAGAGCAACCCATACGTTGCCAAGCTGTGACATTTTCTTGGTGTGTCTCTCTTAGTTTGCTGTTTAAATACATTGGCGTAGGAGATTTGTCAAGTATCAGGTATTGGAGGAAAAGACTAGTGAAAGATGTTGTTGCCCCATCCAGATATCCTACCTTAGCCTTAGCACCATGTCCCAGCTGATGTGGTGCTACTCTCTTCTCTGGAGAATTAGCATTGATCAGGTACATGAAGCTGGAAAAGTCCTGCCCTTTTTCCTCAAGTTTTGACTAACTCTGAAGAAATTTGTTGTCTAGAGTTTTCCTTGTGACATTAGACAAAACAGTATTCAGCTGAGAATACATTATTGCCTAGATTTTCCTCCTACTCCATATTGTTTTCTTCAAACACCCTTTCTTGAGGATACTCCTCTAAATCATTTGAATATTATTCCTAATCTCAGGCTTTGATTTTAAGAAACCCAACCTAGAGAGACACCAAGGCTGACTGCATAGGTATGTAGTGTGTACATTCTGATATAGTCCTGTGCTTGCCTAATGTTCTGATATTGTCACAAAATTCTAATTTCTGAACAAGGAGTCCCTAATTTCCATTTTCACTCCCTTCTGTTGACACCAAAATTTAAGGTCTTAAAAAATACTATACAGTCCTACACATGGAACAAATCAAGATATCAGCTAAGAGTTAGGAACATTTCAAGTTCCTTTTTTACTTAGTTTATGATGAAGAAAGCAAACAGTTTTCAAACAGTTTTCAAGCAGCATCCATAAAGAGAAATTACATCTCATAGCACAGAGGTATAAAGTAAGTACTGGGGCACCTCAAGAATCTGAGGAGACACTGTGAGACCTCAAAGGTTAGGTATCATCTAGCACCATTTTGCCAGCTCAGTAGAGACACCCAAATTCTGTGGTGTCTGAGGAGAAAGAAGTCATGGTTGAACAGCTTGGTTGGGGTAGCAGTTTGCCTCCCATCAGTAAAGTAAACATAGCTGTATACTCCCTGTTATTTAATGGGGCTGAGCACTCCATATCTCAGCTCAGGGTAGGTTCCAGGAAAGAAAGGTCAAGCTTATTCAAGAGATGTCACCAGAATTGAATTAACATAGACCTTTCTGGAAGAAAAGGTACCAACCTTGAGTAGAAAATGAGAACTTTAGTAAGGGAAATTAAATTGTTCTTTTGTTCTTTCACCTCAAAGAACTTTGGGGAAAGGACAAACTCATAATTAGTACATTGTATTACATTGGGAGGTAGCATTCAAAGTACCCAAATAAAGTCATTAGCCTGGGCTCCCTCTCCCTTTCTTGGAGGTGGGTATATACAGAATAGAAGTATAGTTACTTGATAGAGAAACACAGATTCACAGGTTTATCAGGAAGGCAGCAGGGAGAAATGTATGAAGATGCTATTTTCCTGTGTGAACTCACCACCCCATTGGCATTTGTTGTATCTCTGATCTTTTCTGTCATCCAAGGAGCTAGAAAGTACTGTAACTTCATTGTTCCTGGGAAGGGGAAAGATGCAGAGATTTAAATAGTCACGTTTTCTTTAAAAAATGACTGCAAAAAATTTTATTAAATACAGTTTGTTAATTTTATTCTGTAACAGAAAGTATAGTTCATATTATCAAATGCTGCAGGAAATTTGAGTAAGATAAAGGCTAAAAAGAAGTTATAGAATCTCCATTTAATTCAGGGAGAACATCTAAGTCCTGGAATCTCACCAGTGAGCTGAACCTTGAACTGCTTGTTGTCCAGTTTCCCTCCAAAGCCTCACTGAGGTCATTGACATTTGAATATGGCAATCTAAGAAACATTCAGCTCACTCATTTTATAAAGCTAATCCATGTATCAAGTTTAAGATTGCCTGGTTTAATGGAAAGGGTGTGATGGTTCCATCACCTACTAACTGTAGTAGAAGGTGATAATAACACCTATTTTACAGGCTGTCAGAAAGATTAGAGAGAATGCATGCAGAACGCTAGCACCATGTCTGATATACATGAGAGCTCAAAAAAAGACACTATGACTTCTATCACTAGAAAATTATATCCTAGTCCTCAGTAGTTTAGTTTCCAGAGAATGCTTTCATTAAGCAATGTTTTATCAAGGATTTCATCTAGCACATGAGAGACATGATATTTTCCCCTATAGAGAGTATCATCAATGTAGAGGAAAAGATATAAATAAAAGTGCAATTGCAAGTGTATGAAACAGGAAGTGCTGAGAACTACAAGTGCTTATAAAGATAAGCACTAGCATTCAGCATAATCTCTTGCAAACTCTGGGTACACATTATGGTCTGTGGAGTGAATAAATAATAAATTGTGATCATAGACAATTTATTCACCATTATCATTAATAACAGAGAAGAGGGCTTCCCTGGTGACACAGTGGTTGAGAATCCGCCTGCCAATGCAGGGGACATGAGTTTGAGCCCTGGTCCGGGAAGATTCCACATGCTGCGGAGCAACTAAGCCTGTGTGTCACAACTACTGAGTCTGCACGCCACAACTGCTGAGCCTGTGCACCACAGCTACCGAAGCCCGCGCGCCTAGAGCCCGTGCTCCGCAACAAGAGAAGCCACCACAATGAGAAGCCCGTGCACCACAATGAAGAGTAGTCCCTGCTCGTCGCAACGAGAGAAAGCCCACTCACAGCAACGAAGATCCAATGCAGCCAAAAATAAATAAATAAACTTATAAATAAATAATAAATTGAAAAATTGAAAAAAAACCCAGAATAACCATTGCTGCTATCAAGACAAGCAACTACTAATAGTCAAAAGGAAAAATGTAGGTTCACCTGAAGCAGCTACACATTTGTCAGTAGGTCTTTCCCTGGGGTTTTATCTACATTATTTTTTCGTACTTAGATGATGATACTTAGGTATCTTAAGACTGTATTCAAAAATGAAATATCTTAAACATATCAAAGTAGGTTAAGGCAGAGTATTCAGGGAACAAATTAAAGAAATAAATTAATCATAAATATTCACTGCAGTATGATTAGATGGTCAGGAAGACTAAATGAACTAAGAAAAAAATGCTTTTCCGAGGGTGCATTTCAAAGCCCACTTTAAATGATATATATGAAGTACACTTGCATAAAAAATAGTCTGTAGGGTTCTGAAAATTAAATTTAGTTAATCTGCTCAACAACTTTAAAATGAAGTTTGTATTACATTTGCATTATTCTTAAATGGACAAAGCAAATTTTATCTCTTCTAAAAATCTGCCACTGCTCTTCCTCCCAATCCCTTTCTTCCTCTTTAAAAACAAAACAAAACAAAAACAGGAATTACTTCAGAAAATAAATAATCATCACAACAGAAGAAAACCTAAGGTGTTAGGATATTTAATTTATCTATTCAGTATATTTTTTCTCTACCAGAAATAAATTGTTCAGGTGAATTAAGAGCTGGTCTTCAAAAGGAAATCTTTAATACAACTTTTACTTTTCCCTAGAGACACTCTAGTCAATCTAGATTAAAAACAAACAAAAAAAAACAAGGAGATTTTTTTTAAAGTCATTTTTATAATTTGCAGAGACCAGTGTACCAAACAATCAAACTAAATATCTAGCAAATGTGAGGCAGAACAAGGTCCACCACTGAAAATTCTACTCTTATTTACTATAGAAAAAATAAATACTCTTTCTTATTCAAGGCAATAGATATGGATCTGTTAGTGGCAGATTCTAGTGTATTTTCTTTCTATATGAACTACCACTATCTTCGATAGAAGTACTCTCTTAAGTACTTCTTTTCCTCCTCGAAAAAAAAATTGATAGGCAGAGCAAAGAAAACTTTCAAAGGACCAAAAATCTTTAAAATTTAGTTTTTAAACAAAAAACATGTATTTTATATTTTGCAGCCTCAACAATAGTTATTCCAGAATAATAAAATTTCCTATCATCATCAGCACTTTCCCTTTTGACACCTGGTATTTCTTGGAAATTTTATTTTTTGTGGGTTTCTATTATTCTTTTAGCATCCTTTCCTTTGTTTTCTTTGAGAGACTTTTATGTGTTTTCTCTTATATATATATATGCAGTGCTAATCTAAGAAAATAACTTAAATATAATTTATTTTACATTTAATTTATATTACATGTAATTTATATTACAGTCTTCGAAGAAAATTGAAATGGTAAATTACATATATATGCATAATTAATATAAAATACTAAGATAAATGTATTCAATAAAAATGGCACTCTAATTTTTCTTCTTATATTTCATCTTACTAAAATGCTACTTTTGCCTTAATTAAAGCAGAATGTGAAAATGAACAGACATTTTCCAATATTTTGTTTGTGACAGTTTCTAGGGTTGACAACTCATGTTAAGAGAGCCTCTTCGTAATTAGTATTCAGTCCAGGTTATCTATATAACTTTATGGAACAGTTAAATAAAACCATACATTAGGTTAAGGATTAGAGGTCTAATTTTAAAAGGAAATTTTAAATAAAATTATTTGGCAATTTTGCAGTTTGTAATTTTACAAGAGAATTATGTATATTCTCAGTTTTTGATCTGCATTATAATAAGCCATCATTTTAATAAACATTAATATTATCAGTGCTTACTTAACTATTATGGTAGATGTTTCATTACGTTTGGTTGCAGCTCCATAAAATCATCTCTACTAATGTATCACAATAATAATTTTATAATCTTGGCTTATTTTCTTAATACAGAGTATAATTGGTAAGAGAAAATGTCTAATAATATTTCAGGAAAAGTAAGAGAAATGAAAAATATGTTGGAAATATTTTTGGGATGGCAATCCAAATATGTAGTTGATGTTTAATTATGAAGAATAGGGGGGACCTTGAAGATGGCGGAAGAGTAAGACGCGGAGATCACCTTCCTCCCCACAGATACACCAGAAATACATCCACACGTGGAACAACTCCTACAGAACACCTACTGAAGGCTGGCAGAAGACCTCAGACCTCCCAAAAGGCAAGAAACTCCCCCACGTACCTGGGTAGGGCAAAAGAAAAAAAGAAAAAACAGAGACAAAAGAATAGGGACGGCACCTGCACCAGTGGGAGGGAGCTGTGAAGGAGGAAAAGTTTCCACACACCAGGAAGCCCCTTCGCGGGCGGAGACTGCGGGAGGCGGCGGGGGGAGCTTCGAAGCCGCGGAGGAGTGCACAGCAACAGGGGTGCGGAGGGCAAAGCGGGGAGATTCACGCACAGAGGATCGGTACCGACCGGCACTCACCAGCCCGAGGGGCTTGTCTGCTCACCTGCCGGGGCGGGCGGGGCTGCGAGCTGAGGCTAGGGTTTCGGTTTCGGTTGGAGCGCAGGGAGAGGACTGGGGTTGGCGGCTTGAACATAGCCTGAAGGGGTTAGTGAACCACGGCTAGCCGGGAGGGAGTCCGGGGAAAAGTCTGCACCTGCCGAAGAGGCAAGAGACTTTTTCTTACCTCTTTGTTTCCTGGTGCGCGAGGAGAGGGGATTAAGAGCGCTGCTTAAAGGAACTCCAGAGACGGGCGCGAGCCGCGGCTAAAAGCGCGGACCCCAGAGACGGGCGCGTGCAGCGGCTAAAAGCGCGGACCCCATAGACCGGGGCAAGCCGCGGCTAAAAGCACGAACCACAGGGACGGGCGGGAGACGCTAAGGCTGCTGCTGCCGCCACCAAGGGGCCTGTGTGCGAGCACAGGTCACTATCCACACCCCTCTTCCGTGGAGCCTGTGCAGCCCGCCACTGCCAGGTTCCCGGGATCCAGGGACAACTTCCCCGGGAGAACGCACGGCGGGCCTCAGGCTGGTGCAACGTCACGCTGGCCTCTGACGCCGCAGGCCCGCCCCGCACGCAGTGCCCCTCCCTCACCCCCCCCCCTCCCCCGGCCTGAGTGCACCAGAGCCCCCGAATCAGCGGCTCCTTTAACCGCGTCCTGTCTGAGCACAAAACAGATGCCCTCCAGCGACCTACATGCAGAGGCAGGGCCAAATCCAAAGTTGAGCCCCGTGAGCTGTGGGAACAAAGAAGAGAAAGGGAAATCTCTCCCAGCAGCCTCAGAAACAGCAGATTAAAGCTCCGCAATCAACTTGATGTACCCTGCATCTGTGGAATACATGAATAGACAACGAGTCATCTCTGAGGAGGTGGGCTTCGAGAGCAAGATCTATGATTTTTTTCCCCTTTTCCTCTTTTTGTGAATGTGTATGTGTATGCTTCTGCGTGAGATCTTGTCTGTATAGTTCTGCTTCCACCATTTGCCCTAGGGTTCTATCCGTCCATGGTTTTTTTTTTTAATTTTTTTTCTTAATAATTAATTTTAATTACTTTATTATACTTTTCTTTCTTTCTTTCTTTCTTTCTTTTTCTTTCTTTCTTTCTTTCTTTCTTTCTTTCTTTCTTTCTTTCTTTCTTTCTTTCCTTCCTTCCTTCCTTCCTTCCTTCCTTCCTTCCTTCCTTCCCTCCGTTAGACAACGAATCATCCCAAATTGAGGAGGTGGTCTCTGAGAGCAAGATTTATGATTTTTTCCCCTTTACCTCTTTTTGTGAGGGTGTATGTGTATGCTTCTGTGTAAGATTTTGTCTGTATAGCTTTGCTTCCAACATTTGTCCTAAGGTTCTATCCGTCCCCTTTTTTTTTTCTAAATAAGTATTTTTAATTCAATAACTTTATTAGACTTTATTTTATTTTACTGTATCTTCTTTCTTTCTGTCTTTCTTCCTTCTTTCCCTCCTTCCTTCCTCCCTCCCTCCCTCTCTCCCTCCTTTCTTTCCTTCTTTGCTTCTTACTTTCTTCCTTCCTTCCTTCCTTCCTTCCTTCCTTCCTTCCTTCCTTTCTTTCTTTCTTCATACTTCTACTAATTCTCTCTACTTTTTCTGCCTTTTATTCTGAGCTGGATGAAGGGCTCTTGGTGCTCCAGCCAAGAGTCAGGGCTCTGCCTCTGAGGTAGGAGAGCCAACTTCAGGACACTGGTCAACAAGAGACCTCCCAGCTCCACATAATATCAAACGGCAAAAATCTCCCAGAGACCTCCATCTTAACACCAGCACCCAGCTTCACTCAACGACCAGCAAACTACAGTGCTGGACAACCTATGCCAAACAACTAGCAAAACAGGAACACAAACCCACCCATTAGCAGAGAGGCTGCCTAAAATCATAATACAGACACAACACCCCAAAACACACCACCAGACATGAACCTGCCCACTAGAGAGACAAGATCCAGCCTCATCAACCACAACATAGGCACTAGTCCCCTCCACCAGGAAGCCTACACAACCCACTGAACCAACCTTAGCCACTGGGGACAGACATCAAAAACAGCAGGAACTACGAACCTGCAGCCTGCAAAAAGGAGACCCCAAACACAGTAAGATAAGCAAAATGAGAAGACAGAAAAACACACAGCAGATAAAGGAGCAAGATAAAAATGCACCAGACCTAACAAATGAAGAGGAAATAGGCAGTATACCTGAAAAAGAATTCAGAATAATGATAGTAAGGATGATCTGAAATCTTGGAAGTAGAATGGACAAAATGCAAGAAACAGTTAACAAGGACCTAGAGGAAATAAAGATGAAACAAGCAACAATGAACAACACAATAAATGAAATTAAAAATACTCTAGATGGGATCAATAGCAGAATAACTGAGGCAGAAGAACAGATAAGTGACCTGGAAGATAAAATAATGGAAATAACTACTGCAGAGCAGAATAAAGAAAAAAGAATGAAAAGAACTGAGGACAGTCTCAGAGACCTCTGGGACAACATTAAATGCACGAACATTCGAATTATAGGGATTCCAGAAGAAGAAGAGAAAAAGAAAGGGACTGAGAAAATATTTGAAGAGATTATAGTTGAAAACTTCCCTAATATGGGAAAGGAAATAGTTAATCAAGTCCAGGAAGCACAGAGAGTCCCATACAGGATAAATCCAAGGAGAAATATGCCAAGACACATATTAATCAAACTGTCAAAAATTAAGTACAAAGAAAGCATATTAAAAGCAGCAAGGGAAAAACAACAAATAACACACAAGGGAATTCCCATAAGGTTAACAGCTGATCTCTCAGCAGAAACCCTACAAGACAGAAGGGAGTGGCAGGACATGCTGAAAGTGGTGAAGGAGAAAAACCTGCAACCAAGACTACTCTACCCAGCAAGGATCTCATTCAGATTTGATGGAGAAATTAAAACCTTTACAGACAAGCAAAAGCTGAGAGAGTTCAGCACCACCAAACCAGCTTTACAACAAATGCTAATGGAACTTCTCTAGACAAGAAACACAAGAGAAGGAACAGACCTATAATAACAAACCCAAAACAATTTAGAAAATGGGAATAGGAACACACATATCGATAATTACCTTAAATGTAAATGGACTAAATGCTCCCACCAAAAGACACAGATTGGCTGAATGGATACAAAAACAAGACCCTTACATATGCTGTCTACAAGAGACCCACTTCAGACCTAGAGACACATACAGACTGAAAGTAAGGTGATGGAAAAAGATATTCCATGCAAATGGAAACCAAAAGAAAGCTGGAGTAGCAATTCTCATATCAGACAAAATAGACTTTAAAATAAGGACTATTAGAAGAGACAAAGAAGTACACTACATAATGATCAAGGGATCGATCCAAGAAGAAGATATAACAATTGTAAATATTTATGCACCCAACATAGGAGCACCTCAGTACATAAGACAAATACTAACAGCCATAAAAGGGGAAATCGACAGTAACACATTCATAGTAGGGGACTTTAACACCCCACTTCCACCCATGGACAGATCATCCAAAATGAAAATCAATAAGGAAACACAAGCTTTAAATGATACATTAAACAAGATGGACTTAACTGATATTTATAGGAACTCCATCCAAAAACAACAGAATACACATTTTCTCAAGTGCTCATGGAACAATCTCCAGGATAGATCATATCTTGGGTCACAAATCAAGCCTTGGTAAATTTAAGAAAATTAAAATTGTATCAAGTATCTTTTCCAACCACAAGGCCATGAGACTAGATATCAATTACAGGAAAAGATCTGTAAAATATACAAACACGTGGAGGCTAAACAATACACTACTTAATAGTGAAGAGATCACTGAAGAAATCAAAGACGAAATAAAAAAATACCTAGAAACAAATGACAATGGAGACACAATGACCCAAAACCTATGGGATGCAGCAAAAGCAGTTCTAAGGGGGAAGTTTATAGCAATACAAGCCCACCTTAAGAAGCAGGAAACATCTCGAATAAACAACCTAACCTTGCACCTCAAGCAATTAGAGAAAGAAGAACAAAACCCTCAAAGCTAGCAGAAGGAAATAAATCATAAAGATCAGATCAGAAATAAATGAAAAAGAAATGAAAGAAACAATAACAAATATCAATAAAACTAAAAGCTGGTTCTTTGAGAAGATAAATAAAATAGATAAACCACTAGCCAGATTCATCAAGAAGAAAAGGGAGAAGACTCAAATCAATAGAATTGAAATGAAAAAGGAGAAGTAACAACAGACACTGCAGAAATAAAAAAGATCATGAGAGATTACTACAAGCAACTCTATGCCAATAAAATGGACAATCTGGAAGAAATGGACAAATTCTTAGAAATGCACAACCTGCCAAGACTGAATCAGGAAGAAATAGAGAATATGAACAGACCAATCATAAGCACTGAAATTGAAACTGTGATTAAAAATCTTCCAACTAACAAAAGCCCAGGACCAGATGGCTTCACAGGCGAATTCTATCAAACATTTAGAGAAGAGCTAACACCTATCCTTCTCAAACTCTTCCAAAGTATAGCAGAGGGAGGAACACTCCCAAATTCCTTCTACGAGGCCACCATCACCTTGATACCAAAACCAGACAAGGATGTCACAAAGAAAGAAAACTACAGGCCAATATCACTGATGAACATAGATGCAAAACTCCTCAACAAAATACTAGCAAACAGAATCCAACAGCACATTAAAAGGATCATACACCATGATCAAGTGGGGTTTATTCCAGGAATGCAAGGATTCTTCAATATACGCAAATCAATCAACATCATACACCATATTAACAAATTGAAGGAGGAAAATCATCTGATCATCTCAATAGATGCAGAGAAAGCTTTTGACAAAATTCAACACCGATTTATGATAAAAAACCCTGCAGAAAGTAGGCATAGAGGGAACTTTCCTCAACATAATAAAGGCCATATATGACAAGCCCACAGCCAACATCATCCTCAATGGTGAAAAACTGAAAGCATTTCCACTAAGATCAGTAACAAGACAAGGTTGCCCACTCTCACCACTCTTATTCAACATAGTTTTGGAAGTTTTAGCCACAGCAATCAGAGAAGAAAAGGAAATAAAAGGAATCCAAATCAGAAAAGAAGAAGTAAAGCTGTCACTGTTTGCAGATGACATGATAGTTACTATACATAGAGAATCCTAAAGATGCTACCAGAAAACTACTAGAGCTAATCAATGAATTTGGTAAAGTAGCAGGATACAAAATTAATGCACAGAAATCTCTGGCATTCCTATAAACTAATGATGAAAAATATGAAAGTGAAATCAAGAAAACACTCCCATTTACCATTGCAACAAAAAGAATAAAATATCTAGGAATAAACTTACCTAAGGAGACAAAAGCCCTGTATGCAGAAAATTATAAGATTCTGCTGAAAGAAATTAAAGATGATACAAATAGATGGAGAGATATACCATGTTCTTGGATTGGAAGAATCAACATTGTGAAAATGACTCTACTACCCAAAGCAATCTATAAATTCAATGCAATCCCTATCAAACTACCACTGGCATTTTTCACAGAACTAGGACAAAAAATTTCGCAATTTGTATGGAAACACAAAAGACCCCGAATAGCCAAAGCAATCTTGAGAACGAAAAAAGGAGCTGGAGGAATCAGGCTCCCTAACTTCAGACTATACTACAAAACTACAGTAATCAAGACAGTATCGTACTGGCACAAAAACAGAAAGATAGATCAATGGAACAGGATAGAAAGCCCAGAGATAAACCCACGCACATATGGTCACCTTATCTTTGATAAAGGTGGCAGGAATGTACAGTGGAGAAAGGACAGCCACTTCAATAAGTGGTGCTGGGAAAACTGGACAGATAAATGTAAAAGTATGAGATTAGATCACTCCCTAATGCCATACACAAAAATAAGCTCAAAATGGATTAAAGGCCTAAATGTAAGGCCAGAAACTATCAAACTCTTAGAGGAAAACATAGGCAGAACACTCTATGACATAAATCACAGCAAGATCCTTTCTGACCCACCTGCTAGAGTAATGGAAATAAAAACAAAAATAAACAAATGGGACCTAATGAAACTTCAAACCTTTTGCACAGCAAAGGAAACCATAAACAAGACCAAAAGACAACCCTCAGAATGGGAGAAGATATTTGCAAATGAAGCAACTGACAAAGGATTAATCTCCAAAATTTATAAGCAGCTCATGCAGCTCAATAACAAGAAAACAAACAACCCAATCCAAAAATGGGCAGAAGACCTAAATAGACATTTCTCCAAAGTAGATATACAGACTGCCAACAAACACATGAAAGAATACTCAACATCATTAATCATTAGATAAATGCACATCAAAATTACAATGAGATATCATCTCACACCAGTCAGAATGGCCATCATCAAAAAATCTAGAAACAATAAATGCTGGAGAGGGTGTGGAGAAAACGGAACACTCTTGCACTGCTGGTGGGAATGTGAATTGGTTCAGCCACTATGGAGAACAGTATGGAGGTTCCTTAAAAACTACAAATAGAACTACCATATGACCCAGCAATCTCACTATTGGGCATATACCCTGAGAAAACCAAAATCCAAAAAGAGTCATGTACCAAAATGTTCATTGCAGCTCTATTTACAATAGCCCAGAGATGGAAACAACCTAAGTGCCCATCATCAGATGAATGGATAAAGAAGATGTGGCACATATATACAATGGAATATTACTCAGCCATAAAAAGAAACTAAATTGAGCTATTTGTAATGAGGTGGATAGACCTAGAGTCTGTCATACAGAGTGAAGTAAGTCAGAAAGAAAAAGACAAATACCGTATGCTAACACATATATATGGAATTTAAGAAGAAAAAAAAATGTCATGAAGAACCCAGGGGTAAGACAGGAATAAAGACACAGACCTACTGGAGAACGGACTTAAGATATGGGGAGGGGGAAGGGTGAGCTGTGACAGGGCGAAAGAGAGTCATGGACATATACACACTAACAAATGTAAGGTAGATATCTAGTGGGAAGCAGCCGCATGGCACAGGGATATTGGCTCGGTGCTTTGTGACCGCCTGGAGGGGTTGGATAGGGAGGGTGGGAGGGAGGGAGACGCAAGAGGGAAGAGATATGGGAACATATGTATATGTATGACTGATTCACTTTGTTATAAAGCAGAAACTAACACACCATTGTAAAGCAATTATACCCCAATAAAGATGTTAAAAAAAATAATAATTATGAAGAATAGCTCTTAGACTCTTCCCAGATGCCATATTCATAGTAGTAAAGCTTCTCATTATGTATCTGTAATCTATTTTCTAGCTCACAGCCTAGGAGATAGACATTATTTTTAAAAATGTATAATCTAGATATTAAATATTGTGCAGACTTTTGCTGTTGGTACAGCACAGTGTGCTTAAATGAAAGAATTTAGGTTAGTGATTATGATTTAGCAAGGGCAATTATTCTTTATTGAAAAGTACCATATCATAATATGCATTGTTCTCTTTATGAACCAGTTTTATCATTACAAGTATGAACTAAACGACATGCCATTGTGTATTCCATCTTTTGTCCTGGCATGTTGTAAAAGAGGAATAACAATCACAGATGAAAACCATGTCCCTTATGTTTTGAAGGAACTGATAGCACCCTTTGGAGTTGCTAACTGGCAAAAATCTGCAACCACAGGATTTTGAGGTACAGATACCACGGCAAATTTCCTTTGTAGTTGGCACTTGTGAATATTTGACTTAATTTTTTTTTTCAAGTTTGGGGACTGGATGAAAAGTATTTTCATTCTTCCACAGACTAGTCATTTTTAAGAAATCCAATAAAAGATTGCCATCACAGTAGTTTTGGGCATTTGTAGAAAGAATAAGTGAGCTTATCACAAAAACACTTCTCCTAATGTTCTGTAGTTATTTTCAATCTATATCTTCCTGGAGTATATATGGTCCACAAAAAGATGAGGGGGAAATTTTTAAAGTCATTCTCTACTACTGTACAAGGTAAAGCAATAAGTTGATTCAAATTTCATTACAGTAAAAATGCTAAATATCTAGTTCAAAAACATAGTGTTTAATTGTTAGAGTCATAGTGTTTAATTGTTGTGTGATTTATGAATAAAGGTAAATATTAAAATTTTTATACTTATTAAGATAAGATCATTTAGATTTACATTTTAGCAGTAAAATACTTGTTAGATTTCCTTCTTTGAACTTGTCCTTATAGAGTATATTACATGAAATATTTTTTTAATGTTCAAATCAGATAGACTTATAACATACATTTGAATAAGTGGTATACATTTATATCTATAAAGTAACGTATGTCAAGAAAAAGGAAAATGTAAAAAATAGCAAGTAAAGAAAAAATTTAAGGGTGAACAAAATGCTATAATGCAGTAATTCTAATTCAGTCATAGTAAGTCAGGACACTAAGTATATTTCTGTATGTTCTATTTCCTCCTTTCCCTGCCTAGTAGCACTTTTATGTTGTTTCTCAATAACAGCAACCAAAATGATGATTTAAAATTTTATACAGTGGGTGACTAAATTAATCAGACTAAAGGGATAGACAAATTTGAAAATACAGTATTAAACAGAAGGACACATTTGTATTAAGAAAAATAAATATATGTTGGTGTAAAAGAGTTTCAGTTTTTAAGATGCTTTTTATCCCTAAGTTAACATGTAGATTGTCTGATATTCACCCATTCCCCAGGGGATCTGAATCAATCATAAATGGATAGTTATCACTTAATTATTTTCTTAGCATGTTTTTCTTGATTTAATTTCTTTGAAATAGACCAGAATTGAGGAAATAGGATCTGATATTCATTATTATAGCTAACTTTAAAAGAAAAAGATAAAATTATTTCCTCTTACTTTTTGTTAATTTTTTCTTATATTTCTTTATGTTCAATGACTCAAATTATATTATTTATTTTAAAATAACAATTATTACTTCTTATTTTTTAGAAATTTTTTTAAAATAGTTAAAGAGAGTAATAATTATTGTCGTATTGAACTTTCTGATCAGAAGATATTTTTATAACTAAGTGGAAAAAGTAAATTAAGAAAATTGTAAAAGGATTAGACAAGTGCTTTCCTAATTATGCCTCAAAAACAATGAAAACTAATAATACAAGCAGTTTATAGCATTACTCTAAATGTCTTGAGAAACAAGCAAATTGTCCTGAGTAAAAATAGTAATGATCATGAGTTTGTGTACCTTATGAGAACATGAACAATTTTTTTTTTTTTTTTTGCGGTACGCGGGCCTCTCACTGTTGTGGCTTCTCCCGTTGTGGAGCACAGGCTCCGGACGCGGAGGCTCAGCAGCCATGGCTCACAGGCCCAGCCGCTCCGCTGCATGTGGGATCTTCCCGGACCGGGGCACGAACCCGCGTCCCCTGCATCGGCAGGCGGACTCTCAACCACTGCGCCACCAGGGAAGCCCAATTTGTTATTTTTTTTATCCTCCAATGTATAGTTTAGTGCCTTCCTACTAGGTCTTCAGTAAATATTTTTGAAAAGTACATTAAAAAAACTCCAGCTTCGGTAATAGTTTAGGGTTTATTTTTAAAGGAATGAACTCCTAAAATATTTTGAGAGTATTTTAAAGTCATATATATATGTGTGTGCTATGTTTCTTGAAAATAATAAATTGGACATTTGTTTGTTCTGCAATATCTTTGAGGCTTAGGTTTCTCATCTGTAATTTGAAAGAATAAATTGTACTTACAATACTGGATTTTTGTGAGGATTAGATAAGTTAATAAGTCTAAAGAGTTTAAAGTTTAAATCTGGCTGAAAGCCAAATTTCAAAATGTTTGGTAAAATCAAGAAACTATTAATTAATTCATCTGTTGGAGAATATTTTTTCACAATAAGATGTAATTATGTTTTACTTGAATAGTTCCAGAACATTCGATAAATTTATGGTTGAATGAATTTAGAATTACGGTTTTTAAGAACTTAAATATCTCTAATATTTAAAAAAATTAACTTTTAATAAGACTTTTATTATCAACCACATTTTCTTATATGAACTATATTAAAAGTATAGACTCAAGGAATGCTATAGCAAAAATAAGACTAAGTAAAATGTACTAGAGCCCTGTGATTTGCCTTGCAGTTTACATTGATTGCCTGATATGTTTCATTTAATCTTTACTGGGGCAATCATAAAATAGAAACAATACAAATTACAATTCTAGATTCTCAACCTTTTCTGTTTCTTAGGATGTGTGTGTCTTTTGGTATCTTGCTGAAGTGACTTAACTGTCAATAAATTACAGTAAACTTTTTCTGTGCACATTAACATGTATTAAGTATTATTTATATTAAATATCTGCAAGACAAATACCAACATTCACTGAATGGCAATTATATGTCCATTAATGGGTTCATTCCTGCTGCACCCTGGGGATGAGGAACCAACATTCTCTTGCTGGGTCCTGCTTCTGTTCTGCATGGCACTGCCTCTCCATCAAGTCTTCTGGGCATGAAGACCTGTAGGGTGGGCTCTCAGGTAACTTAGGTAGTCAGTAATGAACTTGAAGAAACCCTTCACTTCATAGAAATATCAGCCAAAAGGAGCTGATGCTCTCAGTGAATATCTGTGCAAGTACACCTTCTTAAACAACAGTGGCTTAGATAATAATGTAGGTTTTTCTTCTAAGAAGATCTCCTCCCAAAATATTATTGTAGTGGATTTCAAAGTCAGATGTCCATAACAATACTATTGAGAGATCAGTTCCTTGCTTCAATTTCTTTTATAACATTGAGGTGAGATTGAGTTTTTGTGCCTGTTTCCTGAAAATAAACCTTTCTTTTTAGAGCCTAGTCATGTGTCCAACACATTTTACTCAGAAGCTTTACCACTCCCTTTAAAAAAATATTAAAGGCTTAATTTATGAAGTATGGTCATCATTCCTGGGGTTGTCTAACCTTAGAATAAGTGGTTTCTATAATAGACAACCTCTTGGTCCTATGCCAACTGATTTCTTTAGGGTAAGTTCCACAGACTATGTCCAGCACTTTCTGCCTCTGAGATGCAGCTCGATTTCACTTTCAGGGGAGTCCTCAGTTTCCATAAGATATACTAATGGTTGGGACCAAGACACAAATTTACCATTTATGTCCAGGTTTGTTTAAATTCCACTTACATTCAAACCGGAACTCTGATAATAAATGATTCAATGATATAACAAAACCATCTTTCCACCTCATGATTTTGTGGTTACATTGAACAGAACATTATTTTTATATTTATTATATAGTTGTAAAAGACATGTATAAATTTAAGACTTATTAACTTTGTCAATGTGAGTGAATCTATGGCAGATGATGAGCCAAAGACCCTCACCTTTCTAGACGGCTGAACTGCAACTCTGCCACTAATAGCAACAGATCAAGTTGAATTTAGTGTTCAAGAGACTGAAAGCCACAAAACCACATCAACTGCTATTGATTTTCCTTAAGTACTGAGGCTTTTAAGGGGATCTTACAAAGAAATGCATTGTGTATGACTGTATGCCATCAGTTTTGCTGAATTTTGAAAGTTGGATAGAGTTTGGAAAAACTAAACAAATGAAGATACTTTTGGGGTTAATAAAACTCAAGTTCCCAGAGAATTGTTTGGTGGGAAATTGGAAAGACATCACGACCATTCAACCTTACTGCAGGGGAATGGTAGAAACCAGAGATTCTATTGGATGCTGTCATCAAGGATAACAGGAAAAGGCTAAGATAGCACATGAGTAGTCATGCTTCACTACTCTGCAAACACAGGGGACATGGCTGGCTCAACAATCATGTTCATGTCCTCCAGAAAACCATGAGACACATGCATGACAAAACCATCACACACAAGGCTCTGCATTTACAAATACTGTCACCATGTTAAATGATCTGTTTCAACTTGCCATTATATAAGCTCCCTGGTTCCTGACAATTTACTTTATACATATCACCCAATACATCACATGGACTATACATTTCCAAGACCAATAACTAAATCATCTAAATGTAAATTCAAGATGCTTAAAATGTTACCTGATGATGCCTTGAGTTAAAATATATATTTTTTTTATTTCAAGAATTCAAACTCAAGAATATTCAAAATAATCAAAGTGAGTTGTATTACTGCCTTACATTTGACTTATATATATGTTTATAGTGCAAAGTTACAAAATGATGAATGTCTCTAACACTAAAGTAGATAAGCAAAGAATTAAAGCAAAACTAATTTTTCCTGGGCCAGGGGGAAATATAATATTTATCATTGAACCTGAGCCTCATTTAATTTTGATGTATATTAGATGATAACTGGAGACCTATTATGGTCTTCTAACTTCTCATTTGTATACTGTTTATACTGAAATATCTTCTGAATCTAAAAATTCAGGTTTTTGTACTTTTTCCATAAAATAAATTTTGTTTGATTTTTCTCTTTGACTTTATTAAGTAAACATAAAAATATTTTTATATTTATAAAAGAAAATAGTTTATGGGTGTTTCTTAAAAAAATTTGTTATAGTAGGAAAGCAGTTTGATTGGAAAAATTACTTTCCATAAAGAATAGGTGATTTAAAGGATAATTATAATATGTAGGGGCCTATCCACATAGTTTCCTATACAAGCAACTTATTCAACTCATAGATACTCAATTAAATTTACAGATCAGTTAATAATAGGTTTTGTATAGAAACAAAGTGGAAATTTCAGAATACATAAAACTATTAGTGAAAGGGCTCATGTTTATTTAAAGTAATTTTTTCTCATTTAAGACATTTTTTGCCATAGTTATTATTAATCTGAACTTCTGTAATAACTGGGGAAAATTAAAATCTATTTCCAGTGAAAGCAGGGTAATGTTAAAGTTGGAATATTAGAACTCTGTTTATTTATCTAGGAAAGTATATAACACAGCCTACACAAAAGACTTAAAACAATCATTCCTCAGAGGAAAAAAAACACCTGTGTATTGCCCAAATTACAAAGTATTTATTTTTTATAATTTTATGAGAAGTTTTTAAAATAGATTTGGATAATGTGGCATTGAAAAAAGTTTCTTCTATAGGGAAAATTTTATTAACATTTGGGTGATTACTCTTTTAAATTATGTATGCAGTTGTAAAATATTGCTGCTTTATTTTATATCCTATGCTTCAAGTCATAGAAGCAGATAATTACCAAAGGTGATTATTTTATTAAATTTACTTTAATATGTGTTCATACATGTCCCAAAGTAGGGAAAATAATATATTGTTAAATTATTACTAGATTTATTTTGGAAAGAATGATATTTGGCAACCAGAGACAACTGTATTTTATGAATGTGTGTGAAGTTACAAGATAATATAGTAAACCTTTACAGTAATTTCATCTGATTTGTAATTAAGACTTTCAAGAGAGTAAAAAAAATATTCACTTAATATTGAGCCAGAAAAAAATGTATCCAGATATCTCAAACAAAATTTGTGGCTGTTCTGTAAACTTCAAACAATATTCAACAATGAAAAAGTTATATTTCTCTATCGAGAAATGAGTACCATGACAAAACCATTTTAGACCTTTTTGTTACCTTAATTTTGGAAAAGAATTAAAAGAAAATGAGAATTCAGTTTTTTCATAAAGTAAATATCGCAATTATTAGGAAAATATTTTGTTTTTATAGAGTTATTGAAGAGGGAAAAAACTTTTTTTTTTTCAAACTGATAAGGCAGTTTGAAAGACAAGTCACTTTCTCCACTAAAAGAAATTGTAGCTCTCCCTAAAAGAGAAAGTTAATTTTAGATCAAAATTGGAATATTGACAGTGGGAAGAGAAGAGAACAGTCAGCTGAAAATTAAGCCTCTTGATAGCCTCTATTACACGTTAATGTATATTTCTCTAAAATATCAGAATGCTATAGAAAAAAAAGGTTGGTATTCCCATTGGTTCTAAGATATATTATTTCTATTAAGGGCTATGGCTATTGACTAGTGTATTGGAAATTATTATGTAATTAATGTGGTACACGTAAACTTTATTTTGTGGAGACGAAACTTTATTTTCCTGTTCAGAACTTAGACTAAAAACTTCAGTAGAAAAAAATTGAATACACTTCAATCTGAGTTTTCTTAATCCAGTCCCTCAAGTCAATTCATGATTTAATGTACAGTTGCAAGGCAGACCAAGACTCCATCTCAGCTTTCCATAGATGATTCACAGTCTTGAAGCCCAAGTATCATCCATCCATAGAGGTTTGGGGAGGTTCATTTAAGTGACTGTCATTCATATGTGATAGGAAGAGAACAGTTTACTTTCCCCTTAATGGTGCCTGCTGGTAGCGTGGGTGTTTGTCAATCATTTAGACTAAAGCACTTGTTTGTCTCCTATGTACCTAGGCTTCTGAGGTTCTTGGCATATCTTACAACTGATCACATCATGACTCAAGCTACTGTCATCTTCTGTGTGTGACAAGCATTCTGGCTCTAATTCTCAGCTAAACTCTCACATGGGCAAATGTAAAACTCAGATTCCCTAGATATTCACATAGAAGCCCTGATAAAGTATGGAGATGATCAGCAACAGCTCTCATAGATGTTCCATTAAACCATCTCTTTCGTTTTCCCTATGTCTAACTGAGGGGACCACATAAGGCTGTCATTTTCAACTGTCTTTAATGTCTTTCAATTTCTCTTACCCTCAAATTAATTATATTTTAAATAAACCCTGCTTTTTTATTCATAATTATTCAATTTCTCTACAAATTATCTTCATCTTCCTCCAAGTCAATGTTCTTTTTGATCTTACTGGTGTTGGTGATGTCCTTAGTTCACATTTCAGGCATACCTCATTTTATTGCACTTCGTAGACACTGAGTATTTTTTACATATTGAAGGTTTGTGGAACTCTGCTTTAAGCAAGTCTATCCGCCCTATTTTTCCAATAGCATTTGCTCACTTAATGTTTCTGCGTCACATTTTGGTAGTTCTTGCAATACTTCCTACTTTTTCCTTATTAGCATATTTGTTATGGTGCTCTGTGATCTGTGATCTTGAATGTCACTACTGCAACAAGATGATGACTTGCTGAAGGCTTGGATGATGGTTAGCATTTTTTTTTAGCAATAAAGCACTTTTTAATTAAGGTATGTACATTGTTTTTTAGACATAATGCTATTGCACATTTAATAGACTAAGGTACCGTGTAACAGAACTTTATATGCACTGGGAAGCCAAAAAATTCATGTGACTCACTTTAATGTGGTGGTATGGAACCAAACCCACAATACCTCTGAGGTATGCCTATAGTTTCAGATCTGTGATAAGTGCTCTATAACATGTCAATTAAGAACTTGAGTTATTGTTTTATTATTTCTTAATGGGATGTTGGGGGACTTGCAAAGAAGAATAGAACACACTTTTACTTTTTCACATTATTGATCTACAGATATCAAGATTCCTAAGAAAATCTTATCACACTATTTGCAGGCATTTTTAGTCTTAAGTCTTAGACTTCTTTATAAATACGGTTGCCATATGTGTGCAATACATGGGGCTTATCTCTACTTAAGATATATTCATTGTTTCTGTGAAACAGGGCGCCAACATGGTTGAGTTCTGTGTCTGTTTAGGGCATGTTTTTGGTTCATAGATGGCAGCCTTTTTGCTGTAACCTCACCTGACAGATGTGTCCAGGGAGCTTTCTCAGGCCACTTTTATAAGATCATTAATCCCATTCATGAGGGATCGTTCCTCATTACCTAATCCTTTCCAAAAGGCTCCACATTCTAATACCATCACCTTGAGGGTTAAGTCTCAGCATATGAACTTTGCGGGGGACACAGAATTTAGACAATAGCAGCTACCACAACAAAGTACCACAAACTGAGTTATTAAGTAAAACAACAGAAACGTATTGTCTTAGAATTCCAGAGTCTGAAAATTCGGACTCGGAAGTCTGAAATCAAGGTGTGGACAGGGCCATGCTCCCTCTGAAACCTGCAGTGTTGCCTCTTCCTGGCTCCTGGGGTTTGCCAGGTATGTTTGGCATTCCTTGGCATGCAGCTGCAACATTTCAGTCTCTGCTGTAACAGGACATGATGTTCTACCTTTGTATGTCTGTCTCTGTATGTCTTCTCCCTTTCTTGTAAGGGTATTACTGTCTTCCAGTATGACTCCGTCTTATATAATTACATCTTAAATGACTGTAATCAAATACAGTTGACCGTTGAACAACAGGGGTTTGAAATGTAAGGGTCCACTTATGTGCACATTTCTTTCACTAAATATGTACTACACTCTCTGCTTTGGAATTAAGCAATAACAGCCATCTGTTAGAAACAACTCAGTCTCCACCTGTGTACCAAGACCCTAAATACATAGGGGTTGAGTGCTTTTGAATATTAAATTGACTCATGCATGTTATTCAAATTAATAAGCATTACTTTTAAGGGATTCATTAACACTAGTTATTAATTTTTTAATAAAAGCACAAGTAAACATTTCTGGTTTACCAATCCAAAGCTAAGAAGATTGGCTGGTTTTATGTCATTTTGTTAATCATGACTTTCATTTTTTAAACAGTTATTGAGAATCTGCTCTGTATCAGGTGTTATGCTAAATAAAAAGGATGATGATATGGACACTATCCCTTACTAACTTCTAGTCTAATAGGCAAGATAAATGGATAAATAGCAAAAATATTATAAATCAAATATCACAGATATATCAATACATCACTATAGGCTCAAAAGAAAAAAAAAATAAATTGTCCCACTTACAGCAGTCCCCATCAAATCTGAGACTCAATTCTAAGTAAATAATTCAAAATATGGGAAAATACAATAAGGATAAATATGTTTATTGCTAAGCTATCATAGTGAAAAACAGAAACAATCTAAAACAAGGGTATAATTAAGTAAATATGACATTCTTACTTGGTTTACTTTGCATATAAAAACATAAAAGCATGTAAAATTTGGAGAACGACAGAACTATAATTTTGTTTTCACTTGAAAATCATGGATAATTTGTTTCTTTTTACTTTTCCAAAATTTCCATAGCATTAGATTATTACTTATATGATTAGAAAAAAATAAGTTTAGTTAGAAATTTTACAGGTATATAAAATTTCATATCCAAAAAATTGCAGAAATGCAATTTCTGTATAAATATTTGTTGTAAATAGTATATTTGAAATAAAGCACTATAGGCTTCAGAGAAATAACACCATATTTACAATATTTCATCTTTCTCTGGAACTCTAGTTGTTTTAGGATATTCTAGCAGTACATTTAATGAAACAAAATGAATCCTAAATAAAGATGATCTTTCCTTACTAGAGAGCATAAAAGAAATGACATATATCAGTGCAAAGCAATCCACTAATGGAAATTTACCATTATGAATGTGAAAAATTTAAAGTATTTAAAGTATTTCTCTCTCATCTTTAAATAGCATTTATATTTCCCCACTCAATATTCCTTTCATTATGAATTTAACTGAAGAAATGAAGGTGAACTGTGATGCCAACACGATAAATGTTTAAGGTTAATATGTCACTTTATGTATTTGTCCCTATCATTCTTGATCTTTTGTATGTGATTCATTGTGCTGATGTCTGTCTGTCTTGAAATACCACTACTCTCAATCTCTTTATAATGTAGTTGGCAGGAGTGTAGCATTTTTTAACACCAAGAATACTTAACAGTATTCCTTTGTGTGATACCATTAAAGTATGCTAACTAAGGCAAATTTGAGGGAGAATACAAAGACATTTTGAAAGGTTATGATCTATGACAATTCACAGCTTTAGAGTTGGTTTAATTGAATTAATTGTTGCTCGGAAGAAGAATCTGAGGAACAAAGAACACAATGACTGTACGTTTTCATGGAAAAAAATTTGACCTTTTCAATATTAGCGCATTGATTCACAGATTATTCTCTCTCCCACAGCAAAAGAATCTTATAAGGAAAAGGTAGATGTGATATTTGAAAAGAGAAAATCTGTGCAGAAATGGAAACTCCCACATATGATAGGAATCAGAAAGAATTACTAACATATACATTTGTGTGACTTGTTACAACAATAAAAATTTAAATGTATACGTGTACCTTTTAAAAATTGAGAATATTACATTATACTATATTCTTAATTTACACTAGTGAATTTTTAATAAGATGATCAGAGAAGAGCTTCATTTTATTCAGTGATATCACTAATCTAAAAAAGAGATTATTTTTTTTCTTTCCTTCTGTTTCGTAATTCTAAGTAACAGTTTTATTAATTTATATTTTTTTAACTAGGTTACCTTAGTCTATGTCTTCAATAAACACATTCTCTGGATAATCATAAGGCAGAAATTAAACTGTGCCACGTGAAAGGTAACAAGAGGATATTCAGAAGAGAAGATTTATTCTAGCTGAACTGAGCAGGGAAGGCTACACAGAAGAGGTGACAATCAAGTTGAGTGGAATAGCTTGTAATTCCAAAAACACACCATACATTTTTATAACTCCTGAACTTAACAATGGCTATTAGATCTTGGAATTCCTAACCTCCAGTGTCTTGTATTCTAGTCAAACCCATACTTCTATTGCAAAGCCTCAGCTGTCACCTTCTCTGTGAAGTTTTTTCTAACCTTTTCAAATCAAATCAGGCATTCCTTCTTTGAATGTTTCATTACCAATTACACACAGTAACTCCAAAATAGAATATACTGTACATGTGGTAATATTTTATGCTTGCCTCCTTGACAGAATGAGCTCTACTTGGTCAGGGTTAATACTCTTCGATATTATATTTAATGGTATAAAAACATTATATATAACATTATATAACATTACAACATTATATAACATTATATATTTAGTGGTGTAATAACATTATAAAAATCATTATAACATTAAAACATTATATAACACTATATATTTAGTGGTGTTATAACATTATTTGGTTTTAATCAAAAGCCCTCAGGAACTTTATGTCTGGAGCAGGTATAACTGGGAGAAAAGCAGAAAACAGCATTATTTCATGGCAAAGCTACAAAACAAAAAATAATACACTAACTATACTTATTGTACTAATTTTATAATATCAAAAAATATGCTTAGTACTAAAATGTAAAGTTCAGACAAGTTGAGTGTCAATGTATTATAAAATATGCTATGACATACGGTACGAAAAAAAAAACAAAAACAAAACAAAAAAACAAAGGGCTTCCCTTGGTGGCGCAGTGGTTGAGAGTCCACCTGCCGATGCAGGAGACACGGGTTCGTGCCCCAGTCCGGGAAGATCCCACATGCCGCGGAGCGGCTGGGCCCGTGAGCAATGGCTGCTGAGCCTGCGCGTCCGGAGCCTGTGCTCCGCAATGGGACAGGCCACAACAGTGAGAGGCCCGCGTACCGAAAAAAAAAAAACAAAAACAAAACAAAATAAAATATGCTATGACATACGGTGAATAGTTTTAAAATAGTACAAATATCTTAAAAACACAAATGGGAGATATAGTTAATAAAGCAGAGATCACATGTGATATTTTATTAACCTCAAATCTGTATAGTGGTATTTGTTTTATTCTTATTTTTGTCACTAACCCTTTTTGAGACACAAAATCACTAAAGATCAGAGGGATTAAGTAACTAGCCCAAAGTCACCAAACTAATGTTAGTAGTATACATTAATGAAGAAAGAGAATTTTAATGAAGCACATATAGCTTTAAGTCCTTATTTACTACCTAGAAAATAAACTCCAGAAAGATGAGGGTCTTCATTGCTTTCATTCATTGGTGATATGCATGTGCCTTGAACAGCCCAAGCAGTGGGAAGGTACTCAGAAAACATTTGTTGAATGACTGCACCTGTGTTGGTTGGGCATGTTAATTGCTTTCTCTTTGTATTGGAGTTATTAATGACACCTACTGCATTGAGTTGTAAGAACTAAGTAAGGCAATACAGGAAATGCATCTAGGACCACTCTCTTAGTGGAGTTTGAAAACACTTGATACATTAGTGCTGGTTATGTATTTTGATAGGAGTTCCATGCTCTCATCTAAAGGAATTACTGAAAAATAAATCTATGTCCCAGGCTAAGCCAGAATAAGGTGATACTTTTTAAGCAGATGTTTTACTGGTAACCTTCAAGTTATAAGAGAAAATGCCTCTTTTGCCTATGATATTAGATGGATCCTGGTGAAATTCATGAATATTAATGAATTAACTATGTGATAGGAATTGTTAAGTTCTTACCATCATTAACTCTGTTAATCCTCCTCCTTTTACAGTTTCTGGTGTCCACATTAAAAATGTAAAAAGAAAACTGGTAAAATTAGTTTTAAGAATATATTTTATTTAAACAAAAAATCCTAATTTTTATTTTAATATTTAGTCAATAAAATATTATTGTGGTATTTTACACTATTTTTGCATTTACTCTCTGAAATTCATTGTGTATTTTATAATTACAGCACATCTCAATTAAGATGCTAAATTTTCATAGAGAAATAAGTCATCTGTATTTAGATTTCATAAAATCTAGGTGAAAAATTAGATTCACATATTCAAGTTTTAATTTTTAATCGTTTCAAGTTTTAATTTTACTTAAAAAGTTTTTCAATAACTGAATAGAATATCAGTTTTAAATTTAAATTAAATTGCTTAAAATTAAATACAGTTCAATTGTAGTACTCACATTTCAAATGCTCATCAATACATGTAGCTAGTGGCTACTACACTGCAAAGTACAGACATATGTCATTAACAGAGAACAAGACAACTAGAAAACAGATGTTTAAAAAACATATTCTGAATGAATAAATGAATATATGACTTTTTAAAAGATATCTGTCACAACAGAAATAGAATTTCTCTATTCATCAGTATTTTTTCATGTAAGTTATTTACACTAATATTTTCTAAAGAGTAACAGTTTTGCCTTGTCTAATTTATTCAGCCTAAAACTTTGAATCCTTCACCAAATTATACAAAGGAAAATATTTTGATGATGAATGTATAAGTCACTCTGCCCCTAAGCTAATTCATTGTATTTTTTTTAATAGATGGATAAAACATTTTTCATGTGTGTGAGTGTATTGGTAGATGCTTATTAGGGCTCCAAAAAGGAAAAATTAAAAGAGATAAAAACATTACATAGGCACTAAATTGTGAAATTAACATGTTGCACAAGAAAATGTAGATTCGTGTTTGATAATATCTTTTGTATTCAAATTAAAGTATATCTATCTCTGCCATAATTTAGTAACAAATGCTATAGTAATTTATGAACATGGAAAAGTGAGCACATCTTTTAACCTGCCGAAAAGAAAAATGATGCAAGTTAATCTAGGAAGCACAACTGACTCACATGAATTATTTTAGACTTTGCCATTATTGATTATTGTGTTTATGGTATTTTTTTAATCTAGCACTCAATTTCGATAGTGTCAAGTTTGATGCTGAGCACAAGTTTGATATGCTTTCTGGCTTTTCACGATTACATCTTAAACACATTTGTTCTATTGTAACATTATAAAAACAGGTGATGAATTTTGAAATTTGAGTCAGTAGAGTATATAGTTGTTGCTGATTGACAAGTCAAAGTTGAAATTATAGCAAGTTCTCTTTATAATTTGGTGAATTTGTTCAAACATTGCCATCTATTTTTGCTGGGAAACCAAGAACAATCTCTCTGATACAAATTGATTCTGCTTGGTCACTCAGCTGGTGGAACACAGGAATAATTTACAGAGAGATGATTGTTCATTTACTTACAAATTTCCTAATTCTTAGGCAAGTGAACATTCCAAAAGCAATACAACTACCTACAAATCAGTGTATACTCTGACATTTCTAAAATAATTCAAAATGGAACTGTCTCTGGAGCCAGTGACTTTCAGTAGGATCCAATTATATACCTTTCACTTTTTATAAAAGTCTAAGTGAGAATTGAAAGAACAATAAAACTCCTAGGAAGAACAAAAATAGGGTGAAAACTATTATTTTAACAAAAGGTACAATAACAAAAATAACTATTTAAAAAATTTTAATGGTTTGACAACCACTGTGATTAATTCCTATGCTTGAAATGAACAATACCCTTCATTTATATTTCCCCCGCCTTCCTGAATAGACTATCAAAGAATCTTTTTTGGATTTTTCAAAAATGCATAAAAACAGAACACAGTCTATAATCAGAATCCATATTCTTTTCTTTAAAAGGCTAGATAATATCCTTTGGAACTGCTAAATTAATTAAACAAGGAGGCCATTAGACTGAGGTGGTTTTAATAACTTAACAGCCTTTGTAAGCAAACCCAAAGCTAAGCCTGTAAATGCTTCAAGGTAAATAAAACCCTAAGGACAATGAAGCACAAACAGCTGACTAGACTTTCTCAAATAAGACAACTGCTTAAGCTATACCCAATCAGTAATTCTTGCTTTGCATTTGCATCTTCTCTATAAGTCTTGCCCCTAGCTCCTGTCAGTGGAGCTTGCTTCTGTCCACTTCTGGTTTAGTGCTATCCTATGGGAATTGATTTTTGCTCAGATAAACTCTTAATTTTTTTAAATATACTTCCATTTATCTTTTAACAAAACTGAGATTCTTTGATAAAGATAATAATAGATTCATTCAATTTCCAACACAGGTACTTCATAAATATTTGTTGAATGAATGATAAAATTAAATTGAATTGAATTAAATGGATTATCTATAAATGTAAAACTTCTTTATATCAATAAGATTTTAAATAATATAAAAAAGATAATTTAGTAAAATATTTGCAATATGTATTACAGGAATTTATTTTTTTTTAATCTGAGGATGTCTTTGCAAATTAATAAGAAAAAACATCAACAGTTCAGTTGAAGAAAAGAACAAGAATATGGACAAAAATAATTTATAGATTATGTACAAATAACAAGAAATGTTTTCATCTTAACCAATAACCAAAAGAAAGCAATATGCACATAGTTTCATTTAGTGTATTGTGTAATAGGGAAACTAAAAGTTTTCTTGTACCTATTGCAATTCACTTGTTCTTTCTTCTCCAGCCAAAGACAACTTCTGATCTGTTTCTTATCTCTACAGATTAAATTGTATTCTCTATCATTAAAAAAATAATAATACCATACAGTATATTTTCCTTGGCTCTCTGACTTCCTTCACTCAGCATAATAATTTTGAGGTTCTTTTACCTTATAGATTCAATTTTCTTATAGAGTATATTGATATATTTATGTATATTATATGCAAATACTCATGTTCAAAACGCTATTCAACATGACCATATATATATACAAACATATATATATATATATATATATATATATAAATTTATGTTCTTATTGACTGCCATTCCCACTAGAGTATAAGCTCAGTGGAGTTACAGACCAGGCAGTACTAGTCACTGTGTTAATTCCAGTGGCTAATGAAAGTTTTGGCATATACTAGACAATAAATATGTGTTAATAAAAGTCAACAATATTTTTATATAAAAAACTTTGTATCTATATCTTATGGTTTTCTTAAGATAAATTTCAAAATATAGAATTATAGATTTCAAAAGGCAGGACCAGCTCTCCATTAACAGGTGAATGGATAAAAAAATGTGGTATACTCACTCATGAGGACTTTACGAGTTTAAGATAGTCTGAGTTTGCTTTGAAGCATTTGTGTGTGGGGTATGTGCAAGAGATTATCTATTATCTACTACCTGTTATCTATTATCTATCTATCATCTATTCATTTATTTATTTTTGCTCTAAGAAACAGGAATATGCAATTATGTATGTATGTCAAAAACACCAAAAAGACATACAACAGCATGTTCCCCATGATCATTCTGTTTACTTTTACAATGATAGCTAGTAATTGTGCTTTACTGCTTTCTGTTTTACTCTGTTTTATGTCCTTTAAGTTTTCTACAGTGAAAATTAGTTACCTTTCTGACAGAAGAATGTTGACCGTATAAGTTAATTTTACTCAAGTATATGGTTGTATTTGTTTCCTTGAAAATTGAAAGTGTGACTGGTAATTGTTTGATTGGGACTAAAACATCTGGACAGGCTATCCACAAGATAAGGGATAAAAATGGGACTAAAACATCTGGACAGGCTATCCACAAGATAAGGGATACAAAAAAGGAAAATGTTCGGTCTCTCTAATAATCTAAGGAGCACAAAATTAAATAACAATGAGCTACTATTTTAACTTACCAAGTTGATAAAAATAAAAGTAACTTTTTGTTACATGATTGTTATTTCTGTGATTTTTATAATATTTATAATTACTATGCTTCTTAAAATGTGGTCAGAAAAACAGAGAAATCATTTGTTAGAAATGTTGATATTTAATAGAAAAAGGAAACAAAATGTTTGTATGTGTAAGAACATTATAATAGTGGCAATCTCTGATTGATGAGAGTACTGATTATGTCATTTTCTTAGAATGCTTTTATTATTTTTTGTCCAGTTTTTAAAGAACATATGCTGTGCTGAAGTAGAGAACAAAATCCTATAATTTATTTTAATAGCTGTTTCGCTTTCATATTGCACACATGAAAGCCTCTTCAATATATTATTCTAAGACTACTGTCTTTTTGTATCATGGCTTCATGTCACCAAAAACTGATTCCATCTCAGATTATTTTCTATTATGTAGCAATATTTTTCCAGGTCACAGATATTGTTAGAAAGCCTACAATCTGACTGTAAAATGTTTCATTTCCTATTTACTGATCTGAATACCAAAATCTCTTTGAATGTGTGATATCTTCCACGTAATCAATCCACTATAAGTCTCATTTTTCTCACCTATAAAATGAGGCCAAAGCTAGCACTATTAAATGCAGTAGGCTGAAGGCAAAAACAAACAAACCAACCTTGCACTAGTTTTAATTATAGCTAGCACTTATTGAATATTTATTAAGTATCAGAAATAAGGTTAAACGCATGCACCTATGGTCAACTAATTTAGGACAAAGGAGGCAAGACTATACAATGGAGAAAACACAGTCTCTTCAGTAAGTTGTGCTGGGAAAACTGGACAGCTACATGTAAAAGAATGAAATTAGAAAACTCCCTGACACCGTACACAAAAATAAACTCAAAATGGATTAAAGACCTAAATGTAAGACCGGACACTATAAAACTCTTAGAGGAAAACATAGGAAGAACACTCTTTGACATAAATCATAGCAAGATCTTTTTTGATCCACCTCGCAGAGTAATGGAAATAAAACCAAAAATAAACAAATGGGACCTAATGAAACTTAAAAGCTTTTTCACAGCAAAGGAAACTACAAACAAGATGAAAAGACAACCCTCAGAATGGGAGAAAATATTTGCAAATGAATCAATGGACAGAGGATTAATCTCCAAAATATATAAACAGCTCATGCAGCTCAATATTAAAAAAAAAAACAACCCAATCCAAAAATGGGCAGAAGGCCTAAATAGACATTTCTCCAAAGAAGACATACAGATGGCCAAGAAGCACATGAAAAGCTGCTCAACATCACTAATTATGAGAGAAATGGAAATCAAAACTACAATGAGGTATCACCTTACACCAGTTAGAATGGGCATCATCAGAAAATCTACAAACAACAAATGCTGGAGAGAGTGTACAGAAAAGGGAACCCTCTCACACTGTTGGTGGGAATGTAAACTGATACAGCTACTATGGAGAACAGTACTGAGGTTCCTTAAAAAACTAAAAATAGGAGGGGAATCGGGAAGATGGTGGAAGAGTAAGACGCAGAGATCACCTTCCTCCGCACATATACACCAGAAATACATCTACACGTGGAACAACTCCTACAGAACACCTACTAAACGCTGGCAGAGGACCTTAGACCTCCCAAAAGGCAAGAAACTCCCCACGTACCTGGGTAGGGCAAAAGAAAAAAGAATAAACAGAGACAAAACAATAGGGACGGGACCTACACCAGTGGGAGGGAGCTGTGAAGGAGGAAAGGTTTCCACACACTAGGAAGCCCCTTCGCGGGCGGAGACTGCGGGTGGTGGAGGGGGAAAGCTTCGGAGCTGCGGAGGAGAGCGCAGCAACAGGGGTGCGTAGGGCAAAGCAGAGAGATTCCCACACAGAGGATCAGGGCCGACCAGCACTCACCAGCCCGAGAGGCTTGTCTGCTCACCTGCCGGGGCGGGCAGGGCTGGGGCCTGAGGCTCGGGCTTCTGTCGGAGCACAGGGAGAAGACTGGGGTTGGTGGGGTGAACACAGCCTGCAGGGGGTTAGTGAACCACAGCTAGCCGGGAGGTAGTCCCGGGAAAAGTCTGGACCTGCCGAAGAGGGAAGAGACATTTTCTTCCCTCTTTGTTTCCTGGTGCGCAAGGAGAGGGGATTAAGAGCACTGCTTAAAGGAGCTCCAGAGATGGGCGCGAGCCGCGGCTAACAGCGCGGACCACAGAGACGGGCATGAGACGCTAAGGCTGCTGCTGCCGCCACCAAGAAGCCTGTCTACGAGCGCAGGTCACTATCCACACATCCCTTCCGGGGAGACTGCAGCCCGCCACTGTCAGGGTCCCGGGATCCAGGGACAACTTCCCCAGGAGAACGCACAACGTGCCTCAGGCTGGTGCAACGTCCCACCAGCCTCTGCCGCCGCAGGCTTGCCCCGCATCCGCAACCTTACTTCCCTCTGGCCTGAGTGAGCCAGAGTCCCGAAGCAGCTGCTCCTTTAACCCTGTCCTGTCTGAGCGAAGAACAGAACGCCCTCCGGCGACCTACACGCAGAGGCAGGACCAAATCCAAAGCTGAGCCCCGGGAGCTGTGCGAACAAAGAAGAGAAAGGGAAACCTCTTCCAGCAGCCTCAGAAGCAGCGGATTAAAGCTCCACAATCAACTTGATGTACCTTCCATCGGTGGAATACCTGAATAGACAACAAATCATCCCAAATTGAGGAGGTGGACTTTGAGAGCAAAATTTATTATTTTTTCCCCTTTTCCTCTTTTTGCAAGTGTGTATGTGTATGCTTCTGTGTGAGATTTTGTCCATATAGGTTTGCTTTCACTATTTGTCCAAGGGTTCTATCCATCCATTTTTTATCTTAAAAAATTTTTTTCTTAATAATTATTTTTATAATAATTATTAATTATTAATGATTATTATTTAAAAGTTATTATTTAATAACTTTTTTATTTTATCTTATTTTATTTTATCTTCTTTCTTTCCTTCCTTCCTTCCTTCCTTCCTTCTTTCTTTCTTTCTTTCTTTCCTTCTTCTTTCTTTCTTTCTTTCTTTGTACTTTTTCTCCCTTTTATTCTCAGTCGTGTGGATGAAAGGCTCTTGGTGCTGCAGCCAAGAGTCAGTGCTGTGCCTCTGAGGTGGGAGAGCCAACTTCAGGACACTGGTCCACAAGAGACCTCCCAGCTCCACATAATATCAAATGGCAAAAATCTCCCAAAGATCTCCATCTCAACACCAGCACCCAGCTTCACTCAACGACCAGCAAGCTACAGTGCTGGACAACCTATGACAAACAACTAGCAAGACAGGAACACAACAACACCCATTAGCAGAGAGGCTGCCTAAAATCATAATAAGTCCACAGATACCCCAAAACACACCACCAGATGTGGACCTGCCCACCAGAAAGACAAGATCCAGCCTCATCCACCAGAACACAGGCACTAGTCCCCTCCACCAGGAAGCCTACACAACCCACTGAACCAACCTTAGCCACTGGGGACAGAAACCAAAAACAACAGGAACTACGAACTTGCAGCCTGAAAATAGGAGACCCCAAACACAGTAAGATAAGCAAAATGAGAACAGAAAAACACACAGTAGATGAAAGAGCAAAATAAAAACCCACCAGACTTAATAAATGAAGAGGAAATAGGCAGTCTACCTGAAAAAGAATTCAGAAAAATGATAGTAAAGATGATCCAAAATCTTGGAAATAGAATAGAGAAAATGCAAGAAACATTTAACAAGGACCTAGAAGAACTAAAGATGAAACAAGCAATGATGAACAACACAATAAATGAAATTAAAAATACTCTAGATGGGATCAATAGCAGAAAGATTGAGGCAGAAGAACAGAGAAGTGACCTGGAAGATAAAATAGTGGAAATAACTACTGCAGAGCAGAATAAAGAAAAAGAATGAAAAGAACTGAGGACAGTCTCAGAGACTTCTGGGACAACATTAAACACACCAGCATTCAAATTATATGGGTTCCAGAAGAAGAAGAGAAAAACAAAGGAACTGAGAAAATATTTGAAGAGTTTATAGTTGAAAACTTCCCTAATATGGGAAAGGAAATTGTTAATCAAGTCCAAGAAGCACAGAGTGTCCCATACAGGATAAATCCAGGGAGAAACAGACCAAGACACATATTAATCAAACTCTCAAAAATTAAATACAAAGAAAAAATATTTAAAGCAGCAAGTGAAAAACAACAAATAACACACAGGGGAATCCCCATAAGGTTAACAGCTGATTTTTCAGCAGAAACTCTGCAAGCCAGAAGGAAGTGGCAGGACATATTTAAAGTGATGAGGGAGAAAAACCTACAACCAAGATTACTCTACCCAGCAAGGACCTCATTCAGATTTGATGGAGAAATTAAAAGCTTTATAGACAAGCAAAAGCTGAGAGAGATCAGCACCACCAAACCACCTTTACAACAAATGCTAAAGAAACTTCTCTAGGCAATAAACAAAAGAGAAGGAAAAGACCTGCAATAACAAACCCAAAACAATTAAGAAAATGTGAATAGGGACATACATATTGATAATTACCTTAAATGTAAATGGATTAAATGCTCCCACCAAAAGATACAGACTGGCTGAATGGATACAAAAACAAGACCCATATGTATGCTCTCTACAAGAGACCCACTTCAGACTTAGAGACACGTAAAGACTGAAAGTAAGGGGATGGAAAAAGATATTCCATGCAAATAGAAACCAAAAGAAAGCGAGAGTAGCAATTCTCATATCAGAAAAAATAAACTTTAAAACAAAGACTATTACAAGAGACAAAGAAGGACACTACATAATGAACGAGGGATTTATCTAAGAAGAAGATATAACAATTGTAAATATGTATGCACCCAATATAGGAGCACCTCAATACATAAGGCATATACTAACAGCCATAAAAGGGGAAACCGACAGTAACATATTCATTGTAGGGGATTTTAACACCTCATTTTCACCAATGGACAGATCATCCAAAATGAAAATCAATAAGGAAACACAAGCTTTAAATGATACATTAAACAAAATGGACTTAATTGATATTTATAGGACAGTCCATCCAAAAACAACAGAATACACATTTTTCTCAAGTGCTCATAGAACTTTCTCCAGGATAGATCATATCTTGGGTCACAAATCAAGCCTTGGTAAATTTAAGAAAACTGAAATTGTATCAAGTATCTTTTCTGACCACAATGCTATGAGACTAGATATCAATTACAGGAAAAGATCTGTAAAAAATACAAACACGTGGAGGCTAAACAATACACTACTTAATACCGAAGTGATCACTGAAGAAATCAAAGAGGAAATTTAAAAATACCTAGAAACAAACGAAAAGGGAGACACAATGACACAAAACCCATGGGATGCAGCAAAAGCAGTTCTAAGAGGGAAGTTTATAGCAATACAATCTTACCCTAAGAATCAGGAAACATCTCAAATAAACAACCTAACCTTGCACCTAAAGCAATCAGAGAAAGAAGAAAAAAAAAAAAACGCCACAAAGTTAGCAGAAGGAAAGAAATTGTAAAAATCGGATCAGAAATAAATGAAAAAGAAATGAAGGAAATGATAGCAAAGATCAATAAAACTGAAAGCTGGTTCTTTGAGAAAATAAACAAAATTTATAAACCATTGGCCAGACTCATCAAGAAAAAAAGGGAGAAGACTCAAATCAATAGAACTAGAAATGAAAAAAGAGTAGTAACAACTGACACTGCAGAAACACAAAAGATCATGAGAGATGACTACAAGCAACTCTATGCCAATATAATGGACAACCTGGAAGAAATGAACAAATTCTTAGAAATGCACAACCTGCCAAGACTGAATCAGGAAGAAACAGAAAATATGAACAGACCAATCACAAGCACTGAAATTGAAACTGTGATTAAAAGTCTTCCAACAAACAAAAGCCCAGCACCAGGTGACTTCACAGGCGAATTCTATCAAACATTTAGAGAAGAGCTAACACCTATCCTCAAACTCTTCCAAAGTATAGCAGAGGAAGGAACACTCCCAAACTTATTCTACAAGGCCATCACCACCCTGATACCAAAATCAGACAAGGATGTCACAAAGAAAGAAAACTACAGGCCAATATCACTGATGAACATAGATGCAAAAGTCCTCAACATAATACTAGCAAACAGAGTCCAACAGCACATTAAAAGGATCATACACCAAGATGAAGTGGGGTTTATTCCAGGAATGCAAGGATTCTTCAATATACGCAAATCAATCAACATCATACACCATATTAACAAATTGAAGGAGGAAAATCATCTGATCATTTCAATAGATGCAGAGAAAGCTTTTGACAAAATTCAACACCCATTTATGATAAAAAACCCTGCAGAAAGTAGGCATAGAGGGAACTTTCCTCAACATAATAAAGGCCATATATGACAAGCCCACAGCCAACATAATCCTCAATGGTGAAAAACTGAAACCATTTCCACTAAGATCAGGAACAAGACAAGGTGGCCCACTCTCATCACTATTATTCAAAATAGTTTTGGAAGTTTTAGCCACAGCAATCAGAGAAGAAAAGGAAATAAACGGAATCCAAATCAGAAAAGAAGAAGTAAAGCTGTCAGTGTTGGCAGATGACATGATACTATACATAGAGAATCCTAAAGATGCTACCAGAAAACTACTAGAGCTAATCAATGAATTTGGTAGAGTAGCAGGATACAAAATTAATGCACAGGAATCTCTGGCATTCCTATAGACTAATGATGAAAAATCTGAAAGTGAAATCAAGAAAACACTCCCATTTACCATTGCAACAAAAAGAATAAAATATCTAGGAATAAACCTACCTAAGGTGACAAAAGACCTGTATGTAGAAAATTATAAGACACTGATGAAAGAAATTAAAGATGATACAAATAGATGGAGAGATATACCATGTTCTTGGATTGGAAGAATCAACATTGTGAAAATGACTTTACTACCCAAAGTAATCTACAGATTCAATGCAATCCCTATCAAACTACCACTGGCATTTTTCACAGAACTAGAACAAAAAAATTCACAATTTGAATGGAACCACAAAAGACCCCGAATAGCCAAAGCAATCTTGAGAATGAAAAACAGAGCTGGAGTAATCAGGCTCCCTGACTTCAGACTATACTACGAAGCTACAGTAATCAAGACAGTATGGTACTGGCACAAAAACAGAAAGATAGATCAATGGAACAGGATAGAAAGCCCAGAGATAAACCCACGCACATATGGTCACCTTATCTTTGATAAAGGAGGCAGGAATGTACAGTGAAGAAAGGACAGCCTCTTCAATAAGTGGTGCTGGGAAAAATGGACAGGTACATGTAAAAGTATGAGATTTGACCACTCTCTAACACCATACACAAAAGTAAGCTCAAAATGGATTAAAGACCTAAGTGTAAGGCCAGAAACTATCAAACTCTTAGCGGAAAACATAGGCAGAAAACTCTATGACATAAATCACAGCAAGATCCTTTTTGACCCACCTCCTAGAGAAATGGAATTAAAAACCAAAACAAACAAATGGGACCTAATGAAACTTCAAACCTTTTGCACAGCAAAGGAAACCATAAACAAGACCAAAAGACAACCCTCAGAATGGGAGAACATATTTGCAAATGAAGCAACTGACAAAGGATTAATCTGCAAAATTTACAAGCAGCTCATGCAGCTCAATAACAAAAAAGCAAACAACCCAATCCAAAAATGGGCAGGTGACCTTAATAGACATTTCTCCAAGGAAGATATACAGAGTGCCATCAAACACATGAAAGAATGCTCAACATCAGTAATCATTAGAGAAATGCAAATCAAAACTACAATGAGATATCATCTCACACTAGTCAGAATGACCATCATCAAAAAATCTAGAAACAATAAATGCTGGAGAGGGTGTGGAGAAAAGGGAACACTCTTGCACTGCTGGTGGGAATGTGAATTGGTACAGCCACAATGGAGAACACTATGGATGTTCCTTAAGAAACTACAAATAGAACTACTATATGACCCAGCAATGCCACTACTGGGCATATACCCTGAGAAAACCATAATTCAAAAAGAGTCATGTTCCAAAATGTTCATTGCAGCTCTATTTACAATAGCCAGGAGATGGAAACAACCTAAGTGTCCATCATCAGATGAATGGATAAAGAAGATGTGGTACATATATACAATGGAATATTACTCAGCCATAAAAAGAAACGAAATTGAGATATTTGTAATGAGGTGGATGGACCTAGAGTCTGTCATACAGAGTGAAGTAAGTCAGAAAGAGAAAGACAAATACCATATGCTAACACATATGTATGGAATTTAAGAAAAAAAAATGTCATGAAGAACCTAGGGTAAGACAGCAATAAAGGCACAGACCCACTAGAGAATGGACTTGAGGATATGGGGAGGGGGAAGGGTAAGCTGTGACAAAGCGAGAGAGTGGCATGGACATATATACACTACCAAAGATAAAATAGCTAGTGGGAAGCAGCTGCATAGCACAGGGAGATCATCTCGGTGCTTTGTGACCACCTAGAGGGGTGGGTAGGGAGGGTGGGAGGGAGGGAGACGCACGAGGGAAGAGATATGGGAACATATGTATATGTATAACTGATTCACTTTGTTATAACGTAGAAACTGACACACCATTGTAAAGTAATTATACTTCAATAAAGATGTAAAAAAAATAAAAAAGTAAAAAAAAAATAAAAAAAGAATTACCATATGACCCAGCAATCCCAGTACTGGGCATATACCCAGAGAAAACCATAATTCAAAAACACACATGCATCACAATGTTCATTGCAGCACTATTTACAATAGCCAGGTCATGGAAGCAACCTAAATGTCCACTGACAGATGAATGTATAAAGAAGATGTGGTACATATATAGAATGGAATATGCTCAGTCGTAAAAAGGAATGAAATTGGGTCATTTATAGAGACATGGATGGATCTAGAGACTGTCATGCAGAGTGAAGTAAGTCAGAAAGAGGAAAACAAATATCATATACTAACACATATATGTGGAATCTAGAAAAATGGTACAGATGAACCGGTTTGCAAGGCAGAAATAGAGACACAGTTGTAGAGAACAAATGTATGGACACCAAGAGGTGAAAGTGGTGGTGGGGGGTGGTGGTGGGATGAATTGGGAGATTGGGATTGACATATATACACTAATGTGTATGAAATAGATAACTAATAAGAATCTACTATATAAAAAATGAATAAATAAAATAAAGTTTTAAAAAAGAAATAAGGTTAAAGAATTTGTAAGGATTATTTCATTGAATTCTAATCACAAATATTTTAGTTAGGAATCGCATTTTACAGGTGAAAATACTGTTACATCAGAAAGTTTTGTATTTTCCCAAATTAAAAGAGTCACTAAAAGATAAAGCCAGCATTTAATCCTATACAGTCCAATTTGAGTTTTTTGTTTTAACCCCTCACTATAGCTTTAACAAAGGTCTGGTTCTCAATGTGTAATATGCACCCAGTCAGCCTGGTAGTCATTTCTTGTGTTTTCTTTACCTCTTGGTGTCGAGTTTTTATTTTATTTCTTTATTTAATCCATTATTAAATGATAGTTGACTTGATGGAAAAATAACATTACTGGTACCTTTTACATGGAAAATAATAGTCACTCTTGTGGCAGTTCTGCTTCATCTATTGATGGAAAATACTTCAAACTGGACATTCACAAATGTTACAGTCCTTAATAAACAATCAGAAGATAATTTTACTGAGTTTAACTGAGCATCTGGTTTTGCTTGATGTTATAAATATTTTGCCTTTTTTCCTTTACTGGTTTTGATGGTTAATTTTATGTGCAATTTGGCTAGGCAATGTTGCTTAGTATTTTGGTAAAACACTAGTCTAGATGTTTCTGTGAAACAATTTTGTAGATGGATTAGCATTTACAATTGTATGACTTTAAGTAAAGCGGATTATCCTCCATACCGTGGATGGGCCTCAGTAAATTTAGAGCCTAAAGAGCAAAAACTGAAGTTTCCCAGAGAAGAAGGAATTCTGCCTTAAATTTATAACATAGAAATTCTGTTAATTTCACAGGACTGCTAGCCTGTCGTATGGATTTCGGACTTGCTAGAATTCACAATGTTGTGAGTCAATTCTTTAAAATAAATCTCTCTTTATCTCTCTATTTCTCCATCTCGCCATCTCTATCTCTATAACTCTATATACCTCTGTCTCTATCTCCATGTATCTGTCTGTCTATTGATATATCTATCAATAGATATATTGGTTCTGTTCCTTAGGAGAATTCTGTAGGTACTATTATGTAAGAACACTTCATATACAAAACTTCATATACAAAATAATAATAGTAATAATAAATCAAGTCAAACAATAGACCAAGCTTTCCTTGATAGGCAAAATAATAATAATAAAATAAATAAATAATAAAAGAAAAAAATGAATGGAAAGTACTCAGCTTTTCTATATCTGACTTATGTTACATAATGTTATATAAGATTTTGGGTTTTTTTCTTCATTCTTTGCGTGTAGTTTCAGGGACATCTGATCAAAAGCACACTAGCTCTGTGGCTTTCAATTATCACTCTTCATTTCTGAACCATATTTTTCTTACCTTTATAATGAGGGAGGCTGCCCTGCATGGCTCCAAAGACTCTGATCTTACTCTCTGATCAGGCACATGAAAAAAAAAAAATCATTTTGTATCTATCCTTGCTACTAGCAAAGAATATATATAAATACTTACTTTGTGGATATTTGAAAAAATATATTTACTTCCTTAGAAAAATAATCACTTTAGAGGAAACAAATTTCTCTTTGAACTCAAGCCAGAAATATTTTAAAGGTCATATAAAAAATATGAACTCATACTTCTCACTCCAGATTTTTCTGTTTTTATCCTAGTGAGTTTTGTTATTTGAATTGAAACGATGAGAAGTTATTTCAGAAATCCTCATTCACACTTATTCAACACCAAGGAAGATAAATGCGAAGGAATTAGTCAGAATTAGTCCTTTATTACATTTCTAATTGATAATCAAATTCCAGTGCAATGTTCTTAGAAGTTCCAACTTTTTCCCCTTTAAATCTTTATTCTTTTAAACATTATTATTAAGATTTTAATCAGCAGATATAATATTTGGAGGAAAAAACCTTAAATATTATTAATATTACCATAAAAACTAATAACCCATTTATGACATCAAAGATTCACATAGTATTATCACAAATTAAGTGGGGAAAAATAGGGCTACATGTTTAAAAATCAACATTATATTTTGAACTTGCTTTTTAATGGTCATTATATTTAATGATCTATCATTTCATTATAAACCCAATAAGTGAGATGTATATAATTCATTTTAATCATCCCTGAATTGAACCTTAGTAAACTGGTTAAATCTATTTTCCTTATAGATGCAGAACATTTTCTTCCCCTTGAGAAACATTGTTTAAAAATTAAATTTAAAAAGACCAAAAATCAATGTTCCTTATGATACCTTAATTATTTTTTGGAGATTTTAAAGCACAAATAGAGAATTAAAAAAAAAAAAACTTGACTAATTTGCTAAATGAAGTGAACTTATTATAAAACACAAATGAGAGAGAAAAATACAAATAGTGGGAATGTAAATTGGTACAGCCACTATGGAGAACAGTACGGAAGTTCCTTAAAAAACTAAAAATACAATTATCATATGATCCAGCAATCCCACTCCTGAGCATATATCCAGAGAAGACTGTAATTTGAAAAGATATATGCAACCCAATGTTCACTGCAGCACTATTTACAACAGCCAAGACCTGGAAGCAACCTAAATGTCCACTGACAGATGAATGGATAAAGAAGATGTTATATATATATATATATATATATATATATATATATGTATATATGTATATATGTATATATATATGTATATACACACACACACACACACACACACACACACACACAAAATGGAATATTACTCAGCTATAAAAAAGAATGAAATAATGTCATTTGCAGCAACATAGATGAACATAGAGCTTATCATACCAAGTGAAGTAAGCAAAGACAAATATCATATGACATTGCTTATTGTTTATATGTGGAATCTAAAAAAAAATGATATAAATGAACTTATTTACAAAACAGAAATAGACCCACAGACATAGAAAACAAACTTATGGTTACCAAAGGGGAAAGGGCGGAGAGGGACAATTTAGGAGTTTGAGATTAACATATACACACTACTATATATAAAATAGATAACCAACAAGGACCTACTATATATCACAGGGAACTATACTCAATATTTTTTAATAACCTATAAGGGAAAAGAATCTGAAAAACAATATATATATATTCAGTTTTATACATATGTATAAAACTGAATCATTTTTCTGTACACCTGAAACTAACACAACATTTTAAATCAACTATACTTCAATTTAAAAAAAAAGTACAAATGAGAATTAGCTGTTCCTTTCCAGAAAGGCCCTCTGTATGCATACTTTGGCCTATAGGCATGTAACAAACAACTGTGTTTTTATGGTTTGAGAAGATATAAGTTCAGTGAAAGCTTGCAGTTACATTGTCATAAAAAATTAAAAATAAACTAACTGCTGAGAACCATAAAGAAACATTCTGTTTTTTTGGCAGAAGTGTGCATTTGAACAAAAGAGAAATATTTTAAAGTCTTACCTTTTGAAATAAAAACCTCTGTTGATAAGGGTATAGATTAATTGATTTTCATAGAAATATTGGAATGTCCATTTAGAATGCAAATGCATTTTCCTAAGATCCATTTTATAAAATGTAATTATCTCTTGCTCTAGATCTTCAGCTGTGTATTAAAGACCTATTTTCTAAATTATAAATGACTATTATAAATGATTCAATTTTATTTTTCTAAAGCCAATATTGCAAAAAATAAAAAAATAAGCTAGACAGAAATCTGTATTTTTAAAACATCATAAAACAAACTGACCAAACCCTTCACTGTACAAGTTTCAACATTTACTCCCAGTTAAGATATTTCTATATCACAAACACACAATCTTCTCTAAATAACAACAATTTAATTCTACATGATTCTATATTTATGTCAGTTTACCTCCAAGATTTTTATCTGATATAGATTTTAAGGGACATATTTAATCCATAACCCATATGATGTGAAAAATTAATAACATGATACTATACTCAGGATTATTTCATTAAATAAATGCATGGGTAAATGTATTTTTTCTATAATTTTAACAACTACCTCAGCAGCCAGGACCTAATGGTTATCATTAGCAATCACGTTACTGTTTCTTATTACTCAATGCTCCTGTAAACTGTCCTTTTTGTAGTTATTTTGGTTTATTTTCCTGATGCTCGGAAATAACTCCCTTTACACTCAAACACATTTCATGAGTTAGTGCTTTTAAGTGAAGACATCTTTATTTTCAAATTTACATTCTGGATTATAACTCTTCTTTACTCTGTTCAGTAAATTGTCTCATCCTTTCTATTCTACCTCTGAAATATCTCCAATTTGTTTGTCTTTTACCATCTTCACAGCACCACTGAAATTTAGGATCTTAAATTTCTGGCTTAAATTTCTGGGGTACATTCCTCCTTGATTTCCCTGCCTCTGGAATATTTACTTTTCTACTTTTCCCCAAAACTAAAAATTATCTTCATAACATGTGCTTGTAACCATTTAGTCTCTATGTAAAGACAACAAAATAGCTATCAATCATTGTATGAGAAAGTATTATCAAATTACCTTTCCCTCCTAACTTTTTTTTACGCGCAGGCTCAGCGGCCATGGCTCACGGGCCCAGCCGTTCCGCGGCATGTGGGATCTTGCCGGACCGGGGCACGAACCCGTGTCCCCTGCATCGGCAGACGGACTCTCAACCACTGCGCCACCAGGGAAGCCCCCCTCCTAACTTTTGAAGATACATTTTTCTGAAGATGCACCTAGTCCACTAAATTTTATATCAAGCCCTTTCTCTCCCCAATGTGTTTTATCATCCTCTACCCTGTAGCTCAAGTTCATGGTTTCTGATTCTAGTTTTATCATATTTAATATATTCTTATGTAATAAAATTTCAAATTATATATTTATTTTATCCCTTTACTTAAACTGCATATTATCATTTACATAGAAAGAGTTTGTAGCCAGAGAGACATGGGTGTAGATTTGACCTCATAATTTTCTATTTTAACTTTGCTGTGCCTCAAATTTATCAACTTTAAAATGATTACTTCAATAACTATAGATTTGGTGAGGATTATTAGTACATTAAAGAAGATGTATAAATAATAATCACCATTATTATAATTATTCCAATGTAGGACATCTTCCTTTATTTTAACTACAAAATCTAGTGGCTATTCTCAGATGAGTACATGAACAAGTGAGACTGATTTGATATAATAATAAAGATTTTAGTTTTATTAAAAACACGGTGCAAGATTCATAATAAAATAGATGTATTAGTAAACCCCAAATGGTAGTAGGCATTATATTCATTAATTTAAAAAAATGATCTTGTTTCAAATAAAGCTTTACCACCTACAAGCTGTTTTAAGTTTGGTATTTAATCATTCTTATTTCAATTTCCTCATCTGGTAATCTGTGTATTTACATCAATAATCATATTTTGGAGCTATAGCTTTCAGATTACATGAAATAATTTTATTTAGAATGCATAATGCTGTGTCTGGCACATACCAAGCACTCAGAAAAATTAGGCTCCCTCATCTTGACTGAAGCCTTTGGCTAAGCAACGCAGGTCTCCTCTTCCCAGGCAGTGAGGCAGAGCTCATTTCTTTCAGTCCCATATTTACTGAGCTTTGCTGCATGACTTGCATAGACCAATGACATATCAGCACATCTGATACAAGGAGAGATAAGCACTGTATACTGGGGCTTGTCCTCTTTTTGTGTTGTGATCATCACGTAAAGCAGTCTTGGCAAACCTGTGGGAGAGGCTCATTCCATACTAACTTCCAGATATGTGAGTGAAGCCATCTTGAACTTCCAGCCTCTGCCAAGCCACATATAAGTATAGTTGAAAAAGTGACCACAGATGAGACCAAACAGAGCCCAGCCCAAAATACCAATCCAGAAAATTATGAGCAAGTAAATAAGAGTAATCTTAAATCACTAAGTTTCAATGAGGTTTGATGCATAGCAATATAAAATTGATATATTCTCTATCACATTGCTTAGTTTTGTTTTTTTCATAACAATGACTATTGGAAATGCCAAGTGTATTAATGTGTTTATTTATTTACTTTGTTTATTGACTGAGTCTCCTCAGTATAATAAAAAGCTCTGTAATATGAGAAGACTTGTCGATTTGGTTCACTATTGTATCCCCATGGCTTAGAATATTTGGGGGCCCATATTAGATATTCTATATATATATATATATAATATATATATATATATATATATACTTTTTTTTTTTTTTTTTTTTTTGCGGTACGCGGCCTCTCACTGTTGTGCCCTCTCCCGTTGCAGAGCACAGGCTCCGGACGTGCAGGCTCAGCGGCCATGGCTCACGGGCCTAGCCGCTCCGCGGTATGTGGGATCTTCCCGGACCGGGGCACGAACCCGTGTCCCCTGGATCGGCAGGCGGACTCTCAACCACTGAGCTACCAGGGAAGCCTTCAAATAATATTTTAACTTATTTTGAATGAATAGATGAATATATAAGTGCCTTTATTCCAAAGGAGTCCTAGTAATTTATATCCATGGAGTAGAATTTCCACTGACATATTCTGCTATCCCTCTACTTCAGTGAATATCAAAAATATAGAAGAGGCATGATATTCAACAACTCAGAGTTATAAATTTTTTTAACTTAACATTAAATATAATAATATATATTACATGATCTGGTATATAGCATATATAACTATAAGGATATGAAATATACTGATTCAACAAATGACATAAGAAAAGTGAACAAGCTACCAAATAATATTTTAAAGCCCTTTAATTCGTTTATGGTAGGTTAAGATAGAGGAGAAACCTGAATATACTTTTCCTACTGAATTCTGTGGCTAAATCTCTGATTGAGCTTTTGCCTGGCTCTACATCGCAGGATTATCAAGGTCGTTACAAGGGTCTTTGCAAAGTCCCAGTAAATAGGACCATTCTAAATTACCTGAGCTTTGTTTAAGTTAAAAAAATAAGACTAAGTTGTAACAGGTAGACACCAAATTATCAATTTACTGATAAAGGCTCTGTTTGAGGATTTAACTTTCCTGTGAGCAAAAAGGATTTGCTCTATACAAAAATATTGCCAGAATTGTGTACATCCACACTACACACCCAGCACACACACAAACATACATATGAACACACATGCACACACCACATTCAGGTGATTAGCCGAGTAAGATTTGTGGTCCAAAATAAGAGAAGAGAACCCCTCCTCCCAGCAGTTAGTTACTCCCAATAGGAAAAATGAAGAAACTGAGCAAAGCATGTTCAATTTATTCCCTTAAATAGGGAATCAGATGTCATTCAAAATACTCCGGGCAGAAAGGGGCAGAGAGAGAACAGTCACCTCAAACTATTTGATCTCACCTCCTACATTTAAAAAAAAAAAATCAGTCATAAGGAGAAGACAGCCCCTTCACACTATTCAGTTATTTTCCTTTGGGTATATTTAGTTTACTGTCAGATAGAAATGGGGTGATGCCAACTATCTATGACAATAATTTTATTCCTCCCTTCATAAGTGCATTCATTGAACTAAATCAAAGCCCTCTTTGCACCCAAGCCTGAAAATTCACCCATTAGTTCATTACCCAATACAAACTCTCTCCTTTAATCAAATTTTTAAGGCAAAATCATATGTCAAATATCAAATGCCATTGCACGTGCAAGTCCAGTAATGTTAATTTTTGAAGGAATTAAAGTCCAAAATAAAAAGTACTTGACCCATGCCAATTATATTACAAATCAATTAAATTATAAAATTCATTCTCACGTATTCACTTATTGTCTTGAGTCTGAGCTAGAGGAGCTCTTGATGCATGAGTAGAGTGTTCTAACCTTAATTGCTGAACAATCTTTTTACTTGTCTAGAATCCATGACTTAACCTGTGTACATAAACTTAATTGGGAGAAATCTCTCAGCAAATTTTGTTTTTATGCATTTACCAGATTTTGCGGGGCCGGGGAAGGGAGGTGTCTCTTTATTCTGGGTATTTTTTTCTAAGAATATGGTATTGGGTGCACTACTGATTTTTTTCAAAATTTAAAAATTTGAAATGCTGGAAGTCCCAATCACCTATTCTGTATTAAAATCTTTATATGGTCTTTTTTTGAGCTTTTGAATTTTGCATTTCAATGGGTCCTGCCTGGTGAATATGACCACCATGTCTTGTGTGCTGACATTTCGAGTCCTGTGCCACAGTTTCTTCATAGTATTTTATAATTTTACATATACATCAGCAATTTATGGGAGTGCCTATGTCCACATGGCTTTCCTAATAGAGTAGGTATCACACATTGGATTTAATAAAATAATTTATTAGACACGATCATTTCGAAGTTGTATTTCTTTTACGAGTAAGATTAAAGATATTTTATATATTAAAGGGCCCTTTGTATTTCTACTTTCCATGAAATGCCTGATGATAGTTTTTGTTTAATTATTATCAGACTTTTTCTTTTCAGATTTTATAAGCACTTTCAGTTATGGAACTTAGCCCTTTGTGATTTAAAGTGCAAATATTTTTGCCCCTGTTTTCATTTACTTCGTTATTCTTGTTATTATTATTATCAAAGGGGTTCTAAAAATATTTTTATTAGGATATCATTTACATACAATTAAATTAACACTTTTTAGTGAAAAATTCTATAAATTTTGATAAATTCATACAGACATATAACTACCACAATCAAGGTAGAAAAGAGTTTTATCTCTCCTTGCATGGGCAGTTTAAGGTGTCTCACACAATTTAGGTAGGATTTCATAAGTGGAATACTATTATATGATTTTAAAATTACTAAGGTCAAAATATCCTCTCTACATTCTAAAATCTGAGATCAAATGCCACAGCTTGGCCTGTCAGTATCACTAAGTTTTATTATTCTCCACAAATAGCACCTTTTTTCTTTGTTTCTCCTATTCTTAACCCATGAACTAGAAAATGTGTTGTTTTGGGGGAGTATCACCTTTCAGCAGTCTTGTTGCCCCATGGTGGTATACTGTCACTGTCACATGTACAACTCTGTATTAGTCTTTAATTCTGAAATCTCTCACAACTATGACCTTTGTGACAATAAGGGGATAAAAAATATTAGACTCTTGTGTCTCTTTTCTTCTTATTTCACATGCACATTCTCTCCAGTACTGACTTATTAGCCCTTCATTTGTGAAAGGTCAGTCAGGAAAAATACTTCATCTCAGGTGGTACTTGAGTGACTGGGCTTTTTTTTTTTTTTTTTTTTTTTTGTGATTGGCCAAGAAAGAAGATGATTTAAGTATGCATTTAGTGAATTTATTTAGAAATTTTGAAACAAATTTCATGAACTGTTAGGGTTTTCCCAGTTGTCCCAGTGAAAGTTTGTCTTCTAGAACTATTCTTACCTGCCAATAGGTCCACTTACCCAGTGCTGTGAGACGAAGGTGCAGGTCAGGAGTCAAAAAGCCACAGCAAAGTGTTCAGTTGTAACAGACATCGGAAAAATATAAGTAGTAGAAGAGAAGCAGTTTGCATTGTCAGGATCCAGAAGTTAGTCTGTTGAAAATTATAATAGAAGTGTCAGGTGGTCAATAAAAATAGCATTCTACTTCTCAAGATTTTATGGTATTTATGGGTTTTAGAACATATTTCAAATCTAATTTATGGTGATTTATTTCTCATTCCAAATTAATCATTCCCTTATGTAAATAATTTTCTATTTAAATGTTGTATTCATTTCTGAAAGGAGGGTCCCCAAAATATAATCCTTGTGCTCCCCAGATCTGGATATCCCCTTGCTATAGACTGAATGTTTGTGTCTAGCCAAAAATCTTATGTGGAAATCATCACCCATTTACAGATCAGAAAACAGAGAATGGAGACTTCAATCAATCTCTAGATCAAGTTCGCATGGTTAGTTGAGGTCTAGTGTCTTTGTACTTAGCCATTTTATTATCCTGAGAATTTTTATTTAATCTCAAATATAAAAACTATGATTCCAAGTTGTCAATTTACTATTTCATGGCCTTTATGTTTGAATTATACATCTAAAATGCCCTTTCTTCTTTTCCTCTTATTCTTTTACCAATATCTTCTCAAAAATACAATGAATAATGTATGTAGAAATGTTCTATTGAATAATGCCTTGTCAAAATTTTGTCTTGAAAATACCTCATATATCACTTACTATAATGGAAGACACAAGAAAGAGAAAAGATCTTAGCATGTGCATAACCTTAGAAAATATGATAACAAATATGGGTCCAGATTTTGAAGCAATTGGCAGGTCAGGATACCCACTAGGAAATATTTTATTCTAGCAACAGAATGGATTCAGGGGATTTAGTTCCTTCACACATCTTGTCAGAAGGTAATAAGATGTAATGCTTTATAAATTATAAAACAAGCACTGGTTTCAGAATGACATGAGTCTTGAAATGCTTTTGTGGCATGTACATAGTCACGAATAGCCCTTTGCCATCACTTGTTAATCAGAACTGAGGTGTAGTCAGATCAGTTTAGTGTGTGGTAAGCTACAATTGAAACTCTTTTATTGCCCTCCTTCTGAATAGACAATATCCACTCCAGTACATCTCAATAATACCAAGAACAGGGTTAATATATTTGACCCATATTAGAATCATCTCTTGTTGAGTCTACATATCCTCTGATCCATTAAGATCTAAATTAATATTGAAAATGCAAAGCAAGATGAAACTATAAAAAATGCTGATGTCTTTTATCTCCAAAACCGCATGTTTGAAACAGTTCTCTGAAAAGGGTCTATGTAGTATATTCTAGACTTGATATTATTAATAAAGTCAGTAGCCAATGTCTTATTTGGCTCGACTAAGGAGATGAGTCAGTTATAATAATTTATTTTTGCATGACACATTGAGGACTGTAAGCTATTTCATAGATCATATTTTATTTATACCCATTTTAAATCTCTGATGTGCTATACATAGATTTGTTATCTCTATAATATCATGTTATAGTTTAGGAAACTGAAATTTGATGATGTTTAAAAATATGCCTATGGACTTATAGTTCATGGTAGAGAAGATTTCTCGATAGATAGATAGATAGATAGATAGATAGATATTACTTTGCAAAAAAAACAACTCATCAAGAATAGTTTGAATGGTGTTTGCCTTCACTGTTTGATACACTGTGGACGCAGAGTGAGGAACTTTCCTATACCTTGGCTGATTTTCATACTTTTGCTAAATTTAGATCAGCTGCCAACCTTGATTTTTTGTGTTTCAATGTTGTACAATATCTCCAAAAGTGTCTTTAATGTGAAGGTTTTTTTCTGGTGTCACTTCCTCTGGGACATCTTTATCCTTTTCATTACAACTGCTTTCCTCATTTTTGTCTATAAGTTTGCCTTCAACAAGTTTCTCTGTATCCATGGAGTCCCTTGAATGACAACAGTGTCAACATTCCAATGATCAGTTACTTCCGTAACTCTATTCACATTTGATTCAAATTTTACTACCAGAGCTGTCACTTTTTGCTTTTTGTGCACTTTCATTTTGGGGGGAGCCAGTGTCCTTTCTCTACTCATTTTAGTATAATATCATGTGGGTTTGTTGCTGAGTGACAATGAAGCAACACAACTAAATTCTTTATGTTTGTGTGTAAACTAAATAACAGCTGTGCAGACTTTGGAAGAAGTGATATGTCTGTCATTATGATGTATATCTGTTTTGACATAATGACTTTTGGACTGAATAGCTTGCAGCAAAACTCGTTCTTCATGGAATTACACAGTTAATATACTGTGGTAACAGAAATTTGAATCTTTTTGTTGGGAGATTGGTGATATTTAACTAAACCACTAAACTATGGTAATGGAGATCCACATGTATCAGGACCATGAAAACTGAGTTCTGCCTGTATTAAGGTTTTGACATATCCTTCTGTACTTGTGCTCTACCCAAATGAACTTTTGATTTTGCATATATTCTCTTGACAAATTCCCAAAAGCATACATTATACCAAATTTCCCTATTTACTTTAAAAAAAATTGTATGAGAAGGCCCCCAAATCATCCATTTTTTAGGCAAGTGGTATCTAGTTTAATTTATATGAAAAAAAAACATGGTTCACACTTACTGGTAAAACACAATCTATAAAATATTCAGTTGGTCAAGGAAAAAGCATGACCCTTTTCTTTCTACAACCAATATATTTCAACACACTAAGGAGTAAAAATATCAGTTCCAGTCAAGTTAAACACACTGATTTCATTACTTTTAGTTACACTTAACATTGTTTACCTTATATTTTAAAATCTTGTATTTTAATTGATTTGGTTGTTAGGTAACACTGTGCTATAACCAGCATTTGAACTAATATCTCAAAATTAAATGCCTTTACACTCAGGCTCCTCTTCTGGAGGTGCAACTAATTTATTCCCTGAGGGAAAAAAAAATTACTTCTTATCCTGGCTATGTTTCCAACATATATCCTTTCTCGATATAAAGGTGTAATAAATTAGTAAACCGAAACCTCCATTAAATGGAGTTGGGAGACTAGAAGCGGAGCTCTCACTCCCTGAGACTTGGCAGAGTCCGACAGGAAGAAAGACTCCTTCCTGGCAAGCCCTCAGTCAAGGAAAAGCCGTGGGCTGTTGTTTACTACAGCCCTCCCCAATTCATTTTCCTCCCTATAAAAGTGTCCTCCTGTTCCTTGCTGTGCAGGGACTTTCACAAGGCTCACCATGGTTACAGACCCTGAACTGCAGTTCTCTGCTGATCCCAAATAAACCCATCTTTGCTGGAGAAATATATGGTAGTCTATTTGCTTCAGGTCAAGATACTGGTGTCTGTACGGTGACCGAGGAAGACCCCCAATGGCTCCAGGGCTGGTGAGCAAATAGGTGCAGTACCAACAATTGAGCCCATTGTCACTCATTGCTTTTTTGTCAGCCTGAAGTTTGAAGGTATGTATTTCTTTCTGGATCTGAGCTCATGTCCTCTTTGTGTCTGAAGTTTCCAGGTTTTATTCAGGATCTATTTTAACATTTCATCTTTCTGGTTGAGGCCATGTTTTGTATATGAGTACTCGTTTGGCACTTTGGCCTGATTTTGAGATTAGACTGTTTCCACTGAAGATGGCTGAAAACACCTTTGGCTCATTCCTTTTGGAACAGAGGCTATTTTTCTGAAATGGTGTTGGTTTTTCAGCTTTTGACCTGTTCTTTTGTAAGGGGCTGTTCTCTGGACTGGCCTGGCTCTGTCAGAACCAAGCTGTCTCCTTAGAAAAGGCTGTGATTAGCTTATAACCTATTTGAATTGAGCTGTTTGTGCTGTAAACTTCTTGAGCTCTGTTTACTCTAGAGAAAAACCTCTGAGAAATAGGATCCCAGTTATCTAAATATTGTGAGGGCACCTCTGCCCCCTGCAAAAGGACTCCTGCTAATTTTATGTTTAAAAATCATGGTCCTCCCTCATGCTCATTGTTAACTAAATGAACTAACCTGACCAAAGGCAATTTAGAATATCAGTGGCCATTATGGGGAACTTTTGAAATCTCCAAACTTAATTTTCCTAAATCCAAATTGGATGACAAAAGCTCAAAAATTTCCAGAACTGAGTGGAATGCTTATTTCAATTGCAGCTTCCCAGTGTTACCAGGAGTCTAAAATTGCCTCACTGCAAGTTAAGATTTTAAGATTAACTGAGGCAAACAAAGGATTAAAGGAAGAAAAAAGACTCTCAAAGCCTCAGGCTCTTCTTCCTCAGCTTCTTTATCTCAGGCTCCACATCTGGCGCCATATTGTCTCTCTTCCTTGCTCCTCATGGACAGATGGACAGTCTCCACCTCAGGTGCCAATCTTCCTCCTTCTCTTCTCTGACCCCTATGCCTCCTCTACGTCTCAAGTTCCCAGTACTAATTCCCTCACCAAACTTCCTCTGTACTCTGAAACCCTCCCCACTCCCTTTTTTCTCTGAACTTCTCAGAACCTGTCCCTTTAAAATTAAGCTTTCTGAGGATCCAGAGACAAAACCCTTAATTTCTTATATTCCCTAGACTAAAGTTAAACTTCAAGCCATAGTCAAAGATTTTCCCAAAATAACCAAAGATCCTCACAGATTTGCTGAGGAATTTAAGTCATTCAAATTATCAACCTGGTTTCCCTGACTTCTATCAGCTAGTTCGTATGATTGCCAGTGAAGAACAGGCCCAGCATTTGATGAAAACCACTAATTGGGAAAATCCTGAAAGGTCTCTAGAATTACAACTGGGAGACCAGGACGCTAATTTATTAGATGATCAGATTCAGTCAATCACTAGGTGACTTCATTGAGCAATTCCTAAGGCTTTTCCAAAGTCCGTTGATTGAAACAAAATTCAAGTATGTGCACAAAAAACTGATAAACCTCTTCATAACTATTATAATTGGCTTCAGATTGTTTTTAAAGAAAATTCTGGTCTTCCTTCTGTTATTCATTCCACTCAGGGAGCTTTTAATCTGATTTGTATTCATGGGCTGAACCAGGAACTTTCTCTTCTAATAAAAAAGACTGGGATGAAATGAGAAAATATGTTCACTCCAGATTTAGTTGCAAACCAGCTTTCTCTCCTTCTAGGTGAGTCATCTTAATGGAATACTGCAAAAATTCATCTTCAACTCCAGCAAATGAAGGCTCCTCAACAAAACCAAAACCCTCCTAGTTTCTGCTATTATTTCAAAGAGCCAGGATGTTGGAAAATAGATTGTTATAAATTTAAGCTGTTTAGAGACTTTCAGCCCTCTAACCAGCCTTTCCAACATCCCGATTCTCAATGACAGGCCCCAAGGAACTGCAGGGGTTTTTCCCCATCCTCCCTCTTAATCATCTTGGAGAAACATTTCTCTAGATTGGGTTGAATGTGTTCCAGTTCTAATTGACAACAGAGCTGCATTCTCGATACTCAACCCCACTACTATAAAACAGCCCCTGTCTCAGAGTACTAAAACAGTTCAATTGTGGGGATCTCTAATGAACCTCTAGAGTTCCTGATCTGAACATATTTCCTTTTGTTTAGATCTTTTAAGAAATATACAACCTTTTCTCTTTAGTTCCTCTGCCCCTACCCATTACTTAGACTGAAGCTTCTTACAGAAGTATCATATTGGAACTTATTTTTCCCAAAATGGGAAAATGATTCTAGCAATTGACAGTAGTCATAAAAGTAACCAACCAGATGAATTAAAAATCACCATTTGACATCTTCTATTTGTTCCATCCCTAATGGTACTAGAGCTGATTCTGGAAACACTGATCATTTTTCCATATTCAATCAGCTACCACTTTCCTTATGGCCAAAATCTCCAACTGATGTTGGCAAAATTCACAGTGCACCTCCCATTAAGATACAAATAGACTCCTCAAAACCTCTTCCCAGAATTAATCAATACCCTAGAACTAAAAAGCCCCTCAAGGCACAAAGCCCATAACAGAAGATTACAAGGCCTAAGGCTTCATTATCCCTTGTATTAATACTAGACCCTGTAACACTCCCATTTTACTGGTGAGAAAACCTAAGAGCCAAAAGTAGAGGTTTGTCCAGGATCTCTGAGAAATAAGCAGCATTGTTATCCCTGGGCACCCTGTTGTTACCAACCATCGTGTGTTACTAACATCCATTCCCTCCAAAATTCTTTAATGTAATTGATTATTGAGATTACACAGTATTCTTTAGTATTTCAGTTGATGAAGGGAGACAATATTTTTTTGTCTTCACTTGGTAAGAAAAATAATTCACCTGGACAGTAATGCCTTAGGGCTTTACTGAGAGTCCTTCTTTCTCACAAATCTTAAAGGCTGATCTGGATGATATATAGTTCCCTAGAGGTTCTACTTTGTTGTAATATGCATGTGAATCATTTGCTTCTTTGCTCTCCTTCTGAAGCCTCTACACAGGAAGACAGCATCCACTTGTTAAAGCTTTTAACCTTAAAGAAACACAAGGTCTCCAAAGAAAGATTACAGTTTGCCCAAACCCAGGTTTGATCTTTAGGGCATCTGATATCAGAACCATGGCTACAGCTAGATCTAGATAGACTTTATGGTGTCCTAAGATTCCCAAAACTGCAAATTTACCACAAACCATGAGGTTTTCTCTGGCTAGTTGGTTATTGCTGAAATTAGGTTCCAAATTTCTCTATGGAAAAACCTCCACATGTTGTACTCAACAATAACAACCCTGACTCAATTTTATGGGAAGAACTGGATGACATAAAGTTCAAGTATTTAAAGGAGAGCTTGATGAACCCACCTGAACTTGGACATCCCAATTATCAGATTTCCTTTTTGTATATAAAGAGGAAAGGAATGACTTTGAAGTACTTACCCCAGAACACAGGGACCACCATCAAGCCATAGGATATGATAGCCAGTTACTGAACCCTGTGGCATGGGGGATACATCCCTTGCCTTAGAACCATTATGGCCACCACCCTTTTGGTTAAGGTCACTGAGAAAATCCTCGTAGGATCCTCTTTATTTATTTCTGTACCTCATGCAGTTGAAAGTCCCCTGAATTCTTATCACATCGACATTTCTCAGTCATCCCCTACATCTACTATGAAGCCCATTTGTTAACTGCTTCTCACGTAATTCTTTTATATTTTAATAACCTTAACCCAACTACTTTTCTCCTCTTCATCACCAACAAAGTCCCTCATGACTGCTTAACACTGATAGACTATCTCCTGACTTCTCCTGATGATCTATAGGAAATTCATTGGCTAATATTGACTTCTCATGGTTCACTAATGGTTCATATTTAAAAGGTGACAATGACAAATATTGTGCTGTGTATGCCTTTACAACTCCTTTTGATGTTGAGGCAGCATCTTTACCTATGGCTATTTTGTCCTAGTAGGCTAAATTTTATGCTTTTACATGTAATTTAACTAAGGACAAAACTGCCAGTAACCTGATAGTAGATATGCTTTTGGAGTAGCTAATGATTTTGGAATATTTTGGAGGCACCAACATGTCTTTCTTACTTTCAGTGGAAATGCAATTTAAAACTGCCCCAATATTCAGGAATTATTAAATGTAATATTTTAACTTGCCAGTTTAGATGTTATTAACATTCCCGGGGATTCTAAACTTGACTCTTTGGAAGCTAAGAAAAATCACCTTGCTGATATTTCCACAGGAATGCTGCTCTTAAAGGGACCAGCAGCAGCCAAATCTGTGTCATTGTCCAAAGGGATACTTTCCCCAATGATAATTTTGAAAAAACTGGCTAGAGATACCCCAAATTGGCCTCAGAAAAGAAAAAAAAAAATTAAAAACTCAACAATTTTCGGTTTGTAAGAAGAGAAAGCTCTGGTTTGAACCAAATAAAAACCCAGTCCTATTGGAGATTCTAAAATTCCCACCCTTCACCACTGTATATTCATTAAACCATTGGTCTGCTGACCAAATGACAGCCTTTCTGGATCAGTGTTGGTGGGGAGACTTTATTAAAAAGGCCACAAAATGCACCTATCTCTCTTGTCCCATTTGTCTGAAGTACAACCAATGGAAGCCTGTCAGTACTGCTCCTGGACATTTAAAATTGCGGAATGGACCATTCGAGGTCTGGCAAATGCATTTCATACCACTACCTCCATCTCAGGGATATAAATATGTTTTAGTCATGGTCTGTATGGTTTCACACTGGACTGAAGCCTTCATTTGCGGAGAGGCTACAGTTTCTTCTGTGGCTAAAGTCCTTTTAGAAAAGTTATCCCTACCTGAGTATACCCCTCTCAAACTTCTTAGTGATTAAGGAACCCATTTTACTGTCCAGGAACTTTCATACATCTGAACTCAGTTGGCAACATTTATAGGGGCTCTCCAAATACTTTGGCTGAAAGCATTGTCATTGGTCCTTCTAAATCTCAGATTCACTTTGGAATGCATTAACACTCACACTTTGAGATAATCACAGGATGCCCAATGCACTTGGCTCCTGCTTCTTTTGACTCACAACTGATAAAAGGAGAGATACTCCATTACAGCAAAGGCCTAATTTCTTCCATAAAAATGATCGTGCTTCGGTACAGCAATCTTTTCATGGTGAGCCCTCGGGAGAGGAAGACCTTAAGCATCACCCCTTGCAACCTGGAGATTCAGTCTATTGGAAAAGACCCTTCCAGAAGAACTCTCACTGGAGAGACACCTATCATATACTGCTAACCAACACTTGTGCTGCCACCCTCCAAGGAATAGACTTGGATTCATGTGATGCACCTAAAGAAAGTGCTGAACCTTGCTACACATCATCTTGTGACCTGAAAGTAAAGATTTCCTGGAACTGAAGCAGAATATAGCTAACGAGACAGTTTTCCCAAGACATCCGGACCGGGCCTGTTGGAAGTTTGTCAAACATTTGATGACGACACAACACTTCAAATGATCTCCAATGTCTATGACCTTAATAACATGTGGTCTTTAGATAAAAAGTGCCTGAGAGTTCTCCTACCTATCCCTCCTTGTTACTTGAAAGAGACTCTAATAACTTTCCAATCTGTGCACTTTTCCTCCAGCACGAGACACTATACCCAGGAAAGGTCCTTCCTACTCCTGAGGAGCAAACAGTCACTGAAACTAGAAAACCTGACTCTTAATCATTGATGCTATCAGAAAAAGATATTGATAAAAAAAGAAAAATGTAGAAAATTAATAAACAGAAACCTCAATTAAATGGAGTTAGGAGACAAGAAGGGAGAACTCTCACACCCTGTGACCACAGCAAAGTCCAACGGGAAAACAAAGACTCGTCTTTCCTGGCAAGGATTCAGCCAATGAAAAGCATGGACTCTTTGTCTTCTACAGTCCTCTCAACTTCCTTTTCCTCTCTATAACATCCTTCTCCTTCCCTTGCCATGTGAGGACTTGCAGGTGGCTTGCCATGGTTGCAGACCCCAGAACTGCAATTCTCTGCTGCTCCTGAATAAACCCATTTTTGCTGGAATAATACCTGGCACTTTATTTGTTTTAGGTCAACAAATGCAAAGAGAAAAGTTTTCCTTCTGCTGACATATATATTGAAACAATTTAAGTGGATGATTTGAAAATTGCAAAAGGTTGTGTAATAATAGCTTCCATTTAAAGGGTACCAATGCATGAAGTGTGTTACAAGTTACAAATTCACTGTGACTTATATAATGTCCACAAGAGCTCTCTAAATTGGAAGTTTCAGTATGATGCTTGTTCTACATTTAAAAATACTGAGGCACAGAATCATTAAGTAATATGACTGAAGTCCTTACAGTACTAAGTATGAGAGTATTTACTTGAACCAAGGCTGTCAGGCTCCAGAGTGTGAGCACTACGGTGTCTTGTCACTAAGTTATGTATTCTGACAATTTCATTTTATTAAATTCTATTCTATCTATATTATCAAATCTATTCTATCAAAATCTATTCTTCAAAAAATCACTAATATAGAACACAGAAAATTGGATATTTAGTCTGGATCCCCACCAGAGGAAAGTAACCTATTAAAAATAAATTAACATGGCTTTACTGATATGAATGAAAAATTGAAACATTGCTCTCCATTTTGATCATCTTATATATTCTACTTTTCTCCCAATGTATGTTGTGTTTTTGGTTTTTTTTTTTTTTTTGTGGTACGCGGGCCTCTCACTGTTGCGGCCTTTCCCGTTGCGGAGCACAAGCTCTGGACGCGCAGGCTCAGCGGCCATGGCTCACGGGCCCAGCCGCTCCGCGGCACGTGGGATCTTCCCGGACCGGGGCACGAACCCGTGTCCCCTGCATCGGCAGGCGGACTCTCAACCACTGTGCCACCAGGGAAGCCCCCAATGTATGTTGTTTAAGGTATTTGATATTCATAAATCAAAATGTACAACTATTACCACTCACACTAAAATTACTAAATTGTATGAACTGTTTGATTTTAAAGAAGTCTGAATATGTTTATAAATTTTCCATATATGCAGAATTCTCTTCACTGTTTAATAACATTGTCTAGTGGATTTTGATTTAAATCATTCATTCTGTTTAAATATTCCAAACAGTTAGTTAAAAATCTTCTGAACCATTTTGAAAGGAAGTTACTGCATAGTGATTTTAGTTGAATATTCAAACATATGCATATATTTAAAACACTTGGATAACAACTCCCTTACCAGTTATTAAAGCAAGGGGTGTTATTCAGGTTAAACTTACCTAGAAAAAAAAAGTTGAGATTATTTCATCACTTTTAATATACTAAATGATAGACATAAAGTTTGTTAAAATATGGGAACTGTGGGTAAGGAAAATACTATAAATCAGGAGAACAGAGTATAACAGAAGAGCACATTTAGAATGTTGATGAAATCGGAATGTGTCTTGGGATATATAGTGAATATTCATTCACCCAAGAAAAATTTATCTAATCTTTATCTAAAAATTCAGCATTTTAATTACATGGCTAGATTTGAATTAATATGTTTACCAAGGATATGCATTTTAGTTTTACTTAACCTCATCATAATTTGATTAAACATATGAATGATTTTATTCTTCTGCTGAATACTTGGCACTTTCTGCATTTACACAAATGAAATCTTAGGTATTGGAAACAGACATTGGGTTTTATACCAAATCTAGCCTCTTTGCATTGATATTAAATTGTTATATATATTAATAATAGAAAAATATTTTTGAAATATTATAGAAAACAGAGCTGAAACATTAGTATTATTCCTTAATGAAAGCTTTCTATTCTCTCATAATTTCTAGAAAGTTGTATGTTTTTGTGATATATTAGGTTTTTTTTTTTAAATTCTTTTCATAGAAAAAAGTGCTTTTAGGTAAGATTATACTTGAGAATTAAATCAAAAAAAACCTAATAGGCACTGACTTGGTAAAGAAGGGAGGAATAAAGTATCTCTGTAACCAGCAAATTAAATTTCTCAACTCATAGTATAAGATCTTACAGACTTAGTGTTACATTTGGAGGTAAATATTAAAAATATAAAATGTTTTTTATATGTGACTGTTGAGGGAAATATCTTAACTTAGATTCCAGTCACCTTTCCACTAAAGCCGAAATAATTTTCCTGATATTCAATGTTTCTTCTATCACAAGAAAGAAAAATGCTCTTAAATACGTTCTCCATCATATGGCTGTTTTGGTTAGACTTTATCCCATCAGGAATAAACAAGCAGTGCCCTAGGTTTATGCCCTTCTTAGTAATAAAAATTAATCCACAGTAATTAAACTGCTTCCTTACCTTTGACAGATAAGTCATTATGATTTAAATGGGTTTATTTTTATTTTGAAGGTAGAGTGGGAACTGAACAAGATTTCACTGACATTATGCCAAATGAATAATATCCTACAGAAAAATGAAAACTTAAAGTTTTTAACAGCCTAGTTTTAAAAGTCTGTTTTACAGTTGAGAAATCCTGCCACTCATTGATTAGTTTACATTGATATTTCCCAGACTTCTAGTGCTCTTATCTAAGTTATAATAAAAGTACTATTAAAAAACTTGTTTTGATGGTTTAATGAAATGTTATATTTTAAAAACATATTGTAAGCCATAAAGTATTATGAAACTAAGCTATTACTATAATATAATTAATTGAGTACAAATTTCCCAAAGGAAGAAACTGGTGGAAAAAAATACAAATATATATATTTGATTTAAAAATGTTGTTTGATAGATTATGGAAGGGTAAAAATATTCTTAAATTATAACTGATGATCACTTTTTAACTTTACTATTTCTAGAAATTTCTTTTTCCATGTATGCTTAAAATGTCAAAGAAAAGATGCCAACATTTTTTATCTTTGGTCTTGAAACAGATGTTGCTGATATGAATTGTGCACCTGTCCTTTGATGACAATATGAGTCGTGTTCTGAGTTCTGGAGAGATGTGTGTAGATGGCCTAGATTGTGCCTTTTAGAACACATGTAAGCTCAACAGCAGAAACGAAGTAAACACACGTTCCAGTCCACTCTTCTGGCTTTACGCTTTGCAAATTATTTTTCAAGTATATATATTTGCTGTAACTTCTGTATGTATTATACCAGGCTTTTATACATTTATTTTAATGTCTTATTTAAATTAATATTGTCGTGGGCTCAATTGTGGACCTCCCCACCCACATTTGTATGTTGAAGTTCTAATCCTCAGTACCTCAGAATGTGACCATTTGGAAATAGGGTGTTTAAAGAGATAATGACGGTAAAATGAAGTCATTAGGGTGGGCCTTAATCCATATGACTGTTACCTGATAAAATGAGATTAGGACAAGGACAGACCCAAGGGAAAGATCAAGTGAAGATAAAGAGAAGAGAATCATCAACAAGCCTAGAAGAAAGGTCTCAGAAGAAACCAATCCTGCTGACACCCTGATCTCAGACTTAGACTAATCCATATGTTTCATGATGCCATTTATTAACGAAACTAAAAATTATGGTAAAAATAGATTGTTACTGTCAAGGACAGTCACAATGAGTTCATAAAACCCAGAGAGCTGAAATGACCAGGAGCCAATACTTCTGAATCAAGACCCAGTGAAATTTTATATGTAATACTGCACTTATAGTTGATTAAATATGTTTGACATTGTTTGTCTTTCACGTTAGAAATGTGTTTGATTGTGAAAAGCCCACATTTACAGAATTTTTTAAAACTTATTGTTCCAAACAACCATAAGAAAATGAATTAACCAATTTTAGGAAAATTCTTGAGAGTGTTTTTGATATCTCTTATCTTCAGTTAAAATGTACTTTAGCATCATATTTATCAGATACCAAAAAATTATAAATATTTACTAACTGAAAGAAATAAGCAGTTGTTACTCAAAGTGGCTGAGAATTCCACTGTTAACACGTATAGAAAAGAACAAAATAGTGAGTGGGAACTTTTTACTGTATTTTGGATGCTCGTTTGCAGTTTGGGCTGTTACTCTTTCCGTTAAGTATCAAATAAAATTATGAGGGTCTAGAGTCTAGGATCAGTCAGGGTGAGTCAGGCTCAGAGGGTGAAAGAGGATGCATGTTTGAACAGGAAAATGATTGGATGCATTAGTGTGGTAGGAGAATTTAGGACTAATTTCCCCTAAACTGTCAAAACACACGGATGGGGCTTCCCCGGTGGCGCAGTGGTTAAGAATCCATCTGCCTATGCAGGGGACACAGGTTCGAGCCCTGGCCTGGGAAGATCCCACATGCTGTGGATCAACTAAGCCCATGCACTACAACTACTGAGCCTGTGCTCTAGAGCCTGTGAGCCACAACTACAGAAGCCCGTGTGCCTAGAGCCTGTGCTCTGCAACAAGAGAAGCCACCACAATGAGAAGCCCTCTAGACACAACTAGAGAAAGCCTGCTCACAGCAACAAAGACTAAACACAGCCAAAAATAAAATAAATAAATTTAAACAAAACAAAACAAAACAAAAAAACCCACTGAGGATGCCCTTTAACTTTCTAGGCAGCAGTGTTTGGGGGTTGTTCATTCTGATAGAACAGGGAAACTGGACCAGCACAAGGGTCAGTGAGTAGAGCAAAAGGGTAATTGGAGGCCTGGCATAGCATGGGTTATTAGATTGCTTTTCAGCTAAGTACTCAATAGAAATAAGTAGCAATTAAGAAAAATTAGAGTGAAAAAATCATAACACTAACATCTCTAAAAAAATAAAGCACAAAATAGCATCACTTCGTGGCCTATTAAAAGAGCACCACACAGTAGAGGTAGGTTTTCCAGCAGAATAGAAGAGCAGCTGTGATTCAACAAAAAAGTGAACCAGAACCTACCCACCTCCCCCCAAAAAAAATGTCACCTGGAGACATTTTTCTTTCTATAGTTCAGTGAATGATTTAAAGATGTTACTCAGCATTTTATGGAATGGTGGAAATATTCTTAAATTATAACCAGCAATCAATTTTCAACTTTACTATTTCTAGAAACATGTCTGTCTAAAATGTTACAGAAAAGATGTCAACCTCTGTCTCTGATCTTGAAACAAATGCTGCTGGTGGCAGGAGCAAGCTAGAGAGTTTCAACTTTATTCAATACCACTGTGACTCTATTGTACCATCCATATTGGTAGAGCCAGCCCATTTACATAAGCATTTTCAGTGTCAATACTTTCATAATTCCCTATGTTCAAAATCAATTCTAAGTTCATTAATACCCTAGAAATTTTTTCCTGTGCAATTAAGAAAAAATAACAATGAGTTTTTACAACTGTTATGGCATTTTAATCCTGGATTCCCTTTTGGATAAATTACCTATCTTGTCACAGCCTGGTTTACACTGGGCCACCATAACACATTTATACAAGTAACATAATTGTATCCTGAACTCAGCTGCCAGCTGATTACATTTTCATTCATAACCCGTCTCAATTGCCCTGCTCATTATTCTAGGTTAAAAAGGCTTTAGATAAAGGAAATCTTTATTTACTTACATGAATTAGATCTGAGTTATGCATTCTAACCTCCATTAACCCATTCTTAAATTACCCACTACGGACATGTGAAATCATTTAAAACTCATTGATACTCATTCTATACAAAGCAATATATGTAAATAAAAGTTTTAAGCCTTTTGAGATATTAAACCATAACAACATTTTTAAGATGTTGTATCTATACCTCTTTTTGCAAGGAAAAAATCCCTTTAATTACTAGGAACAAATAACAGCAAATTCTGTATCTTTCACTACCTACCTCTTCTCTTTCTCTAGGGTCTTATGTCATCAGAGTAACTTAATAACAACCCTTCTTACAGGATTTGATTATTTGGGGTTAATAGTGACATTATCAATAGAATGCTATATAATATTTAAATTGAAAGACTTTCTGAGAAATAAAACTAACCTGATTTTCATTCCTTTACATACTGTTCATATAAAATTTACATATGAATTTTCAGTTCTGGAAAAAGAGAAGTCATTTGTCACTTTGGTTTATGAATATATATTAAGGTCAGCATTTTCAGCTGACCTCAATGGCTTGACTAAATTTCAACTTATATAATTACTATTCACCTATGCAAATCACTCCTTTAATTAAAATTGCATAATATAGGCCCAGTTTCATGATGTAAATTATGCTAATTTTTTTGAGTCATTAAACTTCACCAAGGATCATCCATGCTTCTGCACTAGAGTTTCATGGATTTATTTCTAAATCATATAACTGATGAATTGGAACACAAAGCAGCCATTTTGCTGCAGCAGCTTTATACAAATGATCCTATGAAAATATAAAAGCATACCATTTTATAACCCAGTAGTACAGACAAGCTATATCTATCATCCATATCCCTAGCCTCACCTAATTTTGACACTTTTGCTTTCTAAATGCCTATATTGTTGTATTTTTATAGAAATGTGCTATTTATTTAATCAGAGAAGTAATTGCTTTGAAGTATGTTAGAATTAGGCTAATTTCTAAGACATTCTGGATCCAGTCTTCCCAAATTATTGTTATAGAAGAATCCCTGCACTGATGTGAAATATAATGTATTTGAAACTCAAATATAACAGAACTTGTGACCAGTCTGAAACATATGGTAGTAGGAAAAAGTATAGAGAGATATACACTGTGACTTTATGTAAATGGTTAATAATGAGAAAATTATCTCACAAAAGCAATAGCAAAATTTCTTTAAAAACCATCTTTTATGCTTCCTCATTCCGAAGTTTTGCGCCACATCAAATCCAGTCTCTCTACACACTCTGGCTTTACTATCCTGTTGCCCCTTCTTTCATTTTCTCTGTTTTCCCATTCACATCTACCTACATGCTCCTGCCCTGCCACTATTTCAGTTGCCCTTTACTGGTGTCCTAAATACCTTATGGGTGTCATTGGCATCCCTGTTTCATCTACTGTCCTTGCTGCTCACAGAGAAATCTTTCAGGGTTGTCACATTCCTATTGTAAAACTGAGAGTGACATGTATTCTTTTGCTGTCTCCCTTTTTTTTCATTTGCTTTTTGAGAAAATGAGGGCTTGAGCTTATTTACACATACTAAGGGGAGAAAGCCAATAGAATTAGAGCAATTGAAAACATAAATGAAAAAGGTGATAATCAGAAGATCCTAGAATAAAAGGAAGGAGAAATGACGCTGAACTCTAATGAGAAATTAGCTTTAGGCAAGAGAGAATGTGGGTCATAGATGCTATCATAGAAAGGAAGGGGGGATGCCCACATGAGTTATCCTGATCTTAGGGAGACAAAGAAACAGATGATCTCTTAGGAGTAAAGAAAAATAGTAGTAGGTTTTTCTTGGCTTGCAAAGAATAAGAAGGCCACTGAAAGTATACACCAGATTCAAGTGAAGTCAAATACTAAGGCCACATTACAAAATTGGAGGGAAATGACTTTGCTTTTTCTGAAACAATCACAAACCTCAGCTCATTCAGGAAAAGGAAACCACTATTGTTGTTTTCACGTTTCACTTTTTATTTCACTGTACTTCACCACAGAATTGAAATCACTCACAACTTCAGGGAAAAGGACATCCAGGAAATTTATTATTATTATTATGGAAAACCTGAACAAACTTTTTGGCCAACCCAATAGTATCCAGCCTGTCTAGAGTAGAGATTTCAGACAAAGGTTGACATTGAACAACACTTTAATGTAATTTATTTTATTTTTTATTTTATTTTATTTTACATCTTTATTGGAGTATAATTGCTTTACAATGGTGTGTTAGTTTCTGCTTATTAAAAAGTGAATCAGTTACACATATACATATGTCCCCATATCTCTTCCCTCTTGCATCACCCTCCTTCCACTCTCCCTATCCCACCCTTCTAGGTGGTCACAAAGCACCAAGCTGATCTCCCTGTGCTATGCAACTGCTTCCCACTAGCTATTTATTTTACGTTTGGTAGTGTATATATGTCCACGACACTCTCTCACTTTCTCCCAGCTTACCGTTCCCCCTCCCTGAAACCTCAAGTCCATTCTCTAGTACGTCTGCATCTTTACTCCCATCTTGCCCCTAGGTTCTTCATGACCTTTTTTTTTTTTTTTTGATTCCATATATATCTGTTAGCATACAGTATTTGTTTTTCTCTTTCTGACTTAGTTCACTCTGTATGACAGTCTTTAGCTCCATCCACCTCACTACAAATAACTCACTTTCGTTCCTTTTTATGGCTGAGTAATATTCCATTGTATATATGTGCCACATCTTCTCTATCCATTCATCTGTTGATGGACACTTAGGTTGCTTCCATGTCCTGGCTATTGTAAATAGAGCTGCAATGAACATTTTGGTACATGAATTTTTTTGAATTATGGCTTTCTCAGGGTATATGCCCAGTAGTGGGAGTCCTAGGTCATATGGTAGTTCTATTTTTAGTTTTTTAAGGAACATCCATAATGTTCTCCACAGTGGCTGTAATTTACATTCCCAGCAACAGTGCAAGAGGGTTCCCTTTCCTCCACACACTCTCCAGCATTTATTGTTTGTAGATTTTTTGATGATGGCCATTCTGACTGGGGTGAGATGATATCGATTTCCCCTTTACTGTCGATTTCCCCTTTTATGGCTGTTAGTATTTGCCTTATGTATTGAGGTGCTCCTATGTTGGGTGCATAAATATTTACAATTGTTCTATCTTCTTCTTGGATTGATCTCTTGATCATTATGTAATGTCCTTCTTTGTCTCTTGTAATAGACTTTGTTTTAAAGTCTAATTTGTCTGATATGCGAATTGCTACTCCAGCTTTCTTTTGATTTCCATTTGCATGGAATAACTTATTCCATCCCCTTACTTTCAATCTGTATGTGTCCCTAGGTCTGAAGTGGGTGTCTTGTAGACAGCATATATACGGGTCTTGTTTTTGTATCCATTCAGCTAGTCTGTGTCTTTTGGTGGGAGCATTTAGTCCATTTACATTTAAGGTAATTAGCAAAATGTATGTTCCTATTACCATTTTCTTAATTGTTTTTGTTTTATTATTGTAGTTCTTTTCCTTCTCTTGTGTTTCATGCCAGAAAAGTTCCTTTAGCATTTGTTATTAAGCTGGTTTGGTGGTGCTGAGTTCTCTTAGCCTTTGCTTATCTGTAAAGCTTTTAATTTCTCCATGAAATCCGAGTGAGATCCTTGCTGGGTAGAGTAATCTTGGTTGTAGGTTTTTCTCCTTCATCACTTTAAATATGTCCTGCCACTTCCTTCTGGCTTGCAGAGTTTCTGCTGAAAGATCAGCTGTTAACCTTATGGGGATTCCCTTGTGTGTTATTTGTTGTTTTTCCCTTGCTGCTTTTAATATTTGTTCTTTGTATTTAATTTTTGATCGTTTGATTAATATGTGTCTTGGTGTGTTTCTCCTTGGATTTGTCCTATATGGGACTCTCTGTGCTTCCTGGACTTGATTAACTATTTCCTTTCCCATATTAGGGAAGTTTTCAACTATAATTTCTTCAAATATTTTCTCAGTCCCTTTCCTTTTCTCTTCTTCTGGGACCCCTATAATTCTAATATGGGTGTATTTTTTTGTTTGTTTGTTTTAAAATTTTTATTTATTTATTTGTTTGTTTGTTTTTGGCTGTGTTGGGTCTTCATTTCTGTGCTAGGCCTTTCTCTAGTTGCGGTGAGAGGGGGCCATTCTTCATTGCGGTGTGCGGGCCTCTCACTGTTGTGGCCTCTCTTGTTGCGGAGCACAGGCTTCAGACGTGCCGGCTCAGTAGCTGTGGCTCATGGGCCTAGTTGTTCCGCAGCATGTGGGATTTTCCCAGACCAGGGCTCGAACCCGTGTCCCCTGCATTGGCAGGCAGATTCTCAACCTCTGCAACACCATGGAAGCCCTGTTGGTGTGTTTAATGTTGTCCCAGAGGTCTCTGAGACTGTCCTCAATTCTTTTCATTATTTTTTCTTTATTCTGTTCTACAGTAGTTATTTCCACTATTTTATCTTCCAGGTCACTTATCCATTCTTCTGCTTCAGTTATTCTGCTATTGAGCCCTTCTACAGAATTTTTAATTTCATTTATTGTGTTATTCATCACTGTTTGTTTGCTCTTTAGTTCTTCTTGGTCCTTGTTAAACGTTTCTTTTATTTTCTCCTTTCTATTTCCAAGATTTTGGATCATCTTTACTGTCATACTGTCATGTCTGAATTCTTTTTCAGGTAGACGGCCTATTTCCTCTTCATTTGTTAGGTATGGTGGGTTTTGCCTTGCTCTTTCATCTGCTGTGTGTTTCTCTGTCTTCTCATTTTGTTTATCTTACTGTGTTTGGGGTCTTCTTTTCGCAGGCTGCAGGGTCGTAGTTCCCGTTGTTTTTGGTGTCTGTCCTCAGTGGTTAAGGTTGGTTCTGTGGGTTGTTTAGGCTTCCTGGTGGAGGGGACTAGTGCCTGTGTTCTGGTGGATGAGGCTGGATCTTGCCTTTCTGTTTGGCAGGTCTGTGTCTGGTGGTGTGTTTTGGGGTGTCTGTGCCCTTATTATGATTTCAGGCCTCTTCTGTGGTAATGCATGGGTTTTTGTTCCTGTCTTGCTAGTTGTTTGGCATAGCTTGTCCAGCACTGTAGCTTGCTGGTTTTTGAGTGGAGCTGGGTCTTGACATTGAGATGGAGATCTCTGGGAGATTTTTGCCGTTTGATATTATGTGGAGCTGGGAGGTCTCTTGTGGACCAGTGTCCTGAACTTGGCTCTCCCACCTCAGTGGCACAGCCCTGACGCCTGGCTGGAGCACAAAGAGCCTGTCCTCCACACAGCTCAGAATAAAAGGGAGGAAAAGAGAAAGAAAGAAGAAAAGAAAGAAAGAAAGATAGGAAGGAAGGAAGGAATAAAAAAGAAAGGAAGAAGATAAAATAACGTTATTAAAATAAAAAATTATTAAGAAAAACAATTTTAAGTAGTAAAAAAAAAAAAAAGAAAAAAGGACAGACAGAACCCTAGGAGAAATGATAAAAGCAAAGCTATATCAACAAAAATCACACACAGAAGCATACACACTCACAAAAAGAGAAAAAGGGAGAAAAAAAAAATATATATCGTTGTTGCCAAAGTCCATCTCCTCAATTTGGGATGATTATTTGTTTATTCAGGTATTTCACAGATGCAGGGTACATCAAGTTGATTGTGGAGGTTTAATCTGCTGCTCCTGAGGCTGCTGGGAGAAATTTCCCTTTCTCGTCTTTGTTTGCACAGCTCCCGGGGTTCAGCTTTGGATTTGGCCCCGCCTCTGCGTGTAGGTCACCTGAAGGCGTCTGTTCCTGCTCAGACAGGACGGGGTTAAAGGAGCCGCTGATTCGGGGGCTCTGGCTCACTCAGGCCGGGGGGAGGGAGGGGCACGGAGTGTGGGGTGAGCCTGCGGCGGCAGAGGCTGGCGTGACGTTGCACCAGCTGGAGGCGCACCGTGCGTTCTCCCGGGGAAGTTGTCCCTGGATCACGGGACCCTGGCAGTGGCGGGCTGCACAGGCTCCCGGGAGGGCAGGTGTGGATAGTGACCTGTGCTCGCACACAGGCTTCTTGGTGGTGGCTGCAGCAGCTTTAGCGTCTCATGCCCGTCTCTGTGGTCCGCGCTGTTAGCCGCGGCTTGCTCCTGTCTCTGGAGCTCCTTTAATCGGCGCTCTTAATCCCCTCTCCTCACGCACCAGGAAAGAAAGAGGCAAGAAAAAGTCTCTTGCCTCTTCGGCAGCTCTGGACTTTTTCCCGGACTCCCTCCTGGCTAACCGTGGTGCACTAGCCCCCTGCAGGCTGTGTTCACGCCGCCAACCCCAGTCCCCTCCCTGCGATCCGACCAAAGCCCGAGCCTCAACTCCCAGCCCACACCTGTCCCGGCGGGTGAGCAGACAAGCCTCTCGGGCTGGTGAGTGCTGCTCAGCACCGATCCTCTGTGCGAAAATCTCTCTGCTTTGCCCTCCGCCCTCTCCTCCGTGGCTCTGAAGCTTCCCCCCTTGGCCACCCGCAGTCTCCACCTGCGAAGGGGCTTGTAGTGTGTGGAAACCTTTCCTCCTTCACAGCTCCCTCCCACTGGTGCAGGTCCCGTCCCTATTCTTTTGTCTCTGTTTATTCTTTTTTCTTTTGCCCTGCCCAGGTATGTGGGGAGTTTCTTGCCTTTTGGGAGGTCTGAGGTCTTCTGCCAGCGTTCAGTAGGTGTTCTGTAGGAGCTGTTCCACATGTAGATGTATTTCTGCTTATTTGTGGGGAGGAAGGTGATCTCCGCATCTTACTCTTCCGCCATCTTGAAGCTCTCCCCTAATGTAATTTAAAGTTCAAGAAATCTTCTCCCTCAATTGCTAGTTCAGATTCTCTAGCTTCGTACAGAATCCTTTTATTAGAGTTCAAAAGAGAAACAGAACCAATAGGATACATGATTCATATATATATATATATATATGACTCTGACAAATACAGGGATTCTGTAGAAATCTGTAGAAATCTTGATACATATGAGGAGATTTATTAAAGGAATTGGCTCACATGATTGTGGAGACCTCTTGTCGGCAAGCTGGAGAAATAGGAAAGCCAGTGGTGTTCTTCAGCCCAAGTCTGATGGCCTGTGAATGGGTGGGTGATGGTGTGAATCCCAGTCTGAGTCTGAAAACCTGAGAATCAGATGAAGTCCAAGGACAGAAGAAGATGGATGTCTCAGCTCAAGCAGAGTTGGAATTCAATCTTCCTCCACATTTTTGTTCTATTCAGGACCTTAATGAATGGGATAACACCTACCCACATTTGCAAGACTGATCTTTACTCAGGCAACCGATTCAAATGCTAATCTCTTTCAGAGAAACCCTTACAGACATACCCAGAAATTATGTTTTACCAGTTATCTGGGCACCCCTTAGTCCTGTCAATTTGACACATAAAATTAACCATCAAAATTCCTACCAAGTGTTGCTATCAGAACTCCATCTGGCACTTCTATTTTCACCTAGGCAGTCTAAGTCCTCTCTCCAGGTGCTACTTCTTTCCAACTTGATGCTGGTACCCATGCATAAAATGACAACAAAGCTTTGCAGTAAAGGAGTCCCAAAGAAATACTATTGCCCCCAGTATTTGGTAACTAAACAGGTTGTTTTTCATAGACATCTCTTCTTAGGTTCCAGCAAAGAAACATAAGAACCTGTTTTCTTGAGTTTAGATCAAGAGATATAGGCTGATGATGGTACTATGCTGCATTTAGCATCACTACTCCACTTCCATGTCTATGGCTTTCCTGAAGACCCAAGCTCATTACATATGGCTACTTCTTGCCTGAAAATAATTGTACTGGGAAGCATATCAGAGTTAATGAAGATATGTAAAGTTCTGCCAAGTCTACTCTACTAGTGTTACAGACATTCATAGAAATGTGATTTCTATGTGATACCACACCAAAAAAAACCCCAAATACACATGACATATAGTCCCCTTTGTCCTAAATATTCCATTCCTTTGCTCCTATCAACTTCTTAAATTCAGGCTATTATCATCCCTATATTTATACTCACTATTCTTGTTTTCAGTCTCTTGCTAGACTTGAATCAAAAAGAAACCTTACAGTCATCAGTCTGCAAAAAGAAATGTATTGGTTGATAAGCTGAGGTATTCAGACCACTCTGTAAAAAGAAAATTCCTAACATGGGGAGGGGAGAGAGGTAGTCCGTATATTCAAGTGTCTTAAAATTCAGGAGGGAAGTTCACTTCAACTGTTACTTTCTACCCTTCAAAGAAAAGTGAACAAAGGTGTAGAAAATCAAAAAGGAAACTTTGTTCACACAGGGGAAGTGAGAATATATATTTTGTGTTCCTTTTGTATTCCTCTATTTGGCAAAGAAGCAATTAAGCAGGTGAGAGACAACCCCATGGAAACACAAACAGTAGAAGAAATTTGTCTAGAACATCTGTTTAAAAGTTCTGAAGTCAGAAGATTAGAGATTGATAAAGAGAAATATTCTCTGTAATCAGTTTAACACCTGCTCACTGAATCCCCTAATGCTCTTTTACTGTGCAGTGTTCTCCAAATCATGGATAACTCTGTCAATCAGGAAATCACTTAAATGAGGCCAAACCATCTTGTGGCAAAAACAACAGCAATAAAAACTGCAGGGACCATGGAACCCTTGAACATTGAAGATGTAAAAAAAGAAGAAAAACACAGAGTTTCATTTCTGTTTTTTGCAGTCCTTACTTAAGTGTTCCTTGTCTTGCTAATTTATTTTCAACAGAAAAGATACATTGCATTTTTCTATTGAGACCCCTTTTTCCCTTTCTTTCGTGACATTCTACTAAGATATATCCCTAGGTTTATAAGTAAAATCTATAAGAGTAATATTTTCTTCATGTCATGATCAATGTGTACTCTTTTTTCTGTGATTCTAGTCTGGTGGCTCACAGTATCATTGTTATTTGAAACAAAGTAGTTAGAGGAGAAAAATGTTCAGCTATCAAAATTGATATATAGTTAAAAAACATTATATGAATTTTAAAGACAACTTACAAATTAAAATTTACAGAATTCAAAATTTCTTTTTTTTGACAAATTGTTTATTAAAAAAATGTCATTCATGTTCATGTGACAGTTTAACTTATTTATATTTTCAATTTTAGTATAATGACTGCTGAAATTTCAGCATTCTGATGACTGCTGCTTTTGCCCAAAGATAAATATGAAATCATGTGTAAATATTTTTCTAACCTTGTAACTGCTTTGATTATTTTAATTCTGTTCAAATAATGGTTTATTTGTTTGGTTTTTCAGATACTGTTAACAAATGGTAACCAGACAACAATATAGAAACAGAAAATCTGTGTTGTCAAGCTTTGAAATTTTAATAAGATTAAACTTGAATTTCATTTCTGACTCTATAAATAATTTTACCAATTTTCTTACAAAAAGGTATATTTACATTTGAATATCCTAAATTGACAGCATTTACAGTTTATGTTCAGGTATGAAAAGAAAATAATAGAAAACAGCAAAAGAAGTTTACTTTTTGCATAAATTCATGTTTTCATAGTTGTTTTAGTTGGTGGGACTACAAAAGATTGTTGTCTTTCATTGTAGGTTTTAAATAAACGTAATTTCTGAAATTCATAGAAATAGGCTCAAATAATGCCTGTAAGATAGGATTCCCAGTACAAGAAGGAATTACATTCTCTGTAACTAATTGAGTCCTTCAGTTGAATAAATTTGGTTGTGAGTCAACTAACTGAACCTGATGTCAGAATCACTGTGTTCTGGTCATGGCACTGCTGTTTCATTTCTCTAAGTCCTATTTCATCAGCAGCAAAAGTGAGGAATTTAACTCAAGTTGGGTTTTATATCATGTCAATATCATATGTATTCATTTCCCTCAAGCTGTTCCTGCCAGACCATGTCCTATGGTGTGTGCTCAACATGGGCCCACAGATAACACACAGAATGTCATGTTGGCCTACTCAACCATAGAGAAATCAGAATCCAGGTACATCAAAAACTCTCAGCGTTTTGAAAACTGATTGATCTAGAACGGGAACAAACATTACTGACCTATGCCTAAATTTGATGGTGACTGACAGTTCTACAATATTCCTGGCTGGCATCCCTGTTTAAGCTTATGAGTATACTGGACTGCTACCTGACCTCTGTTCTCTCTTCATCCTAACTTACACCCCAGAAGCCTTGCTAGGGCCTGCTTCCTGCCTCCACAATGTCAGTTTCCAGACATATCATTTATCAAGTTCTGATATAAAAAGACTCCTCACTTAGTTAAGGAGGAAAACTTGGATTGCATGTACTTCTATTGACCTTTCCATTTATTGACATTGCAATTGGTAGCCACTTAATCAAAACTATGTCACGCTCTGTTTGGTCCTGATTATGTATGCTTTACCTTACATAAGAAAACTTCATGGAGTGTAAGACGTTATTATGGAAAGAATAGTGGGAGTTGGGAGACCTTTTATCACCATCCATATTTTACCTCTTTAAAATTGAAATGGCAAAATGTAAGCCCAGCCACTGTCACTTGTTGGTTTCTTCATGAGTTTAGGACTGTGACAGTGGCTTATTTTCTAGGCAAATCCTTAATTAGAATACAATTTTTTTTAAAAAAGATACTACATTGCATATGTATTGACATTCTGCTTCACTTTTAGAATATCTCTACTCCTCACATAAATCTTTCAAAGTAGGTATTATTTAGTCATTTGAGGCTCAGAAAAACTAAGTAAATAGCCCTTAATTACAATGCTAGTTAGTGGCAAAGCTAGCATTCAGACCATATCCTTTTGTCTATAAAATTTGTGTTGTTTTCTACTACCTATTTTCTTCCCATTTTGCTTTAAAAGAAATCTATTTCTCCAGGCAACTGCAGCTAAAATTATCCACTACATATTAACCCCCCGTCCCATTTTTAATAGTAGCTCTCCGCTGTCCGATAACTCTCCCTGGATATTGACTTAGTAGCTGATTTTTATTATTATTTAAAAGTCTGTAACATTTCTTTCTGTTCCTTACTTATTTCTATAAGACAAGATCCTGACTAAAGTAGTCCTTCTGGAGATGGAGAAGAGAGAAACTCTGTTGAAACTAGCTGTCCCCAGAATTGTTCTCATACATGGTTAACTAGTAGGTATTCAATAAATATTTGTTGAAGAAGCAATGAGAGATGGACCTAACAAAAATTGGTGCTTTATAAATAAAAGTAATTTTAGGGCACAATCAAACCTGTTTTCTTTATATTTACCCTTTGACAGATTAGGTCTGCCAACTGTAGAACATGAGAAAACAAACACATTGTGGGCTTGGGCAAGAAGCATGTCCCCATAATGTTTCTTTATATATTTAATCAATCAGATCAATTTTGGGTAACTGAATTCTTTTCTTGGGTTACAAATTCCCTTAAGATAGTTCAACCTATAATGCATTTATATTTGTGTCTACAGCTTTATAAAGTGAATGCAAAAGATGCGATCAGCTTCAGTGGAAGTGGAAAGGGAGCAGGAAGGGAAATGCAAGAAGAATGAGTATGTTATCTGGTTTCTTTCCATTTCTTTCACTCCATCATGATTAGATTACTTGATGGATTTTCTTTCTCCAAAGAACCTACAAAAGTTATCTTGAGAATTTCATGCAATATATATTGTTAAGCTATCAACAAAGCACTTAATATTATCCTTGAACCAAATGTAGGATAATGACTAACACTTTTTATAAATTGGCAAACATTACTATCACAGTAGTGTTTATAAAGCTTCAGTTACACGTATGGGAAAATTATTGTAGGATGATATATCTTGCAAGGAATAAACCAAGACAGACTTACCTGATTCAGATTTTGAACTAAATGCTAGACTCTGTGTAACAGTTGGTCTTAATTTATTTCTTTGGATGAACATCTTTCTAAGTATGTAGAAAAATCATTATTTATATAACTGACTAAACAGGAGAATTAATGCTATCCATCAGCACTTATGAGACTTTCTAAAATCATGTCTTCATTCATTTACAATTACATAACCAGCATTAATAACATGTCACATATGAAATATGTCACAGAGAAATAGAGCACTTTAGTCTTCACAGACATATTACTGTAGCCAAGAGATATAGATAATGTTATTCCACTCGAAGGGTGTATATACCACAGAGACTACCTATTCAACGTTTTATTCATTTTACAATGAACAAAATTCCAAATTAGATTAACATGGGAATTTGGTATCATGCATACAGTTCTTATATTAGGCTTTTGAGAAGCTCTGCCTGTATTATCAGTTGAAATCTGCAAACATGAAGTCCGCAGGACTTTAAGATTCCCTCACTGAGCAGGGAGAATGAGACTTCGGATCTCTGCCCAATAGACTGAACAGTAACATCTCAGTAGAGTGATGGTTATTACTCCTTATTCCAAAACACAGGGGGCATTTCTAGTGAATCACAGAGTAACAGTAGAGTGTGTTCACTGCTGTCCTGGCTCATGGGAAGATTTCCAGCTGGTTATTCTCATCTCTATTTGGTTTAGCCAATTAATCTTTTCTTTCATGGATGTACCCAGATCAAAACACACACACACACACACACACACACACACACACACACACACACACACACAAACTATACCCTGAAGAGGCTTAAATGTCTAAGCATATTTTCCCAACTTGATTATATTCTCAGCTGCAGATTACTTCTAAGACCATTTTCACTCATTGTTTAAACAACAACCTAAAATTATTTAAGTGACTTAATACCACTTTCCAAATGCCAGGGGAGAATCAAAAGAAGTGAAAAAATTTTCCATTAATGGAAACAAGTGAACATAGTAAAAAAGAAGCAAGGGAACAATTCCTATGGAGCATATTAGCAAATGTGTTATAGTTTAACCATAATTTTGAGGTGTGTGCATATGTGTATTTGTATGTGTGTAAATGCTTTTAAAATGTAAAATAAGAATTGGTGTGGAGTTATGAGGGACTCAGCTAAAAAGCAACCTCAGTGAGATCTCTAAACACTGAATCTCAGTAGGTCCCACCTCATGATTCTTTATTTCAATTCACTCTTTCCTTTATTGTGCTGCACATTTTATAATTACTGGTCATTTCTCTCTGGTATGCCTCCCCCACTAGATTTTAAACTTCTTAAAGTCAGGGATTTGTTTTGTTCACTATGTACCACCTAGAGCCTAAAAAAGTGCTTGTTGCAAATAATGCTTGTTAAGTGATCAAAGTAACAAAGATATGGAATTTAAAATTTCACAGGTTTTTTTTTTTCTTCTTTATGCTTGCTATAGTTCAATTGAAAGTCCAGAATACTTTAAAAAAAAAAATCTTATGGTACTATGTGGGTAGGAAAAAAAGATACAGCTGAAGCTGAAAAGCCATTTTATAGGAGAAAGTACTTGTGCTTTCTTTCATTAAGTATCCACAAATGTGCAAGGCTCTATGATAGATTCCAGGTAGAGAAATATGCCCTTGCCATACAATAGCCCATAACCAATTGGGGAGATTGACAGCTAAACAATGTCAATATAACATGGTTCTCTGTTGTATGAGAAAGACTCTCAAGATAAGATAGACATGTTTTCACAGAGATGACCTTTAGTTTTGGTAATTAATGTTGAGTAAACTTTTTATTAGTGAAAAGAAAGAGAAAACACTCCCTAGAAAAAGAGACAGTGAAAGGGCACAGCATGGTCAGGAATACAAAGCAATTTAATGCAGCGTTTCTTGAATGTTCAGGATAGATGGGGATGAAAAGAGAAAAGAACAGAAAATGCTTGGTCCTCAGTTATATTTAAGGTGTTAATCTACTGTTTTCCATCTTCACCAAGATTATGATTAATAGCAATGATTTGAGTGGAAGCAAGTGGAGTTTGGATTACGATTTTAAAGGAGATTTTAGACTTCCATCATTGCTAATCTTAAAGAGCAGAACAATCAACCTCTTTCTATAATTTAGATCAGCTTGATAATGAAGAAATAGAATATATATTACTTTGAGGTCTTTTTCTTTCTAATTTTATAACACCTTATAAAAAAATAACTGTTTGTAATTTACTGTGTGAAACTCAAAGTTTAAGACTATACTTCTGGAAATGTGGATTCAAAAACCTGAATCCTTATTACAATTGCTTTTCTATAGTTTACATTTACAGAAGATTGCAACTTTCTTACTAGAGCCCAAATATAAAATTTTACTTGAAATGAGTATAAGTATTCTTATTTCATTTATCACTTTTTACATGGTAAGTAAAAAGCCCTGAATTTTCAGAGACAAGGACAATTGTTTCACTAATCCCCTAAAAGATGTCATGCTGCCATTTCTGTATATGTTTGGAAACTTTACATAGACCTCTACATAATGAATCATTCACATACATAATCCACTTCTTTTTAAACTTTGGGATAAATAAGGATCACCCCAAAAATAATTTAAAAATTCACAATTTACTACATTAGAGAAAAATGCTGAGAGGAAAATATAATATTCAATAACTCAAGGCTAGACTTTAACCTGGTAGAAATAAGCAGAGACAATGTGGAGAGGAACTGGGGCCCTCAGGGCCTGCACTGCAGGTTGGTCTTTCAATTGCTGCAATCCAGAGTGATGGGCTGTAGAATCATCACCAAATGGTTCTCCTATTTTTTTTTTTCACTGAGGAGATTAAAGATACCTCAAGTAATGTGCTCATGTTCTGTACTCTCCACATGGGAATTTTCATTACATCAATTACTGTACTCCATGTCTCTCACATCATACACACACACATCTTACAAGGTGACCCTATCCTTCTTTCTTCCACACATCTCTCTTCTCCCACACTCTGCTTTCTATCTAAATTATTTCCTCATATCCACCAATCACTCAGAGCCAAATTTCTCAAGACACTTTATTTTCATTTCCTTACCATGTACGTTGAAATTTCTGTCTTTAAGGATATTTCCAAGAAACATAAAAGACACTGAAATTTAAGTTTTCATTTAAAAACTTTTCAATTAGGCCTGTGTAGTGTCTGAGTTGCCCTGTCTTTATACAGTTCTAGAAATGTCCCAATTTTTACTCAAATAAGTATTCTCTGTTAAGTGTACCCATTTTGTTTATTACTCTTTCCCATTCAATTCTCTCTGCACTTTGCCCTTTATCACTTATATTGCTTGTTTTCCCTTCTCTTCTTTATTGGCTATTACCCAACAGCTCAAAATGTGAGCTCCCACTTTCACTAGGAGTTTCACATCTGTCCACACACACACACACACACACACATGCAACACATGTTCACACACATCTCCCTTTCTAAACATTCTATCTCTCTCATATCTCTCAATTCCTCAAAGTCAAATTTCTCAAAGGACACTCACTGTCACTATTTCCTTATGACCTATGGACTCCCTAATCCTTACCCCAATTCCTCTAATTACTTATCATTCAAAGGAAAACAGTGACCCACAAACTGAAAATCAATTCACTCCATGTCTCTGTAGCACTTTGCTAACTTCACCCCAATGCACACTCTTCCTTCACCTATACATTTCTGTGGGCTTCTAGGAAGCTCCCTGACCACTGGTGGGAAGCCATCTCTGTCTTTCCTTCATGGCCTTAAGAGAAGGTGGCATACAAGCTGGACTTTAGTCCACTTAGGTTTCTCTACACTCTTCCCCTCCTTTCAGAGACCATGCCTACTGGTGGCTTTAGAGGCTCAAGTCCAAATTTCTGTAATTCTGTGGTAGTATTACAAAAATATCTGAGCAGAATCTAACCAAAATAACGTCATGAAAGTATCAATTGTTATAGCAGCTATGTTCTTGCTCAGTTTCTTTGTAATGACTCAGTTACTCAACCAAAAGCCCCATCAGGAGAAATTTGAAAGAGAGAACACTCTGCAGCTCCATGAACCTCTGTGATGACAATATATTACCCATAGTCTACGCCAGGTCATCTGTTAAAACAGAGGACAGGGTGCATGCCAATTTACCTGCTCTGAGGTGAAATGTGAGGAGTAAACACATAAACAAAACCAAGAACCTAAATAAGATCATCAAATGGCTTCCAGAGAAGAAACATGCACTCTGAAGTATGGATGACAAGGAGGACTGACATCTAAGAGGAACTTTTTGTAACATTTTCTCTCATGTCTTTGAAACAAATACTTATTTTTGAAACTTAATTTTAAAAAGCTTCTTTCCAATTTACATTCTAGAAATATGAGGTCTACAACTGATCAACTTATTATTACAGGGACAGTAACTTGATAGAGTACAGTCTTCCTCATGACCCAGATCACTGTGCAGGCAAAGAGCTGTGCAGGTGGCTAGCACAATGGTGAAGATAAGTTATTTTGCTATTACTACTGAGCCTTTGTTCAAGATAAGAGGGTTTTTTGTTTGTTTTTACTGAAGAATACCATGAGACATTTGTTACAAACGCAACATGTAAAAATATTTTTCAGACATTGAAAAAAAAAGACTATGCCCCTCTTTGACTCTTTAATGTCTCAAAATAATTAGGTTCCAATAACTAATTTCACCTCTGATAATAAAAATAAATATCTCCATTTTAAACCAATATGTACTATTATAAAATCTTTAAAATATCTCTTGTTTTTTATGTTTGTTCTTAAATTTTCTAGGTGTTTTAAACCAACAAGTAAACAGGATCACACTACGACTATAACAATGTAAGAGTAAAAGGCTACACAGAACGTTCTTCTTTCCCTTGGAAACCTGTACAGATTGCAGGAAAAAAGTTTACAGCTATTCATAATCATTTTTTAGTTGTCAAATAAGTTAGCATCACTATGGTTGCTCATGAGTTTCAATTAGCATAATAAATATCTTCAATATTATCTCAAGGAGAATTTTTTCTTTTGAAACTAATACATTTAAAAAAATTCTCAAAATTACTTGGATACCATATCATTTAGACAAAATATGTAACACTACATAACTAGATCTTATTTGCATATCCCTTTAATACATGCTTATTAATGAATACTAATATTCTCTTTGCATGAGGAAATTATGTAATAAAAATATGAGATACCTTTCTAAAACCATATAATCAGGGAATACTGGTATCATTTCAGGCTGAGTAAGTATGACTTAAGGCAATACTTAATTATTAACATGCTTAAAGAATATGTTCATAAAAGGCTTGAATTAAAGTGGTCAAAGGTGTGTGTCCATTTACTACTCTTTATGCACTCCAATTTTGATTTGATTCACTTGTCCACATGTTTCCACTGCTACTCACAGAATTCTCTTAATGTTAAAACATTTTAGTAAAAAAAAAAAATGTATATTTGCTTCCCACTAGTAAATGGTAAAAATTATTCAATTGCAGCTTAGTAGCTTATTAATATGGATTTGATCCAGTGGTATGGCTGTTTGACTACATGAAAAAGATTTATTGTCAAGTCTGATGTCATTGACAAATACTCTCAGCATTCTCTTGTAAATAATATGTATCCATTCTAGTTTATTCACTGGTAAAAGTAAGTATAGCACTTAAAAAGCATTTACATTTACACTTGAAAACCATGGACATTATTTGCTACTTTAAATGAATTTGATCCAATGTTGACTTCATTTAGCAATAACTATTTCTAGTTAAAAGACATGATTTCAATAATCATTTTTAAAATAATTAGACTTTAGGGAAATTGAGCATGACATGAAAGTTAAAAGAAGAGCTGTATTTTCCCTACTTTTGGTAACACTAGGGTTGGAAGACAGAAAAAGGTCAAATTTCAGGTGGGTCATAAAAAGGATTTTACCCAGGCACTGCGTGATCCATGTCATCCAGTTGTCTCCCAGTTGTAACAAAAGTCAAAAACAAATAAAATGGATATTAAACAAGGAAATAGTAAACCAATCTTTTGATATTTGAAGACAAAAACATAACTTTTTCAACTTACTGAATATGTTAATGGAAGTAATTCTCCCTTTATATCTTTTTGCTGGGAGGGATGCTATACAGTTTTTTGTTTCATTTTATTTTTTTACCTTACCAAAATTTACATTCTGTTCTCTCTGGGTGGTTTGAAGACAAAAGCTATTTGTTTGGTCATTCAATGCCAAAATAGTAATGTGGTGGAGGACAATTTAATCTATTTTGTCTTTTCTTACTCACTACCTATATACCTCTATTTCACTCCCTTATCTTCACTATTGCAATGCCAATCAGCCAAAAGGGGAGAATGAACCAGAAAGAGGTTGTCAACATGCAATTTCGAGACTATAAAGCTGCAACAATTGCTTCTTAGGATAAAACCTATCGAGGCAAAAGTAAAAAGGTTATAACTCTACTGGCTCCTTGAAGGAATATGAAAACAGAGGCTCTGTGGTCAATTTACAGCATAGAAGGGGAAGTGAGGAGAGCTCAAATTTGGCAACTCTGATTTCACTGCTTTTTTAGGGGAGAAAGTGTTGGTATCAAAGGACTTAAACCCTCAGTTCCTGGACAAGCATAAATGTATTGAAAATGATTCAATTAGCAACTCCAAACAATTTTAGATGTACCAAGCAACCTTCTAAATATCATTTGATTCCCCATGTTTTATTTATAAATGTAAATTAATAATTTGCAATTCTCATTTATTGAAGAAAATTTAAGTTGGGGCACAGTTTTCTATCGCAATATATTGCTTAAGCGAGTCCTCTTGCCCTAGGCAAGGAACATGATCTGAATTGTGTTTAATAGATACTAATGTGGTGGTCTGAGCAAAATTCAACAGAGAAGGGAGAGACTGGGAACAGAGACCAGTTAAAAGGAGTAGTTTGAGACTTAGTAAGGCTGTAGAACTTGGGGAAATCAAATGGTTAGGTAAAGGATAAATTAAAAATGAAAGCACACAGGTAGCATGTAATATGGGACAAGACATAGGAGAGTAATTTATGAATAAAAATAGTAATCCAAATTTAGTGGTCCAGCAGTTAAGACTCAGCGCTTCCACTGCAGGGGTTGCAGCTTCCATCCCTAGTCTGGGAACTAAGATCCCTCATGTCACAAAGTACAGCCAAAAAAGAAAAAGAGAGTTTTGCTTTGTTTTGATATTTGGTTTGGTATGAACAACTTTATAGACTGATAAGAATAAACAAGGATTTTATAGATAATATTGGTGCAAAATTTTTTAAATGTTGTCTATTTTATATTAGAGTTTTTTAATATAAATATTAATAACTGAAAAGAAACTTTGTTACTGTTTTCTTTCCATAGCAAAAGGAAAGAAAAGGGACCAAATAATTTTAACTCTTGCATTTTTTAGTCTACTTCTCTACTGGCATAATAATTTGTGCACATTAAAATAATTATAATAATTTCAGAAATAGACTACCCTTTTTCAAATGTAAAGGAAGAATGGTGGTAAGCTACTAATTATTTTAATTAACTGAAGAATCTTAGAATATTAATTATAATTTTTTACAGTATATCTTTATCTCATTTTTTAAATCAAGTGATGACAACCTTAGGTAATGGGTACACAATTAACTCCTCATTTATTTGTCTCTCAGGGCATACTTCAACTCTCCATATATCAACCTAGGTTACTTTTTTGTTTTGCTTAATTAAGTATCAGGTTTTAATATATTTTTAGTGTCCATCATGTAACTGCATGAGCAAACTGGAATTGCTGACAGTCATTAATTCCTTCATCAGACTCAAAGTTAATTTTATCTGCTATTGTCTCACCAAATAATAAATAAAATTAGAATCAAATGTAACAATAATCATATACTCATCTCTTCCATTCAGGACCAACATTTTAGAAAGACTAATATTAAGAAATGATTTGGCTTTCATTTTTAAGATTGTACTAATTCAAATTATTAGCCTGTGTACACATGTACCACATAAACAAATGAGTCATCTGTCTTTCTCATCCATGTACCATTTTATTTTATTTTATTTTATTCTGAGTAATCACTAAAAAAATTAGAATGAAACCTGTAACTTCATTTCAAAAATAACAATATACTAAAATGTGGGAACACTGAATACAACTCAGAACTGGATGAGCAATAGGGTGGGTAAAGGAGGGAAGTGAAGCTGCATAAAAAATAAGTGAAGACAAAGTGATAAGTTGAATTGATTAACTTCACAATAAGAAGCAATTCAGTACTATAGAATATACAGTATGGATCAAAGAACTATTTTTCTGGATAATAGAATAATCATTCTGCAGAAAGACTATTCTTTAAATTTCATTTGTGGTGGAGGTAAGACACTTCCATTGCTAATGATTTAGAAACATCATTCTTGTACATCTTGTGTACAGTGAGCAAATCCAAATTTCCATGAATCTCAAACATTAAGGAAAACATAATTGCAATCCAGTTTGCATAATGAAATATAAAAGAGCCATATAATTGTTATCTTAAATTTATAAAGATGTACTATAGGGGCAGAAAAATGTACCTAAAATTCATATAGAATGACCCCAAATAACCAAAGTAATAATTGAGCAAAAATAACAAAACTGGAGGCTTCACACTCCCTGATTTCAAATTATATCACAAAGCTATAGTAATCAAAACAGTATACTACTTGAATAAAAAACAACACATAAACCAAAGGAACAGAATAAAAAGCCCAGAAATGATCCCACTCATATGTGGTCAACTGTCCTTGACAAGGGCACCAAGAATACAAAATGGGGGAAGGATAGTCTCTTCGATAAATGGTGTTGGAAAAAACAGATGTCCACATGCAAAAGAATGAAATTGGAACCATATCTTACACCACACATGAAAATCAACTGTAAATGTATTAAAGCCTTAAACATAAGACCTGAAACCATAAAATATCCAGAAGAAAACAAGGAAAAAACTGCTTGACATTGGTTTTGACAATGATTTTTTGCATTTGACAACACAGACAACACAAGCAAAAATAAACAAGCAGAATTACATCAAGCTAAACAGTTTCTGCACAGCAAAAGAAACAATCAACAAAATGGAAAAAACAAACTACAGAATGGGAAAAAATATTTGCAAACCATATATCTGATATGGGATTAATATCCACAATATATAAGAAACTCCTATAACTCAATAGGAAAGCAAACAAATCACCACCAACAACAACAAAAACACATAAAAAACCCCACATAGCAACAACAACAAAAAAACCTAATTAAAACATAGGCAAAGGAACTGAACAGACATTTTTCTAAAGAAGACATACAAATGGCCAACAGATATATGAAAAGGTGCTCAGCAAAGCAAAACCACAATGAGATATCACCTCATACCTGTTAGGATGGCTATTTGACTATTAAAAAAAAGGGGGGGGGGAAAGGGGGTGGTAACAAGTATTGGCTAGGATGTGGAGAAAAGGGAACCCTTTTCCTTGGTAGTACTGTAAATTAGTATAGCCATTATGAAAAGCAGTATGGAGGTTTCCTCAAGAAATTAAAAGTATAACTACTATATGATCTAGCAATCCACCTCCTGAGTACTTATCCAGAGAAATTGAAATCAAGGTTTTGAAGAGATATCTGAACTCCCATGTTCATCACAGCATCATTCACACTAGTCCAGATAGGAAACAACCTAAAGGCCCACAGACTGATGAATGAATAAAGATGTTGCATACACATACAATGGAATATCGTTCAGCCTTAAAACAGAAGGAAATCTTACCATTTGTGACAACATGGATGAACCTGGATGACATTATGCTAAGTGAAATAAGCCAGAAAGAGAATTACAAATACTGTAAGATCTTACTTATATGTGGAATCTAAAATAGTCAAACTCATAGGAGTAGAGAGTGCAGTGGTGATTGTCAAGAGGTGGGGAGAGGTGAAAATGGGGAGATGATGGTCAAAGGGTACAAAGTTTTAGTTATGCAAGATAAATTCTGGGGATCTATTATATAGCATTGTGTCTATAACTAACAATACTTTATTATGTACTTAATATTTTCTAAGATGGTAGACATTACATTAGTTGTTCCTACCACAAAATGATAATAAAGAGGGTTGGAGGAAACTTTGAGAGGTGATGGATATGCCTAAGACCTTAATGGTGGTGTTGTTTTTACAGGTGTATATTTATCCAAATTCATTGAGTTGTATACATTAAGTATGTAGAGGTTTTTGCATTTCAAAAACAAAAAAATAAATAAATGAATGTTTTAATTAAGGGTGCTAGTTTAATATAGTAACTTTATTAGGGCTTTGTGTGGGTTGTAGTTGAAGAAGTTAGAGAGAAATGATTTTAGGCTAGTATACAGGGTTCTTCAAGTTTTCTGAAAGATAGATGAAATACAACATATTTTTTTCAGTTTTCTATTCCTGGGCACACTTCATTTATTTTAACTTTCTCTAATATAGCTGAGGCTTAATGTAGAATACATAACAATCACATGTCCTTAAATGTGATTTTTATAGGCATTTTGTGATTAATAGAGGGATGTATCACAGCTGTGGAGATGCTGGTGAAGGGTTGTTGTTTGAAAAGGATATCCTTCATTGTTATAATAGAAGAGGAATTAAAAGTCTCAAAAGTCTTCTAGTAATATGTAAATTTTTGGTGTTGATGTTAAATTAGAGACCTTATTAGATTTGGTTTTACACATATGTTAATATTTCAATGCTTTTCAAGTTTTCTTGCAAAATGATTGGTCTTAAATACCCTTTCCATGGCTGACAGTACTCACTAACCACATACTTTGAGTATGGGCCCTGATGGTCATGTTCATTGCTCTGTTTGATCTCCTACCCTGCACGTTTTCTTCATGACAGCGAGGGAGTTGGAGCTGTGGTTGTGAGGAATATGTCTGGAAGTGGTTCTTATTCTTGATGTTTAGCAGTAAAATAACTTAAAGAGGAGAGACTGAACCACCTACATATATGAAACAGAATTCAAACGAAATAAGTCCTCAACTCCAGCAGTAGCCTCTCCAAGACCACATGGAATTAGTGAACATGTGACAGAGGATAAATCAGAGTATGAAGAAGCAGTCTTAACTGATTGTAATTATCATTTTACTTTTGTGAAATTTTACAAAAATAAATGACCATGAGAGTGCATCGCTGGAACTCCTCTCTGGTCCTAGAAAGGAGCCAGCATAAGTGGAATTAAGCTTCATTAGCACCATAATAAATGTACCTCTGAGACCCAGCTGAACATAGCTGCACTATGAAGCAAACAGGAATGAAGAACTCATGGGGAAAATGACAGCTGAAAGAAGCAAAGCTCGGCTTAAAGAAGAGAGCTTTAAGAAATGCAGCCAGTGACCCTGGGGGCAGAGACTGAGCATGAGCATCACAGCTTAGGCATTTCAATTTGCCCTCCTTTGCAAAATCACTTGAGTGACCGTGACATTGGAATTAGTGGGAATCACTTCACTTTACAGATATTTATTGGGTGGCTATTATGTTCAATGCACTGGCTATTTTTCCACAATCTATATAGCAGGTTAGGGTAATGAGATTATACATTACATAGATTATAAAAACAAGGGCCTACGTTATGAGAGTAATAAAACATAAATTAGGTATGACAGAGTTGATTTAATGGAGGAAATTATTTTATCTATTTGAGAGGATCAATTTTCCAGTAGTATATAAACTTTGAGGGGTCTTGAAAGTTAAAAGGTTTAAGAGAAGAAAATCCAATGAAGATAAGAGAGGCCAACATGAGTAAATTTGTTTTGGAAGCTAAAATTCACAGGGATATATATAGCCCAGCATGCAAGATTTTTTGACAATCTCTGAGCAAACATTCCTATGCCGACTTCCTATGCCACACTGGTATCTCCCAAACATATGACTCACCTTCAGACTTCTGTGTCATTCATCTTCAGTTCTACATGCCAGGAACACCCCTGTCCATTCACCTCTGCCTGGTTACCTCCTATTCATGCCTCATATTCCATCTCAGTGTTGCTCTCCAGTAAACTCCTTCTGCCTTGTCCATAGCATAATAAATTACTCTTCCCTATGTATCTTCCTAGCATTTTGTATACCACATTTTGTGTCTAACTCTGCCTGCTAAACTGAAGTCATTGAGGTTTGGAATAATGATTCATTCTTTTTGTAACCTCTATGTGCTTAGCAAAGTGCTTTAAGTTCAGAAGAACTTGATAAACATTTGATGAATGAATGAAGGAAGAGAATTTTAAAATATGCCATGGTCTGCCAATATCCCTGAAGGGTCTTCTTTCCTTGCTGTTTTATTTGTGAGAAAAATAACAGTTAAACTTATCCTATTTTACATTGTATTTTACTAAAAAGAAACAAGAAAATACAAACTTACTAAAAAACAAAGAAACAAATATTGAAGTGAGTTTTATGTATATGTATAGATATATATTGATATATGTATACATACACATATACATCATATGTAATATATATATATGTTTGAAGGCCTAAAGAAAATATGCATCAAGAACACATTGCTCATAAACTAAGGGAATAAAAATGTATAAATCTGTTGAAATTGCTAAATACTCCAAATTCTCTGCCTCATCCCTATTCATTGACTTGCATTTTTATTACCATTATGAAGAGAATAGGAAAGTAACAGTGAGTTTTAATATAGTCTGCCTAAATGTGCATGTTGATTGCTTTCCTTTCCAAGGTCTATAATGATTTAAGGCAGGGGGAAAAATTTGATTGCTAAGTTATGGTCAACTGCATTACGTGATGCATTGATAAGTTCAAAATAAGGTTGATAAAACAAACTATACTGAATTCTATCCCCTCCCCCCCAAAAAAAGAGAAAACCTTCCATTTTACTGGAACTACTAGGTCTCAACGTGCAAACTCTTATGAAAGTGAGTGCAAAGTGGAAAATACAATTTAAGTATCAGCTATAGTGCATTGAGTTCCTTCTCCTGAAAATTGGAGAAGATATAACACATTTTTTTCAATCTATGCAAGAAACAACAGAAAATCATTCAGTGGTCAGAAGGAAGGGCTTTCAGATATCCAGCAGTCTGGCTTTGGATTTCTTAATACTATTACATTATTTTCTTCTTGATAATTCAAATTCAAATGTAAAACTTCATATTATAGTAATAATGTAATGGAGCATGCATTATAACTAATATGTAAGATACTCTAAGTATTACAGTTATAATTGCAAGTGTAAATTCTTAGAACAATATACACAAATGTTCACAGAAACTTTTTATACTTACTAGGTAAGAGGCAACATTAATTTTGTGAACAAATTCTGTTTCACATTGCTCATACCACACCTTGAACCCTTAGCAACTTTATTTCTACATTTCCCCAATTATTTTTTCATGTAACTGGGGGATGTCATGTTATTTAGTCTTAATCTTCTCATTGAAGATTTGCTTCCCACCTGAGTAGTCTGTGTTTTTTTTACAGCTTCTAGTGCCCTTGGGGGGAAAAAAGAAATGTCAGTCCTCTGACAGCCATAATTACTCACCTCTACCTCCTAGGAGCCATAGATTTTCCAGGGCACTACCCTGGTCCACAGTGTGCCAGAGCAGAAAAATGTAAAGGGAAAGTCCTATTCCCAACTCTTTCATCAGCACTGAAATCTACAATGTATGTGCCTTTAGTTTCCAATGTACTCATCTTAGATTCACAAGTTCACTCAGTAAACCAGCTGCCAAACCTCAAATCTCTATAATGTAGCTCAAAAAAAATGCCTCATATCAAAACCAGCAGAAATATCATGTTCTTCACTGTTCTTGTTTCCACTATCTTTCTTCTCAGACTTTGGTACACACACACACACATACACACACACACAGACACAAAAATTTTCAAGTAGATAAAAACTTTAACACCTAAAAACATTTAAAAAATCTTACTTCTTTTTTCACTCCAAACAAAAATCTTTTTACCTGTCAACACATGCAGATATTGCTTGGAAAATTTGCCTATCCGCCAATTCAGTAAACAGCCCCTTCAACCACACCTGAGTTTAAGTTAATATGACTAACTACATATTTCTCATGTTGTATTCTAAGAACCAAAGGCAAAACTGTATTATAATTTATACATATTGTCTTTTATTTGTAATATTATTGAGTTATTTTTACATAAATCAGCAAAAAATAATTTTAAGTGAATGGGTAGTTCCGAGAGATAAGAAATTCAAGTCTCACTCATATCAGTATTTATAACAACTACCACATGGGGTTTATTAAAGGATTAATGAGTTAATATTCACAAAGTACCTATAATAGTGTCTGACCACAGTACATGTCATATATATGATAGACACAGCTATAGTCTGGTTTGTTTTGGTGAAATGTGCCTGGAGGTAAATAGGTAAAAGGAAAATAGAAAAACAGAACAAAGCACTATACTTCCCAGCCTGATTTGTTTTATTTCTGTATGTTCTTTAATATCACTCCTCCTGTCTAAAGTCTTTGAACTTGCTCCGTCAGACATCCTCCCATAGTTCAGATTCAGGCTTTCAATGGCTGCATCATGACAATGTTTAGAATATTGTTTATGCAGCTACAGTCACCCAGTTGCTTCTTTCACTTCCTTATCACCTTATTCTAATTATGACATTTTGTATCTGGCGTTTTTCATAATTCTCATCTCAGGTAGCAGATGACAGCCATTTGTTGCTGTTTTTCTGATTGTTCTTTGTTTTTAGAATACCCCACTTCCTCTCTAGCCTCTGACTTCAAGGAGGTGATCTGAGTTATAGCAAAAGATTTTTAAGCAAACTTATACTTTAAAAAAAGTTTTAAAAATTTAAGTTGTTCAGTGGTTGCACTAGTTTACAATTCTACAAACAATGTAAGGGAGTTCCAGATGATCTGCATCTTCTATGTGGACAAATCAATCTCATATTTTTAATTTTTGATTTTTTTTTTAATCACACTATTATGTGGTATCCATCACTGCTGAGAGTTTGGAGTAGATGTGGAACCTCAAAGTATAAACTTGAACAAAAGCCAAGTCTGTAATAAATGCAGGTTGAAAAGAGTTATTTTTATATTGAATAATATTTACTAATAAACTGTGCAATTTTCCCCATCCTTCTTTTGAATAAGTTGTTCCATAATTGGAAAATAATAAGCATAATTTTTCTCTTTCTTCATGAAAATATTTTCAAATCTGAGAAATTTCTGATTTATTTTTTTATTCAAAGGCAATTCATTTTTCACATTGGATGACCAGAATCCTGTGTGATATATATTTGCATATACACATAATAATATCATGCCAAAGATTCATATACTCATATTTAAGAACTGTGAAGAAATTAACTCAGAACTTTTTACCTGATGAGTACTTAAAAATGGTGTAGTCTTGACATAGAATGTGAGTGAAAATAACAGGTAAATAAACCAAATATTGAAAATTGAGCTTGAAAACAGAAAATTATTTAATTAACTCAAATACTTGAAAAAGGTCTTGAACAATTTACATAGTTCCTTTCAATTGACTTGTAAACCTTTCTGGTATTTTCTACTGAAAATTCTCACTTCTTCAAAACATATCTTGATATTATGTATTGGGGTTTTGTAGTTATAAATGTAATTTTATATAGCAACATGCAAGTACAAATGTAAATATATGCTTTTGATGTAGTTTCATTTTCTCTCATAGGAAGTTACGCTAAAACAGGTCATGAGAAATCCAAATCATTTCTTATTGGGGTTTAAGCATGAAATAAAAATTGTATCACATACACAGAATTATTATATAGTAGATCCCACCAAGCTATCTGCAAACTTGCAACTAAAGTCACTGACATTGCCTAGGGATGAGTAGTCCCCATGAATGATCTTAAGTTATCTCCAACACAACGTGTTTAGCAGGTCTCAAAAGCTTGATACACTCATCACCTGATCTGTTTTGTTTAGTATAGAAATAACGAATTCTTCCTTTGAGTCAAAAAGGAATTCCCTCAATTTGATTTCAAGGGATTTTATGATTTTTATGAGCTTGAATGCACAATAGGATTCAGGAAAGGAACAACACAGAATTCTGTGCATATGTCCTTGTATGCATGAAAAGAAAATTTATACTAGATACAGTTATATCAAGCCAATTCTTTCCTAAGACAATGATTTCATTTGTAAAGGGACAGGAGAAAAGGGAGAGTAATTACAATATTCTGTGATACAATCTAATAACAAAAAGGATACTACATCAGCAGTGATGAAAATAGCCATCATTTCATTTACAGTCAAGTGATATATAGAAATGTATTAGTAAACTTTTCTTCCCAAATATTTGTTGGTAATTTTCTTTATTGTTTTCCTAGTTGATTTAAGTCCCCTGATGGTAATTCAGTTTGATATATATGAATCTTTTTTTATATATACTACCAAATAGGAAAGTACCATAGGGTGTAGTTTCCTTCATGTCCATGAAAATGTTAGAAGACTGATATATTAACTTCTATTATTTCCCAGAAAACCCCAAACAAACAGACAAAAAGCAACCTCTCATGTAGTTCTGGAATAAAACAAAACAAAATTAAAGTAGGGTTTTAATACTGAGTGGCCAGGTTGAATTCATGAAAGTCTAAAGTCACATTTTTAATTAAAAATATAAATACATACACCAGTCTTTCTTTTTCAGTTTGGGAAAAGTGCCAGGCCAACAATATACAATCACTACATTGAAAAGACTTAGATCTCTTCCCTCTGGGTCTGATTCTCTTTCAGTGTGAAAGGAATATTAGTTCCTCTATAACTTGTACTTGTGTGAAAATGGCAGAAAGCTTTACTTTTAAAATATATTTACCTACTACAGAGGATATAATGTGAACACCATAAAAAGTGAAGCTGAAATCCAGGGTATTATAACATCATCTATAAATGAAAAGATTTAGCTTGTGACATTGTATAGTCTGAATGTACTTTGTTTACAAGTGGTCAAGGAAGCCTATACTTTTTAAAGAACTACTTAAGAGTTAAAACACATCCAGTTGTGAAATTTTTGAAAGTCAGACTAGGTAAGGGGAATAACAACTGCCACAATGTTAAAAATATTCTTATATTTTATATATAGAGTTCTATTTTGTCAAGTAGAGTAGGATGCCCCAGTTGGCAATCCCAGGGAAGGACTCTAAATATGTCTGCCCACTGCACCTGGGTATTGGAGTCACCAAGCAAAACAATACAGTCAAGCACTGCATGGAACAACGCTTTGCTTAAATCAGGGAGACAGAGCAAGATAAGCTTCAGTAATGTTTGTGGGTTCCCCTATGGCCGGCTAGTCTCTTCCAGCAAGTGCCGCAGGGCGATTTGCTTATGGGCAGCCCTATTATTGGGCAATGGAACCCAGTCCATTCCCTGTGGAGGACAGATATAACATTAGGGTTGGCCAGGTGCCATATGACACACATGCTCCAAGCAGAGACAAAAGAGCTTTCACTGACCTTGAATCAGGGAAAGATATTCCCACACAATGTGATAAACCCAGCACAGGCTGTGTGGGCTCTTTATCTCTTGCTAAGGAAGTGTTCCAGGCCCAAGGTCCATTCATAGCTGACTAAGTGTGGGCCGAGAGATTGTATGCAAGAGACTGTCTTTTCCAACGCATTTTGTGTTAAAATTTTCACAGATCTCTACACCATTTTGATTGTCATTATATTAATTAATTTCATAGTTCCTATTTCTTTGGCAGAATGTGCATAAAATTATCTGGATTTGGTATTATCTGTACAAGCAGGAGTAGATATTAAAATTTGCTGACTCAAATATTTTAAAAATTAAGGATATATTTATGTTTCTTGGTTATGTTTTCCTACAAAATTCCATTTTATGTGATTTTTCAAATTATTGGCAAAAAGTTCTCATTATTTTCCTTTTTATCAAAGTCTCTGTTATATCTCCAGTTATATTCACTTTTTATTTTCAGTATATTAGTATTTTCCCTTCTGTACTTTATTATTGATGAATCCATTCAGAATTTGCTTTCTTTTTGTATTCATCAAAGATTTAACTTTGAACATTGCTGACTTACTTGAAATACTCTTTCTGTTTCATTAATCTTTGTCCTTGTTTTTATTAATTTCTTTTCTCTAGATAGTTGAAACTTGTTATGCAGGTTTTTTTTTAGAAAAAGTTTCTTGTATTAGAAATGTCTTTTCCTAATTGGTAGTTGAGGTTTTACATTTCTCTGTGAGTACCTATTGACCTGTAACTCACAAATGAACTATATAGCATTTTCATTATTGTTCAGTTCTAAATGTGTTCTGATTTGCTTCATGATTTCATTTTTACCTACAAGTATTTTAATTATGACTCTTCTGCCTTTAATTTTTTACAAAAAATGGATTTGTTAAAACTTATCTTGTGATTTATAAATTATTACATTAAAGGTGGAGCTTCTGGTCTGTATATATAATTCATTTATGCTTGCTAAGAATAACTTTATAGCTTTGTATATGGTCATTTTTGGTATTTCATGTATGCCTGAGGACGAGATGCATCTTATATTTGTTAGATACAAGTTTATATATACCCACGAAGTTTTTAGGTAAAATTTTCTACATTATTACTAATTTTTCTAATTTTGTAGATTGTCTTTTATATCCCTAACAGTTTTTTTTAAATTTAGTTGATCAGTCAACTAACAAAGATGTGTTAAAAATCTCTTACTGTAATCATGCATTTGAACATAACATATTTTAATTCCATCAGTGTTTTCATGTGTTTTGAATATATGTTATATGATTCATATGAGGTTATAATACTATATAATTTTCTGGTGAAATTACATAGTTTGAATTATGAAGCCCCAGAGTATATTTTCCCTCAAAGTCTATTTTGTCTAACATTCTGACTATCTCTTGTTGTGTATAAAATCACCCCCAAACTTAGTAGCTTAAAATAACATTGACTTTGAACACAAATCTTCAAATTGAGCAGTTTTCAATGGGAACAGCTCATTCTTGCTCCACTTGGTGTCAACTGGGTGGCTTGAAGCTTGGGAGCTGGAATCACCTGAAGTTTTCTTTATTCACATTTCTGGTGGCTGATGCTGGCTGTCAGTGATTGGTGGAATCACCAACTCACAGCCTCTCATGGCTTGGGCTTCCTTGCATGATGGTGGGTGCAAGTACAAACATCCTGATAGAGAGATGGTGTTATTTCCAATTTATTTCAATTTTCAGGTTCCCAGGCCAGAAGGTGGGCTTTTCCCCAAGTATTCCCACTGCAGCTGCATAAATTACCCAGCAGAGAAAGGAATGCACTTGAATTGCCGCTTATCTAGCCTCCTTCATACAAGCTCATGCTCCCTGCCAGGGTTGGACTGCTTCTCTTCACTTTTAAGATTTTTCAGGTAGTTACTTTTTGTATCCAGGTTTTATATTTTATTTTTCAGGGAGTACCATCTGGTAAGTGGTTATTCCATCACACTGAGAAGCAGAAGCTACAAAACCTGTAATAAGTGTATGTGACAAACAAAGGTGGCCTATGGGAATTTTTTTTTAACTTCTGGATTCTCAATTCTATTGTCTATATGTCAATTCATATTGCAGTACCACACAATATTGATTGTTATAGTTTTATAGTAAGTTTTGAAGCTGGAAGTATAGTTAACATTTGAAATTAGGAAATGAGTCCTCCAATTTTGTTCTTCTTTATTATGATTGTTTTGGCTATTCCAGGTTCCTTACATTTCCATGTGAATTTTAGAATGAGCTTGTCAATTTCCCTATAGTCAGGAGATTGGCCTGGGCTCAAGGGTTGAACTTGTGCTCCCTCAGGCAACATGTAGTTCAGTTATCTTGACTAGTGAATTTTGGTAAGATCTCCATGTTAAAGGGGCATCTGTGAGAATCCTTTGAGTACTTTGAGAAGTGAGTTGTAAAATATCTGTTAGATATTCTAGGGCACTCCTAATCAAGGAAAACTTTTGCTATATTCTCATTTTGTAACACACTAGAGTCTGAAAATAATGTAAATTTAAATCCCAAAACAGTACAGGGATAAGCCTCAATTATAAATTTTCAGGGGAGATTTTGTTTTCTGCTTACAGCCCATACAAAGACAGACAAGTTTCTTGGTCATGTTCTTTTGATGATTTCTATTTTTAATTCCATTCCTTCACTGAGGATTTGACCTTCAAAGACCTCCATATTAGACAGTGTATCATTTTCAACTTCCTCCATGGCAGTATCACCTGCTGTTTTTGGCTCTTAAAATCCAACCTCTTGTTTCCTGATATTAGCAAAAGTCTCCAGGACAGAAATACCTTTAGTGTTAGCTCACCACTCTTATTTTTTAGACCATTTTAATTTTTTGATCCCAAGAACTTTTCTTATTCTCTCATGATCTAAAGTGTTCTGTAATAGAATGTTATATGTTTAAGTATTTTTAGATATATTCTCAGGATACATCATTTTACCTACTGCTTAAAACAGAATTAGAGCACTGGTTTAAATATTTTTTCCAAAATATTTTATTGTGCAAAACAAGGAGCTGCCTTACAATATCTCTGGGTGGTGGGTGAAACTAGACTCCAGCAGGAACCATGTTCCTGCCTATCTCTTTTCCTTGCCCAATCCTGTTTTCCCAATCATTTTCTCTTGAAAGCTCTCCATTAATAAATTACATGCACCAGAATTCCTGTCTTAGGCTTTTCTTTTAGAAACTCCTAAGTAAGACAGTACATGACTCCAAATCATGACTCTGAGTTAAACCTTTTTATTCCTTTCCTCTTCATGAAAGGAAGTAAACCTTAGGTATCAGAGAGAATTATTGATTAATGCTACTAAGTCCTTCTAAAAAACCATGAGTTTTCCACACAATGGGGTATGGAAGTATACTTCACCCATGGTGGGGTGGAGGAAATAGTGGAAGTTTGCTGAAAAATAAGTATCAAGCTTCATATGGAAGTTAGTCTTATGTGGACATGCTGCAAAACATTCCAAATTAAGATGGAAATGTTAATGGAAGGAAACTGGCAATATTAAAAAACACAGACTGTTGCACATCTAAACGTTCAAGGGCTTGGAAGAATTCATAATGACTGGAATTCCTTTTTTTTCTTTTCTTTTTTCTTTTTTTTTTTTTTTTTTTGGTGTCTCTAGTCAGCTTGCTAATGGTAGACTGACAAGAAGGGGCTTGTGATACTGTGATTTATAATAAGAAATATATATTTGGTCTTCATCCCCATTCCTGGCACAGATCTCCTAAAACCCTACGAATTTCCTTAGCAATGAGAGCACTAAAGATGAGAGTCTTTCATTATTCATAGCAAGCCCCTTCAAGCACACCTGAGTTTAAGTTAATTAGGTGACTTTTGAAAAGCTCCTAGACAACCGCAGAGTGTAGGCTGGTTGCCAGGAGAACCAACCATGTGATTAGAGCATTGGAAATTTCAGCCCTACTCCCCACCTCTGGGGAGAAAAGAGGAGTTATAGGTTGAGTCAATCATTGATGGCCAGTGACTTAATCATGCCTACATAATGAAGCCTCCATAAAATCACTAAAGCATAGAACTTAGAGCTTCCAGGTTTCTGAACAAGTGGAGGTACTGGGAATGTGACACACCTGGAGAGGGCATGAATCTCCACCCCCACTTCCCACATACTTTGCCCTACACACCTTTTCCATTTGGCTGTTCCAGAGTTACAGCCTTTTACAATAAACCAGTAATCTAGTAAATAAAATGTTTTCCTGAATTCTATGAGACATTCTAGCAAATTATTGAGCCAGAGGAGTTCATACAAACCTCAGATTTATAGCCAGTTAGTCAGAAGCACAGGTGACAACCTGGCTTTTCAACTGGCATCTGAAAGTGGGAGGACGAAGTCTTGTGCACCTGAGTCCTTAACCTGTGACCTCTGTACTAACTCCAGGTATAGAGTGTCAGCACTGAATTGAATTGTAGTCCACCCATTTGGTGTCCAGAGAGTTGCTGAATTGGTTGGTGTAGAGAAAAACAACCCACATGTCAGGTGTCCAAAGTGTTCTATGTGTAATAGTACAGAAAAACAGTGTTTTCCACTTCAGAGTTTTCGCTAGCCAACAGCTAATCAACTCACTGTGATACAGAAACCAAAACTTATACTTTCCCAATGGTCTACAGGTTATTTTTTCTCCTGTCCCTATTAAAATTGAGTTTTTATATTCAATCTGTGATAATAACTGTTTCCCTTTTATCCTTTCCTTACTTTTTATTCTCCTCAAATTGCAAATGGTTCAGTCATCTTTTAAACAAGTTTCTTACGTGACAAGAGCCCTAAATGGAGTGTCAGGACAAATTCATTTATATTATTGAAGTAAACAAATATCAACACAGCACAGTCTCACAACTTGTAATCATTTGCAGACTTTAAAAACCAAAAATCAGGGACTTCCCTGGTGGTCCAGTGGTTAAGACTTCATCTTCCAATGCAGGGGTGTGGGTTCAATCCCTGGCTGGGGAGCTAAGATCCCACATGCCTCATGGCCAAAAAACCAAAACATAAAACAGAAACGATATTGTAACAAATTCAATAAAGACTTTAAAAAAGAATGTCCACATCAAACAAAACAAAACAAAAAAACAAAAAATCATGTAAAAATAATCCTAGCAAAACATAATTATTATTAAACAGAGTATAGACATATCACAAGTGGCTATCAATTTTATAGAATTAAAGATGTTTTGAAAGGAAAAGTTCTCAAAAATCTGACTTTGAAAACTATAAAATCAAATGCAAGACAGAAGTTTTAAACAAGGGGAGAGAGAGAGAGAGAAAGAGAAGGAGAGAGAGGAACAAGACACACAAGGAGAGAGAAAGGAAAAGGATCATGGCTACTCCTTAGTTATACTCAAAGATTTGTTGGTTAACTAACTAATATGAAAAGAAAAAATATAACACTTATAGAGAAAATTTTAATATGTTGAATAAGCATGTCTTTAAATCTTGATAACCAAGTTTATGAAGTAATAATTTTTTTAAACCACTAAGAGGAAAATTAACAAGATTTTATCCACTTTATTTTCCTTTATTCAGAAAGAAAAATATCATGAGACTAATCATAATCAAAAATGTCATAAAGTGGAAGAACTGTATCATATTTTAAGAACAAACTTTTGTGTGAAATTTGCTAAAGTTATTCTATTCTCAAATATATTGAAGTAGTCAGAAGATATGCATTTAATTGAAGTTACTGAGACAATGGCACTGTAACTTTAGCTTAGTGTTCCAATATCAAGAAAAACTTAACCTACTGAAAATATACATGCCCCATAACACACTCCTTTCCTAGAAAAATAAAACAACAATAGTAAAAGAAATGTTGATTTTGACTTCTAATTAGGAAAATTACTGTATAATTTTGTATTTTACAAAAAGTAATTGAATTTTAAAATAAAATATATTCATATATTCTCTGAAATCACAAATCTTTAGCATTCACATAAGAGCTAACATTACAAAAGCAATGAATAAAAATGATTTTTAGAGGAGCAAATAAATAAATAAATATTAAACAAGCTTGCTTTCATATCAAATTTCTTTTATTTCCACACTCTATCAATGGTATCACATTGCCAGTGAAATAGGTTTTGTAGTTCATATAATTTCTGCACACAGAAACATAATACTCTGCAGAAAAGTAGGTACTAATTTTTAATACATTTTCTAAGGTGAAATTACTTCAGGGAAATTTCATGTCAGTTGACAGAATATTCCAGAATGAAGCTCAGGGAATGCCTGAATCTACATATGCTAAATGAACCATACAATGCAATCTTTGAATTATGTTTTGCTTAGGAAGTCACCAAGAGCATTTTATTTTATTTTATTTTATTTACATGATTCATAACAAGAAACTTTATTGAATTAACAAATTTAAAAATGGATCACTTAATTTAAAACTGGGACTATTTTAATTTTATTTTATTAAATTCATTCTTTCAAAAATACATGTTATTTTTCAAATGATAAAAGGTTACTCTGTGACCTGACAAAGTAGAGGTGGGATGGGCCAATTCCTCTATGGGGGTCTGCACATGGACTTTTAGATGTTGTTTTTCTATTACATCAAACTGACCTGCAGTAAGCAGTGGAGAAGAGGGAGCGAAGGGGAGTGCAAAGCAGGTTTCTCTATAGAGGTTTGAGAGTGCAGACGGAGCACAATGAAATGTGGACTTTGTAACAGTGGCCTTAAGATGTGCTAGACCAAGTGTGAAAACCATTTTTTCTTATTCCTAACAAAACAGATGGCACACACTTAACTGTAAGGTCCTTCCTGCAAATGAGCTATGTTACAGGCCATGTATTAGTCTGTTCCACAACCTCCTTCTTGTGTGACAGAAAGAGAGTCTGGACAGAAATGTGCTCCATTAGTCTCCATATGGAAAGGCCACAGCGTTAATGATTTATAAACCTTAAAGTCCTTGGTCAGCACAGATTTCCAAATCAAAGTTAAGTCATGAACTGTTTATAAGACCAACACTATCCTAAAATGCTAACATTTTCTTCCCAGTATGTCTTCCTACAAAACAAAAAAAGGGTCAAAAGTTTTCATTCTTTTCCTGAGCTAGGATTTAGGAAAAACCTACTAAACTACAACAGTGTTCTGCAAAAGTAAAATACACTACAAAGTCAAACAGGTAAATAAACAACAAACCAAACTGCTTTCAACAAAGTCAAGTCATGTTTCCAAAAGTAAAATCTATTACGAACAAGTAATAAATATGTACAAGAAATTACAAGAAATGAGGATCACAGTTAGTTACAAATGCAAAATAATAACTAATTATCCCAGACTTTGAACATAATAATTAAAATCAATTTCATATGCTAGTTAAAATATTATGCACAATTTAGATAAGCTGGTCAAGTGTTATCTGAATATACACCATGTTTGATAAACTTATAATTACATTACCTTTTCTTCTCTTTTAATATTTGCAGGTACATGCCAATATAGAAAAAAATGTAATTTCCATTTGTGTATTAACTGAGAAGAATAACATTTTTACTGTGTATGTTTCAGATTGTAAAAAAGTTAAGGTACATTTTCCTTTAAGAAGGAAAAAAAAAGGTAAAAATAAACTGCCAAGAGTTTAATATCAACTTACTTATAAAAATGGAAAAAAAAAAGTTTTGAAACAGATACCAAACAATTATCATGTGGTCTCCTTACTGCTCTGAAACTACAGAAGACATTTAAGGAAGGGATCCTATGTCAAAAACAGAGACTAACCCAAGGGATATATGTTACTTTAAAAATCTGATTTGCAGTAAAACTAGTTGGTTGGCCTAGTCTTAAAGCTAATTACAAAATCCATTTTCTTAATAGTCCAGGTGTTTTGCCAATTCTTCCAACTCATCAGAACTTCCACCAGTTTCCACACTCGTTGCAGACAACAAATGTTGTCATCGGTTCATCAGCACTCCGCGTTTGGACCTGTGTGTAAGTGCAGTACTTCTTGCATTTGCCACATGTGAACAAGTCCATCTGGGTTCCACCTGTCTTGGCCACCTGATGCTCTCTGATGGATTCTTTGGTCAAGGTTTTCCGCACCTCTTTGAGCTCATCGCTGGCCATCTCCTCTGCCGTCATTCTAGCAAATAAGTCGGGAGGAATATTCCCACACAGCACATTTTTCCTTCAACTTGGATTCTTAGCATCCTTAAGATTTGATATCCTACTTCATACTCTATTTTTGTATTTCATGTCCGTATTCCTTATTTCTTGATAGATAGCTGCTTACGTTGCTACTGGAGCTACATTCTTCTCTTGCTTCAGGGCTATTCTGTGATGTAACTGCAGTATCTTTTTTCTTTTCTTCAGAGTCTTTATCTTTTGATGGTCCATCTAATAACTTTTTCCAGGATTTGATGAGGGACTTTGCTAAAGACGTAACTTCTTCATCTGTGCTCTGCTTGCAAATAGCATTCACTGACATTCCGATTCTTGTGGACTGTAATAATTCCAAGGTCATGGGAATATTCTTAAGCTCCCTCAGTAAATCCAGTGCTCCAGCCGCGTTCTTATTCTGCACCATCTTGTTCATCTTCTTGGCAATGCGGACCACCTCGTCCTCCATGGCTCCAGCAGCCCTGCCCCGCGCCGGGCCACGGGGGACAGGAAGCGAGCGGAGCTGGCGGGGCAGCGGGTGAGTCCAGGCGTCGGCGAGGGCCCTCAGCAGGCCTGACGGAGGCGCTTCCTCACTCCACCAAGAGCATTTTAGTTTCACTTTATCTTATTTTAAATTATAGATTCTGTTTATATGATGCCTATTACCATTCTTTCCTGCCTTCTGAGGCAAGAATAAGATTTTCCATTGTAATCATCTTCTATTTTACTTCCCGTAGTGGGTAGTAACAGTGAATATATGAAGTATAATTAAAAAAAAAAGAAGTGTTCATATGATAATAGAGTAAAAACAAAGGAAATAATGACTGTGCAGATCAAAACACTCACTATGCTAGCTGAAATTAGAATATAAAAGTGAGCACTGACTGGATTGACGTCGTTAAAATGGTGGAGTCTGCAACTCTAGGGCTCTGTCCCTCCACAGACACAACTAAAACGCTAGTCAAAATTCTCAGAATCAACTTTTGCGGACTGTAATCTAGTCAGAAAGTACAGGAACCAGGGGAAAGCTTAAGGAAAAAAGAAGCTGCTGCATTGTGAGGTAAGTGCTCTATGGCATTTCAAAAATATCTACAATATTTCTTTCTAAAATGTATATGGAAAATCAAAGGAACTAAAATAGCTAAAACAACTTTCAGAAAGAAGAATTAAGTGAGAGAAATAAGTTTTCCTGATTCCAAGACTTTTTACATAGGTACAGGAATCAAGAAAGACACGTTCACACAGAAACTTGTGCACTAATGTTTATAAAAGCTTTATTCATAATAGTCAAAAATTGGAAACAAACCAATATCCTTCAACTGATAAAAGTTTAAAAAACTATGGGGCATCCATACCATGGCATTCTACTCAACAGTATAAAAGGAAATGATTATTGACACAACCACCAACCTAAAGGAATCTCCAGAGTCTTATACAGAATAAAAAAGCTAATTCCCACAAGATATTTATACAAGTTACATCCCATACGGGATCATTTATATAACACCCTTGAAATGACAAAATTAAGAAGGTGAATGAGGAGAGAAGTGGGTGAGGCTATAAGAGGACAATATGAAGGAGCTTTGTAGTTACAATTTGGGTAAAATGTAGACACAAAAATACTGTGTATTATTTATTACAGCTACATGTGAACCTATGTTTATCTCAAAATAAAAAAAGTTTAGTTAGAGAAAAGCAGGGATACTTGGTGCATCTCACTGATACTCAGATGGCAGATTGCTCATATGTAATTTGTCATATTTAGGCAAAAAAGTTCTAGGTTAGCCGAGCAGAAACCTCTTTATAGCCTATTGCTCAGTTTCCAGACATATGACAATTTATAGACAGTCCACAGTTACTTCGAGGAAGGATTCTACATCTCAGCCACAGTAGCATACCATGAATATTACTCCAGGATTATTCCAGAGGAACTTTGAAACAGTTACTGGAGTAACTTTGCACAGAAACAAGAAATAGCTGAAATTTCTGAGAGGTTTTTTGTTTTGTTTGTTTGTTTCTTTGTTTGTTTTTGAGATACTGTTTTTGACTGACTCTAATTCATGGTACCCTGAAAAATTACTATGGCCCATTTAAAGAGAACTTACTGAATTCAGCTTTCAAAGGGAGTGTTGACTTAAATTTGCCTCATCGTCTATTCCTGGACCACAGATTTATCTGATGGTTATTCTCCTTTCACAGAGTATATAATCAACATACTCGGTAACTGGTGGAATTCCTGCATCTATTCCCTGACCGCAAAAATGGCAGGAAGGGACAAATAAAAACCCAGAGAAATGCCTCCCTCAACCAAGATAATAAACAAAAGCATTCTACATTCATGGAGCTGATTGAAGAGTTTAGTACTATGAGGAAATTTTTGAAAATTGCAGGAGTGATCAATACCTATTCAACATGATTTTGCTAGCATGAAAAACAGGTAAGTTGTGGAGAAAGCCTTTTAATGATAATCTATTTGATAATCTAGCATCAAGACATCTTCATTAGGTGATGCTAATTTCACCTTCAATTATGAAGGTTGTATATTTACCATAGCCAATAAGAGCAGAATTAATGAATCTGGAATTCAGTTGTCTATTTTTTTCCTTATCGCTATTAGCAAAGGAAGTCAGAAGTCGTTTGTTTCTATGTAGAAAGGACAACAGTATGCCTTGATATATTTGCCTCAATGGTATGTCAAGTCTACTTCCTGTGATAATACAGTCCAAAGGGATCTTGATTATCATGATATTCCACAGAAAATTATGCAAGTCTATTTCATTGATAAGATTATGCTAATTCCTAGAGAGTAGGAAATAGGAAACACTTTTAACTGCCCTACTAAAATACATATCTGACAGAGGATCAGAGATAATCCTCAGGAAACTATGGCAGCTTGACACATTAAGTTACCAAGGCTCCAGTGGTTTGAAGTATGTTGCAATATTACTTCTAGAGTGAGAGACAAGTTGATGAATCTTGCACTGCCCACCGTGAAAAAGAGGCTCTTTTTGGATTTTGATGGCAATATATATCACATTTGGAATAACATGTAAGGCTGTCAGCTTTAAAGGTGTATTAAGAAGGAAAAGGTACTTTTTCATTTGTTTCAGCTTGAGTGCTAGTTATTCTACCACATGTGTTATGCAATATAAAGACCCAATATTTTCCAGACATGTTTGTTCCTGATAGGGATGTTCTGTTATCCTCTGTCAAGCTCCCAAAATGAGAATCCAGCTCAAACACCTAGAATTCTACATTTCTGCAATGCTCACTACTATAAAAAACTATTTTTTATTGGAAAACCAGTTCTCAGTTTGTTCCTAGGCTCTTGGAAGGACTAAACATGTGACTGAGGGACACCAAATGGGTACCCCAAGTGGGAATTATTGATCCATCAAACCATGAAATTAGACACAAACACCATCCTTCCACTCTAAATTTTAAGTGATACGTATGAGACCAAACCAAAGCTTGTTCCCAGAACAAGCTTTTGTAAATTGTACAAAAAGGTATAAAATACTCATGGTACCTGCTGCTACTACCTCAGTGCCTCTTCCCTATCTCAACCTCATCACATCATGTGGCTACAGCTCCTATTAGATAACCCTCCTTGTAGAGCTACCATCTCTGCTTTTAGATACAGTTTTTCTCATTGTCTCATCAGGCCTAAATGTAATTGTTCTTCATAGCCCCCAGCCCTGATGTATGGCACCATCATGTTTGGTTCCTTATATTCTACATTCTACACATTTTTGTAAAGTATTAAATACCCTTAAAAATATTAACTTTGAATGTTCAAACTGTTTCTTGCCATTATCAATTGGATAAAACGGGAAGTATTGAATATTTTCCCTTTACTTAAAAGAGTTATAAAAGAATTTCACTGCAAGTGCTAGCCACTACAACCATAAAAGAAAATAAACACACACACACACACACACACACACACACACACACAAAAAAGAATGGCAAGAATGAAATAATGCCATTTGCAATAAGGCAGAAGGAGAAAGACAAATACTATATGATATCACTTATATGTGGAATCTAAAATATGACACAAATGAACATATATATGAAACAGAAACAGACTCACAGACATAGAGAACAGACTCGTGGTTGCCAAGGGTGGTGGTGGGAGGGAATGACTTAGAGTTTGGGCTTAGCAGATGCTAACTAGTATATATAGGATGGATAAACAACAAGGTACTACTGTATAGCACAAAGAACTATATTCAATATCCTATGATAAATCATAATGGAAAAAAAAAATATATATATACAACTGAGTCACTTTGCTGTACAGCAGAAATTAACACATTGTAAATCAACTATACTTCAATAAAACTTAAAATAATAAAAATAAAATGAAAACAAAACAAAATAAAACCTATGGGGATATTAGTGGCATAAAAGCATGTTTAGACAATGAATTCAGGGATAATGCATTGTGCCTTAGAATCTACTTTTCAATTACAAATAATACTTAATGAAGAGTTTAAAATAAAATAAAACAACCCAAAAGAGCATTCATCAACTGTAAAGTAAGTCTCCTTCCTACCCCAGACCACAGTTATCTGTCTCTGTTCCCAAAATAAACTGCTGTTGAGAGTTAAAAAAAAAAAAAGATTGGCAAGGAATAAAAATAAAGTGTCATTATTACAGATATATGACTGTGTATTTATTTACACAGTGCAAAAGAACATACAACTCATTACTGGAATTATTCAAATCAATTAGCAAATACAAAGACAATATATGTAAATCAGTTGCTTTCAACTGATATATATGCTTTCAACAAACAGAAAATTAAAAATTACTATAGCATTAAAATTATCAGGTAAATATGAATGAATCTAATAAGTCATCCAAGATCTTCAGGTATTACAATAATATATTATTGATCTTCATTGAAGAAAGCCTATATAAATGAAGGACAAACTATTATTAATTGCAAGGCCAACTATTGTAAAAATGTCAATTTCTCCCAAATGGATGTTTATATTTAGTGCATTCCATTCAGAAATAACAAGGTTTCTTGTAGACCTGAAAAAACTTTCCTACACTCTATGTGAAAACACAAAGACCAAGAAATGCCAAGATGCATTTGATGAGGCACAAGTTATAGGATTTGGCTGTACTTGGTATTAAGATTTAATGTATGTTTTGTATAACTTTAAGTGGAGTATAAACTATAAAAATATTAAATCACTATGTTGTATATCTGAAACTAATATAACACTGTAAATCAACTATATTTCAATAATAAGTAAATAAAATATTTAATGTCATGCTAAATTAGCAAAACCAGTTTGCTATTGGTTTAAATATAGTAGAATATATTAATATATACTATATATCTATGTTTACATCTATATCCATATGATATATTTGCAGATAAATATACAAGTTATACATACACACATGCATACATACACTTGCTTTATGAAAAATGACACTGCTGATGAGTGTAACAGGACTATTTAATATACAGCATTGAAATATCCAATTAACTATATAGAAAATAAGCCCTACCTTACAAAAATCTATTTCAAGTGGATTGTAATTATAATTGTGAATAGCACAATGATAAAAGTTGTAGAATGTAATTTAGCAAAATATCTTCATTGCCAAATGGGAAATAAGTGATTTATTAAATATGACATAAAATGAGTAATCATAAAAGGCTATATTAAATTATGAAATCTGTTTATTTTAATTTCTATTCAGAGAATGAGAGAGAAGTCATGAACTAAGGGAAGAAATTTGAACCACACATAATTTTACCTAGAATAAAAATGTTAAAAATTCTGGATAAAGGGATAGGGTATACTCAAGGGAACAATAATTAGAGTGATTGAAAACTTCTCAACAACAATAAAAGCAATGGAAGTGAGACAACAATGGCAGAATATCTTTCATGAATAGAAAATTAATAAACAGCAACAAAACTTCCATAACCAGTGAAAATACTCATCAAGAATGAATGTGAAATAATGATATTTTCAAACAATAGCAAAAACAGAATTTGTCACCACTGGTTCTCTTTCAAAAAAATACTAACAGTTATTCTTCAGGTAGAATAAAGCTAACCCTAGGAGGAAGTTCAGTGATGCGGTAAGAAATGAAGGACAACAAAAATCCTAAACATATGCATAAATATAAATTACATTGTCATAGAAAATAATGTCTTCTTCAGTAGTTCATGGTTTATCAAAATACATGATGACAATGGTCACGAATCAAGAGAAGAATAAATGGGCTTGAAATGTTCTAAAAGTTTTGAATTATCATGAAAAAAGGAAATATAACTATCAAGTTAAAATATTCTAGACTAAGCACTGAAATTGTAAAATAATGCATAAAAATGCTAAGAAAAAAGAAATATTCCACTATAAAAATTACATAGTTAAATCTAAATAGATTTTTAAAAAGTAGGGAATAAAAAGTAACATAGAACAGGCAGGACAGGTATTGAAAGCAAATAGGGAGATAATAGATTTAAACCAAATATGTCTGCAATTGGAATAAATGCTCCAAATAAAAGCCAAATATCCTGAGGCTGGAAATTTAATATTCCCATATATGTTCCTTACATGAGATATATCTACAATATAAAGATATTCTAAGAGTAAAATAAATAGAAGGAAATATTTACTATGCAAGCACTAATCCAAAAAGGAGGTGTAACCATATTAATGTCAGACGGGGTTGACTTTAAGGAGAAAGTGCTATCAGAGTTGCAAATCAACCTTTCAGAATGATAAAAGGTATAGCTCATCAAAAAACAATAACAATTAAAAGTTGGTATGCAACTAATAACAGCCTTCCATTAAAATAGTAAAAAGGCAAACACAATGTGAAAAGAGATGTTTGCAACAGATGCATTCAACTAAGGCTCATCTCAAATATATAAATAAATCCTACAAATCTATAATAAAAAGACAAGGATTAAAAAAGAATAAAAGTTGGCAAGACACTTGATGAGAAGATATTCACAAAATGAGATATGTGTATTAATTTCATATCCTGCTACTTTACCAAATTCATTGATTAGCTGTAGTAGTTTTCTAGTAGCATCTTTAGGGTTCTCTAGTTATAATATCATATCATCTTCAAAAAGTGACAGTTTTACTTCTTTTCTGGTTTGGATTCCTTCTATTTCTTTTTCATCTTTCATCATGATTGCTATGGCTAAAACTTCCAAAACTATGTTGAATAATAGTGGGAGGAGTGGGTAAACTTGTCTTGTTCCTGATCTTAGTGGAAATGTTTTCAGTTTTTCACCATTGAGAATGATGTTGGCTGTGGGTTTGTCATATATTGCCTTTATTATGTTGAAGTAAGTTCCCTCTATGCCCAATTTCTGAGGAATTTTTATCATAAATAGGTGTTGAATTTTGTCAAAAGCTTTTTCTGCATCTGAGATGATCATATAATTTTTCTTCTTCAATTTGTTAATATGGTGTATCACATTGATTGATTTGTGTATATTGAAGAATCCTTGCATTCCTGGGATAAATCCCACTTGGTCATGGTGTATGATCCTTTTGATGTGCTGCTGGATTCTGTTTGCTAGTATTTTGTTGAGGATTTTTGCATCTATGTTCATCAGTGATATTGTCCTGTAGTTTTCTTTTTTTCTGACATCATTGTCTGGTTATGGTATCAGGGTGATGGTAGCCTTGTAAAATGAATTTGGGAGTGTTCTTTCCTCTGCTATATTTTGGAAGAGTTTGAGAAGGATAGGTGTTAGCTCTTCTCTAAATGTTTAATAGAATTCATCTGTGAATCCATCAGGTCCTGGGCTTTTGTTTGTTGGAAGATTTTTAATCACAGTTTCAATTTCAGCACTTGTGATTGGTCTGTTTATATTTTCTATTTATTCCTGGTTCAGTCTCAGAAGGTTGTGCTTTTCTAAGAATGTGTCAATTTCTTCTAGGTTGTCCATTTTATTGGCATATAGTTGCTTGTAGTAATCTTTCATGATCCTTTTTATTTCTGCAGTGTCAGTTGTTACTTCTCCTTTCTCTTACATTCCTATACACTAATGATGAAAAATCTGAAAGAGAAATTAAGGTAACACTCCCATTTACCACTGCAACAAAAAGAATAAAATATCTAGGATAAACCTACCTAAGGAGACCAAAGGCCTGTATGCAGAAAACTATAAGACACTGATGAAAGAAATTAAAGACAATACAAACAGATGGAGAGATATACCATGTTCTTGGGTTGGAAGAATCAACATTGTGAAAATGACTATATGATCCCAAGCAATCTACAGATTCAGTGCAATCCCTATCAAACTACCAATGGCATTTTTCACAGAACTAGAACAAAAAAACCTCACAATTTGTATGGAAATGCAAAAGACCCCAAATAGCCAAAGCAATCTTGAGAAAGAAAAATGAAGCTGGAGGAATCAGACTCCCTGACTTCAGACTATACTACAAAGCTACAGTACTCACGACAGTATGGTACTGACACAAAAACAGAAATATAGATCAAGGGACAGAATAGAAAGCCAAGATATAAACCCACGCACATATGGTCACCTTATTTTTGATAAAGGAGGCAACAGTGTACAATAGAGAATAGACAGCCTCTTCAATAAGTGGTGCTGGGAAAACTGGACAGCTACATATAAAAGAATGAAATTAGAACACTCCCTATTACCATATACAAAAATAAACTCAAAATGGATTAAAGACCTAAATGTAAGAATGGACACTATAAAACTCTTAGAGGAAAACATAGGAAGAACACTCTTTGACATAAATCACAACAAGATCTTTTTGATCTACCTCCTAGAGTAATGGAAGTAAAAACAAAAATAAACAAATGGGACCTAATGAAACATAAAATCTTTTTCACAGCAAAGGAAACTATAAACAAGATGAAAAGACAACCCTCAGAATGGGAGAAAATATTTGCAAATGAAGCAACTGACAAAGGATTAATCTCCAAAATAATCAAGCAGCTCATGCAGCTTAATATCAAAAAAAGAAACAATCCAATCCAAAAATGGGCAGAAGACCTAAATAGACATTTCTCCGAAGAAGATATACAGACTGTCAACAAACACATGAAAGATTGCTCAACATCACTAATCATTAGAGAAATGCAAATCAAAAGTACAACGAGGTATCACCTCACACCAGTCAGAATGGCCATCATCACAAAGTCTATCAAGAATAAATGTTGGAGAGGGTGTGGAGAAAAAGGAACAATAAATGCTGGAGAGGGTGTGGAGAAAAGGGAACCCTCATATTCTGTAGATGGGAATGTAAATTGATACAGCCACTGTGGAGAACAGTACGGAGGTTCCTTAAAAAACTAAAACTAGGACTACCATATGACCCAGCAATCCCAGTACTGGGCATATACCCTGAGAAAACCATAATTCAAAAAGAGTCATGTGCCACAATGTTCATTGCAGTACTATTTACAATAGCCAGAACATGTAAGCAACCTACGTGTCCACTGACAGATGAGTGAATAAAGAAGATGTGGTACATATCTACAATGGAATATTACTCAGCCATAAAAAGAAATGAAATTGAGTTATTTGTAGTGAGGTGGATGGGCCTAGAGTCTGTCATACAGAGTGAAATAAGTCTGAAAGAGGAAAACAAATACCATATGCTAACACATATATATGGAATCCAGAGGGAAAAAAAAAAAAGGTTCTGAAAAACCTGGCAGCAGGACAGGAATAAAGACACAGACGTAGAGAATGGACTTTAGGACACTGGGAGGGGGAAGGGTAAGCTGGGACGAAATGAGAGAGTAGCACTGACATATATACACTACCAAATGTAAAATAGATAGCTAGTGGGAAGCAGCTGCACAGCACAGGGAGAACAGCTTGGTGCTTTGTGAGCACCTAGAGGGGTGGGATATGGAGTGTGGGAGGGAAACGCAAGTGGGAGGGGAAATGAGAATACATGTATACGTATAGCTGATTCACTTTGTATACAGCAGAAACTAACAACAATGTAAAGCAATTATACTCCAATAAAGATGTTAAAAAAAAACTAAAAAAAAAAAGAAATGAGATATGTATGAAAAGGTACTCAACCTCATTGCCAATCAGGAAAATTGAAGTTAAAACTACAGTAGAATACCTCTTTGCTTCTACTAGAATAACAATGAAGAAATCGAAGTCTCAAAATACCCAGTGTTGGTGAGGATGTAGTGGAAGAGGAACATTGACACTCTGCAAATGTAAGTGTAAAACCCTAAAAACATATTTCTTAAGCCAGCAACAACTTTTAAAATATAATTAAGTAAATGTATCTGTTTTAATATCTTTTTAGTTATTACCCTAATATGGAAATTAGTATATATAAGGCAATTAGTATATATCCTCTTTTTCCCATTCATTTTAACCCTCAAGTTTTAAGCTACTAAAGGTGTGCATACACATTTAAGACCCAGAAACCCCCCTAATAGATACCCAAGAAAAATGTACAGATTTGTACCAAGAGACATGTACAAGAATGCCCAGAACAGCTCCATTCTTAATAGCCTTTCTGCCTGTGCTGCCAAAAACGAGTTCACAAGACTGCATGTGCTCTACTGCCTATCTGATTGTAAGCTTTCCCCCAGTAAATCCTATCGGATATCTGCACTGCTCATGACATGATCCATCTGCTTGACATAGCAACTTGGATACATCTCACATACATAATGTTGAACAAAAAGTCATTCACAGAAATACACAAACTGGGTGATTCTGTTTAGATAAGTTTCAAAATAAGCAAAGCTCAAATATAGCATCTGACCTTAGGATATTGGTGCCTTTAGGCAGAAAGGAGGGAATGGTGATTGACAGTGAACACCAAGGGAGTTCTGGAGAGCTAAGAATGTCTATGTCTTGATCTGTGGGGGTAACGTGTGTGGTTGATCGGTGATGATTTTCCGGCAGTGTATTTGTGTTCTGTGCATTTAATTTTGCCATCAAATGATGCTGTTTAAAGTTGATACATTAAACAATACAATGTTTAGTACATTTAACATATTAACCATGCTGCAGAGACAGTTTGTGTTCACTAACATTGTCTGCTCTCCTCTACTTTTCTCTGCCTGTTTTGCAGTTAATTTTGAGACTTGTGAGCAGAGGTATCATGTGTCACACTTCTGGGCTCTTAAGAGCTAGTGTCTTCTTCTGTCTTTCTCTTCGGCTGCTGTGGTGTCCTTGGAGGCCACAAATTCCAGATGGTTTCACTACCAGATGGAAGGAGCCTTTCCAAATCCCATCAATCTTTATGTATGTGAGAAATGAACCTGTGTTGCATCATGTGGCTGAAATTTTTTTTGAAGAAACTAAAATTACCCAAATACCAAATGTCAACATTATGAACAATAAACAAATCAAAAAAATTTGGTGGTAAAAAGGGAGAAAGAAGATATTACTAGTTTTTCTTACTGCTAAGGGTAATGAATAAAACATATTAAAGATAGAAACTTTTATACGGTTATGTTTCAAAAATTGCCATTGGATCAACTTTTATCAGCCTTTAAATTATTACAAGAAACATCCAAAAACGAAGCAAAGATAGCTTTTTCTGTGTGCATAGATTGTATACGGAAGATATACAAGAACATGTTAACATTGGTTGCCTCCAGAGACAAAAAATATGTGAATGTATTATACATATAAGCCATAAATAATAATTAAATTTACAAAATGGTATAGCTGATCTCAATAAAAATAAAGCATTCTGTTCAGATGTGTACTTTCCATTTAAGAAATCATTCACAGTCGTTATTAGAGTACCTCATTAAATGTGTCTATTTAATTCTTATCTATATATCCTCCTTGAACATATCAGTGGTGTATAGATATAGAGATAAACAGAATCTAATTTATTTTAAAAAGATATATAGCTGGTCTCAGCAAGCAATAAATTAGATTTATCAAACACTCAAGATTCAGTAGGTAAAAATACTCTATAAAAACTAAACTTAGCTCTTTTCTTTCCTTCTTCGTAGTTCATTGTGCATCAACCAGTTAAATCCCTAAAGGTCTGTGGGGTTTTAAAATGCAAGAGATAATTCCTTCATTTTTGGATGACTCTGATTTTCTCAGGTAAAATTTAGTGATAGTCTTAATTCTGGAAGTAGTTAGGGTAAATACAATTTGAACAGAGAATTTTATAAATAACTTAATGATTTTGACCCTGCATCGATGACAAGATAAAATGAACGTTTAATATATATGGTTTTTTCTCAGTCTGAGCATAGGGTATCAATTCAAAACAGGACTCAAATTCTTTCCTTGCCCGGGATACAAAACTATATTTTGTATGCAGGTGTTTTGCCTACCATGAAAACAACCTTAACAGGTCAATTATATGCTCTTCAGTGTGCCAGATTCTTATATTATCCACTTAGGAATATTTATCAGCCATAATTTTATGTGATCTTATCAATATTTTCTATAGACAGCTCCTCATGGGATAATGACTGCACAACTCATAGGTTGAAGGGGCACTTTTAGTAATGTACCTTCAAAATGCATCTTTTAGTGGTTGAAGCAAGCATCACAGTTCTAACATTGGGAAAGTTGGAGAACATATTGTCCTCTTTGTGAATTTATGTAGACTTTTGACTCTAGAAAAAGTTAAATCCAAGTCATATTATGATCAGATCATTACATCTGTCTAATGATATGATGTTATTGCATAGTTTGATTGAGGGGTTTATTGATTACTGCTACTGCTGTCTACTATATATGAATGGGTCTGAAAGTGAGAAGGTTTAAATTTGATAATGATAGAGAAGCCCCTTTCATGACATCCACAAGATTCCTTTCACAGTTATCAGATGAATTGTCAAAAGAGAGTCAAACCCAGGAAAACTCAACCCTTGAGCAAGGAAATGGCACAGACAGTAAAACTCCATCGGTATAGCTCCAGAAATTATATAATCCTTATGGGGAACTTAGTCTTTTTGACAGAGATGGTGTTTTCATTTCTTTCATATAAAAGCAAATACTTGAGACAGAAAAAGCTCATAAGAAGTGAGCACTTGAATATGAACTTTTTCATGTACATATATTCTTTTTCACTAAAAGCTGAGCCCAGAAAAAAGGGTTTTGTACACATAGTTTACTTGGAAAGGGGTCCAAAGGAACAAGAGTGGCAAACGTGGGAAAGTAAAAACAGAAAAGAGGAAGGCAAGATAGGCGGATGTGTTATCCAGTTTGCAGCTGCTACATGGGACTGGTGCTTGATGTGACTAGACAATGTGAGAAGTTTTGTGAAACATGCAGTTATCTCTTGACTTCAATCCCCCCATTGAATAAAGATGGCCCCTCGAACTTAATCCCTGAGCCATTTGAATTGTATATACAAGAATGCTGAGTTGGTTTCCTTGGTGTCCCACACCACAGAGTCATAGGAAACTTGGAGCTGGAAGGAAGATTTAATCTGCTTTAGACAAGACCTACCTCTTTGCTAAACTGGTCAAAGCTTGCTTGGCACTGCTTTTCTGCAACAGTGGCTCAAACAAGAGTTGGACCAAGAGAATTTTATAAACAATATTACATGCGTCTGATACAGTTTTCTACTGTAAAATTAAATACAGATTTTAGTGTTTATCAACACTGGATCCTGATTATATGAAGAGTCCTCTTTATACTTGATAATTTGTGGTTGATCCAAAAAGAAATTTAAAAGATGTTTATGCTCACACCATTATAAGAATTAACCAAATTAATAATACTTTATATTCAGGAAAGTATTAGTGAGTAGATATTTTCTTGAATATCTGGGGTACCTAAATGGTAATCTTGGCCATGGACCCAGTTTTAAACATGTAAACCCTGGCAAGATATTTCTAAAAATGTCGACGATATAATATATGGCATTCTAGCAGCTGTTAATAGTAACTGATAACCATCAAACGGCATAGACTGGAAATTTTCATTATCATCCTAAGTAAATATTTGAAGACTTATTTAAAATTATGCTATTTGAAAGGGATAACATATTAAACTAAAACTCATTCTAATGATTCAGCTCAATAGAATGGAGCATATAAATGATATAATTATATAACCTGCCTCAATAAAATGGGATAATGAAGTGTTAAACTGTGATTAGAGGTAGAATGTCAGTGCATTTGTTATTGTTAAACAATCTCCCACACCCACCCCCTGATTTGTTTCTCTCAAACTCTGGCCTGTATCCCCTGGGAACACCTGATGGATGTAATACTAATTTCAGGTGATGTGTTGAGTGAATTAAGTAAGTAATTAATGTATAGATATAAAAGTGAATATGTTAGGAGTGTTAACATAATGGACTTCACAGACTACTAAATCAAAGGAAACATTGCTTAATCCTGTGCTTTCCGAACTTGAACTTTCATACCAATCACCTGTAAATCTTGTTAAAATGCATTTTGTATTAAACATTTTGAAGATTATTGCACACTATCTGCTTTTGTCCCTTAAATTAATTGATATTTGAAATTTTCAGCCCAATATTCCTATTAGCCACTTATGCTATAGTAAAGCATCCATTTTCTTAAAGTAGTTACTATATAGCAACATCAAAATATTTTTACATAGTCACTGGAATCTCAGGGTTTAAATGAGAGCTAGCCCTATGTTTAAAGCTATAGTGTTTTGCCCTGACATTTAAAGTCCTCCATACTTTTGACATACCATTCCGTTACTACTTTTCCAAGATTGTGTGGTCCCTCCCAACTCCACCACAAACCTCACATTCTTCTGTGTGTTTGAAAAGCCACAGGAAGACATCATAATCCTAATTCTTCTGCAGTGATAATTAGCTCTTACTCCACTTTCCTTTATTGACACATATTTACTGTTTAATATTCTTATTCACTACTTCTTAAAAGAGTGAAACTCTTAAAGGTGCATCTTGAAAAGATATTACATCTAAAAGGAAGGACCAAATATTATCTATATCCCTGCTCATGCTGATATGCACTATGCCTTTCTTTTAGTTTCATTTATATACTCCAGCAGTTTAGTAAAGTCTTTACTAAAATGAGTGAATACAATAATGTAGTTATTTATGATTGCAAAATTACCCTATAATCAGTCTTAATTAAATTATGAATCAAATCAATACTCTGATAGCAATTAATTTATGGCAATTTTATGAGTTTTAGTAAATAAAATTACAAAAAATTCAGTGCCCTAAAATTATAAAAATATAATGTTCCTTCGGATTTAAAAAATTACAATAATTAATTTTCTAATTAAAAATTGTCATAGTGGCAAGTTTTAGTTTGAATTTCACTTTTTACACTATCAAAACAAACAAACACAGTAACAGGTAAAAAAGCACAAGAAAGAGGGCAAATCCACAAAGGGAAAAGTACTAAATCTTCCATATATTATGAGAAATCTCAGTATTAAAAAACAGCATTTTTGAGCAAAATTTGCCATTTTCAGTGTAGACGGTTTTGGAGGAAAATTAGCTATCATATTAAAATAGTAATGAGCTCACAGTATTTTTTGTAATTAAATGTCTAACTTAATAATAAGTGGGCCTTCCAAAAATGTTCTAGATACAGAGTAATGGTGAGATATAAATTTTCATGTTAGAACTGCTGTACCATTAAAAGGAAAATTGCCCCTTCCTTGCCTTTCAGTTACTTGAGATCAAATTGTTGGCTGTGTCTGAGCATCCCAGTGGCTCCACGCCAGATTAGCAATACTGCAAACCTGAGTCTATCAGCTTGAGGTAGTTCTGCTGGCAGGAGCCTCTACAGCACTTAATTTAATTAGATGAAGCTTCCATTGTTAAAACTGCTGAACACAGTATTTTTGACTGACTCAAGGAAGAATCTAATTTATTAGACCTTTGAAACTGTGCTGTAGATGTGTTATTGTGGTGTCTCACAGCAACTGCAATGTTTTGAATATAAATTCTGAATCCCAAGGAAGGCAGTATTTCAGGGATCTATCCTGTCTTTATTGCTGATGCGCCAGGTGCTTTTTCCTTTGGCGTGGGTCATCCTGTTACGATCTTGGTTATTGTTGGCTTGCAAGTTAGAATACAGTTTCCCATTTTTATTCCACAATGAAATTTAGTGCCATGATATGAATAGTGAGTGAGGATTAAGGGGACCTACATTTTATTTCATCTTTGTTTTACTGTGTGATATTGAACCTGCCATTTCATTCCAGCAGGCTTATATAGAAGAAAAAGGACAGACTTTTCTTTAGAAACAAGAGCTGTTATAAAGCTTATAAAATAAATTCTAAAACGAGCTTTGAGATATAGGGAAAATGAAATTAATTTTTTTGAGCAACTGCTGAATGCTTGTTATACAATGGCAAACAATCAAACAAAACAAAAAATAACGGTCAAAAAACCTCAGCCTTTGTTTCAAAAAAGATTATACCAAAAGAGGACTAAAAATGATCAATATGCCTGCTAAGAATATACCTGTTTTGTAAGTGAAGTTTAAAATAATTTGTGGCTTATATTCAACTTTGGCAAAAGGAGGAACATTCATGTTTTAGGCTAAGTACAAAGAACAATAGAATTGCAATTCTATTTTATAATCTTTTTAGGAAGATACATATTTTAGGCTCTTCCTTTAAATGGAATGGAAAGTATTTGACTCTGGAAATCAATGTTCTTTATAAAAGACAGTGGATATTCATGTTAAAGTCATAGGGATTAGGGAAGAATATTCACCGACAACACACAGCCATTGCATGTACATTTACCAAGAAAATATTTATCAATTGCATTGTCTGTGATTTAAGCTGTGTTCTAGGTCCTAAGGATGCTGCAGAAAATGGCAGACATAGTCTCTATCCTACATTCCCAATGGGATTTACAATATAGCGGGGACACTGATGTATACAAAAATAATATCAAGTCTTACATTGCAAAGGATACTACGGTGCAATGAAGGACATAATGAAAAGATCTAACCTTGGCTGATGAGTCCAAAGTAGGTTTCCCTGAGGAAATTATGTTTAAGCTGCTAACTGATAGGAGGATAGAAGTTAGCCAAGGGAACTTTAAGGTGACTAAGTTATTCTGCCTTTCTGTTCTTATTGAAACACATATGGCTTTCTATTTTTCCAGCTGGAATAGCTCTGTTCTTCATCAAAGAAATATGGAGTAAGTATAATGACAAATACATGTTAATCTAAGACTAAATGCCTATATAGATTCAAATATTTTAAATTACTTTGAAAGAAAAGGGGAACAAAAGTGAAATTTTTCATTAAATACTTACACTTTGCATAGATTTTTATTACAGAATAAAAATAGTTAAAACATTCAAGTGCTTTAAAAAAATAAAACTCAAAATACTTTGCCACTAAGAAAATTTATATGACTTTAAGAACAGAACTTTTATCTAACTACTATTTTATTATCTTCATCAATATTAAAACAAAAATCCTTTATAACTTTTATTCATCTGGGAAAAAATAAAGGCCTTTATTTTTAGCACATTGGAATTCTTTGTTATTAAGGGGCTATTGGATGGAAAGGTGATCGACAGTCAGACTAGAAAAAAGGTAAAGAGCAAAAATCATTGAGGGCCATTAACACCAGTGCTTTCAGATTTCAATGAGCATCTGAGTCACCTTGGGATCTTGTCATATGTCAATAATAATTCAGTATTACCAGGGTGTCACCTGATAATCTATATTTACAATAAACTCTTAGGTGAAGATGTATTTTCTTCCTTACAAAACATTCTTTGAGTAATGGAGTCTTAGACTTCATTAAGAATTTTAGACTTCATTTTAGAACAATAGGAAAGCATCAAGACATTCTAAGCAGGATAGTGACATGATGTGATTTTTATTTTTAAATGATCATGTTATGAAGAGATGCGGAGGAAACTTTAGTGTATATTGTTAAGTGAAAGAAGCCAATCTGAAAAGGCTCTGTATTGTGTGATCCCAGCTATATGACATTTTGAAAAGGTAAAACTATGAGGAGAGTAAAGAGGCCAGTGGCTGCCAGGGGTCTAGGGGGAAGAACGGAGGGATGAATGGGTGGCATCGGGGATGTTTAGGGCAACAAAACTATTCTGCATGATATTGTAATGGTGGAATCATGCTATTACACATTTGTCAAAACCAATAGACTGTACAGCACAAAGGGTGAACTCTATTGTAAACAATAGACTTTAATAATAAAACATCAATATTGCTTCAGCAGTTGCAATAAATATATAACATTAATACAAAATGTTAATAATAGGGGGAACTGTGCATGCCAACTGGAGAAGGGTCATGTGTGGACTGTATATTTTCCACTCAATTTTTCTGTGAACTTAAAACTGCTCTTAAAATTAAAGTCTAATTAAGAAGAAAAAGATCACTCTTGTTACAGTGTGACAAAAAGCTTAGAATTTAAAAAAGTGATGCAGTGAAGCAACTAATTTTACCTTGCAATTATTTCCCAATATATAATCAGTATAATACTATCATAAGGCCATTACCATGTATGGATCATCAATGACATAAAATATGCATTCCCTCAATTCCTACATTAGTATGAAAATAAAGATACAAAGTAAACATGAGAATCAAATGGAAGTTAAAAAGAGCCCTACTATAACCCAAAGTATTGAACTGTGTTTTATTCATTTTGTACATTGTACCTTCACTGTGTGGTTCATGTTGTTGAGGTGGGAGTTGATGATGGCTCAGAACATTGGGATGGGAATGCAAATAGGGAAAAATATACCAATTCATGGTAATTTACAAAACAGAATCATAGGACTTGATAATTCACAGGACATGAGTGGCCAAGGGAATGAAATGTTCAGGATCACTTACAATCATTTGGACAAATGATTGAGTAGGTGGTGGTATCTTTTACTGATAAGGATATTAGGAAAAAATAATAGGTTGTTGCAAAGATAATAATAAAAACAACAGATCACAGATACCTGCTGTTCTAAAAGTGAAAACAAAACAGTGGTAACGGATGGCGAGACATAAATAAATAATAAAGAAAGAAAGAAATCAAGCTGTAATTCTTGATGAAGTTAGAGTAAAGTTGTGTTGAGGGTAGCTGGGAGGAGAGGATTATCTTGTTTTAGAAACTATCATTTAAATTATTAATTTCAGAGGGGAATGAACCTTGGCTGTTAGTAAGTTCCAATGTATAAACACAGGACTTTTTACCAGAAAAATGGCATAGAACATAATCAAAGGAAGAGACTACCAGAGAACTGAAAGACCAGAAGGTTGGGTGAGTCAGGTATGAGGATGATGGAATCATATTGATGGATGGAAGGAGTAACCGTAAAAATTAAGAATGAGTCAGGTGCCAATATCTTAAATAAATGAGGAGGAGTGTTGATAGCTCAGTATACCAAAAGAATGGAACAATGCTACTTATACAATAAGAAGGAAGCAAGTCTTATATTCAAGTTTTGTGAATCTTAAATAAGTAGGATTTTTAAAAAAAATACGGTAGAGCTTCAATGGCAAGGAACTGGTGATCAGGAACAAAGACTCTGATATGTATGGGGTGAGAGACTACAGAAGTTCACCTCCACAGAAGACTTTATGCATATAGAGGCAGTTGCCGACCATGGAATAAGAGTTCCAGAGTAGGAGTCCCAGGGGTTTGGAACAGAAAGAGGAGAAAGGATTTTAATTAAAGGACAGGAAGAACAAAGAGGTTAAAGGTATGCTAGGAAATGAAAGTCACTTCTACTTTGGACAGATACAAAAAAGAAGCTTCTACTTTTGTCAGATACAGGGAAAAACGGGGTGGAAAGGCACGGAAAATGTCACCTCTCTAACTCCAGGAGAATATAGGTTGGGAATCACATAAAGGAGAAGATCTGCGGGTAGATAGGTGCAGGAAGACAGAATCCCAATAGCCTCTTGTCAATGATCTACAATAGGTCAGCCTATTTGGATGTTAGTGGATACAGAGTCTTGGCTCCAAATGTTCACGAGTTAATGAGATGGCACAGACCAGTGTTACATTTTTTAATAGATTACCTCTATTCTAAACTCATAATAAGAATATAACAGAAATTGGGGGTAATTGGAGTTTTCAGTTATTCTCATTTTAATTAGCAATTAATAGAGTTTCAAACTGCATAAGTAATCAACTGTAAAGATTAAATTTTGTTACTTACATTATCATAACATTTATTTGGAAGTTGAGCTTTAGAAGGTTCATATGTAAAATATGTTTCTAATTATTTTAGGTGACTCTTGAGAATTACAATGAAAGTTTCTTCCATTATGTGGAGTAGTGGTTCAGAATATTTTTAGATCATTGAGAGTGCTTTTTTAGCAATTCTCCTCTTGGTGAGCCCTGGGTCATTTAAAATTTATGCTATGCACTCAACAGGAAAGTTATCAGGATCCTGGGCTGTGTGAAAATTGAGAACATTCATTGATCAATGATGTATGAACTGAATCTACAACTTGTTTATTTGGCTTCACCTGGACTTCACTGACATTTTGATTCATATTCTTGGTCATATGTATGTAAAAAGTCACATACATGCTGGAAAATAATCAAACCATTTTGATACTCTAATGATATCTAACTTGTGCAGTAGCCTGACTCAATCTTATCTAGGGATCAAAATCATCTGAGTAGTTTTACATGGAACATGTTCATTAAAATGCTGTGAGGATTATCTTGGGGTTTACCCTTTTAGTAAAACAGCTATTGCAAATTCTGTGCATGTTTGAAATAGATATACAGATTGATACCTGCTTTCTCAATTTAGAGAAGTTTGCCATAAATGTAAAATTGTGTAAAATGTGTGAATTTAAAAAGAAAGCAGGCCCCAAATGTATAAGAAGGTGTTAAGATTATTTTATTAGAAAAAGCTGGAGAATTTACTAGGCTTCATTCATTATGGTCTGTATCGGTGATTATCTTTTTGTCATGTTCTGCTTGGATTCCATGCTTCTTACCATAGCAGTAAGCTTGAGTGCTTTCTGGACAAATTTTGTCTCTTTTGTTATATACATTTATTATGTCTCTTTGTCAATAAATTAATAACTCATCTCTGACCAGAGTGGCTGTTTCTCTTATCTTAGTATATCAGGTTCTCATAAGATTCATACTTTTTTACCCTATGACCCTTACTTTTGTTGCTAGGAAGTTAAGCTTTGTTTTACTAGTACATCTTACACTCAAATTTTCTTTTGGTACCTGATTCCTCTGAAGACTGAATGTCCTACCCCTTCATCTTGAGCTGTTGAAACACTTGGACTTAAATAGGATGTCTCTATTCTGCAAGGTCTCCTATAATCTCCAGGGGAGCTTAACTCAAAATTCTGCTGCTAATAGCTTGGGGCTTGGAAGTTTGCACTCTGTAAAAAGACTGACAGTATTTGAACCACTTACTACCTATCTGACTTTGGATTATTTGCTTAATTATCTTGTGTATCTATATTTCCTCTTCTGAAACATTATGATGTTAATAAAAGTGCCTGCCTCTTTGGGTTGTTATAATGATTAAATGAGTTAATAGTTGTGTTTGCAAAATGAAGTGCTTACCTACATATGTATTCATTATTTATTTGTTTGTTTGTTTGAGCTTAGCTTCTTTTGCTAATGATGTTTATATTCAGCCCAACACTCTTACTCACTATCACCCCTCTGTGGACTTATTTCCTCATGTAGAACTCATCTTAGGTTCCATAACTATAAATCCTTTAAATTTTTTCCTGCATTAGCTTTGTCGGTCTCTCTTTTCAAATTGCTAGTGGCTTGCATGAGTTACTCACTAAAGATTTTTCATGCATAAAATATCTCCCAAGTAGTTGTTTCAAGGACAAAACAGATAATATATGGTAAACACATACCAGAGTGCTGAGCACTCAGTAATGCTCAATAATTTCTTAGCTTGACACCCCATCTGTTATGCCTATTTGAATGATAAGTCTCTGCTAGTCCTACTGCAAATCAAGACTTGTTTATGACATCTATGTAATAGTGATTTAGAGCTAATAAACTTTGGGGCAGTAAGATCTCTTTGCACCTGTAACACTTCTGACACCAAACATGTAGGTTTCCCTCACCAAGCAGTTCTCCAACTCTCTGCAGACACCAACTGGGTGTCCTACAAGTCAATTCAATCCTGATGCTAACTACCCAGAGTCAGAACAGATCCCACAGGTTAAGGGCTCAGTTGTACAAGACCATCCCCACTTCAGGTGCCAATCACAAGTCTCAAGCTTCTCATTCTTCCCATCTGTTGGCTATAAATCAGGCATTGCCAAAACTCCCTCCGCAGGGTTTGCTAGAAACGCTCCCTGAACTCAGGGAAAATTTACTTCCTAATACCAGTTTATTATAAACAATATTATAAAGTATACAAATGGACTGCCAGAGGAAGAGGTATGTAGGGAGAGCCTGGAAGGGTCTTGAGATAGGAGCTTCTGTCTCAGTAGAGTGTGCCACTCTTCTGGAAGCTGCTTGAACCCAATCTTTTAGGGTATTTATGGAGGTTCCATTGTGTAGGCATGATAGAATATGAGTCTCCTGCCCCATTCTCTTCATTGGAGGCCAGGGGGTGGGGCTGAAAGTTCTAATCACTTGATTCATTCCTCTGGCAACCATCCCCCATGCTGAAGCTATCTTGGGGTCTATCGAGTCACTTCATTAGCACATACTCAGGTAAGTTTGAAAGGGGCTTATTATGAATAACAAAAGATGCTCCCTTCATCTCTATCACTCAAAACTACAAGGGTTTTAGGAGCTCTTTGCCAGGAACTAGGGACATGATGAAGACCAAATATATATTTCTTATTATATAACAATATTGTAATGTCAACCAAAAAACACAGAAGGATGCGAATAAGAAAAGAGTTTATTTGGAATCTTCGGCATTGAAATTTGGGAGACACAGATTCAGATAAAACTGAAAGAGTGTTCCAAGGAATAGAAAGAGTCAAGGGTTTATAAAGGCAAAAGCCTCATGGTTGTTAAAGTTGTCTAGCAAGAATTATGACTGAATGATGCAATAAAGAACATGTTTGTCCTTAAGGGCTATGCTGTGAGTTATTTTAGAGTAAAGGTCTGATAAGCATGTTTAACTTCTAGAACATTGGGCAGGTGTTCTGGAAGCCTGAGTTAAGACAATAAGTGGTCAAAGTTCAGATTACATCCAGGCTGAGACCTGCATAAGTCACACTTCCTCAGTGTCCTGGCAGTTCCATTTTAGAGAGCTCTCTTACCAATACTGACTCCATTTTTATTTTCTTTTCATAATAGACTGTACCTTGAATAGCTATCTCATCTCTTAAACATTATAAACATATTATTTTTGGTTGTGGCTATCTTAGGGATCAGTTATCCACTAGTTTTCAGTAAATTTGACCATTAGCCATACAGACTGAAAAAGTAAAATGAATTGGGGGTGGAAAACACAAGATGATTAAAAAAAACTTGCATAATTGAAAACATTAACAGAACAAATTTTTAAAATAACTGCAGTGATAATAGGTAACAACATTTCACTTAACCAATGAAGGAAGCGTTGCTGTCTTATAGAAAAAAAGAAAACAAAAGAAAAGAAATCTTTACAATTTTGCTAGTAAAAAAAATGCATTTGGCAGAGACTGTATTGATCTAAACAGAAACCTCTATGGACAAAACACTCAATAAAGTGTATTCCTCACCTCCCATTGGAATATGCCTTTTCTTTTTTTCTTAAGTCTCTGAGTACTAAGTTAAATTTATGTGCAATATACATGCAAGACAATACATGAGTAATAAAATACATGTGTAATAAAACACGTGTAATAAAATACAAGATTTTAAATTCCTATCTAAATTCTAATCAGGCATTAAAATGGTTTTAGGGTATTTTAGAAAATGAGAAAGAAGTACGCTAGTGTTTTTTCCATATTCTGATTGTACATTGTGTATTACCAGCCACATACTCAGAATGGGGTCTAGGAGAGAATTCACTGATATGTTGTGAATTAATGGCTATAAGTCATAAAGTATCTTACTGGTAGTTGAGAAAATTGCAACATAATATATAAGGGACAAATTTTCAATTAAAAAAAAAGTCCTAGGCTGATCATTTTGTCCAAAATTTAGTATAAAATTATTTAAATATTAACTGTGTGAATTAGTAAATGTAATAGATTTTGTAGTCATAGCTGAGATACTGATTAACATCTATATCAAATAAGTGGCAGTAAAAAAATTATCATTTATGAAATATGTCATCATATGAATTTATTCACTTAAAATCTTGTGGACCCATACACAGAAGTAGACTATTATGTTTTCTTCCTTTATACATTATCTTCATGCATTATACATTTACTAATTTAAACTGAATGCATTCACTCATTCAATAAATACTTGTTGGGCAACTAACCACGTGCCTGGAATTGCTTCTGTTCCATATATAATATGCTACTTGCCTTGCAAGGGTTAGATAATATTGTTTTATGTAAAGAAATAGTTATTATGCTTCCAAAATAACTAAAACAGGAGATGCAAAATTTCAAGGTGAGATTTATGCTGTGTATTATCTAATATAACCTAATCCTTAAGGCAATCAAAATTAAAACAGGATATAGTTTTTTTAATTGTATTAACTATGTATGTTAATCTTAGAAAATTGTAGTAGACTATTGTTACAAGCATTAATAAGAAGCACAATTTTCAGAAGTTTATTATCAAAGAAAAATGTATCATATCTTATAAATGTTATCTACATCATAGATCCTGAAGTAATATGCTTTCATCTTTTATCTTAGTATATGAAAGTGTCAGCAAAGCTTATCTCTATCTAGTAGAGTTTATGAGATTAAAAATTTCCAATTACTAGTTGTCTCAATCAATGCAATATGTCTTATTAAATAATTTAAATTGATTTGTAATAATTGATCAAAATTATGGTGGGTTCATGCAGCAATAAATCTGAAATGATACTAAGTATAAAACCTTGTTATTCCCTCACATAGCAAGTATTTACTAAGCACTTCCTATAATGCAGGAATTTTACTAGACAGCTAGATGCTGAATATAAAAAATGATCCAAGTTTCCAAGATTGAACAAAGGCATCTAACTGAGGAAATAATCTGTGGCCATCAAAAAGGATCAATTCTCACCTTAACTCTAAGCCAAAGTTCCATTGTTACTTGTTATCACCCATAATTTTATTCTCTCATGGCTTAATGCATTTGTTATTGGTAAACAATCTCTTATACTCCCTTTTCTCTCTCATACTCTGCCCCATATCCCTTTAAAACAAATGTTAAATGTGATACTAATTTCAGATGATTTGTTGAGTGAATTAGCTAATTAATACATAAGATAAAAGTGAATATGTTAGGCATGTCACCCTAATGGACTTCACCATCTACTGAATCAAAGGTAATATTGCATAACTCTGTGCTTTCCAAACTTTAACATTTATACCAGTCACCTGTAGGACTTGTCAAAAATGAGTAATCTGTTTCAGTAAATCTGGGATGTGGCCTGAGCTTCTGCATTTCGAACTCAACATTCAGTTGTCAATGCCAATCATTATTCTCCATTACTGAGGTAAGATCCTTCTGTGTACTCTCCCAAAAGCCTTAATCTTGAGGTACTTTTGGACTCCTGGACCCAGTTCCAATATGTATGCTGGCAGGAGGGAGTTTAGGGGGCTTTTCCACACCAAGGAGTAATTCTTGAGACTCTAGCTGGGTGTCCTACAATTCATCTCATTTATGACACTATTTACCTGGAGACAGCATCAGATACCACAAGTTCAGGTTAAGGGTTCAGTCCTACAGCACTGTCCTCCACTCTCACCTCAGATACCAGTTAAAAGCCCTGTGCTACTGACCAACTGGCTATAAATCAGAGGTTCCCAGGACACCCCACTTTGGTTTGCTTAATCTGCTGGAGAAGTATACAGAACTCAGAGAAAGATTTTACTAAGTTTCCAGTTTATTATAAAAAGATATAAATCAGGAACCGCCAGATGGAAGAGATGTATAGGGCAAGGTATGGAGAAAAGGTGCTGAGCTTTCATGCTCTCTCTGGGCATGCCACCCTCCCAGCACCCCTACATGTTCACCAACCCAGAAACTCTCTGGACACCATCTTTTTAAGGTTTTATGGAAGCTTCATTAAATAGGCAGGGTTAATTAATTCGTTGACCATTAGTGATTGAGTCAACCTATGAGCCTCTCTCCCCTCCCCAGAGGTTGGGGGTGGGACTGGAAGTTCCAACCCTCTAATCACATGGTTGGCTCCAGAGACAACCAGCCCAGTCCTTAGGTGCTCTTCAAAAGTCACCTCATTAATATAAAAAAAGACAACTCTATCACTCTCATCACTTAGGAAATTCCAAGGGTTTTTTAGGCACTCAGTGCCAGAAATGAGCATGAAGACCATATATAAATATTTCTTGTAAATCACAATGTCACATGAGGTATCTAGTTTGGCTGGAGGCAACAGGTACTCTTCCCAGTTGTACATGAGTCCTCTACTCCTTCCTGGTGCTTATATCCCCAGCCTTGGTTAGGTACTCACATTTATCTGTGGATCAGTACTCAACACCAGAGTACTGTGTTGAAAAGGACCCTCTGCAAACTCTAGAGTTCTTTTTCTATCCAGCTCTCTCCTTGCCAGTATTCTGATCTGCAAACTCTAGCTCACTCTGTCTCCCCAGACTTGCAGTACTGTCTTCTCAGCTCAGGCACTCTGCCTTGGTTTAGTCTCACTACGTCACAGCCTAGAAACTCTCTCAAGACTTGAATCTGGGGGAAAAAGATGACTCACTTCATTTGTTTTTCATCACCCAGGAATCATTGTCTTTCAATGTCTATCATCTAATATTTTATAAAGTGGTCTGTTTTGAGGATGCTTCTAGCAGAAGGGTAAAATTGGTCCCTGTAAGCTCATCTTGGTCAGAAGCTGACATCCCAGTAATCCTTAAAATACTTTTTAAAAATTTAAAATATTTTATAAAAAGTTTTATTATAAGGTAATATTAAAAATATACATTTTGTCTCATCAATTGCCTTATGAACCTGTATATCTACAATAATTAAATTAAGAAAAAAAAATCTTGAACTAATGTTAATATTCCTAGACTATATGCTACAACACATGAGAGTGCAAACAAAAATATTTACTTGAAAAAGTTTTTTCTTACCTTTGTATACGTATAACAAACACTAGCAGATACCAATGCTTGGTATCAATTGCCAATAAACATATTAAGGTATATAAGCTAAATTATATATATATGTCTATATGAATTTATATGTATCCTAAACATGTATGTATTACCTAAATAAAATATATTAGACACATATATACTATATTTAGATCTGATTTATACCTGTCAGATAATGTCTAATAATCTTTAAATTGAGATATATTATATATATTAAATGCCATAGTTTAATAACCCTTACCTTTTAAAATGTATCTTAAAAATTAAACTTAATGGGATAAAAAATCATCTAATACTTTACTTACTTTACTGTGCAAAATCGGGCAGAGTCTATAAATAAGTAAAACTTTTTTATCAACTGAATTTTTGATACTATCACAATCTTAGATTTATTTGTGCTTTTTAAAATCTTATCTTGCATTATGTCAGGACATTCTGTATGAGCATACACTCATCATTGGTTAAAACTTATTATAGATAATCATATTTACTTCACTTTGTCTTTGCAGAATAATCAAATTATGATCCTTTCAAGGACTTATCACATTGAGTACACTCTGTAACTATGTTTTGGATATTCATCATGAGATTGAATAGCAATGTTCTTCCCTAAAATTAAGGATGGACCATATAATATAATTTTTAAAAACAATAAAATTATATACATTGTACCATAAATGTGGTATATTCTTACATTTATTTATTATTTATTAATGGTTTTAGATTATTCAAGCATAGAATAAGGTAGTAAAACCTTAATTTCCTTGTTTTTAAATTAACATTACAAAATTTCAGAAAGATGTTTGAAGTTAGATGTACATGGTTTTAATTCATTCATTTAGAGTTGAGTCTCATTTACCTTACTTGTGTTTATAACTCCTTTGTAAAATGCAAACTATAAAACCTACCTTCAAGTGGGGGATGTTTTGTAAATTAGTTATTCAGTGCTAGCAAAACACTTAGTGCACTGCATGGTGATAATTTACATATGTGATAGTTTATTTCCTTCATCTTTAAGACTCCTGATTGTAATGAGAGGGGGCAAGTAGAGCACTAATGAACACTTCATTGAAAATTTTCCAGGATAGAAACCTCTTTATATTTATTTTGAGGCCAGCTTTTTCAATAAAATTTTTAAATTGACATCTTATTTTACACACTTGAAAGATTGTAATGTATAAATGTTGATTAATCTGACAAGCTGATTCAGGTTAACATGCTAATGAATGAAAATGTCTACTGTAGTTTGTATATATCTCAGGTTGCACATTTGCATTTTAACTAGGACTTTGCAAGTATTAACTCATAGGTATTATAGAAAAACCCGAACAGGTTTATAAAGAATAAAGTTGAGACAGTAATCTTTCAAACTTAGCCCCTATATAGATGCTTGCACTTCATAAATTACTATTATCTGTCACCTTCATTTTCATAACACCATCCCACAACAGATATTTAAACTGCTCTCTTCACTCAGAAAAGCACTAGATATTTTCAGTATTAACACAAAATATGAGTTCAAAAAGATAATAAGATTGAGCCTCCCTAGGGAAGGAGTGTGGTGTGAGCCTGATACCTCTCTGGTTTTCAACCATGAAGTGTAGAGCATTTCTCTTCATGGGTTGATTCATTACTGAAAGGCTTAACTATCCCTTCTACAACATTTCCATTTTACAGCTACTCACAATGCATTAATTATAATAAGGTAGACACTGAAATTTTACCTCTATTGCCAAATTCAATGAAATAAAACTCCCTCATTCTAGATATATTAACACCTTTGGGAATTCTTGCCTTCCAGCATTATATATCTTCAGATTTGCTGATGTGTATGTATTTATTTAGACCAAATGTATAATAACCACAGTTGAGATTTCAGAGGATAACTATTCCTTAGCTAACCAAACATGTTGTCAACTTTAAGAAATAAAGATTATCTACAAGAAACACTTATAAATTATGGTTAATAAAGAGTAGTTTTTATGGTCTATCTCTTATTATTTTAAAATGTATTTATCTTTTAATATTGTTGAAATGTTAGAAAATTTAAGAAGTACAAGGATAACTCAATGCTTACATTTAGCTTATATTTGTTATAGAAGATATTAAATGGATGGATAGATAGACAGATAGATGATAGCTAGATACATTTTGAAATAACTTTTAGTCTCCAACAACATATTGTTTAATTGTTTGAAGTTTCCCTTTATGACTATAAACAAAATGTATTTATCCAATCCCCTGTTGCTGAACTTGAATTTGTTTCAAATATTTTCCTTTTATAAAAATGCTGTGAGTGCATCCTTCTGAATATTTGATCCATCATTAATAATTTCTTTGAGATGAATTTAAAAAGTGGAATTGCTGTAGTATGCACAGCATTTAAAACTACTGGTTGATATTATTTGATATACATATGTTAAATAATTGTTTGCTATTTTGGTCAGATATTATGCTAAGTGATAAAAATATAAAAGTAACTAAATTACATGCACACTAATAAAAGATACTTTAATTTATTAAACTTATAGTTTAGTGTGTGATGCAGACATATATTAAATAACTAATAATTACAGACTGGTATTTGTTCAGAGCACCATGACACCATATGTCAAAGCAACTTGAATTTCTTAGAAAGCCTATTCTGGAGAAATAATTTCATTTTCAGATCTCAAGTTGAATAGGAGTTAGCTTGGTGATGAAATGAAAAGGTGAAGGGATGGATAGTGCCCTGTCATCAGAGGGAATAGCATGGGCAAATGCAGGAGCCTAGAAGAAAAATGACCTCTCCGATAAATAAGAAAAAACAAAAAAACTGGTAATTGGAGCCCAGCAAATGAAAAGAGTTGAGAGGAGGCTGAACAAGTAGACCAACTCCATGCCATATATTACATCATAACACATTTTAAGGGCTTTGGTTTGTTTTGTTTGTTTGTTTGTTTTTCCCTAAGAGTATTGGGAAGGCATTAGAGATTTTTAATCAAGAAGATGGCATAATCATTTTAACATTTTGTAAAGGTCAAGTTAACTACACATGAGCCCCAAAAACCCTATTTGAAAAGATTATCAATACCAATTGACTTCTGCTATTATGACAAAGAAGAGAAAGGAAAAAATACCTGTGAGGCAGAATCCTATTGAAGTCCTCATTTAGGGACAGTGGATCAATTATATAGGTCCATTTAATTAATTAAGTTAATATAAAGGGAAAAATACTAACCTAAGAATTTTGTTTTTTTCCTGGGCACAAGGTAGATACACCTACTCATTTTCTATCCTTAATATTAGCCCCATGAGAAAGTTATATGGGGATATATAGTGACTTCCCATTCCTTTTTCTCCAATGCATTTGGCAGAAACATTTGAAAAAGAGGATATTCTTGACTTGGTTGATCACTTAGCATTTAACAAAATTAGCCTTCAAGTCTATTAAGAAGGTCTAAAAAAATCCCATATATACTTTTATTTTAAGCTCTACTTTCAGAGTTCCAAATGCTACCAGTTAGAAAATTTATCCAGCTAACACCTTTACAGGCAATCAAAAGAGATGTCCACAGATCTTAAGTTTGCTTCTATCTGAACTTCCCTCACCCAAGTCACAACTGGTCTTGCTTCACAAGTTTAGAGAAATGGATCCCAAGAAAGAGGCTCACTTCCCCTAAGAAATTGTAAGTAATAATTCCACCATGCTTCCCATACTTCTTTAACTAAGCATCTGACACCTAAACCTTGTCAGTCATCCATCATCACCCAGACTTTTATCTCTTTTGCTTCTTTTATATTTCTTATTGTACTCAAAATTCCATCCATTTTTGACTCCCATAACATCTTGCACTGAGTCCTCTAAACTTCATATGTCCTCAAGTAAAATCATATTCTAATCTAGTACTTGCCTATGAGAATACTGCTTTCTCTGAAGTCTTCTAAAGTGTAGGCTACTTCAAACTGTATTCTCCAATGTCTCATTACAATTCATTCTCCTGATTACCATTGCAAGACTTTATTCCTATCATCTATCTAAGAAACCAGGTTCCTTTGAAGTTTTTCCATCAATCCAACTACTCTCTAGCCTTCAGATTAAAGAAAACTCTCAAACTCTCAATTCCAATTGATACACTAACAAATTTGCAATATAGCTCCTCTTCACCACTGCTATCATCATTATTGACAGAATCACCTGGCTTAAGCAATAAAAAATCTTTAAAAACCCGTGTTAGTTATTTTAGTAAATTAACAAAGTCAAGAAACATCCAGATTGTTACTGTATTTCCATTCTGATATCCACAGGCTGTTATCTTGTACCAAGTCTACTGATTGAAACTAGAAAAGGGTGTTACAGGTGATGAGAATTGAATTAGAAAATGAATCAAAATAAGAAGTGGAAAATTATGTTCAATGGAATTTTGATTGAAGATTAGGGGGAACCATATAAAAATGGAAACATGAACTCAGCAAATTGGTAGAAAATAAAGTTATTATGAATGTTTTCTTCAAATAATGGAGATAAGTCTTAACTAAATTCTGTGGTAAAGAGTTTAGTGGGGTAACAAAAAACATTTTCTAGTACTTCTAAAAGAAATACAGGAGGAAATAAGGATAGTAGTGTGAGATTTTCAAGAATATGATCTACTTAATGACTAAATTTATACTCCAAATGAAGTCAGAGAAGTAACTGTAATGTTTTATACAACCACTTTTCCATTTCTAAATACTTAACATTGATTTGTTTTCTATTGCTGGAATTCCATCTTAATTTTTTTTCCCATATGGCTTATAAAGACACTGAAGAATAGACTTGAAGTGTTAGAATGATATGGAGAGGATAAAGAGGGAGATGCACCATACACAAAAGTTTAGATACAGGTTTTTTTTTAAATACAGAAATGAGATATTTTATCTCTATTATTATCTATTTTTATTATTTAAGCAGATAATTATTTATTATTATTTTATTAAAACAAATGATTCTTATTAAAGGAATTACCAAAGAACTACAAAGATTGACTCAGGTCAGATTTTGAAATGCCTATAATGGTTTTGAATGTACAAACAAAGGAATATTAAAAATAAACAAGATATGAAATAATGTAGCTAAACTAAGGAAAGGAAAAGAGTTTGTAGAATATTTTGTCTATGGATGGAGTAACAAGGACCCAATGAAGGCTATTGGAAGTGCTAAGGGAGAAGAAGAAACGTGATAGAAAAAACCTTAGTTCTATTGTTGATAAAACATAGAAAGCAAGACCGAAGTAGAATATAATTTGAATGAAATATTTTGACCTATGACAAAGAAAATGATGACACTTGAAATATAAATAAGACTAGAGATAATTTATAAAATTTGGAAGGTACAATATTCTGCAAAAGAGTGAATTTCATTTATCCATACAATAAAATGGTCTATTTTCTTCAAATTTAGTCAAGCAGGAATATCATGAGGTCTTGAAATATTTGGGAAAGCATAAATTAAGAATGGGTTGAATGACATAGATTTGCTTTTTCCTTGCATTATTGTTATTTGGTGCATCTCTGGTGTTACAGGAAGACTGTATAAAACATGGACAATAAACAACACTCTATTATTCTTTAAGCTTTACTTGAGTAGTAGCAGAATCAATAAAATTGGAATGAGTGGGGAAACAGCATAACTATTTAACATTCTATGAATTGCTCATATGTGTTAAATTATTTAGTATTTAATGAAATGTGCATGTTAACAAGATAGGGTTGTGTGGCTCTTTATTGAACGTGCTGCACCTAGGATGTTATTTTTACAGAGTAAATTTTATAATTTTGCTGCAACTTATTTTTTTCAAGGGCACTGATTTATACTACCAAGAATCCAATAAGTCCAAATTTGTATTCATAGTTTTATCTTGTTAAACACATGTGTCAGAAGCATTGCTTATACAGAGATACATTTGCTTTGTATTTATATGTGAATTAAGTATTAAGAATTATTTACTTTTTGAAGATAATTCTTTTAAATCAGGAGTAACATACTCAGAAAATTAAAAGGTAAAAATTCAGATTGCGACTTTATGTTAGCTTTGTTTGGTAAACATACAAAAATCATACTGAAAATGAATTCTATAAAATTAGTATTTTTGAAATAGAGCAGTAAATAGCAATTCACATGATGGTAATGACACTTGTAAGAATCCATTGTGTAATGACCTAAATTTGATTTAGTGAAATTGCTCTAAAGTGAAATTTTATAGAAGGAATTTTGATATCTTGTCTTCATTTTCATATGAAATCAGAATTGTAATCCTAAAAAAGGTATATTTTCTGTAGTTTGACAATAAAGTTAATTCAAAGTATCAATGGGGAGAGTAAGCCACCAATATGATGTGCCCACTGGAAATTGCAATCATAGAATATTAAAGACCCAACTTTAAATGTTTTAATCCCCTCACTGTAGAGAGAAGGAAAGGGAAAGGTAATGACCAGTTTCATTAATGTTAAAAACTAAAAAAATAATATCTTCTAGTTGGGAGAATAAAAGTAAGCAAAAATACACAAGGCAATAGATAGTATATGAGGTGGTAAGAAGTCTATGGAAAAATAATAAACTGAGGAAAGGGTAATAGATCTTGCCTTGAGAGATAAGGTTTTGCTTTAAATGGGGGTGGGCCTTTCTGAAGAGGTGCTATAAAGTAATGATTTATAGGAGGTTAGGAAGCAAGCCATGGGTGTATCAGAAGGAAAATACTTTTAAGCAGAGGGAATTAAATGTACAATGATCATAATATGATGCAAATCCATGATTGTTATCTAAGCAGAGGAAATGATTCACCTTAACTTTCAAAAGGCTAATTTTGGCTGCTCTTTTGAGACGTAACTATAGGAAGACAATAGCAGAAGTAGAGTCAGAAAACTTTTATAAGTTATCATCAAAACTTGGATATCCAAGTCTAGAATTCAGAAGAGAAGTCTTCAAGGGAAATAACACAAAGACAATAACTATTGTAGAATATTTATAACCATGAAATTGCATGAGGTCCTCAGAAAAATAGAAAGTGTAGATAGTGTAGCAAAGAGGACTGAGAACTGAGCCTAGGGCACTGGGAGATACAGAACAATCAGTAAAGTTGACTATGAAGGAACATTCAAAGAGGAGAAGAGAGAAAGTATTGTACTGAAAATTAAGTGAAAAAGACATGAGTGACTACCTGTGTCAAATACTATTGGTAATTCAAATATTATGAGGCCTAAAACTTACTAGATTTAACAACCTAGAGATTTTTGTTGGCCTTTTCTAGAGCTGTTCCAGTAGAGTAGTAGGAAGACAGTGTGTATGTAGTGAGTTCAAGAAATGATTAGAGGAGTGGAATTAAAAATATAGACAACTCTTCAGAAGAGTTTTGAAATAAAGAAGATAGAAAAAATAACTGGCGGTAGCTAGAGAAATATTTAAAGTCAAAAGTGTTTCTGTATATAATGTGTGACAAATTGGACCATATTTGTTTGCTTTTGCATAATACACAGCAAAAGGGGAAAATATATGATATAAGAGAAAAATGGGAGAAATGCTGGAGCAATGGCTTTGAGTGGGAGCTAGAAGAAAAGATCAAGGTTATTGATCCTCACAGCAATTTGTAAAAAGGGTAGTATTATTATCTCATTATAACAGTGAATCTGGGTGCTCAACATGATGCTTAGACATTGACTTATTGTCTAGCCCTTCCCACAATACTTTTATCTTTATCTGTTGAAATCTATTGCCAAAATAGTAACATTAAATAGATGATGATGATGATGATGATGAAGACGATGACGATGATCTTTCACTTTAGTCAGAGACTGAATAGGATCGAGAAGGCACAAATAATGGAGGTGATGATAGAGTATTTATAGTCCACCTGGATTGTGCCCTCAGTAATTTGAAGGAAGGGTCAGAAGATAAGAAGCTAGAGGAATGGAGGAATCTGAATGAGAGTTGGGTCCAATGAGGAAGTGAGGTACAGAGATTAGGAGATATTCCTTATGCTTATTTTTCCCCAGAATCCAAGCCTACCCTTGAACACGGAGAACCAATAACATTGAAGACAATTGGTAAGCCAAAAAAACCCTTACCATAATTGTAGAAGCCACTCTTTTTTTTTTTTTTTTTTTGGTAAACGGGCCTCTCACTGTTGTGGCCTCTCCCGTTGCCGAGCACAAGCTCCAGACACACAGGCTCAGCGGCCATGGCTCACGGGCCCAGCCGCTCCGTGGCATGTGGGATCTTCCCGGACCGGGTCACAAACCCGTGTCCCCTGCATTGGCAGGCGGACTCTCAACCACTGCGCCACCAGGGAAGCCCTAGAAGCCACTCTTAGAAGTGGCTATTTGTAGAAGATTTTTGGAGAGGCAATATTTTAAAAAATAAAAGCACAACGGAGGAAAAAAAAAACCTGACAATTAGTCTTTGCTGGCACATTTGTAATTACAGTGTAAGTGCTTTTTGAATTGTGTCACATACAGCCCTGTAAAGTCCAAAATAAATAAATAAATAAAAGTAATATGAAGTTAATCAGTAGAAATCTCCTACCATTGTCCTAGTTTCCCAATCCTTGGTAAAGTATTTCTTCTAGTACAATGAACTATCATTTCACCTAGGACATTTTATTTTGTTGTGTTGCCTATTTTATAATATTTGGCAGGCTTCAGTTTCCCCCTGTTATATCTAGCACCATTTCATCCAAGTTTGATAATACATGAAACCATGCTCATGATCTGAGAATATATTTATTATTTGTTTTATACATTTTTCTTCCAATCAATAAATATTTACTGATCATTCATGGTGACTCATATCCTTACTTAGGCATGAGGAATAAAATGATCTGAGTTTGAGTAAAAAAGAAGCTACAATTGCTGAAGGCAGAGGGATCAGACGGATCAGACTGTGCAAAGACTGGGTTCAGAGGGAAGCATAACACATGGGGTGGTAGCTGGAAGGAACTGTACAGGTCTAGTTTCAAGTTACCTTTTAATAGGAAGTAATAGAACATGTTTAAAAAATCAAGGTGAAAATCCAGTTGAGAGGGAATAGTTAAATAAGCAAGGAAGAGAGGAGAGAAGTCAATTGTTAATTTTCCAGAGAAGGCTGAATGGGTCAGAATCCAAAGTGCACATGATGGTATGAGCTTTCGACAGTAGAGAAAAAGACCTTCTCCTAGCCAAATAGAAACAATGTACAAGAGGTTCCAATGTTTTTAGACTTGGATTGGAGAAAGCAGAAATTTGAGTTCTTTCTGATTTTCTACAGGAAATAGATGAGTGTATCTTTTGCACAGATGGAGAAAATGAAACATCCAAGATTTGAGAGGACATGAGACTCTGTTTGCATAGGTGGGAAAAGTGAATGAGTCAGACAAATATGATAACATCACTGTTAGGTATCAAGAACTAATTTGAAATTGATGGTGTTGAACTTGTAGTGGGGCCAATCTTTCCTGTTGTTTTACCTATTCCAGTAATGCTTGACAGTTCACACATTTGGTAGAAATGAAAATGGTTTCAACATTTTCTAGAAGGTAATTTGCAAAAAAAATGTTTAAATGTCTCAAAAAACCACATACTAAATAACTAGGCAATATCAATCCCCAAAATATGTGGTGATAATGTAATTATTAATAGAAACAAAGTCATATATATAATGGTTAAATATGGTTTAATATTTTATTTTGGAAATAACACAAATATCTAAATTAATACATATTAAAAATAATTTTTATTATTTCCATGTATGAAATATTCTGTAAGCAATAAGATGAAGTCTTCTATTTCCTAATATTGAAAGCTTTCCCTCATATTAGGTATAGAAAAATAAATCATAGGATGTATATTACATGATATAATTTATTAGAAATGTATATAAAAATGCAAACAAAAATATTTAAGGTTATATCTCAGGGTATATTATTTATTCTTGAATGATAGAATTCAAGTCAAATATTGGACCTTTTATTTATCTGAAGTATGTTTTATTTCATCAGAAATTCTGTATATTTGTTTCATCCTATTGTTTTGTTAATCCATGTAATTTCGTTAAGAATTTTCTCAATCAATTCCTCATTTATTAAAAAGTACTAGTAATATAGTTCAAAACCATAGTCAGCATATATGTGAAACTTAGTTCAAGGCTGTAAATGAACATTAATTAATTTCTTAGTTTAGCATAATCTCCACTTCTGAAGTAGCCTCTCATTATTTGGAGAATGGATTTTTCTGTGATTTAGCCAAAAGGGAGTGACAGCCTCCTTATATGAGCCCTGTGTCCACATCCTCAGTCTTCTGGTCAAAGTGATTGATTCATTGATGATATACGCATTATCCTAATCAGTCCTGCTAAAGTGACTCCCTAGAGTTTTCCAAACCAAAGACAAGGTAAGAAAGAATGTTTTACACAATTTACATTGTCACAAAGCTGTAAAAATATCACCCTCAAACTGCTAAGGAGTCTTTTTCATTTCTGAGAAAATTCTCTGGGAAAAATAAGCCAACACACTTGAGGGAGTCTAGTCCTTACACTTCAGAGTTTATTTTTTTATACAATTCTAACATTCTTGGGCTAGCCCAGGATTTTTCTAGTGAATTTCCTTTTAGTTTGATGGAGGTTTGTAATATTAGAAATAGGATGATATTTTATTAATGAAGACCTAATACTATCTACCCAGAATTTAATATTTCATAGAAAAATTTTACTAAGCTATTTGTTATAGGTTCTATTTAAATCAAAATTATTTTTAGAAAGGTTATGGGATATGTGAGTTCTATGTCCACTATCCATTTTATTATGATGCATTTTTTTAAGTCGAAACAATAAAAAATTTGCCTATTTCCCATGTTTAATTGCAAAATCAAATTAATTATCAAATGCATTTTTAAAATGTATTGATACTTTTACACAATTCATTGTTAAGATAAAAATATATGAATGAATGAATAAATGCATGAATGAATGAATGAATTCTTAGTTCTACTTCCTAGAAATAATAATTATGAGGAAGAGAAGGATGAGGGGGAAGAGGAGGAGGAGGATAAATGTGAAAATTTTTCACAGCGTGATATATAAATGATAAAAATTTTTTTAATTGGGAAATATTTTATATAAAGTTGTATGCACTGTTTTTACTTAACATTATGTTGTGAGCCTCAAGAGTTCAAGAATAAGAATTGTTGTAAGTAAATTATATTTTCTCTATATGAAATTTAAATTCAAAAGAAACCCTAGAATCTTTAACCTTGATAACCTCTTTGAAACAGAATTATAACCTTTGATAACCTCTTTGAAAGTTGTACTTAGATTCTTGGTATAATTTCTCAATTGCTTTCTTCTCAATTTCTTTATTAGGTTAAATTAAGCATAGGATTCACATTAATGACTATCACTTATCAGGCATAATACATGCACAGACACACACAGATACAATATAAAATTAGCTACCTAGCTTGAAAATTTAACAAAACTAGTATTTTAATTCCCATGGAGACAGGCATGTAATACTTTATTTTTGTACTTTGTATAAGTTGAAATATATACTGTTTTAGTGTACAACTTGCTTGATAATTTTTAACTTGAATTATTCTAAATTATCCAATTATTCTATGGAAACAGCAGGTTTTTAAATTTATTCACAATATGATAGTATTTTATGTGCATTCAAATAATATTGATTAAGTTGATACAATCTGATTAGATTAAATATAATGAAGGAATATCTAAAGGAAAAAATAAAGCTCTATTTTAATTTAAGGACATATTTTATTCTTTCACTACACTTCTGATTTCAATTCACTTTTGGTTTACTTCTCTCTTTCTCTAACCCACTAAATTATTTCTCTATAAAAAGTAAAGAATCAAGTATGTTGTTTTCTCACCACTTCTGATTCAGTAGTAATATAGTAATCTGTATATTTTTCCCCCAACTAATCTTTTTATTAATAGTCTAGTTTCTTATTTGACTTAGAATCCAGATAATTGCAGCAGTGATCAACTTAACTGTCTTTGGTTAAGAAACACAATCAAGACTGCTTCCTTATTTTCTTCTCTTCCTCAGTTATGGTGCATCACTGATCTCTTTCTGTTGACAACATTGCCCTGCTGTAGCACTGCTTATTTCCCAGGGGACTCAAACTATCATAAAGAAAATTCTTAGTCTAGAGCACAAAACCATACTGAGTCAAGACTTAAAGATAATACATGATATTTAATCACAGCTGAGGAATTATAAACAGTTGAAATGAATCTTTAAAAAGAAGAAAAGTCAAAGAAACATTTTATTATTTTTAAAGGAAGAACTAAATAAATCTGTTTTGATGTCTGAATCGCAATTCTCTGCTAAACTACTTATGCTATAAGTTATGCTGTAACTTATTGTAGGCTTGTATATCATTTTATTTAAATCATTTTAGTAGCCTCATATTATCTGTCTTGTCTTCAGTGTTTGTCCATCTTCCCATTTACAGCCAATTCATTCTGCAGTGTTAACAAATTAATCTAAAATTAACAAATAATATGAACAAAACTGTGTTCTCTCTCTTTACTGCTTAAACAAAAACACCACCATCACCAGCAACCAACAAATAAATAAAGAATAAACACAAAAATAGTCTCAGCTCCTTGGTTTGTTTTTCAAATACCTATAAATTCTCTCCCAAACCTACTTTTCAGCCAGCTTCAGAGCCACTCGCCAACACAAACACTACTGTCCAACCAATTTCATCATTGTACTCAAAGCAGTGACTTGCTTTCCTGTCTTTTAAGTCCTCATTGTGTGCATTGAAAATTTTATGTTCATTCGGGGCAAGCTCCAACATCAACAACTTTTTCGTACCGCCTTTTATTAATTAATGTGCCCTCGATTACTATATATTTTCTCCTTCCTCCTAAAGCACCTAGATATCACACCATCTCTTCTGACTGATCAGTTGATACTGAACATGCACGTCTTCTTTCTGAACTCAGAGATACTTGCATTCTGAGGTTACATGATAAAATTTTGTACTTGAAGATGATGTTTGTCATGCACATGTATTGTTATAAAGCCTTATTGAATGCCAGTTGCCACTTATTCTAGGAATTGGGCTAGGCTTTGGGTTAAAAATAAGAGAATTCTCCCTTGCAAGAAGTGTTAGAGGCAAGTAGAAACAAGGCAACTTATAATAATTTGCAAAGAATGCACTCATATACTGATGATGAGTATAGATATTGGTATGACCAATCTGAAGAGAAATTTGTTAAATTGTATCAAAAGCCTTGAAAATATATATAAAACATGATTCAGCAATTATACTTTTTACATTTTAGAGATAAGCAAGTTGATTACAAATAAAGTATTCTTAGCATAGTTTATATTGGAGAATTTTTCTAGGTAGTAAGCTGGGACAATTGTAAGCCTTAACCCCATTTGCTTCCTATCTTCCAAGGATTATCATTCTTTGTTACCTAAAGTTTAAAATCTTGAATATATTTGTTTCATACAGCTTATCTCTCTTTGATAGTTGTTTCAAATAGTAGGGTAACTCTGGTCACTGTTTCTATATCTTGGCCAGGAATAGACTCTTGTCTATTACTTTCATTTTTCTTCTGTACATAATGATTCTTTTTATTCTTGTTGACTAAAATAAAGTTCTCTTTATATTTGGTTTTCAATAGTCTTACTGTGATGTGTCTTGGTATGTGTTTCTTTATAATTGTCTTGCTTTGGATTCTCTGAGCTTCTTGGATCTGACTTTGCTGTTTTTTGTTAATTTGGGAGAAATCTTAGCTATTATCTTTCTTATATTTTTCTACCTCACTCTCTATTTTCCTACTGAAACAAAAAATACATATATATTAGAAATTTGATATTGTCCTCTTAGGTTCTATGATTTGTTTGTTTTCTCTTTGATGTTCTCATTTTAGTTCAATTTGAATAGTTTCAATTGTACAGTTTCAGAGCATTCTTTGCTCTGGTGTGTCCAGGTAATTGTAACTGCACTAAAGAAATTCTTCATTTCTGATACTGTGTTTTCAATTTTTAACATTTTAATTAGATTTTTTACAGTTTATTTTACTCTGATGAAATTTTTTTTTCCATTTATATGTCCATTTTTCTAAACTATTTTCTTTGATATATAAATATAGTTACTCCAAAGCGTTGATAGTTCCAACATCTGGGCTTATCTATTCCTACTTATACTGACTATTTTATCTTTTTATAATGGGTAGTTTATTACTGCTTATTTTATGTTTCATAGTTTTTTGATGACTTGTGTGCAAAAGAACTATAGATACTGAGTTAAATATCATGTATGTTTTCACATGGGTGTGCCTCTTTTTTCAGGTCTCTGGGGCATTTGAATCAATCTAGACAGTAATTGATCTTGGTTTGAGGTTTATTGTTGCTATAACTATCTTAATTGAACTACAGACTTCAAATCCCTTCAGTGATTGACAGTCACTACCTCATTTTTAATGTGCCACCTAAACTGCCAGATGGTTTTTCTCAGTATTCTTGCTCCATGTGCATATTTCAGCAGGTCCTGCACTTCTGCTGCTTCACAGACCAAGTTGCTCAACAAGCACCTGTTCCTCTTCAGGACAAAGCAGGGTCAGGTCAGTGGAACTCACCCCCCCCAGAAGCAGTCAGATTTTGCTTCCTATTAAAGGTTCCCAGGGGCTGGAAGATTTCATCTCTATTCCCAGTTGATTTTTTTTTAAACATCTTTATTGGAATATAGTTGCTTTATAATGGTGTGTTAGTTTCTGCTTTATAACAAAGTGAATCAGTTATACATAGACATATGTCCCCATATCTCTTTCCTCTTGCATCTCCCTCCCTCCCACCTTCCCTATCCCACCCCTCTAGGTGGTCACAAGGCACCGAGCTGATCTCCCTGTGCTATGCAGCTGCTTCCCACTAGCTATCTAGTTTACATTTGGTAGTGTATATATGTCCATGCCACTCTCTCACTTTGTCCCAGCTTACCCTTCCCCCCCCCCCAAATCCTCAAGTCCATTCTCTAGTAGGTCTGCGTCTTAATTCCCGTCTCACCCCTAGGTTCCCTGTTGATTACTACTCTGTATTTATGCAGGGCCTGGAGCACAAATGGGCCTTGCTTAGCACTTCTGTTCCAGTCTCAGAACTTAGCAGGCCCTGAATGTCTGTATCAACAAGGGGGCTGTCCCAGCCACCTCTCCTGCTCCCAGTCTTTCTCATGAGCACTTGGTGGATGCCCACTATGAAGGGCTAATTATTAGTAATTGAGGACCCCTCTTGTATCTAGGGTTTCTACCAGTTCAAGACTCCCATGTTAGCCTACACACTTGGCCTCTAAAAATTCACTTAATTTTCAGGTGTCTTCTTCTTATGTACTTTTATGACTGCTACCTCCTTCTTCTATGATCTGCCAAAGTTAAAATAGTTGATATGTTTCCACTGTCCTCAGAGTAGCTGATCATCACCCTTTGGAATTCAGTTTACCTGCTGCCTTGCAATCTCAGTGTTTCTCATAAGTTCAAAAATGTATAATTTTGTATATTGCCTGGATTTCTCTCATTGTTAGTTAAAGTGAGAGTGACCTTGTTGTGTAGTTTTCCACATTCTAAGCTAAAGCAAAAGTCATACATATCTAGGAACTATTGACTAGAGCCTGAACAATGTAACTTTTACATTATTGAGTGCTGGATATTGCCTCCCTTTAAAGAAAATAAGAGGTTTTTTTAGTTAGGTAGTTACCAGACTTCTCAATTATCTGGATCCTTCTGAAGCTCATCTTAAGCTCTGTTACTATGAGTTAAAAACAGGCTGCAAGGGCTTTCCTGGTGGCGCAGTGGTTGAGAGTCCACCTGCGGATGCAGGGGACACGGGTTCATGCCCCGGTCTGGGAGGATCCCACATGCCACAGAGCTGCTGGGCCCGTGAGCCATGGCCACTGGGCCTGTGAGTCCGGAGCCTGTGCTCCGCAACGGGAGAGGCAACAACAGTGAGAGGCCTGCGTACCGCAAAAAAAAAACAAAACAAACAAACAAAAAAAACCAGGCTGGAAGCCAGGAATAATTCAAGTTTACTAAGGCAAAGTCTTTATTGTGTGTCCACTAAATGCACCAGGCGTTCAGGGAGGATTCTCCACCTTGACTAGTCATAACTAGAATGTCTCTCAGCCTAGTATGAGCTGTGAGAATTGTTCAGCTTGTATCTCTGAAGTCATTCTTTGCCTATGCTAATGGGGTTTCATCCTACTTACGTGCAGCTCAGTATTGGACGACAGATGCAAGGAGAAATTCAACTAGTTTTTAGAGTTATTCTTTCTGTATACCTTCCTTCTCTCTGTCACTCTACCTGTGAAACTACAGGTGTATCTGCTTTCTCAGTCTCTGTCTCAATTCCGTGAGGCTGCTATCCTGTACTGTTTTCTAGAGACTACCTCCTGGCAGAAAGCCAATGAAATTGTAGGGGTCACCAGGGATCATAAGTGGATCTATTTCTCTAAGGGATTATAGTCATGTGTTTCCTATTGTTTGAAGACTGGGATAAGTTGGGTTTTTTTAAGTGTATTTTTCCAGTTTTATAGTTGTTTATAGAGGGGCATATGAATGGTACCAGTAACTCCATCATGTCAACAAGTAGAAGACTTTTAAACGTTGTTATGCACAAAAATTTGCCCCCTCTGTTGAAATTTGCTTGAGAGAATACGTAAATGTTTTGAGAGCCTGTTTGACCTTGTGGGTCAGCCTAGACTTCAAAATCAGTCTCACATATTCTGATGAAGTGACTATTACACATGCTTTGGTTTAATGGGAATCTCCTCAAATTCAGATAAAGTATGAATTGGCAAATGAATGTCATGTTATGTAGATTTTTATTTCAGAAATATTAAATGTGTTTTGCTTAATTTTTAGATTTGCAAATGCTGCCACTTTATTTTCTAAAGGTTATACAACTCTTTATTATTTATAACTTTTAATTTTTTTTTCCATATAGCAATGCAAAATTCTTTTGATATTTGTCTTTTGGGATTGGCCTACAAAGATGAATATATTTTCTCTACTTCATAATGCTATATAACTATTAGTTTTGCATGAAAATGTAATGGCATAAAGCCACTCATCATTTAAAAAGTAAAGTCTGGCTCATGCAGGAAATGCACTTACCATATTAAAATGTCCTTTAAGGCATTACTTAATCAAAATAATTGAACATATGGAGAAACAAATCTTAGCACTTTAATTTAATTGTTACAGAAAATACTATATTAACTGCTGATCCTTTGAGAAATTCAGAACAAGAGAAAATATTGCCTCTTCATAAAAGCACTGGCAACTTCCTATTGAGTTGGGAAAGGCAGTATACACACCTATCAAACAAGCATCAATTTATTGGATCATTACATAAAAGGCAATAGTTATTGGAAGAGAGTGGTACTTTATCCATTTCAATTTGAAGCAAGCCATAGTATAACAAATTAAAAAGAAAAAATTAGGTAATTGATATCTAGTAAAAGTTTTTAAAAGTTCCATATTTTAGAATATAGCTATTCAATAAACTAAAGTATGAAGTCAATATATCTCTTATAAATTAGATTAGTATAGCATGACCATATGGATACCATAAAGACTGAAATGTATTCTTTCACTCTGAAGACAAGTTTGTTTAAAAGTTTCATTAGTGCCAGTATGGATGTGGGTATGTTTTTTATTTAATGCAAATGGATACTTTTCACAAATTTTATTATTTTCTTCATATCATAAACTAAACACAAGTGACCACAAGTAATGTGTTATAAATTCCCACAGGTCATTTAGCATTTCTTCATTCATTATCCTGAGTAAAATTTTGAATGGAATAGAACTCTACACTATGCAAGATGTGAATTTTTTCCAAATAGGTTTTGCTACATAACACAAAATTTATATTAAAACTTTATTCTTAACATAATAATACGTGATTCTCTGTGTTCCAGAATAAATTATAATGTGGGAGATTCAATTTTTTAAAAATTCTGTTATTGATTTTGTGATTTAGAAAGGAACAAAGGAAAAAAGGATTGGAAAATGGTAGTGCAGTTTCTCAGTTAGGAATTTTGACAACTATCTACTGCCAGCTGCCAGTAATAGTCTTATTATCCTCAGGTTATCCAATTATAAATGTCTGCCTCACCTTTCACTGGCATTAGGTAAGTATGTAAGTATGTAAGTATTATGTAAGTATGCATGACTAATGCACAGGGACATAGGGTCACAATTTGTTTTTTACATAGCCCATTCTATGAGACTGTCCCTAGCAACCTAGTATTTCCACCAAAAATATTTGGATTATATTTTTTCTATTTAAAAGTTCACCCAAGGATAGCAATCAAATTGGTCAAAGAAACCTCAATGGAAAGATTTTTTAAAGGTCATGCATTTTATGATTTGAATCTAGTCTCAGAGCTTTGTACCCAAGAAACAATTTTGAGAAAAAGATCTTCAATAAATATTAGATACAGCCAGTATATTCAATCTAGACTAAAACAAATCATTAGGTATGTTTTTCTTTTTACATATTTCTGTAAACATTATTTACTGATGAATTGATGGAGTTAATAACTGAGAGTATATTTCCTTAATGCCCATAAACAAAGTTTTGTTAAATTAACAACCCACAGATAACAAACAATTCTAATCTGCTAAAATTTACATGCAATGCCCCATTTATTGGTCTCAACCAGCCTATTGGTTATGTATTATTATTATCATCATTATTATTAATATTATTGTTAATTTTTTTTTTTTCAGTACGCGGGCCTCTCACTGTTGTGGCCTCTCCCATTGCGGAGCACAGGCTCCGGACGCGCAGGCTCAGCGGCCATGGCTCACGGGCCCAGCTGCTCCGCGGCACGCGGGATCTTCCCAGACCAGGGCACGAACCCGTGTCTCCTGCATCGGCAGGCGGACTCTCAACCACTGCGCCACCAGGGAAGCCCTATTGTTAATATTTTAAAGATTAAGAGATAGAAGTTTAGAAAAGTTCAACTTGAGGAAAATTACATTTAGTTAGTGACTAAATCCAAGTCTGTCCGATGGCCAAGACTTGCTCTTAATCCTTATACTATATTACATTTGGTTTTTCCACAATGCTAATATTTTGCTGAATTAAACTAGTATAAATTGCTAAGTGACACAGAGTAGATGTTCAATTCTGAATATAATATTAGTTGCTTTGCACTCTGTTATTTCACTTACTGGATTCATGTACATTAAAAAAAGGTCATGTCTGCTCTTAGATAGGTATATTATGAATAACTTACATGGACAAAAAGTACCAACTAAGAGTGTATCATGACACTTCTTTAGCTCAAGAGTTATTGAAAATCAATATTTGTTTTAAAACAAAACACTGATTATCCACCAATATAATTTCGAAATAAAGTGTAAAAATAAGAAATAACTATTTTTGCTCATGTAGTAGTTCTCTTATGACATAGTATTTAAGGTACATTGTAGATTCTTTTTTAGATGCATATGTTAGATACCCTTGACATGTTATTTCTATTTTTGAGTAATGTTTTAATTAGAGGATGGTCATGCATCCTTTCTATGCATCATGTACTGATAATAATAAATTAGAAATAATAGTCTGCTTGAAACCCCATTTGATAAAACCTTTAGAATTTATTAATTATTAATTCTGAAAATTTTATTCTGATTGGTGAATCATATTATATTTTATTATGACATTGTTGTGAAATTCTAGTTTATGAATTGGAGTTCATTACTGTGGCAATTTCAGTGTCCTTTCTAAGTGTCCTTTATCTCTTCACAAAATGTGTACACAATACTGGACTTTCATTTGATCTCACTGTTCATATTTTATTCTCTTTTAAACTGCCTTACTTACATAAATCATTCTCCTTAGATTGGATATTAGTAATTTCGTATAAGACAGGAACCATTTGATGAGCAATTCAATCTTGTTGTTGCAAGGTTAAAAAAGGCAGGTGTCTTAGAAGTCTGTCTGAACTAACTTAAATGATCTCATTTCAAGTGTGACCCAATCAAGGCTCTTCTATGCTACTAGGTATCAAAATTCCAATGCTTAATATTTGTTCAGAAAATACAAATATTACTGTTTTCTTTGGTTCTTGCAGTCAAATGTGCATCTATTATCCTTGGTATCTCTACCTATTGGTGTAAATTGGCATGCTTTAATGAAAAAGATAAAAATTCTAAACACAGAGTAGCTACAACATTATAAAAAGGTAAAAGTATAGAATATATTTACAACAAATATAGAAATAAGAGGAAAACTTGGTAACAATAATTATAAAGTTTGAAGTCAAAAAGTAATTGACTTGGGCTTCCCTGGTGGCGCAGTGGTTGAGAGTCCACCTGCCGATGCAGGGGACGCGGGTTCATGCCCCGGTCCAGGAAGATCCCACATGCCACAGAGCGGCTGGGCCCATGAGCCATGGCCGCTGAGCCTGTGCATCCGGAGCCTGTGCTCTGCAACAGGAGAGACCACAACAGTGAGAGGCCCGCATACCGCAAAAAAAAAAAGTTATTGACTTAAGCTAAAATACTTTTTAATAGTTTGATGATATTGTACAATTATTAATACTTTTTAAAGCAATTCTTGGGAATTCCCTGGCAGTCCAGTGGTTAGGACTCCACACTACCACTGCTGAAGGCCCAGGTTCAATCCCTGGTCGGGGAACTAAATTCCCACAAGCTGTGTAGAGTGGCCAAATAAATAAAACTATCTTAAAAAATAATAATAAAATAAAGCAATTCTTTCTTTATCTGTAAAATAGGTCTAATAGTAGCTACCATATAGGCTTTGTTTAGCAAGAAACACCTGCTTACCCCTCCAGGGAAGAAACTCCACTGCATAGAGGAATACAAAGGGCATGACAATGCCTGCTACCAGGAGCAGCAGTCCAAGGATATCAACACACTACAAGTGTCAGAGTTGTCAAGAAAGACATAAATGCAGACACTAGAAAGCATAACACTTTACTAACATAAAGAAGGGACAGAGCAAGATCAGCTTCAATAGTTAGTGTCAGTAGCCCATGGTCAGTGGGTTTCACCCAGCAACTGACAGAGAGATGGTTTGCATGTACCTCTCATGTGCTGGAGGCAAAGGATGTTTTCCCTCCTCTCTGGGAACAGATATAGCAGTGGAGTTGGCCAGGTATCATGTGATGCACTTACCTTAAGCAGAACAAAGAAGTATACATCAAAGCCAGAACTGGAAAAGATATTCTCAAACAAGGGTATGTGATTTGTACAAGCTGTGAGGGCTCCTTACTTCCATGTAAAAAATGTTTCAGGCTTAAGACAGCTCTTACACAACCATACAAGGGTGGGCAGGCTGTGCAAGTCTGCTTATTCCAATAGGCTTCATTTGAATATTAATTAAAATAATGTATGGGATAGTTAAAATATGATAATAAATGGATAAACATATCATACTCCTGCATATGAAAAAAATATATGTTGTACACATGCTTGAATTAATTTATAGTTCATGGAATTTAAAATAAAATACTAGTAGGATTTCTTTTTTAACTCAGAAAAATGCTCTTAAAATTATATTACTAAAAAAAAATACCAAAGATATTATAACATATTTCTAAAAGAAAAAAAAAAAGACTGGTCATGACAAAACATCAGTAATAGCTTAAGAATAATGAAAACAATTAAATGAATCAATTTCTGCAGGAATGCAATATGTATGAATAAAAAAGACAGCGTCAAATACTACTAAGAGAATAGAAGTATCATTCAATGAATAAATATTTAGTCAATTTAAAACCTGATTTCATACATTATATCAAAGTAAATTTGAGATTTATCAGTTTAGTGAAAGTTTTTAAAAGATTTAAAACTTTAAAAATTGAATTAGACATATCAAATTTAGTAGGTGGGCATAACGTTATAATCTAAAAGCTTTTGAATAGCAATAATATAAATAAAATGTTTTAAATGGGAAGAAGTAAATATTGTATACAACCAAAATTTATTCAAATTAGCTCTATCCTGACGAGTATATATGAGAAACAAAGAGAAATATCAAATGAATAGAAAATGAAACAAAAACAATCTGTAGCACAAAGACAGAAAAGAATAACTCACAATAAAGAGCAGAATACAGTTGACTTTTGAACAACATGGGTGTGAAGTGCAAGGGTCTACTCACTAGTGGAGTTTTTTCAGTAAACATAGTACTATGTTTATGACCCACAATAGGTGGAATCCATGCATACTGAATGGGCTGATAAGAGAGTTGATTATGGGGTTTGAACAACTAGCGATTTTGGCAAACCAGGTGGGTCCTGAAACAAATCCCCAGCAGATACTGAGGGACAACTTTATTAAAATTTGAAAATTATTTAACTTGAAAATTAATAAGTGTAACTAATATTGAGTGCTTTATTAATGCTTAGTTTAATGCAAATGACTTAGCAGGATTGATCTTGTTTAATTATCAGGAAAACATAGTATGTTATTTTCTACTGTTTAAGAAAACAACATCTCAAAACAGAATATAGTGAAGCTATGGTCATTGTAAATTAACCTTGCAAGAAATAATGCTAAACACAGAATCAACTACTGAAAGTGTTGTTTTTCATGGAGCTAAGTTTTCACAGTATATCTTTGTGGTAAAGAGCATGAGCTCTGATGTCTGATTGCCTGATATTGTATCTGAGTTTGCCGTACATTTGTTCTATGATCACAAGAGATATAACCTCTCTGTGTCTCTGTCCTCATATCAATTAAGTGGGAACAGTAAGACTATCTACCTTATAGGGTTCATGTGATAATAAATAAATCAAAACACATGAAGTTCTAACACCATGCCAGGCATGACATAAGTCCCAACTAGTTCTTTCCTGTGTGTAAAACAGAGAAAGAACTAAAATACGAATGGCACACATATATGTAACAGAAACATTATTAATTTTATAATTAAAGCACATACATATATAAATGTATACAATTAAAATTTATACATGTAACTATATACTAAATAATTTACTTTAGTTCAAGAAATTAAAACTATTTCACCAAGTTGTAGTTAATTTCTTATTTATATATTTGAAAGAAAAAAGAAAAACAATTAGGAACTTACATCACAGTCCTCAGAAAAAGAGTCATTGATAAAAATTTTGTTTCTAAAATACTCTGGTTACTTTTTGTTAATTCTGTTGTATAATTCAGAAGCTCTGATTATCCAACTGGGCATACAATAATACAACTCAGTTGAATTCTGACACCAATTCTTGAAGTTAGTGTCAGACTCCATGGTAAAGAGTTCATGGACTGTAAGAATTAACATTGTTAAAATATCCATACTACCCAAAATAATCTACAGATTCAACATAATCACTATCAAAATTCCAATGGCATTCTTCACAGAAGCAGAAAAAATGATCCTAAAATTTCTATGAAACCACAAAAGACCCTCAATAACCAAAGCAATCTTGAGAAAGAGCAAAGGAAGAGGCATTTCACCTTCTGAATTCACACTATATTACAAAGCTCTAGTAATCAAAACAGTATGGTACTGGCAAAAAACAGGCACACAGACAAATGACACAAGATCAAGAGCCCAGAAATAAACCCACATATATAGTCAACTGATATTTGACAAGGGAGTCAAGAATATACAATGCAGAAAGGATAATCTCTTCAGTAAATGATATTGGGAAAACTGAATAACCACATGCAAAAGAATGAAATGACACCTATCTTACACGACTCACAAAAATTAACTTGAAGTGGATTAAAACTTAAAGATAAGACCTGAACCCATAAAACTCATGGAAGAAGACACAGGGAAAAAGTTCCTTGACATTGGTCTTCACAGTGGCTTTTTGATTTGACACCAAAAGAACAAGCAACAAATGCAAAAATAAGTGGGACTACATCAAGCTAAAAGGCTTCTGTACAAGAAGAGAAACAATCAATAAAATGAAAAGGAAACCTACAGAATGGGAGCTGACATTGGCAAGCTATATATCTGATGTGGGACTAATGTCCAAAATATACTAGAAACTCAATAGTTAAAGAAAATACAATTAAAATAACCCAATTTTTTAAAATGGGCAAATGAACTGAATAAACACTTTTCCAAAAAAGATATACAAATGATCGACAGGTATATAAAAAAAGTGCTGAATATCACTAATCATTAGGGAAATGAAAAGCAAAACTGCAATGAAATATCACCTCACACATGTTGGAATGACTGTTATCAAAAAGATAAACAATAACAAGGGATGAAGAGTATTTGGAGAAAATGGAATGCTTGTACACACAATTGATGAGAATATAAATTTCTACAGTCACTAAGAAAAGCTATGAAGATTCATCAAAAAAAACCCAAGAAACAATAGAACACCATGTGATCCAGCAATCCCACCTCTGAGTATACATCCTAAGGAAATGAGATCCGTGTCTGAAAAAGATATCTGCACTCTCATGTTCATAGCAACATTATTCACAATAGCCAAGATATGGAAACAACTTAGTTGCCCACTGATGGATGAATGGATAAGAAAATGTGGTGTGTATATAGCGGAATGCTATTGAGCCATTAAAAAAAAAAAAAAAAGGAATCTTGTCATTTACAAAAACATGGATGAACGTGGAGGATATTTGCTAAGTGAAATAAGCCAGACATAGAAAAATAGTGCATTGATTAACTTATATGTGAAATCTGAAAAAGTTAAACTCCTAGAAAGAGATTAGACTGGTGGTTGTCAGGGACTGGGAGAAAAGGAGAAGATAGGGAGCTCTTGATCATCAGGTACAATCTTTCAGTTATAAGATGAATAATTTCTGGGAATCTGATGTATAGCATGGACACTATAATTAATAATACTGTATTTTATACTTTTATTTGCTAAGAGAGTAGATCTTATGTGTTCTCAACACATGCAAACACACATACAGAGATCCTGGAAATGAAAATTAGCTTGATTGTGGCAATCATTTTATAATCTATACATATATCAAACTATCACATTGTATACCTTTAATAAACTCAATTTTTATTTGAAAATTATACCTTGGTAAAACTGAAAAAAAATCAAGGAGGAAAAATAAGATATTTATCCTCACTCTGTATAGTCAACATTTGACTGGAGTTACTAGTCAGTAAAATCATACAAAAAGAAAGAAACTAAAGGGAAAAAAAAGAAATGGTAAGGGAAGAAGAGGGGATGGAATGAAAAACAACATAAAACCAAACAAGTATATATATGGGAAGGAAAAATGTAAAAATTAGTTTATTTGTAAAAGACACCTTCAAATACCTTAAAAGTCTTTAAAAAATGTTCAAAATTGCTTTAGAAATAAGTGAATTATCAAGATCACAAGATGTAAGATCAATATACAAAATTCAAGTATAGTTTAATACAGCTCAAAAAAGAAATTAAAAATTTAAGTTTACATTTCCACTAAGACCAGGAACAAGACAAGGTTGCCCATTCTCACCACTATTATTCAACATAGTTTTGGAAGTTTTAGCCACAGCAATCACAGAAGAAAAGGAAATAAAAGGAATCCAAATCGGAAAAGAAGAAGTAAAGCTGTCACTGTTTGCAGATGACGTGATACTATACATAGAGAATCCTAAAGATGCTACCAGAAAACTACTAGAGCTAATCAATGAATTTGGTAAAGTAGCAGGATACAAAATTAATGCACAGAAATCTCTGGTATTCCTATACACTAATGATGAAAAATCTGAAAGTGAAATTAAGAAAACACTCCAATTTACCATTGCAACAAAAAGAATAAAATATCTAGGAATAAACCCACCTAAGGAGACAAAAGCCCTGTATGCAGAAAATTATAAGACTCTGATGAAAGAAATTAAAGATGATACAAATAGATGGAGAGATATACCATGTTCTTGGATTGGAAGAATCAACATTGTGAAAATGACTCTACTACCCAAAGCAATCTACAGATTCAATGCAATCCCTATCAAACTACCAATGGCATTTTTCACAGAACTAGAGCAAAAAATTTCACAATTTGTATGGAAACACAAAAGACCCCGAATAGCCAAAGCAATCTTGAGAACGAAAAATGGAGCTGGAGGAATCAGACTCCCTGACTTCAGACTATACTACAAAGTTACAGTAATCAAGACAGTATGGTACTGGCACAAAAACAGAAATATAGATCAATGGAACAGGATAGAAAGCCCAGAGATAAACTCACGCACATATGGTCACCTTATCTTTGATAAAGGAGGCAAGAATATACAGTGGAGAAAAGAAAGCCTCTTGAATAAGTGGTGCTGGGAAAACTGGACAGGTACATGTAAAAGTATGAAATTAGAACACTCCCTAACACCATACACAAAAATAAACTCGAAATGGATTAAAGACCTAAATGTAAGGCCAGACACTATCAAACTCTTAGAGAAAAACATAGGCAGAACACTCCATGACATAAATCACAGCAAGATCCTTTTTGACCCACCTCCTAGAGAAATGGAAATAAAAACAAAAATAAACAAATGGGACCAAATGAAACTTAAAAGGTTTTGCACAGCAAAGGAAATCTTAAACAAGACCAAAAGAGAGCCCTCAGAATGGGAGAACATATTTGCAAATGAAGCAACTGACAAAGGATTAATCTCCAAAATTTACAAGCAGCTCATGCAGCTCAATAACACAAAACCAAACAATCCAGTCCAAAAATGGGCAGAAGACCTAAATAGACATTTCTCCAAAGAAGATATACAGACTGCCAACAAACACATGAAAGAGTGTTCAACATCATTAATCATTAGAGAAATGCACATCAAAACAACAATGAGATATCATCTCACACCAGTCAGAATGGCCATCATCAAAAAATCTAGAAACAATAAATGCTGGAGAGGGTGTGGAGAAAAGGGAACCCTCTTGCACTGTTCGTGGGAATGTAAATTGATACAGCCACTGTGGAGAACAGTATGGAGGTTCCTTCAAAAACTACAAATAGAACTACCATACGACCCAGCAATCCCATTACTGGGCATATAACCTGAGAAAACCATAATTCAAAAAGAGTCATGTACCAAAATGTTCATTGCAGCTCTATTTACAATAGCCAGGACATGGAAGCAACCTAAGTGTCAATCATCGGATGAATGGATAAAGAAGATGTGGCACATATATACAATGGAATATTACTCTGCTATAAAAAGAAACGAAATTGAGGTATTTGTAGTGAGGTGGATGGACCTAGAGTCTGTCATACAGAGTGAGGTAAGTCAGAAAGAGACAAACAAATACCGTATACTAACACATATATATGGAATCTAAGAAAAAAAAAAGGTCATGAAGAACCTAGGGGTAAGATGGGAATAAAGACACAGACCTAGTAGAGCATGGACTTGAGGATATGGGGAGGGGGAAGGGTAAGCTGTGACAAAGTGAGAGAGTGGCATGGACATATATACACTACCAAACATAAAATAGATAGCTAGTGGGAAGCAGCCGCATAGCACAGGGAGATCAACTCAGTGGTTTGTGACCACCTAGAGGGGTGGGATAGGGAGGGTGGTAGGGAGGGAGACGCAAGAGGGAAGAGATATGGGAACATATGTATATGTATAACTGATTCACTTTGTTATAAAGCAGAAACTAACACACCATTGTAAAGCAATTATACTCCAATAAAGATGTTAAAAAAATTAAGTTCAAAAGTATAATTTAAAATTAGCATTAAAATATGTGGCCTTAAATTTAACAAACTATATACAAGTACAGTACATTGAAAGTTACAAAGCATTGTCTAGAGTAAATGAAGAAAGGCCTTAGTAAATGTGGAAATGTCTTTTCATAGATCAGAAAACAAAAAGATAAAAATGTCACCTGTTAAATTCATCTATACATTCAGTGTAATCCCAATCAAAATACTTTGTCAAAACAAACTTTTTCTAAAATTCATAATGTGTATTTATTCTGATGCCCATATATATTATATAGATAGATAGATATAGATATATAGACATCAGAATATATAGTTACCTACCTCTGGGAATACTGTAGATTTGCTGGAAAGGGGCAAAAGGGACATTCTGGGGTGATATAAATATTTTATATGTTAAATGTGGTATGTTTACATGATAGCTGGATACTAACAATATTCATAGGATTAATTAAATTGTATTTTGTGGGAAAAATGAAGAACAACATTTAAAACTAATTAAAATAAAAATGCATTTTTTCCATCTGATGTATAGCTCTAATATCAAAAAACATTCTTTCAGCTAGGTATTAATAAGTAAGATAAAAATGTATAATAAATGATATTTTTAAAAAACGATTCAAAGCAAATGATTTTGTTTGCATTTGACAGTGGTAGAATGATCAATGTTACATTACAATTTCTGCTCGTACATTTGTCTTCATTGGTAAAATGAGGACTGTCAGAGATTGAGAATCAAGCTCATAGCAAATTTAATGTGACTTGCTTTATCTCTGTTCTTAGCAGTGTTTTACGAGATGAAATATTAAATGTACAGAGCACATGTAGATTTTCCTTGTTAATAATAAAACGTTTGTAATTCCTTGTTTGCTTTTTTTAATGTTGACAAGATCATGAAGTAGACACAACCTGAGAAAAGGGAACTATAGTCTCAACAATAAAGTCATAAATGACTTCTTTTAATCACAGTAGCTTTGAATATCTTGAAATTTAAATTAGAGTTGTGAGTTATCAATTATCATTAAGACAGAGAGAGAGCTATTATGAGTCCAAAAATATAATATTATGAAATATTACAAAACACATTCAAATTGTGCAAATTTTATTGTATTTCCTTTAATCACTGAGAAAGCATACAATTACACATAATGATAAATTTAGTGTAATTTATAAAAGTAAAAAAAAATTCTGCAATATTTTCTGCAATAATTATACTTATCCATATATTACCAATTCATTACATTGTTTGGTCTAATATATACATGATCATGATTTATCTCTGAACCTCAGTATTGTTTAAATTTTTAAAAAATATTGCCCATTGCTACTGCCTTTGTAGAGGTTTTGCTAAAATAAATTGTATTTTAAAAATCAAAGAACTATAATGACTTAAGAACATTTGTTTCATTTGACATTCTTTTTAATAGAACTTATGTGAAAGACATGTTTATAACATAATTAGTATTTTTCATAAAATAAAGACATCTGTATATGTATATACTATGGAATAAAAAATAATTAATTATGAATGCCTTTATTTTGTGACTCACTAAAATATAATTGTCTGTTAAATGGACAGTAATCCAAAATAATGATTAAATTTAGTTATCACTATTATTTTACCAACTTTCAGTTATATGAAAATGAGTATGTGATTGAGTATATTGAAAAAGAGTAGATACATGTATATGTAATAACTTAATCAGTTTGCTGTATACTTGAAATTAACATATCATTGTTAATCAACTATACACGAAAATAAAAAATTTAAAAATAAAAATGTCTTACAATGGAATAAGAGTCTGATAAATAAAGAACTAAAAATCGATCATCTTATCAATAACTGTAAATAAAATTTGTTCAAAATTATAAAAACCAAAATAAAATAAAATAAAATACATGCTGAAAGCTTATCATATTTGGCAAATAAACCAAGCCAAATAAACTTAGATTCAAGAAATTCAGAAAATTCCAAACAGGATACCTCAAAGAAATATATACCCAGAGCATCATAATCAAAAAGATAAAGATAAAAGACAAAGAAAAATTATTGAAAGCAGTTATAAAACCACAATATACTACTTATGGGGGAATGATTATTTGAATGACTGCATTTTTTATCAGAACCCATGAAGGCCAAAAGTAACATTCTTATATATTCAAATGAAAAAAAACTTATCCAGAATGTTATATTTAGTAAAAGTACCTTTCAGGAATGAGGCTGAATAAAATAAAAAGTAAGAAAATTCTATGGCAGCAGATGTGCGCTAAAGGAATTGCCGAAATAAATTCTTCAAAAAGGAAAACAAAACCAGAAGGAAACTTGGCACACTAAACATGAAGAAAGGGCAAATGAAATGGTATATATCTGGCTAAATCTGATAAGGTGTTCCTTTCTCTTGATGGCTTTGAAGTATGTTTGTTGATTAAAAATAAATTTAAAAATATTTGATGGGTTTGTCAATATACAAGGATGTAATACATAAAGCAACTGCAACATTAAGCAGTGTAAAGAGATCTATATGATGGTAATGTTTCTACACTCCATTTCAAGCATTAAAATGTTGATTCTAAGTAGACAGAGGTTAATTATGTAGGCTGTGATCTATTTATAAACTACAAAAACCAAGCAACAATATATAAAAATATGAACAAAAAGATAATAAAAACATAATATATTAATTAAAGTGAAATGCTAAAAATGTTCATATACTGAAAAGATGACAGGAAAGGGAAAAAGAAAACTGAAAAAGAGAGAAGAAACTGGAAGTGAAAAATATAATGGTAAACATAAATCAAAAGATATTAATAATATAATAATCATAAATGGTTTAAACATATTAAAGTGAGAAAATGACAGACTGGATTTAAAAAAAAGATCCAAATACATGCTATTTAAGGAAACTCACTTCAAATATAATGCTATAGGTAAGAAAAAAGTAAAAGGATGGGAAGTCCTATACCATGCAAACACCAATTAAAAAAAAAAAAGGCTGAAATAGCTACATAAATGTCAGACAAAAAGACTTGAGAGCAAAGTAAATCACAAATGAAAAAGAAGGTAATTGAATAATGATAATGATATATTGATATCGTTGATATAATTATGTTTTTTAAGATCAATATATTAACACACTGCTAGTAAGATGGACAAAGGAAAAATGAGAGAAGACAGTAACTAGCAATATCAGGAATGAAGGAGAAAATATTGCTACCAATAGTTCAGACATTAAAACATAACTTTAGGGCTTCCCTGGTGGCACAGTGGTTGAGAGTCCGCCTGCCGATGCGGGGGACACGGGTTCATGCCCTGGTCGGGGAAGATCCCACATGCCGCGGAGCGGCTGGGCCCGTAAGCCATGGCCACTGAGCCTGCGCATCCGGAGCCTGTGCTCCACAACGGGAGAGGCCACAACAGTGAGAGGCCCGCGTACCGCAAAACAAACCAACAAACAAAAAACCTAACTTTATATAAGTTTTAGTAGATTTGCTTTTTGAGAAGTTTCACTATTTCTACTAATTTTAAAAATTTCTTTCATGTTTTCATTTACTATTCTTTTTAATGTCTGAAATGTTGATAGTGATATTTTCAAATCATTACATTGTACACCTTAATTTTACACAAGATTATAATGTATCTCAATTAAGCTGAGAAAAAAGCGATAACTGAAAGAGTCCTATAACTTTTAAATAAATTTATTTTGTAGTTAAAAATATTTTTTCAAATATTAAGTCTACAACTCCAAAAGCACAATCCATGAAAGAAATAATGGCAAGCAAGATTAAATTAAAATTAAAAACTTCTCCTCTGTGAAAGACAATATCAAGAGAATAAGAAAACCAGCCACAGGCTTAAAAAAATATTTGCAAAAGACATGTTTGATATAGAACAGTTATCTTAAATATCCAAATAAGTCTTAAAACTCAACCATAAGAAAATAAACAACTTGATTAAAAAATGGGCCAAAAACCTTAATAATATCTCACCAAAGAAGATATACAGATGGCAAATAAGCATATGAAAAGATGCTCCACATCATATGTCATTAGGGAAGTGCAAATTAAAACAACAATGAGATACTATTACACACTTATTAGCATGGCCAGAATCTGGAATACTGACAACACCAAATGCTGACAAGATAGTGAACAACAGAAATTCTCATGCATTGCCAGTGGGAATGCAAAATGGTACAGCCATTTGGTAGGTTGTTTGGTAGATAGTTTGACAGTTTCCTAGAAAACAATACATACTTTTACCATACAATCCAGGAATTGCTTTCTTGATATTGCATTCCTTGGGGTTGAAAACTTATATTCACAAGAAAACCTGCATATGGATGTTTAGAGCAGCTTTATTCAGAATTTTCAAAACTTGGAAGCAACCAAAAGGTCCTTGTAAACTGGTTCATCCAGACAATAGAATAATATTCAGAACTAAAGAGAAATAAGTTATCAAGCCACAAAAAGACATGGAGGAAACTTAAATATATATTACTAAGTAAAATAAACCAATCTGAAAAGGCTATACACTGTATGATTCCAATTATATGACATTCTGGAAAAGGTAAAAATATGGAGTTTGTAAAAAATCAGCAGTTGCCAGGGGTTGGGAGTAGGAGATAAGTAGACAGATCCCAGGGGACTTTCGGGGCACTGAAAACACTGTATGATACCATAATAATGGACATATATCATTATACATTTGTCCAACTCCATAGCATGCACAAAACCAAGAGTTAATCCTAACATAAACTATGGACTCTGAGTGATTGTGACCTGTCAACGTAGAATTATTAATTGTAACAAATGTACCCCTCTGGTGGGGGATGTTGATAATGGGAGAGTTGCTATGTATGTGTGGGAACAGGGGGTAAATGGGAAATCTTTGTATTTTCCCTTCAATTTGGTTGTGAACCTAAAACTGCTCTAAAAATAAAAATTTAAAAATTAAAAAAATTAAGGCCTGGAAATATTCCGTGATGAATTATATGAAATAGTTAAAGTCAACACTGATTTTACACCATTTCTTTTGGAAAACAAAAAGGAGCAAACACTTTCCAACTCACTTTCTGAAGCTGGCCTTACACTGACATCAAAACCAAAACAAAAAAAGAAAAGAAAAAGAAAACTGAAGACAAGTATGCCTCATAAATATAGATGTAAAAACCATCAGTAAAATTTTAGCAAATCAAAGGTTAAATACATCATGGCCAAGTAGGGTCTATACTGGGAATGGAAGGTTGGTTTCTTATATGAAAGTAAATCAATACAATCCTCCACTTCTTAAAGAAGAAAAATCACAGTATCATATTAACTGATGAAGAAATAAAAAATATATATATTTAGTAAAATTCACCTTATGTCAATAACAATAACTCTCTGCATACTGAGGGTAGAGGGGACATTCTCTATCTAATAAAGGATATCTACAAAACAAAGCAAAATAACAAAACAACTACAGGTAACATTATATTGAACAGTGGAAGACTGAATGCAACCACCACCCCCCACCATTAGGAACAAAGTACATACATCTTCTCTCAACATTCTGATTCAGCATCACATTGGAAGACCTACACAGTTCAATAAGACAAAAAATCTAAAATAAAATGAAGGATAAAAATTGCCACTATTTGCATATGATATGATTGTCTACATAGAAAATCCCAAAGAACCTACAAAAACTCACTACAATAATATATGAGTTTAGAAAAGTTGTAAGATACAAAGTCAATAAAACAAACAAATCAATTATATTTCTATAAACTAGGAAGAAACAATTAAATATCAAAATTTAAAAAATTCATTTATAATAGCTCCAAAGAAATAAAGTAATTAAGTCTAATAAAATCTGTGTATGATCTGTATGATGAAAACTACAAAATGCAGAGGTAAAAAAAGCACTGGAGAAGATGGCAGTGTAGGAAGATACCAAACTCACCTTCTCCCATGGACACAACACAACAAATCTACAACTACATGTGGAATAATTCCCTTGGAAAGGGACCTGAAAACTGGATGAACAGAGCCTCCACAACAAAGGGTAAAAGGACGGCATTTTGAGATAGGAGAGAAAGAGATATAATCTCACCAGAAAAGAAAAAACAAAAATCAAAAAGCCCAGCAGCAGTGATCCACAATCAGGAGGGATCACAAAAATACAATTTTTTTCCTTGGGGAGGAAGGGATTTGTGATCCACATCAGGCATTCCAGCCCCTATTTCCTGCACGGGAGAAATGAGCTCCCATAGACCTCCCTTAGAAAACCAATGGGAAATATGTCCAGGAAAACTATAGAACTATAGGAAGTGAAAAACCTGCTTTTAAAAGGCTCATGTACAAACTCACTGGACCTAAAAACTAGCACAAAAATGGCAGATTGAAAAGTGCCTAGACCATAGGCTAAGGGGACCCACTTACTAATCTTGAAGCATACGCCAGAGAGGAAGAAACCAGTTAGGATGCTCCCCATCTACTGAGACACTGGTGGGAGCCATTTTTGTGATGTTAAGCCACCTTGTGAATGCAGGCACTTCAGGAACCATTCTGAAATTCTCCCTCTAACCTGTTAGCACTGGTGGGTACACGCAGATGAGAATCCTGCCCATCTGAGACCTCACAGACCACCAAGTGATAGCCCTGCCCACCAGCATGCACAGTAGTCAAGTGCAGGCCTCAAAGACAGGCCAGGGTCCAGCCCTGCCCACCAGCATCTGGCAGCAGCTGTGGCTTAGCCTCACATGTCCAGGGGACAGGCTGCCCACCAGCTCTGCATAGCAGCTATGACTGGACTCCATAGCCAGTCTGCAGGCCAGCTCCACCCACCAGCACACCACAGCAGCAGCCAGAGACCCACCACAACAGAAGGGTACATGCAGCCTATGTAAGGGACACCCCTTGAATACTTGGCACTGGTGGCCAGGCAGGATTGTGCCTCTGAGCCCCACAGCACTTCTCCTAAATAAGGCCACTCCTTTAAGACTGGGAGAGGTAGCCGATTTACTTAATACACAAAAACAAGCATAGGGAATTAGGCAAAATGGGGAGACAGAAAAATATGTTCCAATCAAATGAACAATACAAAAACCACAGAAAAGGAAAAAAATGAAATGGAGATAAGCAATCCACCCAACAAAGAATTTAAAGTAATGGTAATAAAAATGCTGACTGTACTCAGAAGATTGGATAAACACAATGAGCACTTCAACAAAAAGACAGAAAATATTGGGAAATACCAAGCAAAGTCATAAGTAAACTGAAAAATATGTCAGAGGGATTCAATAGCAGACTGGGTGAGGAAGAAGAACAAATCAGCAAGCTGGATGACAAAACAATGGAACTCACCCAGACTGACCAGGAAAATGAAAAAAAGAATTTTAAAAAGTGAAAATAACTTAAGGGACTTTTGGGACAACATCAAATGGAATAACATTCACATTACATGGGTTCCAGAAAAAGAAGAGAGAGTGAAAGCGCTAAAAAAAAATTATTTTAGGAAACAGTGGCTGAAAGATTCCCTAATCTGGGGAAGGAAAGAGATGTCCATGTCCAGGAAGCTCAGAAATTTCCAAATAAGAGGAATCCAAAGAGATACGCATCAGGACACATTATAATTAAAATGGTAAAAGTTAAGCATAAAGAGAGAATCCTAAAAGCAGCAAGAGAAAAACAACTAGTTATCTACAAGGGAAACCCCATACAGTTATCAGCAGATTTTTTTCAGCAGAAACTTTACAGAGCAGAAGGGAGTGGTATGACATATTCAAAGCACTGAAAGAAACAAACAAACAGAAAAACCTTTCAATCAAGAATTCTCTAACCTGCGAGATTATCATTCAGAATTGAAGGAGAGATCAACAGTTTCCCAGATAAGCAAAAGCTAAAAGAGTCCATTAACACTAAACAAGAAATGTTAAGGGACATCTTTAAGCTGAAAAGGAGTGTCACTAAAATTAGTAATGAAAAAATATATGAAAGTAAAAATCTCACTGGAAAAGGTCAATATACAATAAAGGTAGTGGATCAATCACTTATAAAGCAAACACAAAGGTTAATATACAAAAGGAATAAAATTACAATAGTCAGTCAAGGGGTACATAAAATAAAACAATGTAAAATGTGTCATTAAAAGTATAAAACATGGAGGGTAAAAAGATAGAGCTTTGGAATATGTTCAAATCTAAGTTGCTATCAATTAAAGCAAGCTACTATTTACATAGGATGCTATAAGTGAACCTCATGGTAACCACACGGAATCATTTGCTTTACAAAAGAAAATGAGAAGTGAATCTAAACATAACTGTAAAGAGAACTATCAAAAAACAAGGAAAGACAGAAAGAAGATAGGAAAAAAGAACTACAAAAACAGCCAGAAAACAATTAACAAAATAAATATTAAAATATCAATTGACAAGATTAATAGTAAAAAAAGAAAAATAATTTTGAGGAGAATTTCTAGACTTATTTCTTCATGTGAATACAAAATCTTGAATCTCATTAAAACAAAAACTTTCCTTGATGATTAACATTTTTCCAAATATAATAGTGTCATTTGGTCTGTGAAAGAAAAAAGGGTTTAAAGTTTCACACTACCTAAATAAGATGACAGTTCTAATATTTTATGTTTTTTTTCCATCTGTGTACAAACATTGGTGATCAGGGTTCTGAGTATATGCTGTGAAATAACAACTGTAAGACGAATCTAATTTTTTTTTATTCCTTATATCTGATGTGTTAACTTGGATAGCAAAGAAGAGAGAAAAAACAGTTTGCAAATATCAACTGGATATCTTTTCCACTCATCTTTATATTTACAGCTCTGCATTGTGGTTTAGATCAAGTTACTTAAACTTTCTGAATCTTCTATTGAAGTGGTGATAAGCCACCCTCTGCTGAGTCATGGGAATTAAATGAGAAAACATACACAAACATACCTGCTCAAAATACAACATTTAGTGGAACCAGATACATAGAACTCAACAACAAATAGAATAAGTAAATAAATATGAAGACATGATCTAGCATAGAGACAAAATTACAAAGGATTTCAAGGAATTTCCAAGTAGGTTATTTGGTTTGAAAATGGAAAAAATAAAAGAGAATGGAATAACAGTTTCAACATAAATTTTTTAAAATGTGGTATTGTATGTTTACAAGTAATGCAAAAACTTCACAAATAGTCTCCCTGCTTCTATTTCCACATTCTCCTGCCCACCATACACTGAAACAAACCTACAATGCAGTTTTTCACAAAGCAACCAGAGTGAACTTTTAAAAATAAAATCAAGCTTGCCCACACCCCTTCCCATATACTGTTATGGCTACCATTGTGTTCAGGAAAAAACAACAACAAATCAAAACTGTTCTTAATGGCCTATAATTATCTTGAAGATTTGACTATTTTTGTTCCTTTTCACCATTTGTGTCCTTGCTGCTTGTTTTCCAGCCACTACGTCTTCCTTCCTGTTTCCCAGACATGCCAAACCCATTCTTTCTACTGGGCCTCTGAACATGTCCACGTCGGAAAGTTCCCTCCAAGGTTCTTAGTATAGCTGACCCACTATCATCTCTCAGATTTGGGTTTAGGTGGTACCTTCTGAAGGGCTTTCTGACACCCCTGCTTAAATTGACTTCTTCTAGTTACTGTGAATTCACACTTTGTATTTCATTCATATGGTTTAACACCATCTGTAATTGCCTGTTTTTATTTACATTTATGTTTATTATATATCATCCCCATATAAGAATATAAGCTCCATGATGTCTGTCATTAATTTCAGCACTTAGAGGAATGCACATGGAAGAGAGATTTGTAGCATTAATTTTGTGTTGAATCCCATTCACCTCTAATTTTGTAGCTGGTAGCTCAGCATTGAATGACACTGTATATACAAAAAAAAAAAAATCCCTATTTTTAGTAGTGTTTATAATCCAGGAAAAAATAATTAAAATATGCTCAATCAAAAGTTGCTTTCTCTGTAAATATCAAGACTATATTTCTATCTAGTAAAATCTGACTTCAGTGTGAATCTTACCCTATTTAATATATGGTAGCTGACCTAAGGTTATTGATTTTCTTTTCTTATAACCTAAATATGCCCTAAACTCTAAACTTCAGTATTCAAACACACCTATATAACATATTTTGCTTTGCTAAAGAGAGAAGAAAATTCTACAAATTGGTGACACTGAGCTTCTCAGAAATATGATTTCTTTTCAAAATATTCTGCTGATTATACTACCAGTGGTTAAATCAGAAACCAATTCAGGGAATTTGATTCATAGAAAAAATATATCAAATTATTTGCTCAGAATTAACTACCTTTAATTTTTCTTTCTTAAGGTGTTGAAAATGTAATAAAATTTACCAAAGGGAACTAAATCTTTTGGCTTCCTGTGCTCATATTCCTTAGCATAAGTTTCCTAGAGAGACAAGGTCTTTATCCTTCCTTTATGCTCAACACCCTAGATGAATCTCATTTGTCATCTCTTTCAATTTAAACAGGCAACATTGAGGATTCTAAACAATACCTCTGACCCTTGAGAAACAGGATATATAGCAGACCATTAATTAATTGTTTGAAGTGAAGGGATATGGCACATGGAATACCACGCCTCTTTGCTCTATTGCACAGTATACCCACACCACGATGCCCATTTATATTTCTGATGAGTTCCAAAGAGCCAATACCCTTGAGAAACATCATAAGTTAGCAAGTTTGATTGATGTATATTAGGCAATGACTGGTTCTATCTGGAGTATTTCCCTTTTTGCATGAAGGAAAGATGGTCAAAATATGTATCAGACCTTGAATCAAATTAAAGCCCAGAAGATTTCATTGCAATGCTGCTTTTTGTTTCATACATAAATTTACATAAAATTGAATTACTTAAGATTTCATATCTGTTTCAATTTTCTTCCATTCTAGACATTCTCAAATGAAAAGCCGTTTCATAGAACACTGCATTAATTGTTTCAGGACAGTAACACAATCAACTTAAATTATTTTCTAATTTAAGTTCAGGAGAGACACTATTGTTCTTTGTGAATTTTCCCTGGTTATAAATTAATAAATTATTCACACTCATAGTCACTAAAAGAAACATGAAGAGAAAGAGTATTATCAAGAAGCAGCAAAATGATGACTGGGAGGCCTGCCCTCTCCTTTAATATTTCTAGTGATTATTTGACCTTCAATGAAGGGAACTTCCCGTCCATAGAATCATTCCATAAGAATTAATAACTGACACTGAGCAACTGAAAGAGGTATTTTTAAGTCACCTTTTTGGATTGTATTTTGTTATGACACAATTAAGCATTAAGACTATTCATAAGGTCAGTACTTTGCTATATTAAGAAAAATTCAATTTATTAGAAATATTTAAAAGTTTGGGGCTGTTCTTTTTCTTTGTAAATTTATTTATTTATTTGTTTTTATATTTGTCTGTGTTGGGTCTTCATTGCTGTGCGCCGGCTTTCTCTTGTTGCGGCGAGCAGGGGCTACTCTTTGTTGTGGTGTGCAGGCTTCTCATTGTCGTGGCTTCTCTTGTTGCAGAGCATGGGCTCTAGACGTGTGGGCTTTAGTAGTTGTGGCACGCAGTTGCAGTAGTTGTGGCACCCGGGCTTAGTTGCTCCGGGGCATGTGGGATATTCCCGGACCAGGACTTGAACCCATATCCCCTGCATTGGCAGGTGGATTCCCAACCACTACATCACCAGGGAAGCCCTAAGTTAGTTCTTAAACACATTATAGAATGCCACATTAACCCAACTTAATGACCTACATCATGAAAGTCTAGAGATGTGACAGATCTAGGAAAATTGGCTGCCACTCTTAAAGTATAATATTTTTTACTTCTGAATTAATGCTTAAATGCTTTATGCCAATCTACTACACTAATCATGTATGGATGTAGTTGAAATTTAAACATATCCCTATTGGGCGTGTTGTATAAGGAATTCACTATTTTGTCTGTGGCCCATTTGCTGTTCTTTTCCATCTCAATAATTTGATCAATTTCTATTGAGTATTAGGAATTAACTGTTAAAAGTTCTCAGAGATTTCATCAATTAATTGTTGCATTTCTTCCTTAGTATTCATTAATACTACTGCAGTACACAGATTTCTCATTTGTTTTGTGTTACATTCTCTCTTACATATACATTAGCCAGACTTTTTCTTTCCCCTATAATAATTATGCATTTCTGAATCTTTCATTTTGATGTTTAGAGACCCCTTAAATTCCTTTTGACGAGATGGATACATGTCTTTTCTGTTAAAACATAACCTAAGGGAGCAAATGTACTTTATTATTATTATTATTCAAAAAGGTTAGTCTTAGGTGCTGCTAGCTCATTATCTGTTTCGTTCCGTTCTGTCCTTCAGTTGAACTGAATAAAAGATGTGTGGAAAGATGAATCTTAAAAAGCAGAATAAGTTATCTTTTCAAGCAAATAGAATTCAGCTCACACTTTACTACAACTCTACAAGATAGTCTAGCATCCAATCTGCTAAGAAATATTTCTCAAATATATTAAGAGCTGAAAGCAATGTTTAAGGTAATATAACTTCCTCACCAGCTATTGCTCACATAGGTAGTACAGGTATCCCAATTAATGGGGGTGAGGGAAGCAAGAATAAAACAAAACACAATAAATAAGCAAACAAACAACAAAAGCCTGGGTAACCTGTATTTGAGGTTTACAGGGCCCAATGCTGAAAATTATAACTCTTGAACCCTCACACCTCCTTCCTCACCGACTAGACACATTACCTTAAGATGATTCAACAGAGCACTCTGTGTTCAATATTCTCAAACAGTGTGTCTTTCTTTCCTTCCAGATTTTGATGAACTCCAAAGCAGTTTTAATGTCGCATTTATCTTTGTAGCCCAGGGGCTTAACAGAGTGCCTTGCTCTTCAAATGCTAATAGAAAGAATGGAAGCAAGGAGGAAAGAAGGATGCACGAAAGGAGGTGGGGAGGGAGAAAGGGCTGGAACAAAGAGATGGGCACAATGGCCTACCTATTTCCCAAAGTGATTGTGAAGGTAAAATGATAAATTGAATGTGAAATGCCTGCAAAAAGAAAATGTTCTAGTAGAGGTCAATATTTATTAATGTTTGCTCTAAGCCAGACACTGTTTAAAATATGTATAACCTATTTAATTCTCACAATACCCTATGAAGTTGCATTATAACCTCCATTTTACAAGTGAGGAAACTGAGTCCCAGGTAGGAAAATAAACTTCCTAAGTTTACAGAGCTATGAAGTAGCAGATCTAAGATTTTAAACAAGTCTGTTTAACAAGAGAACACATTATTTTAATAGCTCCTCTAAAGATTATGGCTGTTGTTTGATTTAATTCTGAGAAAATTATATATCCAAATTAGTTCAACTGAAACTAAGTGATTACAACGGGAATTCATCAAATTTATTTCTGTTTTCCCTTCAAACTTTCTATGATTCAACAAGAAAGAAAAAAGGGGTGACAAAGAGAGAGGAGAAAGAGATAGAGAGATTTCCTGCCTTTGGAGTCCAATTTCATGAACTGTTTATGGCTTCAAATACTTTTTTTGATCATCACAATGTACTCGATACCAAGCCAGCATCATGAAATTAATAGCTACGTCATTGTTTTCTAGAGTATTACTCAAATTAATTCATTTGGTAGTAGGTAGTTTTTTGGAAGAGATCATTTTCAATGAACAAAAGAATGGTTTCAGCATACCCTAAAGAAACTGGAAATACATCACCAACACTAGATAGTTCTGTTCTCTTACTTAGCTATTATAGGTCATATTATTAAACATGATTGTGTAGACTTGTTAAGGTATAAGATGGAAATCTGTACTTAGGTCTCTAGTTCCCTCCTGCCCCCGTGGATGAGTATGAATGTGGTCTCTATAGAGGAGAGAGAAAAAAGCTATAGCTAGATTTTCTCCATCACATTTTAATTCACGACTCAAAAATCTCACTTTATGGATTGTCTACTTCTTATTTTACATGCAAACATTTGCTCTGTCGTGGATCATTACCAGTTCAATCAAAGTATGCATAAGAGCATATACTGTACAGACTCTGTACAGACACGAAGTTTGAAAACAAGTGATTCCAAATAGAACTAAAGCCAGTTTTGTGTCCCGGACCAACCTAATTCCCTACTCTCTATCCCCAAAATGGATAATTTAAGACTTATGTTTCCATTTTTAAAAATAAATTTGAATATACTCATAATATATAGGACATATTTTTTGCTTTTTAAAAACATTTATATGATTTTATTGAATTAAATGTAGCCTTTTCCAATTATTTTTTTTCCATTCATCATTGTGGATAAATTCCACATTTTTTAAAGTATGATCAAAATTCTCCCATTAAATAATTACTTAAATCTGTAAATAAAACTTGGTCTACCATCTAAATTCAAAACTTAATAGTGTTCTCTAATGATAGGCTTTTAGGGAGATCTCTTTGAGTGGAAGACAGTTTGTATAGACTAGTATTTATTGCTGGCACCTTAAAACAAATGAAGCTCTTCGGTCTAAATCTCACATATTGGGTGAAATAAACCTGTTACCCAACCTCAAAATATTAGATCAAAAATCACTGTAAGAGTTTAACAAAGACTACAGGGACTGGATTTGGGGGCAGTCACTCCTCTGAGATGATTTGATGAAGAATGCTAGGAGTACAAGTGCGAGGTAACTAAGTGGCTGTGATAGCCAAGTTACCAACCCAGATTCTCTGTTTTGAAAACTAAAACCACTTGGTTAAAAGAGCAAAGTCACCAGTGCTCAGGTAAAGATATGGTTTTATTCAAAATGAGAAATAACTGTACTTTCATGAAAATGCAAAACTAGTGAGTGGTAGATTAACAACTGTGTGATTTTGGGAAAATTACACATCCTCTCAGAGCCTCAATTTCCTAACTGATAAAATGAAAATTAGAGTAGTACTTATTCGAGATATTGAGAGGGATTATTAAATTCAAGCATGTAAATGTTTAGCTCAGTGCTTAAATCATAATATACAATGAATAAATGTTCACTCATCAATATCTCAGTTTGGGAAGAACTCTGACCCATCTTCCCTGGGTAGAGAATTAAAATATCTTGCTTTCCTACATTGTTGCTTATCCTTAAAATAATCCAAGCAAATTATGGTATAGCTATGTCTTTTCTATGCAGTCTTAAAAAAGATCTTAATAAAAGGTAAAATATTAAAAATAAACAGGATTTTCTCTTTTATGCAAATGAAAGCATGCAGATAAACACATCTTTCAAAATAAACACACACACACACACCTCAAAAGTGTGATCCTATTCTTCCTTATGTGAGAGATTCCTTTTACCCTTAAATTTATTTCACGAAAAAACAAATTATGTCCTATTCCGTTTTGGTTGCTATAGCACTAAGTAAAAACAAATGAATATATAGACACCAAACATTGTAGATTCTGCAATAGCTGGGGCTCAGGTTTTCTTTAAAAAACAAAACAAGGGCTTCCCTGGTGGCGCAGTGGTTGAGAGTCCGCCTGCCGATGCAGGGGACGTGGGTTCATGCCCCGGTCCGGGAAGATCCCACATGCCGCGGAGCGGCTGGGCCCGTGGGCCATGGCCGCGGAGCCTGCGTGTCCGGAGCCTGTGCTCCACAATGGGAGAGGCCGCAGCGGTGAGAGGCCCGCGTACCACACAAATAAATAAATAAATGAATAACAAAACAAAATAAATAATAAAACCAATCAACCAAGCAAACATAAAAAAAAAAAGAATCAATTTTTAATAGAGTACAAGTACCAAAGAATTTGCTGGAAATACCACAACACTTCCCAGATTTAGTTATATATATTGATAATGGTTATCTTTGCATGTGCGACTTAGAACAGATAATATTCCAAGGAATTCAATTTGTTGCAGAAGATTACTTTCTTAGGTCTTTCACGTTTTATTTATTAAATAAGCTCCCTATCGCTAGGAACTGTCTCTAAAAGATCATCCCTTTGATGAGCAATATCTTTCAATATTCAGATAGAAATTCACTGAGATCATTTTATGTCTTCAATTTCTGAGCTCAGTTGCCTTGAATAATGGACACTCATAGCAAAACAACCTGCAATTATGCCAATAAAACAAACACTTCATATAATTATATTAACAGGTATGTCTATTTTAAGAGTGGCTTTTTAAATAGTCACAATTTGATAATATGTATGTGTGTGAATGTGTAAAGGTACATATATATTCCTTCTGAATAAATATTATAAGTTTAGAAAAAATAAAAAGAATTTTATTAAATACCTTAAAAATATGCTTCTCTTTTAAAATAAGGACGATCTCAATAAGTCCACAACTAGTTAAGCAAAGAAGTTATCTCTCTTACATTTTTCACTGTATATATACTGTTATAGTAACTCTGTATTATGTGTTTTCTTTTCTACTAAACATCAGTACATTGAAGCAAGGGATTGTGTTCTATTCAATATTTGTGCCTGGTAAAGCATAGCTGACAGCCTTGTGACTAAGTTATGTACCTATTTATTTTCACTTAAGTGCAATTAAAATCAATTGGGGGAGTTTAAAAGTAAAGCCATAAAAACAGATTTAGTTCAGAGGTTTTATTTTTAGGAAAGGGGGGAAATCATACCAGAAAATATGATAAAAAGCATTCAGAACTGTGCTCCTCTAAGACAGATAATGAGTTAATGTATAGAAAAGAAGTATTTTCTAGAATTTGAAGATGCATTTGTTATGTTGATTATTCTCTAATAATTTAAGAAACATATTGGTAAATGTATTTCATGTTAACTTTTCAAAAATATTCTACTTGCTTATAGCTGCTTATAACTTTAATAAGTTATAAAAGTAAAATATTAATAAGTTATTTCCTGAAAGTAATTAAAGGGATGGTGGAAGGTGATTAGTATTCTCCAGCTTTCTGCTGAGCATATTTGATACGGAGCAAGTGTTGTATAATTTTGACAAATTACTTGTTAACATATTCTTTTAGAATTAGGCTCTTCTCAATTATCCACTTTTTCATGCCGACATTATGGCACGGCTATTTTCAGCATGTCAGTGATCGTTTTGAAATGAACACATAGTAAATTATATCTCTGTTCTGCTAAAAAAAAAACCCTCCCACAAGTCTCCAGTTCACTCAGGGCCACTTCTGTGACCTCATGTCCTACTTCTCCTCCCATCACTTCCTGGGCCTCAATCACTGGATTCCTTTCACACCCTTGAATATGTCAATCATGCTTCCAACTCATAGCTTTTACATTATTTTTCCTGTGATTTCAATTTTTCTCCCTAATATATTTGAATCTTTAATTACCTCATCCAGGTCTCCAAATTCTTTCTTATCTAAAATAGTACGCGAGTCCACCCTCACTATATTTCATGCCATTAAGCAGCTTTATTCTTCTCCATAGCACTTACTACTATTAACATACTATACATTGACTTCTTTTATGTTCTGTTTGTACCCAGTTAAATACCAACTCCATGAGGGCATGGATTTATTTCTCAGCTGTATTTGCAGCACCTAGGAAAGTTTCTGGCACAAAATAGGTGCAAAATAAATATTTGCTAAATGAATTGAGTGAATAAATAAATGAGAATATAGTCATTATGAATTTTCCAGAGTTAATACTTGAAAGAGAGTACAAATCTCTGGATAACAGGCAGATAGAATATGAAAATACTGATGAGTTTTACCCATTTAATATTTTAATCAAGATAGACAATAAGAAAATTGTACTGGGTAACAAATACTTCTGGGAATTTGATAATAGAGGTATAACATCTTTCACCATGAAGATGATAATTATGCATTAATTCTTTATCAGGTACTACATTAAATTATTTAAATACATTGTATAATTTCATAGTCTTGGTTCATTTTCTTGCTAAATTAAAATAAACGTTTTTCTTAAGAAACTGGATTATAATTTATATTATGTGAATATCACTCTAATATCAAATTAAACTTTTTTCCTTCCTATGTAAATGAGTCTCTTGGTGTAAAAGAGGAATTTTCAAATCATCACTAAAGACTAGAGAAGTGATCCCATGCCAAATATGCCAAAGTTGGAGGAGTTTTATTAGAAAATATTTTGGTTGAAAAAACCAGAGAGACTATGCTGACCAAAAACCATAGTCTCATACTTGAAAAACAAAATGGGGAAAGGGGAAAAGTAAAGGGGACTATTTTTATAACTTTCTCCCTCTCTCTTTCTCTCTGTCTCTCTCTCCTGATCTTTGTCTATGTCTTTGTCTCTGTCTCTCTCTTTCATGCACACACACACTGATTCATCACTGTATCTTGGATTTGGGTGATGGCCCCTGAAATCAATAGATAGACTCTGTTGGAACTGTAGAGAGCAGAAAACTGAAACACTATCTACTGGGGGGTAGATAGGGCTACAGGAATAAAGGATGATCTGATGAGAAGATGCTAACAGCAGTAAGAATGTTAGTGCATCTCCTAAAACTGGTTTCAGAAAAAGGTCTCTGTTTACAGGATTCACCTGGTAAGGCAGCCAAAATTAGGTTAAGTAAAAATAAATAAAGTAAAATCCCATGACCCATTATCTGCTTACAACCTTATCTCTGCTCTACATAAATAACGGTGTCTCTAGGATGCTGAAAATCACAATGAATGTAATCTCCTTCCTGTTGTTTTTTCTGTCATACTGAATAAAATGTGGAAGAATTCCACAATCATTGAAGGAGTCTTGCTTGACTTCTGTTATGGAATAAAGAGAGCCTCCTATAAATTTTAGCACACAGAGACAATACAAATACAGACAGATATAAAAACTCTGCAGGTTTAAATATTAGAAATAATTAATAATAATTTATTCCACAGTTAATATTGACCAGATATTACTTTAAGCATTTTACAGTTATTGATTAATGTATTCATTTCCAAAATACAGATTCATTAAATTAATATTTTGTGTCAAAGTTAATTCAAATTTGTCTCTGTGTTTTAGCCACACACATAGATATGGACACATATGAAAAGATGTAGACAGAGTTACAAGTATATGGATAGAATTTTTTTTTTTACTGGCAAGCAACAGTTAAAAAAGAAAATTATGCTAAACCTGATAAATTATGCCTAAATCATATTTAAAATGCTAATTTAAAAAGAAAAGCATAACTGTGGCAAATACAGGTAATCTTTTCCTCCAAAAATTAATCCAGGTTACAGAGACAAACAGAAAAGACTTGAGGCAGATTTTCCACTTTACAGATGAGAAAATTAATGCAGAGGAAGTTTAATAAGTTGCCCACTGTCAAAAGGTAGAAAGAGAATTCATACTCAACCAGTTTGGCTCCACATTAAACACTCTAAATAAAAAGAAAAGAATCACAAAGCTATATTTAAAACAAATACCCCCCAAGCTCTCAAAACAAAATAGCTGCTAAAGGAAACTACAAAGTGATGCAAAGAGTATTAAAAATCCTATTTGCATTATCAGTGAAAATTTAAAGGATATTTAATTATTGGAAAATTAGCAATCTGGACACCAGAAAGAATCCTCAGAGATTAAAACTGTAATTTTTGAAGTATACTATAACAATTGCAACAACAGCAAAACTAGAGTCAAATTCTAAAAGTAAGATGTTGGAAAAAACCTGAGAAAATATGAGAAAGTAGGAGGATAGAGGTAATATATTAAAAATGAGGAAAATAAAATGGGACCCAGAGAAGTTGAAATACTCAACTTTTATTCAATATTTATTTTTTAATAAAAAATAAAATTCCTACCAACTGAAGAATGCTTTAATACTTCAAGATAAAAGGGTTCACAGAGTCCCAATCAGCTCTAATAAAAACAAAGAGCTGATTTCTATGTTTAGAAAGGCTGTGATATATGAAACTACTTTGGAAGTTAAAGAAAAGTCAGACTATTCAAAAGTGTAAATCCAGGTTTTCATAATTCTATCTTGTAGCATAAAACCTAAAAGAAACTAAAGTGGCATGCCCATATTTGTGAAGGAAAATGTTGTGATGACATAATGTTATGCTTAGCCTTTTAAAGTAAAACTCTTATGTTAAGCCAAAAAAAAAATCATTTTCTGAATCTACATTTCAAATGTGCTGCTTTTAAAACCCTCACTAAACAAACTTTATTAAAGGAACTGCACAGGAAAACAAAGAATCAAGATATATATCTCAAGAATAGATATACAATATATGCAAATTTGAGACTAATAATACAACAAAAGTGTAGTGTAGAGGAAGAAGGAAATAAAGCCTAATAAGTTTCTTGCTGTACTTGTTGGGAAATAATATGGAGTCTCTTCTTTATTCTTTTATTTTTTACAGACATGCATATGGCTATATATACATATATATATAGACAAATATAGGTGTATTTAGACACATAGGCACAGATATTTAGTTTATAAGTAACCAAAAATAATGTAGAAAAATGTGCTTATATTCTAAATCAGAGGTAAGATTTAAAACAAAGAAATATGTTAACAGTAAAGAAAAATTTATAATTGTGACAAACATGGAAAATTGCAAAATAACATGACTTCAAGTAATAGAAAAAGTTATAGAAAATAAAAAAAAATCATGTTTGAGATTATTGCCTTGCTAGAAAACATCAACAATGGTATTCCAAAGAAAATTATAGACTAAATTCATTTATGAATATAAATAGAAAATAATTATATAAATGGAAAATAATTATAAAAATAATTATAAATTATCCTACATTATAAAATAAAAATATATGAGTTCCAAGTAAAGTTTATTCTAAGAATATATATTATGGTGTATATTAATATGCATAATTATATGATTTATTGGAGTAATAGTTTAAGGGAAGAAAATGGATGTAGATCATAACAATAGATGCTGAAATTGTATTTGATATAATCAAAAATGTGTTCCTGAGAAAAACAAAAGTAAGCTGGTGAATTAAGGGGTCTTAGAATTTACACCAAATCTGTCTGAAAACAGCAACAGAGATAAACTACTAAACCTGACTTTTCAAACTCAGCTACCTACAAGTCAAGCAGGGAAATATAATATGTTAAACCAGTCATTTTACAGATAAGGTTTATAGAGAAATAGAGCATATATTACACATAAATAATATGTGTATAAACTAAAGAGTGTATTATTTTTATTTTATTTCACTTCATTTAAAAATCTGGTGGCCAAAAGATGCCTGTGTTGAGGTGGGGAGGGAATTACTATTCATTTATTTCAACCATCCATTTCTCTGTTCTCTAGAATGTCTATTTGTAGTGTTGGATTTCAAGGCTGAATTTCTCATAACTTCTGATTTTTTATTTCAAAGTGTGTGTCTCCCTTTATATTTTGGGAAATTTCCTCAGTTTTGTCTTCCAGTTCTTCTCTTCATTTTTTTTTTTTTTTAGTTTTTTATTTTTAGCAATCAAATTTTTAATTTCCAATAACCCATTTTTACACACAAATCTCCTTCTGTCTCTTTTTTCAATAGCATTCTGTCATTATTTGACCCAAAGGTTTAAACACTCCTCTCTAAATTCAAATTCACATATGTGATAACCAAGTGAAAGCCCACAATCAAATGTAATCTAAGAGGCTTCTATCTCTTCCATCCATAAGCTGCTGTTCATCCTCCTGCACTAAATCCCAGACATCACGAGAGGAACTGATTCCTCTTTATTTCTTCTTTACAGTCCAGGCCTCTCATGGAACTCATAGCTCTTAAGTGATCTCTGCTTCCAACTGTATCCTATCCACTCCTCTCCATGGTCCTTCCATTCCTACCTGGGTACTCTAAACTATGGAGCCCCATTAGGCATCATCACTCTGTCATTTCATCTGTAAGATAGATAAACATTGGCATTTCTTTCCAGAGAATTTAGTTCAAGACTAAACAGTTTGCTTCCTTTTTGAGGTGGTTGTTTTTGTTTTGGTGGCATATTACTGAATACTCTTTTCTACCTGATTAATATAGGACTGGATTGTTGACACAAATTCCAGTGCTCTCTAAACAAAAGAAATTTCCAAATAATGGATGTCATTTACCCTTTCCAAAATAAGAACTGAAGCAAAAAAGAAAGAGGTGGGGAAAAGTATCAGAAAAAGGAGGGGATTCTTGCACAGTATAGAAGGGCATTTGGGAGCTTAAATGGATTTATGGCTTTGTCTAGTGGAGACCAGCACAGAGACAGGCAGCAGGCATTCAGAGCCAGAGGTGGCCTGGAGAAATATGGCACGCCCTGCCCCAGCCCCTGTGCATCAAGATTCCAGAGAGAACAGAAGGGAAAATAGTTTTCTTATAGTATGTAAAATGGGGTTCCATCAATTTTATGTGACTCTCAACAGACAGGGTTACTCAAGATGATGACTGTGTTAATAAACATACCCTCCATTCTCCCAACACTCAAACATAATGAAAAATATAACTTCCTTGTATCTGCAATTCTGTGCTTCTTCCCTCATAGTATATTACAGGGTTTTTTTGTAATGTCAAATCTCACAAACAGGCAAAAATGAAAGAAAAGGAAAAAGAAAACCCTTCATTAATTTAAATGTTTGAGCTGCATAATACCCACACAGAAAAGCTATAAAAACAATGGGCCAATATTGCTTTTTTCTTTACATCCTCTATTGACATTGAGCTCAAGCAAAGCTCTGGAAAGATAGGTCTTACTGGCCAGCCAGATGCACCCCATCGATAATCAGAATTATATTACATCTCAATCTCTAAAATATCATTTCAGATCCAATCAGTTAAAAGGGAAGAGAAAATACCCCACCGGCAAGGCCCACACACTTCAGTGTTCTCCCTCTGCACCCAGTCTCTGCACTCTTTGTCAATAACTGCACCCATGACTTTTAGCTTTTTTCCTCTGATATTGCCACTAGATTGCAGTTTTGCAGTCACAAATCCTTGAGACCTGAGGACAAATTTCTTAAATACCTGGGACTCAGTTACTTACATATATGTTGTGGATTTTGTGTTACATACTCTTAGAATGTTCTTTAAAATGTAAACCCTAGTACCACCACACCAGTGATAAGAGACTACCTATGATTCTCCTCATTAATAACTAATAATAATCACATTCATTTATTAAGTTCTTGCTATATTGTTGACATTCTCTTAAGAACTTTATATAAATTATTACATTTAACATTCTTCCTACTATGTGTGTTAGGTATCATTTTACAGATAAGAATTTAAAGTTCAGAGGGTTGAAATCATTTAAGTCTCAAGCGAATGAGTTGGAAATCCTTCCTTTAAGCCTTCTTCTATTTGTCTCTAAAAAAATGGCTATTAACCATTAAGGAAACCTACTCACTTGTCTCTACTCAAGAAGGGCATGTGCGGTATTGTTCCCGATGGAAGGTGGAGAAGACAGTATTACCTGTTTCTTGGAGTATCCTTCTCTCTGGCACCATATAAATCTGATCATCAGTGGGCTCTAGTTAAAGTATTAAATGGTTCTACGTTATCTTCAGGATAAAAAAAAATGTATTTCTTAACACTGCTGTCAGGATCCAGGAAGATCTTGTCCTGGGCATTACTCTGGGTTCATCACTGCACATTCCACCATTACCCTTTACTTCTCTTTCTCTGTGGTGTGTTACTTTCATGCCCTAAACATGATTATGATGTATACCCTTACTTTAACGCTATTGCTGTATTGTATAATTTTTCCTGAAATGAGCATTTTCCTTTTGGATCCTGTGATTCTTTAGCAATTGAACCCTGTGTAACTGCCACCAATAGTGCAAATGTATAAACAGTTCTCAGCATTTATAGAAGGGAAACTGCTGCATCACAGGACATGGAATCTTTACCTCTGGTAAATATTTCTTAACTGATCTCCATTTTACTGTAACTTCCACAAGCTGTGTATGAGAGCTCTCATTTCTCTAGATATTGTTACACATTAAAACATTTGCCAAGCTAATGGTTAAAATCACACCTAATTGTTGCTTAATTTTCACTCTCTTGATTGCTATTGTGTTTGGACAATATTTCATATATTTATAGTCTATTTGTTTTTTATACTCAGACTTTGTGGAAATGTTCTTCCAAGTTTCTGCATTTCTTACTCATTCTCATCTATCAGTTATTAGCACAAATGGCATTGCTTTAGAGAAGCCACCTCCTATATGTGACTTATTCTGGTGGCTTTCCTTCTTTTCTCCCTAAAACCAAATAGAACATGGATCACAACCCAAACTGTCTTGTGTAATTGTTATTCATTTACTGACTTCTGTTTTCCAAACCTCAAATTAATGTACTCCATGTTGACCTGCATTCTCTCTTTTCATGCTGTACCCCAGTGTCAAAAAGGACCTCGTATGTTACTACATGTGTTAAATGAGTACTTGTTGAATGAATGAATGAATTATTAATTAATTAACCAATCACTCATAAAACAATTACATTCAATTGTAGAAAATTCCACCAGAATGTAATTTCCAAAAGGAAAGACTTTGTTCTATTCACTGCTGGCCTAAAACTGTGCCTGGAATACGGTAGGTATTCAATACATACCTGTGGAATTGAATTGTATTTTGGTTACACAGAATTCGTTTTTGCTTAGCTGCTGATTTTTATCTATATAATATATAGTCAGAATGGCTAAAGAAAATATAAATAGAAAGAGTATTACTATTTTCAAGTCAAGTAAGTCAGTTATAGCACACATTTCCACACAGACAAACACACATTTCATTTTAGCAAAATATAATTTGAGGGCTAATCTAAATCATGGTGAAAAATGTTATCTAAACAAGAAAAAAGGCAAAATAAATATTAATATACTAGGTCTGTTTTAGTGGACGATTGAGCATGATTATGAAGAATGTCTACAGCCTTCCTAGGTAATATAAAATAGCTCTGTAGTTCTGGCAAGCACATAAAACAGTTCATTAATGAGTTGACGCTTTGCAGGTAGCAATTATTGCCTTAGGTAGAAAGTTTAAATGTTTGCTTTCCCTTTATGCGTCATGAAGGGGGAAAGGTCTTCCAGTAAGTCAAAGAGATAATGATGCTTACACAATGATTATAAAAAGCCATATTTCTTTGAAAAACTGCCTGAAATCCTAGCTAAAGTTCAAAACAGTCTTCTACAAAGCACATCTGAATAATGTGCGATCTGACGATGGAGTTGTACTACCAAATCTTTGCCTGTAATTTAGCTTTTCCAAATATTACTCATTCTTCTTATTTATTTTTTGAGCAGTTAACTTTATCACAAAGAAAACTGATTATATCTCTTTCTTAGGCATGAAAGAGGAAGAGATCAAACTGTTCAACATTATTTGTTTATGTTGGCTTGAGTGTATAAATACCAGTTTCTTATTGTTTGGCTAGGTCCAGATCTGTCACAGTTGTGCACTTCTGCATAAACCAACAACTTGGCTACAGCTACCATAGGCACAAGCATTACTACAGAGGACCTTTTTAGGAATTGGAAAATAAATTTCATGGGAAAAATAAAGTTATTCTGCTTGGATGACCTAGACTGGGAAGCTGGCTAAACCCCACTCTTCCCTATGGATCTTGCATTCTCCTCCCAGGACAGCAGAATAGCCTACACACGTCCTCAAGGTGATACTAGAACACAAAATTGCAAATGGGAACCTAAACACACAGACAAATCTCCTTAGAACCTGTATTTCTGCTTCAGTCTCTCCAGCAAAGCACACATATTTCAAAACCCAAATCCAAGAGGCAAAGAAGGCACTCTGTTTATGGAGGAAGGGTACTGCCACTTACTAGTCAAAAAGTGTGGATACAGACCAAAGATGAAAGAAACTGGGTGCATCAGTGTTTTGATTATTCCTTTCTATAACTTTCTCCAGCAATGCTATTTTATAATGTTAACATGAGAGCATAGTTCAGAGAGTTTAGGTCTCTTAACTGTTGGATGCATGGGCCTCAATATGTACATTAGAGTTATACCTACCACTGTGGTCTGAGTGTTTGGGTTTCCCCAAAATTCTTATGTTGAAATTCTAATGTTAATATGATGGTATTAGGAAGTGGTATTGGGATTGACATGTATACACTGATATGTATAAAATTGATGACTAGGTCTTCCCTGGTGGTGCAGTGCTTGAGAGTCCGCCTGCCGATGCAGGGGACACGGGTTCATGCCCCGGTCCGGGAAGATCTCACATGCCGCGGAGCGGCTGGGCCCGTGAGCCATGGACGCTGAGCCTGCACGTCCGGAGCCTGTGCTCCACAACGGGAGAGGCCGCGACAGTGAGAGGCCTGCGTACCACAAAAAAAAAAAAAAAAAAAAAATTGATGACTAATAAGAACCTGCAGTATAAAAAAACAAACAAACAAAAACAACTAATACTAAACTTTCTTTGGGTTATTTGTATGGAAATATGTTAATATAAATGTTTCAGATATTACATGAAATTTCTAAAAATATTATATGTTCTGGTGTAATATGTTATAATTCTAGTTATTTCTTTAAAATGTATATCTCAGAAATAAATAAATTTCCTTGTCGATTGCATTATTATGAACTTTCATCAAATCTTTAACCGTGGTCATTTTTAATTCTTTTGTCATTTACAGACAGTTCTGAGTATACTCTGATGCTTTTGCAAAAATGTTCCTGTAAAAGGGTTTCATCTTCAAGGAATTCATGGAAAAGACTCTGACAAGTACAGGTTTCTGGTAACTAACTATACTGCTGAACTGAATGCATAAGCATTTTTAGAACTCTAATGGAAAACTGATGACTTCATAAAAGTGCTAACAAAAGATCAAGATAAAAAAATTAATTACATGGGACTGAGTGAACTGATGAGGATGATTATAATTTTTGTGACTTTCTGTTTGAATAAAAATAAATAAATAAATAATGTCATATAAATTACTTCAGAGCTACATCTAGACCAATATTTGACCACATATCTGGGTACTATGGCCTACCCAAGTTTACACATAAAATGAAGTATCACAACACTATAAAAGTGAGGTTTTGTGAGATTTGAATTAAGTTTGCTTTCTTCGTTAGCCCTTTGACCAATTCTTTATATTCATTCAATTCAGAACACAAGCAATAAAGAGATCTAGTTGGGAAAATGAGATGCCTAGAATGAATCTCATTATTATTATTATTATTATGAATAATTATTTGCTACGTTTTGTCAGTACAAGCACAGACTTTCAGGTGATATACACAACAGCTTCCCGTGTCTTAATATTCCAAATGTTTTTATCTAATAAGTATCATTAGTAAAGCAATTCTAATCAAATCTTGGTGAACTCTTATGAGCTCCAAGACGGTCTTCAAAAATCTGTGGAAAAGCAAACAAAAGTTAATCATTGTAATTATTAAAAGCTTGCTGTGAATATAAAATGAAGGGTGCTTATAAAACACTTGGACCAGTGCATGGCAGAAAATAAGCTCACACTAAATGATACTGTAATTTTGATTACTACTTTATCTTTCTGTTTGTAGAGAGGGTGATCAATAGAATGAGGATAAGAAACGATCAATCTGTAGAAAGCCCTCTTTTTATCCAAACCTATGCCCTTACCCATTGTTTAAAATGCCTTTATACATTTCAAGGTCTTGAATGGAGGACGCACTTAAATATATCAATAATTTCAAACTGTTAAAAACAAATGAACAACAACATCACCAAACAAGCTTAGTATTCCTTTTAGGGAAAGGAATTAACTTCTGAACAATGTGTACCAACTTTAATGTGTGCTTTGTAATTATATGTCTTGTCATAACAGAGACTAATTCATAATAATATAGCCATGTATAAGGCTAGCTTGTCAGTGTGATATGCCATCAAAGGGGAAAAATAACTACTTAGGGAGAAGTTGGGTAAAGAGCTCTTTAGGCTGACCTTTTGCTGATAAGTTGATGATGTTCTCATTAGCAGCAACCCTGCTGTTTGCCCTCAATAAAAGATAACATCCTGCTGTTAACGCAATTTCCATTTTTGTGATTTAATGACACAATTATATTAAAGTTACTTTTTCAAATGGATTAGGGCTTAAGTGAAGATAAAAATGTTTTTTATAAATTTTTATTCCGTTTCCCTGCAAATCGAATATCTTTCACATTGTGTGATTATATAGGATAAATATGACAAAAAAGGTTGCCTATATTCTAGTGACATTTTATAACATGCTTTGTTGCTAAACTCTCTATTATATAATACACACTTTACTATTTTTTTTTGTTTCAAGTAAAGCTAATGTTATTTCCCAGAGAAACACCAATTTAATTTCTTTCTACTATGAAAAATATTGCATCTCTTTTTTTTTTTGAAACACAGGTAATTATTTTGTGATTAAGTTAAATTGCAGTTGTTGCAGGAGGTTGGCCATGAGATATCGTTTCTGAAGGGAAGCATCGTATCATTGTGGGAAGAGTAAAGACTTTGAAATCTAGCAGACCTATGTTTAAATTTTGGCTTCACCACTTATTAGATATGTGTGACCTTGAACAAGTTATATTCTCTCCAGGAACAATAATAGCTGTTTCATTCAATTAAGTAGTGAATGGAAAATTATATAATAAATATAAAGCACATGGTTCATGATAACTGTTGCCAAAGCATAGACTCTTTAACTTGGCACCTCTTTTAATGAAAGAGAACTCTAAGGAAGGAGTTTCTTTCCTTCTTGAGTCTCAGACTCCCACCTGTGGAATACTTAAAGAATGTATAAATTATGAAACATAATTTGTTTTCTGTGGCAAACACTTGTTTATTTTTCTTATGACTCAAATCTATGTCTATAAAATACTATCAAGATATTTCTTAATTGTATTGGTCAATTTGGTTTGTGAGAAAAGACTTTTTAAAGAAAATTCATAAAGAAAAATATGTAAATATTGATCACTTGTAAGAGCACTGGGCCCCTTCTAAATGATTCTAAAATAAAGAGGAAGCCATTATTGGCCTGCCTTCCCACCATACACACACACACACACACACACACACACACACACACACACACACACACAAACACACACACTCACTTTCCCAAAGACGGGAACCTGGAGAAGTGAAAGAAGTGTGCAGCTTAGTTGGGCAACTGCTGTGCTCAGACGAAGGACAGGAATCCCCTCCATGTCAGACACTCCACACTAGGAAGTTGTGTGCCCTGCAGACAGCGGGAGTTCTGGTAGAAACGGACACTTTTATGACCCAATGCGAAAAGGTCTCAGATTTTCCCAGAAATATCGGGAGACAGACTTGCAGAGATTCAAAAGTCCTTCACAACCAATTAGAGACAAGAAAGAGGGTAATCCTAGAAACATTTTTTTAAAGTGTGTAATTATCTAGATAAAAAGGCATATTATATAGGGGGCAATTTAATACTTTTTATAAAAATATTTATGTATGTCAAAAGATAAATCAACATCCCTCAAATTATGAATAAATCTGTAAAGCTATTTTTTATTGTTTTAAAGCTTTGCAATAGTATTTTACAAGAAAGTAACAACATAAATAATTCCGTTGTATGGGAGAGTAAAACAACAGATATGTAGAAAGTCATTTATTTCCTAGAGTTTCCTATCTGGTCAGAATCTTTATTATATCATCTATAATTATAAAATATTCAAATCCTGTAGGACTATAAATTATTTTATACTCCACCTACCCTATGAGTGAAATTCCCAGTTTTAGAGGAGAGGAGGGAAGTACCAAGACTATTACATGCATAGGTTCACCCACTTCTCCCCACTTTGTGTCTTATTTTTCTGTATTCTCTTGGAGAACTTTATATTTGTTTTGGCTACTCAGTTTCTAATTCATGAGCTCCATATCATCTATTTTTCAGGACCTGTCATTTGTGTATCATGAGTTCCTTTTAATACATGAACATGGTATAATTGTAACTTCTAGAGAATTAGACTCCATATTTATGCTATAAACAAACAATTGGTTCTTATCCTACATCTTTTCAACTTTATTAGTCTCCTATGAAATATGCACATGTGTGCGTGCACACACACACATACTCATATCCCAATTACATTGTCCCGACTCTCTGAGTTTTACTGTGTTCTATTTTTGTTTTGAGAGAACTGACTCCAGCACACTGGTGTGGACATGAAAGTTGGAAACACCATACTGACATGTGACAGAATATATAGGAAATCTAGGCAAGAGCAGATCAGCAATAGCACCTAAGAGCCAATCTTGATATCGAGTGGAAATAAAACTTGACTGTAAACTTTCTCTTGCAAATCCAATGTAAGTAAAGATAAGAGTCTCAACATGTGGATTATAATAGTATCTAACATTTTTAATGAAAATTAAAACACTTAGAAGTACAGTCTTGTCTTAACTGTAGGGAATCAAACTCATACTTAAGGCTACAGTTAGCTGTTATATTCTTTAAATGTTTTTCCAATACAATAACACCCAGCAGGGTAAAGGAAACCTATTATAATTTTAAAAAAAGGTGTATTTTGTTGAGAGATCAATAGGTAATTTTGTCCATTGACGCTTCCTCTTCTCTTTGCCCACAGGTGCATAAAGAGAAATGGTTATATGCTAAGGCAGTGGTTTCAAAATTTTATATATCATTGCAAATCCCTCAATTCAGGCCTATGTATAGGCATTTGTCATATTATAACTAATGTATCTAGATATATAATTTTCTAAATTCTCTAAGTCACAAGAAGAAAATAAAGGCATATTTAGAGCCTCTTTTACTTTGTCAATTTTGATTTAACAAAATCTCACTCTTAAGATTATGAAGACTGAGTTTATCAGCAAAGAAGGGAATACTGATATATTTTGATTTAAAAGATATTTGGAGATTCCGACAAATTTCAAACATTTAGGCCACAGGTAATTTTTATTCTTATAAGTTAGTGCATGTAGTATGTAATGTCTAAATCACCTGTATGGCATCTGCAACAACAATTTTCTTATTAGGCACAACTTTATTTAAATATCTACTTGATACCTTGAAGACATGGTGATCCAGTCTTGGGATAAAAACCAGAGACACATAATAGTAAGGCAACATATGATCAAGGAGAGCAGGATGGTGTTCTGAGGAAGGCACATTCCAGAATAGCGTAAGAGGAAGGTATGAACACAACAGATAATCTGAGCCCACTTCTCAGTTTGGCCAAAGATAGACTGAGGGAGGCAGCACAAAGTTGTTTTTGGTGGTGGTGTTTGTTCTTTTTAATTACTAAATCAAACATCATTGGGGGAAAATTCTTCAAGGGACTATAAAAATTAATTTAAAAATAAATAAATTTTTTGTGGGATTGTTATTTGATGCTGTTTGAGAAACTTAAATTCTACCAGGAAAAGCTGAAATTCATTCTTTTTTTTTCTTTAGATTCAAAATAAATGGAAATGACATACTGGAGAAGAAACACAAAATGAATGCCTTGGAAATCTTTTTATGAACTCAGGCTACTAGAGCCATGTAATAATCCTAATGTGTGGTAAATGAATTATGTCAAAACACAGTACTTCTCAAAAGGTAGTTTTTAATTGTTGAATGCTCATTATTTCAATAGAATTGACTTTTTTTTTTTTTGACGCGCAGGCTCAGCGGCCATGGCTCATGGGCCCAGCCGCTCCGCGGCATGTGGGATCTTCCCGGACTGGGGCACGAACCCGTGTCCCCTGCATCGGCAGGTGGACTCTCAATCACTGCGCCGCCAGGGAAGCCCTGATTTTTTATTATTAATATAAAAATATCAAGAACCTCTTTTAGTATAGAAATTATACCATGTTTGGATAAACAATAGAAATGTTGGACAATTAAATTAACATGTAATTTAGAATTATTTTCTCAACAATTTAATAAATTAAATTAATTAAATATCCCAGAAAATTAGTTAAATATATTCCTCCAGGTCCTAGTCTAAGGCTATTATATCTCTCCATAATGGGAAGACTGCCAACATTTTTCATCTTACCTTCATTCTTTCAGTCTCCAAATTATAGCAGCTCTATTCCAGGCAAGAGCAGCTAAGAGGTTGGGATCCCCTTCTCCACCCAGCACCTACTCATAGGGTGGAATATCTATCCCAGCAAGACAAGAACCCTGGTCTCCAATCACCCCTGCCATAGCTTGCTCATAACGCATGAGCTGCATGACAGAAAGTGGAGAAGACCAGAGACTACTGCCCCCACCCAGTGACCCATGCATAAAAAAGGGCTGCCACTCTGAGATAAGTGGGTTACTGTCTCTGCTCTCAGCTTCAGAGTAGGAGGACAAAAGATTATCCCAGGAAGAAAGGCAAACTCATTGCTTTCTATAAAGGGAGTGACTTTTTGTATAAGAAACCATTAGAAAACTGAGCTTTAAGGTGCAGTTGAAAATAATGGAGATTTTTGTGGTAAGTGATTTTTTAGGAGTTGGTAGTTCCATGATAGCAACAAGCTAAATCATTCACCAGTTAGAAAATAAGAGAACTAGGGAAAGAAATGGCTAAGAAGAGCCCTGATTGGGTGAAAATAAGCCTTTAGACTGGACTCAAAGACTACTCCACAAGGGACCTGAATTCAACTGGACCAGACTATGGAGCTATTTATACCCAGGGAGTTGACAAAAGCACTAAAGTATTCAATGGGCAAATAGTGGAGGCTAACAGCTGGGTATGGTACCAACAGAGGTAGAGGAGTTAGAATGTAAGAGAAAGATCAGGGAAAGAGGCAGTCAAAGAGAGTCCTGCTAAACCACTTTTATCCCAGGATGACTGTGTGTCTGCCCATGTCTGCACTCTGTAAGGAAAGACATCAGAGGCTGCACATTGTGGGGAAAATAAATTTCACTTAAATAGTTCAGCCACATCACTATAAAAATCCATAAGACAACAACAAGCCCCAGATATAGGTTCAGAATCTAAAGTTGCTATATTATCTACCATGTGTACTTTTCAACAACATATTACGAGACATGCAAAGAAACAGAAAAGAGTATCCCACACACAGGAAAAAAGCGGGTAACAGAAACTTCCTTTGAGAAGGGTGAAGTGTCAACTCAGCAGACAAAGACTTAAAACAGCTATTGTAAATATGTTCAAAGAACCACAGAAACCATGTTTAAAGAAGTAAAGAAAGATATGATGACAATGTTTCCTCAAATCAAGAACACCAATAGATTAAAATTGTAACAAAACCACATGGAAATTCTTGAGTTGAAGAGTACAATAATGGAAAAGAAAAAAATCACTACAGCAGCTCAACAATAGTTATGAGCTGGCAGAAGGAAGAATCATCAAACTTGAAGACAGACTGATAGAGATTATACAATCTGAAGAACAGAGAGAACAAAGAGAATGAAGAAAAATTATCAAACCTCAGAGAAATGTAAGACAGCATTAAGTACATCAACACACCCATAAGGAGAGTAACAGAGAAGAGGAGAGAAAGAAAGGGATAGAAAGAAGTATGTGAATATATGATGGCTGAAACTTCACAAATGTGATTAAAAACATTGCTATATACAAACAAGAAGTTCAACAAACTCCCAGTAGCACAAATGTAAAGGGGTACTATGGATCAGTTATAGGATAGATAAAACATTGAAAGACAAGGAGAAAGTCTTCAAAGTAGGAAGAGAAAAGCAATTTGTCATACAATGGGACCAAAATAAGATTAAAAACTGGCTTCTCATCAGAAACACTGGAAGTCAAAAGGCAGTGAGATGACATTTCAAAGTGCTGATAGGAAAAAAACCAAAACAAAACTGTTGCTAGCAGAGCTTACAAGAAATACTTACAAGAAATACTAAAGACAGTTTTCCAGACTGAAAGCACATAATACCAGACAGTAATTCAAATCCACAAAAATAATGAATACCAGTAAAGGTAATTATTTAGATAATTATAAAGGACATTGCAATTGCATATTTCTTCTCATTTCTCCTAGTAATTGATTTTAAAAGCAGTTGTATAAAACAATAGGTGTATAATTGTATTGCTGGGCCTATAATATATAGAAATGTAATATATTTGATATTAGCACAAAGGATATAGGTGGGAACAGAGCTGTTTTGGAATAAGGAAATAACACTAGAAGTTAACTTGAACCCATGGGAACAAATGAGAACCAGGAATTGTAAATAAGAAAATTTATATTAAATAAAATTATAAGTATATATTGGCTCTCCCTTCTTTCAGTGTTTTTAAAAGACATAAAATTACACAATTTATATAAATATATTATACCTACCTAATTTTAACCATGTATTTTGGGGTGTTAATATATATGGGTGCAATATGTATAACAATAAGTACAAAAAGGGGAAGAGGAAATAGGTCTTTATAGGAGTAATATTTCTATAGCTCACTGGAATTGTTAATATAAATATAGATTCTGATAACTAAGGTGCTCACTGTATTCTATAGAGTGACCATTAAGAAAATAAATTTCTTTTAAATACTGAAAAAATTATTAAAGGGATTGAAATGTTTCAATAGATAAACAGAGGGTACTCACAAAAGACTATATATTATATGAATCCATAAACATAAAATGTACAGATTAGGCAAATCTATATATACAGAAAGTAGATTTGTGGTTGCACACGACTTGTGGGAATGGGCTTGAAGAATATAGGAGATACTCTTATGTGGTATGAAGTTCCTTTTGGGGGTGAATCAAATGTTCTAAAATTGTGGTAATTGTTGCACAACTCTGAAAATACACATAAAGCTATTGAATGATACACTTCAAATGGGTTAACTTCATGGTGTGAATTATATTTCACTAACACTACTAAAAAGAAATACAATTAGCATTTTTGTGTTCATAGGTCTTCTGTTTTGTAACTTCCTGAAGTCTTGTTAAAATTGACTTCATGAAATGCAGAAGCATAAAAAGGAAAATTTAAGCTATATTAAAGAAAAATGTACAATATAAAAACAAAATGTGACCTCCAATCACATACTAAGATATATTGGATTTCAGCACTTGTAATATTTTTTACTTTTTATAATAGTTGAGTATTAGCTTTACAAATAGTGTTTAACTTACTTATTCAAGATTAAGGAAATAAACATACATTAAATAATGGACAATACCAATCTTTGACTAAATGTAAAATTTGTTAGCAGCTGCAGGAAAAAATATAAGTGCATACTTATTAAAGTTCTTCTACTGGGCCCATTTTTATTTGGGTGAAAGAATAGAAAACAAAAATCAAAATTTCTAGACACCTCTCTTAAATTATGCTGTGGTTGAAGTAATCTGGAGAAGGGGTTTACTAACTGTTAACAAATGAAGCTCTCACAAACTAGCTGCAAATCATCTATGTGTAGAGCTCTTTATGTTTCCTTTGGGGCCAACAAAGTTGAACACTATTGAGAGGTCAAGGAGAAATGAGTATTTCCAGACAAAGAGATTTGGGAACAGTGTCAAATGCTTTTGACCACAGTATAAGAAATAAAGAAGTGAGAAGTCATTAAATGCCTGGATGTAATCCCCTCATGAGACTACTTTTCTGGAGAAAAACAAATAAATGACTTTAAGGCTATTTGGCCCAAGTTATATAAAGCTCCTAAAATAATCCATCCTCCTATATATTAACTTAAAGAGCCCATTATTCTTCATGTGGGAATTCAACAGGATTCTGCATATTCCTTTGTCACTTGTCAATATACTTAGATAGATACAAATGAATAATAACAACAGGGATTTTAATAATAATGCCAATAAATTTAATGTTATATGCCTTTCAAAGAAGTTAATTTTCTCTAGCTAAGAATTTCATGTAGATTCTACTGAAAATGGATTAGAAATTATCATTGGGAGCCAATTGACTATTACAGTTTCTTTGTTTAAATATTTATGTTTAGGTTAATTAATGGTATATCAAATGCATGTTTTTCTCTTTCCAAAGTTTTGTTTTTCTATTTTGATGTCTGAATCAGTATTAATCAATTCAGTTAAAGCTATAAAATATATATTAGTAAAAATAAAAGACAGATCACTTACACTTCTATATTACAGACATAGATGGAGATAACCACATTTAATATTTTGGTATTTATCCATATAGCTAGTTAGTGATTTTAACCCAGTAGGATTCGTGTAATACTTCTAACCTACAGAACTGAAGAGAACAAATTTGTGTTGCATTTAAGCCACTACATTAATGGAAATTTGTTACAACAGCAATAGAAAACTGACATGCAGGTGCAAGATTTCTTTCTTCTACTAGGTTCAAGTGTCATCTCCCAACTGATGAGCAAGCAGTTCTGGAGAGGTGGTGCTCACTGCCCATTGTGCTCCCTGCTTGAGTTCCCAAGACAGAGGAGGAGTATGTTATCTGGAATGGATCTCACATGTGATCTAAAGATTAGAGGGTGGCTGTGACGACTCAATGTGAATTTCAACTTTTAACACATAGGCTTTACCAATTTTAGTTTTCTTAATGCCGTTTAGATTTTAAATTTGCATTTGTGTCCAATTTAGTTTACCTGTGAGGAAAGATTTAAGTGACTGCAATAAGCAAATTCTTAACATTAAAACATCTTGATAGATCTAAATGCTTGGTAAAATCTCTTGAAATATATCAGAAAGGATCATGATATGTCAAAGATCACTGGACCTCCGACAAGGGAGGTAAGAAATAAGAATTTCTTCAGATCTCTTCAGATTCTCTGAATCTAGCATCTTAAACAAAGGTTTTAGGCCAGTCAAGAAAGAAAACTGTACTGGTAAGCATTTATGTTGACTGTATTGGTCCTAGTTCTCCAGAGAGAGAATCAATAGGATGAATATATATATAAAGAGATCTGTTTTAAAGAACTGGCTCATGCAATTGTAGATTCCTGGCAAATCCAAAATTTGATGGGAGAGGCTTACAGGCTGGAAACCCAGGAGAGAGTTGTAGTTGAGTTTAAAAGCAGTCTGCTGGAGAACCCCCTCTTGCTCAGGAAAGTTCAGTCTTTTGTTCTATTCAGGCCTTCAACTAATTGGATGAGGTCCATGCACATTACAGAGGGAAATCTATATTACTCAAAGTCCAACAATTTAAATATAAATCTCATCTTTAAAACACCCTCACAGAAACACCCAGAATAATGTTGGACCAAATATCTGGGCACTGTGGCCCAGACAAGTTGACACTTAAAATTAACCATCACAGTGATCAAATTACTTTATTGATGGTTCAAGAACAAAGGAATTAACAGCTGTGGGTTATTAAGTAGCACTGACTGTCACCTGACTGACAGTGCAATATTATCTATTGATTTTTATTTAATTTAGAAGTTCTCTTAGAACACACTTATTTCAGATTTTGTAAAGATATTTTTTTAAAAAAGGAATAAAATTCTATACCCAGATTTGCATAACTTGAAGATCACTGCATTGTTCCAAATCACATGATCAGAATCATTGCTCTCAATAAAATTTGTACTTTTGCCCTTTGCTGTTCCGATTATTTTCCACAGTGTTAATTCTTTTTTGCAGTGCATTGTCTTTCTTAGGAGCAACTGAAAATGCACCAAATTAATTACTTTTCTTTTCATTCTAGTCCACAATGAGTTTTTTTTAAATTTCTTTTAATAACCCCATGCTAATTTTCCACTTCAGTGAATGTAACACAAAATGAATCAATCCCTTTCAAATAGGTAAAAAGTTAACCTAATATTTCTTTTCCCATTAAAAGACAAAACCACCCTCTTAAGTATTTTAAATTCTTATATATTACAAATTTAAATTTAAATTTCAGCCAGTAACAAAGGTTAACATTCCTCTAATATTCCCATTTATTTTAGGGAATCCTCTGTCATTTTAATGATTGTATTATTTTAAATATTCCAAAGTTATTAAATGCTAAGTCACTGCAGCTTGACAATGACAAGATAAAGGTAGTGGTTTAAAAGGCCAGTTATTGCCACCAAGGGCTTAATAGAGGTCAATTTCCTGGTGTGGTCACCATGCACCAGAATATACCTCCCTCCCCCACTGACTATGCTACAGATATAAAAACTTGATATTATCCAGATCCAGAGTGTTATTTGTTCTTTCACTCATTCAAGACATCAAAAATAGTGTCAGTTTGAACATTAAAGGAAAACATATACTTTCTTATAACCAGATTGCTTATGTTTGATAATAAATTCTTCTACTTCCTGAGATCAATAGACTTTGGAGCCAGAATTTTTCTTCACAATGTTAATTTGTAAACATAGAATCAGAGTGTGCTGAAAGACATTCCATACAGTTGGTGGTTAAACATGCCGAGCTACTCATGTATTACCACAGAATGTAACTCTGTGACTGTCAGAACATGTGTCTGCCAGATTCTAAATCTTTCTTCCCTGTGTAGACTTAGATGTCAGTTCCACATTTTTGTTCTTTGTTTTTCCCTTCTTTTTTTTTTGGTCGGGGGGAGAGATCCAAGCTGATCATCCCTCTTCTCTGAAGGTAGTCCTTCCTCAGACTGGGTTTGATACAGTTGGCTAAGTAAGGATCATGCAAAATGAATAAAGGACTAATCTATACAAGAGAATCCAAATATAATTACAATATCACATTTCTATAAAATTGAGAGTTGTAGTATTGACCAAAGACTTTATCAGCAATAAGTTTAGATGCTTTGGAGAGCAATTTAATTATATCATGATCTACAAATCATAAGAATCTGATGCATTGGTAATCATTAACAAGTACAGAAGAAAGTAATTTATACATGAATTCTTACTTAGCAAGTGATGGTTCACTGTATTTTTCTATTTATTAATATTAATATATTGTGATTATAAAATACAGGGCCAATGAAATGTGGAGGAGAGTTAGCAAACTGAGTAGAGTCGGGATGTGATAGAGGGATAAGAAATAAGTGTAGTGATGATAAATCATGCAGAAAATTTGGCTTTTACTCTGTAAGTGAAACCCCATGGCAGGATTTGTCCATAATAGTGACTATAGGATACTATATGTACAAAAAAGAAAATAACAATTACAGATATTCTCAAATGCTCATTGATTTAGTATAATAAATATTGATAATTATGCATGTGCATAAAATATATTAATACAATTATATAAATATGTTTACAAATTATTTTCTAAAACTAATTCAAATTGTTATATAATCATAGTATTGAAAAGCGTTCATATTAGGCATAGATTTGTAGATAGTATAGTCACAGAGACATCTTGGGTAATAATACAAGATTTATATATCCAGGAGTCACAAAGAGAGTTCAGTGGAGTCAGGTTAATGAGCAGAATATCAAGAACATTACCCAAAGGAGTTATTACAAACTGCAGGAATTGTTATAGGTTAAATTGTCTCCCATCAAAAAAATTACGCTGGGGCTTCCCTGGTGGCGCAGTGGTTGAGAGTCTGCCTGCTGATGCAGGGGACACAGGTTCGTGCCCCAGTCCAGGAAGATCCCACATGCCACGGAGCGGCTGGGCCTGTGAGCCATGGCTGCTGAGCCTGCGTGTCCAGAGCCTGTGCTCTGCAACGGGAGAGGCCACAAAAGTGAGAGCCCCGCGTACCACAAAAAAAAAAAAAAAATTATGCTGAAGTCCTAACCCCTGGTACTTAAGAATGTGACTTTATCCAGAAATAGGGTCATTGTCAATGTAATTACCTAAGATGAGGTCATAATGTAGTAGGGTGGTCTCCTAATTCAATGCAACTTGTGTCCTTATAAAAAAGATGGCCATGTGGCCACATGGAGACAGAGAAACACAGTGAGAACTCCATGTGACAACAAAGGCAGTTGCAAGTCAAGGAACAGCAATATCCTTGACTTGCAACTGTCTACCTGTAAGCATAAATCTCTGAGGCAGTTGGTATATTGCTAAACGGCAATCTATACAAGAGGCTGTCTGTCACTGATTGTGCTTATATACTTGCTTACACATTGTTAACTTCATGACCAGCCTAAGTATTCTGGGGTTGTGGGGTATAACATTTCACAAATCATGATTCAGATTGTGCCATTACATGTTTCAGTGCAGCATGGTTATTAACACTCTGCCAGACTAATATTAAAATCAGGAAACTTAAAAAATATATATATATTTCGCCAGCCAACCACCAGAAGCAAGGAGGAAACAAGGAAGGATTTTCCTAAAGGTGTCTGAGGGAGCACAGACCCATGGACACTTTGATTTCAGACTTCCATACCCTGGAACTGTGAAATAATACATTTGTGTTTTTTTAAGCAACCCAGTCTGTGGTACTTTGTTTATGGCAGGTCTAGGATATTAATACAGAATCTAAAATGCTTTCTCCAAGGAGTGATTATTTATTCATGATAATGTCTAGGTAAGTGAAGACTACATCAACTCTTCTGAAGAAGAATTGTTCCCCTCCAGGCCCAACTTTATCTCTTGAAGGCAGAAGTGGTGTAGCAAAAATATAATGTTACCTGGTGTGATATTCCTGCAGGGATGAGAGAAAGAACAAAGGCTAAGGAAATTCCATAAATATCTATCTATTAGATATATATATATATATATATATATATATATAGAGAGAGAGAGAGAGAGAGAGAGAGAGAGAGAGAGAGAGTATATATATATATATAGAGAGAGAGAGAGAGAGAGAGAGAGAGAGAGAGGGAGAAAGAAATTTAGAACTCGGTAAAAGAGGCATCTCAATATTGTGGAAAAAAGAAAGATTATATAATAACTAATATTTAGGCAACTGAGTAGTTATCTGGACAAATTAGATGCATATTTCATACCTTACACTAAAATAAATTCAAGCTGTATCATAAATTACAATGTTAAAAATCATATAAAACTATAATTTTTATTTAATGTCACAAAAACAGTCATATATGAGAGAAAATTTAAAAGCCATAAAAAACGTATAAATCTGATGATATTGAAACAAAATCCATGGTAAACAGTCAAAGGAAATGATTAATAAAAAAGAGATAAGATAGTATGCAACTTAATTGACAAAAGTACAGAACATAATTCTCTTCTATATAAAAAGCTTATATAAGTCCATAAGAAAAAGACCAACATACTCACATAAAAATGAGCAAAGGATCATAACAATCAAATGATGGAAAATAAAATATAAATGTTTCAATCACATCAAAAGATGTCCAGTGTAACTTTGCATTTTAAATGCAAATTTAAAATTTAATGAGACACTATTTTCACGTGTCAGGTGGATAAAGATCAAATATTTGACAGTATACAATATATATTCAAAAGATCGGGTAAGAGGTACTGCAAAAGACTGAATATAAACACTAGTATTTTCTCTAAGAAGGGCGATTTGGCTGTACCTTCCAATTTAAAAATATACTTACTTACATTTTGACCCAACAATTGTATATACTACAGTATGCCCAGATTTGTACAGTGATGGTATATGTACAGGATTATTCACTGTAACATTATTTTTAATAGAAAGACATTTGAAACAAATTAAATATCTATCAAGAGAAAACTGGTTAAAAAAGTATCATATACTTCAATAGAAATTGGTATACTCTATAGCCATAAGGAAAGTAAGAAACAAACAAATGAATCAAAGGGATGAAACTCTTTTAAAACTAATATGGAACCTTCCCCAAGTTATATTATTATCACCAAAGAAAAGCAAAGTGTGCTACAGTGCATATCCTATAAGCTACCATTTGTATAATAAGTATATACATGTACACAAACAATGAAATACAGACATGTATCTATTCATATGTACAAATATATGCACATTTATGTATATGTATTCATATATGTATATATACATATATATAATTAATTGCTTATATGTATCTGTGTGTATATGCATATGTATATCTAACAGAATACAAAATAAATTGGTTACTTTAGTTTCGTTCTTTCTAGAAGAGGACTTTACTTTCTGGACTGAGCAAAAACCCAGAACTTACCATTGTGTAATTTTTTGGGTACATTTTGAATTTTGTAATACCCATACTATTATTAGGTATGCTAAAATTAAAAATTTTTAAAGGAAGTGGATAATGGTATAACCTTTCCCCAAATCCAGACCCAGATATTTTATGGTCCTCAAATGGTTGAGTTCTCCTACATCCCTTTAAGTGCACCTACAGGGGCTAGGAGACTTGGAACAAAAAAATAGACTGTGAGAAATATAAAGATAAAGCATGACTTTGCATAGAATGGGGGTAATGTGGGGTTGGAGAAAAACATCTAAGTGGAATTGAATTATCCAATGGCTTATGAAATACAGAATGGTATAATAAGCTTTTCTTGTAGGACTCTCATAGATTAGTGGATAAAGAGAATTCACCAACTACAATGATGCCACATATGGTCTAATTCCTATTTACATTACCTATCGTGGCTTGGAATAATTCATAAATGAGGTAGAGGACAAAGATATTTAAAAGCAAATGCTAATTAAAGGAGCAGAATTTAATCTTTGTCTGTCCACGAGAAATTCTTAGAAAAGAGGATGAAAATTTCATGTCTTAGATGAAAACTGGTACAAACCCTTTGCCACTCTTCCCATCAAGATGTGAGGTTTATTTCCCTTTCACTTGAATGTGGACTGGCTGTGTGGTTGCTTAATCAATGGAATGTGGTAGAAGTGTCAGTTTGTTAAGGGAACTGGCAGCCTCTGATTCCTCTGTCTTGGTATACATGTCTTGGGAAATCTAGCATTTATGTAAGACATTTGAATACCCGGAGACCAGCAAGCTGTGAGGAAACATAAATTAGCCCCATGGAGAGACCACAGGGAAGGAAGGAGGGAGGCAGACAAGGAAGGAAGGAGAGAAGGAGGGAATGGGAGTGAGAGAGAAAGAGAGGGAGAGAAAGAGAGAGAGGTCCTTAGAACCTATATGTCCCAAGTATGCAGTCTGAGGTTCTAAGCATGTAAGTAAAGAACACATCTTGCCAATCCAGCTCTGACAATCTTACAAATGACTCCAGACACAGCTGCCATCCCTCTGTAACGACATGAGAGACCAAAAGTGTGAAGCATCCAGTTGAGTGAATGAGCCATCAGAAACGCGAGAGATAATAAATTGTTGTTTTGAGCCACTAAGTTTTGGGGGTGGTTAGTTACATAGCAATAAATAATCAAAGAAGAATCTGATTTGTGAAAGTAGATTGCTGCTGTAAAACAAAATGTTTTTAAATGAAAACGTGTGGGATTGGCTTGGAAACAAGCAGCAGGCAGATATTAGAAGGGCCTTAGGGAAATTGTTAGTGAATACTGAAATGACAGGTAGGAATTTGCTATGAAGCTTGTTTTAAGACAAAAAAATGTGTTTCTTAGTGACAAAAATTTATGATATTCTCATGCATGGTAATATGGAAATGGAACATATTTTTTACTGAATTTATGGATTTGGTTAATGATATGTCCTTATAAAGGTCATCTAATTTGTTATTTAGCTCTATATGATAATGTACAGGTAGAGAGAAATACTAAAGAAGGAACTATTCAGTCTCAAAGTAGAATCTAGAAGAAATTTGCTGAGGCAGCATTTGTTGTGTTCAAAAATAAGATATTTTCTCACCTCCATCTCTCCCAAGAAATACTCTGAAAGTAAGAAATTTCTTCAAGCGCAATGAATGAATTCAGGACACTGGTCATGTTTTCAAGAGTGAGGCTCTGAGACCTCAGTTAAACCCTCATAAACATGTAATGCAGTGGTTCATAAATGCTCCCAGTTAGATAATGTCATCCAAGGCTCTGAGGTACATTGCCCTTTTGTGTTCTGACTCTCAGCCCAACATATTGTAAGAGGTCTGTGGGGGTGACTTGTCTACTAATGTTGGTTATAAATGTAAGTCCAAAGATTTTTAAAGTAATTTTACCTACTTAGACTAAAAGAGAGAGAGAGAGTTCAACGTGTAAAGAGACATTCAGGTCCCCAACTTTTATGGGCAAGGAAACTACTTAGCTGAAAAGAAAGAAAGGAAGGAAGGAAGGAAGGAAGGAAGGAAGGAAGGAAGGAAGGAAGGAGGAAGGAAGGAAGGAAAGAAAGAAAGAAAGAAAGAAAGAAAGAAAGAAAGAAAGAAAGAAAGAAAGAAAGAAAGAAAGAAAGAAAGAAAGAAAGAAAAAGAAAGAAAGAGAGGAAAAAAAGGGAAGAAGGAAGGAGAAAAACAGGACCTTTTATTATGCAAAAGGAAATATGACTCAAAAAGTACAGCCAAGAGCTTAGAGGGTAGAGTCAAGATCCACAAAAAAAAAAAAAATTCCCACAGAGAAGGATTGGGCTCTAACCAAGGAACTGGTGACATGTGATTGATGGTATTTCAGAATTGCTCTGTACCAGTGACTGTCCATACCTCCTGAGCTCTCCTTAGTCTGGAATAGGAGTGTCAAAAGCAGTTATCCTATGACTCTCCTCTTTTTATATCAGATGTAAGGAAGACAGATAAAGTGTTCTTTTAGCTCAAAGTCTTCAGATCAACAGGAATAATAATCCAGACCCAAAACCGAGTAATTGTGCCCAGAGTCTTATTTTCACCTGGAGCTGATTTTAAATGACAAGATCTTGGAACTAAAAACTGAATTTGGTATCATAATGTAATGAAATTGTAGGAATTTTAGGAGGGGTGAATGTATTCTGAATTTGTGAGAAATGGAAATAGCATATGTCCAGAGGCTGGATAAAGACAGACATTACTGGTTCCTTTCCCCACCAAGATCTGAATCTGGTCTTGACCTGTGACTACTTAACTATTAGAATGTGTCAGAGTGATTTATCAGTTGCAGTTCTAGTATTTAAAGTAAGAGAAACTTGTGTGTCCTGTTTTTAGAACACATGTTCTGGGGGTAGAGAGCTGCCAGGTAAGAAGTCCTACTAACTCGAGAACAGTGTGCTGTGAGAGAGCCCAAGATCACCACATGGAATGGTCTTGTGGAGAAAAAGAAAGAAATCCAGCCAGACCTCAACTGTCCCACCCATCGCATTGATATTAATTTCTTATCACTACTGTAACAAATTCCCACAAACTTAATGGTTTAAAACTATGTAATGCATTATCTTACAGTTTTAGAGATCAAAAGGAAAAATTAGTAACAGCAGGCTAATGTCAAGGTGTCGGTAGGTCTGGTTCCTTCTGGAGTCTCTGAGGGGAGAATCTGTTTTCTTGCTTTTTGTAGCTTCGAAAAGCCACCTGCAATCCCTGGCTCCTGGCCACTTCTTCATGATGACCTCACTTCAACCTCTGCTTCCTTGTCACATCTCCTTTTCTTTCTCTGACTATCTTGTCTCCCTCTTTTAAGGACCTCTATGATTACATCAAGCCCCCCCAGGTAATCCAGGATATTCTCTTCCATCTCAAGATCCTCAAGTTAATCACATGTGCAAAGCCCCTTTTTTTTCACATATTCACATATTCCAGGGACAATTATAATGTAGACTCTTTTTTGGTGGAGAGGAGTGCTATTCCATGTATCATTCTACCTGAAGGGTGAGACATGTATGTTAGTAAGCTGCCTTGTCTAGCCCACTAAAGTGAGCCTTCATATAACTTCAGCTTTAGCCACTATCTGATGGCAATGACACTACAGATCATAAGAAAGAGATGTGCTGACTCCAGTCAATCCAGAGAAACATGAAAGATAATATTAAATGAAAGCTTGAGGATGTTTCCTATATAGCAATAGACAACTGTAGTTCTACATTTGAGAACAGGATTTTCCCACTAGGTATCCAGGAAGAGAAATGAGACCATATACTGGGTCCTAGGTGGGTTGGTAGTGGAGAGTACTGTTCCCTTGAAATTCTGTATACTGGGGCTTAATATAGTCATTCTCAGACAGTGTGATAAGTCTCTCACGATTATGTAAGTAGAATGGTGGATGTGGTGAAAAAGGAAGCAATCCATAAAAAAATTAATAACATATATTCTAAGGATTATTGTTGTTATCCCAATAATAAAATACTATTGATGTCAATATAATGAATGAATATAAAGCCTTGCTACTTCTACCTAAATAAATAGGTTATAGATGTCTCCTTTGCCTATATTTAATTGGTCCTACTGAGTGGGAACATATCAAAGAGGCAAACTGTGGAAAATACAAAAGACTAAAGACTCCCTGGCATACTGCTAATTGTTCTTCAGTATCTGTTTTCCCACTTTTCTACAATAATATTTGAATGCTGGACATATACCTACTATGGACTACATTTTCTAGCATCTTTGATTGGGTGATAAATGCTGAATTGGCACATCATGCCACTTCTGAGTCTTGGCCATAACATGTGAGTGTTCTTCTTTCCTTTTGTCTTCCAATTGTAGGTGCACACAGATATGGATATGGACAACAGTGCCCACATTCTAGAAGTCTGTTGGATTATGTAACGAGAGGAACAGAGGACCCTAAAACTCTTTGCATTTGAGCTGACCTGCCAAAAAGAGGTGCTAACTTTCAGAGTACGAAGTGAGGGAAAAATTACTATCTTATTTAAAGTTACTAGGTTTGGGGGAATTCCCTGGTGGTCCAATGGTTAGGACTCTGGGCTTTCACTGCTGTGGGCCTGGATTCGATCCCTGGTTGGGGAACTAAGATACAGCAAGCTGCACAGTCCAGCCAAAATAATAATAATAATAAAATTTAAAAAAAATAAAGTTACTAGATTTTATAATCAATATTTTTTTTTAGTTTTGGTTAAAGCTAAATAGGGTAAAAGCATAGTAGTTAAGATAAAACCTAAGTTTACCCTAACTACTATAAACCTGGAAGAAGCTTCACTCTAATTATTGTGCTCCTGGAGAAAAATATATATTTAAAACTCTTATGGAAGAAATGGTGACTGTAGTATTATATCATGGCCTGAGTTAGCTAGTAATCAAGAACAATGGGAAGAATTTACATAAAGAGAACAATAGTCATTCCTTCAGATATGATGACTGTGACTGTATTGGTCATTTATTGATGAGTAAGAAAGTATCCCACAGTTTAGCAGCTTAAAACAACAAACATCTCTTATCTCTGTTTCTGTGGTCAACAATCCAAGCACGACTTAAACTGGTGTCTCTGACTCAAGATCTCCTGTGAGACTGTAGTTTAAATGTTGACCAGGGAGGCAGTTGTCTTTTTGGTGAAAACCATAAACTCATATATGCAACAGGCTGAGCAAATCTGAAGCAAAATAAACCCAGAGAAATACACACCAAGAAATATGATAATTAAACTTCTGAAAATAAAGACAGAAAAAGTCTTGAAAGCAGCCATAGTGAAACGACATATTACTTACAAGGGAACATCAATTCTAATGACTATAGATTTCTCACCTAAAACAAGAAGAAACAGAATTCAACAACAGAATTCCCCCAAATAGGCTAGTAATCCATAGGGTGGCAAAAAAAAAGAGACACCTTTATTTAAAATAGTCAATAACTGGAAACAAACCAGATGTCCTTCAAGTGGTGAATTATTTAAAGACGGAAGTGTGTCCATACCATTCTCAGCAATAAAAAGGAACAAACTATGACACATGCAACAACTTAGATGAATCTACAGGGAATTATCCTGAAAGGAAAAAATCAATCCCAAAAGGTTACTTACTGTATGATTTCATGTATATGACATTATCAAAATGACAAAATTTTAGACATGGAGAACACATTGATGGTTGCCAAGAGTTAGAGATGAGAGCAGAGCAGTGTATATGCCTATAAAATAGCAATGGGAGGGATCCTTGTGGTGATGAAACTATTCTATATTTAGAATAAATCAATGTCATATTTTTGTTGTGATATTGTACTATAATTTTGCAAGATGGTATCGCTGGGAAAACCTAGGTAAAGGATATAGGCAGTCTTTGTATTATTTCTTGCAACTGAATATTTTGCAATAATTAATGGAGTGATATATACAGTTTACCTCCACCTCCCATATTTTCATGAGCTCTTTAGTTATAACTTTCTGCTTTTACTTTAGATCTTCACAGTACCAACTGAACATTCTCAAACATCCTCTATGTGTGAAATAAAGATTGTTCTGAATTTGAGCATGGAACTGCAAAAGCTACTGATTTTCCACAAAGAGCTTAGAGATGATATCACAAATCCCTGTGGAAAAGATGCATGCAGGGTAGGACCTTCAAGATGCTGGAGGAGTAAGACGTGGAGATCACCTTCCTCCCCACAAATACATCAAAAATACATCTACATGAGGAACAACTCCTACAGAACACCTACTGAACACTGGCAGAAGACCTCAGACTTCCCAAAAGGCAAGAAACTCCCCACGTACCTGGGTACGGCAAAAGAAAAAAGAAAAAAAACAAAGACAAAAAAATAGGGATGGGACCTGCACCTCTGGGAGGAGCTGTGAAGGAGGAAAAATTTCCACACACTAGGAAACCCCTTCACTGGCGGAGATGGGGGATGGGCAGGGTGTAAGTTTTGGAGCCACAGAGGAGAGCACAGCAATAGGGGTGCAGAGGGCAAAGCAGAGAGATTCCCACACAGAGGATCGGTGCCGACCAGCACTCATGGGCCCGAGACGCTTGTCTGATTACCCGCACAGGAGTCTGGGGGCTGGGAGCTGAGGCTTGGGCTTTGGTCAGATCCCAGGGAGAGGACTGGGGTTGGCTATGTGAACACAGCATGAAGGGGGCTAGCGAACCACAGCTAGCCAGGAGGGAGTTCGGGAAAAACTCTGGACCTGCCGAAGAGGCAAGAGACCATTGTTTCAGGATGCGCTAGGAGAGGGGATTCAGAGCACTGCCTAAATGAGCTCCAGAGATGGGCGTGAGCCGTGGCTATCAGCGTGGACAAGAGAGATGGGCAGGAAATGCTAAGGCTGCTCCTGCAGCCACCAAGAAGCCTGTATTCAAGCACAGGTTACTATCCACACCTCCCCTCCTGGGAGCTTGTGCAGTCCGCCACTGCCAGGGTCCCATGATTCAGGGACAACTTCCCTGACAGAACACATAGTGCACCTCAGGCTGTTGCAACATCACGTTGGCTTCTGCCACCGCAGGCTCGACCCGCATTCTGTACCCCACCCTCCCCCTGGCCTGAGTGAACTATAGCCCCCTAATCAGCTGCTACTTTAACCCCATCCTGTCTGAGCGATGAACAGATGCCCTCAGGCGACCTACATGCAGAGGAAGGCTAAATCCAAAGCAGAAACCCAGGAGCTGTGTGAACAAAGAAGAGAAAAGGGAAATTTCTCCCAGCAGCCTCAGGAACAGCAGATTAAATCTCCACAATCAATTTGATGTACCCTGCATCTGTGGAATACCTGAATAGACAACGAATCATGCCAAAATTGAGGCAGTGGACTTTCAGAGCAACTGTAGATTTGGGGTTTGCTTTCTATATCTAATTTGTTGCTGGTTCTATGTTTATCTTAGATTAGTATTTAGAACTTATTATCATTGGTAGATTTCTTTATTGATTTGGTTGCTCTCTTCCTTCTATTTTAAATATATATGTATACATTTTTCATTTTTCTCTTTTTGTGAGTGTGTATATGTATGTTTCTTTGTGTGATTTTGTCTGTATAGCTTTGCTTTTACAATTTGTCCTAGGGTTCAGGCTATTTTTATTTTTGTTTGGTATAGTTCTTAGCACTTGTTAAATTGGTGGATTTGTTTATCGGTTTGGTTGCTCTCTTCTTTCTTTCTTTCTATTTTTAAATTACTTTTTCATTTTTAATAAATGTTTTTATATTTTTATTTTAATAACTTTATTTTATTTTGCTCTTTTTTCTTTCTTCCTTTTCTTCTGAGCCGTGTGGCTGACAGGGTCTCGGTGCTCCAGCTGGGTGTCGGACCTGAGCCTCTTATTTGGGAGAGCTGACTTCAGGACGCTGGTCCACCAGACACCTCCTGGCCCCAAGTAATAGCAAATGGTGAAAGCTCTCCAAGAGATCTCAACTCAATGCTAAGAACCAGATCCACTCAATAAACAGCAAGCTACAGTGCTGGACACCCCATACCAAACAACTAGCAAGACAGGAACACAACCCCACCCATTTGCAGAGAGGCTGCCTAAAATCATACTAACTTCACAGACACTCCAAAATAAACCACCAGACACTGTCCTGCCCACCAGAAAGGCAAGATACACCCTCATCCACTAGAACACAGGCAGCAGGCCCTCCACCAGGAAGCCTACACAACCCACTGAAACAACCTCACCCACTGGGGGCAGACAACAAAAACAAAAGGAACTATGAACCTGCAGCCTGCGAAAAGGAGACCCCAAATGCAGTAAGTTAAGCAAAATGAGAAGACAGAGAAATATACAACAAATGAAGGAGCAAGGTAAAAACCCACCAGACCAAACAAATGAAGAGGAAATAGGCAGTCTACCTGAAAAAGAATTCAGAGCAATGATAGTAAAGATGATCCAAAATCTTGGAAACAGAATGGAGAAAATACAAGAAACATTTAAAAAGGATATAGAACTAAAGAGCAAACAAACAATGATGAACAACACAATACATGAAATTAAAAATTTTCTAGAAGGAATCAATACCAGGATAACTAGGGCAGAAGAATGGATAAGTGGCCTGGAAGATAAAATAGTGGAAATGACAACCACACAGCAGAATAAAAAAAAAAGGATGAAAAGAATTGAGGACAGTCTCAGAGAGTTCTGGGACAATATTAAACAAACCAGCATTCAAATTATAGGGGTTCCAGAAGAAGAAGAGAAAAAGAAAGGGCTTGAGAAAATATTTGAAGAGATTATAGTTGAAAACTTCCCTAATATGGGACAGAAAGTAGTCAATCAAGTCCAGGAAGCACAGACAGTCACATACAGGATAAATCCTAGGAGAAAAATGCCAAGACACATATTAATCAAACTGTCAAAAATTAAATATAAAGAAAAAATATTAAAAGCAGCAATGGAAAAGCAACAAATAACATACAAGGGAATTACCATAAGGTTAACAGCTGATCTTTCAGCAGGAATTCAGCAAGCCAGAAGGAACTGGCAGGACATAATCAAAGTGATGAAAGGGAAAAACCTACAACAAAGATTAATCTACCAGCAAGGATCTCATTCAGATTCAATGGAGAAAACAAAACATTTACAAACAAGCAAATTTTGAGAAAATTCAGCACCACCGAATGAGCTTTACAACAAATGCTAAGGGAACTTCTCTAGGCAGAAAACACAAGAAAATGAAAACACTTACAATAGCAAACCCAAAACAATTAAGAAAATGGTGATAGGGACATACATATTGATAATTACCTTAAATGTAAATAGACTAAATTCTCCAACCAAAAGACATAGACTGGCTGAATGGATATAAAACAAGACCCATATATATGCTATGTACAAGAGACCCACTCAGACCTAGGGACACATACAGATTGAAAGTGAGGGGATGGAAAAAGATATTCCATGCAAATGGAAATCAAACGAAAGCTGGAGTGACAATTCTCATATCAAACAAAATAGACTTTAAAATAAAAACTATTACAACAGACAAAGAAGGACACTACATAATAATCAAGGGATCAATCCAAGAAGAAAATATAACAATTCTAAATATTTATGCACCCAACATTGAACACCCCATAACATAAGGCAAATGCTAACAGCCATGAAAGAGGAAATGGCCAGTAACACAATAATAGTTGGGGACTTTAACCCCTCACTTTCACCAATGGACAGAGCATCCAAAATGAAAATAAATAAGGAAACACAAGCTTTAAATGATACATTAAACAAGATGGACTTAACTGATATTTATAGGATATTCCATCCAAAAACAACAGAATACACTTTGTTCTCAAGTGCTCATGGAACATTCTCCAGGATAGATCATATCTTGGGTCACAAATCAAACCTTGGTAAATTTAAGAAAATTGAAATCGTATCAAGTATCTATTCCAACCACAATGCTATGAAACAAGATATCAATTACAGGAAAAAATCTGTAAAAAATACAAACACATGGAAGCTAGAAAAATACACTATTAAATAACCAAGAGATCACTGAAGAAATCAAAGAGGAAATCAAAAAATACCTAGAAACAAATGACAACGAAAATACGATGACCCAAAACCTATTGGATGCAACAAAAGCAGTTCTGAGAGGGAAAGTTATAGCAATAGAATACTACAAGAAACATCTCAAATAAACAATTGTTCTTGTTTCTCAAACAAGAAACATCTCAAATAAACAATCTAACCTTACACTTAAAGCAATTAGAGAAAGAGGAACAAAAAACTCCAAAGTTAGCAGAAGGAAAGAAATCATAAAGATTAGATCTGAAAAACATGAAAAAGAAATGAAGGAAATGATAGCAAAGATCAATAAAACTAAAAGCTGGTTCTTTGAGAAGGTAAAAAAATTGATAACCCATTAGCCAGACTCATTAAGGAAAAAAGGGAGAAGACTCAAATCAACAGAATTAGAAATTTAAAAGGAGAAGTAGCAACTGACACTGTGGAAATACAAAGGATCTTGTAGAGATTACTACAAGCAACTATATGCCAATAAAATGGACAAACTAGGAAAAATGAACAATTCTTAGAGAAGCAGAACCTTCCAAGACTGAACGAGGAAAAAATAGAAAATATAAACAGACCAATCACAAGCACTGAAATTGAAACTGTGATTAGAAATCTTCCAACAAACAAAAGCCCAGGACCAGATGGATTCACAGGTGACTTCTATCAAACAGAGAAGAGCCAACACCTATCCTTCTCAAACTCCGCCAAAATAATGCAGGGGGAGAAACATCCCCAAACTCATTCTATGAGGCCACCATCACCCTGATACCAAAAACAGACAAAGAGGTCACAGAAAAAGAAAACTACAGGCCAATATCACTGATGAACATAGATGCAAAAATTCTCAACAAAATACTAGCAGACAGAATCCAACAGCACATTAAAAGGATCATACACCATGATCAAGTGGGGTTTATCCCAGGAATGCAAGGATTCATCAATATATGCAAATCAAGCAATGTGATACACCATATTAACAAACTGAAGGAGAAAAACCATATGATCATCTCAATAGATGCAGAAAAAGCTTTCAACAAAATTCAACACTGATTTATGATAAAAACCCTCCAGAAAGTAGGCATAGAGAGAACTTACGTCAACATATAAGAAACCCACAGCTAATATCGTGCTGAATGGTGAAAAATTGAAACTATTTCCACTAAGATCAGGAACAAGACAAGGTTGCCCACTCTCACCACTATTATTCAACATAGTTTTGGAAGTTTTAGCCACAGCATTCAGAGAAGAAAAAGAAATAAAAGGAATCCAAATCGGAAAAGAAGAAGTAAAGCTGTCATTGTTTGCAGATGACATGATACTGTACATAGAGAATCCTAAAGATGCTACCAGAAAACTACTAGAACTAATCAATGAATTTGATAAAGTAGCAGGATACAAAATTAATGCACAGAAATCTCTTGCATTCCTCTACACTAATGATGAAAAATATGAAAAAGATATTAAGGAAACGCTCCCATTTACCATTGCAACAAAAGGAATAAAATACCTAGGAATAAACCTACATAAGGAGTCAAAAGATCTGCATGCAGAAAACTATAAGACACTGATGAAAGAAATTAAAGATGATACAAACAAATGGAGAGATATACCATGTTCTTGGATTGGAAGAATCAATGTTGTGAAAATGACTACATTATTCAAAGCAATCTACAGATTCAGTGCAATCCTTATCAAAGTACCAATGGCATTTTTCACAGAACTAGAACAAAAAATTTCACAATTTGTATGGAAACACAAAAGACCCCGAATAGCCAAAGCAATCTTGAGGAAGAAAAACGCAGCTGGAGGAATCAGGCTCCCTGACTTCAGAATATACTACAAAGCTCAAGACAGTATGGTACTGGCACTAAAACAGAAATATAGATCAAAAGAACAGGATAGAAATCCCAGAGATAAACCCATGCATATATGGTCACCTTATCTTTGATAAAGGAGGCAAGAGTACACAATGGAGAAAAGACATCCTCTTCAATAAGTGGTGCTGGGAAAACTGGACAGCTACATGTAAAAGAATGAAATTAGAATACTCCCTAACACCATACACAAAAATAAACTCAAAATGGATTAAAGACCTAAATGTAAGGCCAGAAACTATCAAACTCTTATAGGAAAATATAGGCAGAACACTCTATTACATAAATCACTGCAAGATCCTTTTTGACTCATCTCTTAGAGAAATGGAAATAAAAACAAAATTAAACAAATGGGACCTAATGAAACTTAAAGACTTTTGCACAGCAAAGGAAACCATAAACACGATGAAAAGCCATCCCTCAGAATGGGAGAAATTATTTGCAAATGAAGCAACTGACAAAGGATTAATCTCCAAAATATACAAGCAGCTCATGCAGCTCAATATCAAAAAAACAAACAACCCAATCCAAAATTGGACAGAAGACCTAATTAGACATTTCTCCAAAGAAGATATACAGATTGCCAACAAACACATGAAAGGATGCTCAACGTCACTAATCATTAGAGAAATGCAAATCAAAACTACAATGAGGTACCACCTCACACCAGTCAGAATGGCCATCATCACAATATCTACAAAGAATAAATGCTGGAGAAGGTGTGGAGAAAAGGGAGCCCTCTTGCCCTGTTGGTGGGAATGTAAATCGATACAGCCACTATGGAGAACAGTATGGAGGTCCCTTAAAAAACTAAAAACAGAACTACCATATCACCCAGCAATCCCACTACTGGGCATATACCCAAGGAAACCATAATTCAAAAATTGTCACGTACCACAATGTTCTTTGCAACTCTATTTACAATATCTAGGACATGGAAGCAACCTAAGTGTCCTTTGACAGATGAATGGATAAAGAAGATGTGGCACATATATACAATGGAATATTACTCAGCCATAAAGAGAAACGAAATTGAGGTATTTGTAGTGAGGTGGATGGACCTAGAGTCTGTCATACAGAGTGAAGTAAGTCAGAAAGTGAAAAACAAATACCGTATGCTAACACATATATATGGAACTTTAAAAAAATAAAAATAAATAGTTCTTAAGAACCTAGGGGCAGGACAGGAATAAAGACGCAGATGAAGAGAATGGACTTGAGGACACAGGGAGGGGGAAGGGTAAGCTGGAACGAAGTGAGAGAGTAGCATTGATATATGTACACTACCAAATGTAAAATAGATAGCTAGTGGGAAGCAGCCACATAGCACAGGGAGATCAGCTCCGTGCTTTGTATCCACCTAGAGGCATGGGATAGGGAGGGTGGGAGGGAGACCCAAGAGGGAGGAGATATGGGGATATGTATATGTATAGCTGATTCCCTTTGTTATACAGCAGAAACTAACACACCATTGTAAAGCAATTATACTCCAATAAAGATGTTAAAAAAAAAACAGGGAAATAATTTTTACTCTACTTTTAAAAAATTATAATGCAATATATATTATTCCAAATTGATAATTCTTCCCCCATGACTACCTACCTAAATTGATTTGAAATGAATGGTAGAAGAAATGTAAAGGCCTTTTTTTTTTTTCAGAAACTTAGAGAGATGCAGCTCTTCTAGCTAGAGTAAATGATTACAAATTAATAGTGTCAATCAAGGATGGGATTTCCATCTCCTGATTAAATCTATACAAAAGATCTTCAAACACCCAGTTCAGCTGCCACCAAGTGACAAATCAATCAAGAAAGACAAGTGAGGGATTAGGCTGTAGGCAAAAGACAATGGTTTCTTGGTGGCATTTTCCCTCTCATTTAAAGCCTTGTTTTTAATCAGAAAATTGGGGTGACTGTTTATTGCATTTACTTGTATTTAAACATTAAAAGATTTCAATATGAGCATTCTGTACCCTACTAACTTTGAAAGAACAAAGGAAAATGCTTCAGTGGCTTTTAAATATGTTTGCCTAAGAAAAAATATATTTTAGGTCTACTGGGAAGCATTCAATAAGTGTGGGTGGGTCAAATTTGCTTTAAAGCAAAAAAACCAAAACAGAAACTACACATCACTTAATTAAACAACAAAATGTTTTTATGTTTTCAAGATTTTTTCACATTTTCTAGACTGATTTACAGTCTTATCAAGCTGTTTGTCATGTCCAATGGGGTTTGATTTCCATCACTAAAGTCAGAAGACTTCAGGCAGCAAGACAAATGAAATCAGAAAAATGCTAGCACCAATGAATTCATCACTCAAAGAGAAACTGATTTTAGGAAATTAAGCATGCATTGTTTTGATTCTTAGTAATAAATAGTTTTGAGAAGTCATTACCCCTCAAACATATTTACGTTTAACAGCATTTATGCTTGAAAATTTTTTGAATATGTATTATGTCAAAAATTCAACCAGTTTTAGTGTAGTGAATTTTATATCTATTACCTATACATCCATTATGTAATCTCAATATTTAATAACTATTTTAAAATAGAATAAATATTTTGAAATCTCATTTTGAGAGTGACTTAAAACTGTCTTCAGAAAAAGATTGCTACTATATCAGTATGCAAAATATTTTAAAAAGTAATTATCAAACTGATAATTTCTATTCAAATTCATGACTGCAAACTAAAATTGCTTTTTAAAAAGGTAGACACTGTGATTTTATGCATAAAATATATTGAGGTCTTAGTCAATATTTATAAAAGTACATTTTAGAACATGTATGAACTAAAAATCTACTAAATAAAAATTAATAAAATTTATCAATTGTATTAATAAATAAAATAATTGATTTTATTGATTATTAATTATTATTAAAATCATTGATTAATTTTATTAATCTAATAAAAACCACTACTACTAGGAATAGCTAAGAATTGTATTACATATTTACTTATGCTAACTCATATTAACACTTCAACATAAATCATTTTTCACGTTTCATATATGAGATGCCTGAGGTGCAATTATTTACATAGTCACACAGCTAATTAGTAACTAGTGATAGTTTTTCAAATTATCCATACGTCTATTTTTAACCTTTAAAGAGTTCATAGTGGTTTCTCTAGAAATATGAGAAGTAAGCGATACCTGAGAACACTTGAGGAAATTTAATTGTATTTTTCCTGAGAGTTAGAAAATGACAACAGTAACCTCATGCTATTTTGCAGTCTCTTTCCCACCTACATTTTTTTAATTGGTCTGATCAGAGATCAGCCAATCCATCCACCACTGACCTATATAACTATTTTCACATTCTTTTTTCCTGTTTTGTATATAATAAGAAATGCATTTTTAAAATCCCAAATATTCATCATTTTTCAGTGTCACTATTTTGGTACTCTTAATATTTTTCTCCTAGAGTAATCACTAGGAAGTAGCACTAATGTGAACTTCCAGGTTTTATACACCTAGAATACATATAAATCTTGAATACGTGTGTGTGTGTGCATGCACTTGTGTTTTTGCACACAGGTTTTGAAAAAGTGGGTGTGGATTTTCCACAGAATAACTGCCCTGCTAATCAACATTTTAATTTATTTCAATTTTATTCACATATTTTATTTAAAACTCTAAACAATTTATTTTTATATAGAATGTCCTCACTACTAACTCTACCAGGGACTTATACTTCACGTGAAGATGGATCTTAACCTACAGATTTTGTGATTCCACCATACCCAACCTATCAGTAATGGACACAGAGCAGGGACAGATATTAGCTTATTATTAAATTACCAATTAACCTTTAAAAAAACCTTGTAATCAAAATAGTTTTACTCTCTGTACCAATTCCTTTACACCAATAATTTTCCATGTCTTGAATTAAATAGCTTTGTAAATCTAATGGGCTTTTATATGCACCATATATTATACAGAAAAAATATTTTCACTCAACTATTTTGTTTTAAAAAATAAGCATTAAAAGGTATCACTCAGGATCTAAATTAGGCTATTGTGGTATGTTTTATGGTTGTGAAATATTCCCTTCCTTTTCTTTTAATTACATGCATCATCTCATTGATGTCAAACCTGGTCACAAAATGTGGTCTGTGTCCATATGCCAAGTCTGAACAGAAACTTTCAGATCTGTTGCTTAGTTCCTATAAGTTCTATTTTCTCTGAGCTATGACACATATAATGCCTCAGACAGGGGCTATTCTTTAGTTTCAGCATTCAAATGGCAAAATGCTGTAGGAAGAGCTTTTTTGTTGGAAGCCCTTGAGGTTTGTGGTTGTTTGTGACCATATGACCCTAGCATAAACTGACTGATACAGTAAAAAGAGACAACATTTTATCTGAGTCCTTATTTTCCCTAGTTCCATGAATTTTACATTGTCTTAATAAAATAGCGTTTGGTTACATACACCATTACAACAATACATATTTGAGTGCCTAAAACAATTAGATTAAAAATTTAAGTTATACAAAATCTATAAGCAGCCATAGTTGCATACAGGTCTTAACATTGTGGTTTATGTGACAAAGAAGGAACATGAATTATAAGAAATGTCACAAGGCAATGAATGATGCCTTGCAAACTGAGTTCAGAAAAGGGAGAGTCCTAATGGGCTGGAGAGTTGTTTAGCAAATATTCCTGAACAATGTGGAAAGTCAGCAGGACCTTAACTGATGGTAAATTTTAGATGGGAAGTGGCTAACAAAGTGAAGAAAGGCACAGATATAAGAAAGAGGTATGATCAGAATTAAACTTGAGGGTTCTTTGGGACAGTAGTTGAATATAAGATTGAAAACTTAATCTTTTGGATCTTTGTTTCCTGAAATATTCTACCACAGAATACTATTCAACAGAATAAATGAACCCCATAATTTGGATTCTACGATCAAATTAGGGTGGGAAATCTTGAAGTAAGGAAACAATGAACAGTTTTATTCATGCTGAGTTTCTCAAAGAATTTAATATACTGATACACATTGTGAATCTTCACTATGAGATAAAATTTTTAGTTTTTCCTAAAATTATATGGCCACAAAACAAATCTTTTACATCACATCTCTATTAATAATTGAAACTACACTATTTGAAACTCAACTTAGGAAACGATTGTAGCACAGCTGTAAATACCATACTAAGTAAGGGTAATTAAGTGCCTAATTCTCTACAGTGCTGGACTGCAAACTTTTCAAGTATGAGTATTTTTTAATAACAACATTTCATGAACCCCCATAAAATAGTAACTGTACTAGATATGTGAGTTAAAGTATTCATTGTTGAGTTGAAATTCCTGGCTTCAAATTCCAATTTACTATTTACTTACAAGACATGTGACTGTACAAATTATTTAACCTCTCTTAATTTCACCTTCTCAGTTACAAACTGAAGATAGCAATTATATGTCTCATTCTTGTGTGTGTTTGTGTGTCAGGGAGCATGTGTTTGAGTGGGTGTATGTGTGGGTATGTATGTGTGTGTGAGACAGGAATAAATTGGGTTAATCTATGGAAAGCTGACTGGCACAAAATATTTTGACTGGCTCAAAAATATTAGTGTGGGTTACTGAGAAATATGTGAAGTCCCCAACAGTTAAAAATTGAGTAGTATTTGAAATTTATATTTAATTAACAGCATCATGTACATTTGGAAAATAGTAGTACCTATTTGTGTAGATCTGTATTTAGTGTAACCTCCATACGTGGTGCCTACATGGATTTACAATTCCTTGTAACACTCTGGAGAGTGACTGCTCCTGGCACTGCAGAATGACTGAAGGCTTTTGAAAGAGGAATGACAGAAAGAAATGTGTGTTTAAGAAGATAAATTTTGTGGAAAGAATGTAGAAAGGATCCAGGCTATGAAAGAATGGTGGCAACAAGATCAGTGAAAAGACTACACTATTCCCCAGGCGTTGTTGTGCATGTAAGCATTATTTCACTGCAAAGTCAATAAATGAATTTCAGGCAAGGATTTTATCATATGCTTTAAAAATGCTCAAATGTTTTCAGCATAAATGGAATAAATCAAATTAGAGAAAGTTCTATAAAAGAACACAAATGGAGAGAGAGAAGTTATGAGGTGTATGATTCTTGACATCTGAAGCTAATGCTGAAACTATTCTTCATTGCTACCATTGCAGTCCTGTTATTGCTGGAGTCCTGTGGTCATGCTTGGCCCATATCAGGCTAATGACATAAACTTTGACATGGAATGAAAGATGAGGAAAGGTGTATAAGTCCCAGATTGATAAGAGCTAGCACAGTTTCCCCACTGATCACTTGTATAAACTGCAATCCAAGTCATAGAAATAGTATTTATATTCAAACAGCGATTGAGACACAGGGTATGTATACCATACCTGCATTTATTTAGTATTTTCTCAAAGCATCTTCTAAAGCAGATGACTTGGTGCAATACCAACTTTCATTTGGAGATAAAGAAAAGTCTATGGTTGATCTTGTATGCATTTTTTGCTGAATTAAGCATTGGAATCAGAGAATATGTAGAAATTCAAGGGAATTCATAGTAAATGAGATTTAGATAAATAATGTAAAAATTATAACAACTTCTCAGAGAAGAGGCAACATAATAGTTACTGTAGTATTGCTAAACCTCAGGTTTGTTGATTATCAGATAAAACAGTCTATTTTAATTGCATCTTATTAAGGTAATTTAAACTCCAGGGTATTCTCAGTTGTTGAAAAAGAAAGGAAAGTAAGAGTGAAGAATAACATTAGGGAAGAGAGGTCTCTTTGTATTTGCAGACACTTGTTAAACTAATAATCATAAATTTTAAATTAAAGAATTAAATCTAAATTATAAAATATTTGGAAGAATTATAATTGTATCCTAAATTCTTATTCTGAAACATAAATACATCTGCTACCCATATGTTATTTTAATGCATTAAAATTTATTTTATAACATTTTAAATTATTTCTATTATATCAAAATAACAGTCTTTGCTAACAGTGCCTCACACTGAAGTAAAATATAGGATTTGTTTTAGGGACTCTTGTGTGTGTAAGCCATAAATTTTCTTGAGTTACCTCAGGTTGAAGGACTAGAACTAGGATTTATTGAAAATGAAGGTGTTCTGGAATACAATACAAAGCAAAAGTAGAGGCCCATTTTCAATAGATCTCTTCACCATTCATGTACTAATGGTGTTATCTTACAAATGATTTCTCATAAATTTATTCTTCCTCATCAGCCCTTTTCACATATTTGTCCACATTATATTATCAAGTATATTTTCAAGTATTCAGACAGACACATACATATACATACATATGTATATATATATATACATTTTGTTTAGAACTAAGTGAGTTTGTAGTATAACATGTGCACATGCACAAAAAGCACAGACTTTTTGCCCAAGTCTGCACAACTAGCTCAAGAGTAGTTGTGGTAGAGCAAAATTCCTTAAATGGAGTTGTAATTATTGCATATTCCATAACTGCCATGTATATGATTTTAGCAAGGTGATAAAAAGACAATCTGTTCCTTATTATAAAATACTTCCAATACACCCTGACATTTTAAAACACTTCATTAGAGGATCTTTCTTTCCATTAGAAATGTAGCTGCTAAAAACTAGCATCACATTTTCTTTAGTATTCCCTTTTTATTACGAGAGAAACCCAAGAGACAAATTATTTCATTAAGAAATTTCAGCGTAGAGGAGATTGGTTCAAGATGGCAGAATAGAAGGACGTGCGCTCACTGCCTCTTGCGAGAGCACCGGAGTCACAACTAACTGTTGAACAATCATGGACAGGAAGACACTGGAACTCACCAAAAATGATACCCCACATCCAAAGACAAAGGAGAAGCTGCATTGAGATGGTAGGAGGGATGCAATCACAATAAAATCAAATCCCATAACTGCTAGGTGGGTGACTCACAAACTGGAGAACAATGTTACCACAGAAGTCCACCCACTGGAGTGAAGGATCTGAGCCCCACCTCAGGCTTCCCAACATGTAGGTCCAGCAACAGGAGGTGGAATTGCCAGAGAATCAGACTTTGAAGGCTAGCGGGACTTGATTGCAGGACTTTGAGAAGACTGGGGGAAAGAGAGACTCCACTCCTGGAAGGTACACACAAAGTAGTGTGTGCAATGGGACCCAGGGGAAGGAGCAGTGACCCTATAGGAGACTGAACCAGACCTACCTGCTGGTGTTGGGGGGTCTCCTGCAGAGGTGGAGGGGCAGATGTGGCTCACCATGGGGACAAGGACAGTGGCAGCAGAAGTTCTGGGAAGCACTCCTTGGCATGAGCCCTTCCAAAGTCCACCATTAGGCCCACCAGAGAGCCTGTAGCCTCCAGTGCTGGGTTGTCTCAGGCCAAACAACCAACAGGGAGGGAACTCAGCCCCACCCATCAGCAGATTAACGTTTTACTGAGCTCTGCCCACCAGAGAAATACCCAGCTCTACCCACCACCAGTCCCTCCCATCAGGGAGCTGCACAAGCCTCTTAGATAGCCTCATCCACCAGACAGCAGACAGCAGAAGCAAGGAGAACTACAATCCTGCAGCCTGTGGAATGAGAACCACATTCACAGAAAGACAAGATGAAAAGGCAGAGAACTATGTACCAGATGAAGGAACAAGATAAAATCCCAGAAAAACAACTAAATGAAGTGGAGATAGGCAACCTTCCAGAAAAAGAATTTAGAATAATGATAGTGAAGATGATCCAGGACCTCGGAAAAAGAACGGAGGCAAAGTTCAAGAAGACGCAAGAAACGTTTAACAAAGAAAGAACAGATGTTGGTTCTTTTATTTTTAGCTCTAGAAACAGGAAAAGCTCTCAGAATATCAAATATGGTTTCTTTAATTCTGGGCATAAAGAAATAGAAAAAGAGTCCTGTAAGCCTTTTTCATAAGGTGTTCTACTACTTTTAAACTAGTAACAACCTGCAAATGTTAAAAAAAAAAAGAAACTCGTTTGACTTCTTCCTAACCTATTAAATTCACACACAAAAAACTAAATGACCATAATCATCAGCTAAAGAATGGCAATGGTAGCAAGAGCAGAGTTCATTAAATGCTATTTTGATATATTGCTTTAATCAGCTTCATTCAAAAATAGTTATGCATCACCTATTTTGTTCCAGACACTGAGCCTAGCATTTGGTGTATGTTATCATTTTCAAGTCTCACAACAACCTTTGAGGTAGTTAGTTTTCTCATTCATAGATGAGGAAACTAAGACTCAGGCATGTCTCACTTGCCAATATCATGAACTGGTTGGTGTGTGGAGCCACGATTCAATGTAGAGCCTATCGGCAAAGCTGATTAGCTCTCCCCATCATAACTTATTATTCCTAAGTAAAGCTTGTAGAGATAGTGAGGAATTTATAAACTTAAGGGCTTTGTCCTAATTTGTAGGCATTTACTATGTACTTAAGAAGTAAGAAGAGTGCTCAAAATAACAAACCAGTATATCTCACATGAAAAACCACAGTAGGAAATATGTGCTCTGAATCTAAAGACCAGAGATAGATGTTTAAGGTGGTTTAAAGGAAGTTTAATGAATAAAATTATTGTTTCTTTTTATTTTCTTTTTGCCCAAGTCTACACATCAAATAAAAATGTTCGTGGCTTTCAGGAAGTACTGTTTATAGATCTTATTGTTAAGAGTTAGTTGACTTTAATTGCCTAATAAAAAGAACCAGGTAATCCTAGCAGCTGTAAGATCATTCCATGGACATTTACTTTTTACTGAGAAATCTTCTCTCTGCTCCATCCTGTACTCCACACACATATGAAATATACATTGCATAACATATAATAAGTATGCAACAACCCTCACAGTAGTGCAGACTCTGGGAAATTCTGAGAATTGAGGGGAGGCTGAAAGAGGAGGAAATTCCACTGTCAATCATTCTTTAAAAACAGGGAATGGAAGGTCACATAATGGTACTTAACAAATACTGTGTCTTTCAGAGCCTTTTTAAAAGTGCACAGTAATATTTTTCCAATATCATATAAATGCTATTCCTCATGAGGAATCAGAGAAAGATGGGCCAGTGGGCTTCAGAAAGTGTGGTAGGGAACATTAGTGCAGCATGTTATACTGTTATTGCACAATATTCTATGTGTGAAATGCTTGTTTTGATTTCTTTGTCTTCTGTAAATACTTGACTCAACCGAGCTCTGTGGAATTAAGATTGGTTCTTGTGGATACAGGGTCTAGAACTTTATAGAGGAAGTAATACTCTCATCACCAGTCCCCACACAAGACAACAAGGTGTTGCAGTGGCAATTGCAAGAGGTTCCCAGGAGAGGGTGGCTTGAAATTAAAGTTAGTTTTGAAATTTCAACAACCAATTCCAATAGGGAGTTCTCCTTTCACTGGCAAATTTAGGAACAGTTTTGTCAAGGAAGGTAGCAATGTCTTTACTCTTAAAAATGACCAGTGTTTTCTAGAAGATCAGAGTTTCACAAAATTAATTTTTTTTTTGGATATGCTTTTTATCAAAGTCAATTCCAAATTTTCATTAATAAAGGAGATATATTATGCAATATTTTCAGTGTTGTATTATAATAAAAGTAAATTATTTTTTTGAAAAAAATTATTATCATTGCAGTGCTTTTTCTTTAAAAGATAATACTTTAAAGTATTTTTGAAAAGCCTAGAGATGATAACCTTGCACACAGACCTTCTTTTTTAAGTCAGATTTTAAATGGAGTTATCTAAAATGAATATGTGGCTCATTCAATGTCACTCCAGGGTCGAGAAATATCAAAGAAAAGTTATTTGCTCAATAGGGGTCTCCCTAAAGTTTTTGGTATCAAAGTAAGATACTTAGTGAGCTCCTGGTCTATGGAATTCACTTCCAAGTTTTGTTATGCAGATTTAGATTTGCTCTGAAGCAGCAGCTGGAGGTTTTGCTTTTGCAGATAAGGAAACTAGACAGACCTGACTTTGGAAGTAGCTATTGACTTTCTGTATCCTAGGCAGTTTCATATTGATCTTGAGGCAACTCAATTACCCACACCTGGAAGAGGCAATGAATTTGAATAGTGTTCTGGCTTTCTTTATACGTCTTTTTTCCCCTTTTGTGAAGGGCAATTACTTACGTGTTGCAAAATGAACCAGCAAGGGGATACTCTTGTTCTCTTCAGAAAAGAATCTTTAAGATAAAGCATTCACTAGTCCAGTGTGGAGATTATTTATGAATACTTATTCTATTTAACTTTCATAGCCTAGGTGATTAAAGCATTTTCATTTTTTTAAAGAATTCTAGACTATTTAAATGTTAAACCTCAAATAATTGAGATTTTTAAGGAGAAATCAAGGTCTCTTTTTCCAAAATTAATAAGAAAAACATTATATCCAGAGGAGAGGGGAGACATTGCGACTCCACTAGATACTGTCAATGTGATGGCTGGTAAATTACTTGACACTATGATTCAAGTAACTCCAGGGCTTCTGGAATAAATGTGGATAACTACCACAAAATCTCATAGGGGTTGTTATGAAGAGTAAATTATATAATATATACAATTGCCTTATCCCAGTGCCTGGGATAAATTAAATGATCAAACATGTAATTTACAAGTTCAACTCCATTATTTAACAGGTAAGGTGAGGCACAGAAATGTTATATTACTTAATTAAGGTAACAAAGCTAATAAAACAGCAAAACTGGGATTAAGAGTACTACTTCTAGCATTTTGAAATTTATCTTTTTAAATAGAAGTATGTTTAGTTCTCATATTCATGTCTCTAGATACTTTTCAAGTTAAGTGCCATGCATATTTACTGAGCCCCTTTTCTGTTCAAAGCATTGACTTAAATATATTCATAAATCAGCATTCTCATGGAGCTTATCATTTAATAGAAAAATATAAGACGAGGATTATAAAATAGGCACAACAGGAAAGATCACTTCCAGTTAAAGGCAGTTGGAAAAGATTCCCTACGTGAATTGTTACTGAGATGTATTTTAAACATGGGTTTATCATCTCCTTGACAAAAGCTTATTATAACTTATTGGGCTACTTGAACTTCCCCCTAAGAATAGGTTACTCTTAAACTGCTATGCTTCCACTCATGCTATCCCTTATGCCTTTCTCTTGCTGCCATAAATATTTTATTTCATGCTGAAGATATAATCACTCAAGAGTTTCAGTGTTTAAAAGCTACAATCACACCATGCTTTAAAAATATTAAAAACTGGGGCTTCCCTGGTGGCGCAGTGGTTGAGAGTCCGGCTGCCGATGCAGGGGATACGGGTTCGTGCCCCTGTCCGGGAAGATCCCACATGCCGCGGAGCGGCTAGGCCCGTGAGCCATGGCCGCTGAGCCTGTGCGTCCGGAGCCTGTGCTCCGCAACGGGAGAGGCCACAACAGTGAGAGGCCCACGTACCACAAAAAAAAAAAAAAAAAAAAAATTAAAAACTAATAATAAAATTGCATGCTTTCAGAAGTTTTTCTAGTCTTTTGTTTGATTATATTTATTTTTGCACCACTATCATAAAATCCATAACCTTTCCTTTATCTCTAATTATTGCTCTTTATATATGAATAATTCCATATTTCATTTAAAAATAATTTTAAAAAATAGAAGCCTTGTCATAGTGTTTAACTTTTTTGTTTTGTTTTTGTTTTTTTAACTTTAAGTATAGTTCATTTACAATGTGCTAGTTTCAAGTGTACAGCAAAGTGATTCAGTTACACATATGTGTATATTCTTTTTCAGGTTCTTTTCCATTATAGGTTATCACAATATACTGAGTATAGTTTCCTGTGCTATACAGTAAGTCCTTGTTGTTTACCTATTTTATATATAGTAGTGTGTATATGTTAATCCCAAACTCCTAATTTATCTTTTTAATTGTTGTTTACATCTTAGCTCAGCTTTAACCATCTGTCCATATCACCCTACTCTTTATAGTTGGTAGGGACACATCTGAGGAGTTCTCTCAGCCCTTTGGGTCACGGTTCTTGTCACAATGAATGGCCATGATATGTATTCCCATGTTCTTTCTATGAGAAAGTGAGCTCTTGAAAGGCTGAATCTGAGTCCTTTACCGCTGACATGTAATAAATATTTTCTGAATGGATCAATCAAATAGACCTCTTTTACAAGAAGGAGAATTTACCCTCTATAGTTGGAGTCCAAAGGAGATTTTTTAAAAATCAGGAGTAAACAAGAAAACAATTTATATATTATTTTGAGAAAGACCATAGAAAAATACATAGAGTAGGGATTGTCCTGAGGTAGGGGAAAAAAGAAGGCCAAAAAATATGAAGGAATTTAAGGTGCTAGTAAGAAGCACATTAAAACGGCTTGCTTTAATTTTCTCATTAATCATAATATTCCTGTTTGTTCAATATACTCAGGTGAATAATATTGTTTGAGTGTGTTTTATAAATATTAAAGCAAAAGCTGAGTAATAATTATGAAGAGAAAAATTTTAAAAAATAAAACTCACTTTAAAAGGAAATTGCTAAAGAAGCTTTGGATAAAAGCTATGATGCCCTCTGGTGTGCATACATTTTAAAGTTAGTCTAATACATAATTTTCATACATATCTTCTAAGCACTCATTGCTATAAACATTCCATTAGTAAGTGCAAAAATTCACAACATATTTAATTTCAGAAGACCTTTAAGTAACATAGAGATACTTAATGAATTTTTTAAATATAAATGCAAATCAGCCCAGTCTTTTTGTTTGTGAATGAGGGTAGAAATTTCTGACTAAAATGCGGAAGGCTTAAATTCTCTATAAGCTTGTCTGCAACTCATCATAGGATTATGAATAAACATGACTGGTGAAGTATGCAGATTTCCTAATAGAAAAGCCATGAATGTTTTAACACCCAGGGGTCCAAATTATAATAAAGGGATAGCACCTGTCACTGGAGGCAAACTACAAGATCACCTTTGCAATCCCTGGAGCAATTAAATCACCAACAATTTAGTCTTCTTCTGGCAAGTAGAATCTCCAAAGACACCCATGTACTTATATATCTCAGAGGGCCACGGCAGGACAGCTGCCTTGTATTACACTTATTCACTTTTTAAGCACTATTTTCCAAATATCTTATCAAAGTTTTTTTCAAAGAAGCTTAGGGTGATTTCCTATATTTTATTAAATTGTGAGAGGAGAGATTGCATGGGCCTTTCTAATCATTACTGTTCATCGCTAATATGGTATGACCTTTCTATTTCAATAAAATATCACTCTATGTAGTATGTATGCAGATGTAATTTTTGCATCACTGTTTTTTGTAAAAATATTTCAATTCATTTATCTAATGCTAAGCTGTAACAGGAAAAATACAGAGAAATGTTATACTGAATGCTTTAGAAGAACTATGCAGTGTTTACTGGTTATGTTTATGCATTTGAGAAAGTGCATAAAGCACGGTCATGCTTCCAGCCCCATTCTGAGAGATTGCTCATGCAGAGCCTCCTGTGTTTCCAACATCAATATGCCCCCCACTCTGACCACAACCTCTGACTCTAGGGATGCATGGTGCAGGAGGAGCTCCCTGTGATGCAGGCTGGTACCCGGGTAAATAATGGAAGAAACAGAAGTTAAAGATATAAGAATCCAGAAGTCAGCAGGGACCTGAGGGAGAAAAGAGGAGATGCAGTAAGGCAAAGACACATGTAGCTTAAACATCTCAATGGGGGCCACTGTAGTAAAGAGGGGAAGTCCCTTCTTCGGAGGACAATCTCTACAGTTGCAGTAGGCAGCCGAGCTTCTACTGTTCCATTCAGAGCAACTTCTACTCTCTGAGTCCTAGCTGGGTGGCAATGCAGATAGTTTTCTGTCCTTAACTGAAGTTACCTTAGCAAGTATCCATTCTTTATAGCCTAAAATGTCTCATTTGAATACTGCACTGTACTCTAGTGACTTTGCTATTTGCACATCATATGTCTAATAGTGTCATTTCCAAAGATGTTCCATTACAATGAAGGCGAAATAAGAAGAGTTAAGAGACAAGGAAATTATTTCACGGAGTTTGATATTGAGAAGATAAAATTTTAAAACCTGTGGTGCTGCTAACCTTACTGGATAAATGATGGAAGTAAAGACTAGCAATCAGGAATTAGTCCATATATTCCATAAAAAAAAAAAACCTTTAAGCTCCTCTTATAACCAAGCTCTTTGTATTAGCTACTGGAAATTGAAACATTATATGATGATATTCTACATTAAAAAATACACATATTAGTAGAACAAGACATAGAAGAATATAACTGTAAAAATATTAGTGAATATAACAAAGGCATAACAGAAAAAGATCTTGAGGTCAAATTTGAAAAAGTAAAGCTGTGGGTGCAGAAGTATAAGAGGAATATAAGAATATGCCTTTCAAATAACCTGAGAAAGCAGTCTGCCAAGTTCCCATATACAAAAAGGGAAAGAAATAATTATATAATTGTATATATAATATGTTAATAATTATATATATTTTTTAATTTTGGCCAAATCTGTATAGGCATTTATCTTCCTAAAAATATAGACAAACAGGCACAAATTCCTCTGGCTATTACCTTGTTAACTATTACCATACAAGATAGCCGCACTGCATTAACATTAAAGAATGCCAATCTTCAAGAAAATTAGCTAAAATGTAAAGAAAGAGACCTATTGACAAGAAAAAAAGAGTTGAGTAGTATTTTAAATTAACATTAACTCTTCTCTCATTTAATTGTAATTTGGTGTGCAAGGCACTTCATTAATCGTCAACTGTTAATGTAGTGAATATTCTCATATTCTGCATTTTATATAGTAATTCCCATTTTTTAAAAAATGGAAGCTTTTTTATACTAAGTTGTGAGAAGCTAGTGATTTTAAATAATTGCTCCATTTAAAAATTATCATTTAAAAGGAGAATAAAGCCTTTATTTAGAAAAAGAAAAGCATTATGCGGTGTGTATGAATGTGTGTGTGTTTGTGTTTATGCAGCAATAAAAGTTTCACATTCAGTCACAGATTAGTAAGAAATGAAAGAGTTTGTTACCTAGAAATAGTAGTTATGTTGAAAATATTTAGCCATTATGTTTGTAAAACTTAAAGACACACCTTGTCATGTATGTTACCAATTGTCCAGTCAGAATGAGGAGTGTTGTTATATATATCAACTATACTGTTGTTTAAAAAAAGGCTATTTAGAGTCTAATTTCCTAGGTTTCTGGGTCATTATAAATTCCTAAGATTTCTACAAAAATTTCTTATTTCTGGTCTCTACTTCGGATGTATTGAACAAAACTTTTCTGAGAAGTGATTGTGATTTTGTATTTGTAATAATTTTCCCAGGTAAGTCTTAAGCTCAGATAAATTTAGGAAACATTTTTCTAAGGAACAGCAATACATAATGATTACTTTTATTGTTGTTTCTTTGGTTGCTAATAATTAGAAAGGTTTTGGATGAGAAGGGCAATGTGCGTTAACTCATTGCTTCTGAAATCAGCCTGCTCATCTGGTGACCTTTTAAAACACAGATTTTAGGACCCTGCTGCTGATGTATTTGCTTAAGAAACTTTAGGAATCTTCACTTTTTAAAAGCTTCCTAGATAAAAATTTTGTTAGCATTATCTGGTGACCTTCATCCACTCTGAGATTCTTTTGGAGAGCTGAAGGGGAAAAAAGATACTCTGGTAAACAAATAACTAAATTTGCATTGCTTAGCTCTCTAAGAGTTTTTAATTTATTCTCATCTCTTTTTTTTTTTTTTTTTTTTTTTTTTTTTTTGCGGGCCTCTCACTGCTGTGGCCTCTCCCATGGCGGAGCACAGGCTCCGGATGTGCAGGCCCAGCGGCCACGGCTCACTGGCCCAGCCGCTCTGCGGCACGTGGGATCCGCCAGGACCGGGGCATGAACCCGCGCCCTCCACATCGGCAGGTGGACTCCCAACCACTGTGCCACCAGGGAAGCCCAAAAATGTTGTTACTATTTTGATAATTATTATGCAATAATCATAAAAGCCAAATCAAACTATTTTAAATTTATTTATAAGCATTTTTCTTAATATAAAATTTCTTCTTATATAAAATCTGGTTTGCAATATAAATGATGTGGGAATTTTTATTTTTACTTCAATTGCCAGATTAGAAAGCTCCTTTTTTTTCTTTCACTTTCTAGTGTTTTACATAATATCGATAAAGAATTCTTCATTTTAAAACATTATAAAAGTATTTGCTATAACAGACTCAGTTGAGAAAAATATAAATATTTTAAACTATCTTATAAGAGAGAAAGTACTTGATTCAGATATTCATTCTGAAATATCACTGATAAAATTGATATTCCAATAATGAAAAACTGATATTTTTAATGAAAAGTTTTACATAATTTTGTGTTTTAATTGTTTTAATTTTATTAGCTACCATTAGTTCTAAGCATGTAAAAACTCGTAAAGTATAAACTATTATTTTGATATTTTATTTGATGCTGTGGATACCAAAGAATTGAGTAGGTCATGGTCCTTTTCCTTAAGTCAAAAAGATTGTAACATCGTAGCAGAAAACATTTAAATTATGTAATATTTTTCATTCATTGTTCATTTATACTAGGTGCTAGAAATACAAAAATGAGAAAACAATATCTGCCCATGGAAAAGGTAGATTCTCAGGAAGGAACAATTACTAGTACTTAGAAGGTGTAGAGTTTTATCAAGATTTTTTAGGACAGTTACATAATTATTCATATATAATAAGAATATGCATTTATGTTAAGTATGATAAGAAATATTAGAAATGATAGATATTGATATGTGAGTTGAAATATGGGATATATATAAAATAAAGAATATTATATATATATATATGAATATATACATGGTATATATAAACATGAAAGAGATATTTCTGGGAGATTTTTGGCATGTTTCATGAATGAGATGGCATTTGATTTGGGACTTAGAGGACAGAGAGTATTCTTATAAACCTAAGTAAAAGAAAGAGATCTTCCAAAAAGAAGAAATAGAGTAATCAAAGCAATGAAGGTGAGGAGAAAAAAATGGGTCAAATTTGGGGCAAGGTGATCAGTTCAACTTTGTTTGTGTCAAGTCTCAAGTTATATAGTATGGAGTCAGGATAGAGCTGATTAAAGGTACTTCCTGAAACAAATTTGCACTTCATTCAATATGGGATGGCAATTCTTAAAGCTTCTGGGACAGCATGTAATAGGACGGGTTACAGGCTGAGAGAAACCAGAGATAGAGAAATAATTATGAAACAAGATACACAATGGATTAAATTAGTGATGAAAAAAGAACAGAGAAGCACTGATGGATGGAAGAGAACTGTGCTGATAGAATCCCCCAAGTACAGTACTGCATAATGGCTAAAACCACCTCAGAGGAAGATAGGCTGGCATTCAAGTCCTTGCTTTTCATTTATTCTCCATGTGAACTTTAAATTTCATTTTTCTCATCTGAGACCAAGAACTAGTAAAGAAACCTACCTCATAGACTTGGGAGAATGAAATGAGATGTGTGAAAAGTGCCTGGTACAATGTCATTTAGAGGGTGGCAGTGAAAATATTAGTAGAGTACCTGATGCCAGATTAATTGAATGGGACAGGCAAAAGAAAGAATAAATTGAATGTGATTGAGGTTTCTATTCTATGAATGAGTTATTAACAGAAACAGAAAAACCTGGAAGAGAAAGAGGGTGATAAAGCATAGAGTTAACCAGAGAACTAAAAATCTACACCTATTCTTCAGATATCATGCATTATTAGTTCTTACTATTTATCAACTATCTTTATTGCACTTTGCTAATTTTTCCTAATTAAATTATTTTATTCTATGACACAACTGTTTTTATTAAAACCTTCTGATATTTTATCCCACTTTTGCTACCATAAAGAGCAGTTGCCTTGCTTCTGTCCCCACAGGTTTCCTTATCATTCGTTGCCTTCTGCTCTATTGATTAAATGACTTTTTGTGAATTTGTATTCAATCCAACACCTCCTTTTCTAAAAGGTAAGGCCCAGACAAAAGATGCAGTTTCTGGGGCCAAATAGATTGTGGCACAGCTGATGCTTTGTTCAAAATCTATACTGATTGCAATAACTGGATCCATCATGTAGCCATCTGCATTGATTGGTAAGACTGCTGACAAGTTGAATTGACTGTCATTTTGCCTTGAAACCATTGCCAAAACCTCTATGATAAAAATCAACTTTCTTTTAAATAGAGGGCAAAAGGAAAATAAAAACAAATCAGGGAAGAAAAAGGATCATAACTATGAACAAGAAAAATAATGCCACTGTTTTACCAACATTACTATGTCCACTACACACACTTTCATTTCTGAGTCTATGGCACCGTTCAAGGAACTTGAATAAAATATATTTAAATGAGAGTTTTGAAAATATAGGGATATATAAAAATTAATAATAATGAAAGGTATTTAGAAAGAGTTCTACAGAAAATGTAGAGTGAAATATATACAGGTAAGACTTGTTAATTATGAAACCTAAAATGTTTAATAAAATTGTTGAAGAAAATATTGCAGCTGTGCTTGTGTCTTTTTGCTTACAAATATTAAACTCATGTTCTACCTAAAAACATGTATAAATATGTCTCAATTTTAATATCCAAAAAATAACTTTTCTCTATGATAATACTGTGAAGTTGAAAACTAAATTTTCAGAAAACTTGTGTTCAACAATACAAATTATTTTCTTTGATTTTATTAACCCATCTCTATTCATTAAAGTAAATAATTAAAATACTAAATCTTTCACTTATTTACTTCTAAAAAAATTTTCACTGTTTTGATTGACTTGTCAGCAACATTTTAGCAAATAGATGGAATAAATTAACTATATATTTAAATCTTCTGCATGTTTCAGATATCAGTGTCAAAAAACTCTATGTTTGAAAACTATCCAAAGTCATTTAATCATCAATATTTTAACTGAAAGGAAATGAAAACCATAAATGCTATTACTATAACCATAACTGAGAAATAGAAAACGTTATTCCTAGCTTATACATTTTATTAAATTTGAAAAATTGAAACACTCAACATACAAAAACTTAGTGGAAATGAGTAAAATAAAATGTTGGTATACAATACTAATATTTAATTATTGATTTCTATTTAAATTTGTGTATATTTTCCTTTTCTATTTTTCTTATGGAACTAGATTTAGTGAATAAGTTAAAAATTAAATCTTAAAGAAATTTTCAATTAAAACCAATTTGGGTTGTTTTGTAGAGATCTTTGTATTCATTTAGATCTTTGTATTAATTTAATCCCTTAAATGTCATCTTTTTCTAGATTAAATCTATTACTTATAACATTTACTTTTAGTTAATATTTAAATCTTAAACTTTAAAGGAAAACACACTCAAACATTTATATTTCCAGTTATAGATTACATACAACTGTCTCTAAGGTGAATTTACTTTATTTAAAAATCATCATGAAACATAGAAATGAGTATTATAAGACAGCTTCCTCATTGTTGCTAAAACTGACAGAGAAGGTCCAACTTCTACATTCATTCATTCTTTCATGTGATCTGTTATGAACAAAGAACGTGAAATGCTCTAATTTATATTCTTCTGATGAACATGTATTACTCTGAAGTCTAATGAATAGATAAAACATCTTTTTTTAATTAATATTTATTAAAATAATATTCTCTACACTCACTAATTAGGGCACAATTTTATCACAGAAAGAAAACAGGACAAATTTCAAAACCCTAAGAAACTGAAATAATTCACATGATATAAGCCTTATAGTTGTCAGATCAATAACATTCATATCTGTTCTTTATTAGATAAATAAATTTTTTAAAAAATATAACATAAACTGAAAATAGTTATTTAAAGCTAAAATAAATACACAAATCTTTATCAAATTCCATGTTAAATTCATAATTTGATTTTAGTGATTTGCTGAAAAGTCATTATTTACATTAAAGGCTCTATTCCTTTCCTTTAAATATATTTTTAGAAAAATATGATGATATCAAACCATCAAAAATGGTTTACATCCTCCAAATTCTCTCCCCATTCCTCTCTCTCTCTCTCACACACACACACACATATCACACACCACAAACACACACATGCATACACACATACGTAACTTTAGCTGGGCAAAATAGATAAGTGTAATTATTAAAGTTAAAGCAAGTCATTGTCATTGTCATGCTATTCAGTTATGTATGCTATTACATAGCATACATTCAGTTATGCTATGTAATTACAAAGATTGTTATCAATAATCATACACAGGAGATAAATATTGTGATAAATGAAAGTAGCTACAGATACACAAATATACATATAGATAGATGATCATTGATAGATAAATTATTGATGATAGAAAGATGATAGCAAGATAGCTATACAGATAATAGAAAGGATTTTAACATAGATTTTTAAACTATTTGCTTGTTTTTAACTTATGAGAGTTTAATTTTCTTTAAAAATTAATTCCATCTCAAATATTTCTCATTTCAGTTTCTGCTTTGGGAGAGAAAATCACATTCTTTTTCTTTTCTAAATAAACTGACAAAGCAATACACGATTATGGAAAAATGTACACAGGGAATTAGTTCAGGTTTCTTCATAGCAGGAAATTGGTGCCCTCTGCTGTCTATTTGTAGATTATTTTAGACTGTATTTTCCTACTATCTCTGAAAATAATAGAACTGTAAAATTCCAGCCTTGTATCATGGAATGGCATGATATTATATATATGATATATAAGTAATACATAATATTTAATTTATAGAATTGATAACTTTTTCAATAACAAGACTTGGTACTTAATGTGAGAAGAACAAGCTGAGGAGTTGGATGGAGAGGTTGTTAATTGTCTGTTGTTATTTACACAACAGTAAGCAAAAAAAGGTGCAAGCACAAAGCTTTTAAATGAATGAAAAAGCAAAACTTGAGTTTTAAATGAGTATTAAATTAATTTTTAAAATAATTCTTAATTTTTTACTCTGATCAGCACTTAAATATCACATAGCACAAAGAGTATTCTTTTTTACTGAGTAGTTTATCAAAATAAGAAAAGAAATATTATCAGAGCTAACATAATTTTTAAAATATTTTTCCTGATTCTTTCCCCACCTGCATAAAAATACTTTTAATAAAGCATTGTGAATGTTATGCAATAGGTTGTAAATGTAATGAAAACATTTTTCTCATCATCTAATTTTCAGATTTTACAATTTACTCCCAGGTTTTCTATTTCTTTCAAATTATATTATAAAGTAGGAAATATAATAAGTCATTATATAAAAAAAACTTATATTTACAGAAAAATTATAGAAAGTATTTGAGTACATTTAAAACAATTTTCTCCTAATTATAATTTTTTGTGTATTAATATATTCATTCAATAATTCTTTAATATCTATCTATAAGCCAATCACTCAGCTAAACCTAAACAAAATCATGAGTTAAGTAAGTATATTGGTTTCAATGAGCAGTTATTACTATCATATAGTTTATTTATACTACTTAAATGTCACCAGCCATTATATGTAAAAGATCAGAATATATTTTTTAATAAGGGTCATTCCAAAATTTTTATTTTTTTCTCCCCTAAATTACCTCCAATCCATGTCAAAACTCACTAAAGATATATAGATAAATAGATATCTGTGTGTATGTTTACATGTATAGATAGATAGATATCAACTTAAATGAACACTTGCACAAATCCCAGTCAAGTATTCCCCAAATTCATCATAGATGACTACCTCAATGTCTCATGAGTCTGTCAAACCCAAAATAGTCCAAACCACATTTATTTTGATATCCCAACACACAGGCGCATATATATATATATATATATATATATATATATATATATATGTATATATATATATATATATATATATAGAGAGAGAGAGAGAGAGAGAGAGAGAGAGAGAGAGATGAAGAAGTTATTTTTTAATATAACTTTCTGGCAGAATTATACCCATTATCTTGTAATAACCTATAATGAAGTATAATCTGCAAAAACACTCACTATGCTGTACACCTGAAACTAACACAATATTTAAATAAAATATACTTCAATTTAAAAAAAATCAGAAATTAAAAATAAGAGATAATATATTAGCATAGTATTAGTCCACAGAATTAAATAATATGAATCTTCTTCCACTGTTACATTTATGTACAAATTATAAAGAAATATTCTCTTCCCACTATTGATAAAAAATAATTTGATGTACTTTCTAATAATTAAAAATAACAGATGATATCTTTGGTAATTTATTTATTTTTGAGGTTTTTCTAAGACATTTTTCTCCAAATTAAGAAAAACTATGTTTCAAACATGACCATACCCAACTCTCTTCCTTTTTATATGTACAAAGAAAGATGTCCTCAGTACCACTGCCCATTTATTTTGATGTATCTTTAGGTACATTAGACCCACTAACCTGCGTTGATGCAGTGAATAATTCATATAAGAATTATGGACTCTGAAATAAGTTGCTTTTTAAATTTGTTATACACCTTTTTATTGGTTCTTATTAATACTCTGTTCCTTGAACATTAATCATGAAAAAAACAGAAAAAAAGGAGAATTATATTTTACCTTTCTAATGAATTATTTCATTAAAACAAAGTAAGTATCCTTTAAGGAAATATTGTCTTAATGTAACAGCTCATGCATATAATTATTACTTTCTATGGAAGTAGGAGCTAGAAGTAGAACACTATTCCAATTGCTGTTCTTTCACATATTTTCACTTTTTTCAAAAGTCAATATATAATGGCTTAAAGTGCATTAGTTTTCATATAGGAAAGGAATAATAAATTTTGCTTAATATGTCTATTCAAGAATCTCATACATGCACTATTATTTCTAAATATGATTGACATTTAAGTAACTACATTAGTTTTCCCTCTCAGGTCTTACCTTTGACCAGTCTTCTGACCTTCAACAGTCTTGTATTAGTGTCTGGTGGTCAAGATGACTACCTATGCATCCTTATCACTCAAAATGCAAAATGGTGTAATCTAGATAAGAGAGAGAGGCAGTGTCATTGGGAAGCAGAGGATCTCTGTTTAGCTGTTATATACCGTAAATGCAGAAACAAAACAAAGGACTTTTGAATAACTGTCAATACAAACTGTCTCAGCATGGCATCCTAGTGCTCTGGCCTTATCTCCTCACTCACTCCCTCCACCCTCAACTACATTCTCATTGTCCTGAAATTAAATAGCTGTCCTTAGAAAGCCAACTATAGATCACACATTTGGAGAGCTATGGTAAATTTTATATACAACTTTGACATCCATAGCAATATAGTGATGTTGTTATAGCTTGGGTCAAGAGTCAGGCTGCCTGCTTTAGAATCTTAGCTCTAATTTTATTTATAGGTAATTCCAATACCCTCCAGGTTCTAACAGTTACAACTTTTCTTATCTGATACTATATAACTACAATGTTCTAAGACTGGGATATTGAGAAGTGAAAATCACTTCCTCTCTATTATGTCACAATTTGTCCCCAAGTCTCTGGGGTATTACTGTTTGAACCCAGAAACTCAATCTTCCATGAATACATAACCTTTTTCAGGTCCTAACAAAAATGTTCAGACACATTAGGTCTTCAAACACTTATTCATGACATAATGAAAACATTACAATGTTTCTGGGTCTCTGCCATGCTCTGGTTAAACAATACGAAACAAAACACAATAACAACCCTCCCTGTTGATATAGAACTAGCCCTTGAGAGGTGAAAACCAATGTTAAATAATAATGCTGAAATTAATGTATTTATTCCCTCAGTTTGCTCCATAAATATTTATTCATCTCTTCCAATACATATTTATTTGGATCTTGTTCCACATACCGCCTATAGAGATGCAAATAAAACAGAAATTCCCTACTTAAGTGGAGTTCAAATTCTGTTATAAAAGAAGACAGCAATAAACTAACAAATAACAAAGTATTTTAAATGAAAAATAAAGAGTATTTTGAAAGAAAAGAGAATGACAAAGAAAATTTACTCAATGGGGGGAGAAACCAGTCTATTTTTTCCATTAACATTCAGATCATGAATCCCTGCTAACCATTGTTTTTCATTTTATCTCTGTGACTATATTTTTAAAAAGATACATAGAACTTCGTAGAATTCTATTTGATACCATGGGGAACTGTGTGGGCTACACACAATAAGTGGACATTTGAGTGCAGCACTACTAGCTAGGTAATATGTTGCAAACTCCCACTTTTCCAGTGAAGATTTCTTGTTCTCGTCCTTGTTCTAATGTGTTTTAGGATGAATTGAGACACCTCCACGCGTCCCTCATGTCTAGCTACAGCTCAGCACTCAGACTCAGATTCAGGTGCTCTCTAGGCTATCCCACTTCTCATTCCAAGCTATTTATCTGAACTAAATTTCTAATTACTTCTTTGGATTTACACTTTTGTTTCCCTAATGCAACTGTGGCTCTATCCTTAACAAAAGTTGGTTCTCACTAATAATAAATGAGATTGTCCATGTGATAATAAATCTGAAAAGACTTGTATTCTGTGGTCACGAAATGTCAAATTTTATCTGCATTTGCTGAAGAAGCCAACCCACCTTTCATCTCCTTTAATTATTCTCATTTATTCAACATTATCTTCTCCTCCTATCTGGCTTGAAGGTAGAGTCTGTATTCACCAGTTAAATTCCAGACATTCAGTGCGTGACTATCTAGGAGAAGATCTGTGTTCCAACTGCATTTAACACAAAATTCTATTTGATTCTTCATTGCAGTACATTATAATTATTAGGTTCCAAGTTTAAAGGCAGGGATAATTACATCTGCAGTAATAGGTGAGAGATAAGTGCTTTTTAAGTTAATAAATGGATAAATCAATGCACAGAAGAAAATAACTCCCTTCAAAATTACCTGCTCTGTAGTTCAAAATATTATCTGAAATAACTTATTCCACACTGTTAAAATATCCCCACTCCAAAAGTCCTCTCTTGTTATGGCTTACTATTTAGTGTATTTCTGTGCCTTTATCAATAAAGTTTAGCAATAAGTTAAGAGAGTATGAGGATATGCCCCGGCCTGGGGGGTGCAAGCTTAGCTGTCAGAGTTCTGGAGATCCAGAGTGGGACATGAAAGTTGAAAGAGGGTCACAACTGCATTTTGACTTTTAATCAATTGCTCTTACATGACACCCGCCCTCCCCTGTTCTCTCACCACATAGGAAGGCTGCCTGCTTAAGCTAAATCAGAGAAGATATTTTTCCTATCTGGCCAGTGTGGTTAAGGGAGCAGGCTGCACGGGGTAAATGTGAAAATGTGGAATTCTAACTGGTATTCAAACCACATTCAACCAATCTGTCTATTTTCATATCCTCTCCCTTCAGAAATCAATCTCTCTCTCTCTCTCTCTCTCTCTCTCTCTCTCTCTCCCTCTCTCTCTCTCTCTATCTATCTATCTATATCTCCTATTGGTTCGGTTTCTGTAGAGAACCCTGATTAATATACTCCTTCTTGCAGGGCCTAGAGAGAGAAACTTGATAGAGATACTCTTGTAGAGCTACCAGTTAGGTAAATGTTTCAAACTAATATAAACACCAAATCCATTGCTTCTGTCTCTTCTTCCTCCCTCCTGGAAATTTCAGGCCATTTTGAACCAAGAGAAATAGACAGTGTTCTTCATTATCTTTTAAAGTATCCAAAATGTAATTTTTTTTATTGTTTAGGTAGATGTAAAATTAATGTTAAAGATGTAAGTATTCAGGTCATGTTGGTATACTATGTCTGTTTCATTATGCATATGACTACTATATTAAAAAACATATTCCAGCTCAGAGCATAGTTCTGACTTATTAACTCTAATACAAAAAGGAAGAAGATTTACAGAATGACATCCCTGTTGATGCTTCCACAAAAAATATAATTTATTTATTTATTTATATTAGTTAAAATGTATCTTATTTCTGGAGAGACTTAACAACAAAGCACATAATAAGGGTCGCTGCTTGTACCATTCCTATATGTCACAGCATGCTAACTGGTCCACTTTTTAAATTTTTTTTTTATTTTGGCCATGCCGTGCAGGACTTTTGCAGCATGTGGGACCGTAGTTATTAGTTCTCAGACCAAGGATCGAACCCAGGCAGCCTGCATTGGGAGCATGGAATCTTAACCACTAGACTGCCAGGGAAGTGTCCATAGCATGCTAAGTGAATATTTACATTTTTATAAATTTGTATATTTTATAGTTTTAAGTTACTTCAATTTTAATTCTCCATAGAATTTATTTTTTGCCTAGTTTACCTCAGCTGAATAATTTTACAGCCTACTTAAGAAATTATTTTTGTAATTAGCATTTATAATACTACCTGCAGACCTATGAATTTCAAAAACGGCAAATCAATTTTTTTGAGAATAACATGTACATGTAGTTTTCTTACATGAACAGTTAAATTTCACATTAAATATTTGAGGTATGAGATATTGTGTTATACTAAGAGAATTTGAAAATTACTGGTGTTCAAAAATTTTAGTTTGTTATTATGTTCAGAGTAACAGCATAATGGTTTCATTCCTGTGTTACAAAACATATTTTCTGAATATGTCAAACATAAAATGAGCCAGTAACAAAGGAAGAAATCAGCAGTAGTTTGGGCTATCGGTCATGGTTCTAGAAACTGCTGGTTCATGAAAAACTAAAATTATCCAATAATATAATTTTATCCATATCTCTAGTTTTGTTCATAAAATGAATATTGTTTCAGCATTGGTTATGATCATTTGAAACTCAATTCAGATACCAAACAGTGTAAAGTTTTACACTGGTAGAATTTGTATTCTTTAAAATAGTAATGATTCTTCTATAGAGGTGACCATACACCTTATTCTGTCCATTATTGTTGTAGAATATATCAATAATTTCAATAATTAAGGTTCTTTTAAAATCCATCCTCCACTTTCAAATGTATAACAGGATGAGAAACTGAACTATCTCCTTCATAAGATATATTTTCAGATGCCCTTTTCCCTTTTTTTCCCAATACTTTGTCACATTTTCTTCTATTTTCTAATAGTATCTCTTGAATTTTAGTTTATCCACCATGTGGTTTTAAAATAAAATCTGCCTTAGAATGCCTGTGTTGCTCCTGAAAAATGAGAGCATGGGAGGCTTGTGAGGAGCTCCTATAGGGTCATTTCCCACTTGCCTCTCTATCTCCTCTGGGAGGGCACTTTTCTCTCCCTGCAGGTTCTCATGAGGTATGAGGCTTTCTGCCTCATTCCCTTAAGGAAGTGCTAGCTACAGGCTATAAAACTGCTTAGCTGCAGCATGTCCATGGGTTTTTCAGTAACAGAGTGTCCTATCATTTGTTGCGGTCATCAGGCCCCTTTGTTTTGGTGTTACCCTGTGCATGAGCTTAGGGAGCTGTAATCTTTGGTGGATCCTTTTTTTTTTTTTTTTTTTCTGTCTAAGTAAGTAAAAAACAATCTGAATCTAAAAAAATAAAATAAAATCTGCCTTAAGCGATGAAGATATTTTTATTTCAAATTTTCTTTCTATAAATAAATATGTATCTAACAATAAACACATATAGATCCAAACTGATGTGCTAGTGTTTTATGTAGTAAAATTAAAAGTTATAATTGAGAGGAGAAGCTGTGAGGGTTATATTGAAAATCTGGCATGATCAAAACTCTGAAAAAGATTGAAATTGAGAGAAAGCTATAGTGTGATATGGGAAGAGAGGATGTGAAAATTTTGTTCTATTTTATGGACTTGGTAAATACTCACCACATTCATTAGTATATCTGGCTTTGACTTGGGGGTCACCACATATTTCTGGGCTTTGTGTATTAACCCCTCAATCTTTTAAAGTTTGTATGGGCATTTAAAATAATGTATGTAGAGCACTGAGTTCAGTTAGACACCTAATACATACCAACTGTTCTAATTATTTTTGATTAATGAATGCAATCATAATTTAAATTGCTTTTATGCAAATCAAACCCAACTATTTCTATGCTAGTACACATATGTGCAAAATTGAAAGAATATAAAGAACACAGGAATAACCTAGGGCAGCAAGTTTCAAACTTTAACATACAAGGAAAATTATTCTAGGAAGCTACTGAAATGTACATACCTCGACCCTTATATATAGATTTTGTTCATTATTTCTGAGAAATTTTCTAGGAATTTGCCTTTTGAAGAAGAGGTAAAGTGTTTTTGATGTTGGTAGTATATGGAACAAATTTTGACCAAAAAATACACACTGTGCGTAGTATATTGAAATGTATTCATTATTAATTTAACGTGAATACATAAATTTAATTCAGTTTTTCAAGTTTGAAACTACCTGGAGTTTATTTATATACATATATATTTATAAATAAAACATCTTAACTAGAGAAAAGCATAACATTATCAATTATAATGTATCTTGCTGCACTACTTATATTCTTTTCATGAGTGCAATTTCTCCCCACTTATAGACTCAAATAGAATTAATGTGTAACTTATTCATTCCAAGTAACATACATAAGGTTTAATTGTCAAAATCTATAATTTAACACTTATGTAAAGAAATGTTAGCATCTCTCATATTATGAAGTGCAATAATTTATATCATTATAATTCTACATCTGTATCTGTAGGTACCTAACAAATCTATTTCAGGTTTTATTTTAATATATCATTATGGAAATTTAAAATTGTTAATTTATAAGATATTAGGGTTACTCTACTTATACTAATCAGGCCTTTCATAGTGGTATAAATGAGGCAGATGTTTGGTAAGTCTTTGAATAATAAAACACTACCTAGCTGACTAACATCAGAGAAAACTTACTACCTTTAATAGAAATTAACTCTTTAGAATGTCATTCATCATTGATATGTGTTAGTGTTTACAGAAAATTTTACAATAAGATCAGCAATTTTCAGTCACTGTTCCTGTTTTTCTTTGTATAAGTAAAACCATTTTGACTTCAAATTATAAGTAAAATGGCTCAATATAAAATATTTTAAGTATAATCTTAAATGATGATAATAAATTAAATTTTACTTATGAATAACATAGAGATGCAAAGTAAGATTCCCCCAAGAATCTGCAAATGAATTTAAACCAACAGAATCAACTAGAAATCTAAACAAAAGTATAGAAAATAATTAATCTATAAATAAATCAAACCAAATACTATTACACAGAGAAAAAAAGAAAAAGGAGGCAATGTTTTGAATGTATTTTTTGATGCAATCAACAACTTGCATACAGCAAATATTTGTCACCTATGCCTTATTTGAGACACTCTGGTAAGATCGTTGGATATAAGCTTTAATGTCATAGTTTTTAGTTAGGAAGAGTTTGAAAAACAAACCTCTAAAGGAACCTATTCTATGGCAGACAATGCTATTGACAATAGATGTCATTCATGTATAAATCTGGGTTTCCTTAGTGACATTTGATAACAGGTTTATGATATATCCATGCTCACTAGTTCCTGTTTGTTCCTAACCTATTTTTCCAATGCCAGCAACATTCAGTTGCAGATTCTATAGGTAATCCTCTTGAATAGGGATTCAAACTTTCTTATACACTGTCACAGATTTGTCAAATAAAGAAAAGTATGAGAACTAAGAAATGTTTGCTGCTGGTGATTCTTTTCTCTACAATTCAAATGAGATGATTAAGAATGTTGACTAGCATATTCATTATGACAAAATGAAGACAGAATGAAGCCTGATACTAGAGTTTGGTAATAAATTTCCTTAGTGTGGTTGACTTTGAGGGAGAGATGGTACACTGAGAATATTTCCAAGTAAAACAATACCTAGAAAATCAAGGCTGTAGCTTGCATATATCCTTGCAGAGTATAGACTATCTTTGCATAGGATAGTATGTGACTTCTTTTTATATAAGATTATACTCAACATTGCTTGAAATTCAATTTTTAATTTTAAGCCACAAATCCTAAAATAAACTTGCAAAATTATGCTAAAGTCCTCCAAACATAGAAAATAAAGACTTTTATGGAACCTATTTTCATTGAACAAAGTTATAAGAGAGAGAGAATATTTGTGGTGTACAATGACAGATTTGAATAAGGAGGAATATAATTATTTTAATATAGAGAAGCAACCAAGAATAGCTTAAAATAAGTTCCTCAAATCTGTGTCAAAGTGTCACATTAAACTATTACCTTCTGAAGAGTAATCTACAGATGATGCAGTATAAGAAAAGTACATTGCTTAAAAATCAGAACACAGTTATTATTAACTTTACAAAGTATCACATTGCTTTAGCAACAAAATTTATGACAAAGTACCTTTTGACATGAGGATCCATGGAGTAAGGCTGAATTAGTTGTACTAAAAGAGAAAAAAAAAAGGGGGGGGGAAATGCATCAGATTCTGATTGTGCTTGATTAAAAACACTTGATAATAACAGAAAAAACTGTGAAGAGGGAATGGATACACGTTAAGCAGAAGTTACAGAGGGATATAGAAGTTTATTTTGGATGAAAGATGGCATTTATTAATAGGTTGTTACATCTCTGAAAGCTACTGATATTAAATATTTGCCTGATTATATTTAATGATTAAAACTGCAAGGAGAAATGGTATAAATTTTGCAAAGAATTTACAAATAATTTCACTTGCAAGCAATTTCGCTTCTAAAATAGCTTAATTTCTTTGTCTCTTTCAGTCAGTGCTCTTCGCTAAATGCCTCTTTCATGGCTTGAAAAAATGTTTTCTTGGCTTACTGCAGAAATGAAATTTCATGCTATAGCTGATATAGAAGAGTACGATATGCTAGTCTTTGCAGTAAAAATTAATTTGAACTTTGAAATGAAATGTAAATCAAAATTTTAAATAACTCCTTTAATAGTTATGATTCTAATTATTATGAGGTTATATTCAATATATTTAATTGACTGCAGGTTCAATATTACTGCTTATAATTTCTCTTTTACAATATCGTCCATTCCTATTTTTCTCTCTATTTAACATTTGACTAACATTGGTCATAAATTTATTTTAATAAAGTTATAGTTTTATCATAATTTTTAGGTTTCTGGAAAGTACCTTTAAGAACCTAGCCAGGACAAATCTCTATTCTTGTTGTGCAGGAGTCAAATATTTCAAAATCTGACCTCCCCTTCCCATAATAACAGAAGCAGGAGAAACTGGCAGACTGCTTTTCTTTCCTTTAAATTCAACAAAATAAGGTTAATTGTTAAAGTAATAAAACTAGGAGATGGGGTGAAGAGGAGCAATAATAGAAAACCTCCTAGAGATTATCTATTTAAAAGATGATTTGTAAATTACAAAATCTTTCATTATCAAATGCATTCACCCTACATCCTGTGGCATGCTGTTTGAAAGCAGTTGCCTTTGAGTGTTTGCCCTGTTGGCGTCATTCATTCCCTGCAATAAAACAAAAACAAAAACAAAAACAAAAACAAAACAAAACAAAAAAACCTTCCATGATTAAGAACACTAAATATAATTTTCTTCCAGGAGTTCTTTCTGAAAAACAAATACATATATTGAAAGAATTGCGTGTGAATATTCAAGAGGGAACAATGATGCTGAAGGGTTAGACAGAGAGGAAGAATTTGAGAATGAGAATACTAATTAAGGACTTTTTAATTTGCATATTCTGCAAATAACTCTACCCACAAGATCAACCCAAAGTGTTATTAGTTGCAGAACTCTGATTGCCTGGTTCTGGCATCACCACTCTCATTTGTACACAGATGGCCTGGGAAAATGTTATAACCAACTGCTCATATGACTCTAGCCACTACTGGTCTCCATTAGTCAGAGGAGTGGTGTAATTAAGATAATGCCCCTCCAGGCTTCCCTCGTGGCGCAGTGGTTGAGAGTCTGCCTGCCGATACAGGGGACACGGGTTTGTGCCCTGGTCCGGGAAGAACCCACATGCCGTGGAGTGGCTGGGCCCGTGAGCCATGGCCGCTGAGCCTGCGGGTCTGGAGCCTGTGCTCCACGACGGGAGAGGCCACAACAGCGAGAGGCCCGCGTACCGCAAAAAAAAAAAAAAAAAAAAAAAATGCCCCTCCTGCATGACCAGCTGCTGCCTGGCAAAATTTATCTAATGTTTCTATTTTCACAAATTAAGTGATGTAGAAAGAAAACTAAAATATTGTTTAAAAGATAACTTAAGGAGAGAGGGATATATGCTAGGATTGAAGAGTCCTAGTACTCCCTTCTGGGCCCAAGTCTTCCTGAATATCTATATCCTTATGTCCATATCTATCTATCTATACACATACACACACATCTATTGTACCTTTCTGAGCATCAGTTTCTACAAAGTAAAAAGCATACTGTAATTACTTTCCAGCCCACAGCCTGTGTGAGAAGGTCATATTAGCTAAAATGTGTAACAATACCATTCAAAAGTAATGTGTTATCTCTGGAGGCATTTTCTTCAAGTTCTACAAATAAGAAATTATCAACCATTGTGGATTTGTTGCAGGTGTATTTTCTAGTTAAGAACAGGGAAAAATTATTTCTCAAAACCCCTTTTTAGCATATTTATTAATTCATGCATTCATTCATTCCTTTACTAAATAATTAATGAGTGATTTCTGTGCTTTGGCCAGTGTGATTGGTCCTGGGATACAGAAAAGGTCTGTGTCCTCATGGAACTTACACTCTAGTGGCAGAGAGAGACAATAAACACAGTTACAAGTATATACTAAAGTGTTTGATAGTGATAACTATTAAGAAGAAAAATAAAGCAAGGTGAAAGAGTAGTAATAAACTAGAATAAGATTGAGGGTGTTTATCTGAATGGTTGTTCAGGAAATACATCTCTGAGGAGAAAACATTGGGCTCAGTAAGTTTGCGTCACTTCCCCAAGGTCAAATTCCAAGAAAGGTTAAACCTGAGTAGAAGTCAGATCCCTACCACTGAGAGAATGACCTACCGTTATGTGATATTGTTCCCCAAAACAATATTTATAAAATACAGTGTTTAAATATTTAAATATAAAATACTTAAATATAAAAAATAAATGGTCATGTTAATATTTTTATAATATTGGAATATTCTAGAATAAGAAAAATAAGGGTATTTCTTTATCATTGCATTTCCCCTGCTATCCACTGATGGCTTATTTTATCAGATATTAGGAAATATCATACTTAGAATGTGATCTATTTATTAATATATTTTCTTGAATACTATTTTAATACTAAGCACTAACAAAAATGCATGAACCTAAATACAATGATGCAGAACCAGTACAATCTTATTTATGAGCACATAAATAGGATTTATATATTGCAATAGAATTTGAAGAATATTAATTTCAGTAGTAATTTATGAGAAAGTCCTCCAAATAACAATTACTAATGCTCATTGACAACTTTAAGTGTGATTAGCAATATGTTAAATAACAAAGGCAAGACCTACTGGTAATTTCAATATTTTCAAATGAGGACATATAAAAGAGTAATATAAAGTTTAAATGGATGGAAGGAAGTGCAAATTCTTTTTTTTTCCTTAAAATGCTGAATGAAAGTAACTAGAAGCATCTATATAATACTTTTATTAAACAACATAAACTATCAAATAAAATGTGAAACATATAATAATAGTAAGTATAAGTGAATTTAAAAGTCAAGTGATTAAAATAATGACATCTTAAGAGCTATGAACTTGTTATTAAATGATTTATTTTTCCATAAAATAAGAATAGAAACTAGGGATTTTAAAATATTGGAAAAACAGGAATTTTCTAAAGAAAATATCGGTATTTCAATGTTATCAAAAAACAAACTAGATCTGATTTAAGGATAAATAAATAATAAAGATTTCCTTTATCTACTGCAACTTGGCAAAAACAGCATTCAAATTTCACAAAAGAAACTAAATCAATCACTATTTCTTTTTCATATAAATAAATGTTATAGTTGGGACAAAATTTTAGGCGTTGGGAAATAAAAAATCAATTCAATATTAATGTTTATCTGAAGCCCTGAAATATAGTATGTGAGTATGTGCATACACACACTCACATACACAAAGTGAAGAGCTGCAAATAATCTGTATTCATTCAAATCACTATGCTGACTTTCATCAATAAACTGCATGGCTGAGTCTCCAATAACTTTGTGAGAAATAGGCAGTTCTAGCTGCAACTCTTTCATAATTGACTTTTGCTATGCTCAACTTCACCTGATGGAGAAGTCTATTAGAACATTTTAAACCCTTCACAGTATTCTTTGGCCTTTATTATGATTATGATTATTATAGTGGCTTCTTAGATTGTAACCGCTTATGGATCAGAGAATACATTGCGTCGATATATAAAGTCAAAGCTTTAATTGCTTTCTCAGAAACTTTTCCTGTAACAACATCTCGATAGATTAAGTGGGTCACATGAATTCTTAAGAGAATTTTCACTATTAAATGACAAAAAGTATATAGGTTTATGCCCAAGGACACAGCTGCAGAATTTAGACAAACTTCGTCCTCATTTTTCAACATTTTTGGGTGAAAGAGAAGATCAGGAAAAACTCATCTATTTTGATATGGTCTTACTGTTGAATTCTATGGTTGGTTTAAATTGATTTTTGTTGCTGTTAGTCGAAAAGTACCAAGTAAGAAACAATAACGGAACTGCTGAAATGTACCACTGCTTTTGCTGATACTCTGAAGCATTTTATTTAACAATCATTGTTAACTGTAAATTTTAAATGCATACATTGGCTTTTGTACAAAAATTTTAATTACATTAATACCATATTGAAATTAGTTTTAGCAGTTCTACCTAAGGATTTGCATGAGATGCCAGTTTGAAGCACAGTAGATATACTCTCCTCTATACCTTCTAAAGGAGATGTTTGAAGTTTCAGGTGAGTATACGTTCCAAAACTTGAGTGAATCTTAAAAGACTTATGTAGAAAAGCCTTCGCTCTGCTTTGAAATACTTATGTTCCACTTTTGTGCAGAGAATACAATTAAAAATTAATGTTTTCATTATTAATATCTCATAATATACAAAAGATAATGCAAACATTGACTAAAAATAATTATAACATTGCTATTATCTATTGCATTTGTTGGAAACAGCACATTCCCAAGACCCCAGTGGACTCAATATTCTTGCCAATGACAATCCCTTCTCCCCACCCTAAAGTAGCCACTTTCCTGGCTTTATGAATATAATTGTTTGTTGTTTTCTTAATTGGCAACCGTATTTCTATTTCTAAATAGTAGGATTTAGTATTGTTTTTTTGGGGAACTCCATATAAGTGGACACATATGATTTGTACTGGGGCAGACGGAGTTGTTCTATCTGTTCAACACTAATCTTTTAAGATTTCACACTTTGTTTTATGTAATTAGAGTATATTCATTTTCATTCTGAATAGTATTTGAAACTTTAATTGTATAGAAAAATAATAACTTGGTCAACCTTGTGACTAATGTGTAAAGTATACACTTTTACTTTTCAATCATCTGTTTGGAATGCTATATTACCTACTAACACCCCTAAGCTCAGCTAAAAACTTTACATTAAAATTGTATAAGTGACATGCTTTCCCTTTATTTCTCTAAGTTTCATATATTATTACTATATCAACTCAGGGCATCAGAAATTTACATGCCTGGAATATAATATGCCAGTTTCCCTGCATTCCCAAAATACAATTTGATATTCTTAAAAGTTTATTGAGAGTTAAAACTTAAAATGGTAATAATAGTGTTTTATCATTTCTATAAAATTACTCTAATTTTTCATTTTCTTACTGTATGTTTGACAATAGAATTTAATAAAGAAAAATAAAAATTTAATTGTATTATCTGCACAAAAGTAGGATAACTACTTTTAAGTATATATTTTATAGGTCCTTTAATTGATTTGCACATTTTACGTTAAATAATTAGAATTTTTTTATACTTTGGCAGTCAGGAATATCTGAAATAAGTTTTATGTTTATTTGCAGAAACAATTTACGTGGATTTTCTGGTGCTTCTTTTTACTACCTTGTTATTCATTTTTTGTCTCTATTTGTTTTGATGTTATCTTAAAGTTTATTTTATGTGTGTATGTATATGCAAACTATATATATTTATATAAAATTTTTATATGTGTATATATATCTTACATACAAATGCACTATGTATATTTATATATATGCATATACATATAAATAATTTGTGTTTATATGTGCTCACTATGTCTCATCAAATCCTATATTTTGAATTGTAGAGAGTATAAGTTTAGAAATTTAGACGTATAATTGGATATTTGAGCTCAACATTTTCTCTTTGAATTTCCACATCAACTGCTTATACGTATGTTAACATAGATTGCCTAGAAAAAAAATTAGGCATAATAGAAAACAATTTTTTCAGCTAACATATCTACATTGGCAATTTATATACATAATCTATGTGTTCCTACTTATCTTCACATTTTGTTACAAAAACTAAAGAAAAACTTCTCATTGGTCAATTGTTTTCCAAAAATTTACATATCTCTCTAGATATTTTATTTCTGTGCACCACAATAATTTTTAAATGTTCTGGTTTAAACATACCAAAATTCCCACGAGGTGTTTTTCATATATTAGGAACTATCTCAACTTGAGATGTTATAGGATTAATAAACTTTCAAAACATGTTCCCGTTGGTCTTACTTCACTTTTCATTTTAATGGACTCTTTCCCATCAGTTTAACACTGTTCACCATCTCTCATATCTCACAATTCTCTCCTCAATTAGTTTTCATGTTTTTCTTCTTTATCACCTCTAATACCTCTCAGCCATCCTTCCTTGGAAATGTTTATGGGTGAAAAATAACACAATGGCTATCTCACCACGTCCTATTTCAGTTATTTTGCTTCATCTTCCACCACTGCTTGTCCACTGTCTCAATTTTATTCAGTTCTCAGTAACAGTTACTATTGTTACTATAATATTGCCACCTTTAATGCATTTATATATTTTTATTTTTGTCCTTCTGACTGTATTTTAAACTTCTTGGTGGCAAAAAGTGTTCTTTATTTTTTCATCTTTATTACCTATCACAGTAAAAAAATTGCAAGTCAGGTACTAAATTTTTTTAAAACAATTAAGGCAGGGCTTACTGCCTCAAAATTAGCAAGTGATTACTATTGAACCTCACAATTCACACTCAGTAATTTTTTCTTGTTATAAAACAGAAAAACCTTGATTGGAATAGTTGATTTATTTCTAATCCAACTTATAGTTTGCATGAAGTGTAAGTAAGTATAATCAGGAAAATTCCAGGCTCCCCTAGAATAACTGATTAACTTAAGCCTTTTAAAATTTAACAGGACTATTGCCTTTCCTTATCTTAAAATGGGGAAAAGAACACTTTTTAAATTGATAAGATAGACTTTATTCTATTTTTGTAAGTAATCCCTCATAATGAAATCTTAAAAATCACAAATTAGGATTCAGTTAACTGAAAAGTTTTAGTTTTCTAGATGAAATATTAATATAAAAGCTATTGCCATTCCTGAAATAATTAAATAACACTTGTCAAGGAAGAGAGGAGAAATTAAGAGAGCAGATAACCAACTTAAACAGAAAAAGTTAAAGCTCTCCAAAAATGTTTCCTCTTCGTGACTAATTCATTTTTATGGGAGGTTTTATAAAAGAATCTCAGGACTAATTTATGGCTAACCATATAACTTTGCTACTCCTTGCAATGCAGGGTTACAAAAGTTTGGTTCTCACTGTGGTGGTGAATATAAATATTAATGAAATTTACAGTTAAAGGTCTTTTATTTCAGACCTTGGTCAGGATTCAGTGGGGGGGAAGAAACCACAACTGATATTTCAATTAAGAGAATATAATCATAGGAATTTGTTAAGCAGGGGATGGAAAGCTGAAAAAGACCAGAAAGGAAGACTGAATTTACAGTTAGTAACTGCAAAAAGCATCTATTCCGCATAGGTCTGGGAGAACAAATGAGTTGAGGTTGTGTTATCTGAACTGGGAAGATTGAAGAAGGGACCCTCTATGGTTAGAAATCAGTCTTCCAAGAATGGGTGCTGCATGACTGGCTCTGGAAGTGGCTCACAGATCTGGGACTGAGCCCTCTAAGTGGCAGTACTGTAGATCTGCTGCTGGTGCCTCTGGGGAGTGCCAGGAGCTAGCTCTGTGAGAGAGGAAAGAAGCTGGACATTGGGACAAACTACTGCTGGCAGAGAGAAGTTTTTTTTTTTTTTTTTTTAGGTAATGAGAGCAGGAACAGAAGACACAAGGGAGAAGTAACTTTCCTGTCACTCTTTCAGCCTTCCAGTCTCACTCCCTGCCCTCTACTGGCAGACCCTAATAGGAAGCCCACTGACAAATGTTATTTGTAGCCTCCAGTGTCAGCATGACAAAGCAGAGTAGAGAAAGATATATCTGGAGTTGGGAAATCGTGGCTTAATAACTAACATAAAATGTTTAATTGTACAATGATGCCTGGGTGCTCTACTGATGTGAGGCTGAGAATCACCAGGGTTGATAGAGACTGTGATCACAGGTAAGAATAAATTTGAACTATGAAAATATGAGTACATAATGATAGAGTATAAAATTTAAAGTAGGAACAATATGGTATGCATACTTTCAATCAAGTAGATTTTTCAGTTCTTTTATGTACTAACTTCAAAGAAGAATTTAATCACAAATTTTAATTATACTTGTGAGTTATAGAATTTTGTGCTAATAAAGAGTAAAATTTACACAAACAGAAGAATGATTTTGTTTATTTTACATCTATTAATTAATACAAAATCATTGTATCTGAAGAAGCAAACTTCATATATGAGTTTCTGAGATCATGTGAAATACTAAGAAATAATTCTACATTCTATATGTAGCTGGAGTCCCAAAGAGAATAAAATCTTTTTTCTTTTTCCAAAAGATGCTTCCAGATGTGCCTTTGTTTATGTGAATGAAACTTCCCTAGAATGTTCTTTTATAATTCTCTGAAAAGCAACTTTTAATTTTGCAAAGATAAGGTTAGTGGTTGTCATACATTCCCGAGGGAAAGAAGTACCAGAACTTCCTGTAAAGTTAGCAGTTACAATCCATCATATGCAGAGCTGTTTACTGAGATAGGGATGAGCCAATTTCATAGGGTTCGAGAAGCTATCTCCAAGGAACGATTAGGATCATTTCCTTGTTAAACTTTAATATTTTTACCGCAAACTGATGAGTTGTGATAGTACCAACCTATGAGTGTTAGCAAGAAAGAGTCAAAAAATTCCAAAATGGATCGTACCAAGAAAGAAGATTGTCTATATTGACTTTAGACACTATTCTAAGATTAGAGGCTTATAGGGAAGAGCTGGTTCCAGCCCACATGTTGTTAAGGTGGGAAAACTTCAATGTCCCTAGGTACTGTCATTGAATTTGTGGTTTGGGAATACAGGCTGAGCATGAGTGTATAAATTAAGAAGACTTCAAACTTTGGGATCCCAGAGACTTGAGCAAGGATGGAGAGGAGCAAGAGGGAGTCTGAGGTTATGAGGGACCTGTTTTCAACAGCAGAAGATGACAGAAACATAAATATGAAAGCATGTAAAAATCAGGACCAAACTTGTCGATAAAACTTTACTCTCTCCATTTGGAAATTAGAAACTGGACTAACATTATTGTCAAAGGAAGTTCCAGTATTTTGAGACAATTTTAGACTGTGAGGACTCTTAATAAGATTGTATGGTAAGGACTGAGTGGCCAATAGAGAGACAGAATTGTATTTGGATTTCAATCTAATAGAGTATGACCTAATGGCTCGTATACATGTGTCTCTCATACTAATTTCAGCATTACACGTTTTGCTGCTTGTAGTTACCTAAGAAATAAAGAATCCCTTTATTTTTCATGTAAGTAGATACATGAAGGTTAAAAGTCTGGCAAAGAATCCAATACTTAGTCAGGGGCAGATGTGGGCTGAAAAAAAAAAAAAGCTGATGTCATCTACAGTTTATTCCAGAACAGTCACTCAGGACCCAATATATTCAGTTGAAGCACATAGCTTAAAACTGCCATTCACTGCCATCAAGAAAAAGAACCATGATGTAATACCAACTTAATATTTTATATGCATTAAAGTGAGGGCTACATCTCATTTATCTTCTGATGTTATACATGTTTAGTATGTAGAAAGTAATAAGTAAATATTGTGGAAGGAAGAAAGGGAAGGGAAAAGAAAAGAAAGGTCAAGTTGCAAGTTTATCACTATCACTTCAGGATCAATCCACAAACCAAAAAAAAAAAAAAAAAAGTGTAATTAAGAATTGTTCCCTAAGTTTATACCTAACTGGAAGCACTAAATCCTTCTGCATTATACTCATGTGCACCAAATTTCATTTTAATACTACTTATCACCTTTATTACACATTGAGTAGCTGAGGAAATGGCACCAAAGACATATATCATAAAGGAAAAAGCTGATGTGCTTCATTATACGAAAATTGAAAGTTTTGTTCATAAAATTTTAAATACCATGAAGTAAAATTAAAGATGAAAATTACAAACTGAATAACAATAATTGTGAGAGATATGATGCATGACAAGATAAAGTCTTCATATATAAATAACTTTTTCAATTAATTAAGAGACAAAAGAAACAAAGGCAAGGGTGTGTGATAGATATAGATAATAGTTAAATCTTCAGGACTTGTAAAGACAGCTATGATATACTAAGTAAAAAAAAAAGAGATTATTGAGCAGTACGTACAACATCATACACATATATAGACTCACAATAATCTCTGGAAAGATTAAATGTCAAGGCTGGGTGAGCAAACTTAAGGCTGTTCTATTTTATGATGATGATGATGCTTATTATCTCTTCCTCTTTCCACCTCCTCTGTGCTTAGCAAGTCTTTCTTTACTAGTGAAAAAAGTAATAAAATGGAACTTTAGGGAAGAAAAATAACTGAATAATGTAGGACTTCTAGAATGCAGACATTTATTGGAATTGAATAAATACTTATAACTCAAAGAATGGAATAGACATAAAGAAGGAGAGCTACATATTACAGAAACATCATACTCTAATTTCAAAGAACAATTGATATAGCATTAAATAAAACTGGATTCAAAACATATTTTTGCTTTGCTTAATTGTATAGACATTAATACATCACCTAGAGGCCCTGTTATTAAGTGTCACTATAGTCTCTAAGCTTTAGTATTTGTATGTGGTAGGAAGGGAAGAGTTGGGGGTAGGGATGGTATAGTCAACATTTGGGGTTTTCTTCTGTTCTTTACATTTATTGTGTTTACTTAAAGTTGTTTTGATTTTTTTTATTTTTTTTAATTATATTTTTTCTGGTCTCTGCCACCTATAAGATTTTCAATACATGGCAGTAAAATCTACCCACTATTTCCTTGATGATTTAATTGGCTTTTACCTTTTTTGTTATTGTTATTTGTTGTTTTTAAAAAGTCTTTCCAGGTTAAAAAATAGAAAAATAGTTGCAAAATATTGTCAGGTTTTCACTTTTTACATTTCCCTCCGGTACAAATGAAACATTTTCTTTCATGGTAAGGAACCGGACTGTCCCTTGTTTAAACAGAGAAATTATTTCCCAGCAGCAACTTTAAACTAATCTTAGTAATTTCAAAATGTCATCTAGCAAAGAAGAAAATAATGTATATCTTTTAGGGCATAAGGATTAAATAAGATAATGTATGTAGAGTACACATCCAAGTGCCTGGTTCATAATGTTGTTCAGTTAATTATTGTCATATATGAATGACTTTAATAATTTTATAATAATCAGTTCATTGTCTTTGAGGATTAACAAAATGTTCTATATTTAGTATCTACATCTTTGGGAAAAGAGTAGATTAAGTTTTAGTCTGTTATTCTTTTGCGGTACGCGGGGCTCCCACCGCTGCGGCCTCTCCTGTTGCAGAGCACACGCTCCGGACGCGCAGGCCCAGCGGCCATGGCTCACGGGCCCAGCCGCTCCGCGGCATGTGGGATCTTCCCGGACCGGGGCACAAACCCGTGTCCCCTGCATCGGCAGGCGGACTCTCAACCACTGCGCCACCAGGGAAGCCCCCTAGTCTGTTATTCTTTAGCTATAAGATAATGCCTAAATTCCTCTAAGGTTCCTTTGAGCTTCAGAATCTACAATTTTATAATTGTTTTGAATCACTAAGACTTTGACATATTCTGAGATATTTTTAATGATTTTACATTTATATATACTTATAATGATCCAAAATGCACCAGCTATATATTGCTAGTTTGTGTAACTATTCATAACCATTTATATGTGGCCAGGTACCTGAATGCACTCTCTAACAAACACCGGTGAGGTAAATCTTTTCAATGACATTCTTGTTTATGTTGAAATAAAAGAGGCAAAAAGCTAATAAATGAGTTTAACTTTTCTGGATAATACAGTGGTCTCAAATCATAAAACCTAATAAATTCTCTTAACTATATTTAGATTTTATAGCATGCACATTTCACCTTATTTTATTCAACGGAATTTCTGCTAAAGCTTATAGCTTGAAATGAGTCTCTTGGTATATCCTACCAAGATGAAGAGAGTCACAAATTCTTTGCCATTTTTTTTCCACAGAAAAAAGTGACCTTCGTCCCCTCTTTGAATTTGGATAACATATAACTGTTACGTTCAATAGTGTGATAAAAGAGACACAGGGTCAGTTTGGGGCTAGACTTTGAAAGGACTGGAAGCTTCTTCAGTGGTATCTTGGAACCCTAATCTGTCATGTATAAGACAAAATGGAGAGACTTGGAGATGGCATTGAAATGGAAAAGTGCTCTGTTGAGTCCAACCTTCGAATCATGTCCACCAAAGCACTAAATATAAGTGAGGGAAAATACCATCACGGAAATGGATCTTTCACTCCCAGGCACTCCAGTTTATGACACATAGTTTAGACACAAACTTTCCAACCAAGGCTTATCTGACTTCCTGACTCAAAAAATTGTGAGTGGGCTTCCCTGGTGGCACAGTGGTTAAGAGTCCGCCTGCCGATGCAGGGGACACGGGTTTGTGCCCCGGTCCGGGAAGATCCCACATGCCGCGGAGCGGCTGGGCCCGTGAGCCATGGCCGCTGAGCCTGCGCGTCCGGAGCCTGTGCTCTGCAACGGGAGAGGCCACAACAGTGAGAGGCCTGCGTACCGCAAAAAAAAAAAAAAAAAAAAAAAAACAAAACAAAAAAAATTGTGAGTACATTTGTCCAAACCCATAGACTGTACAACACCAAGAGTGAACCCTGATGTAAACCATGGACTTTGGGTGATTATGACATGTCAACATAGGTTCATCAATTCAACAAATATACCTCTCTGGTGGGAGATGTTGATAAAGGGAGGAGGCTATGTATGTGAGGAGGCAGGGGGTATATGAATATATATATACAGGGAGGATATGTACCTTCCTTTCAATTTTGCTGTGAACCCAAAACTGTGTTTAAAAAATAACACCTTAATTTAAAAATTGTGAGAAAAATAAAATGATTCTGAAACCAAATATCTAAAGTGTGCATGATTTTAAGATAGTTTATTCTTGTTAAAACATGCTAAGGAATTAAATTTTGAGAATAAAAACTAAGTGAGAACCTGGTTTTGATATAAAGGGAACTTTTGAGTGTTTGAAGCCTTTTTTAATTCAAAACCTGAAATTCATAGATTACTTTGAACACCTAGAATATTTTATTCTTATAATATAATACAAAAAATAGACATAATGTTAGATATAATGAGTTTAGTTTAATTGTGTATATGTACTATCACACAACTAGTAAGTAAAGTCAGACGTACAAATCATTATCAAATAAACCTATAGGGCTTCCCTGGTGGCGCAGTGGTTGAGAGTCCGCCTGACGATGAAGGGGACACGGGTTCGTGCCCCTGCCCAGGAAGATCCCACATGCCGCGGAGTGGCTGGGCCCATGAGCTATGGCCGCTGAGCCTGCGCGTCCGGAGCCTGTGCTCCGCAACGGGAGAGGCCACAACAGTGAGAGGCCTGTGTACCGCAAAAAAAAAAAAAAAAAAAAAAAACACACAAAAAAACCTATAAAATATACACCACTGCAAGTAATATCAATATCGTAGTTCCCAAACTGTGTGTGGACTCTAGCTTGAGAAACTCTGTTTCAACTAAGTTAGTTGGTTTACAAAGTTAAATTATTGTTACTATGTAATATTTTTCTAGTATGAAGAATCTAAGCTTTTATAATGCAACATGAAAACTTAAATGCTTCCAGGCAGTGAACTATACACACTGGACAAAATGTCTCATTAAAGTATTTCATTTTTCCTCCTGTTACTGATAATATAACTGTAATTGCTGAAGGCAAATGTTTATTACCATGTACAATGCATGTAAACTGACTGTCAAAAAGCAGAGCTTGAGAATGTGCTCCATAAAGAAGTGACTCCATGAGTGTAAAAGTCAGTAGAGATCCATAGGTGTCTGACCACTCTGACAAGAATGGGGTGGGTTTGGTAGCAGGGAAACAATGAAAGAAATGCAAAGTGTTACTCTGAAAGGCTGTCACTATCCTGGCAAGTGAATTAATATTTCTGTGTAGTTGAATTTTACAAGAATATTTACCTCAAAAAAATTGTATTTTCAAAGCACTGGGAAATCCAAAATCTCAAAATTTTGTATAAAAAATTTATCTTCGTATTGTTTTATTAGGATGCATTTTCCTGAGTAATGAAGTAGAATTGTTTTCATCAAGTCTTTTCCATCTTAAATAATACAAAGATCACAATATAATTTTAACTGTATTATCAATATGACTAAGGATCATAATCATACAATCTCTCAATTTGCATAAGTACCTTATTAACTTCTTTCTAATGCGACATGATACATTTGACAAAAGTAATTGGACTAAAGATTTTATTATTTATTTTTTGCTGAAGAAACTATTTAATTTGCTTTCACCACATATGGTGCTGATATTAAATTAGTAATGTAAATGATCAATGTGGGTCTCCTCAATTTGAGTTATTTTTTTTAAGAAGTCATATTCTAAGTACTTTGGCAAATGTATTTCTCCCTTCAGTTTTCTTGGGAACAGCTAACAAAACACAGTTAACCACAAATTATTCCTGCAAGCATTATGTATCTATTCGTATGGTAAAGCAACCTGCAGAAAAGAGATACATATTATAATAAGGTGTTTAGATTATATTCCCATTGCATACATGCAAGTGTTTGCCAAAGTAAATTAAGCTGGGAAGCTATCATTTTCTTGTTACTGATAGAGTTCATCTATATTCACTTGCATTTCCTTTTTAATATACATTTTACTATCAAATTTTTTCAACCTCTTTCCTTCATTGGGACTAATCTTCTCTTACTCTCTCTCATTATGATGGCCTTAGAGAGTAAAGCATATCTTATGAACACTTACAAGGGTGTGGAGCAAGACAATTCTTTGATTTTTTTGTTCCTAAACGTTAATACCCATTTTAATAAACATAAACCAAATATTGTATTTTATTGCCTTTAAATTATCTAATATGCCCTAATCTTCCAGGGTGTCCAATTAATGTCTGACATCAAGAGCACCTAATTTTGTATAAAGCTTTATAGGCATAAAAAAAGTAAGTGAACTGGGCAAAGTACTGTGTACATAATATAGTTATAATAATTATCACATTGTTTTCAAATTATTCACTTGTGTGTCACACATATCTACTACCTGTGACCTCTCCAGTGAAAAGAACATATGTTATTCATAATTGGTATCACCAGGGCAAATCTCAGTGTCTGCTACAAAGGGAGTTCTACAAAAATTATGGCTGAATGAGTGGGTGGGTGGGTGGGTGGATGAGTAGATTGTTGAACAACTATAATAATGCATTAACTCCCCCCAAAAAGGAAATTATGATGGAAAACTAGATTCCAGATGTAAAAATGCTTTATAGCCATATATATTTTTAGAGAAATAAAGTGTCATAATACTTAGCATAAATTTGGCCCACTTTTGTTCAGCATAAGCAGAACTAATTATATATAAAAAGGTATTTGAAATAATTCTGAAAGACAATCTAGAATAAAATCTTTAAATCCACTGATGTCATCTCTCAAAAAGCAGCACTTAGACATGCACGCAATTATGCAAGTCAATCATTTACACAGAGAAGCATAAAAGCTTACTGCAGAGGCAGAAAATTAATGAGAATCAATAATTAACCTTATTTCATCTATTCAAACATCTTAGAATTTGAAATATAAGTTATTACACTACACAATATCCTTTGGAATTTAGAGTGATGGCACCAAGGAAAAAGAACCATTATTCTCTCCTTTCAAAGCTACTGAAAGCAAGAGCAAAAATCAGAGTTAAATAGAGTTTTAAAACGCATTGCCACACAACACATTTCAGCTGACTGCTCAGCATTCTTTCCACGCGCCATGTTGTGTGGCTCTCTTGTTCACTTTCACCTGTATTTTGTTCTTCCTCACAACATGATCCTCAGGTAGAGCTGCATTCTACCCTTATAAATGCTCATTAGTGATGAATCTGGCATTCACTGCATGTGTGATTTCTCCAGATTTTACCATTAAAGTGCCCACCTTGCCAAGTTGTTCTATTTATATCCAAGGAGAACACCTAGTCCTACTTTTACACCAAATTGTACCTTAAATTAACATTGTTTAGCTTCCATATCTCACAGTAGACTCTCTCCCCCCACACATAATTTATTCATTTTCTTCACACAGATTCTTCTCTCTAGGGGTTGTACAAAGTTCTACAAAGCTTGGCTGGATTATTAATGAGAAAAAAGTTACTGAGAAAGACTGAGGGATCCTTTGTCAGTTACCCACAGACAAAACAACCTAATCATCCTCTCTCAGCTGTAAAGTTCTTATGCGACTTGATTCATGGGAGGCCTCATTACCAACTAAATTGACATTTACATTTATTGAACAAATATTTAATGTACTAGGCACTGTGTAAGGCACACGGAACACAACAGTAAACAGGAAAGACAATGTTGTTGTTTCCTGGAGCTTACATTATTGTGAGTGAGTGAAGGTCAGATTGAGAGCTAAATTAATATACAAAGAAAATATCAAATAGTGAGCAATATGTGGAAGAAGGGAAACAAGAGACTAGAATATCTTTGAGAGAGACAATACTGTGGACTAGAAAATGTAAGATATTTGCACTCTATTCCTAAAGGAAAGGCCATTCTCACACATGTTCAACCTTTAGGAATGTATTTCACATGCAGAAACAGTGTCCAATACAGAGAAAATGAGAAAGAAATGCTTGTTTGTAGGGAAAAAAACCCAGTATTGTTGCCATAATTTGAGTATCCTCAGCCACAAGAATGGAGAAAACATTTGTCTAAAGAAATAGAGGGGGAGTTACCAGCAAAGAACATGGGCCTCGGGGGGCCAGCAAACTTCTGTGGAATTACAAATATTCATATGAATGAAAGAAGGATATTTATGCTGAGAAATGAAAGACTGAAAAAAGAAGTTACATCTTCAGAAAAAGAAATAAAAAAAGACCTTTCAGTAGAGAAAGAGTAATACAAGGACCCTAAGTGGGAATAAATCTAGTGGATTCCAGGAACATAAAGACCAGTGTGTCTACAGTGTGATGCTTAAGAATGGAGTGGTATTACAAGAGGAAAGAGAGTTAGAATAGGTCCAGATATATCAGGATAAGGGGGTGTGTTTGATTTTAGAATGATTGAAATCTACTGGATAATTTTAAGTAAGGTTGTGACATAACCTGTCATAACATTAAATAATAATAAAGGTCATTTAGGATTCTACACAAGAAATGGACCAGTACGGACACAAGAATGAAACAAGATGAATTAGGAGGCTACTGTGGAAGTTCAGGTAGGAAATAATTATGGCTTATGCCAGGGAAATTAAAAAGAATGGACACATTTTGGAGGTAACTTTATAGAAATTGATAATTTAGTTAGATATGGGATGGTAGGAAAGGGTAGAGTCATGGATAACTCTCAAATATTCAGCTTTCACAACTGACAGAATGGTTGTCTCATTTTCTGAGACAAGGAGGCCTGGGGGGAAGAGAGTATTTTGGTCATGTTAAATTTAACTTGTGTATTAGGCATTAAAGGTGAGGTGTAAACTGGATAGTTGGATACTGTATATGAGGTTAAATTCAGTAAAAGATAAGAGCTGCAGAAAGTTCAACTTCATGTAAATGGAATGAATAGTTATGATAACTGAGGCAATCACTAAGGGAGATGTGTAGCCAGAAAAAGAAGAGGACCCTGGGATGACTCATAGGGTGATACAATGTTAGGCTAATTGCATAAGTTTCCTATTGTAGCTATAAGATATCACTACAAACTTTAAGGCTTAGTACAACACAAATATATTTTCTTAAAACTTTGGAGATGAGAAGTTTAAAATGTGTTAGTAGGGCTTCTGGAGTCTTAGGAGAGAACTCATTTCTTTTTTCCAGCTTCCAGAAGCTGCTCACATCCCTTGGCTTTTGACTGTGCACAACTCCTTCCTCTGCATACAACATCATGTCTCCTTTTCTGACTCTCCCACCTCTCTTTTTCTCTTATAATGTTCCTTTTGATTACATTGGGCTCACCTGGATAAACAGCATAATCTCCCCATCTTGAGATCCTTAACTTGATCACATCTCCAAAGTTCATTTTGCCATATAACTTATTCACAGGTTCTGGAAATTAAGACATGAACATCTTTGGAGTTCATTATTCTAACGAACCACAGACATGTAGTAGAGTCTGGGTTCAGCTACATGGATTGTGACTTCAGAGTCCACATACTAGAATCTTTCTGGGTATCAGTTACCCTTGGAATTACTGTGGAGAGAGGTGCAATTTGGGGAAGAAACTGTACTAGGCTCGAACCGTATATTTATAGGATTTTTAAGATGAAGGGAAAATTAAAGATCACCTAATTCCCCCAATTCTTATACAGATAAGAAAAATAACACTAGGGATAATTAAATGGGGTTAGGTCTCACTGATGAGTGGTAAAACTAGAACTTAAATCCAGGTCATTTTACATGCAGTTTCTAACATGTCCCTCACCACAGTGTATCCTGGTTTTTAATAAACTCATGTTGGATTGTAGACTACCATTTGCCCGACTGCTTGGGTTTGAATTCTGGCTCCACCAATTAAAAGATATATGATCTTGGTTATCTCTGACCCTAGTTTCTACATTTGCAAAACCAAGACAATAATAACATCTGCCTATTAGTGTGTTTATCTAGTGTGTTTACCTGTTAGCCCAGGTTTCATCAAAAGAACAGAATCAATAGGAGTGGTATCTAATATGGGATTTCTTATATGGATTCAGACTATAAAACTGTGGGAGATGCTGGGGAAATGAAGGATCAGAAAGGGGAGTATGAATATCCAAGCAGGTGTTACCAGTCATTCTGGGAAGATATTCATTTCCAGCAGCGGAAGTGGGGCTGGGGATTAGATTTTGTGGGGAGGTCTTTGGGAAACTATTGTGTGTAGGTAGTTTTGGCCTCAGTGGGTCCACAACAAAGCCTCTGACAGTGGGCCTAGAAATGCTGCTCAGCAGTAGATCCAATAGTTGGGATGACAGCCTCCCAGCAGAGTGGAGGACAGAAAAGACATTCTAAAGCCCACCAGGCAATTATGTGTCCTGTCTTGGCATCCAAAGACCTCCTGAAAGTAATTCACTTCACTTCTGCATTTAAACTCTCACAAGTTTCTATTGTGGCCAAGTTTAACTCAAAATTATATTAAGAAAGGAGATTCTTAGAAATATATTCTCTAGCTTAATCAAGTTGACACAGTTAATAAGCACTTACCATTTTCATTGACACACATACACATTATTTTACAAGTGAGAGTCTAATAAATTTGATGCAAAAATCTAATATTTAAAAATTGATCTAAATTGTCAATAGATGAGATTCTTTAAAATTCAAAAGACCACTTAGAAATAAATCATATAAAAAGAACAAATACATATGCATCTGATGATATGAAAAAGTTTCCCTGAAGAAAATTAAAGGAGAAAACTTATTTATATATAAACTGCATTGTTTAAGACATGTTTCATACTTTTGGGGGATGTGCACTTATGTGTAACTATACCATTTTTGTTTAATGTCTGTCTTAAAACACACTTTTTGTCACCAGCTAAAATATTTTCGAAATTTCAGTTACCAGCGACACAGAAATGCTCATTTATGCTCAGTATGGTGATCCAGCATTCTCTATAATTTCTTTAAAGATTAGTCATTGATTTGCAATTCACCTCTCTAAATACAGAATGAAATTGGATTGCTGCAATTTTTCTCCAAGGACCTAGTTTTGATCTGAGGTACTTTGATTTTTTCTGCAGAATAAGAATAATATATGAATGTTCTATTACTGAGGTGCAGTTTTAATGGCCTTATTGTTTTCTTGTGAACTTTTCTAACCATAGATCTAGAATTCTTTCCAAAAGTTTATCAAAACTTTAATGAAAATAGTTATCTATTCTTGTACCAAAGTTAGATTATTGCAAATGAAAATTATTACTTTGGAATTTCAAAATTAGATAGCTGTTTAGACTCTGAAACTTTGGGAAGTTTTTTTTATATACAACATTGATTTTTAGTATAATTGTTCTTACTACAACTTTCCGATTTCACAAGTCTGGAATATGTTCCCAGTCAGTACCATTTTTGCTCAGAAGAAAACATCATTTCTAAAATTCTCTTTACATAGAATAATTGTATATACAATTTATTTATTTATATTTTATATAAAATATAAATAAATTTTAAATATATATTTAAATAAATATACTTTATATATTTAAATATACAAATATATATTTATTTATATTTTTATGGTGAATTATATTTTCATAATTGAAATAAAACTTTTTGGTTTTTTTTACAAATATTGAAACCGAAGATAAGAATGTTCAAGTCTCAGTTTGAAGAGTAAATCCTGGAATAAAAATATAAAACATACGGTTACTTACAAGTATAGTATCTTTTATATTGTGCCAAGTGTATTTCTGTAAAATTGGATCATATTTTTCAATGAATGCTTTACCTCCATCATAGTTACATTGTTCTTTCAACTTACAGAAAAATAACATTTCTTACAGACATTTTTACATATAGAGCTTCAGGTTCCATTTCTCAGTATTTGTGTACTTTTATGAGAAATATTCACAGCTAACTGAGCAGCCAAGTGTTCTCCTATATTTCCTGGCCTCACTTGCAGTATTAAGAAGTGTTTTAAGAAGATGTTTAATATAATGAAATACTAATTAGTATACTATTAACTGTGAAATTGGTTGCATTTAGCTGATAATATTGTGGTTCCACAAACATGAATCTTAAAATTTATCATTTGGGTACTTTTGGAAAGAGATGGAAAAAGAGAGAGGGAATAAAATCATAGTTAAGTAAAAATAAAGAACATATTAAATGTTCTTTATTGCAAGAATAATGTATAAGGCCCAAATTCATAGCTGCTTTTTCAGTACTTTTTCCCTTAGAAAATTTTGTTATAGAATATAAAGAAAGGAAACTAAGTATCCTCAATTACAGTGTGGGGAATTCGATTTTGCATTTCTCTCTGCCATAATATTTCATTTTACTTCTTCTCATACTATAGAGCTAGAATTACCCTGGAAGAATTTTCTATGTGGAAATATAGAAACCAAAATTGAAGAGTACTTTTAAAATCATGTGGGAGAGCATCCTTGCTATTCGAAGCCAACATGCTCAGTATAGCATTGCTACCAAGTGGCTATCCAGCATATATTTGAGTATTTCAGAGACAGGAAACTCACTGGCTACAGAAAAAGACTTTTCTCCCTTTGGTCAGACAAATCATTAGAAATTCTCCATTATTCAGAGTCTGAGTTACTTTTCCCTGTGTCCATAGGTCTTGTTTGTACCGTTGCAGATATACAGAACAAGTTAATTCTTCTTCCTCATGATTACTTGTAGCAGAAATGAAATAATATGTGTATATGTTTCTCATAATATAAACTAGTCCCAATATGTAATCATGGCTTCCTGTAATCTCATCTAGTCTTAATAGAAAGTTCCAAACAAAATTTCAATTAGTCTTATTTACCATCTGGTTAGACAGGCAGATTTGTAATGGTAATCTTCCACTAATAGAACTGCAATAGCAACTGTCTGTTAGGAAATATGAAAGGATAGAGCACTCTGCCTTTTCAAATGCTATATCCACCAAACTACACCAATAAAAAATGAATAAATAAGACTTTAAAAAGATAGAACTGAGTTAGAGAACTGTAAATAGGATGAATTCGTGAATTCACTTACGCCTTTGGCTAAAATACATTACTCTTTGAGTCAGTTTGAAGCTGTTTACACAGTAGGGTGTTTCACCTACTAATGATATCGCAGCTGTCACATGTATGCCATCAATGTTTATTGGCATCCTCAATGTCAGTTATTTTTAAGAAGCTCTCTTCCAAGCCTCTGAATAAATTATCTATCAAGTGCAGCAGTGCATGACAACAACCACATTACAATTTGCAGTCTTGCACAGGCTCTCATTATTTGGTGTAAATGAAATCCCAAGTCATTAAACTTCTTAAAAAATGAAGGTACCTTGTATTAAAAATATGAGCAATTGAAAGACCTAAGTCATTCTTTCAGTCCATCATATGCATAACAATGATCCTAGAAATAGGTTCAATCCCTCAGCAATTGTTTACTTTCCTTTGAAAGACAAAAGTTTCTGTCAAACACATCATAGAAAAAGTTCAAGCAGGCTAGTTTCATCTATTCCACTGGGAATACGCTTAGAAAATTGATCTAGAGAAAAGACAACACAAGCAATGATGATAAGAAATAACATACTCTGAAATTTACAAAGTTATAAGTTATAAGTCAACAAATAGTGTAGGGTGTCTGCAGAATAACTATCAGTGGTTCATACTTCTATGTGTTGGCAAGATTTCCCCCCCACATATGCTGTAAGATTTATTAAAAAAAAAAAAAAAAGAGGGAGCTGGAAAGAGCTTTTCCTTAACCTGGTTATATGGGTCTTATCAATTTCAGGCAAGATGGCAATACTTTCTTGACAATGATTTTAAACATATCTGCAGTCTCTCCTGCTATGTTTACTATGAATTTTGATGATGCTTTATATGAGCCTCAAAGCTATTTGACGTTGATATGCTTTTAATCCATGAAGTGAGGTCATAGCCCATTAAATAAAACATTTAATCGCAAACCAGTATGGAGTAAATGTATCTACCACAGCTTGCTTTGTTGTTGGTTTACCTATGCAGTAAACACATACGATACAGTGTAACATCTTAATAATGTGAACGTTGAGGAAAAACATTAAACACTTATAAACTAACCAAGTTTAGGAGTGATTTCACTCTGCATTACCAATATGTTTTAGACATAATTTAACCCCTATGGTATATCTGAATCTGTAGAACTTAAAAAACAAAAAGAAAAAGAAGGAAAAGGCTATAACAGCTTTATCCAGAAAAATCTAAATGCAATTAAACATTTGATTAATATGGTTCTTTCCTACTATTGTTAAGTTCCACGAATGCAAACACTTTCATTTTTTTCTTCTCCAGTGTATTTTCCTTACTTGACATGTTCCTAACATGGTAGACTCAGCCAGTATTTGTTAAATGAATGAATAAATAATGAAAGTAACTGTCTTGTTCAAATTCTTGAGTATTATTGCTTTCAAATGACACTGTTATGGCAGGGGTTGCTTTGGAAATGTGTTTCACAAATAAATACAAAATTTTTTGGTGTTCCAAGTGATGATAAATTTATTAGAAAAATTCTAGCACTGAAAGAAATTGAGCTGAATCTTAAAAACCAAGTTCAAATGGCATGTTTTTTGCAGATGAGGACATAAGTGGTAGAGATAAAGTAAAGGATTTTCTTATGGACACAGATCCAGTTCCCAGCTGAGCTGGAACAAAGTGTTCTTTTCATTATCCTGTGCTGTTTATAGTTCTCTGTGGATTCTCTGCCATTCTATAACTCCCACAGCTCTGGCAACATCTTCAGTCATCATTATTATCTTCATTAGCAAACAAAAGCTTACTCAGCTAAGAAAGCAACTAGAAACCCTGATTAATATGCTTATACATACAGTTAGATTTTTATCAGATGGTCTCAACAAGAAGAAGTGGAAAGAACAACGTGAGAGGACTCATTCAATGAATTAGTAGACAATCTCATTTATATAAAAATACATGGCTGGGTCTAGTAGCTCTGGACCTTCCACTCCTTGAGCCTGCTTTAATTATCCTCTTTGATGTCCACAACACTATAATCTAGAATTTCTTCTAGTTTTCTCACTGTCCCCTCAGAATTATTTACTGGCTCATCTTTTCCCTTCTTTACATCCAATCAATAAAAAAAAACTCCCAAAGAATGAATTCTCAGCTTTCTTTTCTTCTTTGTGCCTGGGAAATACAATCTAATACCCTAACTTCACTCTCCTAGTTCTGCAAATTACTTCCATTTCTGTACGTCTAGCCTTACAATTTCTCATGCTACTGCAGCATTTCCCATTGGAATATTTATTAGCAATATTCTGAAAAACTATTCTATGTCTCTCACTCATTATGTCTATTCTCTCTTTCCTCTCTCTCTCTCTCTCTCTCTCTCTCTCTGTCTCGCCCCCCGCCACCAGCCCCCCCCACCCCCCGCCAACTGCTAACCATTAACACGAATCTCCAGGTCACCTTGACTGTGTCATTTGACCATCACATCTACCCACTGCTAATTCCTAACAATCTACACAGTATCTCTCCTCTCCATCCTTATGATTACTACCTTAGTTTAAAAATTCAGTAACTTGTCCTTCAGCTTACTGAAATATATTGAAAATACATGTCCTCCTTTAGTACCTCTTGCCTCTAGAATATTTTATATATACTAGTCTTTTTGAAGAACATACTACTTTCTTCCAGCTTTAAGCAAATACTAATCTACTATCTGTATCTACAGATCTGCATATTCTAGACATTTCATATTAATGAAATTTTACACCACGTGGTCATTGTGACTGGCTTTTTGGAATTGGTATAATGGTTTCAAGGTTCATACATGTTGTAGCATGTATAAGTATTTCAATATCTTTTTATTATCAAATAATTTTTCTTTGTATGGGTATAGCACATTTTATTTATCTATTAATCACCTGAGGGACATTAAACTCCATTTTGATTAGGGGTCCAGATAGAAAGTGATAGTGAGGAAAATTATTTGTAAATTTTTGAAGGTTGGTATTTTCAATGTGTTTATTTACTCAAATTTTATGTAAATCCCTTAACAGTCTTTGACACCAGGGCAAGAAGAACAAAACAGATGCACCAGTTACAGATTCAGTTGCTGGTAGTTATTGAAATAATTTTACATGGTTGAAGAGAGATGGAAGCTGAGTAGTTTCCGAAAAATGGAGAAACTGCAGAGATTCAGTATAAGAAAACATTGATTATTCATTTCTCCTCTTTTACAAATAAGAAAGTTGTTAACACCTCAACCCTTTTATAAAAAGTTCCTTTCTACCTTGACAAAAATAATGAGCAATACCAAGAGAGCAATCTCGGGCTTCCCTGGTGGCGCAGTGGTTGAGAGTCCACCTGCTAATGCAGGGGACACGGGTTCGTGCCCCGGTCCGGGAAGATCCCACATGCCGCAGAGCGGCTGGGCCCGTGAGCCATGGCTGCTGAGCCTGCGTGTCCGGAGCCTGTGCTCCGCAACGTCCGGAGACTGCTCCGCAACGGGAGAGGCCACAGCAGTGAGAGGCCCACGTACCGGAAAAAAAAAAAGAGAGAGAGCAATCTCTCTCATAAAGGATGGCGTTAGTTCTTAGTAGTAGGCTGAGTCATATTAACTTGCTATTTTTGTAGGTGGAGAAATATTGCCTAATACATGATTAAGTCTACTAGAAATTACTGAAACCCACTGGTGGGAAGAAATATTTTCCTTGTGGTGAATGGATAATAAAATGAAAGAAATAGATAAGTACTATTGTTATAATAAACATATACCACAACACATCATATTAGAAATATTTAGTGTCTTTTTTTCCGTATTTCTTTCTGAGAGTGTTTCATACTTCTCCTTACTTTCCGAATGTACACCCACAACTCCTTTCATGTGGGAATTCAACCTTCAGCACTAAATTCAAAAGTCCTGACTGCATCAACCAAAGATAGTTCATTTATAGGCTGGCTGGTAATTTATGACTTCGCTCAAAAAGATAACTTTGGGTAAACAGATTCACTAACAAGAATATGAAGTAAGAGTAAAAAAAACATTGGGGTAAAAATAGGCAAGAAAAAAGTAGCTCATACCTAGATCTGCTGCTGTTTCTCTACCTCATAAGCTTATTTTCACCTTCTTCTAGATTCTCATAAAAAGTATATGTATCCAAAAAATAAATCTACATTTTCTTTTTCTATATATTATATATATTATATTGTATATATATGTTAATACATAATACATAGATTGACATATATATAGCATATATATCCACTATAAGATAAACACCATGAGGGCAGGATGCTATTTGGGATATATCAGAAATTAAGTAGATATACATATATTATAGGTATTACCAGTTTTTTTGTCTGATAAGAATGCAGAGCCAAAAGAGCTTCCAGATGTTAATATAGAGACTTTGTTGCATGTCCTTCATTTACAAAAACAAAGTTTTTTTTTTTTACGTTCTATTTGCAATGATAATAGAAACTATCTTGGATTATAGACAAAAAAAATTCATTGTCTTTGTATTTAAATGCAAAAAATGTAATGATTATTTTTTGTTTAGAGAATCATTGTGCTCTTTTTAGTAGCTCTAAAGTGCCAGGAGGGGTTCAATGTAATGGTAGTTAGTGTGGGATAAAACAAAAAACAAAAAACAGGACGAAGTGTTATTGATTTAGAAAGAGACCTATTGTTCTTAAGGTACCACTGTAGCATGTAAACCTTGTGTATAGCTCACAGCCAAAAGTATAATTATCACATTATAAAGTTATTGGTGCTTTTTAACTTAGTATGCCTTAGTGCTCACTTTATAAACATGACACATGAAAATAAAATATCCATTCTTTAACATTTTTTTCATGTTTGGAATCATTCTTCTTCTCAGCAGTTGTAAAATGGATTATGGATTACTATAGAAAAGTACTAAAAGGCGAACCTACAGCTGGATAGCATGAGCAAAGGGGATGAATATTAAATACTTTTTAAAAACAATATTTTTCAAAAAATATTAATTTCAGAAAAACTTTAAAATATAAACAAAGTTAAAGAAAACATTTAGATGGATCATCTAAAATCTATCAGTCAGACAGAAATAAATATTGTTAGTATTTTGATATGTACCCTTTTAGTATTTTACATGTATATGTAGTATTATTTGCAGATATACACATACTTACAAACATACATATTTATATAAACATTAAAAAGCATGGGATTATGGTGTACATTTTGCTTTGTAAATTTCTTTTCTCAACAGTTTCGCAGATTTACTAAAATTCTAATATATGGGGCTTCCCTGGTGGCGCAGTGGTTGAGAATCTGCCTGCTAATGCAGGGGACACGGGTTCAAGCCCTGCTCCGGGAGGATCACACATGCCGCAGAGCAGCTAGGCCCGTGAGCCACAACTACTGAGCCTGAGCGTCTGGAGCCTGTGCTCCGCAAAAAGAGAGGCTGCGATAGTGAGAGGCCTGCGCAACGCGATGAAGAGTGGCCCCCTCTTGCCATAACTAGAGAAAGACCCCACACAGAAACGAAGATCCAGCACAGCAAAAATAAATTAATTAATTAATAAACTCCTACCCCCAACATCTTCTTTAAAAAAACAAAAAAATTCTAATATATGATTGTAAGCATGAATCTGATTAATATATATTTATATATTAATTCCTTATAATAAATATTTAAGATGTTTCATATTAATCATTATCATAATAATATGTAAACAATAATATTTGGAATAATCCCTTACAATTTTTTTTATTATTTCCTTAGAGAAAGCCTAAAAGGGACTTTGTGAGTCAAAAGATACAGAATACATTTTTATTAACATATTAGCATGCATAATATATATAGCAACTTAGAGTCTAAACAAGAACATAGGGAATGCCCATTTCTTTATACCCTAACTAGAATAAAATAGTACATTTTCCCCCCAATGTTAAAACCATGAAGCATTGTTTTCATTTTAATTCAATAACTAGTGAAAATATTCATTTTTGCCTATTAGCTCTTGTGCAATTTGTCCAGTTTAGTGTATTCATTTATGTACTTTACTTATAAAAGCTCTTTTCAGGTTAAATATATTAGTAATTTGCCTATCATATATATTTTGAAAAAGATGCTCAGATTGTATTTCTTTCTTTTTTTTCATGCACTACAAAAGTTTTATAATTCATGTAATCAAATATACCAATTTATTTTTTATGGTGTTTACCTAGGGAATCATGCTTACAAAAGGCTTTTCTTTTCCAGAATTTATATAAAAAATTATTCATATATTTTAAGTAAGTTTACAATTTCATGCAATATAATAAAGTGTGAATACTTCTGAAATTTATGTTGATTTCTTTTATAAAAACTGCTAATTTTATTTTTATTCCCAAATCTCAAATTCAATAATTTTTCAACCCCAAAATGTTATTATTCTTTCCTAATTCATTTGAAATTTCAACTCTGTTTGCAGTTTCAACTACATAAGTATATATGGTCAGTTTCCAGCATTTATAGACTATTCCACTTATTTTACCATTTATTCCTGTGCCTATATTTTGATATATATAACTTTAACTTAGGATTTTTTTTTTTTTTTTTTTTTTTTTTTTTTTGCGGTACGCGGGCCTCTCACTGTTGTGGCCTCTCCTGTTGCGGAGCACAGGCTCTGGACGCGCAGGCTCAGTGGCCATGGCTCACGGGCCCAGCCGCTCAGCGGCACGTGGGATCTTCCCGGACTGGGGCACGAACCCGTGTCCCCTGCATCAGCAGGCGGACTCCTAACCACTGCGCCACCAGAGAAGCCCAAAATTTAGGATATTTTTGAATAACGGCATAACTGGAAATACAATCAACAAAGATTTGATTTTCATTGAATTTTCTCATCTTCCCCTCTTCCTTCACCTTTATGAAAATGAGATACTAAAGTTGAAAAGGCAAAAATGAATTAGAAAATGATCTCCCTCTCTTTCTGTGTGTGCGTATATATTTCTTTTATTGAATCAACTATGATAAATGTTCTAAATACCTCAGCATTTTTATCTAACATTGTACTATATTCCAAATACTCTTACTCATTTATAGACGAATTTATTTGAAGTTATGGTAAAGAATTCATCCACTGTGAATACCACATAAATTTTCATAATGCCATATTCAAAAGAGTTTTCAGAGGCCATTTCTTTTCTCTGCAACTGCATTAAAACAAAGACACTAGAGCCTTACAAGAGAAAAAAATTTCCTTTCCGTTCACATGATCCACTTAAAATTGGCTGTGTCTTCCTTGGCTAGAAATAACTAGTTCAGATGCTATTGAATTTTTAACATGACTAAAAGAAAAAAGCTTTTAGACTCATAAAGGTTTATTCTTAGCAAAGAGTAGTAAAAGGGAAAGAAAAATTATATTGATACCTCTTTTTCTATTTCAGGATTAGCTTTCTCAAAGACACAGGGAAAAAAGAAGGATTATAAATAAAAAATAAAATTTGAACAAATTACTTTGGCCAAAATATATCTACAGTTATATGCATAGAGTTTGGAGTTAATTAGTAGCCATTATTAAGTTAAAAAAAAATAACTATTTGGAAAGTAAAAATTACTGAGTGACCACTGTACAAAGTGTAGAGAGCAAACTATGGAAATTTTGTCTCTATAAATGACTAAATGCATAATTACCTGTCAAATCATCCAGAACAACTAGAGTTAAAATTTTAGGTTATTACATTAGTAAATATGGTCAGAGAGCTGGTGTTTTATAAACTCCTAAGTGAATAAAAAGAAAATTATTCATATAATTTGTATTTGGCTCTTAGTTGTGTTTTTTGTTGTTGTTGTTGTTGCTTTGGTACATTTTAAATGAACGCCACTAGTGCTCTAAAGAGTCTCTTCAATTATATCAATAATATAGAAGAACCAAAGGAAAAGATGACTCAGTAGGCATTAGAAATGTACCTACTCCACCCTAACTCCTGTTTATCATCTCTATTTACCTCATTGCATAATGGAATAGATTGTTCATCTCCTATACAACGGCAAAGTCTTTAATAAAGCTAAATTGCATTCTCTCTAAACTCATTAAAAGCTTAAGAGCTTCCAATTGACATAAAGGCAAAAATAAATTTTTAAAACACATATTGGTGGATACATAGATGATAAAATACAAATAAAACAAGTAATTTTGCAGTCTGTATTAGTTCATTATTTTAAAATGAAGTCACATTTTATCTGCAATGTTTATGATTAGAAAATTGAGTCAACTTTGTTTTAAACAGTAATTTTTAGATTAAAGAGACACATTTAAAACAATCAATGAAATACTGTTCGTAGGTAAAATTAAAATTTAAAACTTAAATTTTTTGAAGCATGCAACCCTAGGGGAAAATAAAACAAAACAAAAGTAAGGCTGACTCATGATCAATGTGGATCCTAGTAAAGTGTAGAGACACGACTTTTTAGAGTTCAGTTAGATACCGTAAAATACTTTCAAAGCATCGCTGTGAAAGATTAGTTCATGTTTGATTGTGCCGCAGCCTGCGAATACTGACTAGAATGTCCCCAGCTATTTATACAGTTTATTGTTTGTGCACTAATCTATGAAATTTCATAATGAGTTTGCATTTTTCAATCATATTAACTTGTGTCTTTTTTTTTCCCCTTGAAAGCACATCTAGCCAGAAATCCATATCAGATGAAAAGAAAGTTGGTGTTATCGTAATGTATTCAAACACATTCTAAGGGGTGAAAATGTATATCGTGAAAATTATTCCCATTTCCTCTGCAGAAAATTCTTTCAGAGACATTTAAAAATCGTGCTGGTTTCTTTTCCTGAAATGATCTGAACGATTGAAAATATCAATAGAGGGCACTAACAGGCTGTTCTGGAAAGCCTTTCATTTCATTGCTTGTGACAATGAAACCAAGCTCAAAAGGCAGTGCCTTTTAGCTGCATAAAGTTGCAGTTGCAGTAGTGGAAAGAACAAAAAATATACATTGTCCTTGAGCTGAAACATAATTTCACAAACCTAATCCATTAGTGATTCACTTCTCTATATCAGATATTATTTACTAGCTCTATGGATTCCTTTTCTAACATATCTTATTTTGCCTGCGGTTCTTTCAAATGAAATGTATTTCTATTTTTAGAACTCATTACTGATAACTAAACTCAACCTGGGAAAATATTTACTCATGCAGTCAGCTCTTCATGATATATATTGATGGAGCTATATAGGAATATTCCCAAATAAGAACTATTTACAAATAATTATTGGTCTTGGCATCTTACTTCTTTATTTTGCTTTTGAAGTCATTTTGGATATTAAGCTAATAATGATTATAGAAATAAATCTATGGTAATATCTAAACTTTAACTCAAGTAAGTAGTAACGGTGATCCAGAAGGAGTTGTTTAAACTTTTTGGAACCATAAAACATGAGCAAGTTTATGAACACCTATGCTCTCCAGAATGTGATTTCTGGAACTTCAGGAAAATCTTTCCAATTTCAAGGGAGTTGAGAACGGCAACTCAATCAACCATGTGTCTAGAAGCAGGAAAAATGGAACATTCATGAATGGTGTTTGTGTGGACTACAGAGATTATCAACACAGAGACTACAGGTGAAGTCAGGGGATTACCTATGGTGGGGCTAGAGAGCATCTGAAGTTTATCCTCCCCTATATTTGATAAAATCAGTCTATTTTGATTTTTTCAATGTTAAGCAATTTGCACCTCTGTATCTAACTTAAAGGCTGTCCCTTCTGGTAAAGATTCCTTGACAATTTTTTTCTTAGTTTTGAGTAACTAAGATTTCTTCAGAAAACCATCTAAATACAATGCCAGCTGCAGACTACACCATACAGAGAATCACATTAGGAATCAGAGATAGAGCTTTGCATTCACACAACACCTTATAACTTTCAAGCAGTCATGTGACTTTTAGGAGTGTAGGTGATGATTCCAGTTTTCCTTAACTCTAAAATGAACACAATTTTGGCTGATTAATTTGAACTGAAGATCAAATAAAAATATAAGTGGAGCACCTGGTGTATTTCAGGTGCTAAATAAATGCTTCTTCAAGTCCTTACCTCTTTTTCTTTTAGACATAGTCCCTTCAGCTATACCAATTTTTTTATAGAGGTATTGTTGATTTACAATGTTGTGTTAATTTCTGCTGTACAGCAAAGTGATTCAGTTATACACACACACACACACACACACACACACACACACACACATATATACAATCTTCTACTTTAAATATTCTTTTCCATTGTTTTATCATAGAATATTCAATATAGTTCTCTGTGCTATACAGTAGGACCTTGTTGTTTAACCATTCTATATATAAAAGCTTACATCTGCTAACCCCAGCCTCTCAATCCATCCCTCCCTCAACCCCTTCTCCTTTGGCAACCATCAGTCTGTTCTCTACGACTGTGATCCCATTTCTGTTTCATAGATAGGTTCATTTGTGTCACATTTTATTTATTTTTAAGTCTTTACGGAATTTGTTACGATATTCTTCTGTTTTTTTTTTAATGTTTTGTTTTTTTGGCACAAAGCATATGGGATCTTAGCTCCCTGACCAGGGATTGAACCCACACTCACTGCATTGGAAGGCGAAGTCTTAACCACTGGACCACCAGGGAACTCCCTGTGTCATATTTTAGTTGCCACATATAAATGATACCATATGATATTTGTCTATTTCTGACCTACTTCACTTAGTATAATAATCTCTAGTTGCATCCATGTCTCTGCAAATGGCATTATTTCATTCTTTTATACCAATTTTAAATTGAATATAACGTGAGTTGGTAGAGACAGTATTGTTTCTATAATCACCTTACCCACAGAGTATGCCATTTGGTTTAAGCTTTTCTTGTTTTCTATCTCCTTTTTTCTCTTTGCTAAGTATTTATGTCCACCAACTAGCCATCCTAGTGGATATGAGTTAGTATTTTATTGTGGTATTCATTTGCATTTTCCTGATAGATAATGATGTTGAGCATCTTTATATGTGCTCATCAGTCATTTGTTTACTTTCATTGGAGAAATGTCCACTCAGATTTATTGTCCATTTTTTTTTTAGTTCAACATTTAATTTATGTTTTAATTTATTAACATCTTTATTGGAGTATAATTGCTTTACAGTGGTGTGTTAGTTTATTGCTTTATAACAAAGTGAATCATGCATTGTCCATTTTTAGTTAGATTATTTGTTTTTAATTCATTAATTTGCAGATGTACTTTATACACTCTAGGTACAAGGGTTTTTTTTTATCAGAAATGTGACTTGCAAATGTGCTCTTCCATTCTGTGGTTTATATTTTCATTTTCTTATTAATGTTCTTTAAAGCACAAAGGTTTTAAAGTAGTCTCTCCTTTCATTGGTAGTTATGCTGTTTATTGTCTATAAGTAACTTGATGCATATAAAATGCTGTATTAGGTTCCCAGGGCTGCCATAATAAGGTACCACAAATTAGGTGGTTTAAGCAACAGAAATTTATTGTTTCACAGTTTTGGAGACTAGCACTTCAAAATCAAGATGTCTGCAGGGTTGGTTCCTTCTGTGATGAAAAATCTATCCCATGACTCTCACCTAGATTCTGGTGGTTTGCTGGTAATTTTGAATGTTCTTTGGCTTGTAGGAGCATCACTTAGATTTCTGCCTTCATCTTCCCATGGCATGCTGTGCATATGTGTGTGTGTGTCCACTCTCCCTTCACCTAAACTCAACAAATTACATCAGCAACAACTGCAATTTCAAGTAAGGACATACTCTGATGTACTTTGGGTTGGGATTTTAACGTAATGTGTTTTGAGGGACACAATTCATTCAACCCATAGAAGATATATTATCAAATAAATACTAATTCAGTACTTACTTAGATTTTACTTAGTAAAATATTAAAATTTACATAACTATTTGCAAGGTTTTTCTCACACACTGTCTCCTTTATTTTTCTCATAACCATTTGGTATGACGATCAGTACTTATATCTTATCTCCATTTTATAACTAAGCAACTGATGTCTATAAGGAGATTTCTGATTTGCTCCAGTTTATTAAGTTTCTATGTAACAAAAACACAGCGGTACGATCTACCACTCTATATCTTCTCCAGGATCTTTCACATTCCTAGGGTAATGCTTGTGATTATATCTATCTATTTAAAAGAAAGGTAATACAAATAAAAATAAATGTTACAGAAAAATGGCATAAACTTTTATCCAACAAGCCTAATGCCTATCTGCTTTGAGTTCTTCTCAGCTAGATAACCTGGGAGATACAGAATGAATAGAAAGCATTATCTATGCTTTCAATATATGTATTGTCTATCAGGGAAGTTACAAATAATATAGAAAATAATGAATAAGAAAACAAGGTCAGAGAAACTATGATAAATTGTTCAACTGTGTGATTCAGACAGTGGTCAAAGGAGAATTAAATTTGTGTGGATTGAACTGTTCTGGGATGGCTTTATTATGAAAACTGAACTTGAATTAGGGACTGATATAAGGAGATGGAGTCTGATGTCATAGAAAGGAAGAGGCATTCCAGATGAGGGCAAAAACATGAACCAAGTTAACAGATTGGAATTGTGAATCCTTTCTCTGGGGAAGAGGGACAATTTGGATTACAGTGGCTGAAGAAAAAATAAATTGTAGACTTAATAATGGTAATTAAAAAACAAACCTTGCCATTCTTCTCATTTCATTACTTATATTTGTTGATTAATAAGTGACTGTATTAATAGCTATAAAATTCTATATTAATTCCAAAGCAAAAAGAGAACCACTCTCAAAAATAAGATCAAGTTTTTACTTCACGGTATTAAGATAAATTAGAGCATATTCAAAGTAATGAATTGAAATCACTAATACCTTAAGTGCTTCTTTAGCCTATCTACTGGGCAGGTATGGAGTGTGGGCCAGGAAAGAGCAATATTCCTCTCCAAGGAAAGTCAACTCTAATCTGGTGGGTCAGTACTTTAACCTCACAGTCTACTCAATCCCTCTCTATTTTTCTGTAACTACCAACAAGGCTGCCAAATGTGATTCATGCACTTGTCTACTAGAAACTGAATGGGAGCCATCAACTCATTTCACACAGGTCAGCAAACAGCAATCAAAGGCTAATGGCTTTCTGTCACCACCGGCCCAGGCTAGGTGCAAAGGCCGACCTGGAGGTTAGAGGCTCTGCATCCCATTACCTATCTCAGGAGCTATCTGGTCCCCCTCTAAAAGGCAATTTACTCGGTGCAAAATTGAAAGTACTACCTGATTTGCTGTTTTCTCAGTGTTGCTTTCAAAAATACTGAAAAGTTTCTAAAGTGACAAAGAGGCTGGCCTCTTTGTTAAGTGTTTGGCAGGTTTGAGGGGACAATGGTGAAAGAACTAATAGAAAAAAATCAAGTTACCTTATGGCAAAAGGTGAATCAACATTCACTACATAAAAAAGACGGGCTAAAATTTTCATATAATTGTTGTTAAACGCAAAATATAGTCACACAAAAGTGTTTTCAAGGAAAGCTTTTTTTTTTTTTTTCACAAAGTAACCATTAACTGATATTAGTGATTAGAGATGGATTGGTTAAAAATAATTACTTTTCTGGCTACATCACCAGAAAACTGAAATTATATGAAGAGTAGCTGACAACACAATATTTGATATTAGTACACTATGAATCTAGAAATTTTTTTTTTTTTTCAGAAACTGGCCCAAACAGTTAAATAAACAAGTTCTATAGTTCTTGTCTTAGATTTTAGGATAGCTTTGCCCTAAAATTAATAAGAAACCATCAACAAATGCAAAATCAAAAATTGTGGGTGAATATACTCTGAAATTAATGAAGACTAAGCTTCAGGCACCCGCCTAAAGCATTGGTCATATCCAAAGCTCTGGTAATTTTTTGTTGATTCATTTTGTTATTTTTCTCTTGAAGAAAGTCTTTCAAATTAGGTAATATTTAGGCTGCAAATAGCTTGGATGCACCCCTATCAACTGACTAATCCTATCATAAATCTATAAAAACCTATAAACACTATGTCTAACTGTGCTTTCTCAGTTTACATAAAAATCACTAGAAACAATGTTTGAACAGACTCCTCTCTGTGAGCCTCTGGAGGGAGACACAGCCCAAAAAGTGGTTGCAGCATTTTCTCATGTTATTTCATAGCATAACTACTCAGAGATGCACACACAAAAACAAGTACAAATGCAAATTCAAAGATAAAGGCAGAGTGGAAACAGATACTACATCTGAAAAAATTCTCAATGATTCTACTTAGGAAGAAATCGAAAATATCTTTCACTGTGAATGAGATAATTAGTAAGACATAAAATTATAGTTAACACAGAAATTACATGACTTTCAATAAAAAATATCCCAGCTTGTCAGTAATGCTTTGTAGTGTGAAATAATTCTCAGAACTCATGCTTTACAAGATTCTATATTATTTATTTTATAATAACCATAATGATTCACCATAGCCATTGACTTGCATAAATTGTGTATATGTGTGTGTATACTAGATTATTCCAAGTTTTATATATGTATAAGTATTGTTAGGAATATGTCAGTCATGTTTTTCAACACATCACAGAATGCTCTTCCTAGAATTATCTTTAAAATACTGACATATGAAAAATATCTTAGAGTCAAATCAAAGTTTAGGAATATCCTGAGTGGGCTCCAGCCGCTCCACAGCACGTGGGATCCTCCTGGACCGGGGCACGAACCTGTGTCCCCTGCATCGGCAGGCGGACTCTCAACCACTGCACCACCAGGGAAGCCCCTTTGCTAATGCTTTTAAAAATTATTTAGACTTAGAGAAAAGTTGAAAAAAGTATAGGAAGTTCTCATATACCCTTTACCCAGTTTTCATAAATGTTAATATCTTATACAATCATAGTGCATTTATCAAAACCAGGAAATTAACAGGGGTCAATACTACTAACTAAACTACAGAGCTTATTTGAATTTCACTCATTTTCCCATAGTGTCCTTTCAGGGTCCAATCCAGGATCCCACATTGTACTTCATTTTTCTTTCCCTAGTTTCCTCCAATCTGTGACAATTTTTCAGTCTTTCCTAGTCTTTCATTCTGAAGCTTCTCTTTTAATAGGAATTTCATTTATTTTCTGAAGCATCAGTTTCCACTGACTATTGCCACAATAATGTTATTACTATGCCAACCCACTCAGTTAAATGAGAAATCATCATTCATTTTGTGAAAATATGTAAAACAACACAAATATTTAGGGTCATGTAAGGAAGAATAATTTGAACATGTATATTGTTCACATATAATCATATATTTTTCCATTTTCTCATTAGCACGATATCTGAGAAATAGTGCTGTTTAATCTCATTTTATATGTGATGAAACTGAAGCTCAGAAAAGGTACTTTCCCCAAATTGCTTAGCTGATTAGTAGCAAACCAGAATTTTAAAACAATATTTTTTGTATTACAATTCATATGTTCTAGACAATCTCCAATGCATGACAACTACATATGATTAGATTTTCGTAGACTGTAAGACCTAACTCCTAAAGCATCTACATCCTTTTTAGCTGTCCTGCGCAGCTTCAGCTGCTCACTCACAATAAAATATGACACAGCCCTATAGAACTGTTGGTTGCCAAGTCCTGGTATGTCACTAGATTGTCAAGTTTGTACTTAATTTTTCTATTTTTCCATTAGGCAGTGTCAAATATTACATATACACAAATAACAAGTCTTTCTAACATCTTTCACATGAATTTCAATGAGCCAGAGTCCCTTAGTCCTTTAGTACTGAACACCAGTACTAAATTTCTCCCTTCACATTACCTCCCAGTTTTGAAAGGAATCACATTCAGAGACGTCTACCCACATAACTTTCCTCAGATTTCCTTGTCACCAAGGTACCATGCAATCCGAGCTGTCCATCATGGACTAGGTGTTTTCTGTCTCAATAAGTCATAAAGTTGTGCACACACAGCAGCACTCCATCATCAAATGGAAGTGGTATATATGTGACTGACCGGTGTATTCAGGCACAAGCAGTCCCTGAAGGCACAAATAAGTTACATGAAGAGCTGTCCAAATGCCTAAAGTCTCTACTGCTGTCACACTACCTCCTTTCTCTCAGCCTGTACCTAAGGCTTCATGTGGAGCCCCCTACAATCACCGGATAGAAGAAGAAAAGACTCAGGCATGATTTAGAGATGGTTCCGCATAATATGTAGGCACCTCCCCAAAGTGGACAACTACAGCGCTGCAGCCCATTTCTGGACCTCCCTGAAGAGCAGTGGTGATGGGAAATCCTTCCTGTGGGCAGAACTCTGAACAATGCCCTTGGCTGATCTCTTCGCTAGAGAGGAGAAATGGCTAGATGCGCAATTATATACCAGTCTATGGGCCATGGCCAGTGGTTTGGCTGGATGGTCAGGGACTTAGAAAAATACAGTTGGAAAATGGGTGGCATGGCAATGTGGGGAAGAAACATATGGACAGACCTCTCTGCATAAGCCAAGAATGTAAAGATATCTATGTTCTATGTGAATGCCTACCAAAGGGTAATCAGCACAGGAGGATTTTAATAATCACATGGCTATGACCTGTTCTGTGTATACCAGTGAGCTCTTTCCCCAGCCACCCAAGTCATCACCTAAAGAGCTCATGAACAAAGTGGCCAGAGTGGCAGGGATGGAGATTACATACAGGCTCAGCAATATGGACTTGCCACTCACAAAAGCAAGTTTCCTACAGTCACTGCTGGGTGCCCAATCTCTTAGCAGCAGAGACCAACACTGAGTCCCAGAATATGGCACTATTCCCAGAGGTGATCAGCCAGCCACTTGGTGGCAGGTTGATTACAATGGACAGTTTGCATCATGGAAGAAGCAGCGTTTTGTGGTCCTTACTGGAAGAGATACTTACTCTGGGTGCAGTCTTGTCTTTCCTGCATGCAATGCTTCTGTCAAAACTACCATCTGTGAACTTAGGGTATGCCTTATCCTCCATCATAGTATTCCATGCAGCATTGTTTCTGATCAAACAACTCACTTCCCAGCATTTTCTCATCATCCTGTAGCAGCTGGCTTGATAGAACAGTAGAATGGCCTTTTGATGACCCACTTGCAGCACCAGCTGTGTGGCAATACCTTTCAGGGCTGGAGCAGGGTTCTCCAGAAGGCTGTATATGCTTTGAATCAGCATCCAATATACAGTGCTCTTTCTCCCATAGTCAGAAGTCATGGGTCAAGCAGTGGAAATGGGAATGGCACCACACACTAACCTCCTGGTAATCCACTGGCAAAACATATGTTTTTTGTTCCCATAACCTCATGTTCTATTGGCCTAGAAGTCTTTGTTCCAAAGGAAGGAATGCTTTTACCAGAAGACACAACAATGATTCTACTGAACTGGAAGTTAAGACTGCCATCTGGCTACTTAACTCTTCGCGTTGCTCCCTTCGGACTTCTCTTAGGATTACCATGCCTTTTGATTGAGGTCAACAGAAAATTACAACAACCGAATCCAGGCAGGACTACTAATGGCCTAAACCCTTCAAGAATGAAGTTTTGTGTTACCCCACGTGATAAAGAACCATAACCTAGCTGAAGGCAAAGGGAATATAGAATGAATAATGGAAGAAGGTAGTTATAAATAATAGCTAAAAGCATGTAACTAGTTACAAAAACAAGTAGTATAATTCTTAGGTGTGTTGCTCCTTATTTTGTTGTGAATATATTTCTACGTATGTGTATAGCAAATATCTTTGTTTTCTTCTCTTTTATTCCATTACCACATAATATAAGATGTATTGACTTATTATTGTAATATTTAAGTGTTGTTAATTTTACATCATAGTATTTAAGTTATGGGATATCAAGGAGAAGAGTAAACATAACTCAAGGACTTTACCTCCTCTTCTGGAGAAGGGGTTACTAGAGTTATTGGTTACATGCCGGATAGTTGTAACATAATAGGTGGAATTCTCACCGTGTTATTGTCTTTATTTGGAGATTAAGTATGGTTAAGAAGATGTGTATGGGTGTTACGTTGACAAGAAGTGGACTTGTAATGGTTAATTTTATGTGTCCACTTGAGTGGGCTAAGGGATGCCCAGATATTTGGTTAAGCATTATTCCTGGTATGCCTGTGAGGGTGTCTCTGGATGAAATTAACATTTGAATTGGTAAACTGAATCAAAGTACTAATTTCATACATGAAGGCTCCACCCTCATAATCCAAGCACCTCCCAAAGGCTTCACCTGATAACATCACATTGAAAAATATTATTTCAACATCTGAATTTAACAGGCCCCAATCCTTCATATTATAACATATAAAAATAAATCATATATACACATCATATATTTATATATACACACACACATATACATACACATACATCTGACTCTTAACATGGGTTTGAACTGGGCAGGTCCACTTATATGAGGATTTTTTCAATAAATATTACAGTACTACACTATCTGTAGTTGGTTGGACCTGCAGAGGTGGAACCACGGATTTGGAGACCCGACTGTTATGTTACTTGAGCATTGGTGGAGTTTGGTATCCACAGTGGGTCCTGGAACCAATCCCCCTTGGATACTGAGGGATGACTCCATATCAATTATATATCAATATATATTTATATATCATATAACTATATACGTGTGTGTGTGTGTGTGTGTGTGTGTGTGTACTATTGGATTTGTTTCTCTGGAACAGTCTAATACAAATGACCATGTGAAGACACAGGGAGAAGGTGGTCTCCTGCAAGCCAAGGAGAGAGGCCTCAGAAGAAATCAAATCTGCTGACCCCTTGATGTTGACTTCTAGCCTCCAGAACTGTGAGAAAATAAATGTATGCTAAGTCACACAGTCTACGCTATTTTCTTATGGAAGCCCTAGTAAACTAATACAGGCTTTCACTCTCATAAAAGTAATAAAGAATCCAGACCTGAATAGAAACACAAAATATTTGAAAGAATGCAGAGTGAGTAATAAATAACTTTCTCAGCCCATGGTAGGTCCCTTCTCTTTCAATCTTCTAATTGTCCAAGCATTGTAAGAGAGCTATCTGAGTTAAGTGGACCTAGCATACATTCACACTTGATACATTATTTCCCCAAATGGACTGAGTATAGGAGTCGCACACCACAATGAAGGAATGTCTAAATAAGGCTATTCCTGATTGTTCCATACATCACACTTACATATCATATTAGCTTTCTATTGACACATAACAAATTGCTACAAACTTAATGACTTCAAACAATGTCCGTCTGTGATCTCAATGTTTCTGTAGGTCATAAGTCTGGGCACTGGTTAACTGTGTCTTCAAATAAAGGTCTACCAATGCCAAATTCAAGGGGTTTCCCAGGTTTGCATTTTCATCTGGAGCTTGGAATCCTCTTCCAAGCCCATTTAGATTATTGGTAAAATTCAGTTTCTTGTACTTGTAGAACTGAGGTACTGTTTTGTTGCTAGACAATGGCCAAAGATTGTACTAAGCAATTAGAATATTTTCTCAAGTCTTCGACACGTGGGTCCCTCCATCTTCACAGTGAGCAATGGAGAATGTTTCTACTACAGAATTTGTCTGACTTTAGGAAGACCTCAGTCTCTTTGAAGGGCTCACCTGGCGATGTTAATAACACCCAGAAATCTCTCTGTTGACTGACTCCAAGTCAACTAATTAGGAGTCTAATCATGAGAGTAATATTTCATCATATTTACAAGAGGAGAAGATTTTACAAGGCATATACAACAAAGGGTGAAAATCTTTGGGACCATCTTAAGCTTCTGTCTACCACATACATAATGCAGTTAAAATGTATCCTAGTGGTTGAAAACACAAATTTTAGAGCCGGACTTCCTGAGCTCAAACCCAATTATGTTACATATTAACTATGTAATCTTGTGCAAGCTATTTAAATTTGGTGTGCTGTTGTTTCCTTATATGTAATATACACAAATTGTATATATACAAATTGTAAGTGTATCTATCTTGCGAGTTGTGAGGATTCAAATTTATATATAGAGAGAGAAAATGAGAAGAGAGCTTGGAAGAGTGTATGGCACACAGAAAGAACTGTATGCATTTTAGCAATTTTATAATTAGTCAGAATAGAAATGTGTTGAAGCAAATTGAGAAATCACATTTTATTAAGCTGTCCTGCCCTGTTCTTGACCCCAGACCTCTTTCATGACTCCCTATTCACCAATTTCTTCTCCAGTGTAGTGACTGCCCTACCTAATTATCAATTAGTGTTTTCTAACATGTTTGCTAGTTAAATAATTGTTTCTCAAGTTATATCAGAACCTATTTACATTATGCTAGGGTAGAAGATGGCATTTAAAAACCAACAAAACTACACTGATCAAAAAGAATAAATCTCTCATGTCCTAATCTGATAATTGATCTGGACAATATTTTGAAGAGTTCCTCATTCAAATATTAATTATATTGATTGAGTCCATATTATTCACAGCAAAATTGGAATGCAACTATTACCTTTAATAGGCTATGGTTACTTAATATAATTTGATATGCATTATCAAAATATGACATTAGGAGTGGCAAACATACTGTTGAAAATGGAGAAACTGGAAGTCAAACATCTAGTTTCTAAAGTCTGTTCCCCATGTAACTTTCACTGTGACATTGCAAAAATATCTAAACCATATGGGATTCTTCACAGCAATAAACAACAACAAAATAATAAAATGGTCAACAAAGATCAAAGACTCTTTCAGTTATAAATTCTCTATTTTATGAGTCAAATATAACATCAATATTAGCTTCATTGGTTAAATATAAAATGAATACTAATTATGTTTTTTTTCATTTTTGATCCATAAACCCCCCAAATCCAGAGTGAACTCTTTTTATAATAGCTTACCTCCTCGTTTGAGTCTATTGTTTTTTTTCTCTTTTTTAAATTTTATTTCTATATAATGTTAAAGGTACTTTCCATTTATAGTTATTACAAAATATTGGCTATATTCCCCATGTTGTACAATAAATACATCCCTCTAGCCTATCTCACACCCAATGGTTTGTACTTCCCACTCCCTGACCCCTATATTGCCCCCATCCCCACTGGTAACCACTAGTTTGTTCTCTTCATCTGTGAGTCTGCTTTTTTTCTGTTATATTCACTAGTTTGTTGTATTTTTTTAGATTCCACGTCTAAGTTGTATCATAGAGTGTCTGTCTTTCTCTGTCTGACTTATTTCATTTAGCATAAGGCCCTCCAAGTCCATCCATGTTGCTGCAAATAGCAAAATTTCGTTCTTTTTTATGGCTGGGTTGTATTCCAGTGTGTGTGTGTGTGTGTGTGTGTGTGTGTGTGTGTGTGTGTGTAGATATACACCACATCTTCTTTATCCATTCATCCATTGATGGACTCATTTAAAACAGTTTTCATATCCATTATCTCATTTCATCTTATGCACACACACAGAATGTGGTGAATAGAGCAGGTATTATCTCTAGTTAAGTATTATCTTTACTTTGTAGATGGAATAAGGGTGATTCAGAGAAGTTAGGTAACTTGCAAAAGACACACAGTTAATACTGCTAGCGACGTGACATAGATTTCTGTGTTTGCTTATTTCAGAGCACCATACTACCTTTTTCACGTGATTTGCACTCTAAGATAACATAGTCTAACACTTCTATGTTTTTAATCTTTAGGGAAAATAAGACAAGAATCATAACACAACTGTTATCAGGCATGAATGACACAGTATTGCACACTGTGCTCTCCATTTAAGTGGTCTTTAGAATCATAGATTTGTCAGTCAGTAAGTAGATATTTATTGAATCTATTGTTTCCTAGACACTAAGTTAAACAATGTAGAATGCTGAGACATATAAGGCAGGATTTCTGTGTTCCACTAAGCATTTGTACTTAGAAGAGGATATCAATGAAAAAAGTTATTAATTGTCATTTCTCTTCAATTCTTTTTTGCCCGAATAATATTGGATGTCTTGTGCTGTCACCTAATATGGAAGATATCTTGTGAAAATAGGTACCTAAAATCACAAGACATTGTACAATGAGATAAAAATTCTTAGAAATTAAATGAATAAAGAATGACAGGGCGCAGTGGTTGAGAGTCCGCCTGCCGATGCAGGGGACACGGGTTCGTGCCCCGGTCTGGGAAGATCCCACATGCCGTGGAGCAGCTGCACCTGTGAGCCATGGCCGTGGAGCCTGCGTGTCCGGAGCCTGTTGCTCTGCAACAGGAGAGGCCACAACAGTGAGAGGCCCGCGTACCGCAAAAAAAAAAAAAAAAAAAAAAGAATAACAGAGTGATAGGGTCCAACATTTGAATACAGTTGGGAAAAATATTTTAAAGTAGGTAATTGAGTTTTTTACTCCATTCAACTATTTTCTTACATCCTCTTTGATGGGAGTTAATTCAGAAAAACTGCCTAAATATATTTCAGTCTTATGCTTATAAAAATTTATCAGACATAGAGATAATTCAAGAGAATAGCTTTAAGAAAGGGAATATATGGTTTTCAGAGGAGAAGTATATTTATCTGTGCTACACATAAAAGGTAAGTTTTATCAATCTTGTCAGCCAGTTTTGGTTAATGCCGAACCAAATATATATTGGATTTTCTTTTTCTCCAAATGTCAGGCTTACTTTAAAGATGAAGATGAAAAATAATGAAAATTTGGAACATTAAGGGTTGCTACCTAAAATTTTCACAGCCTGAGTAAGTATAGTTATTTGCTAAACACAAAAAGTAAATTTTAGGGATTGGTTTACAGAGATACTGATTACAATTTAATAGTTTCTTGAAAATTTTGCTTTTACAATAACTTGCATTAACTCTCATGATCTCAGCCTCTGTATTTTAAACTATATTTAATTTTTCCTTTGAGAAATATGAAATAGCTAAGTTTAAGAGGTGTCTCTATATTGACCTTGAGACTAATATAAAAGTAATAGCTTTATAAGTACAATCAGTTGATCAGTACAGTAGTTGAGTAGCATATTTCCTCTTGTATCACTCCTAATTATCTCATTATTCATATATGAGTCATAATTTGCCACATCATTACAAACTAAGATTTAAGATGGTGATTGAACCTATGATATTTTCATATCTTATTTCTTATAACCTATGCTTGTGTCTTACTTTATATGGGACATCTTGTTAGATAAACTTATAATTCCATTGATAAGAGTTCAAAAAGAGAGACAAATAGAATATTTACAGTGTGTTAAATTGCCAAACTATAACTTCAGAATTAACTACATGAATTAAGAGTAACATTTCTAAACACAAGAGGAAAAAAACTGAAAATCTGTCAAGCTTTTCCACTGATTACTTAGGTGATTTGGGACAAATAACTTAACTTCTATGTTCTTTCTTCTCCATCTTTTAATTTATATTCCTTTGTGTCTTAGAATATTTGCAAAGTAAAGTAATGTTAAAAAGGGGAAAAAAGAAAGTGTCATCTGGAAAATGAGGATACCGATATAGTAACTGTCAAACAGTTTGAATTATTTGGAAGAAAAATATGAAGTAATTTGAAGCATAATTATTTAATGAAAGCAGCTATTCTTTTACTCACATTCACATGAACATAACTATAAATTATAAATGAATCTTTGTGCTTTGGGTAAAAAATGCGTGGCAGAAAATTGTCATACAGCAACAACTTGATATGTGAAAAGTAAAGAACCTAGCATTATCTACTGGTTTAATAGGCAAATCAACCTAAGGGTAAAATATCTTTCTTCCAATGATAAGAAAAAAGTTTATTATACTAATCATTTTGGCCTACCTTTTCATTGTTAATGTAAATGTTAATGTAAAATACTTCATCTAAATTTTGGTTATTTCCTGTCCTGAAATAATATCTTTTTTTTTCTTTTTTAATACACTCAAACTTAAAGAGGGATTTTTTATCATAAATGTGATAGCATTATTTCTCAAATTTCTTATTGGATGTTTCTACTGATTATATCCATCTTCCAATAAATACTTATTGGTGACCTGTTAAATGCAACGTACTAGGATTTCTGAGGTTTTGTACTAAAGCTTGCTAACTAGGATACATGGTAGATGGTTGTGCCTGATCTTTAATGACACAGCAGCAGGTGTAACCTAGCTCAACTGGGCGAGGGGAGAAGAGTGGTCTATAAGGACATTTGTTGTCTCAGGCCAGTCTCCATCTACATGCCAAGAACATGGTCCAAGGAATCCCAGTCTTTCTCATCTCTCAACTGTACTTTTTCCCTTGAAGTCTGCAGTTGAGACTGGATACCCAAGAAGCATTACTCTTTTTCAAATTCTTTTCTTCTGTCAGCCTGATAAAAATAAATAAATAAATATCTGGCCTGCCAATTTAGGAAGGTGTGTTTTTCCTCCTTCTACTTACTTATACAGACTTTTTATTGGTTAATAAAAAGAAAAGCCAATTTTTAATTTTTAGTTAATAAATTCTGACAATAATATCTTGGCATATTTTGTGAGGAAATTATTTAATATTTATTCACTGTCTGTTGAATAGGATGATGTGAATTGACTCTTTTGAAAGAGTATGATTAATAACTTGGGAAACATTTTATTTTAACAACTCTTTTTATAATGCCCCTGTATATGCAGAGTGCTGTGAATATTACTGTGAGTTACAAAAAAATGTCATTGGTTCATACCCTCAAATAGTTAATAGCCAAGTGAGAGAATCTGACATGCATAGTGTGTTACAATAACATAAGAAAATATATTTTAAATGCTTATTAACTGTGCAAAGTATAATGCCAGCACTGAGAACAAAACATACATTTTTAAAAAGATAAATTTTACCTGAGGATCAGGAAAAACTTAAAGGAGAAAAACACTTTGAACATGGGTAAGATTTCTTTTGGTGGATAAGTGTCAGAGTATATTCTTACAATGGGAATTCTTTAAGAAGAATAATTCCAGGGGAGGAAAGTGTGGCTTATTCAAACGACAATTTGATATGGGTCATGCATACAATCTAAGAGGTTTAAAAGAGCAAAAATGGCTAAAATGTGGCCAAATCAATAGCAGCTTTAAATTTAGTCTAAAAAATTCAGAGCTAACACATATCAGACCAACTGATATTGATTCTTTATCATATCGTTTGCGTATGTTCATAAACTCTTAAGTGCATGAAGGTTATAATAAGGCAATGAATGTATCAATACAAGTAACAGTGAATACTATATATTTCCTAGAAAAACTGGGGACACGTTATGCTAAATAAGGGCTCATTCCTTTCTTCTAAATGGCTATATAAGCCTCAGGTAGTACAGATAATCATATACAATCTAGTTTATTAAAATATTAAGTCCCATATGACTTAGTTGGTATTTAGAAGATTTTTATGTCATCTTGAGAGAAAGAGAAACTGAGAAAGGTTAATAGATTGTAAGAATTAAATTAATATATTCATTTTATTCATTCTTTTTAATACAGCATTGTTATGTGTTGGGGAAAAATGTATGTTTTTCTGAAATCAAGTTGGCCCCAATGAGCCATTTACAATGGGCATATGGCATTCATTATCCCCTTGAAAATAGGTGAAACAAAATATTCTAGAATATCTCGTGTCTTTTTTAATCCATCTTACTTTTCCTAGAGAAGATGGTAGTTATATCATGTATATCTTTCTCTTAAGGAGAACAACATATTCTTAGCTGTCCACATATTCAGAGCAAAATATAAGGCTTTAGTTTTAAAAGTGTTTAGAGCCTGCTCCCCAATAGTGTAAAAAAATGATAACCATATGCAAAAATTTAAATAATCTTTATTAATATTTGCATATTTACCTTCTGTTTTAGATAGAAATTGTAAATATAATTCCATTTCATACAAAAAATTGGATAAGGTAATTGTTTTTTATGTTTTAAACTATACAAAAGTTCTTACTATTTCAATATGTTTCTAAGTGACATTTTGTTCTGAAAGAATTAAAATGACACCATCTGTGCATTTGTAAATCAATCACCATCAAATCAAATGTATCACCATCAAATGGTAATATATGTCTATCATGGGGGCTTTGAATGAGCTTGACTCAAACTTGTATTACAAGAGTACAAGATGTTACAACTTGTCTCATTATATAGTGTGAAAAAATACAAATGCAAATAATAAAGTCTAAAGTTTTAATGATGACTGTCAAAGAGGTACTGTATCAGAATCCTGCTTTACATTCAATTTAGAATGGTAGACTTTAATCAGCATGGAAAGAATTATATTGAAAACAACGTATATTGGGGATCAATCAAGATGGTGGAGTAAGAGGACATAGAGCTCACCTCCCACCACAAACACATCAAAATTACATTTACATGTGAAACAATTCTCACTGAAAACTAACTGGAAACTCCAGTACAACCAAAATTGTAAGAAAGATACACAAGTAACTGGGTAAGAAGGGAAGTAAAGCAATTAGGCTGGGACCTGTACCCAAGGGACGGGACTGGAGGAAAAGGAAGAATAAACAGGTAGACACTGCCATAGGAAGTGAGTGGTGAGAGTCACATATTGAACTCCATAGTCCTGGGGTTCTGCTTAAGGGAGATGAGCCCTCTTGGTTAGTCCTGAGGCAGGGCAGACAAAGGTCTACTCTAGCAGCTGCTGGGTTTGCCATGACTGCCTTAGTGAGTGGCCGAACCCAAGCTTAGTTATAGTTCTGGCCCTGCTCACTCCACATCACAGTGTGACCCTGGACCTGGGGTGGCCACAACCTTAGAGAAGACTTGACTTTGAGATGCAGAGGTGACCCAGTCTCAGGGCAAAGCCTGATCGGGGTGGCAGTGTGTATTGTTGGTACTTACTCAGGCAGCACCCTAGAAGCCACCCAGATCTCTGATGGTGGCCACTCCACCACAGCTTACCTTCCAATATGTGCTGAGAGTCCACAGGTTCCCCACAAGTTCTATGGTGTGGTTCTATAACAGGACAGGGGCAGTGGAGGCTGCGGGCAATGATCAGCTGTGAGGGACAAAGGGGACTTGCCCTGAGGCTGTGTCTGAGCAGAGCAAGGGAAACAAATATGGGCACTCACACAGGCAGTACATCAGAGACAGCTCAGAACTCTAGTCTGCAATCAACAGGAACAGAGAGTCCACACAGACTCCACTTGCTTCAGGACTCCTCCTTTCTGTGGCAAGGGTCCCAGTGTGGGAAGAGGGGAAAACATACACTTAAAGGAAACAGAGAAACCCCAGGCTGAAGCTCAGAGCTTCTGCTACAGAACTTGGGATCAGAACCTACCCCTAATAGGGTCATGATGGCCATTGAGCAGACAGGAAGTCCCACCTCATAAGCAGCTCCAGCACTAGCCCCTCATCTCCAGCCTCACTTCCTACCAAGGTGATATTTGCTAGCACACCCTGAGGAAAGATGTGACTTGTATCCATGTCAAATCCAGCTCTCCCACCAAAGGCATTGGGCACACCCAGTCTGTATAGGGAAGCTCCCACATAAGATCACCACATCAAGACTGCAGACTGAAGGTAACTGTTTCACCTAAACTTAGAAAAGTGGAGAAAGTTAAGCAAAATGAAAGGGCATAAATAATGAAACAGAAATAAACAATTAACCAGATAAATAATTCAAAGAATTTGTGATAAAAATGTTAACTAAATGAGGGAAAAGAATAGATCCATACAGTGATAATTTTAATGAGGATCTAGAAAATATTTTTAAAAGACCCAATCAGAAATGAAGAATTAAATGGCTGAAATAAAAGATACACTAGAAGGAACAAACAGCAGACTAAGTGATACAGAAGAATGCATAAGTGATCTGCAAAACAGAATAATGGAAATCCCCCAATCAAAACAGCAAGAAGAAAAGATAATTAAAAAATATGAAAATAGACTAAGAGAGCACTGGGGTAACATTAAATGTACCAACAGTTGCATTATAGGAGTCCCAGATGGAGAAGAGAGAGAAAGGGTTTAAAAATTTATTTGAGGAAATTATGGCTGAAAACTACCCAAACTTGAAGAGAGAAACAGATATGCAAGTATAGGAAGCATACAGGGTCACAAACATGATGAACCCAAACAAACACACAACATGACATACCATAATTAAAATGGCAAAAGCTAAAGATAATGAGAGATTGTTAAAGGCAGCAAGAAAAAAACAAACAGTCATCTAAAAGGGAATCCCCATAAGGCAATCAACTGATTTCTCTGCAAAAAATTTATAGGCCAGATTGAAGTGGCATGATATATTCAAAGTACTAAAAGAGAAAAACCTGCAACCTAGGATAATCTTCCCAGAAAGTTTAGCAATTAGAATACCAGGAGAGTTAAAGAACCTCTCAGACAAGCAACAACTAAAAGAGGCATCAGTACTAAAGGAAATGTTATATGGTTTTCTGTAAGGAGAAAAGAAGAAGTTATAGGAAAGGGCAAATCCCACTAGGAAAGGAAGATATATAGTAAGAACTGAGGATCAACCACTTAAATAAGCCAGTATGAAGATTAAAAGACAAAAATTTGTAAAAGCAACTATAGTTACAGTAAAAAATTAAGGACTGAACATGAACATGTAAAATATGACATCAAAAACAAAAAATGTGGGTGAGGGGAGTAAAAAATGTAGATCTTTTAGAATGTGTTTGAACTTAAAAGACTATCACTTTAAAACAAGTAGATATAGTTATAGGTCAACATATGAACCCCATGGTAACCACAAATCAAAACCAATAATAGATGCACAAAAACTAAAAAGAAAGGAACACAAACATACTACTAAAGAAATTCATTGCACCACAAGGGAAGAAATGAAAAGAGAAGAACTACAAAAACAACTGGAAAATAAGTAATAAAATGGCAATAAGTACATAACTATCAATTATTGCTTTAAATGTCAATGGACTAAATGCTCCAATCAATAGACATAGTGTGGCTTATTTGATAAAAAAAAAAAGATCCTTCTTTATCCTGCCTATAAGAGACTCATTTCAGAACAAAAGACACACACAAACTGAAAGTGAAGGGAAGGAAAAAGAAAAACCAGAAAAGTGTGGGTAGCAATACTCATATCAGAAAAAACAGATTTTTAAAACAAAGTCTATAACAAATGACAAAGGACGGCATTATACAATGCCAAAGGGATCAATACAAGAAAAGGATATTATGCTCATTAACATATATGTTTACTCCTGCACCTAGTACAGGAATACCTGTATAAAGCAAACACTAACAGATGTAAAGGGGAAAATTGACAATAACACAATAACAGTAGGGGACTTTAACACCCCACTTATATCAATAGACAGACAATCCAGACAGAAAATCAATAAGGCAACAGTGGACTTAAATGTCACAATTGACTAGTTGGACTTAACAGATATCCACAGGACATTCCATTCCAAAACAGAGGAATACAGATTCTTTTTAAGTACACATGGGATGTTCTCCAGGATAGATCACATGCTTGACCAAAAAATAAGTCTCAACAAATTTTGGAGGATAGAAATTATATGAAGCATTCTTCCCAACCACAATGGTATGAAACTAGAAATAAATTACAGAAAGAAAAATGGGAAAAGAATGAACACATGGAGATTCGACAACATACTACTAAAAAACCAATGGGTCTAGGAAAAAATCAAAGAAGACATCAGAAAATACATTGAGACTAATGAAAATGGAAACACAACACTCCAAAATCTATGAGATGCTGCAAATACAGTTGTTAGAGGAAAGTTTATAGTGATACAGGCCTTCCTTAAGAAACAAGAAAATTCTCAAATAAACAACCTAAGACCTAAAGGAATTAGAAAAAGAAGAACAAAAAAAGCCCAAAGTCAGCAGAAGGAAGAAAATCATAAAGATCAGAGAGGAAATAAAATAGAAATCAAATAAACAATAGAAAAGATCAATGAAACAAAGACTTTTTTCAATAAAATAAACAAAATTGACAAGCCTCCAGCCAGACTCATAAAAAAGAGAGATGACCTAAATAAACAAAATAAGATATCAAAGAAGAGAAATAACAACATCACAGAGATACAAAAAGTCATAAGCAAATACTGCAGTTACATGCCAACAAATTGGACAACCTAGAAGAAATGGACAAATTTCCATAAACATAAAACCTACCACAAATGAAACAAAAAGAAACAGACAAATTGAACTACTAGTAAGTTGAATTTGTAATAAAAGTACTCCCAGCAAACAAAAGTTCAGAACAGATGGCTTCACAGGGAAATTCTACTAAACACATTAAGAGATAATACCTGTACTTCTCAAACTATTCCAAAAAATTGAAGAAGAGGAACAATCCATAATTCATTCAACAAGGCCAACAATACCCTGATACCAAAACAAGACAAAAATACTACAAAAAAGAAAATTACAGGAAAACATATTTGATAAATATAGATGCAAAACTCCTCAACAAAATATTAGCAAACTGAATCTAATAATATATAAAAAGGATCTCACACAATGGTCAAATTGTATTTACTCCAGGAGCCCAAATGTGGCTTAACATTTGCAAATCAATCCATGTGATACACCAGATTAACCAAAGGAAAGATAAAAATCACACAGTCATCTCAATAGACACACATAAACCAAATGACAAAATTCAACATTCAGTCACAATAAAAACTCTCATCAACCTGGGTATGGAGGGGAAATATCTCAACACAACAAAGGCCATTTATGACAAACCTATAGCTAACCTCATACCCAACCCTGAAAAGTTGAAAACCTTTCCTCTAAATCCAGGAACAACACAAGGATGCACATTCTCACCACTTTTATTTAACACAGTATTGTAAGTTCTAGCCACAGAAATAAGACAATAAAAGGAAATTAAAAAGCATCCAAATTCAAAGGGAAGAAGTAAAACTGTCACTATTTGCAGAGGACATGATACTTTATCTAGAAAATCATAAAGTCTCCACCAAAAACCTATTAGAACTAATAGGGCTTCCCTGGTGGCGCAGTGGTTGTGAGTCCGCCTGCCGATGCAGGGGACACAGGTTCGTGCCCCGGTCTGGGAAGATCCCACATGCTGCGCAGTGGCTGGGCTCATGATCCATGGCCACTAAGCCCGTGCGTCCAGAGCCTGTGCTCCGCAATGAGAGAGGCCACAACAGTGAGAGACCCGTGTACCACAAAAAACAAAAACCTATTAGAACTAATAAATGAATTCAGTAAAGTGTCAAGACACAAGATTAATATTCAGAAATCTCTTGCTTTCCTATACACTAATAATGAACTATCAGAAAGAAAATGTAAAAAAAAATCTAATTTAAAATGACATCAAAAAGAATAAACTATCTAGGAATAAACATAACCAAGGTGAAAGACCTATACTATGAAAACTATAAAACATTGATAAAGGAAATTGAAGATGATACAAAGAAATGGAAATGTATCCCATGTTCTTGGGTTGGAAGAATTAACATTGTTAAAATGGCCATACTACCCAAAGCAATCTACATATTTAATGCAACACCTATAAAAATACCCATGACATTTTTCACAGAACTAGAACAAATAGTACTAAAATTCATATGCAACCACAAAAGACCCCAAATTGCCAAAGCAACTTTGAGAGAAAAGAACAAAGAGGGAGGCACCACCCTCCCAGAATTCAGAAGATGCTACAAAGTTACAGTAATCAAAACAGCATGTTACTGGCACAAAAATAGACACAAAGGTCAACGGACAGAATAGGATGCCCCAAAATAAACTCATGTACCTATAAATCAATTAATCTACAAAAAAGGAGGCAAGAATATACTTTGGAGAAAAGATAGTCTCTTCAACAAGTGGTGCTTGGAAAACAGGACAGCTACATGTAAAACATTGAGATTAGAATTCTTCCTCATGCCATATATAAAGAATAGACTCAAAATGGATTAAACACCTAAATGTAAGACCTGAAACCATAAAATTCCTAGAAGAAAACATAGGCAGAACACTCTCTGACATAAACCATAGCAATATTTTTTGGATCTGTCTCCTAAGCAAAAGAAATAAAAGCAAAAATTAAGAAAAAAAAAGAGACCTAATTCAACTTAAAAGCTTTTGCACAGCAAAGGAAACAATGAACAAAATGAAAAGAAAGCTTGTGTACTAGGAGAAAATATTTCCAAATATTATTTCCCACTGTCTTATTCATTTTCTCATTTTCTTAGTCCTGATAGAATGTATCAAGTTAGACCTTTATTTTACCAAAACCTCTTTCTATAGTGTCTAACTATGATCAGGGCCACTGATGTAGTTTTATTTCAGCAATTATGACTTTATCTCTATATTATTTTTCCCTGATAGAAGATTGTTGCTTCTTAGCTCTAGGTTCATGGGTAAAATGCAATCCTAAATTGCACCTTAACATAAATGAGAAATTAGTGTAAATCATACACAAGGAAATTGTTTCTCTTTTTATTCAAGATGGGCTCTTCCTTTTGAAATGTAGTGCTTTCATAAAGCTGGTGATATTCACTGATTGTTTATTTTCTTATGGCACTCTATACTTGCCTTTTAATGGCTTAAAATGAAAAAAGATCTGGGATGGTTTCTGATGGGCATTGTAGGTAATGTGATAAACCTATTATGTCCAGATAAAAAAGGATACAGTTCAGACTGGCCAAAAATTCACATACAGTGCATTGATCCTAAATCTTTTATTGACAAAGAAAGAGCTGGGGCTAGGATTGGGGGAAGTGTTTGAAAGACCGAACCCTAGGTAATCTCTACAAAATACTTTATCTTCAGGCATATTTTTTCCTTTCTGAGTTGGTAGGATCACATACACTAAAAAAAAAGTCTTGGCAGTTCCTGTTCTATTCCCTTTTGTTGTAAACTCATCCAGAAACAAGACCCACAGTGATGTTATAGTTATTGGAGGAAGTCCAGCATTCATGTTTATGTGAAAGTTTATAAGGTATGCTTCTGCCTAGGAGGAGTTCTACTTCCAGCCAGGATGTAGAAAACTGGAGAGAGCGTTGCTCCCACCCTAATAACAAAATAAAAGTGCCATGAAATCTAAAGAAAGATAGGGACTTGTGAAGGGAAACAGGATACGAGCACTGGCACACATACGACAGAATAAGGGAGAAGAGATTCTGAGTGACATACCAGCAGGTAAGAAGAATTCAACTAAATTTAACAAATTGCTAAAGTCTAAGTGTAGTTTAATTTAAGAGTACAGAAAACAATAGAAGCCACAGACACAAGGGAAGGTCATAATCATCCTTATGTTTCAAACTCCCTGGTTGTTCATGAGAAAGATCAGACACAGGGTAGGAGATGAGAGAAAGCCTCCAGCGGTAGTGAAGGCCTGGAGAAGGTGGTGGTGGGGCTCCCTATGGGAAAAGCAAAAAGTCCTTCCCAGATAATTCTACCTTAAGCAGGTGGTGAAAAGGTAACTTGTCTCCTCAAGGACACAGATAGAGGTGCATTGTGGCTTAGAAAAGAGCATGTATCTGCTGTGGGCCCAGACCATAAAAGGGTTTTTGCTGGTGGAAGAGGAAAAGAAAACTCTTTCTCTGATAAAATTCACCAAAGAGGGCTTCCCTGGTGGCGCAGTGGTTGAGAGTCCGCCTGCCGATGCAGGGGACACGGGTTCGTGCCCCGGTCTGGGAGGATCCCACATGCCGCGGAGCGGCTGGGCCCGTGAGCCATGGCCGCTGAGCCTGCGCATCCGGAGCCTGTGTTCCGCAATGGGAGAGGCCGCAACAGTGAGAGGCCCGCGTAAAAAAAAAAAAAAAAAAATTCACCAAAGATCACAGTCTGACCATGAGCAGAATCACTGAGAAAGTGATCTTCAGATACAGAGATAGCCTAAAACTGATGTTGGACGAGGATAAGAGAGAAAATGCTTCCACCCCCAGCACATATGCATACACACATCCCCGCCCTAAGTAACAAGCAACAGAGTCAACTACTGAGGGAGGGTCAAGAGTATTTGGAGACATCTCATCTGAATCACAGGCACACAGGGAAAGTAGAAAGTTGAGGGTGAAGCAGAAGTATTAAGAAAGACAGTTTGGGAAACCAACCTTTACCTTTAACATAACTGATTTTTTAAATCAAAGCTGAAAATAAAATTTATTAGAGAATGGTCCTAGAACAATTAGATATCTATATGCAAAATAAATGAATGAATGGATAAATGAAAGATACATGTTTGAAAATGAACAGACAAGCTTCAGACTGGGAGGAAACATTTGCAAACATATATCTGATAAAGGACTTGTATCCACAGTATGTGAAGAGCCCTAAAAATCAATAAGAAAACAAATTATACAATTAATATGGGCATGACATTTCAAGACACTTGCCCAGAGATATGATGGCAAATAAGACATAGATAAAAAGGCTATGTACAAATCAGTCATTGGGCAAACACAAATTGAAACTGCAACGAAAATCCACTGCACCTATAATGATAACAAAATAAGAAAACAAAAGCCAACCGAACAAAAAATACCAAGTGCAGAAAATTATGCACAGTAACAAGAACTCTCATAAAATACTGGTAGAAATGCAAAATGTACAGGCAGTTTGGACTAGCATTAGGCAGTTTATTACCAGAGTTAAATATTCATCTACCATAGAACCAAATAATACACACTTCAGTGTTAGTGAAGAGAAATGAAAACTTATTTTCACACAAAACCATGCATGCAAGTGTTTATAGAAGCTATATTCATAACTGTCAAAAGTGGAAATAACACAAATGTCCTTCAGATGATGAATGGATACACCAACTATGGTATGTCTATATAATGGAATACTATTCAGCAATAAGAAAAAAGAAATTATTGATACAAGGAATAACATGGATGATTTTCCAATGTATTATGCTGAGTGAAAGAAGCTGATCTGAAAAGGCTACATTCAGAATTACTCCCTTTATATTCCTTTCTGGATAAAGCAAACAAATTAGTGGCTGTCAAGTGTTGAGGTAATGGGAATGGTTGACTACAAAGGGGCAAGAGAAAACTTTTTTTCCAATAATGGAAATTCTACGTAATTATGGTTTCATGAATCAAAAATGTTAACACTCATATAACTGTATGCCTAAAAGGGTAAATTTTCTGATTTTTAATGAAACTTTAATAATCTGACTCAAAACAAAAAATGTTAAAGATAAGCACAATTGTATCTTTGCAAAAGTTAACTAAAGGACAATGTTTCAAGCATTCCTATTAAAACTAGATGCAAAATATATTTACAAAATATGATAAATTTCACAGTAATAGAATTATAAGTCTACCAAGTTGGGATAGAAAATACATATGTTTTTCTAAGGCAGAAATCTGAGTACTCTACAGTAGAATCAAACAGATTTCATGCTTGTACAATGCAAGTAATAACAAAGAATAATTGTATATTTAATGGAAATGAGCCATTTACATCCTATTAATATTCAGTGAAAGAAAAACACATATACCAATTCTTCCATAATAAACTTCTAACAACTATTCTTTTCATAAAATGACATCGAAGATATAAAACATAAATCATAGGTTTAGATCATACCAGGTTCACTCTAAATTAAAATACTACAATATATATCACATCATAACCAATGATCAATGACTAAATACAGTTCATAGATCCCTTCCCACACGAGGATATATGATTGCCAAAAATTAACTTTAGTGGAAAATTAATGTTAAATGTAAATGCAAATATGTTAACAAATAGACCTAGCCCAAATACCTAACATTAGCAATTCTTGCTGTTTTCATTTAAATAACTATTGAATTTCTTTTTAAATGTGGAATAATTTTGTCATGAACTTCACTAAGTTTCTAATAGTCCTGCCAACACTAAGCATCTGTTAAGAAGTCTGACACCAATTCTGAGTATATTTTATATCTTTGGGCAAAGATGCCTTTGCATAGTAATAATAGTGTCTTTAAAAATATATTATAAAATCCTATAGAATAATCATGCCATGAATCTCACTTTATTTTTCCAACACATTCGGTAAAATATAGTGAAACAAAACAAGAATGCAAACCCAGTCATCTAAGCAACTGTTTCTTTGAATGTTTTATTGCTTTATTTTTTCCTGAGGGAAAGGATAGTTTATGTGTACCTAGAACATTTTCTGATTACCTTAATATTTCCTCACAGTACTGTGAAATAAAGTATATAGAATAAAATTACTTCTCCAGTAGGTAGTGATTTGTTGTGCTATTGTTTTGGGGATCACTATTTTCAGCATTATAGAGGAAGTCATATTTTAGCTGGACATATGAGATATTAGTGGATATTAATGGACACCAACAGCACTTATTTATGGTTGTCTTAAACAATCAGTTTTGTATATGAAGAGAACTCCTAACCAAACCATTTAGAAATATGAGATGTGAGTTTTGTTTGAGTCAACGTACTGTCTCTGCAGCACTAGTCATAACATACATTGTCCAATGCTTTATATCTTCATTGATAAATTAAGAAGTTAAAAAATATCAGCAATCACAAATAACTTTTGATGAATTATTTTTTGCAGTTTGTGAAGGAATATTTTTATTTTTTCTATGAAATTAAATGTAAAATATAATCTTTCTACATCTAAAGTCATAGTTTAAAAAAAATTACACACTATAAACCAGATCCCAGAAAATTGTTTACTCACAATGTTCTATAAAACAACAGCTAATACTATAGAACCTCCTAAATCATGCTTTCCTAGATATTTAGAGTTCCCACTTAGTTCTTTTGAACCTGTGTTTTCCAAGTGGTTTCCCATTAACTACTTTATTTTCAAATAAGTTATTCTCTTTAGGTCATTTTCCTTTGATATTGTGTATTTATTATTCCAAGATTAAAAACAGCATAGCCTGGGAAATATATTACAGTTTTCCAGAGATGAAGTTTCAGTGTACACTCAAGTTTTAATTATTGACTTGACAATTATTAGGTTTTAAGGTTTGCTTTTTTTTCTTATTCCTCTCCAGATTATCCTCTAAAATTCAACAAATGTGTTTTATATCCTAATGACAGAGGTCTTTTTGTTTTAACAGCTTTAATTATTTCAATTTGGAGCAAGGAATCAAGAAAGTATAATGTGGTAAGAAAAAACTTATATATTCTTGATAGAAGACAGACAAACAAGGAATTTCTCCAAAGTGATTCTGTGTATCTTAGATGCATATTCCATTACAGTTATGAGTTAAACTGATTTTTGGAGAGTATATTTGAGTAAAGAGGAAACTAGATTGGAGAAGGCACCAGAAAAATTGTCAAAGGGTAAAATTGAGGCTCTAACCTTTATTTCTTTTCTGCCTGCCTTCATCTGAAAACTTGATCACTAATTCATTTCTCTTGATAATTTAAATGCAAAGTGGTTTGATCAGCAAAACATCTACTAAAATTGACCACTTCTTGCGATAGATTTATCAGGGCTTAGATTTTATAAGATAGGTAAAGCTTTCACCCTTTACAGTGTAGTGTGAAATTAAGTGTAAATTTGCCTTTCCTGGGACTGTTTGCACTTTATGTCTTATAACTTTTTGAGGAATAAAAATATGGGTGCTCAATTAAAATGTTGGGCTTGAGTGCACAGGATGGGAAGGATTTAGATAAGAGAACATCTCAGAGACTCTAAATTTGTGTTATGCAAGCTGTCTGTGCTCTACCCATGCCAATCATATTTTCATTGACACATTTGTTGAATCCAGATTAAAACATTTTCTATAACTGCTTCAAACAGCATCAATCAGAATTCTGTATAAATCATTTATCACCCTTCCCCCACCACTGCCCAACAAGAACCTCCCTGAGTTTTACATAACATTTTTCAGTTGAAAGGACATTTACAGAAAAATATATACATGCCATAAATTTCAGCAAACACCAAGAAACAATCTGCCTTCATAATTTAGTGTGCAGGCTAAGTAAAAAACAGAACCTCTGGTGAATGATTGTTCCCTGTAGTCATAATGCACCTTGTTTCATTGCCCATAAAACAATATGAAAAGTGGCACTGTGATGGATTCAGTAGTTATACCATATGCCAAGATATTTTCTTGAAAATACCTTCCCTTAAACATCTAACAAAACAGGTAACTCATCATGTACTGATTCATATGCAAGTCTAAAACATTTCCTGCATACTTGAAAAGGCCCTGAAGGATAATAAAAGGATAACAGGTTGTTAGCATTATTCCTATAATTAAATGTTCAGGAAGTTAGATGGTGGCACTTGTAGGTTCCTAGTGCTTGATTCATAGTCACATAATCATATCCTGCAAAGGATATATGTCCACAACTTTATTACGTCTGGATATTAACATGCCATCTGTGACGAAGATTCCAGTGTCTCAGTTGCTTAACATTTAGGAGGTGATGCTTTTCTGGAACAATAGTAATATTTTCAAACTAATACAATGTTTGAGAAAGATATCTCCTTTCATTCTCACAATGTTAGGGTAATAATGGCAAATAAGTGAAAAATAATCAAACCAAGAATCTCTACATGAGAATGGACAATTAAACATTTACTATTATTCAATAACAGTTTAGTAAGATACATTCATTTGAAATGTATGACACAACTATTTTCAAGCTTTACTTTAGAACATACAGATGAATGTAGTTAAGTATGGGACTATACACCCTAAATAATCAGCAGGCATTCTCAACTTACAAAAAATGCTCAACTAAATTTTCATCATATCAATTTTATCCACTACTCCATCTCCACAGAAAGACCAGGGCTAGATCTATTAAAAAAGACAATAAATGCTTCAAATAAATGAATGATTAAAGTATTTTTTAGCATTAAAGCTACTTAAAAAATTATGTTCCAATTATTTCAAGTCTTTCATTAAATTAATGCAATCTGACATTTCTCCCTTTTTCTCATTTCATTCTCTTCTCTCTCATCTTCTTCTTTTATTCTCCACACTCTCTCCAAGAAACTATTGAAAGACAAGGAAGTGCCAAAGGCTAGCTTTTAAAATTTATTAAAAGAAAATAATCTCATAATTCGAAGAAAAAACAATAGAGTAATTAGAAGGAAGTTAAGTTTCACAAAGGAGAAAAAAGAGGCTGTGTGACCATGAAATTATTCTAGATAATTGAGAGCAATCAGTCCCAGCCTTGATCTATGTAGAAAAAAAGAAACAAAAAAAAGAAAGAAAGAAAGAAAGAAAGAAAGAAAGAAAGAAAGAAAGAAAGAAAGAAAGAAAGAAAGGAAGGAAGGAAGGAAGGAAGGAAGGAAGGAAGAAGAAAAAGCTGGTAATAACTTTATAGTGAATATACTACTCAATTTCTCTTTGAAAAAGTACATGAATTTAGGAAAACAACCTCAATTTTCTTAATTTAAATGTTTTGTTTTGTTTTTACTTTTAACATGATGTATGCTACACAGTAAGTACTTGATAGGTATTTCTTCATTGTTGATAAACATAATACTCCATATTCTTAAAAAAATAGACTATGCTAGCTCACAATTGTACTGTGACACACCATTAAATTGTGCTAAAATGGTACATAATTAAATATTCACTGTGCATAGGATATTGGGCATGAAGTTTGATTTAAAGTTATTTCCCTGTTGGTTGCTTGATCTTGGGGAATTCATTTAATATCTGAGGTTTTCTCATCTCTAAATGAGGACATTATCAATATATTCTTCCAGATCTACTATGTTGATTAAGAAGACAATGAAAAAGTACAGTGCACACTGTATACAGTAAAATAAACATTTACTAAGACCAGATTTATTTTCCTTTACTGGAGAAACTTGCACAGTGACGTCAGGCATGTGAGACTCGGCTATTTTCCATGAGATGATTGTGGAAATTTAAATTTGTCTAAGAAGTAAACATAAATTGAAACTTGGAAAACATAGTCCCAAAAAGCTTGGACTAGTCAATCCCAAGGTAATTAATATGACACATCAGTAAGCATAATGTACTTGTAAAGTATTTCTATCCTGTTTTATGTCAGGATAGATTGTGAATGCTTGCTACTTCATAAAAAATATTATTGGACATTAAGGAAGCTGTTTTTGTCTGCAACCCACCCTCAGAAATCAAAATGAGAAACGAAAAGATGTACTAGGATGTCCTAACTGTCAATGGGGTTTACAAAAGACTGCCAAGTCACCTCACTCATAGGAAAATACTGACTATATCTTGTATATGAAGTTTGTCAATAGATAAACCACAATATTTGCCTCTCCTAAGACAGTAGGAAAGGAATCTCTATAGTTCAGCGTTTGCAAACATTGAAGAAATCTCCCTCTGAGAGTAGGACTATAAATTAATATGTTCTTGGCTTTGTTGAAAAATGACATGACTCATGTTTGTCTCTTACAGTGCTGATGACTCACTGCTCCATGAATATAAACTATTCATTTGAGCCTTATCAAGAAGTGAATCTCTTCTGATCTCTGGCCAAAAATCTCTTAAATAGTGTCTTAGTTATTTACAGGTGATTAAACTCTCTCTTCATATTGCAGTATTATAATCTGGTATGTACTCATTGTTCTGGCAACAGTACATTATTTGGACCAAACTGATCCCGATTTTTAAAGTTTAATTTTGCAAGTTTTCAAATAAGCCCACAATTTGGGAGATTCTACCTTCATTTAATCCTTATATAATCATAATTTCCTGTTCATAGATTGTGAAACTTCTTCATCTTAAAATTACCCTTTTTATTGAGATTTATTATGGATTTACTAGGAAAGCATTAAATATTTTCATTTTTCTAATATGAATTAGAACTCCCAGTGAGTACCATATCTTAACCTAACTGAACCTGAGTATAACATAATAAGCAGGTATAGTAATGCAGGTTGTCCCCTGCAACTGTGTATTTGCAAATTAAGATATCAAGTTTAGCTTGATTTGCCCTTTGATTCCATTTTAATTCCAGGCACATGAGTCTATATGTCTTAGTTATAAAAATGGTTATTATACTAACATGACTTCTAGATCTTATGAAAGCCACCTACTTCTCTTCAGAATATTCAGCTAAGTTTTTTGGTCTAATGAGATTGATCATATGAGAACATTTAGGGTTATTAACAGCTGCAAATAATATATCTGTTTCTCCTAATCAATTACTTTACTGTAAGCTAGTGGTCAATTATTATAATAACTGAAACAATTTATGAGGTAAATTCTTTACTGATGCCCAAAATGCTAAACCACTTATATGAGCAAGATGAATACAATATGTATATAATATACATATTTTATTAGGGAATAAATATATCATCACAATTTATGTGCCAATTGCTAATTAAAAGCAATGTTTGTGATGATTCTTTCTGATGTCCTTTTCCATTTGAGTACATCAAAGAGGTGTTTTGGGAGATATAAAACAAATTCCTTTACCTTCCTTTTTTTCTTCATTTCTCCTCTTCTTGACATTAATAATATTAATCTAGAAAATAAAATATCTAATTTTTTACATTATATTTTTGTACAATATATTGCTTCTTACATAAAAAATTCTAGTGTCATTTAACTTCTTAATATTCTGAGGGTTGATGGGTTTTATTTTGTTTTTAGAATACAAACACTTTCAAGAATTTTGTCCTTAAATGCATTTAATTTAGAGAAAATTATATTTAAAACCACATTATTAGAAATTCATATTACTGACTTTTGTTTGATTCTTGGAAGCCCTAGTAATAGTTCAAAGAATTGTGAATTCATAGAATAAGTCCTGGATTAGTGTCTTATCTCATTCATAGCAACGTTTGAGGCCTTGAGCAAGACACCTATCATCTCTAAGACATTTCTATATATAGGTAGGCTGGAACAAATGTAAAAATTCTACATTTTTTTAAGGAAAAAAAATTTTATTCTCAATGTTTTTCTATGATGCTGGTAGGAACAGAGTGAGTGAAAGACGCTGCTAAATTTAAAAATGTATAGAAGGGAAAAGATTTACCCTCCTGCCAGAAATAAGTAAAACTTAAAATATAAGAAGCAACAGTGTGCAGACTTAGGACATTAGGCAGTAAAGGATAGTGACCTTACAGAGAGGAAACAATCAAGGTGAGCACTGTGATTGTCCCTGCTCACTGCCTGATAAGAGTCTTCAACTGGAACAGGAGGATGGGTGAACTCTAGGAGGAACTTGGCAATGTCCTTGAGTTGAGGATATGAAGTTGGCAGTCTGGGAAGGCCAAGATGACTGGAGTTTGCATGGGATAATACCAAAGAGGAGAGAGCTGCACAGAGATCTACAGTCCAAGTTGAATAGTCATCTGTTTATGCACGGAAGGAAATTGCATGAGGTTGGTAAAAGAACCACATGAATAGAGAAAAGGGCACAATTTCAACTTTCACAAGGGCTGGAAATAGTTTGTAATCCCACAAGGAAGAGGGAAAATCCTCATAATTTATAGGGCATCAGGTAAGTATTCAGAAAGTTATTGCCTCAACAGTTGGGAAAAATTAGCTTTTGACTAAAGGCTGCTCTGGTCCTGCCTAAAAAAGTTTACATGTAAGCTTACAAGGATCAAATCATTTCCAAGTAAGTTACCATGCTCCAAAGTAAAGCTTACTATTTATAAAAACACAAAATTATTCACCACTCAATAAGGTAAAATTTATAATATCTGCCATTCAATAAAAAATTACAAAGCATGCAAAAAAGAAAGAAAATATGACCCATAATGGGGAGAAAAACCAATCCCCAATGGAAACAGACATAGAAAGGAATTAGATGGTGGAATTAGTAGGCTAAAATATTAAAAGAGCTATTAATAGATAACTAATGAAAACCTACTGTATAGCACAGGGAACTCTGCTCAGTGCTCTGTGATGACCTAAATGGGAAGAAAATCCAAAACAGAGGGGATATATGTATACATATTGCTGATTTACTTTGCTGTACAGTAGAAACTAACACGATATTATAAAGCAACTATACTCTAATAAAAATTTTCTAAAAAAAGTCAATCTGAAAAAAAAATATACACCAATATTTCTCATGAATATATGCAGAAATCATCAATAAAATATTAGCAGGCCAAACAGCAGCATGTAAATAGGAATATGCACAATGTTCAATCAACTATAATTAACAAATGAGCTAATCAAGGTCAGAAGGTACAATGTCAATATTTATATTATATTTCTATATAATAGTAGTAAACAATATGAAAATTAAGAAAATAATTTCATCAATAATAACACATCAAAAATAAAATAATAGAGAATAAATGTAATAAAAAAGTGAAACCATGCACAATAGAAACTACAAAACATTAATAAGATGAATTTTTTTGAAAATAAAAATAATTGGAGCCACATTGGATTTTCACGGGTTGGAAGATTAATTTTACTAAAGAAGTTATATGATATACCAAAGGGGAGAAGGAAGGGTGTGGGACAAATTAGGGGTATGGGGTTAATAGATACAAACTACTATGTGTAAAATAGATAAGCAACAAGGATATACTGTATAGCACTGGGAATTATACTCATTTTCTTACAGTAACGTATAATGGAGTATAATCTGCAAAAATACTGAATCACTGTGCTGTATACCTGAAACTAACATAATTTGTAACTCAACTATACTTCAATTAAAAAAAAAAAGCAAATGATGCTCAACGCTAGTCATTGGGGAAGTGTAACTCAAAACTATAATGAAATGCCACATCACACCCAGTAGAATGACTGCTATAAAAAGAAAGGCAATAAGTGTCAATGAGAATGTGGACAAATTAGAACTTCAACATTGCTATTAGGTAAGTTAAATGTTGCAGCCACTTCAGAAAATGTTTTGGCAGTCTTAAAATGTTTAAAAATATTTTTTTCATATGACTAAGCAATTCCACATCTAAATATTTACCCTAGAAAAATGAAGACAAATATCCACATAAATAGTTGTATGGGAACATTTATAACATAATTATTCATAATAGACAAAAAAGGGGAAATAATCCAAATGGTTTATAGATTGATGAATGGATAAACATAATAAACAGAATTGTATATTCATACAATGGAATACTATTCATCAATAAAAGAGAAGAAAGTACTAATACATGTAGGAACTACAAAAACATTATGTTAAGTGAAAAAGCCAAACATATAAAATTATCGAATATTATATGATTTCTTTTTTATGAAATGTCCAGAAAAGACAAACCTATAGATAAATAAAGTAGACTCTTGGTGCCTGGGGCTAAAGGTAAGAATGGGAAGTGACCGCAGATGAGCATAAGAGATCTTCTGGGTGCAAAGGAAATGTTCTAAATGTGGATTGTTTCACAATCTGTAATGTGATTATTTTACAATTCTGTAAATTCACTAAAAATTTTGTATTGTACACTTAAGAAACACTAATTTTATGGTATGAAAATTAAATCTCAAGATTTTTTTTAAAAAAATAAAGGAGCAAAACACCAATCAGTTCTAGATCAACTTCAGTTTGCCAAATACAGTGTAATGGGATTCCCTAATGAGAGAAGATGAGGATGAAAAAAAGTTATAGAAATAATAGCTGAAAATGTTCCAAATTTGATAAAAATTATTAGCCCATACTTCCAAGAAGCCAAAAGGAACCCAAGCATAAGAAACAAGAAAATAGCTACACAAGACACATCATAATCAAATGGCTTAAAAGAGTAATAAAGAGAAGATTTTAAGAACAGCCAAAGTAAAAATAAACATTGCATAGAGAATGACGACAGGATTCTTGACAGAAGCAAAATGACTAGAAGACTACAGAGCATAATATTTAAAGTATTTAATGTCAACCCAGAAATCTCCACCTAGCAAAAATATCCTTCAAAAATAAAGGAAAAAAAAGACTTTTTACAAACATTTAAAAGTTAAAATAATTTATCACCAGCATTTCTGTATTACAAAAAAATTTAAAGAAGTCATTCAGGAAAAGAAAAATAATAACAGATGGAAATCTGGTACTACTCAAAGAAATAAAGGACACTGATACTGGTAATTGTATAGGCAAATACAAAAATAATTTTATTTTTATTTTATTATCTCTTTAAAATTGAGGTTTATAGCCCAATACTGACAATGTAATTGAGATTTATAACCTATATAGAAATAAAATACATGACAAGGGTGACACAAAGGCCAGGTAGGGAAAATAGAAATATACTGTTATAAGGTTATTATAATATATATAAAATGGGATAATATTACTTGAAGGTAGGCTGTGATAAGAAAAAAATGTATATTATAAACTCTAAGTCAAAAAATGACAAGGAAAAAAGAAAAAGGGAAACAAAGAACAAGCGGGACAAATAGACTACAAATATCAAGATAGAAAATTTAAACACAAATATCAATAATCATATTAAATACAAATAGTCTAAACAATCCAATTATAAGGCAGAGATCGTTATACTGGATTAAAAGAAATTAAGCCCCAACTTCATGGTCTCTGTAAGAAACCCAGTGTAAATATAAATATACCAATATGTTAGAGGGAAAGTATGGGAAATGTTGTCTTGCTATCTCTAATAAAAAGAAAACTTCATTGGTTATATTAAGATCAGACAAAGTAATTTTTAGAGCTACAGACATTTCCTGAGATAAAGATGCCATTTAATGATCATAACAGTTTCAATTCAACAGGAGGACAAAGCAATTCTAAATATTATTGCACCTGATAAAAGTGTTTCAAAATAAATTTTAAAAAACGGATAAAACTATAAAAAGGAATTAAACAAATTCTTAATCGAAATTGAATATTTCAACACTCCACTCTCAATGACTGATAGAACAAGTAGCTAGAAACTCTGTTTATGGAACACTTAAAGAACTGAACTAGTTAACTTGACATATATAACATTTATAAAACATTTAACCAGTACATAGTAAAATATTCATTTTTGTCCAGAGCATTCTTGTACCTATACTAATGTAGTCCATATCTGGGGCACAAACAAGTGTCAATATATTTTAAAGGACTTATACAAAGTATCTCTTTTGACAACAATATAATTAAAGTAGAAATTAAAAAATAGAAAAATATCTGAAAAAATATCCTAATATATTGAAACTAAATTACATACTTCTAAATAACTGAAGAGTTAAAGAAGAAATCAAGAGGGAAATTATAAAGCATTTTGTACAGAAAAAAATTTAAAATACAATATCAAAATTTGTGTTTTAAGGCATTAATGCAATTATTATAAGAATATTTATAGCACTAAATTTCAGTATTTTAAAAGAAAAAGGTCTTAAATCAATGTCTCAGCTTGCCCCTTAATCATCTTGAAAAAGAAGAGAAAATTACACATAAAGAAAGCAGAAGAAAAGCAATAGAGAAATTCAATAACAGCAAAGTTGTCTAAAAAAACCCCCATGAAATCGATATAACTCTAGCCACAATGATCAGGCAAAAAACAGGGAAGACACAAATTACCAATATCAACAATGAAAGAGGAATCATCATTATTGTTTCTGCAGATATTAAAAGAATAATAGGGGACTTCCCTGGTAGCACAGTGGTTAAGAATCCACCTGCCAATGCAGGGGACAACTGTTCGAGCCCTGGTCTGGGAAGATCTCACAAGCCTCGGAGCAACTAAGCCCATGCGCCACAACTACTGAGCCTGTGCTCTAGAGCCCACGAGCCACAACTACTGAGCCTGTGTGCCACAACTACTGAAGCCCATGTGCCTAGAGCTCACGTTCTGCAACAAGAGAAGCCACTGCAATGAGAAGCCTGCACACTGCAACGAAGAGCAGCCACCGCCCACCATAAGTAGAGAAAGCCCACACGCAGAAACAAAGACCCAATGCAGCCAAAAATAAATAATAAATAAATAAAGAATAATAAGTAAATATTTTGCACAACTTTATCCTAATATAATTGACAACTTTTAAAGCAACATGGAATTCTTTTTGAAGGATACATATTTCGAAAGCTTACTTGAGAAGAATCCAACAACCTGAATACCCTCATATCTATTAATAATTAAATTTGAGGTTGAAATCCTATCCACAAAGAAAATTCCAGATCCAGATAGCTTCACTGATAATTTCTACAAAATATTAAGAAATAAATAACAATTCTTCACAGAGTTTTCAATAAAATTGAATTATATGATGTTGACATCACCCTGAAATACAAACTAGAAATACAGAACACAAGAAAAGAATATTATAAACCAATATCCCATATGAACATCGATATAAATATAATGAATGTTGGGTGGTATAAAGGGGATAGTCTCAGTGAGAGACCTAAGCATGACTTTAGAAAGTACAGCCAGCCAACTAATGTGCCAGAAATTTTATGGAATTTTCAGAAATCTGCAGATAAAAATAGCATCAAGAATTTGGTTAAGAAAGTGGAAAACAGTTTAGGAATCAAAGCAGGAAAATTTGCAGATATTCTATTTCTTGATCTTGCATCAGTGTTGTTGAAGGAAGGAGGGAAATCTAACACATACTTGGCTGCTAATAGTAGTAATTGCTGTAGTAGTGCAGATCCTCTGAGTAGCAGATGTCATGACTCAATTAATGATTAAACATGCATGGCTTTTATTATGGGACATACCTGTGAGAGAAATGAGGAAGGAGTAGGATGAGACCTGGAGACCTGGCATATCCTGTGTAAGTCTGACCCTGAATGCTATGGACTAAATATTTGTATTCCCCAAAAATTTATATGTTGAAATCCTAACCACTAATATGATTATATTAGGAGGTAGAGCATTTAGGAGATGATTAGGTAGTGAGGTTGGAGCCTTCATAGACAGGATTAGTGCACTTATAAGAGGGATCTCAGAGAGCTCTCTTGCCCTTTCTACTATGTAAGGCCACAGTGACAAGGTGACCATCTATGAACCAGGAAGCAAATGGCTCTCACCAGACACCCAATCTGTCAGTGTCTTAATCTTGACCAGCCTCCATAACTGTGAGAAATAAATGTTTGTTGTTTAAGTCACCAATCTATGATATTTCTATTATATCAGCCCAAATGAATTAAGAGAGAGAAGAATGGAGGCAAGGAGTTTAGGTAGAAGCAAACTAGACAGTCATTTCATCTAAGGGAAGTTTAACAAAGTCATCATGGAGTTCTCAACCCAAAGTCACGCAACAGAAGAAATCTGTTCTCTCAGGAACTGGACCTGCCTTAGTGCATAAGCTTCTCCCTCACCTCCACCCCAACTTAGAGGAGCTGAAGGAAAAGGAAGCATGGTCTCAGTGAAAACATGGACATGGTTTTCAGACTATAGGAACTAGGGGCCTTAGCAAATTATTCTTACAGTTGGAGATCTGTGAGGTGTTACCTCATGGCTACCTAGTCCACCCTTTGTGCTAGGTAGATATATAATTTTCTTTAGAGGTTTGGGGAGCAACTTCTCTATAGTTGCTGTGGGTCTTTTCTCCCACTTAGGAGAGAAGGTTAGTGAAATGAACTGCAACCTCTGTTGCTACATTTTATTTTGGGACTGCCACTCACACTAACACTCTTCTTCCTTTGTTCTAAATTTCCCTGTTTAAGTTTCCCTCATGCTCATTTGCTTAGGTACTGGTGGCTGCTTGTTTTATTATCTATACCTTCATTCCTGAGTTATCTGAACCCATGATAATCATATCCTTCTCAATCTGGAGTTGTTACTCGTGTTTTTCTCACAATTATAACCCTTCAAGGAATTTTGTCAAACACATTATCTGTTTTTTTTTTTAAATTAAAACCATCTTAGTGTGAAGCGGTATTTCATTGTGGTTTTGATTTGCATTTCCTTGATCGTTAATGATGATGAAAATCTTTCATGTGATTATGGGCCATTTGATAACATTGGAGAAATGTCTATTCAGATTGGTCACTTTTTAAAACTGAAATTTTGTATTTTTATTATTGAGTTGTGAGGATTCTTTATAGATTCTAGATAAAAGTCTTTCATCAGGTATGTGATATGCAAAAATCTTCCATTATTTTGTCTATGTTTTCACTTTCTATGCTGTTCTTTGAAGCACAAGTTAAATTTTTTTTTATTGGAGTTGATGTATAATATTATATTAGTTTCAGGTGTACAAGAAATAACGATATTTTTATGGATTATATTTCATACAAAGTTATTATAAAATATTGACTATATTCCTTGTGCTATACATATATCCCTGTATTATTTTTTCTATCATGAGGTTTTTTTTTTTAAACATCTTTATTGGAGTATAATTGATTTATAATGTTGTGTTAGTTTCTGCAGTATAACAAAGGGAATCAGCTATATGTATACATATATCCCCATATCCCCTCCCTCTTGCATCTCCCTCCCACCCTCCCTAACCCACCCTGCTAGGTAGTCACAAAGCACCAAGCTGACCTCCTTGTACTATGCAGCTGCTTCCCACTAGCTATCTATTTTACATTTGGTAGTGTATATATGCTAATGCTACTTTTTCACTTTGTCCCAGTTGACCCCTCCACCTCCCCGTGTCCTCAAGTCCATTCTCTATGCCTGCGCATTTATTCCTGTCCTGCCCTAGGTTCATCTGAACGATTAGTTCTTCTTTTTTAGATTCCATATGTATGTGTTAGCATACTGTATTTGTTTTTCTCTTGCTGACTTACTTCACTCTGTATGACAGACTCTATATCCATCAACCTCACTACAAATAACTCAGTTTCATTCCTTTTTATGGGTAATATTCCACTGTATATATGTTCCACATCTCCTTTATCCATTCATTTATTGATGGACACTCAGGTTGCTTCCATGTCCTGGCTATTGTAAATAGTGCTGCAATGAACATTGTGGTACATGTCTCTTCTTGAATTATGCTTTCTCAGGGTCTATGCCCAGTAGTGGGATTGCTGGGTCATATGGTAGTTCTATTTTTAGTTTTTTAAGGAACCTCCACAGTGGCTGTATCAATTTACATTCATACCAACAGTGCAAGAGGGTTCCCTTTCTCCACACCCTCTCCAGCAGTTATTGTTTGTAGATTTTGTGATGATGGCCATTCTGACTAGTGTGAGGGGATACCTCATTGTAGTTTTGATTTGCTTTTCTCTAATGATCAGTGACTTTGAGCACCTTTTCATCTGTTTGTTGGCAATATGTATATCTTCTTTGGAGAAATGTCTATTTAGGTCTTCTGCCCATTCTTGGATTGGGTTGTTTGTTTCTTCGATACTGAGCTGCATGAGCTGCTTGTCTAGTTTGAAGATTAATCCTTTGTCAGTTGCTTTGTTTACAAATATTTTCTCCCATTCTGAGGGTTGTCTTTTCCTCTGGTTTATGGTTTACTTTGCTGCCCAAAAGCATTTAAATTTCATTAGGTCCCATTTGTTTATTTTTGTTTTTATTTCCATTTCTCTAGGAGGTGGGTCAAAAAGGAGCTTGCTGTGATATATGTAATAGAGTTCCCTGTCTTTTTTGCTATTACTCTATGTAAATTGGGACTTAGATAACTTTCCCCCCAAATGTTGATACTTTTGCTACCACTGTTGCTGTAAAATATTGAGACCAGTATGTGGCATTTAGAAAGAGCTTAAAGTAGTATTACCATCTGTTTACTAATGAAAAAACTGAAGTTAGTAAGTTACTTGAGAAAATTCTTTCAGGCCAATCTTAAGTCTGACCAGCTCCAAAACTGTGGGATAATTAAAAGAATAAAATATTTCATGTCATGTATAAATTACCCAGTATGTTAAGGTTGGTCAATAAATATTGATGCTGTCTTTTTTTTCTTCTACCATTATTGAGATGTAATTGACATGCTGCCATTCTTATATATGTACACATTAAAAATTTGAATAAGAATGTGAGACTTTAGGGCAAAGTCAGGAGGATCTTTTCAAAGTATCCAAGATTAAATGTCAGTAACAATTTTTATCCTTGTTATTTTGAATAAGTATGATCAGAAGAAAAGACTAATAAAAAATTTCATTAAAATCCAATTGAACTATGATTTTATGGACAATGTATAACAGAGCTGTAATTCTGAGATTAAACAATATTTAGTATAATTAAATATCTCCTCATCATTACTTTACTATTGCAAGTGTGACTAGGTGTATGAATGATTGGATGGAAAACTGACTTTAATTTTAGTTCTGTCATCATTCAAAGATAAACTGTATTCTTCATATATTAATATATTAGTATTCCTTAAGAATAATGCACTGGATTTTAAAAAAAGGTAAAAATAAAAGTAGATAGACATATTAACTAGTAAGACATTCAGAGCATTCTCTCATGTAAGGTTTTTCCCCAAACATTATTGATTTTGGCCCAGAGATAAACCCAGTCATTGTGAGTGATAAACTATTATCAAGTCCCATTGACTTTTTCCCTCTTTTTGCTGTAGATTTTGTCAGGTCAATGAATTATCCTTGGCTTATACTTTGGTCTCTAAGGCATAAATCAAAATTTTTTTAAATGTGGGATCCTCATAAATTTGGAGGGATAAACAGAAATATAGCCTGAAAAGAATATCTCTGCTTCTGTTTATTTGAAATATCTTGCTCTGATTCATAGAATGTCAATATACTTGCGATTTATTAATGATTAGATGTGGTTTGTTTTCATAAATTTTGAATTTGTTAATGAACAGAAAGGAAAGGTTTTTTTCCCCTTATTTTTACTTCAATAGTCATAACATACTGATACAAATAACTTCTGTAATTGCAATTAGTAAAGAAACTATATAGCCACAATATTATTATTAATAATCGCAAACTTCTATTAAATATTTAGCTTCTTCCAGATGCCATATTAAGTACTCCGTGTGTGTATCTATCTACCATCATCATAATTATCCATTCATCTGTCCATCTGATGGATTCCTCTAAATCTAGAAAGTAGATATTATTATAACTCTATTTCATAAAGGTAAAAACTGAGGCATAATAAGGCTATGTAACTTGCCCATGTTAACGTATTTAGTATGTGGTGAGAAAAAATCTGAATTCAGGTCATCTTGTTTTGTGCCTGTATGCTTAAAACTACTATATTATATATATGGCCTCTTTAATGTGACAGCAAACCTACATATGATGGTTATCAAATATTCTATTTAAAAGTTTAAAAGTACTGATATTTAGGTTAAGCTCTCTCAGATTACATTCTATTAAAAGACACCCAGAAATAACAAAATACACTAAAAATAAAACAAGAAGTGATTTAACCCAAAACAAAGAATGTATTATTTTGAAGCATTTAAGTTGATAGTTCTAACAAGTACTACAATGGCTTAAGAGTAGTTAGAGAGCTAGTATAGCATTGAACTTTCCTGTAATGCTACCCTTTGGACCTTCTCTCTCACCCCAAAATTTCCTCCCACACCACATTAATTCATTCAAATTTTTTTTTCATTTTCATAGTAATGTTGCATTTTCTGGCTGTAAACAGTATATTTGGCATTGTATAATTTTTAGCAAATTGTATAAATTTTAGCAAATAAATGTAACTTACTGAGAGAGAATAATACACAGCTAACATTTTTAAACTACAAATTATACTGAATGTAATATTTTGCTTGTTTTGCAAGCGTATGTCTTTCCTCTTTATCATTTATATTAATGGGATCAAAATTTTCCCAAGAACTACCGACAAGATACAAAATGTTTACTAAATACCACTTCTCTAATTATCTCTCAATAACATTTTCTCACAACCACTGTAACACAGACATTTAAGTTGTAATCAAAGCCAAATAATTTAATACAATTATAACATAAAACCTATTGTAAGTCTATGTGATATTTTAGTGTTATTCAGGATTTCACAAATGGAGGTTGAACTTCTATTTATATTTTCTCAAACCTTATATTTGAGGGACAACAGTCAAAGAAAAGCTAATATAAGTATTATATAATAGGAGTGCACAGAAAAAAAGAGGACCATAGAACAGGAAAAAAATATTTTTAAAAAGTCTAACAAAACTTGAAACAACAAATTAAAATGCCATGAAGTAACTCCTGGGTTCATGAGCAACCTGATAAATGATCTTTCCAAACATGTCATATCATGCCCCTTCCTTGCCTACAATTTTTATATTTCTTTTCACTGCACCACAAATTAAACTCTAGTTCCTTATTTTAGGGGGCAAGTCTACATATGAGCTAGTTTCCATTTCCTTTGAACTCAGCTCTTACTTCTCCATATTGTTTTCTACACTGTAGCCACAATGGCCTATTTTCTTATCAAGAACACTTCAAGCTTATTCCTGCCTCTGGGTCCTTACTGACACTATTATTTTCTGAAGCAAAAAGCTCATGGAAAAATAAGTCTTGCATGACTTATTTTTGTATCTTTTCAGATTTCCTATTAAATGTAAACTTCTTAGAAAAGCTTTCTCTGAACATCCTATCTAAATAACCCCATATGTCACTACTGTATTACTCTGGCTATTGTGCTGATTGAACTTGTCACTTCCTGAAGTTATCCTCCATTTATTTGTTTCCTTTTTTTACTGGCTGTATTCTCAACTCTAAAGTGTAAGTTTTGTGATAGTAAGGATTTGCATATCATATTCATTACTATACCCTTAGCATTATGAATACTGATGCTTACCTAAATGATCAATAAATATTTGCAAATTTAAGAAAATGGTCATTTAGAAATAGAACACATTTTACTCTATCATTATTGAAACAAAATACACTTTTACTCACTCCTCCACTTTCCTATGACTTAATTCTTATGAGCATGATGACTTAAGTAGACTGCCATTTGGAATAACAAATCTTAAACAAGATTACCATGGTAAGTGAAAACAGTGAGTTAATGTGATAAGCAACATGAATTAAAATTATTGGATTTTGTCACACTGATTAGTTCTTTAAATGCTGAGTGATTCACAGGAATGTTTCCTTTTAAGTTAAATATCATGTTTGATCTTTTCTTTAAAAAAGGGGGTATTGTGTTTTTTATGGCTGTGTAACAAATTACTGCAAACCTAGTGGCTTCAACGATGCCCACATATTTGCTCAAAATTCTGTAGGCCAGAAATCTGGACGTGGCATGACTGTATTCGCTCCTCAGGGCCTCAAAAGGGCAAAATCAAGGTGTTGGCCAGGAAGTTTTCTCATCTAGAGCTCGGTATCCTCTTCTAAGCTCATATAGTTGTGGAAGAATTAAATTTCTTATTGTTATGGGACTGAGATCCTTATTTCCTTGCTGGCTATCAATTAAGAGCCATTCTTAGGCCTCATATGCCATTCTCATTCCTTCCCACATGGTTCCCTTTATCTTCAAAGAAAGCCAGCTGTAAAGTATTTCCTTCATTATCACTCATGTCCAATCCCTCTCACACTTCTAATCTCTTTAAGAGTTCCCCTGATTATGCCAGGCTCACCAATCTCATCAATTTGTCAACGTATCTCTTTCTCTCTCACTCTCACTCTCAGAATCAACTGCGCCATCTAACCTAACCTATTCACAAGTGTTACCCTCCATTATATCCATAGTTTAGGTCCACACTCAAGGAGGGCAGGGAGATTATATAGTGTCATCACCAGCAGGCACAAATATTAGAGACCAACGTAGAATTCTGCCTACCATAAAGTGATATTTTCTTGGTATTTAATCAATGTATAAATTTTATAAACAATGATTTATAGATTTAACTATTTTAAAAATTAATAAAATTGTTATTACTACAGGCAATGGAATATTAAAACAGTAAATAGGAAATCTGTTTTTTCCAGATATATAATTTATATAGAGATTGTTAAAACCTTAGATAGAGGACAAGTTGATCTCACTTACTTCTCACTTCTTCACTTACATTCTCACTTACTTCTAAAACATTCTCAAATAAGTGTAATTTGTAGTTAAGAGCATTTGTTTGTGCATGAATAGGTACTTACAGATATTTATTAGCACCCAAGAGATAACCAGTTTGCTTAATAACTAACTGAAATATAGATGAGATTTAATTTTAAAATTAGATTATGTGTACATTAAATCTGGAATGGTGAAATGTTACCTGTTTATTAGCATGGAAGTAGGACAAAGGTTTTCAGCCAGTTAGTCATGTGAAGAGCAGGTAATATATTTCTGTTTCACAGGGACTTCATTGTCTGTTAAATTGAAAGGGAATCTGTTAAATCATCCCCTTCCCATGATCCTAAAATCCTTCATCTCCACTTTCTGCTATGAAGATATTATGATTAAACTCTTTATCCCTGCTTATCTTGTCCACAGCAAGAAGCCTAGGTCAAGATCACTCCTCATTTCCCACACTTTAATTTCCATATTGCTGTGGGTAATGCCCATTCTAATGTGATCTCTCAGCTTCTTCCCAACTTCTGAAACCTTACACTTGGATCTGAAACCCAGGGATTGCTATAAGCAAAATAGACTCTTCTCAAACTTCTGCTAAATGCTTCCTTTCTCTTTTTGCTCTGACTTACGATTACCTTTCCTTGAAGATACTTCTTTGGTAACAGTAGGTCTTCGGGTGTTATAAGTGTTCTCCTTTCTCCTTGTAGCTTCCAGACTTTTCTCCAGTTTCTTCCCTACAGTTCCCTAGATTTGAATTGCATTTTAAATTCTACTTTAATCTTCCTAGTTGCAGTTTACTACTGACCTCTAAATCAATCTTTTCCCTGTGCAATATTTCCTGCAATATTGCCTCTCTTTCCAGCACAATTTGTATTCTAATTCTGATACTTATATTTTACTGGTACATAACATTCAATAGAACTTCTATGAAATTTTGAAAAATCATGGAGATGAAGGCTATCTCTCTCTAGAAACTGTATGTTGCTGGGTTTTGGTAAACATAATTTTTTTTATACCAATAGTCTCTGCTTTTTATGAGAAAATTCTTTATTTATAGCTAGTATAATAAACAATATATTTTGTGTCTCAGCTCAAATCCTTTCTTTCTCATTACTCTTTATGATACTAAAGCTGGCGTCCTGAAAACTTTATTTCCATCTTCTCAACTATTACTCTGTCAGGCTCAGCCAAAGGAGACAGAAGAAGGAGTCCAAGGTTGGAGAAAGAAGGGACTTCTCTTCCCCTTTGCTTCCTGCAAACATCCTATTTGCTAATGGTTCCTGTAAATGTCACTATGCAACACTATCTCATGCAGCTGTAGCAGTTCCTTCTGCAGAAGTAGCTGAATCCAATGTGCTATTTTGCCAATACTTCCAAAACCAACCTCATTGACCCCCATCATGGACTGCAGCACTGGCTGATCGGGGTCCTCCTGTCTCCCACTAGAGGTTTGGTTCCCTGTCCTTTGGGATCCTCTCTAAGTTTCTAAATTTTAATAATTCCAAACACTTTTTTTTTTTTTTTTTTTTGTGGTACGCGTACCTCTCACTGCTGTGGCCTCTCCCTTTGCGGAGCACAGGCTCCGGAAGCGCAGGCTCAGTGGCCATGGCTCACGGGCCTAGCCGCTCCGCGGCATGTGGGATCCTCCCGGACCGGGGCACGAACCCGTGTCCCCTGCATCGGCAGGCGGACTGTCAACCACTGCACCACCAGGGAAGCCCCAAACCCTTTTACTTTAACCTCTGCCCTATGAATGGTGATGCTTCCTTAATGAACTTAGAATTCTCTTTTAATCTTTTAAATTTCCTAGTTAAAAATTTTATACATAGTTAACCATTTGCCATACTAATGTGTCTTTGTTTTCAATAAGCTCCAGCTAAGGCATCAATTCTGCTTGGAACCTGGTGAGCCCTTTAAGTCAGTTCACTGAGATTTTTCTTCAGGTTAAGAAACAAGTTTTCAGTTATTTGTTCAATTCTGTCTCTTCTCTCTTTTTTTTCTAAGAAGAAAGGTACACCTACGATTCAAGTGTTAACTGTCTTGGATGTATCCTTCAAATCTTTGTTTTCCCTTTTTTTTTTTTTGCATGATTTTTGTTTATGTATTCCTCTGTGTTTTGAAATAGATCTTACATATATTTCAATACATTAATTTACATCTCCAAAGAGATATAAAATATTGGACAATCAAGTTTTCATTTAAATCTCTTTTTTGTGGTGGTACTAAGCTCCTTAAATGATTTTCATTAGTGGTGGTATTGTTCAAACCATCATTAAATCCTCAGTGCTGTGCAAAACATTTCTAAGAATTTACGCTAAGAATTAAATGTGAAAAGATGTGAGCAGAAGACTATCATTGCAGGCTTATTTATGAATAGCTGACCACAAGACACAGGAAAAATATCCAACTCTGATGGATCAGTTAAATAAATTATGGAGCAACACATGATAGAATGGTGTTATAAAGTGTTTCAGGTCATGATTTTGGGCAGGTTATTTCTTTATGACTCATTTTCTTAATTGCAAAATGGGCAAAATGATAATAATATGTCCTTCCTAGGATAGTTGTGAATATCTGCTGAGTTATGCAAGCAAAGCATTTTAAACAGCACCTGTTACATGGTAAATCTTAATTAGGTTAATGTTAACTGATATTATTATTCAGCCATTAAACTGTATTTTATTATATTATATAAATGTAATGTATTCATGATATTTTGTTAATAAAATTAACAAATATCAAGCTAGTTAGAAACAGTAAGTACAGTTTAATTTAGTTTTCTTGGATGCACAAATTAATAGGGAATACAAAATCTAGATAACGAAGAGATTACATATAAAATATATATGGCAGCCTATGACCTAAATTACTTACACAATTCTCTCTAGGTAGAATAACTGTAATTTTTTTCTTTCTTTCTTTATTCTAAATTTTTCTAACTTCATGTAATAACTATATTCTACCTGTTTAGAAAAAGTTTTTTAAAAAGTTGAATTTTAAATCTTATTTAAAGTCTTATTTAAGTCTTAATATTACAATAATTGTCCTTATCCTTGTTTATTTTATGACAAAGTATAATAATTGAAATAATCCTTTATATCTTTTTTGGTCTTAACATTAATTATACATTTATGGAAGATGTGTTAGTCTTTGCAAAAATAAAAATTATTTAATTGGATGCCAATATTACTTTTTGTAGATAGATAGAAATATGTAAATATGAATATTTTAGATAATTGAAGGGACTCAATAAATTGTATCTGAGTTCTGATCAAATTGAGAAATGAGACAAAAGGATGGCAGATAGAGTAAAAGAATATTATTTCACTATATTACACATATGAATAATATATAAACAATATATAATGTTGTTTCAAAATATTCTCAAGATGAAAATGAACCAGTTCCTGAGTAGACGCAAAATTACTTCCTAGAGTACCCAAGAAAACTTCCTCTCTTCAAAACTTACAAAAGAAATCATTACTAAGTTTAAAAAAAGGCAAAAGTGTATAAATAACATTCTTGTTAACCTTTCTCCTTACTGATAAAGAAATAAAAAAAAGTATCAAAATTCTTTCCAAGACTAATATGTATAATAAAATTGATGGCATAACCACACAGAAAGAAATTATTTAAGTAAATTTAAAACACAGAAAGTTAACAAATTCTTAACTGGTGATACATGCTAAAAAGACAAAAATAAATTAATGAAAATTCTAGAATTACTTTTAATAATCATAGTCTTGGTAATGACATAGGAATATTAACTTGAAACTTTAATATAAAGTGTAGCATAAAACAAAGAATAATCATACTAATATCATTATGATGTTCACAACTGAAAGAAAAATATGTGTTATAGATGTATATATAATCAAATAATATAAGTAATTCTATAATTCTTAAAGCTGAATTCAAAATGTAATTATAAACTTACAATAAATTAAATCTTATTTCTGTTTAAAAATAGTGTTTTTCCACTATTTTAAAAGCTTAGGAACAAAGGGTAACCTGATAGTGAAGAGCACCCTTAGCACACAAATTAGGATTTTGGTTTATAAATACCACTTCCCATTTCTAGTAACCAAAGGATTTTAGAAAAAAAAAAAATTTAAGGATGGGAAAGAAAATGAAGATCATGTTACATGATAAGCCTGTAACATCTTGTCTTATCAGACAGATACAAAGCTAATGAAAAATGTTGAGGGAGAAGCTTTAAGATGGTGGAAGAGTAAGACATGGAGATCACCTTCCTCCCCACAAATACATCAGAAATACATTTACATGTGGAACAGCTCCTACAGAACACCTACTGAACGCTGGCAGAAGACCTCAGACCTCCCAAAAGGCAAGAAACTCCCCACGTACCTGGGTAGGACAAAAGAAAAATTAAAAAACAGAGACAAAAGAATAGGGATGGGACCTGCACCAGTGGGAGGGAGCTGTGAAGGAGGAAAGGTTTCCACACACTAGGAAGCCCCTTCACTGGCGGAGACTGCAGGTGGGGGAGGGGGAAAGCTTCGGAGCCACGGAAGAGAGCACAGCAACAGGGTGCGGAGGGTAAAGCGGAGAGATTCCCACACAGAGGATCAGTGCCGAGCAGCACTCACCAGCCCGAGAGGCTTGTCTGCTCCCCCGCCGGTACGGGCGGGGGCTGGGAGCTGAGGCTCGGGCTTCAGAGGTCAGAACTCATGGAGAGGACTGGGGTTGGCTGCGTGCACACAGCCTGAAGGGGCTAGTGTGCCACAGCTAGCCAGGAGTGTGTCTGGGGGAAATGTCTGGAGCTGCCGAAGAGGGAAGAGACTTCTCCTTGACTTTTTGTTTTGCAGTGCGTGAGGAGAGGGGATTAAGAGCACCGCCTAAACGAGCTCCAGCGACGGGCGCAAGACACGGCTATCAGCGCGGACCACAGAGACGGGCATGAGATGCTAAGGCTGCTGCTGCAGCCACCAAGAAGCCTGTGTGCAAGCACAGGTCACTATCCACACCTCCCTTCCGGGGAGCCTGTGCAGCCCGCCACTGGCAGGGTCCCAGGATCCAGGGACAACTTCCCAGGAGAGCACAAGGTGCACCCAGGCTGTTGCAACATCACGCCGGGCTCTGCTGCCACAGGCTCGCCCCAAATTCCATAACCCTCCCTCCCCCCGGCCTGAGTGAGCCAGAGCCCCCTAATCAGCTGTACTTCAACCCCATCATCTCTGAGTGGGGAACAGATGCCCTCAGGCGACCTACATGCAGAGTTGGGGCCAAGTCCAAAGCTGAACCACAGGAGCTGTGCGAACAAAGAAGAGAAAGGGAAATTTCTCCCAGAAGCCTCAGAAGAAGCAGATTAAATCCCCATAATCAACTTGATGTACCCTGCATCTGTGGAATACCTGAACAGACAACGAATCATCCCAAATTGAGGCAGTGGATTTTGGGAGCAAAAAAATGTATAATTATTCCTTTTTCTCTTTTTGTGAGTGGGTATGTGTATGCTTCTGTGTTTGATTTTGTCTGTATAGTTTTGCTTTTACCATTGGTCCTAGGGTTCTCTCTGTCCGTGTTTTTTTTTTTTTTAGAATAGTTTTTAGCTCTTGTTATCATTGGTGGATTTGTTTTTTCATTTGGTTGCTCTCTTCTTTCTTTCTTTTTTTTGTTACTTAAAAATTTTTTCTTTATTTTTAATAATTATTATTTTTTATTTTAATAACATTATTTAATTTATTATTTTTCTCCCTTTTGTTCTTTTCTTCTCCTTTTTATTCTGAGCTGTGTGGATGACAGGGTTGTGGTGCTCTGGCTGGGCGTCAGGCCTGTGACTATGAGATGGGAGAGCCAAGTTCAGGACATTGGTCCACCAGAGACTTCCCAGCTCCACGTAATATAAAATGGCAAAAATCTCCCAGGTCTCCATCTCAACACCAAGACCCAGTTCCATTCAACAACCAGCAAGCTACAGTAATACACACCCTATGACAAACAACTAGCAAGACAGGAACACAACCACACCCATTAGCAGAGAAGCTGCCTAAAATCATACTAAGGTCACTGACACACTGCACCACAAGATGCAGACCTGCCCACCAGAAAGACAAGATCTAGACCCAGCCACCAAAACAGAGGCAATAGTACCCTCCACCAGGAAGCCTACACAACCCACAGCCAACCATAGCCATTGGGGGCAGACACCAAAAACAATGGGAAATTCGAACCTACAGCCTGTGAAAAGTAGATCCCAAACACAGTAAATTATGAAAAATGAGAAGACAGAGGAATATACAGCAGATGAAGGAGCAAGGTAAAAACCCACCAGACAAAAAACAAAGAGGAAATGGGCAGTCTACCTGAAAAAGAATTCAGAATAATGATAGTAAAGATGATCCAAAATCTTGGAAATAGAATGGAGAAAATACAAGAAACGTTTAACAAGGACCTAGAAGAACTAAAGAGCAAACAAACAATGATGAACAACACAATAAATTAAATTAAAAATTCTCTAGAAGGAAACAAAAGCAGAATAACTGAGGCAGAAGAAGTGGAAATAACTACCGCAGAGCTGAATAAAGAAAAAAGAATAAAAAGAATTCAGGACAGTCTCAGAGACGTCTGGGAAACATTAAACGCACCAATATTCAAATTATATGGGTCCCAGAAGAAGAAGAGAAAAACAAAAGGACTGAGAAAACATTAGCAGAGATTATAGTTGAAAACTGCCCTAATATGGGAAAGGAAATAGTTAATCAAGTCCAAGAAGCACAGAGAGTCCCATACAGGATAAATACAAGGAGAAATATGCCAAGACACATATTAATCAAACTGTCAAAAATTAAATACAAAGAAAGCATATTAAAAGCAGCAAGGGAAAAACAACAAATAACACACAAGGGAATCCCCATAAGGTTAACAGCTGATCTCTCAGCAGAAACCCTACAAGCCAGAAGGGAGTGGCAGGAGATATTTAAAGTGAGGAAAGGGAAAAACCTACAACCAAGACTACTGTACCCAGCAAGGATCTCATTCAGATTTGATGGAGAAATTAAAACCTGTACAGAGAAACAAAAGCTAAGAGAATAGAGCACCACCAAACCAGCTTTACAACAAGTGCTAAGGAACTTCTCTAGGCAGGAAACGAAAGACAAGGAAAGGACCTATAATAAAAAACACAAAACAATTAAGAAAAAGGAAATAGGAACTACATATCAATAATTACCATAAATGTAAATGGATTAAATACTCCACCCAAAAGACATAGACTGGCTGAATGGATACAAAAATAAGAACTGTATATATGCTGTCTACAAGAGATCCACTTCACACCTAGGGACACATATAAACTGAAAGTGAGGGGGTGGAAAAAGTTATTCTGTGCAAATGGAAATCAAAAGAAAGCTGAAGTAGCAATTCTCATATCAGACAAAATAGACTTCAAAACAAAGACTATTACAAGAGACAACGAAGGACACTATACAATGATCAAGGGATCAATACAAGAATAAGATATACCAATTTAAAATATTTATGCTCCCAACATAGGAGCACCTGAATACATAAGGTGAATACTAACAGCCATAAAAGGAGAAATCGACAGTAACACAATCATAGTAGGGAACTTTAACACCCCACTTTCATCAATGGACAGATCATCCAAAATGAAAATAAATAAGGAAACACAAGCTTTAAATGATGCATTATACAAGATGGACTTAATTGATACTTACAGGACATTCCATCCAAAAACAACAGAATATATCTTCCTCTCAAGTGATCATGGAACATTCTTCAGGATAGATTGTATCTTGGGTCACAAAACAAGCCTTGGTAAATGTAAGAAAATTGAAATCATATGAAGTATCTTTTCCAACCACAACAATATGAGACTAGATATCAATTACAGGAAAAAATGTTTAAAAAACACAAACACACGGAGGCTAAACAATACACTGCTTAATAACCAAGAGATCACTGCAGAAATCAAAGAGGAAATCAATAAATACCTAGAAACAAATGACAATGAAAACACAACGACCCAAAACCTATGGGATGCAGCAAAAGCAGTTCAAAGAGGGAAGTTAATAACAATACAATCCTACCTCAAGAAACAAGAAACATTTAAAATAAATAACCTAACCTTACACCTAAAGCAATTAGAGAAAGAAGAACCAAAAAAAAAAAAAAAAAAAAACCCCAAAGTTGGCAGGGGAAAGAAATCATAAAGATCATATCAGAAATAAATGAAAAATAAATGAAGGAAACAATAGCAAAGATCAATAAAACTAAAAGCTTGTTCTTTGAGAAGATAAATAAAATTGATAAACCATTAGGCAGACTCATCAAGAGAAAAAGGGAGAATACTCAAATCAATAGAATTAGAAATGCAAAAGGAGAAGTAACAACTGACACTGCAGAAATACAAAGGATCATGAGAGATTACTACAAGCAACTATATGCCAATAAAATGGACAACCTGGAAGAAATGGAAAAATTTTTAGAAAAGCACAACCTTGTGAGACTGAACCAGGAAGAAACTGAAAATATAAACAGACCAAACACAAACAATGAAATTGAAACTGTGATTAGAAATCTTCCAACAAACAGAAGCACAGAATCAGATAGCTTCAGAGGCAAATTCTCTCAAACATTTAGAGAAGAGCTAACACCTATCCTTCTCAAACTCTTCCAAAATACAGCAGAGGGAGGAACACTCCCAAACTCATTCTATGAGGCCACCATCACCCTGATACCAAAACCAGACAAAGATGTCATCAAGACAGAATACTATAGGCCCATATCACTGATGAACATAGATGCAAAAATCCTCAACAAAATACTAGCAAACAGAATCCAGCAGCACATTAAAAGGATCATACACCATGATCAAGTAGGGTTTATCCCTGGAATGCAAGGATTCTTCAATATACATAAGTCAATCAATGTGATACACCATATTAACAAGTTGAAGAATAAAACCATATGATCACCTCAATAGATGCAGAAAAAGCTTTTGACAAAATTCAACACCCATTTATGATAAAAACGCTCCAGAAAGTAGGCATAGAGGGAACTTACCTCAACATAACAAAGGCCATATATGACAAACCCACAGCCAACATCATGCTCAATGGTGAAAAACTGAAAATATTTCCACTAAGATCAGGAACAAGACAAGGTTGTCCACTCTCACCACTTTATTCAACATTGTTTTGGAAGTTTTAGCCACAACAATCAGAGAAGTAAAAGAAATAAAAGGAATCCAAACTGGAAAAGAAGTAAGGTTGTCACTGTTTGCAGAGGACATAACATTATACATAGAGAATCCTAAAGATGTTACCAGAAATCTACTAGAGCTAATCAATGAATTTGGTAAAGTAGCAGGATACAAAAGTAATTCACAGAAATCTCTTGCATTTCTAAACAGTAATGATGAAAAATCTGAAAGAGAAATGAAGAAAACACTCCCATTTAGCATTGCAACTGAAAGAATAAAATACCTAGGAATAAACCTACCTAAGGAGACAAAAGACCTGTATGCAGAAAATTATAAGACACTGATGAAAGAAACTAAAGATGATACAAATAGATTGAGAGATATACCATGTTCTTGGATTGGAAGAATCAACATTGTGAAAATGACTCTACTACCCAAAGCAATCTACAGATTCAATGCAATCCCTATCAAACTACCACTGGCCTTTTTCACAGAGCTAGACCAAAAATTTTCACAATTTGTATGGAAACACAAAAGACGCCGAACAGCCAAAGCAATCTTGAGAAAGAAAAATGGAGCAGGAGGAATCAGGCTCCCTGACTTCAGACTATACTACAAAGCTACAGTCATCAAGACAATATGGTACTGGCACAAAAACAGAAATATACGTCAATTGAACAGGATAGAAAGCTCAGAGATAAACCCATGCACATATGGTCACCTTGTCTTTGATAAAGGAGGCAAGAATATACAATGGAGAAAAGACAGCCCTTTCAATAAGTGGTGCTGGGAAAACTGGACAGCTACATGCAAAAGAATGAAATTAGAACACTCCCTAACACCATAAACAAAAACAAACTCAAAATGGATTAAAGACCTAAGTGTAAGGCCAGACACTATAAAACTCTTAGAGGAAAACAGGGAGATCACTCTGTGACATAAATCACAACAAGATCCTTTTTGACCCACCTCTTAGAGAAATGGAAATAAAAACAAAAATAAACAAATGGAACCTATTGAAACTTAAAAGCTTTTGCACAGCAAAGGAAACCATAAATAAGCCAAAAAGACAACTTTCAGAATGGGAGAAAATATTTGCAAATGAAGCAACTGACTAAGGATTCATCTTCAAAATTTACAAGCAGCTTATGCAGCTCAATATGAAAAAAAAAAAAAAAAACCCAATCCAAAAATGGGCAGAAGATCTAAATAGACATTTCTGCAAAGAAGATATATAGATTGCCAACAAATATCAAAAATGATATTGAGCATGAAAGAATGCTCAATATCATTAATCATTAGAGAAATACAAATCAAAACTACAATGAGATATCATTTCACACCAGTCAGAATGGCCATCATCAAAAAATCTACAAATAAACGCTGGAAAGGGTGTAGAGGAAAGGGAACCCTCTTGCACTGCTGGTGGGAATGTAAATTGATACAGCCACTATGGAGAACAGTATGGAGATTCCTTAAAAATTAAAAATAGAACTACCATAAGACCCAGTAATCCCACTACTGGGCATATATCCTGAGAAAACCATAATTCAAGAAGATTCATGTACCACAATGTTCCTTGCAGCCCTATTTACAATAGCCAGGACATGGAAGCAACCTAAATGTCCATAAACAGATGAAAGGATAAGGAAGATATGGCACATATATACAGTGGAATATTACTCAGCCATAAAAAGAAATGAAATTGAGTTATTTGTCGTGAGGTGGATGGACCTAGAGTCTGTCATATAGTGTGAAGTAAGTCAGGAAGAGAAAAACAAATACCATATGCTAACACATATATATGGAACCAAAAACAAGGTTCTGAAGAAACTAGGGGCAGGACGGGAATAAAGATGCAGACCTACTAGAGAATGGACTTGAGGACATTGGGAGGGGAAGGGTAAGCTGGGACAAAGTGAGAGAGTGGCATGGACATATATACACTACCAAATATAAAACCAATAGCTAGTGGGAAGCAGCTGCATAGCACAGGGAAATCAGCTCGGTGCTTTGTGACCACCTAGAGGGGTGGGATAGGGAGGGTGGGAGGGAGGGAGGGGCAAGAGGGAAGAGATATGGAAGGGAAGATATATGTATATGTATACATATAGCTGATTCACTTTGTTATAAAGCAGAAACTAACACACCATTGTAAAGCACATATACTCCAATAAAGACGTTTAAAAAAAAAAAAGCTAAGGTTTTATCAAGAGGACTCAGGAGCCAACAAGAGGAGGCTGTCCAACTAGTGGAAGATTTAAAAATTTGAGCATCAGTTAAGGACAATAACCACAATGAATTAATCAGATCGAATACATTGAACTCTGAGATTATAAATGTAAAAAAATTAATTATGATATTCAAAGAATGAAAGGAATCAACATTTTATTTTTGTAACTAGAATAAAAAAAGAATCAGGTATTTATTCTGATTTCTAGCATATATTTTTCTTTCAAGGTAACCACATAACTGATGAGGGAGAATTTCTCTTTGAGAATGTATAGAGGCATGCAGAAAGAATGAAAGAGTTAGAATATTGCCATTTTAACTTTAATCAGTCGGAAATAGAAAAAAAAAAAAACTTCAAACAGATAGAGGGTTTAAACCTAAGCTTTACTGCTAGCATCATAGTTACTGATGAAATTTTCTTGTTGCCTAAATCAGAAGCAAGAGAGGATGTTTCATTTTAACACTTCTATTTAACAATATAATTTAGGTTCTAGCAAATGCAGTAAGGCAAAAAACAAACAAACAAACAAGAAAAGAGATATAGATGCTTTTCTCTGCTGATGACATGATTATTAATGTAAAATCCCAAAAGAATCTACAGAGAAGCTACCTGGTATAACAAGTGAATTTAGCAAGATCTCTGAATAAGTGACTACAAGATCAATATTAAATTTAAAAAAATTATATGCTAGTAACAAACAACTGAAAAATTAAATTTAAAACTACCATTTATAGTACTGTTATCAAACAGTTAATACCAAACAATAAATTTGATAATTCCTAAATTCAACTAAATTCACAAATTCAGCTAAAATTGTGTAAGATGTTTTTACTGAGCACTGTAACATATTGCTAAAAGAGATTAGTGAAGACCTAAATAAGGGATATAACATATTAATTAATTGGAAGATTCAGTTTTGTTAGGATGTCAATTCTATCCATATTGTGTCACCGCAATGCCTTTTTTGTTGTTGTTGAAATGGACAAATAGATGTGAAAATTTGTATGGAAATTTAAAAGACCTAGAATATACAAGGGTATCAAAAGAGAGAGAGAGAGAGAGAGAAGGAATGAGTTAGAGAGACAGAAAGAGAGGGACTTGCATTACATGGTTTCAAAACTCCATATACAAATACATTAATTAAGGTAATATGGAATTGGTGTAAGGAATAGAACATAGTTGAGGGTAAAAAAAATAGACCCACATATATAGTCAATCAAGCATTTTTTGACATAGATGTCAGTGCAATACAACTTGAAATGAAATATTTTCCCTAAGTTGTGCTGAACAACTGGATATCTTTATGGTCAAAAACAAACCCAATCTCATATATACAAAATTTTATCTGAAATAGACAATAGATCTAATTGTAAGTGCTAAGACTATGAAGTTTCTAGAAGAACACATGAGAGAATATTTTCATTCCCTTTATTTGGGCAAAGATTTTTTACATAGGATACCATTTACAAAATTAAAATGATAAAAAATTTATTAAAATAAAAATTACTGTTCATAAAAAGACCTTGATTAGAAAATAGATTAAACCAAGACTAGGAAAGAATGTTTGCAGTTTATACATCTGACAAAGATTTATATCTATAATATATTAGGGACTCTTACAATTTAATAAGAAAATTCAATTCTTAAAAAATGGGGAAAGTCAACAGACACATACACAAATGGTCAATAAGCACATTATCATCAGTCGTCAGATAAATTCAAAGTAAAATCACAATATATTACCACATACCCACAAAATGGCTAAATTTTTAAAAGATAAAATAAAAGAAGATTAACAAGGTCCAGTGTTGCCAAGGATATGGAGCAACCTGGACTCTCATGTATTCCTTTTAGGAATGCATAGTGTGGTTCCACCTTGGAAAACTCCATGGCAGTTTCTTAGAAAGTTAAATATACAATTTACCATAGGATCCCAACATTCCACTCCTGAGTATGTAGCCAAGAAACATGAAATTATATATTCACAATTATCCTATACAAATGTTCATAGATTTTCTACAGCAGACAATATTTGAAAACAACCTATGTATTCACCAACTGAAGGAGCAATGAATATATCTGTAATGTTAAATTAATGAAACAAGGAGGCCATTAGACTGAGGTGACTCTAATGCTATGGAAGCCTCTGAAAGCAAACCTAATCTAAGCCTGTAAATGTCTCAAGGTTACAAAATCAAAATGCTAAGAACAACCAATCAGAGTCAAGTAGGCTTTAAACTATAGCCAATTATATACTTTCCTTTCTTTGCTTCTGTACTTTTTCTATATATCTTTCCACTAGCTCCTTACTAGGGAGTACTCCTAAATACTTCTGGTTTGGCATGGCTGATTCCAACTGATTTTTACTCAAATAAACTCTTAAAATTTGAATATGCTTCAGTTTATCTTCTAACAGTAATATATCCATACTATAGAATATATCTGTGCAATAAAAAAACAGATTTATGATACATATAACAACATAGATGAAACTTCAAAACATTATGCTGAACAAATGAAATGAGGCTTAAAAGAGAACATGTTTGATTTTGTTTATTTGAAATTCTAGAACATTTATGAAGCTTATTTTCAGTCATAAAATTTTTAACATTGCCTTTTTCTAGGTGATGAGATGGGAATGAAAAGCTTATATATTGATTATGGTTTCAGTTCTATGGGTATAAACAGTTGTCAAAACACATTACACTGTTAAGATCTTTGCACTTCACTATATGTAAATTAAAACTCAGTAAGAAGACTGAAATCAATAACAACAGCTTTTTCTTTGCTTAGAAAACTGGAAAAAATAAAAAACGCAAACCCCTGAAAAATAATGGATCTAGCATTGATCCTCAGTGACAATATTACAAAAAAAGACTCAATTGCCTATTAAGAAACTCTTTTTGCGAAAAAACAAACAAAACCCAAAACAGCATCAATGAAGTTCTTTTGCCAAAACATAAACCTTTATATAATCTAATTTCTATATCTAGCTAGCAGATTACAGGAAATACACTGTTTAGAAAATCATGTTAAACCACAAGAATGCAAAAAAGCAATATCCAAAATATGGCGGTATTCTGGAGGACAAGCAATCTGTTTTCCACAAGTAAATTTTGAAGATATAAATGAGGGTTTGTGGAATCTACAGATTAAAAGATATTTAGGAGACCTTTAAAGTGAATGCCATATATAAACATTTTTGGGTCCTGGAAATTTTGGGGGTCTTACATAGTAAATATGTATTACATAGATAAATAGACCATATAGATAGATAGAATTATAAATCTTTATTTATATATAAGCATTAATATTGAGATTATTTATTAATTTATAATCTATATCAAAATATAATTTAGTGAGACAGCAATAGAAATTTGACCATTAGATATTTCATTATAGTAAGAAATATTTGTCATTTTTATACTATAATGGAATCATGGCTACATTAGAAAATACGTGCTTAATTTTGGAGACAATACTATATATTTATACTATTTGTATCAATATTTATACATGATTTATATATATTTATAATAATGCCTGAGACTCTTTTAAAACTAATTCAACAGGAGAAATAGGGAAAAGGGAGTTATAAATGAAATGAGATTTTCCATGAGTTAGATTGAGTGAAACTAGATGATAGATATTTGAGAATTCCTAATACAGTTCTCTCTACTTTTGAATACGTGAAATTTCCATAAGTAGCTTAAAAAGCCATCATAATGTAACAAACAATGACACTTGCAGTAATTATACCCAAGTAGTTCACAGAGTTTCTTTGAAACTTTTTAAAGATGGCAACAGTCCAAAGTACAATACAAGCAGGTTAAAGCAAGTTTATGGTGGCAAAATATTCTATTCTAGATACAAATGTCTCTGATGATCAGTATGAATAAAAACCTGTTTTTGCATGTATAGAATAATAGATATTCTTTGAAAAATTTTATTTACATATGTGGATGACTTTCTATAACCTAGGTATCGACAAACATCATCAATAATCAAAGGCCTAATGTTAATGATAAGGATGTCACACAGACCTAACTTTTTCCTTCATTAGCTAATAATTGCCTTAATACAGAATAGTAATGTGATTCCTTAGATATTTTCATACAAGCTTCTATTTATTTTTCTTCCAATTTAATGACACACTATTTCTGCTGATTGCCATTATCTTCCTTGCCTGAATCTTTTATAATTTCCAGTATGCAAAACTAGTCTGCAAAAGCAAAATTTCAACCTTAGTTGAAATGCTAGTTGAATGTCAGAGATATTGTCAAAATGAGGTACAAATCAAGTAAAACAAATTCAATATCAATTCAATTCAACAAATTCAAATATCTCTGACATTCAACTAGCAAACCTATACATACATTTAGTTAAAGCTAAACTTAGCTTTAGTTTAAAGCTAAACTAGTTTCATTTATTTTTATTTTCATTATTTTCATTACTGATACCATCACTTTAGTTTAAAGCTGCATATGCTTACAAACTGTTTAAGAAGCAGTGATATCCCTACATCCTTGTCACCATTTTTGTGCCTTTGTTGCATTAGGTCTAATATCCAAGTTAACTTCTTTCTGCCTTTCTGCCTAGAAAAATCTCCCAAGATCTAGTTTAAGTACAGACTTATCTGTGAAATCTTGATTATCCTTATCCATGACATTTTCCCTCCTAGGAATTCATTATCAGCATGAACCCTGCTATCAAATAGTTTAAAATCCCTCAATAATTCAAAGAAAGAAAACTTCAAAAAATGACTAATGACATGATCCAGGGCTAAGTGAGTGATATAAACCATAAGTGCCTGTCTGAGGCAAGAGAAATCACCAAGGACTGGCACAAGATTTGTGTTTATTGAAAAATGGCAACATGTCTGCAAAGAGGAAGGCTCCAGATTTTAGGGATAATATCAGGAAATAATAATCTGGAAATAGATATAAATGTGAGAAAAAATCCATTACTCATCTGTAGACAATTTCTGAGAAATGTACATGAGCACATAGTATATTAAATAAATTTCATGAAACTAAATTATTTTCCCCAAATCACCAGGATCCCTAAGATTTATCCCAATACAATTTCAAAGAGATACCACTCCATGATTTAAATAAAATTAGATGCAATTTAAATCACTGTAACTTGCAACAGGAGACGTCCTTTTAATGGCAGAAATTTTGGTTGCATTAAATGAATAATGCAAACAGAGCTAGATAGTGAAAATATATCTGGGTATTCCTAGCATCCTTCAAAAGAGAAATAATCTGACTCTGCATGATCTATCCCAGGTATTCAGACAGGAAATTCTCTAGAGGGGAGAAGGGAAATTCATTTCAGTACTACAGCATGATAGAAATATTTCTTAAAGAACATTAAATTCCCTTTGTTCCAATTCAGTACACTCCAGATAACAGTCTGATCTATCATTTGTTTTTCTGAGTAGATATATTAAACCCCATTATGACAGTTTCTCATGATTGTATATTAACACCTAGGATACATATACCCTCATAGCATTCTGAAAAATTGACTTAACTATAACAATTTTTACCATAAATGAACTATTTAAAGTAATCCAAACCCAAAATATATATATTATTGAATAATCAGAATGAGTCTAAAAGGAAAACTTTTCATCAATGGTTTTAGTATTAACTTTTGATAATTAATGTAAAACTGAAAATTAATTATTAAAAAATAGAGGATAGTTTTAAGTACGTTACAGGTTTTAATTTTTTAAAATTATTTATAATAGTGTGTTAACCTTGGTCCTCTTTAGTCAGCTATATGATCATATGTATTAGTGTTAAAGATGAACACGGTTGAAAATAAAATAGGAGTTTTGAAAGCTAGTTTTTGAATAATTATACTTAAAAGGAACTAATTAACTGTAATTCATAAATTGCCTCTATGAAATGAAAAAAGTGAAAAACAATTTTTAATAGACCTTAGGGTCTATACCTCATCAATAATCTTCTAACAAAGGAACAAGCTTAACTATAGTTATTGTTAAATTTTCAAAATAAACATCACCTAAATTAAATACCCCAAATCTTACTTTCTGTAAAAGATGTAGTCTGATAAAATTATCCATTTGTCATATTATCTGAGTAATTTCAAATATATTCATAAACACTGAAATTCATATTTGGGTAAGGAAAGTGACTTGGCAGTCAGTTAGGATAATGACTGTTAGTTTTCTCATTCCTTCAGATTTTATTTTCATATTCAGATCAATTCTCAAGAATGAAGAAAAGTTATATAGATGGCAAATTAACATTGCTCATAATTTTGCTCTCCTCTATTTTTCATCACTTGGTTTATTTGCATGAAAACAGGGCCTCTGATTCTTAAGAACTCATTTACTGTCTCAGCACACAAAGTCACAAGCTCCTCATTAAGAAGTATGATCATACAACAATAGAAGGCAAAGGTGAATAGGACCCCAGAGATAATACAAGCTACTCTTTACATAGATGAAGACAGTAAACTTCTAGAAAATATAAGATAATACAATATAACTTTGTATTTTTAACAAAGGCAGAATTCTGCTCAACTCTTCCTGAATTCCAAAAAATTATTTGTATTACATTACCAAACTGTGTCACCAAGGTATTTAAATGACTTACTTTTAGATCTCAGGATAAAAAATATCTTCTTTTGGTCATGAGGCTTATTGATGATGATTTTATGTTTTGAATGTTATTCATTTTCTTTTGGTATTATTTTGACAAACCATACAACGGATAATAGTTTTACTTAAGGGATGGTTAGTCTGTGCTAGTCTCTTCCTATTTTGATAATCCCCTTTAATGCAAAATGGAAAAAAACTGTAAAGAAATTTATGAGCAGCTTTGTTTCTAGGTATGGAGTTTTGGAAAATTTCATAAGGAATATGAATAACACAATAATTGCTTATCCAATTTTAAATATTATAAGTGGATTTTATTTTGTATTAATAGACTTTGTTTTTTAGATAAGGCTTAGGTTTTCAAAAAAATGAGAAGAAAGTACAAAGAGTTCCCATATATCCCCTTTCCCTGTTCCCACCCTTTCACCTCAAATTGTGTGGTGACACAATTTCCCCTATTATTTACATCTTCCATTCCTGTGGTGCATTTGTTACAAATGATAAACCAATACTGATACATTATTACTAACTAAAGACCATAACTTATATTAGGGTCCATTCTTTGCACAGCTTCATAGGTTTTGACTAATGCCTAATGCCATGTATCTTCCATAAGAGTATCGTACTATTAAAGGAATAGTTCCATGGCTCTAAATATCCCCTGTGCGCCACCTATTCATCCTCTCCCCACCTACCTTTCCTACACCATGAAGCCCTAGAAACCACTGATTTTATTTTTTTTACTGTCTATATCATTTTGCCTTCTCCATAATGTCATATAGTTGGAATCATACGGAATGTAGCCTTTTCACTTAGTAATATACATTTATAGGTAAAGTGTTATAATGTAGCAAAATAATTAGAAATATTTTATAAGAAAAGAAAGCATATAAAACTAAAGTATTAATAATATTAGATAGTCATGTTAGTTCATTGGACTCTGCCTTGTGCAACAATTAGGAGAAAGTAAAAATAATGCCAAAGAACTGTATGAGATGCAAAAGGAATGGTGAGGTAAAAAAAATGAGTTAATGTGTAGAAAGTCTATTTAAACATAATCCACATAAAATAACATTAATAATTTATGAAGTATTGAGTTTAAAAAATTCAATAAAACACTGGAAAAGATAGCAAGTCAACAGAAGATAATAAAATAAAATATTTTAGAGTCTGTTGTTGAGGAAGGGAATTATGGTATTAATTTAATTTAGACTTAATTTAGACTTTAAGAATGCAGCATAAAAATTTAAGCTCACCCACTAAAAATTATTTTTTTATAAAAGTATCTTCCAAACTAGTACATAGGAAAAGGAATAAGAAAAATAGATATTAAAAAAGCAAAAAAAAATCCAAAAGAGAGAGAAGGAAAGATTGAAAATATAAAACACAGAGAAAATTCAAGAGATACATCTAAAATAAATATAGAATACAGAGAGATTTAATAAACATATTAAAGTACCCAAAAGAAAGGTAGAGTATCTATGCTCACATCAGAAAAAAATAGACTTTCAAAAGTGGATTGTTTCACTCCAAATGAAAAATTTCCAATTCTTTAAGAAGATACAACAATCATGGATTTCATTAATTTAATGAAGTAGTCTCTAAATAAAGCAAACTGTTGATAGAACTACAGAGACATAACAGATCTATATAGGTTGTACATATAGAATCAGCATGTAATACAGAATTAACAAAAATAAAAAGGGTCATATTGCCATATTAGTATAAAAAAGCTATGTTAAAAGTTTTAAAATTTAGAAATGGGCAAATTCTTGGCAATAAAGTTTTCTGATATTGACTAAAGAAATAGAATGATTAAATAGTCCTCTTATCCATTAAATAAATTTAATTATCACTTAAATTTTTTTAAGAGAAGACATGACCAGGCTAATATAATTTTACAGAAAACTTGTCCATACTTTTTAAGAGCATATTATTCCTATTTTGTAAAATATCTGCCAAATAATAGAAAAAGAGGAAATACTCCTCAACTAATTCTACATGTTCAGCATTACCTATATACCAGTGCATTACAAACACATAGTAAATGTTTACTAAATATGTTTACTGCCTCCTTACAAATCAGACAACGGCATATAACTGCTACAGGAATGGATCTTCCTACTTCCCAGTCACACCTCCACCATTTTAGGCAACAAGACCACAAATGTGTGTGCATTTCAAAACATAGACAACTAGGGCCCTTATTGTATTGCTGGACGGTTCAGTTAACTTCCTGTCTACATTTGATCCAGGGAGGAGAGCCATTTAAATAGAACAAACCTTACCAACAACCTAACTGTTTCAGACCTTCCTTCCTATTTATTTCTGCTATTATTTCTGGTCAGAAAAAAACAAACACCTTTTTAGCCCCTCTCCCTCTCTCTCCCCTCATATAAATTTTAATTTCTTTTTTTTTAACCTATCTTACATTTTAAGACAAATTTCCTTCATGAAGCCTAATCTAAGTACCCTAACCACAAAGGTTGGACCACGTTCCCATTCTATCCTCCTGAAAGTCTATCACAGCACTTACCATACTGTATTAAAAAAATGCTCTTTTCTCTTTCTCTTTCTCATTCTCTCTTTCTCCTTCTCTCCTCTTCCTTCTCTCTTTCTCTTTCTTTCTCTACCTAGGTAGGGAGCTCCTAAAAGGACAGACTGTAATTCTTCTTTTTTTCCACAGCACTTAGCCCAACGCCTCTGTTAAACTGAAATAAAATGAACTAGCAAACAACAGCTTTAGAGGTTTTATAATATGCTTTTAAATCATGTTTTACATTTTTTCTAGTCTAAATAATCTGACCAAAAAACATAACCTATTAGGTAGATTTTCAACCTCATCTTGTCCTATTGGTTGCAATAGCTATAGAAAACATACAGTTAAGCAGGCAGTAGAGAAGTCAAGAGAAGTGTTAGTTTTTAACTTTGCAAATGCACACTATGTAACTCTGCCATTGCACACTATGTAACTCTGCCCAAGCAATGATATTTTGATTCACTTTATTCCTTCAATACACTGCCACTTTCCAAACTGTAGCCAAGAGTACAATATAAATATGCTCAAATGAAGTATATTCAGCTTTTTTTCAACTCCCTTAAAAATTTATTTAATAAAAGTTTCTATTTTTTCAAAATGAAGATATATATGTATGTATGTATATAGAAAGATATATTCATATATATCCATGCATGAACAAGCTTAAAGTAAACTTAAAAGTAAAATTAGAAGAAATAATCTTCTATCACACGTGATATATTCTACATTCAGTTTTGGAAGTCAGATTGCATTCTGAATGATTTTGATAGCATCTAGACGTGGTTATCCTTAATAAAATCTTATAGTGATGATATAGAAAGATAAAAGCAATAAATATTAAATCAGACATTAGACTGAATTTGTTGAATTTTTCTCTGAAAACTGAGTGTTGACAATAAATGATAAACTTTGTTTTTGTTTTAAACATACCATCCAAATCTTTAAAAATTGAGGCTGTAAAATATTTTTAAATTATACAAATAACATGGTAAAATAGAAGCTATAAACTAAATTATCAATACTATTGTCTTTATATAATTTAGAAAAATTTTAATAATATGTAATATACACTCACTAGCTGTATGAATTTGGGAAAATCACTTGACCTGCCTGGGTTGACTTCCCTGTTTAATAGTAACATTAATTAAGAAATAGCATTGTTATAAAGATCTAATTGAATTAGAACAGTTGCAAGGATATACTAAGGGCTTGTAATTATTTTTGACATTAACAATAGTCTTGTAATGTTTATGTAACACATACATAAATACACACACACAAGGAATTTGCTTATTTGCAATTAAGCAAAACAAAACTTAACCAGTCACAGAAAATTACCATTGAACTTATAGTTTACTTTCTTCACTAAATTTTCACCATAAAAATATTTCTATTGAGTTCTATAAAAAAAAATCTGATCATACTACATATTCTCTTCTGTAATGTAATTTAATTTTGTATTGCCACTTCAATGAGTAAGTTTCTGCATCAGTATTTTAATGATCACATAGTATTCTATTCTCATATGTATTGTAATATAACTACTGTATATGTATAATTCCAACAGGGATTTTTATTAATTTTTGTTTTTCCTTGTTAAAATATTCCTTGAATAAAATTCTTAGACATAATAGTTTGCATATTTCCATTCTAAAATATAACCAACATGATAGATAAGAAAGGATTCCCTCTTGTCTTAAATCCATAGGTCTTTTATTAATGAGTTTTTAAAAATTTCAACTTTTGTTTATCAAGTAAATCTGTTATCTTATTTAAAATCTACAGCAACTTTAAAATCTATATCTCATGCCATTGTTCTATAGCTCTTCACATATGAATCCAATACTAATTTTAGATGCTACTCACTCAGATAAAGTCATCTAGATCACTAGTTAAATATATGGATTTCAAGACCTATCCCTTGGAATTTCTAATTCAGTTGGTCTCCACAGAATCTGAAAAATTTGCATTTTTAATATGCTCTCCGGGTAATTTATTTTTCCTTCACATAAGTGTGTCAAATATTGCATAATCTCTGTTCTAACACTGGTATTCTTACTCAATATATTTCTGCAAAATATATAAAAGTTTTAATGAAGGTAATTTTGCAAATATTTTATATAAATACTTAAGGTCATGTACTATAAAATTGCCTCATAAGGGCTTTCAGTTGCTTCCAGTTACCATGTTCATTCATTATTTATATTTTTTACTTCTTAAACATTTTTTTCACTTTAAAAAAATTTTATTCACATTACTGTGGTTAGTATTACATGGCAGTCCTTCACTTTATATATGAAATATAAATGGTAAAATGGAAAAAGGTTTTAGCCAAAAGATTTTCTTGCCCCAGATTTGGGACACACTGAAAATTATGAGAAATAGTAGATGTTATAATAAAATTGATTGTGTGTTTGTAGCTATGGTTTATTCAAAAGTTAATCATGGAGGAAAAGAGATGATAAAGTTTTTCAATGAGAGTAATATTTTCATCAACATATTATGAAATTTTAGGCTTTCAGGACTACAGAAAAAAGTATCAGTGATGGTATAATTCAATACTTCCTAAGGCACAACTAACCAGTGCAGAGTATCTATGTGTAGCAAGTTTGCATACACTTCCGGTTTAAAAAATACACAAACACACACATACATATATATATGTATATATATACACACACACACACACATATATATTCACTCTTTATAGCTACCTTCACCTTGGAAAAAGGTATATATTACCTCTGAAATTGTCTTAAAATACCTTCATTTTTTCAAAAATATCACTGTAAATTTTCCATACCCCATCATTATGCTGTTACGAATGACATCACAAATGAAGACTTTGTAAGTGAATTAAATGCTTTGCTCATAAAGCTTCCTGTAAAATTAATCATTGAAACAGTGTTGGAGACTTTTTTCTTATTACTACAATTTCCCTCAATGTAATTAAAATATACTCCAGAGACCCCAGCTGGCAGGATAGAGCATAACAAAGCAGGGAATCTAGCCAAAAGTATATCTTCTAGAAATTCTCAGAATGTGTTACATTAAAAACAGGATGTGTTTTAACAATGTTCAATGACTTCCACAAGGAAACTTCCCAAGTTAACGACAGAGTTGGGTAAAGAATGCTATTCTCTACTCCTTCCTTTTTAAAAAAATGCCTCAATTTATTATTTTTTAATTTCTACAACTATTTCAAGGTGATGGAGTACAATAAATAAAAAATACTTTCAATGCATTTTCTGAAAATCAGTGAGGTCAGCAAAATATTATTTCAGGGAAATTAAATATATGAGTATTTTGTATACCTATTTTTGTTATCATTATGAGTCCTAGGTTAAAAGGACTGAGACCAATAGCCTATCATTGTCTAAATATTTCCTAAAAGAACTATTTTTCAATTTCTGAAAATATAACCAGATACACCCCCAGATTTACATATGTAAAATAATATTTCCTTAGGGAAATTCTCTGGTATATTTCCCCTCTCATCCTTTTTGCTTCTATTAAGAAAAACATTTCCCCGCTGCATTCTATAGAACTTTTTTTTCTTAGTTTTTTTACTCCAAAGTAGATTTCAATCTATTAGAATTTTTCCCCTTGGAATCCATTTTTTTTAATCTTTATTGGAGTACAACTGTTTGCATTGTTGTGTTAATTTCTGCTGTATAACAAAGTTAATTTCTGCTGTATAACAAAGTGAATCAGCTATATGTATACATATATCTCCATATACCCTCCCTCTTGCATCTCCCTCTAACTCTCCCTATCCCACCCCTCTAGGTGGTCAAAATGCACCAAGCTGATCTCCCTATGCTATGCACCTGTTTCCCACTAGCTACCTATTTTACAGTTGGTAGTGTATATATGTCAATGCCACTCTCTCACTTCATCCTAGCTTACCTTTCCCCCTCCCTGTGTCCTCAAGTCCATTCTCTACATGCGTGTCTTTATTCCTGTCCTGCCCCTGGGTTCTTCAGAACCATTTCTTGTTTTTAGATACTATATATATTAGTATACAGTATTTGTTTTTCTCTTTCTGACATACTTCACTCTGTATGACAGACTCTAGGTCCATCCAACTCACTACAAATAACTCAATTTCTTTTCTTTTTATGGCTAAATAATATTCCTTTGTACATATCTGCCACATCTTCTTTATCCATTCATCTGTAGATGGGCACGTAGGTTGCTTCCATGTCCTGGCTATTGTAAATGGTGCTGCAAAGAACATTGTGGTACATGACTCTTTGAATTATGGTTTTTTTCAGGGTATATGCCCAGTAGCAGGATTGCTGGGACATATGGTAGTTCTATTTTTAGTTTTTACAGGAACCTTCATACTCTTCTCCATAGTGGCTGTATCAATTTACACTCCCACTAACAGTGCAAGAGGATTCCCTTTTCTCCACAACCTCTCCAGCATTTATTCTTTGTAGATTTTTTGATGATGGCCATTCTGACTGCTGTGAGGTGATACTTCATTGTAGTTTTGATTTGCATTTCTCTAATGATTCGTGATGTTGAGCATCCTTTCATGTGTTTGTTGGCAATCTGTATATCTTCTTTGGAGAAACGTATATTTAGGTCTTCTGCCCATTTTTGGATTGGGTTGTTTGTTTTTTTGATATTAGGCTGCATGAGCTGCTTGTATACTTTGGAGATTAATCCTTTGTCAGTTGCTTCCTTTGCAAAAATTTTCTCCCATTCTGAGGGGTTTTTTCTTCCTATTTATGGTTTCCTTTGCTTTACAAAAGATTTGAAGTTTCATTAGGTCCCATTTGTTTATTTTTGTTTTTATTTCCATTTCTCTAGGAGGTGGGACAAATAGGATCTGGCTGTGATTTATGTCATAGAGTGTTCTGCCTATGTTTTCCCATAAGAGTTTTATAGTGTCTGGCCTTACCTTTAGGTCTTTAATCCATTTTGAGTTTATTTTTGTGTGTGGTTTTAGGGAGTGTTCTATTTTCATTATTTTACATGTACCTGTCCAGTTTTCCCTGCACCACTTATTGAAGAGGCTATCTTTTCTCCATTGTATACTCTTGCCTCCTTTATCAAAGATAAGGTGACCATATGTGCATGAGTTTATCTCTGGGCTTTCTTTCCTGTTCCATTGATCTATACTTCTGTTTTTGTGCCAGTACCATACTGTCTTGATTACTGTAGCTTTGTAGTATAATCTGAAGTCAGGGAGCCTGATTTCTCCAGCTCCGTTTTTCTTTCTCAAGATTGCTTTGGCTATTTCGGGTCTTTTGTATTTCCACAAAAATTGTGAAATTTTCTGTTCTAGATCTGTGAAAAATGCCATTGGTACTTTGATAGGGATTGCATTGAATCTGTAGATTGCTTTGGCAAGCAAAGTCATTTTCACAATGTTGATCCTTCCAATCCAAAAACATGGTATATGTCTCCATCTGTTTGTGTCATCTTTAATTTCTTTCATCAGTGTCTCAGAGTTTTCTGCACACCAGTCTTTTGTCTCCTTAGATAGGTTTATTCCTAGGTACTTTATTCTTTTTGTTGCAGTGGTAAATGGGAGTGTTTCCTTAATTTCTCTTTCAGATTTTTCAGCAGTAATGTATAGGAATGCAAGAGATTTCTGTGCATTAACTTTCTATCCTGCTACTTTACCAAATGCATTGATTAGCTCTAGTAGTGTTCTGGTAGCATCTTTAGGATTCTCTATGTATGGTATCATGTCATCTGCAAACAATGACAGTTTTACTTCTTCTTTTCCATTTTGGATTCCTTTTATTTCTTTTCTTCTCGGATTACTGGGGCTCAGACTTCCAAAACTATGTTGTATAACAGTGGTGAGAGTGGGCACCCTGTCTTGTTCCTGATCTTAGAGGAAATGGTTTCAGTTTTTCATCAAGAATGATGTCGGCTGTGGGTTTGTCTTATATGGCCTTTATTATGGTGCAGTAAGTTCCCTCTATGCCTACGTTGTGGAGAGTTTTTATCATAAATGGGTATTGAATTTTGTTGAAAGATTTTTCTGCACCTACTGAGACTATTGTATGGTTTTTATCCTTCAGTTGGTTAATATGGTGAATCACACAGATTGATTTGCATATATTGAAGAATCCTTGCATTCCTTGTATAAACCCCACTTGATCATGGTGTATGATCCTTTTAATGTGCTGCTGGATTCTGTTTGCTACTATTTTGTTGAGGATTTTTGCACCTATATTCAACAGTGATACTGGCTTGTACTTTTCTTTTTTTTGTGACATCTTTGTCTGGTTTTGATATCAGGGTGATGGTGGGTGCACAGAATGAGTTTGGGAGTGTTCCTTCCTCTGCTATATTTTGGAAGAATTTGAGAAGGATAGGTATTAGCTCTTCTCTAAATGTTTGATAGAATTCACCTGTGAATCCGTCTGGTACTGGGCCTTTTTTTCGGGAAGATTTCTAAACACAGTTGCAATTTCAGTGTTTGTGATTTGTCTGTTTATATTTTCTATTTCATCCTGGTTCAATCTCAGAAGGGTGTGCTTTCCTAGAAACTTGTCCATTTCTTCCAGGTTGTCTATTTTAGTGGCATATAGTTGCCTTGTCGTAATCTCTCATGATCATTTGTATGTCTGCAATGGCAGTTGTTACCGCTCCTTTTTCATTTCTAATTCTATTGATTTGAGTGTTCTCCCTTTTTTTCTTGATGAGTCTGGCTAATGGTTTATCAATTTTGCTTATCTTCTTAAAACCAGCTTTTAGTTTTATTGATCTTTGCTATCGTTTGCTTCATTTTTTTTCTTTGATTTCTGATCTGATCATTATGATTACTTTCCTTCTGCTAACTTTGAGGGTTTTTTTGTTCTTCTCTCTTTAATTGCTTTAAGTGTAATGTTAGGTTGTTTATTTGAGATGTTTCTTGATTCTTGACGTAGGATGGTATTGCTATAAACTTCCCTCTTTGAACTGCTTTTGCTGCATCCCATAGGTTTTGGAGCGTCATGTTTTCATTGTTACTTGTTTCCAGGTATTTTTTTGATTTCCTCTTTGATTTCTTCAGTGATCTCTTGGTTATTAAGTAGTGTATTGTTTAGCCTCCATGTGTTTGTATTTTTTACAGATTGTTTCCTATAATTTCACCTAGTCTCATACCGTTTTGTTTGGAAGAGATACTTGATATGATTTCAGTTTCATAAAATTACCAAGGCTTGACTTGTGACACAAGATATGATCTATCCTGGAGAATGTTCCATGAGCACTTGAGAAGAAAGTGTATTCTGTTGTTTTCAGATGGAATACCCTACAAATATCAATTAAGTCCATCTTGTTTAATGTGTCATTTAAAGCTTGTGTTTATTTTCATTTTTGTTGATTTATCTATCGGTGGGTTATCAATGTTTGTGTTACTGTTGATTTCCCCTTTTATGACTGTTACCATCTGCCTTATGTATTGCACTGCTCCTATGTTGGGTGCATAAATATTTACAATTGTTCTATCTTCTCCTTGGATTGATCCCTTGATCACTATGTAGTGTCCTTCTTGGTCTCTTGTAATAATCTTTATTTTAAAGTGTATTTTGTCTGATATGAGAATTGCAACTCCAGCTTTCTTTTGATTTCCATTTGCATGGAATATCTTTTTCCATGCCTCACCATCAGTCTGTATGTGTCCCTACATCTGAAGTGGGTCTCTTATAGACAGCATATATATGGGTCTTCTTTTTGTATCCATTCAGCCAGTCTATGTCTTTTGGTTAGAGCATTTAATCCATTTATATTCAAGGTAATTATCAATATGTATGTTCCTATTACCATTTTCTTAATTGTTTTCAGTTTGTTTTTGTAGGTCTTTTCCTTCTCTTGTTTTTCCTGCCTAGAGAAGTTCCTTTAGCATTTGTTGTAAAGCTGGTTTGCTGGTGCTGAATTCTCTTAGGTTCTGCTTGTCTGTAAAGTTTTTTAAAATTTCTCCATCAAATCTGAATGAGATCCTTGCTGGGTAGAGTAATCTTGGTTGTAGGTTTTTCCCTTTCATCAGTTTAAATATGTCCTGCCACTCCTTTCTGGCTTGCAGACTTTCTGCTGAAAGGTCAGCTGTTAATCTTATGGGGATTCCCTTGTATGTTATTTTTTGCTCTTCCCTTCCTGCTTTTAATATTTTTTCTTTATATTTAATTTTTGATAGTTTGATTAATATGTGTCTTGGCCTGTTTCTCCTTGGGTTTACCCTGTATGGGACTCTCTGTGCTTCCTAGATTTGGGTGACTATTTCCTTTCCCATATTAGGGAAGTTTTCAACTATAATCTCTTCAAATCTTTTCTCAGTCCCTTTCTTTTTCTCTTCTTCTGGGACCCCTATAATTCAAATGGTCGTGCATTTAGTGTTGTCTCAGAGGTCTCTGAGACTGTCCTCCATTCTTTTCATTTTTTTTTCTTAATTCTGCTCTGCAGTAGTTATTTCCACTATTTTATCTTCCAGGTCACTTACCTGTTCTTCTGTTTCAGTTATTCTGCTATTGATTCCTTCCAGAGAATTTTAAATTTCATTTATTGTGTTGTTCATCACTGTTTGTTTGCTCTTTAGTTCTTCTAGGTCCATGTTAAACGTTTCTTGTATTTTCTCCCTTCTATTTTCTAGATTTTGGATCATCTTTACTATCATTATTCTGAATTCTTTTCCAGGTAGACTGCCTATTTCCTCTTCATTTTTTTGGTGTGGTTGGCTTTTACCTTGCTAATTCTTCTGCTGATTATTTCTCTGTCTTTTCATTTCACTTAACTTACTGTGTTTGCAGTCTCCTTTTTGCTGGGTTAGGTTCATAGTTCCCGTTGTTTTTTGTGTCTGCCCCCAGTGGGTAAGGTTGGTTCAGTGGTTTGTGTAGGCTTCCTGGTAGAGGTGACTGGTGCCTGCCTTCTGGTGTATGAAGATGGATCTTGTCTTTCTGGTGGGCAGGATCGTATCCAGTGGTGTATATTTTGGTGTGTCTGTAAACTTAGTATGGTTTTACTCAGCCCCTCTGCTAATGGGTGGGGTTGTGCTCCTGTCTTGCTAATTGTTTGGCATGGGATGTCCAGCACTGGAGCTTCCTGGTGGTTGAGTGGAGCTGGGTCTTAGCGTTGAGCCATAGATCTCTGCGAGAGTTCTCACCAATTGATATTACTTGGGACAGGGAGGTCTCTTGTGGTCTAACGTCCTAAACTCAGCTCTCCCACCTCAGAGGCTCAGGCCTGACACCCGGCCAGAGCACCAAGACCCTGTCAGCCACACAGCTCAGAAGAAAAGGAAGGCAAAAAAGAAATAAATTAAAAAAAACAAAATAAAATAAGGTTATTAAAATAAAAAATACATTATTAAAATAAAAATATATATAATTAAAAAACAAGAGACCAAACCAATAAAGAAATCCACCAATGATAACAAGTGCTAAAAACTAAACGAAGATAAACCTATAAATCAGAACCTAGTCAGTCACATACAGCAAACCCCAAATCTACACTTGCTCCTCAATTTTGGGATAATTCATTGTCTATTCAGGTATTCCACAGATGCAGGTCATGGTTTGTGTATGCTTCCCGGTAGAGTGAATACATACATCAACAATACATCAAGTTGATTGTGGAGATTCAATCTGCTGCTCCTGAGGCTGCTGGAAGAAGTTTCCCTTTCTCTTCTTTGTTCACACAGCTCTTGGTGTTCAGCTTTGGATTTGGCCCTGCGTCTCCATGCAGTTTGCCCTCTGGTATCTGTTCTTCACCCAGACGGAGTGGTTAATGGAGCCATTGATTAGGGGGCTCTGGCTCACTCATGCCAGGGTGAGGGATGTGTAGTGAATGCCGGGCAAGCCTGTGGTGGCAGAGGGCAGCATGACGTTGCAACAGCCTGAGGCATGCTGTGTGTTCTCCTGGGAAAGTTGACCCTGGCTGTGGTGGGCTGCACAGGCTCCCAGGACAGGAGATGTGGATAGTGACCTGCGCTTGCCCACAGGCTTCTTGGTGGCTGCAGCATCAACGTTAGCATTTCATGCTGGTCTCTGGTTTTCACCCTGATAGCCGCAGCTCACGCCCATCTCTGAAGCTTGTTTAGTCGGTACTCTGAATCTCCTCTCTTCACACACCCTGAAACAATGGTCTCTTGCCTCTTAGGCAGTTCCAGACTTATTTCCCAGCCTCCCTCCTGGCTAGCTGTGGCACACTAGCCCCCTTCAGGCTGTGTTCACGCAGCCAACCCCAGTCCTCTCCCTGGGATCTGATCTTCGAAGCCCGAGCCTCAGCTCCCAGCCCTCACACACCCCAGTGGGTGAGCGGACAAGCCTCTCAGGCTGGTGAGTGCTGGTTGACACCAATCCTCTGTGAGGGAATCTCTTTACTTTGCCCTCTGCACCCCTGTTGCTGCACTCTCCTCCGTGGCTCCAAAGCTTCCCACCACCCACCCAAACCCCGTCTCCACCAGTGAAGTGGCTTCCTAGTGTGTGGAAACCTTTCCTCCTTCACAGCTCCCTCCCAGAGGTGCAGGTCTGTCCCTATTCTTTTGTCTCTGTCTTTTCTTTTTTCTTCTGCCCTACCCAGGTACATGGGGAGTTTCTTGCCTTTTGGGAAGTCTGAGGTCTTCTGCCAGCATTCAGCAGGTGTTCTGTAGGAGTTGTTCCATATGTAGATGCATTTTTGATATATTTGTGGGGAGGAAGTTGATCTCCATGTCTTACTCCTCCACCATCTTGAAGGTCCAAGCCGAAATCCATTCTTATATCATTTAGTTTCTTATGTATACCTGCTTTGGTTTTGTTTAGTTTTTGTTTGTTTTCCATGGTGTCTTACTTATTCCTATGATTTCTCTTTCAAGTTTTGGGGAGGCAGCATATTGATGTCAATTTTTTTTTAAACTGTATTCAGATTTTTATTAAAATCATTTTAAAATTTATGCTTTTCCTCTGAATTATGAAATTTTATTTCTTTTTGTCCTCTTTCAGAGTGCATTTTCTCAGGACCCATGCGCCTCTCATTTTATTTAGCATCAAATGAGAAGTGATATCCAAGCCTGATATTTCCTAGTGAACACATTGTATAATATGGCCTTACTTCATTTAATTTTTCCTTCAGGGTTCAACTACCTAGAGCTGAATGCACTCAGCTTTCATCCAGTTTCCAGTTTTCCATAAGAATTAATCTAATTCACCTATTCTGGACTGAGGTGAGAATGTGTCCTACACCTATTACCTGAATGAAGAACATGAAAATTCCATAGTCCTAATATTTACCAGTAGTTTTTCCTCTAAGTTTTGTTATCACCTTTAAACTATAGATTCTTTATCTCTATAAATGGAATATACAACCACCTTTACATGTCCCTCCTTACCACCAGTTTGATTCTTTACCAGGATTTTCTGTTCTTCAGTGGATATTGAGAGAAGGATCCTGTTAGGAGAAAGAAGTGAGGTTGCTAACAATCCAGTTGCCTCAAAGAGGCTACATTCATATAATAGAAAGCCTTAGTTAGGTCTGGGTTTCTGATATAATATACTTAGGCAGTATACAAAGGCAAAATAAGTCTCCCTGAAAATTTGCTCTGCTCAGGATAGAGCTATGAATGTGTGAACTGTCAATGGTGTTTCTTTACTGAACCCAGTACAATTCACATGCTGTTAGTGGAAATTCTTCCTAAACTTGGGAAATATATTTCTGATGTTTTTGTATGTCTTTGTTCTCCTGGTGGTCTTAGTTATGTTAAAATTAGTAAGAATTTTTTTTTTTTTTTTTTTTTTTTTTGCGGTACGCAGGCCTCTCACTGTTGTGGCCTTTCCCGTTGTGGAGCACAGGCTCCGGACGCTCAGGCTCAGCATCCATGGCTCATGGGCCCAGCCACTCCGTGGCATGTGGGCTCTTCCCAGACCGGGGCACGAACCCATGTCCCCTGCATCAGCAGGCGGACTCTCAACCACTGCACCACCAGGGAAGCCCAGTAAGAATTTTTATAGGGATGCAAGACTACATTCAGGGAAGACTATCTCTTTATTTTTAAAAAAGAGAAAGTACAAAAATCATTTCTAATATATCTTTAAGTGTGCACTTCCTTCCTTCTTCCTCCCAAATCCAGTAAGATCAATTTGTTTTTTCTTGGAACATCAGCAGTGATAGAATAAAAGCAAATACCTTCATTAGGACATTTAATATTTGGATGATCTAGCTCCAAAATAAATGGCCAGCTCCTTTCCTATTCCAGCCAACAAACTAACTATACATTGATCTATGAACCATTTTGGGAAAATGCTTACCTATTTCTGTATATCTCTGCTCGTTCTACACCTCCCATATATTCTTTTTATTGAAACCATGCTCTTACTCAAGCCTTCTCAAGAGTGATACACATAATGGTAAGGTTTTTTTTTGATTTGCTGGTTAGCATGCATCTATCTCCCCTTCAAGCCACAGCTTGGTTCTTGTAATGCTGTTTTGCATGACTCAGAAATAAATACTGAATCCTCTGCATACCTTCCTTAATGAGTTCTTCTCCCCCATCTCCACAGTACCTCTATTAAAATCTCACATTTGTCAAACACCCTGTCTCACTAGTCTACATTCAACTTTACAGAGAAAATGCCATGAGATAAGAACTGCATTAATCCTCAAAACTTATTGGTCCTTATGTAAATGTATCTTTCCCTCTCATCATTATGGAAGAGGCCTTTCTTTTTATTGTCAAGACAAATGCCTTTATTCCTGTTTTGGGCTCTATCTGCCCTCACTCTCCAGATAAAAACCAGTTTATTTGCTAGTTAAGAATAATCTTTACTTTTATTAGCTCTTCATCAGTATTTCAATATGTTCAAAATCTCCCATCTTAAACATCATTCCCATCATCTCACATACTACTTTATGAAAAGAAAAACATATTTAATACTATAGTTTTCTAAGTGCTATGAATATAATGAAAATAGATACTCTTTAACTCCCATTTATTATTTTACCATTTTTTGGGTCAGTAAAGTGATACCTTCTAAGTCTTTTTTTCTGCCTTTATGTCTCTCCTGAGCTACAAAACTACAAACCCAAAGCCTTAGTGAGCATCTCCATTTATTTCCCCACTCAATTCTTCTTATGATGTGCTTCTCTTGCAAAATTCCCTACCTTAGTAAATACAATCCACCCCACAGTGAAAATTAGAAACTTGCCTGTATTATTTGACTTCTCATTTTCCCAGCACTAACCCTCAATCATCACCAGTCCCTGTTGCTTCCTATATCATCTTTTCAGTCTTCTCACTTCTCCTCTTACCCATGTTCATGCCCACGGTCCAAAAACATCATGATTTATCATCTGGTTTTTGACAACATTCTCCTAAGAGTTGTCTTTGCTCAAATGAGATCTATAATTTACAGAGCAGCCACAGTGATGTTTCTAAACCACACAACTGATGGGGCTGACTAAAAATCTTAACACACTTCCAAGATTCATTGCATTCAGGAAAAATACAAATTTCTTAGTGTAGCACAGAAGCCTTTTCCTAGTCAGAAACTTAATTTCTTTTTCCATGACTCAAGCATTTCAGCCTGGCCTCTGAAACCTCATTTGAGATTCCTCTTATTCTTTGTCGTTTGTTATTGCCAAACAGAAGTAGGGGGCCTGATGGAGTCTCCAGGACTCTAAAGAATGACTGAAACACATAATGGAAAGAACCTATCTCTGCAAAACAGGGAACCCCTCAGCTTATTTGCAGTGGACAATAATGTGAGAAGGAAATAAACTATTTTTGTGTTTAGCCAATGAAATAAACTATTTTTGTGTTTAGCCAATGAGATATGGTATTCATTTGTTAAAACAGTTAATCTACCATAACTAATATATTTAGGAGAAGAAATACTGATACAAGAATAATATCCTCAATAGATGGTTGAGTAGCATAATGGGCTAAATGAATAGGAGAGTTTTTGGCACAAAGATTAATTCCATGAATACTCTTAAAATATAGTACAAAAGTAGAAATATAGATGAAAACTATAAAATAAATACTAGTAGTAACAGAAAACTCCAGATGTAGTAACATGCATGTCAATTTGTTTCCAGAGTAATATGAGAGACTGGAGAAGAAAAAAATCATTGAAGAAATTTTAAGAAAAAAATTTCCCAGCTTAAGTAAGACACAGAATTTCAAACTTAAATTGCTTAATGAATGGCAAGTAGGATAAATTAAAGAGACTATAAATAGACTTTCCTTTGGGAAATATCAAAGTTACAAAGACAAATGGATCCTAAATGCTAATAAAAGTGAGAGGAAAAATGACAAAAAGTGTTTACTTATAAAGACTAGTAGTTGCACTTTCACCAGATTTCTTATTAGTAATACTGAATACAACAACAGAAGTCTTCAAATGGATGAGGGAAAAATAATGTTCACTTGATAAATGTCCTATCAGCCAAACTGCAAACTGTTAGGGCAGAGGAAAGTGTTTTCAGACATGTAAGATCACAGAAAGGTTATTTTTTAAAATTTTTATTGGAGTATCGTTGATTTACAATGTTGTGTTAGTTTCAAGTGTACAGCAAAGTGGATCAGTTATACATATACATATATCCACTCTTTTTTAGATTCTTTTCCCATATAGGTCACCACAGAGTACTGAGTAGAGTTCCCTGTGCTATACAGTAGGTTCTTATTAGTTATCTATTTTATATGTGGTAGTGTGTATATGTCAATCCCAATCTCCCAATTTATCCCTCCTCCTCTTATCCCCTGGTAAGCATAAGTCTGTTTTCTATATCCATAACTCTACTTCTGATTTGTAAATAAGTTTATTTGTACCCTTTTTTTTTAGATTCCACATATAAGTGATATCACATGATATTTGTCTTTCTGTGTCTGACTTACTTCACTCAGTATGACAGTCTCTAAGTCCATCCATGTTGCTGCAAGTGGCATTATTTTGTTCTTTTTTATGGCTGAGTAATATCCCATTGTATATATGTACCACACCTTCTTTATCCATTCCTCTGTTGATGGACATTTAGGTTGCTTCCATATCCTGGCTATTGTAAATAGTGCTGCAATGAACATTGGGGTGCATGTATCTTTTTGAATTATGGTTTTCTCTGGGTATATGCCCAGGAATGGGATTGCTGGGTCATATGGTAGTTCTATTTGTAGTTTTTTAAGGAACCTCCATACAGTTCTCCATAGTGGCTGTACCAATTTACATTCCCACCAACAGTGTGTTAGGGCTCCCTTTTCTCCACACCCTCTCCAGAATTTATTATTTGTAGATTCTTTGATATGGCCATTCTGACTGGTGTGAGGTGATACTTCATTATACAGAAAGGTTATTTTTGTTCACAATTTTTTTGAAAGATACTACGGAATATATTTCAGGAAAATAAAAGTGAAAAGCAAGGAGGAGACCTACTCAAGATGAAGAAGCTGGAACAAACCTGAGGTAGAGGAGAGAAGTCACCCCAGGAGAGGTGTGAAGCATGCCAAGAGAGCTACGCATCGAGACTGATGTGAGAAAGGAGGGACTCAGTGTGATAAGCAGATGATTAATAAACAAAGTTAAGAAAAAGGTAAAGATAAATTGCCTTAGAGATTAGAAAAAGACAAAACTATAAATTCAATGACAATAAATTTCTGAGTTGCTTGTTTCACACAGTTTTCATACTTTTGGTAGAGCTATTATTTGTCTTGAATAAGGAAAGACCAGACTCTGAGAAACAAGAAACTTAAGTTTCACCTTTGAACCAACTTTGTCTCAATAAGCACTGGTTTTGATCCAAAAGAAGAAGATAAATCTCTTTATAGTACAACTTGAGAAGTGTCTCTGTAGAGTGACAGAATTCATTTGTCAGGAGTACATTAAATTTTATAAGTTTACTACAGAAACAATGAGATCATAAGTTTTGCAATTTTACAAACTTGAAAATGCTCTTTAAATATATCCCTGCTTTGACCTGAGACAGAATTTGTTTACAAAAGGAATAGAAAATATGTAGTTTTTTTGTTATTGACATTTTTAATGTTTTAATATAAGGCCCCATATATTCCAGATTAAAACTTACAAGATGAAATGTAGCATATATAAGAGAAAATGAAAGAATATATTGAATGTTATTAAAATGTCACAGTTATCACTAAAATAGCACTCTTATTACTTAATATAAAACTAGTAGTTACTTTAGCTCATTAGATTTAACTGGCATCACTTTATTTTGGCTCTGAACCAGAAACTTTTTACTTGTTTACCAGCTTTATCTGAGCTTCAATACATATAGAAATAAGGTCTCTATCTTGTGTCCACAAAATACCAAGGACATGAGTAAATTAACTTTTTTTCACGTCCAAATATGATCAGCTTTTTTTTTTCTTTCTCTCTTTAAATTCTTGAGTGATATGAATTCAAGCAATGGAAATGAGTTCTTTGTGAGAACATAAATGTTGTGGTCTTTATCATTGTGCTTTCTCTTCTATGATACAAAAAATAATGATAGGAACTAGTAAAATGCTTTTTGATGATGAGGAGGAGAAAGGTGTTGCTGTTTGGCTAATCCTGTACCCTCACACGTTCTCTTAGTGGCAAGTTCTGAAAGAATATAGGTTGCTACCGTGTGCAGCCTAACATGGTATTGATCAGCTATAGGAAAAATAGGGCAATGAAAATTAGAAGCTAATGGAGTAGCAAAGGAAGAGAAATTCTATTCTGACAAATGGATAAAGCCTGATGTTGTAATAGAGAAGTCAAAAATAAACAATACTGTGAGCTCTAAAATACAAAAGAGAATTGAGAAATTAATCATGACAGTTCCTCTTTTTATATTTATATTCATATTTATATAATATTTATATTCCTAAACATTTAAAGGAAAAAAAGTCATTCCTAGAAGGGACATCTGGGGAGCTACTTTTGTACTTCATACAAGTATTGGAGCTGAGAATGTATTGGTGGCTGGGAGAGAAATGCTGTTATAGTTCTATCAAACTGCCCTCTTAGTGAGAGATATCAAAATGGTGGGTGTCTTGTGGACATGTTTTTTGTTTGTTTTCTAGGAAATCTGCCACAAGGACTCAATATTACCCTATTGTGTAATGTAGATCATGTTCATTTTAGCTGACTTTTTGAGTCTATCCTCAGCCCTCAGCCTCTAACTGGTGGCATCCTCTTGTCCCTTCAGAGTTTTATGAGCAAAATGTAAAACAGTGTAACATGTATCAGAGAAAACAGAGTTAAGAAGAAAGAAGTCACTTGGATTGATAAATTAGCCTTGGAAAATCAACAGCATTGTAATGCATATTTGGAAGGTGGAAGTGGGGGTGAAGCCAGACTGGGCCAGGCTGTGTAGAAAGGAGGAAGAAGGAAATGAAAATAACAAGTAGAAATAAAAATAACAAATATCAAAATTTTAAGTAATTTTACGATGAATGTTTTCTACTCATTTTTTGAAGTTGGAATTAAGAACATATGCTATGACTATTACTAATGAACAATTCACAGTTACTGAATACCTAATACATTCTGTGTTCATTTAAGCTCATGACAATCTTACAAGAAAGATACAATTATTAACTTCATTTTACAGATGAGGAAATTGAAATGGAAAACTAAAGTAACTAGCAGATGACCACATACTTAGTAAGTGGTAGTTTTGTTCCAGTGCCTGTATTCTTAGTTAGTGAAATTGATTACATCTGAAAATTAGAGAGCAGTGTTAGAGTATAGGGCTTAAGTATTTTGGCCTAGTTTGTAGTGGCAGAATTACACTTAAAATGATGACAAGGGAAATTTTTAAGGGATAATACAAATTTTCTGTTTAGTTTTGAAGGTCCACCTAATGTGGGACTAGGGATTTTGAGTACCATTGATCACATTATTGTGTGAATTTCCTTTCTTTTTTTCAATAAAACACTGCATTTTAATCAGGTAATACAAGAAAGACAAGCTTAGGAAAAATACTTGGCAAGTGTGTGTACAAATAACAGAACTTAGAGAAAATATAAAGAACTCAAATCACAAGGGATGGAAAGTAAAATCCTTTCTTGTCTCCAATTGTATTCGTTTTCTAGGGCCATTATAACAGAGTATCACAAACTAGATGAGTTTGAACAACAGAAATTTATTTTCTCATAGTTCTTGAGGATAGAAGTCAGAAATCAAAGTGTCAGCAGAGGCATGCTCCCTTTGAAACCTATAGGAAGAGTCCCTCCTTACCTCTTCCAGCTTCTGGTAGCCCTAAACATTACTTGATTTGTAGCAGCATAACTCCACTCTTCACCTGGCACTCTCTCTCTGTTTCTCCTCAAGGTTTTCTCTCTGTGCACGTTTGTTTCTGTGTCAAATGTCACTTTTTTATAAGGACTCCAGGTGTATTAGATAAAAATCCACCTTCATTTTAACCTAATGACCTCTGTAAGACCTGTTTCCAAATAAGATTACAGTACTGGTGGCTGGGACTTCAACATATCTTTTGGGGGGACACAGTTCAACTCATAACACCAACGTTTCCATACAGGAGAACATTCTCAAATTACTAATAGCCTAGAGAAATACTAAAAGCATTAATATATACCAAGTGGGCATCGACCAAACCAAGGGCAGGCCATCCTGCCTTTGTTAAAACCTCTTAATGAACTATGGTTACTCCTATTAGAATTTCTTGTCTGGTAAAAACTACTTATAGAAAGATTAAAAGCGTGGTTCTAGCAAAGCCTAATGGACCAAAGTATTCATGATTAAGCATATATGGAGATGCATGTCTATAAAAGTTATCATGTGGCTTTTGCACTACTAAAATAAAATGCCTTGAAAATTTCTAAGTTTTTAAAATAACTTTACTGGCAAAATCACTGCCAGCCTAGAATAAAAGAGAATGAGATTAAGATAAGGACTCTGGCACCCAAATTTCTAAATAACAAAAAGCACGTTGAGAAAGCAGCTTCATTGCCAAAAAGGAAATATTATTCAAAAACATTTCCAGATAAAACCAAGCAGGATAATTAAAGAAACTTCCAGAAAACAGAGTAATGGACTGTGAAGAAAAATGAACTAGGGAACCCCTACTTAGAAGTCTAAAGAAAGTATATTTCTTAAAGCCAAGGTAGAGAGACCTGTTAACATTTTCTCCATGAGGTTTTGGACTTGCCATGAAAGAGTGACTGCTATGTTTCCTTCTCCAGAAAGAACACTTCATTACTATTATCTTTCTCCTGTTTTAGCATTATATGGTAGATGTTTGGGAGACAGATATAATTTGTTTCTTTATATCATAGGTCTTCATTTCAAAAGTAAATACCTGAAGACATGTAAATAGATCATGAAATACTGGATTTCAAGCTGATGTAATTGGATGAGACTTTTGGCAATCATGGAATAGGGTCAGTGAGCTTTTTCAGGTGACGGGGACGTGAATACGGAAAAGAGGACTGAAGAGAGGAGATCATTCTGAAAAAATTCACTCCCTTCCCCTTAAGAACCCCTGGTGGCAAAATTCACTCCCCCCTCACCCCCACCCCAATCACCGCTCAACGTTGGGCTTGCCCATGTGATTTACCTTGCCAAACACGGCACAGGAGAGGCTTCAATATTTTCTTGGAGTTGGATTTGCTCTCTTGTACGTCTCCCATTGCCACAAAAACTCCTTCCCTGAGTAGCTGCTGCTTCTTTATCCTTAATTCCCCAATTGAACACACTTGAAGGAGACCTGAGCCCAGCCTACGGTAGCCGGGAGGAGCCAAAACAGATCTGCTTCCCGTAGCAGAACTGCCCTTCCAAGATCAATCTCCCGCAGCTGAGCCCCAGCCAGCTCTTAGACATGCAAAGGAGCCCAGGTGAGATCAGAAGAGCTGAACTTGCTGACTGGATTCTAAGTTTGTTACCCAGCTTTATGTAGCAATATCTAACCAATACTTTCTCAGCTGAAAATAAATATGATCATGAAGTATACAACCTATTCTCCTATACTAGGTCCTGAAGAACCATTCTCCTTTTTTTTTCTTGTATTCATGTAACTGCTTTGCTATTATATATGTTTTAAATTCACATGAATGAGTTAACATTTGTGGGGTTTTGTTTTGCTTGATCTGTTTTAAATCAACTAATGATTTCTCACCTAAAAAGAACCCAAAATGTTAATTATTGCTATATTACCTTCTGCTATATTTATTTTAAAAGATTATGATGTCACTCTGGAAAACAAGGGGATTGAGGGTACAATCATCCTTTGTTCTTATGCACCTGTACTTGAATTTTAATCAGTTAACTAATTTCTTCAAACATTCCTTTTCATGTCCTCCTATATAAGGCCGTAAGTTAAGAATAATAAAACTGCTAATGTGTCTTTTACAAGGAAATCATCTTTAACATTTCCCATACAGATGCTAGGCAACACAAGAGCTTCACTCCTTTACCCTATAAAAGGAAGGATGCTAGAAATATTTAGGTATATTTAGAATTCTCTATATTTTTAATTAGCTCAATCATGTTTTAAGAGCTATCCTATTTTTCAAACATACAATAATATAGGAAGGCAGTTAAGTCAGAAAGGATTATCCTACTCTAGCTTAATTTTATAAGGTCAAAATTTATTATCATAATAGATTTTAACTACTTGTTTACATGTTTTTGGATGAGTAGAGCCATACTCATATTTGTATGCAAATTTTGACACAATGACCACTAATACATTGACTTATTTAAATATTTCATTCCTAGACTTAAACACCCTTTTCTATTTTTGAGGCTTACAGCTCACCATTTTTTCAGGTCAACTTGAAAGGCCCTAGAGTTTATCAATGTCTTCAGAGTCTATACTTTCTCAAACTCAAGACAGTTATTACTTGAGTCCTTAAGAAATACAGATAAACCCACATACTTCTGTATTACATATAATAAAGAATTCAACTTTTCTCTATTCTAATATTGTCAGTTTTGTAATAAGTTTACTCAGGCATTAATGGTCAGTTTCCACCCATGTATACCAGAGTGGAGAAGTCTGGTCTTTTGGGAGAAAACCCCAAAATAAATAAAGAGTCTCAAATAAAGAGTATATAGAATTCCTAGATAATTTCAGTATAGAAATAACTTTCTGTTAGTAAACAGTAATCTAAGAACTTCAGAACATAAAATTGATAGGAAATTTTTAATTTTGATTGTTTATCTTGAGAAGTTTTGAGTGCTATTATTGGCATTTTGTATTCCAACAGTCTCATATATTATCTTCATCACTGGATGATATACAAGAATCTAAGAAGTTCTATTCTGTCTGGCCTGGTTGTAGTATACAGATCTGACTCCAGTTGGAGGTATAAAATATCTACAAGTTAGTCTGTAAGCAATTTTAGCCTATGAAATAGAATGTACTGAGTCAGAATCTCAATATAATTTAGTATAAAATAGTGTAAGCAATACTGTGGGACTAGGTATATAATGGGCTGGAGTGATGCTTCATTTTATGTGTTAACTTGGCTTAGGCCATGGTGCCCAGTTGTTTGGTCAAACAGCAGTCTGGATGTTGTTGTCAAGATATTGTTTCTGTGTGATTAACATTTAAATCAATAGACATTGAGTAAAGTAGATTACCCTCTATAATGTGGGTGGACCTCATCCAATCAGTTGAAGGCCTTAACAGCAAAGACTGAGGTTTCCCCTAGGAGGAAGGAATTTGAACTTAATACTGTAACATAGAAACATTCCCTAAGTTTCCCACCTGCCTGCTGTGCCCTGAAGAATTAGGAGTCAAAACTGCAACTTCAGCTCTTACTTGAATTTCCAGCCTGTTGGCTTGCCCTCAGTTTTGACTTGCCAGACACCACAATCTGTGAACTAATTCCTTAAAATAAATCTTTTTCTTCTCTCTCATGTTCACTCTCTCATATATATAATATCTCAGTATATATTTTATATATATATATATATATATATATATATATATATATATATATCCTATTGCTTCTGTTTCTCTGGAGCACCCTGACCAATAAAGCCAGGACAGACTGCTTTTTAATAATGTAACAGGAGTTTGGCTCTAAAAAATACTCACATATATAAGTAACTACAGAATTTCTAGGTAAGTCAGAGCAGTGCAGCAAGCTGTTCAGGTTCACCATATCCTTTCTCTCTGGGCTATATGATTATGTGCTCTGACCATTATATACTGATTTAGTTAGAACTCTTCATCAGTTTAGCATTATTATCCTCTGCATTTAACCTTTTGAATTAATTTACTAGGTTATCAAGTGATTTCAGTTGCTTTTACTAAAGCCTCTAATGGTAATTTTACATGAAACCAGTGGCAGTACAGTCAAAAAAAAGAAATAGCCAACAATTCCACAGGATTTTGACAGTGGAAAACACTGATACTACTACCACACAATATTTTGCAGCTATGGTTCTAGAAAGCAGATGTGTGCACAGGGACCTAGAGGAAACAGAGTCTTCTATCATTATGCTCACAAGATATTTCAGTCTTCCAGCAGCCATCTCTTATTGCTCCCTTCTATATCCAAATCTCAGGAGGGTCTCTGGGCATCCAAGCTTCAACATAACCTGGAAAATGTACTTCTTGCTTTTTACTTATTTCCTTTTCATTTTTAAAATATCTATTGTAGAAGAAGGCAAACTAGAACAGTGTAGGATGGGTGTCAAGTTAGAGTAACCACCAGAGTGGGTTCTCTTTGGTTTCTCAACTTGAATTTGTACACTCCTTCTCACATTTACACTTAAAAACTAATAGTAATGGTAACATAGTCCTATCTAATATGAAGTATGAATATTTTCTAGACTCCTCATCAATTTTGGCTTGTCTGGTATTTTCTATGGATATTTTCTCTTGATTATATTGAGGTTATGTATTTTTATAAAAATACCACAGAGATAGTGTGCTCTTCTCAGTGAATCATGCTGAATGGTACATTCTGTTCAGATGTCTCATTATTAGTGATTTTAACTTTAATCATGTGGTTAAGGTGTCCTCTGCCAGGTTTCTCCACTATGAAGTAATTTTCTCTTTGTAATTAATCCACGTTTAGGGGGAAGATATTTTTTTTTAAATACATATATGTCCTGTTTCTTCTTAAATTTTTACTCACTGATTTTTAGCGCACATCAGTAGGTCTTGCCTGTAACAAGTATTACTGTTTTGTCTTCCACCATTTTTTACCATTGGAGTTATAGTACTAAATGACACAAAGGACTGAGGGTTAAGGACATAGTTTTCCTTGCACCTATTTTGTGGCATCATTCTTATCTTCCTTTGTAACTAAAATTAGTCACCTCATCCAAAAATAAAAATAAAAATTATTTTCTTTTCTGCTGATGATTCAAATAGTCCAAAAAGCCATATGGTAGTCTAGGTGTCCAGTACAATAAAACCATTGCTATGCTTCTTGGTAGAAAGATGCTTTTTTTCTTCTGAGACCTTAATTCATCAAATCATTTAGTTCTGAGATGAAAGCAAACATTTGCCAGTGACTCATCAAGTGGAATAGCTACCAGACTATGTATTCTGTCAATGAGAGAGAGTAGCATGTATTGGTCACTGATTCAAAGCATGTTCTGCATCCTGTAGGTGGGCCCCACAACCTTGAGGGCATGGCTTTACAGATGGTGCCATAACTGAGGTCTCAACAGACCATTCCACCCTTAGATAAGGTCAGCTGCTTCTGATAATGTGGCACATGCAATAATGATGGAACACGTAAATGCCAGCCCATTGCTTTCCTTATTTTGGCTGTACAATAAATTTCTTTATCACAGCCCATGTTAAGTTGGATACAAAGCTGATGATTGTAGCATTGAGTAATCTGCAGATGGAGTTATTATCTGATGCATGGCAATCTTTTTGATGATTTGAAAGTCCATTGTCATCAACTCACTATAGGTGACTCTCTGATATACCACAGGGATTTTGCCACACTGATAACCTGACATAGATCTCTGATGCTGGTTCATTGGCTTTCAGTGGTGGCAACAGCTACATGAGCTTGAATCGGGGGAAGTCTATATTGTTAAGCACATCCAGAACCGGTATTTCTGGTACCATGTCTACATGTGCATGAGCTCATTGAGCAAACACTAGGGAGTCTGGGGAAAGAGACAGATCATCTTGTCAACTGATTCAAATGCAATGTGGAGGGAGCATTCTCATGTTACACAAATATTCTCAAAGTTTGTTCCCACTATGAGAGGCCCATCCGTGTATTTCCCAGTACATTTTGTCACTTTGTCATTGATCTATCTTCTCTTTCAGTTCCCTGTTAATGTAGCAAAACTTTTAACCACTGCTTATTAGTCAATGTAGATTATAATCCTTGCCTATGTCTCCTATATAGTCAATACAGGTTCTGTGTACAGTTCCCAGGTCTATTCAGAGAGAAGTTTTACTTACTGTCCATCTGGGCCACCATAAAACAGTACTCTTTCAGCTCATGTCAGCATATTATTGTTAAAAAATCTGTAAACCAATACTGAATTTTTTTTCTCATTCATCCACTGTGCATGAATAACTTCCATGATGAGGATTCAGTTGCCAGTGCAGCAAGCAAATTCACATCAAGAATTTACCTGTTAATACAACTTAACTGTGACTTCTCAACCTTCTTGAGCCGGGATGTATATGCTACTGGCCAAGCCTACTTTATGGTTTAGTAAGTAAGAAAACACCCACTTTAAGAAGAACAACTCTAAATAGATGGTTACTTTGTATTGCATGTTTAAATGTCTCTACCAGCACCCAATACCAAACCTTGACCTCCATCTCAGAAGTAGAGTAATCATTTACCAAAGAAGGCATAGCTTGGTGATAAAATAAATATGTCATGGGAATGTAATGTACAGTACAGATTTGTGACTATAGTTAATAATACTGCATTGCATGTTTGAAAGTTGCTAAGACAGTAAGTCTTAAAAGTTCTCATCACAATAAAAAATAAGTTTGTAACTATGTATGGTGACAAATATTAACCTGACTTAATTGTGGTGATCATTTCTCAATATACACAAATATCAAATCATTACGTTGTACACCTGAAACTAATATTATGTTATATGCTGATTATACCTCATATAAAAATAAAAAAAGAAGAAAGCATGACTTCATTCCCAAACTCAAATTGCCCACATTGTAATTATTAATGTAGGTTTCCACATGAGCTATACAGCACAATAAACTACTCATATATGGAAAAAAACGTTCCTTAAAAGCCTATATTCCTTAAAAGCCATGTTAATAAAAACTTATTCGAAATAATTGAAGGTTTTCTCTCATGCTTCCTTGTATTGTCATATTTTATGTCATCTGCCATTAGATATATATTTCCAGCTTTTCCTCCACTGAACAGAAAGTTCCTTAGTTACATAGGAAACTTGCTCAAGACAGAAATTATGAGGAAGTTCACTATATCAGAATTGCACAGGTAACTTATAATACTGACACTTCTCCTTCAATATCTTTCTACATCCCTCTTATGATCATTCTTTTGTGGTAAATACTAGTAACAATCTCTGTCATGTCCAGTCCCAACCCATGTGATTGAATAGTGTTCTTTAGCTGTACTTTTACCAGAGTTGACATTTTTATTTCAGAATGTTTTAACCATAGATGATCAGTAAATGCTCTAAGATCCCTGGGATAGAGATAAAAAATAGCATATCACATAGAATTCAGAACTGAGTAGGTAGGTAAGATAATACTTATGCTGTATAGTGCCTCATTCTAGATATTTTTATAGGGATGTAGAGTACAAATGTCTTGGGTTAGCAACCTGGGTTAGTTTCTACTCTTCATATTGTCTCTCTATTTCCATTACGATGACCTCATCCTTTATTGTCCAAACAACCTAAAATGAAATTTACCCAAGTCTCATAACACAGTCATAGTACCCAGAATTCATTTTCATTCTTTACCGTCTTTTTTGCCCATTGCATCAATAAATATATGGTATACTTTCTTTACCCTCCAGCCCTAAATATTGTGGTGAACATTTTATTTTGTTTGTGTGTGAACCTTTCATTTTGATAGAACACTCTGTTATATAAATGGGCCACAGTCAGCCCCTGTGTATTGACCTAAAATGGTCCCATGCTGTTTACTTCTTCACAGCAGGATACACTGTTAACCCAAAGTCTGCCACTGCCAAATGCAAATTCTTACAATTCAAATACTTTAAATATAGTCCAAGTAAACATATGCTTTGTCATTTAGAGCCTACTTATGTACTATTCCCCAAAAAACTGCACTCAACATTTATTAACCATAGGTAAGACAAATGCTACAAAAGGTCTCAAACTGCTTCTGCCCTTCGGAGGTCTCAACCCAGGGATTCCCCACCTTACTGCAAACCTACATCACCCAGACAGATAAACCCCCTCTACAACTTCCTCTTCTTCCTCTGGAGGTCCCTTACCCTATTTCCCTTCTGGGTGGTGACCTCTAGCTGCTGTCTCTGGAAGGTTTCTTGTTGGAAGGGGCTTCCTCTTTCATTAAATCCCTGTCCAATTACCACCCAGTAAAGCTTGTTGTGTGTTGTTGCCTCTTACGGTCCTGTATTTTTTTCCGGGTCAACTCTGAAATCCTCTAATTTACCATACACTCTCAAAATTTAGCAAACTTCCAACCATGAGGCAATCAATATACTTAGCTTAGAAGCTTTTGAGGACATTTTCTTCATTCTCAGCCTCTTCAAAAACTCACAGAACAGGCAATAGTCCCTAAGTACTGAGAGATAGTAGGAGGGGAATGAGAAATCTAAGTTGTGAATAGTGAAGGGCTACAGGCAAACTATATGTCCCCTAGCAGCATGAAGAGAAATCACTTAGTGTTTGAAACATCAGAAATATTGGTGGTAACAAGAACTTGGTGTGAGCAGAAGAGAGAAACCACATACGGAATTCAGAGAGTGGTAATCCTGGATGGGGTGAGGTGGGGGGACCTTAGTGCAGGACAGTGGTAGCAGAGAGATAACAACCAATGAAGCTGGGAAAATAACTGTGTCCTAAAGTGCTCCCTGTGTTGTGAATTATAATATTTCTACAAAACCAAATGTAATTTCTATTTGTGCCAGTCTCTTTTTTTCCTAGAACTGTTGGCTCTATGAGTATGTCCTGAGATTCTCTGCTGAAAAAAAATTAACACAAACACTTTTGCTTCTTTTCTCTAAAGAACTGAAATGAAAGGGGAAAAAAAGGAAGATGAAATGTTGATTATATGGTAGTCCAAGATGAGAGCAGAAAAAGGATGATTTTTATGAGCTCATGTTCTTGCAACCCAATTGATCAATTTGAAATTCAAACACTTGTCAAATAGGACAAGTTCTGCATGGTATAACTTGGAGGCACTATAACTATTGATTTTTAAATTCAGATTCTTTGTCTTTTTTTATTCCTAGGAATACACTGAGTTTTGTGAAATTTACTGTAATTTCAGTGGGAAGAAAATGACACCGTAAATACAAGAAAATAACTCAAGAAAAATGCTCAAAAAGTATTTTTCAGAGAATTGTGTATATACACAAGACAGCACATGTGTCAGGTTTTTCAGTAGAGAGCTGATTATAATACTCTGACTTTTTTTTGAGATGATGCACTGGACTATATGTCCTAATTTTTGCCTCAGAAAATCAAATTGCTACATGTGCACTTTTCATGCACACTTTATTTATGTATTTTATATGCAATGAGTGAGTTTGTTACAACACTTATTTATCAGGTTATATAATCTCAAAAATATATTTGTAATAGGTTTTGATTAGGCTAAAAATAAGCAATGACTAAATTTATTGCAGTCTTAAAGACCCAACTTCAACATTAGTTAAAAACATAAATCAAAGGTGATACTATACTTGCTAAGCTATTAAAACTTACTGTTATAAAATAACATAATTCAAATTATAGTTTAGAAATTAGTTACATAAAATATCTTAGGTTTGAGTAATATTAATTACAACAAGCAGGTAAATTAAGATACAAAAATGTTAAAGTCAGCTCTATCTTTTCAGGCTTAAGAGTCTTCCACATTTATGTTATAGCCTAGCTTTGTTCACCAAGGAAGTTTGGGGAGGTTTGAAGACTAATCATTAGATTATATATATACATGTATATACACATTTTGTTCTGTTTAGTCTTTTGTGAATAGGCACTACTATAAAATTTCCAAATACTATCTTAACTCTATCCTAATGTATTTGCAAGTTATTCCATTTTTTTGCTAGTTATTTTATAGTCAACATAAGAAAATTGACCTAGCAACTTCTAATGACCAGTATCAAAAAATAGTGATAGGATGTCACTCCAAGATTATCTTATAAAAATGTTCTGCCTTCCATTCTGCTCACTGCTCTTGATCTCTTATTTGCTCTCTCAAATAAAAACCAGCTGCCATGATATTAGCTGCCTTATATAGAGAAAAATGTGGCAAAAAATGAAAGAAAGAAAGATCAACTGGAGAGTCCTCTGTTCAACAATCAGTGAAAAACTGAAGCCTGGAATTCAATGACAATTCAGCAAGCCATGAGAGTGATCTTGGAAGTGCATCCTTCCTCAATCAAGCCTTGCATTGGCCGCAGCCCTGATCAACACCTTGATTGCATCCTTATGTGACATCCTGAGTCAGAAGATCCAGCTAAGCCATATGCAGATTCCTGAATTACAGAAACTGTGAGAAAAAATAAATGTTTGTTGTTTTAAGGCATTAAGTTATGGGGTAATTGATTATATAGCAATAGAGAATTAATCCATTATGGTTTCCAAGATGACCATACATGGGTTACAAAAGGGAAAAATAGCAAAAATGACAAATACGTTTAACCTCAGTAACTGCAAAATGTGGATGCTAGTGACAGACATGATGAATTTTGGAGCAAAATCACGTTGGTCCTAAGAGTCAAACTTTGCTTTTGGTAAGATTGAGGAAAGGGTGGAGCATTCAAATATTAAGAAATGCAGGGTTAGAAATGAGGTAAAATCGATATTTAAGCTGAAAATAGATATTTAAGAATCAGAGGTTTATATACTTATAAATGATAAAGCAGCTTAAACATTTTCTCATTCAATATATCAATTGAAATATGACAAAAAAGATGACCATAAAGTTATTTTCTATGAAAAATATCATCCCTTTATTTGAAGACTTAGGACTGGGGCTCCTGACCTGATTCAACTGATAAAGCATTATTTATTTAGTTGTTTATTTATTTTACTCTCAGCAAATGTATCAAAAAGTTACTCTTAGATTCTTTGGTTAAGCACTGTTTTCATGTCTTTCTACACCTTAATAGTTTAAGGGGACATTTTCATTATTTTTACAAATATATCCTGTGTTTGACTAAAACCAGATAAGTAAAAACACTAGAGATCAGTGTGTGTGGCTGAAAATGGGAGTTTAAAATGAGTGACATGGAAGTCAAATCTATATTTTTAGGTTTGAGAATAAGATTTTTCTTAGACTGAGTCTAGCATAGAGGTTTAACAAATTAATCTCCAAAATGTTGGCATTGTTATATATGATTTGTCATAATCACCTTTATTTTTTTCATAATTAGTGCAACACTAGTCAGATCTGATAAACTCAACTTCAAGGTCCTGATTCCCCCAGTCCAACCTGAATAGGCTGTTGAGTTTGGGAAATTTACTAACAATCTTAAGCCTCAGTTTTCTCATCTGTAAAATAAATATAATAACACTACTTTTATCTTAGATACTACCTATCAGGTTCAATGAAGAAATGCAAATAAAGTGCTTAGCACATAATTTATATATAATAAATACTTAATATTAAATATTATAATTTTTCTTCTCTCTCCACATTGTGTCTCTCAAAGAGCCTATCTTTCCGTGAGATGTCAGTTAGTAACTGAATGAGAAAAAAATAAACAACCAGATTTTTAAAAAATGGGCAGAAGACTTAAATAGACATTTTTCCAAAGAAGATCTGCATATGGCCAACAGGCACATGAAAAGATGCTCAACAATGCTAATTACCAGAGAAATGCAAATAAAAACCACAATGAGACATTACCTCACATCTGTCAGAATGGCTATCATCAAAAAGAACACAAACAGGTCTTCCCTGGTGGTGCAGTGCTTGAGAGTCCGCCTGCCGATGCAGGGGACACGGGTTCGTGCCCCGATCCGGGAAGATCCCACATGCCGCGGAGCGGCTGGGCCCGTGAGCCATGGCCGCTGAGCCTGCGCGTCTGGAGCCTGTGCTCCACAACGGGAGAGCCCACAGCAGTGAGAGGCCCACGTACAGCAAAAAAAAAAAAAAAAAAAGAACACAAACAACAAATGTTGGCTAGGATGTGGAGAAAAGGGGACTCTAGTATACTGTTGGTGGGAATATAATTTGGTGCATCCACTATGGAAAACAGTATGGAAGTGCCTCAAAAAACTAAAAATAGAACTATCATATGATCCAGCATTTCCACTAGTGGGTATATATTTGAAGAAAAGGAAGACACTAATCAAAAATATACATGCACCACAATGTTCATAGGAACATTATTTACAATAGACAAGATATGGAAACAACCTAAGTGTCCATCAACAGATGAATGCATAAAGAATATATGGTATATATTAATGATGGCAAAGCTCAAAATTCAATTATTTGGTAGATTACATATTCCAATATGAGTCTACCTTCACTATATAAAAAATGGCAGTTTGATTTTATTATTTCTTAAGTATGAGAAACCTCTCTATGTTAATTATTTTAAATATGTAAAAGTATTAAAACTCATTGCTGCTAGTGCCATAAATATAGGAATTTAAAAAAAATTATCTCAGACATGTCTTGATAACTTTTCGAACAACTGAAAATGTCATAATAAAACTAGATAAAAAGGTTCTTTCTGGAAAAGAATCTCAGCCCAAAAAGATTGACAGTAGTTATATTGGAAGGAAAATGGAGCTGCCAAGAATAACTCTGTTAACACTGACATTCTAAGCAAAAGAATTTAAAGTGTTTCAAATTTTTGTTCATATATGATAGGGTGGCTAAAAATAAAGAGATGCCCAAATAAGGCTCAGAATTGTGATTTACATATAAAAATGTAATGGTTTCAAATTTTATACCATCCATAAAATTAATTCAGAAACTAAATATAGCTGTATGAATTAAATGAAGCTTTTGTAAGCAGTAAAACTTGCTTATAACTTTAATTGCTGAGTAGAAACGACATTTGAAAATTCCTTAGAGAAATCTTAGGGTTTATTTTCAGAATGATATTAAATGGACATGTTTGATTTATTTTCTTCAAATTGACACTTTGAACAAAGTTTTCGTGAAGTCTAAGAAAATTTAATTAAAATAGTTGTATTAAATCCGAAGACAGACAACAGCCATGTGGGCTGCCTGGTAAGGAACTTGGGGTTTTGGCAACATAAAATGACAATGTAACAGAACCAAGTACAGAAGAGTACATAAATGCCTGGATAAAAACAGCTCGATTAATACAATCTCCAGGCAATGCTATAATGATCTGTATTCATAGAGGTATTCTATAATCCCCTAAAATTCGAATCATAGAAAGGATCTAGGAGTTCATCTTCATTTTATAAATGAACTAAGAACAACTTAGGGGGTCAGGTAAATTCCCTAAGATCGTTAATAATTAATGCAAAGTTCAAACCTTATCTCAAGTCTTCAAATTTCTAGTCTTATGTTCTTTTCTCCTTTGTCATGTCTCATTTTTTTAAAGACATAATATCTGAAACATGGCTCTTTACAAATTGCTAAACCCTTTAAAACATGTTTCCTTGTGGTAGTCTAGAGTTCATACCCGTGATTTCATCAAGCTATTAGTTATTTCCTTAATAAAAGTACAAAAATAAGTATTAATTTTATAATTTATGAAGGGATATGAATTAATATTTAATTTATAAAGAATAAATTGAGTTAAAATTATATCCTTTATACCTTATATTTAGAATAAATATGGCATTTCAAATATGCCTGAAATTTCTTTGCAATAAAATGGGAAAAATTTGAATCTTTGAGTTGGTGAAATAATGCTTCTATTTTTCACTACACCTGTCCTAAAACATCAGGGACCAAAGAATATCTTTTAAACTGTATGCACATAGCTGTTCCTTGATTAAGTAAATGGAGGTAGACAGATAAAGCCATCAAGATACCATCTTGTCTTTCTTATTCCCCCAGGAAATTAGATGCACCCACAAGACTACCCCATTTGTTAAAATCCCATCACCGTCCTCTACTCCAGTGGCTTTCAAACTTAGTTTTATCAGAACCACCTGGTTAAAGGAAAATTACTGACCCCATACCCAGCATTTCAGATTCATCAATATGAGGTGGGGCCTGAGGATTAATATTTTAAACAAAATCCTTGATGATGCTGGTGCTGCTGGCCTGATGAACAAACTTCAAGAACCACTGCTTCACTCTACCTAGTTTATTTGTATTTTAATTTAAGCAATTATACATTGTTATGTAAAATTAATCATTAATTCAATTAATATGTTGACAATTATGTAATTGTCAACATATGTTTTTTTCTTAGGCTATATTTTTTCTAAACTGGGGAGAAAACTTGGCCTGGGTTAATATTCATATCCACACTCTCCCATTGTTTAAAACACAGTGTGCTTCAAAGTATTTCAAACAATCATTATGAGATCCCACTTCCATACGATTTTAATCTATATTTCTCACTTTAATATGAGGCCATTTCTTTCTTTTTAAATACTTTTTAAATGGGAAATAATTGTGCTTTTGCTTTATAAGAATAATTTTATATTTAATGATTGATATTGAACAGATAATTATATCCTCAAAATTCCTCTCATGAACACTGATTGCTGGTCTTGCTGGAAGAGTATAAAATTGGTGAGTTGTAAAATACAGCCTGCCAGGGTGCTGTGGGATCTAGTAAATCTCCTGGGTTTTTCTTCTACAGCCTGAATTACCAGCTCATTTATTTGTTCTTCCTTCAACTTCTCAGAGATTTCACCTGTTAAATTGCTCTCCCTTTGATACTACCTTGCTTTTCACAATCTAATTGAAATGTGGAACCAAAAAATGGATTCACAGAGAGTGGAATATTTTTTGACTTTGTACATTCACTAATACAGTTGAAAGCGTGTGTGTGTGTGTGTGTGTGTGTGTGTGTGTGTGTGTGTGTGTGTAGCCTCTTCTCAACTCTTATGAGGGCGATGAATTTCTCTCTGATATAACTCATCCTCAAAAGTAGTCCTAGGACTTCCCTGGTGGCACAGTCATTAAGAATCTGCCTGCCAATGCAGGAGACACAGGTTCGATCCCTGGTCTGGGAAGATGTCACATGCCGCGGAGCAACTAAGTCCATGTGCCACAACTACTGAGCCTGCGCTCTAGAGCCTGCAAACCACAACTACTGAGCCCATGTGCCACAACTACTGAAGCCCACACGCCTAGATCCTATGCTCTGCAACAAGAGAAGCCACCAGAATGAGAAGCCCTTGCACCACAAAGAGTAGTCCCCGCTAGTTGTAACTAGAGAAAGCCCGCGCGAAGCAATGAAGATGCAATGCAGCTGGAAATAAATAAATTAAATAAATACATTTATTAAAAAGTAGTCCTGATTTATCGTTAAAATCACTAAGCATTTAATATTATTTAATTATCTTTCAAAGATGGAATTGTTAGAGAACAGAATTAAATCTTTGTAGACATGACAAAATTCTTACAAGGCTTTCATTGTGTCTGAAACACTGGCAGTAAATTTCATGATAAATATAGTGCCATACACATTTCTGAGTTCCTGTGTCTCCAAAAAACAAAGAAAAACTACTATTCGCTGGAGAGTTATAAAACTCACAAGAGAATCCTTAAAGCCAATTGTGATTATTATAAAATGAAGCATGTTTGGATTTTACTTGAAATACATCATTCTTAATGAACTGCTTTTAAACACAGGTAACCTTATGTTCTGTAAAATGCTGAAATACAAGGCTTCTAGGCACAACAGATTACAGTGGAACTGGAATTCTCCAAGAACTGGCTGTGGGGTTGTTTGCATGAAGGCTCTTATTCTTAAGTTCAAAAAGGTGAAATATAAACAGAATGCATTCCTTCTGCAAGTCCCCTAGAAACTAGAGTTCAGATGCAGTCAGGAACAACATTAGAATCTACTCTGCAATATCTGAAAAAGTACACTCCAGGCCATGAAAATCTCAAGAAGCATCAATGTGTACTCACATGCTGTACCCTTTTGCAAATGGGCTTGTTTGCTACCAGAATTCTAAGAACTTTGTTACTGGAATTTTTTTTTTTAATTTGTATTTTGCATTATAAATCCCAAATAAAAGTGAATCACTGTAGCCCCTTTATAAAGTTAACAAATATTATTTATCCTAGGGTTATTTTACCAATTAACTTAATAATTTATAAATAAAATAGGAGTGAATATTTGCCATACACTACATAGCAAAAATGAAATATTCTACTGAGGCTTATAGAGAAGTATTAGCCAATGCAAATAATCCATGAGTACCACAGTCTCTTACACATTACCAATCACCTACTTAGCTATTCTTTTTTGAATGTATTTTGTATTATCTGGCTTAAAAGATTTGAAAGAGGGAGGGAAAAAGCCTCTTTTCTGCCTTTGCTAAAATAAAGCAGTTCAAATAATTACCAAATGTGCTGTTTTTTAACTCTATCTAAAATATCACAAGTCTGATTTCCCTCTTTGCTTTTAGAGTTTGCATGTTCACTCTGGATGAAGGAGTGCTACTCTGCACCCAGGACAAAACTCATAGTGTGAATTTAAGATCAGAGTCACAGGTACATACAGTTTTTATTTATTATAAATTTAATTTATTTTTGGCTGCATTGGGTCTTCACTGCTGCGTGTGGGCCCTCTCCATATGCGGCGAGCGGGGGTCAATCTTCGTTGCGGCGTGTGGGCTTCTCATTGCAGTGGCTTCTCTTGTTGAGGAGCACAAGCTCTAGGTGAGCAGGCTTCAGTAGTTGTAGCTCGTGGGCTCCAGAGCGCAGGCTCAGCAGTCGTGGCTCACGGGCCTAGTTGCCCCAAGGCATGTGGGATCCTCCTGGACCGGGGCTCGACCTCTGGTCCGCACTGGTAGGCGGACTCCTAACCACTGTGCCGCCAAGGAAGCCCCCATACAATATTTATTTATAGCTGATGTTACTTTTAATAATTAACAAAAATTTACAATAAAATAATTAATAAAATTTTACCATAAAATGGCATTATGTTGAAAATAAGTAATATTAACTGGACCAACATTTATTTTAATGCTCCCAGTCCTGGCAGTTTTAGAGATTTGAACAAAATGATTTAAAGAAATATTTTTTATAAGGTAAGTAGATTTCCTTCATACCAAGAAAGTATTATATTTCAATAACATGAAGTCTTACATAATTGTTCTCTTTGTACTAATTATAGATTTTTAAGGGTTTGCATTGTTTTACATTTTTGGTTTAGATTATATTATCTGTTTTAGGAGAGGTAGTGGACAAATACAGTAAATATTTCAAAAGATTAAAAAAGGGGGATATAAATTAAGTCTCACTGCAAGTGTCCCAGATTTTCTTCTCAGCAATAACTATATTTTCAATTTATTGTGTATCCATTTAGAGATATTTTATGCAAATACAAAAAGTATTAAAAAGATTTAAAGTGGATATCCTGTCATGCCAAGGAAAGGAAATATATTTTAATAGCATATAGATTTCCATAATTACTTGTTCTCTTCCAAACATGGGTTCTGTTTGCTTTATTTGAAATGTATGCCATGATATATTTTTAATCTGTTTTCTTAGATATTATTGAAATTTTAAAGATATTTATTGTAATTAATAAATATATTATAAAATCTTTGTCTTATATTTTTCTTTTTTATGACTCTCCATTATTTTATTAAGCAATTCCAGCACACATTTTTATAATTTACCTTAAGAGTGAATGCACAATAATAACTTTAACTACACCTGTTTTTTTTTTGCATACATTTTAATTTTTATTTAGTAATCATTGATTCTCAGACTCATAAGTTTTTATACTCCATTTGTAGAGTATAATTAATTTAACATGCACTGTACCCATATAGTAACCTGTTTTCCTATTTTTTAAGCATTTAATGAATTAGGATTTGGAAGAGGGGCTGAGAATAAAAATATCAATTGTCATTTTGTTACAAAATCTTTGAAACAGTGTTAATTGAATTCTATTTCATAAAATCATTCATGATTCTGTCATTTAAAATTTATGAGTTAAATATACCATCCATAGAATTTTCAAAGTTAGGGTACTATCTTTACCTGTGTAGCATCTTTTGTTTCTTTAAACATACAATAAAAAGAATAGAATCTGAATTTCTTTCTTTAGACAAACACCAAGCTGTCCCAATACTGTAAAACATAATTTCATGGGTTATTTTGGTAGTGTCTTTGGTTTTGTTATCAGGATAATGGTGGCATTATAATATGAATTTGGGAGTGTTACATTCTCTTCAGTTTTTTGGAATAGTTTGAGAAGGATGGGCATTAGCTCTTTGTCATATATTTGGTAAAATTCACCTGTGAAGCCATCAAGTCCTGGACTTTTGTTTTCTGGGAGGGTTTTTTTTTTTTAATTACAAAGTCAATTTCACCACTAGTAATTGATTTGTTCAGACTGTCTATTTCTTCCTGATTCAGTCTTGGCAGGTTTTATACTTGTAAAAATTTGTCCACTTCTTCTAGGTTGTCCAATTTGTTGGCATATAACTGTTCATAGTATTCTCTTATGATTTTTTGTATTTCTGTTGTATTGGTTGTTATTTCTCCTCTCTCATTTCTTATTTTGTTTACATGGGTCCTCTCTCTTTTCTTGTTGATGAGCCTGACTAAAGGTTTATCTTTTTTTTTTAATCTTTTCAAAAATCAGCTCTTGATTTCATTAATCTTTTCTATTGTTTTTTGGCTTCTATTTTATTTATTTCCTCTCTGATCTTTATTTTTTATTTTTTTTGCGGTATGCGGGCCTCTCACTGCTGTGGCCTCTCCTGTTGCAGAGCACAAGCTCCGGACGCGCAGGCTCAGTGGCCATGGCTCATGGGCGCAGCCGCTCCACGGCACGTTGGATCCTCCTGGACCGGGGCACAAACCCGTGTCCCCAGCATCAGCAGGTGGACTCTCAACCACAAGGGAAGCCCTCTGATCTTTATTATTTCCTCCCTTCTGCTGACTTTGGGCTTTGCTTTTTATTCTAACTTCTTTAGATGGTAGATTAGGTTGTTTATTTGCGATTTTTCTTGTTTCTTAAGGTGAGTCTGTATCACTATAAAATTATCTCTTAGAACTGCTTTTGCTGCATCCTGTAGATTTTGGAAAGTTGTGTTTCCATTTTTTGTTTGTCTCAAGGTATTTTCTGATGTCCTCTTTGATTTCTTCATTGACCTATTGGTTTTTAGTAGCATGTTGTTTAGTCTCCATGTGTTTGAGCTTTTCCAATTTTTCTTCCCATAATTTATTTCTAGTTTCATACCATTCTGGTCAGAAAAAATGCTTGATATAATTTCTATCCTTTTAAATTTATTGAGACTTATTTTGTGGCCTAACATGTAATCTATTTTGAAGTGCACTTGAAATGACTCTCTGTTCTGCTGCTTGGGGATGCAATGTCCTATAGCTATCTTTTAAGTCCAACTGGTCTATTGTGTCACTTAAGAGCATTGTTGCCTTATTGACTTTCTGTCTGGATGTTCTGTCCATTGATGTAGGTGAGGTATTAAAATCCCCTACAATTATTGTATTATTGTATGGTATTATACAATTATTGTATAATTTCTCCCTTTATGTCTGTTAACATTTACTTTATATATTAGGTGCTCCTGTATTGTGTGCATGTATGTTAATGACTATAATATTCTCTTCTTTTTTTATTCCCTTTATTATTATATAATGCCCTTCTTTGTCTTTTGTTATAGACTTTTAGAGTTTATTTTTTCTGATATGAGTATTGAAACCTCCACTTTCTTATCATTTCCATTTTCATGAGATATCTTTTTCCATCCCCTCACTTTCAGTCTGTGGGTCTTTAGCTCTGAAGTGAGTCTCTTGTAAGCAGCATATAAATGGGCTTTGCATTTTTATCCAATCAGCCACCCTATGTTTTTTGATTGGAGCATTTAGTCCACTGAAATTTAATGTAATGATTAACAGGAAGGTACTTATTGCCATTTTATTAATTGTTTTCCAGTTGTTTTTGTAGTTCTCTGCTCTTCTTTTTCATTCTTCTACTAGGGTTTGATAATGTTTTTAGTGCTATGTTTGTATTCCTTTATCTCTAGTTTTTGTGTATTCATTATACATTTTTGATTTGTGGTTACATGGGGGTCATATATGTTGGCTCATAACTAAATCTATTTATTTTAAACCAGTAGTCCTTTAAGTTCAAATATAGTCTGAAAGAACTACATAAAGAAAAAGAAAGATATCCTGTGTTCTTGGATTGGAAGAATTAATAATGTTAAAATATACATACTAACTAAAGCAACATATTTGATGCAATCCCTATCAAAATATCCATGACATTTTTCTCAGAAGTAGGTCAAATAATCCTAAAATTTGTATGGAACTACAAAAGACCACGAATTGTCAACAAAATCTTGAGAAAATAGAACAGAGTTGGAGGTATCATGCTCCCTGAATTCAGACTATAGTACAAAGCTACAGTAATCAAACAGCATGGTAGTGGCACTAAAACAAACACATAGATCATTGGAACGAGTAGAGATGCCACAAATAAACGCATACACTTATGTTAAATTAACCTATGACAAAGGAGGCAAGAATATACAATGGAGAGAAGAAGTCTTTTCAATATGTCATGCTGGGAAAAGTGGACAGCTACATTAAAATAATGAAATTAGAACATACCCTAACACCATACACAAAAATAAACTCAAAATGGATTAAATACCTAAATGTAAGACCTGAAACCATAAAACTCCTAAAAGAGAACATAGCAGAACACTCTTTTACATAATTAATAGCCATATTTCTGGATCTGTCTCCTAAGGTAAAATAAATAAATGCAAAAATTAACAAATGGGACCTAACTGAACTTAAAAGCTTTTGCAGAGCAAAGGAAACCATTTAGAAAATGAAAATACAACTATTGAATGGAGAATATATTTGCAAATGTTACGACTGATAAGGGGTTAATATCCAGAATATATAAACAATTCATACAACTATGTATCATAAAAACAAAGAATCCAATTAAAACATGGGCAGAAGACCTAAACAGATATTTTTCCAAAGAACACATACAGATGGTCAACATACACATGAAAAGATGCTCAACATCACTAATCATCAGAGAAATGCAAATCAAAACCACAATGAGATATCACCTCACACATGTCAGAATTGCTGTCATCAAAAAGATCACAAAAAACAAACGTTGGCTACGATGTGGAGAAAAGGGAACCTTCATACACAGTTGGTGGGAATGTAAATTTGTGCAGTCCTAATGGAAAACAGTATGGAAGTTCCTCAGAAAACTGAAAATAGAACTATCATATGATCCATCAATTCCAATCCTGGGTATATATCCAAAGCAAACAAAAACACTAAGTCAAACAGATACATGCACCCCAATATTCGTAGCAGCATTATTTACAATAGCCAAGATATTGAAGCAAATTATGTGCCCATCAACGAATCAATGTATAAAGAAGATGTAATATATATAATTGAATATTATTCAGTCATAAAACAGTATGAAATTCTTATATTTGCAAAACATGGATGGACCTGGAGTGTATTATACTTAGTGAAATAAATCAGAAAAAGAGAGGAGGAGCTTCAAGATGGCAGAAGAGTAAGATGTGGAGATCAACTTCCTCCTCACAAATACATCAGAAATACATCTACATGTGGAACAACTCCTACAGAAAACCTACTGAACACTGGCAGAAGACCTCAGACCTCCCAAAAGGCAAGAAAGTCCCCACATACTTTAGTAGGGCAAAAGAAAAAAGAGACAAAAGAATAGGGATGGGACTTGCACCAGTGGGAGGGAGCTGTGAAGGAGGAAAGGTTTCCACACACTAGGAAGGCCCTTCGTGGGTGGAGACTGCAGGTGGTAGAGCGGGGAAGCTTCAGAGCCATGGAGGAGAGCCCAGCAACAGGGGTGCAGAGGGCAAAGTGGAGAGATTCCCGCACAGAGGATCAGTGCCAACCAGCACTCACCAGCCCGAGAGGCTGGTCTGCTCACCCGCCGGGACAGGAGGGGGTCTGGGAACTGAGTCTCTGGCTTTGTAGGTCGGATCCCAGGGAGAGAACTGGGGTTGGTTGCATGAACACAGCCTGAAGGGGGCTAGTGCACCACAGGTAGCCAGGAGGGAGTCCGGGAAAAAGTCTGGAGCTGCGGAATAGGCAAGAGACTTTTTCTTGCCTCATTGTTTCCTGGTGCATGAGGAGAAGGGATTAAGAGCGCAGCTCAAAGGAGCTTCAGAGATGGGCGTGAGCTGTGGCTATCAGCGCGGACCCCAGAAAAGGGCATGGGATGCTAAGGCTGCTGCTGCCACCACCAAGAAGCCTGTGAGCAAGCACAGGCCACTACCCACACCTCACCTCCTGGGAGCCTGTGCAACCCGCCACTGACAGAGTCCTGTGATGCAGGGACAACTTCCCCAGGAGAACACATGGCACGCCTAAGGCTGGTGCAATGTCATGCTGGCCTCTGTCACCACTGACTTGCCCCACACTCCGTACCCCTCCCTCCCCACAACCTGAGTGAATCAGAGCCCCCCAGTCAGCTACTCCTTTAACTCCGTCCTGTCTGAGCAAAGAACAGATGCCCTCAGGCAACCTACATGCAGAGGTGGGTCCAAATCCAAAGCTGAGCCCCAGGAGCTGTGCAAACAAAGAAGAGAAAAGGAAATTTCTCCCAGCAGCCTCAGGAGCAGTGGATTAAAACTCGACAATCAACTTGATGTACGCTGCATCTGTGGAATACCTGAATAGAAAACGAATCATCCCAAATTGAGGAGGTAGACTTTGGGAGCAAAGATATATATTTTTTATTCCCTTGTTCTGTTTTTGCAAGTGTGTATGTGTATGCTTCTGTGTGTGATTTTCTCTGAATAGCTTTGCTTTTACTATTTGTCCTACAGTTCTTTCTGTCCATATTTTTTTTTCTGTATAGTTTCTAGCACTGTTATCATTGGCAGATACGTTTTTTGGTTTGGTTGCTCTCTTCTTTCTTTCTTTCTTTCTTTTCTTTATTTTTTAAATTACTTAAAAAAACTTTTTATAATTATTTTTTATTTTAATAACTATATTTTATTTTATTTTATCTTCTTCTTTCTTTCTTTTTTTTCTCCCTTTTATTCTGAGCTGCGTGGATGACAGGCTCTTGATGCTCCAGCCAAGCGTCAAGGCTGTGTCTCTGAGGCCAGAGACACAAGTTCAGGACATTGGTCCACAAGAGACCTCCCAGATCCACATAATATCAAGTGAGGAAAATCTCCCACAGTTTTCCATCTCAATGCCAAGACCCAGCTCCACTCAACAACCACCAAGCTACAGTACTGGACACCATATGCCAAACAACTAGCAAGACAGGAACACAACCTTATCCATTATCAGAGAGGCTGCCTAAAATCAAAATAAGGCCACAGACACCCCAAAACACATCACCAGATGTGGACCTGCCACCAAAAAGACAAGATCCAGCCTCATCCACCAGAACACAGGCACTAGTCCCCTCCACCAGAAAACAAACACAACCCACTGAACCAACCTTAGCCACTAGGGATAGACACCAAAAACAATGGGAACTACAAACCTGCAGTTTGCAAAAAGGAGACCCCAAACACAGTAAGTTAAGCAAAATGAGAAGACAGAGAAATACACAGCAGATGAAGGAGCAAAGCAAAAACCCACCATACCTAACAAATGAAGAGGAAATAGGCAGTCTACCTGAAAAAGAATTCAGAATAATGATAGTAAAGATGATCCAAAATCTTGAAAATAGAATGGAGAAAATACAAGAAATGTTTAACATGGACCTAGAAGAACTAAAGAGGAAACAAACAGTGATGAACAATGCAATAAATGAAATTAAAAATTCTCTAGAAGGGATCAATAGCAGAATAACTGAGGCAGAAGAACAGGTAAGTGACCTGGAAGATAAAACAGTGGAAATAACTACTGCAGAGAAGAACAAAGAAAAAAGAATGAAAATAACTGAGGACAGTCTCAGAGACCTCTGGAACATTAAATGCACTAATATTCGAATTATAGGGGTCCCAGAAGAAGAAGAGAAAAAGAAAGGGACTGAGAAAATATTTGAAGAGATTGTAGTTGAAAACTTCCCTAAGATGGGAAAGGAAATAGTTAACCAAGTCCAGGAAGCACAAAGAGTCCCATACAGGATAAATCCAAGGAGAAACACGCCAAGATGCATATTAATCAAACTAACAAATTAAATACAAAGAAAAAATATTAAAAGCAGCAAGGGAAAAACAACAAATAATATACAAGGGAATCCCCATAAGGTTAAGAGCTGATTTTCAGCAGAAACTCTGCAAGCCAGAAGGAAGTGGCAGGACATATTTAAAATGATGAAGGAGAAAAACCTGCAATCAAGATTACTCTACCCAGCAAGGATCTCATTCAGATTTGATGGAGAAATTAAAACCTTTACAGACAAGCAAAAGTTAAGAGAATTCAGCACCAGCAAACCAGCTTTACAACAAATGCTAAAGGAACTTCTCTAGGCAGGAAACACAAGAAAAGGAAAAGACCTAAAATAACAAACCAAAATAATTAAGAAAATGGGAATAGGAACATACATATTGATAACTACATTAAATGTAAATGGATTAAATGCTCGAACCAAAAGACATAGACTGGTGGAATAGATACAGAAACAATATATATGCTGTCTACAAGAGACCCACTTCAGATCTAGGGACACGTACAGACAAAATGAGGGGGTGGAAAAAGATATTCTGTGCAAATGGAAATCAAAAGAAATCTGGAGTTGCAATTCTCATATCAGACAAAATAGACTTTAAAACAAAGACTATTACAAGAGACAAAGAAGGACACTACATAATGATCAAGGGATCAATCCAAGAAGAATATATAACAATTGTAAATATTTATGCACCCAACATAAGAGCACATTAATACAAAAGGCAAATACTAACAGCCATAAACAGGGAAATTGACAGTAACACAATCATATTAGGGGACTTTAAAGCCCACTTTCACCAATGGACAGATCATCCAAAATGAAAATAAATAAGGAAACACAAGCTTTAAATGATACATTAAACATGATGGACTTAATTGATATTTATAGGACATTCCATCCAAAAACAACAGAATACACATTCTTTTCAAGTGATCATGGAACATTCTCCAGGATAGATCATATCTTGGGTCACAAATCAAGCCTTGGTAAATTTAAGAAAATTGAAATCATATCAAGTATCTTTTCTTACCACAGTGCTACGAGACTAGATATTAGTTACAGGAAAAAATCTGTAAAACACAGAAGCACATGGAGGCTAAAAAATACACTACTTAATAACCAGAGATCACTGAAGAAATCAAAGAGGAGATCAAAAAATACCTAGAAACAAATGAAAATGAAAACACGATGACCCAAAACCTATGGGATGCAGCAAAAGCAGTTCTAAGAGGGAAGTTTATAGCAATACAATCCTACATTAAGAAACAAGAAACATCTCAATTAAATAACCTAACCTTACACCTAAAGCAATTAGAGAAAGAAGAACAAAAAAACACCAAAGTTAGCAGAAGGAAAGAAATCATGAAGATCAGATCAGAAATAAATGAAAAAGAAATAAAGGAAACAATAGCAAAGATCAATAAAAACTAAAAGCTGGTTCTTTGAGAAGATAAACAAAATTGATAAACCATTAGCCAGACTCATGAAGAAAAAAAGGGAGAAGACTCAAATCAGTAGAACTTGAAATGAAAAAGGACAAGTAACAACTGACATTGCAGAAATGGATCCTGAGAGATTAGTACAAGCAACTATATGCCAAAAAAATGGACAACCTGGAAGAAATGGACAAATTCTTTGAAAAGCACAACCTTCTGAGACAGAACCAGGATGAAGTAGAAAATACAAACAGACCAATCACAAGCACTGAAATTGAAACTGTGATTAAAAATCTTCCAACAAACAAAAGTCCAGGACAAGATGGATTCACAGGCGAATTCTATCAAACATTTAGAGAAGAGCTAACACCTATCCTTCTCAAAATCCTCCATAATATGGAAAAGGGAGGAACATTCCCAAACTCATTCTATGAGGCCACCATCACCCTGATACCAAAACCAGAGAAAGATGTCACAAAAAAAGAAAACTACAGGGCAATATCACTGATGAACATAGGGGCAAAAATCCTCAACAAAATACTAGCAAACAGAATCCAACAGCACATTAAAAGGATCATACACAGTGATCAAGTGGGGTTTATTCCAGGAATGCAAGGACTCTTCAATATATGCAAATCAATCAATGTGATACACCATATTAACAAATTGAAGGAGAAAAACCATATGATCATCTCAATAGATGCAGAGAAAGCTTTTGACAAAATTCCACACCCATTTATGATAAAAACTATCCAGAAAGTAGGCATAGAGAGAACTTTCCTCAACATAATAAAGGCCATATATGACAAATCCACAGCCAACATCACCCTCAATGGTGAAAAATTGAAATTATTTCCACTAAGATCAGGAGCAAGACAAGGTTGCCCACTCTCACCACTATTATTCAACACAGTTTTGGAAGTTTTAGCCACAGCAATCAGAGAATAAAAGGAAATAAAAGGAATCCAAATCAGAAAACAAGAAGTAAAGCTGTCACTGTTTGCAGATGACATGATAGTATACACAGAGAATCCTAAAGATGCTACCAGAAATCTACTAGAGCTAATCAATGAATTTGGTAAAGTAGCAGGATAAAAAATTAATGCACTGAAGTTTCTTGCATTCCTATACACTAATGATGAAAAAATATGAAAATGAATTAAAGAAAACACTTCCATTTACCATTGCAAAAAAAGAATAAAATATCTAGGAATAAAACTACCTAAGGAGACAAAAGACCTATATGCAGAAAATTGTAACACACTGATGAAAGAAATTAAAGATGATACAAATAGATGGAGAGAAATACGATGTTCTTGGATTGGAAGAATCAACATTGTGAAAATTACTATACTACCCAAAGCAATGTACAGATTCAATGCAATCCCTATCAAACTACCAGTGGCATTTTTCACCAAACTAGAAGAAAAAATTTCACAATTTGTATGGAAGCACAAAAGACCCTGAATAGCAAAAGCAATCTTGAGAAAGAAAAATAGACCTGGAGGAATCAGGCTCCCAGACTTCAGACTATACTACAAAGCTACAGTAATCAAGAGAGTATGGTACTGGCACAAAAACAGAAATATTGATCAATGGAACAGGAAAGAAAACCCAGAGATAAACCCAGGCATATATGGTCATCTTATCTTTGATAAAGGAGGCAAGAACATACAGTGGAGAAAAGATAGCCTCTTCAATAAGTGCTGCTGGGAAAACTGGACAGCTACAGGTAAAAGAATGAAATTAGAACACTCCCTAACACCATACACAAAAATAAACTCAAAATGGATTAAAGACCTAAATATAAGGCCAGACACTATCAAACTCTTAGAGGAAAACATAGGCAGAACACTCTATGACATAAATCACAGCAAGATCCTTTTTGACCCACCTCCTAGAGAAATGGAAATAACAACAAAAATAAATGGGACCTAATGAAACTTAAAAGATTTGCACAGCAAAGGAAACCATAAACAAGACAAAAAGACAACCCTCAGAATGGGAGAAAATATTTGCAAATCAAGCAACTGACAAAGGATTAGTCTCCAAAATCTACAAGCAGCTCATGCAGCTCACTATCAAAAAAACAAAAAACCCAATCCAAAAATGGGCAGAAGAAATAAATAGACATTTTCCAAAGAATATATACAGATTGCCAACAAACACATGACAGGATGCTCAACATCATTAATCATTTGAGAAATGCAAATCAAAACTACAATGAGATATAATTTCACACCAGTCAGAATGGCCATCATCAAAAATTCTACAAACTATCAATGCTGGAGAGGGTGTGGAGAAAAGGGAATCCTCTTGCACTGTTGGTGGAAATGTAAATTGATACAGCCACTATGGAGAACAGTATGGAGGTTCCTTAAAAAGCTAAAAATAGAACTATCATACGACCCAGCAATCCCACTACTGGGCATATACCCTGAGAAAACCATAATTCAAAAAGAGTCATCTATCTAAATGTTCATTGCAGCTCTATTTACAATAGCCAGGACATGGAAGCAACCTAGGTGTCCATCAACAGATGAATGGATAAAGAACATGTGGCACATATATATAATGGAATATTACTCAGCCATAAAATAAATGAAATTGAGTTATTTGTAGTTTGGTGGATGGACCTAGAGTCTGTCATACAGAGTGAAGTAAGTCAGAAAGAGAAAAACAAATACCATATGCTAACATATATATATATATATGGAATCTAATAATAATAAAAAAAAAAGGTCATGAAGAACCTGGGGGCAAGACAGGAGTAAAGACACAGACCCACTAGAGAATGGACTTGAGGATTCGGGGAGGGGGAAGGGTAAGCTGTGACAATGTGAGAAAGTGGCATGGACATATATACACTACCAAACGTAAAATAGGTAGCTAGTGGGAAGCAGCCGCATAGCATAGGGAGATCAGCTCGGTGCTTTGTGACCACCTAGAGTGGTGGGATAGGGAGTGTGGGAGGGAGGGAGACACAGGAAGGAAGAGATATGGGGACATATGTATATGTATAACTCATTCACTTTGTTATAAAGCAGAAACTAAAACACCATTGTAAAGCAATTATACTCCAATAAAGATGTTAAAAAAAAAATCAGAGAAAGACAAATACTCTTTGTTATCACTTATATGTGGAATGTAAAAAATAAAACAAACAAATATTTATAACAAAACAGAGACAGACTCACAGATGTAAGGAACAAACAAGTGGTGAGCTGTAGGGAGAGTGAAGGGGGAGGGGCAAGATAGGGGTATGGGATTAAGAGATACAACTACTATGAATAAAATATTAGATAAGCAAGGACATATTGTACAGTACAGGGAAATATAGCTATTATTTTTAATAGCTTTAACTAGAGTTTAATCTATAAAAATATTGAATCATTATGTATACACCTGAAACTAATACATTATTATAAATTGTCTATAACTCAATAAAAAATATGATTTCATGCTTTTGCTAATATGGAAATGATTTCAAAAATACTAAATAGTTGATAGCTTTTGCCCAAATATTCAAAAAACGTAAATTGCATTTGAAATATAATGTAAATTATTACAACTCTGGTTTTATTTCTGATGTTAGTTCTGACATCCACATGCTGTATATAGATACAAAGTTTTTTAGGAGATCATTTCGTTTCAGCTCTTAAACCATTGCCTTCATTCTGAAAGTAGGGTAGATCCATAGAGTTTTCTCTGAGCCCATTATTTGGTTGTATTGGTTTTGTTTTAATTTAGAACATTCGGAAACAATAAATTTGTCTAAGTGGTGGATTCCCATCTTATTCTCTATATAGTTTCATCTGATTCTAAGTCAACTTACTATTTCATGAAGAAGTAAAAAGGCTGTGGTAGAAATGTGGGCTGATAAGCAAGAAGATAGATAGAGATGGATGATAAATAGATAATAGATAAGTAAATAGAGGCAGATAGAGATGTAGAGATATAAGTACATAGGCTAAGTACTGATATCTATGTATCTCTATATACACCTACATCTATCTATCTATCTATCTATCTACCTATCTATCATCTATCTATCTATCTATCCATCTGATGGAATCTGAAATGCAGGAATCTCAGTTGTGTAGAATTGAGTTGCTTATACTCTGTTCACAGAATCTTCTCATCAGCACCCTTCTCCTTGTGGTTCTAATGTTTTCTCTTTAATCTCATGCTCCAATTGCACTCCTCTTCCTGACATTGACACTTACTCTCATAGATTTATTGAATTTATGTCTAAGTGATATATGTGTATACATAAATATATAAGGTACTATTTGGAAGTGATTCGTATAAATTTTAATGGTTTTTGTCATTTCTGGTTCAATATATTTTAGAACAAGTTTTCCCAAATATAGTTTGTTCTTTTTTTAGAATTGCTGAAAAATTAATTGTATCTATATAACATGTTCTACTTTTACATTCCTTTACTGATGGAAGAATAAGATATATTTAATACATTACTATCATAAGCAATGCATAGCCAAAGCTTTCTGCATGGCAGGGTACATTCCTTGGGCTACCTGCGACCTCACCTACAGCTAGCATTTAAAGTCCCCATGCATACAAGATGCATCCCACATCAAGAAAAAGATAAGTATATGTATGTATGTATATGTATAGCTGATTCACTTTGTTATAAAGCAGAAACTAACACAACATTGTAAAGCAATTATATTCCAATAAAGATGTTTAAAAAAAGAAAAGAAAAATACATGTAAATACATTATTTCTGTTTTCTGCTTTAGGGGAAGCAAAGAAAGCTTACTCAGTCAGGAATTGTGGGGAATTAACACCCATGAATTACCCTCAACAGGTGGACTGAATTAGTGACCAGAATCTAGCTTGCAGAGGCCAACTCTGAAGTATAATCTCAATGTTTCCTCAGTTGGGCACCAAGAAAATTCACCTCTACTCATCCACAGATGTTCCTAGCTCCATAAAACATACCTTGCTGTTTTTTCTTACTTCCCTGCCAAAATCTTCCTACTCATTTTTTCCAGATACCCTGGATCACTTCCCAAATTAATCAGTTTCACTCAAGCCCTTGTCACAGACTTTGAGAAGAATCAGTTGAAGATACAGTGTAATGACACACATTTCTACATATGATTCCCTGAGAATTTATGTTGGCTTGATGGTGGTAGGGTGTGAATACAGTGAATGTGAAATACTGGATTACTGCACCCAGTTCTCTACTCCTCCCTGTTACAGAATTATTTACTCCTGCCCATGGCCACGTGACCTTGCAGTGCCTTCTATTCCAGTAGAATATATTCCCTTATACCACTGACATTTGAATTGGTCATGTAGCTAGAAACTCTAATGGGATTTTAGTGGCCAAGATGGAAGCAGAAGCTCAAATGTGCTTTCATGATTTTTCTTTACCTCTTGCGCTCCTAAGATACACCCTGAAAAGAATATGCCTCAGAGAGCAGCTGCTCCTTCAGCCTGAGCTCCAAGATGATATAATGTGGAGTCGACATAATCCCAACTAGAAGTCAGAGACCAACAGGGCCCAGCCAAACCCAGCTGAGATCAGCCAAACTAGAACTGCAAATATGTAGACAAAAATAAATATTCTGTGTACCTGTGAGATTTTTGAGGTTAATTGTTACCCAGAAAAATTTTAATACCATAATTAGTTTCACTAATAATGTTGTAGAACAATAGTTCTACAAAATAGCTTCCTAATTATATATACCATAGAGAATTAATATTCAATATTCTAATACTTACCAATTTGTTAGGTGTAAGGTGGTATCTCTCTGAGACTTTAATTTGTATTTTTCTGCCTACTGGTGAGATTATATATCTCTATATATATTGTTAGCTGTATGAGTTTTCACTCATAAAAAATGATTATTTATTTTCTTATAGTTTTCAACTGGGTCTCCTTTAAAGTAATTCACTTATATTTTATGTATTCTTTTGTGTTATTGTTTTGTTTTCCATATTGCAATGAATGCTTCTATTAATTTTGTCAGTATATTTCAGTGATGACAAATTATTTTGATTTAGTCCATTTACACATATAAATATACATAGTATAATATATACATATATAATTTAATATTGGGCTTTGAGGATCTTCTTATCTTTCTTGATCCTTTGATAAAGGTATTCCTATATGTTTTCTTCTATTGATTTTATTGCTTTATTTCATAGTCAAAGTAATATAGACTTTTGTTTCATGTGGTTGGTGATAGACTGCTAATTTTATTTTTCTTTATCAGCTCTTTTCCACTGCTATGTGACATCACAGACATATCTATATCAAGGTTCCAAAATACTTCGTTTTCTGGGCTCTTTATTATGTTCCAAGAGGCTCACTGTCTCTGCATCAACACTGCACAGTTTTATTGCTATAGCTTTGTAGTGTTTCTTAAATATCTGGTGGAGCAGACTTCATTCCCTCAACCCCACCCCATGGTATATTTTTTACAACAGTTTTGTCAATTCATAGACCTTTATAATTGCTTTTTTTTTTTTACTGTTGAACGTTTATTGAGCTCTAACAATGTGATCGGTGCCACACAAAACATCAGACACAGTACCTGCTCTGTGGGCTTATAATCTAATTTAAGGACACGATCATTTTTTAATGTTGCCATGAGTTGGCTGTTTGTGAAAATGAGGTATTAACTGCATTGGTTAGTGCAGCAAAAAAGCCTGTGAAATCAGACTTTTTAGCAGGTTCCCTATGCAAGTAGGCATGATTGCTCATATTACTCTCTCAAACTGTGGTTCCCATTTCCCCAAATTTGGGGATTTTTGAGATGTGTATAAGTGTCTATAAAGACAGACACCAAATGCACATTTCTGAAAACCATGGTTCAAATCTGGCCTCTCGTCCAGAAGAAAAAGTTTGGTTATATATTCAGAAAAATATTGTTATTCAAAATAGGTCCTAGGAGAAAATAGTGATGGGGGCCAATTTCCTGTTCAGTGTTCCTGGAATGTCCACAAGAGCAGCTCCCCACGGCAGCCTGTCAAATGCCCTTTACTCTCAAGGTCTTTTGTCTTCATAGCCCAGAGCTGAAATGCTTAACATTTGCTGGGTTCTGCTTGGGCATGTGCCCCAGGGGAGGTGTGTTTGAGGGCAGAGCCCTCTCAGTGCCTCACAGATCACAATGCAGATGATTCCTGCATAGGCATTGGCATTGGTCCCTGCATCCTTGGCAACACACCACACTAATTTAATTTCTATCCCCAGAAAGTAGCAAAACTACCAGAGGCCCCCAGAATGTATCAGTAACCTGTGAAAATGGAACCTGTTAAAATCTGTCACTGATACAATCTGTATATATACTGCTTATGAAAACTTGTCCTTTTATCATCATAGTAAAGTCAAGTGCTAAGTAACACGTTTATCTGTTGACCACTTAGCAGAATAAACTGATTTCATATGGAAGGAAATGTAAGATAACTCATATGTATTTAAAGCAAATTATTTAGTTTTCATTCTCGTTACTTCTGTGCCTTCTTTATAGTATCTTCTGTCTCTTCACTTTGATCCTGATGAACTAAGTCACCACTTATTATATTTAGATTCCCAATCCTTTATTTGTGTATATCTTGAATTTCAGTAAGATATGAAATGCAGACTCCGGGGTTGCATTTTGTAATGATACAAGGATCCTGAGGAAATACTTTCACAGAAGCCTTTTCTAATAGATTCCCCTGTGCTTACGGAGAGTATCAAAAAAGACCAACTGGCACATTCTGAACGTATGTTCTCAACAAGTAATCCAAGTACAAATGGGAAGCTCTTGCCTTTCTGTTTTGTAAACTCAGATTATGCTGACAAGCCATACTTCTAAATAATTTGATTTGTAAAGGTTGCCTGCATGTACATTTGTCATTTTATAAAGAGCAACCAAATCCCTACCCCACCTTATCTTACAAAACAACACTTAGTATTTTTTAAGTTGCATAAAAAAACAAATACATGAATAAATAAACAAACAAATGTATAATGAAGGGCTTTGACCTCTTGCTCCAAGCAGTAAGTGAAAGAACTGATAAATGAAGCTGAGGTCCTCCCTCAGTGCTTCTCTTTAAATAGTTATGCTAAAAATATTTTAGCTGTCTAAACTCTGTACTTGCTTCATTTTCATTGGAACACATTTTGTGAGCCACAACTGAGTTCCTATATAGGATATCTCCAGAATGCAAATCAGGAAAAAGCAGATTTTATTCAGATTTTTTTGTTAAATTGAGCCACTACTGTTTGGTATGCGGGCACTAGATGGGTTAAAAAAAACAGCTGGCCTGATAAAGACATGCTAAAGAAGGTTTACTTTATTTGAACAGTTATGTCAAGACTGGCCTTAAATTCAATGAAATATTGAAGACGATGGATTGTTTGAAAGTCCTGGTTTTGAGGGCACAGGAGCATGGTCTGAATGAGTCATTCAGAATTCATCGTGCATCCAACTAAACCCAAAATTCATGCTTACCCGTCCTTTTTTTTTAATGCGACAGTCTCAGTCTTCTCACATCGGTGCTTCTCTTCATGCTAGAACTGCTTATGTCTACAGAGTCCCTGAAGAAGCAAAAATCCTTTTTTTAGCATTAAACATAGCATATGGAGTTCTTCCTCAGCTCTTGGCCTATCACTGTATCTGCAAGCCAGAGTTCTTCATAAAAACAAATTCTTCATAAAAACAAAGGCAGATGAAAAAGCTGAATAAAAGCATTATTTTATGTTCTTTCTCTCTAGATTACTGACTTTTGTTATTTTCGTACCAGTATTTGGTCCCATTCCACTCTCTTCCCATACAGGAACATTTAAGAATACATAAATTCTTGTTCCATACTGTATATGTGAGCTATCATAGGAATTATGTGGATAAATTTTCTTTTTTTGAAGGAAAATTGAAGTTATTCAGAAAGCTTGTTTAAAGAAATATATTTCAAGTTATTTGTGAATAAACTTGACCACCTATCTCAATATTCTGTTTGCACACATTAAATATAAGTGAAAAATTACAATTTAGCTCCTATAATAGTGAGCATGAAAAGGAAACTATTCAAAAGTGAAAATGGTCTATGCATATTAAAAATTTCAAAATAGCAAATACAGATGGAGAAATATTTTTGCATATAAGATCTATATGTTTCATTATCAACCTCAATATAAAAGACAAATTGTCAGAATATTTAAAAGTGTTGTTTGAAAAATATTTTCCCAAAGAAAGTATATTATTTACTGCTGTTTCAAAAATTGCTTTTACTGAACTTTTTTTGAGTCTAAATAGCTAAGGAGGGATCTATAACTGGATCTATGACTGGAAATGTTTCTATTGTATTTCTGTGTATATTTTTAATAAATTATTTTTGGTCTTTTATGAAGACAAATCTTATTAAATTTGAAACATTTTGTATATTTTTTTTTCAGAAAAAGTTCTGTAGTCTTTACGCTTTTTGTTTTAAAAATCTGTCACTTGTATGTTCCAATTCAAAATGTCATCTACATTCTCATGTTTTAGTGTGAGCAATGAAGAGGACTTTTGATGAATTAATTAAATTTCATTACTTTTAAATTGAAATATTCAAAATTTAAAAAGTAACTTTTAAGGAAAAAGAACTGGATTGGCATTCCTATGATCTTTTAATGAACTTTTCATATTTGGAAGTGTGAGTGGGTATAACAGAGGAAAATCAATATTTGCTAAGTAAGAGAAATAGACCAAAAATCCAGTCACCTCCTCAGAGCACAGGAGTGTTAAGTGGACAGGTGCTTTCATGCCCTCAGCTGCCATCATCACCACCACCACCACTACCATCATCATCATCAACGGCCCTAAGCTTTTAGAGCCACTCATATTTTTCCTTCATGTTATTTACTAGCTCTTCACCAAAATAAGAAAACCAGAAGAAAATGGAGTCCAAATCAATGCAAGTGTGTGAATTTACGGTCCACTGAACTGGTAAGTATCTTAGACGTGCAAGCAATCATGTAGCCAATTCCTCTCCCTCCTTGCAGTGTTTAAAAAAACCCTAAAACCCATAGAGTGTTTAAAAAAAAAAAAAGAAAAAGAAAACCCTCACCTGCATTTGATTCTATTGTCAACTTGCTGTAAACAATTTTTGCTTTAATATATGAATTACACTAATACCTCACATTACATATATGAAGCCAAATTACACTAACCTAGTTGTTTACAACCTCAAACCTTACTCCCAGTATACATTCCAATAAATTTATTCTGTAAAAACAATACTTTTTTGTTTTTGATTTTTTTTACAGTAAAGTTTTCAACTACAAACCTTGAATATGCGAAAGATGTTCCAAGGACAAGCATAACAGGATTGATAAAACCCAAACTAACTAAATGTGTTCTCACAATACAAGCTGGCATAAAAATAAAATTAATTTTCTATTATCACAATTGCAACAATAATGTACACATAATAATGGTTTGTGGATGAGCACTAATTATTCTAATTCTAGTTCCAAAAGAAAACAACAGATCATTTTTAGTTTATATTTAAAAGTCAATGCTTTGTCTTACTTCCCAAAGGGCTACTGCTGATTCCAGCTTTAAAATGTGAAGTATCAAACTTGAGTAATTAGCTCAAATTGTACTGAGATTGGGAAAAAAATAAATCATTGCCTTGTTTTGGAGTAACACAGAAGACTCACTAACTTCACATACAGAAACTGAGTTTGTGTACATTAACAACATGAGTTTTGAGAAGTATACGCTGTCAACTAGCTATTTCTAATATGGAATAGATATTTTACAATATGATTAAACTTTACACATGGCCTCAAAACTGAAGAACAATTTTAAGTTCATCTTCAGTATGCCAACATTATGTATCTAGGAATTGGTTCCTGGGTTCTGTCACAGAGAGGAAATCCCTTAAGCATTATATTGAGTGGTCATTTTAAAAAATGCTAATTTATATTTAACTTAGTGTTTGTTTGGTGATGGTGGAGAAAAGGCAGGAGAGTGATGAACATAACTGCCTTGATAACGGATCCTAGACTTGTATAAGCTTGTGCAAAAATCTGGATAATCCTTAGTGGTTAAAGGCAACTTCATGCAACCAAATAACATGAAATTAAATCAATAACCTTAAAAAAGGCTAAAATGTCTTTTTCCACCAAAACGAAACAGAGAGGAATGTGAATAATGTACATACAAACTGGGGTTCTGTCAATGACAACAAGGACTGTGTGTTGGTTCATATCAAATCCAAGAATATTAGACAACCAAACGTATAACCTTCTTGTGGTTTTCTTAATATGCAGCATTCATTATGGTAGTTAGGTCCCTTCACTGGTTTTTTACAAGTCTGAAGTTGTGTTTCTCGTGTCATTGCCGGCATCTCCACCCTCAGAGCTGCTTTTATTTTCTTCTTCTTTGCAGTCCTTGTCATCTTCATCTCCTGGAGATTACCAGGACTGTTTAGAGGATTTCTTTGAAGTGTATGACTTTTTCCGTTTTGAGCCTGCTTTTTTCATTCTTTCTTTTGCCTTTTCCATCTTCTTCTACTCTATCACCTTCTTCCTCACTGCTTGCCTCTGCATGCAGTATTCTCGCCTTCTCCCTCGGTTTCTGAAGAGTTCTGTTGCTGAATTGCCTGGTACCCAACAAACTTTACTGCTGGGTTATTTTCTATTTCCCACAATCCTTCATTAAATCCTTTCCGTTTGTTTGACTTCCCAAACTTGTCTTCGTATTCCTTATAAGGGAAAAGGTCTTTGGGACCTAGAAATGCAGTTTCATGGGTGCCAAAAAAGAAGATAGGATACGTATTTGCTGGAGGCTTCACAGCTCCCTCTGGGAGTTCCTCAATTCGGGCCGGCCAGTGCGGGTAGCCCTTCATCTTGCCGAAGACCAGGTCGCTCGCCTTGTACTTGCGGGGCCAAGGACGCGCCATCTGGGCCGCTCCCCTTCCTGGTCGTCCGTGGGCTCTGCGAAGAGGCTAGGGGGCCGCCCCTCCGCGGGCCAAGGGACTGCGCCGCACTCCCCGCGGGCCTCGAGCCGGGCAGGCGGGCGGACAAGCTGCCGCTCCGACGAAGGGAAGCGGCGGCGAGGCGGTATAATTGCTTATCAATTTTAGAATCAGTTTTTCGGGATCCTTTAAAAATTCTGCTTGTTTACGGAGTGAAGTGCATTGAGTTTTATTATAATTGGAGGGAAATATATATCCCTGCAATCTTAGTCTCAAAACCAATAACGTTTTCATTGTATTTAAATTTTAAAAAATAATTCTGATGTAGTTTTAAAATGTCAGCCAGGGCTTCCCTGGTGGCACAGTGGTTGAGAGTCCGCCTGCCGATGCAGGGGGCACGGGTTCGTGCCCCAGTCCGGGAAGATTCCACATGCCGCGGAGCAGCTAGGCCCGTGAGCCATGGCCGCTGAGCCTGCGCGTCCTGAGCCTGTGCTCCGCAATGGGAGAGGCCACAGCAGAGAGGCTCGTGTACCGCAAAAAAAAAAAAAAAAAAAAAAAAAAAAAGTCAGCCAAGTCCCAACAGACTCCCTAATCCACTCATACATCCTTTATATGTGCTCTTCTCTCTGCTAGGAAGCTCCCCCCATCATATTTTGCCCAGCTTATTTCTACTCTTCATATATGGCTCATTTTAATACTTATTTTCTCAGGGATACCATTTCTTTAACTATATAAATTACTCCATTCATGTTCAATAAGTATCATATATTAAAATATTGCTCTTAAGACACATGGTACCCCAAGGGTCATCATTCTTGAAAAAGTAGAGTATACTAGTAAACACTACTTAATACATTTTCAAGGGTTAATTTTACTTTGTATCTTTTCTACCCTCAAACGCTCTCAAAAAAGAAATGAAGAGGTAAATATTCAAGTTTGTAAAATATAATCTCAAGAAAAACATAGTACTATACTGACTGCTTACTATGTGCCAGACAATTGACACATAGAGCTAAATATTATATATATTTTACATAATTATATAATATATAAATGTGTTATATGTAATGCCAAAATTATAGAGGGCTCATTTCCCAGGTACTAATCTAGGAGTTTCACATATATTAATTAATTCAATCATTATGACAACTCTATGAGGTAGGTGCTATTATTATCATGCCTAGTTTATAAAAACTGAGAAAAAAAGAAATTAAGTAAATTGTTCAGGTCACACAGCTGAAAAGTAGTGAAGCTAATATTTAAATCCAGCAGTGTGGTTTGAAGTCTACACTTTTAATTATGCACTTACATCTGTGCTTATAAGTTCCATATTAATTAATATTCACAATAATCTGAAATAGTAAATAGTTACATTGAAATCATTATCTAAATGAGGAATCTCAGAATTCATTTCCAAAATTTTCAAAGGGCACATAAACTTCTGAGGCAAGTATTTAGAGTTGTCTAACTTTATATGCCAATAATTATTAGATAAATGAGAGGAACTCCATGTTATATTATGTATTATATCATGTAAAGTATGGTAATAAAAGCACAGCAATTTTATTGATTTCTAGATATTTTCAAAATATAACATTCAATCATTGTTTCTACTAATATACGCATTTTTCTGTTTGACCACCAGGATCCAAACTGATACTTTCAAAGACTTCTCCGTTATGGAACAATGATCTTAAAAAGAATGTCAGGTGATCTTAAAAAGAATGTCAATTAAAAAGGAAAACAGATGAAATTTCAAAATCTATTTTTAGCAACTTTTATTAATTTATGTTTACTCTCACAATTATTATAGGGTTACAAAGGAAATATTTAAGGGGTATCTAATTCAGTGATTGAATATTAGATTCCCTAGATGTGGTCTAAATATTAAAGATGTTAAAAGATTATGAAATGTAAAATTTTTAAGTGTGCTGAGCACAAAGCTGACTTCCTTCAATCACTCAGAGAAAGCTGTCTAAATCCAAACTCTTTTGCTCATGTCTGTTCTGAAGTATGGAAATTTGAGCAAAAAATAATAGCATTAAGAATTACATTAAAATTTAATAAAGTGTTAGGCCTTTTCAGCAAGGATTTGCTTTGAAGTAAAGCTATTTAAGGTCTTACATATTGCCACAAAATCATTATTAAACCATTCTTTGAAGTTCCAGATGCTTGTAATTACAGCAACTATACTTTGACATGATATAGAACAACTTAAGTCATTTTAAGAATTTACTGTAAAGTCTAAACTCTCAAAGAGTTCTCAAATTTAACTATATTTTTTCACTCATAGACAAAAAAGTACAGCTTTTTCTTCTATCTTTTATAGTCATTCTAGCTCTTAATGCAGAAAAGCACATGGGATATTAATGGCAGATAAGCAATAACAGCATAATCTTAGTTTACTAAGTAATGTGAGAAGATAAAACAACAGCTAAGAGAAAAAAATATTCATATTGAAAAGAAAAAGTAGTAAACAATCTTTACCTTAAAAAAGAAAGGGTTGGCTTCCGGGAAGATGGCGGAAGAGTAAGACGCGGAGATCACCTTCCTCCTCACAGATACACCAGAAATACATCTACAAGTGGAACAACTCCTACAGAACACCTACTGAACTTTGGCAGAAGACCTCAGACCTCCCAAAAGGCAAGAAACCCCCCACGTACCTGGGTAGGGCAAAAGAAAAAAGAATAAACAGAGACAAAAGGATAGGGACGGGACCTGCACCAGTGGGAGGGAGCCGTGAAGGAGGAAAGGTTTCCATATACTAGGAAGCCCCTTCGCAGGCGGACACTGCGGGTGGCGGAAGGGGGAAGCTTCGGAGCCGCAGAGGAGAGCACAGCAACAGGGGTACGGAGGGCAAAGCGGGGAGAGATTCCCGCACAGAGGATTGGTGCCGACCAGCACTCAACAGCCTGAGAAGCTTGTCTGCTCACCTGCCAGGGCAGGCAGGGCTGGGAGTTGAGGGTCGGGCTTCAGTTGGAGTGCTGGGAGAGGACTGGGTTGGCGGTGTGAACACAGCCTGCAGGGGGTTACTGTCGCATGGTTGGCCGGGAGGGAGTCCGGGGAAAAGTACGGACCTCCCAAAGAGGCAAGAGACTTTTTCCTCCCTCTTTGTTTCCTGGTGCGAGAGGAGAGGGGATTAAGAGTGCTGCTTAAAGGAGCTGCAGAGACTGGCATGAGCTACGGCTAAAAGTGTGGACCCAAGAGACGGGCATGAGATGCTAAGGCTGCTGCTGCCGCCACCAAGAAGCCTGTGTACGAGCACAGGTCACTATCCACACCACCCTTACGGGGAGCCTGTGCAGCCCGCCACTGCCAGGGTCCCGGGATCCAAGGACAACTCCCCCGGGAGAATGCACTGTGCACCTCAGGCTGGTGCAGCGTCACACTGGCCTCTGCCGCCGCAGACTCGCCCCGCACTCCGTGCCCCTCCCTACCCCCGGCCTGAGTGAGCCAGATCCCCCGAATCAGCGGCTCCTTTAACCCCGTCCTGTCTGAGCGAAGAACAGACGCCCTCCGGCGACCTACACGCAGAGGCGGGGCAAAATCCAAAGCTGAGCCCCTAGGAGCTGTGAGAACAAAGAAGAGAAAGGGAAATCTCTCCCAGCAGCCTCAGAAGCAGTGGATGAAAGCTCCACAATCAACTTGATGTACCCTGCATCTGTGGAATATATGAATAGACAACGAATCATCCCAAATTGAGAAGGTGGACTTTGAGAGCAAGATTTATGATTTTTTCCCCTTTTCCTCTTTTTGTGAGTGTGTATGTATATGCTTCTGTGTGAGATTTTTTCTGTATAGCTTTGCTTCCACCATTTATCCTAGGGTTCTATCCGTCCATGTTTTTTTTTTTTAATTTCTTTTCTTAATAATTTTTTTATTTTAATAACTTTATTATATTTTATCTTACTTTATTTTATTTTACTTTATCTTCTTTCTTTCTTTTTTCCTTCCCCCCCCCCCACTTCCTTACTTCCTTCCTCCCTCCTTCCCTCCTTTCTTTCTTTCTACTTCTACTAATTCTTTCTTTCTACTTTTTCTCCCTTTTATTCTGAGCTGTGTGGATGAAAGGCTCTTGGTGCTGCAGCCAGGAGTCAGTGCTGTGCCTCTGAGGTGGGAGAGCCAACTTCAGGACACTGGTCCACAAGAGACCTCGCAGCTCCACGTAATATCAAACAGCGAAAATCTCCCAGATTTCTCCATCTCAACACCAGCACCCAGCTTCACTCAACGACCAGCAAGCTACAGTGCAGGACATCCTATGCCAAACAACTAGCAAGACAGGAACACAACCCCACCCATTAGCAGAGAGGCTGCCCACACAGGATAAATCCAAGGAGAAATACGCCAAGAAAGATATTAATCAAACTGTCAAAATTTAAATACAAAGAAAACATATTAAAAGCAGCAAGGGAAAAACAACAAATAACACACAAGGGAATCCCCATAAGGTTAAGAGCTGATCTTTCAGCAGAAACCCTGCAAGACAGAAGGGAGTGGCAGGACATATTTAAAGTGATGAAGGAGAAAAACCTACAACCAAGATTACTCTACCCAGCAAGGATCTCATTCAGATTTGATGGAGAAATTAAAACCTTTACAGACAAGCAAAAGCTGAGAGAGTTCAGCTCCACCAAACCAGCTTTACAACTGCTAAAGGAACTTCTCTAGGAAAAAAATACAAGAGAAGGAAAAGACCTACAATAACAAACTCAAAACAATTAAGAAAATGGGAATAGGAACATACATATCGATAATTACCTTAAATGTGAATGGACTAAATGCTCCCCAAAAAAGACACAGATTGGCTGAATGGATACAAAAATAAGACCCATATATTTCCTGTCTACAAGAGACCCACTTCAGACCTAGAGACACATACAGACTGAAAGTAAGGGGATGGAAAAAGATATTCCATGCAAATGGAAACCAAAAGAAAGCTGGAGTAGCAATTCTCATATCAGAAAAAATAGACTTTAAAATAAAGACTATTACAAGAGACAAAGAAGGACACTACATAATGATCAAGGGATCGATCCAAGAACATATAACAATTGTAAATATTTATGCACCCAACATAGGAGCACCTCAATACATAAGGCAAATACTAACAGCCATAAAAGGGGAAATCGACAGTAACACATTCATAGTAGGGGACTTTAACACCCCACTTTCACCAATGGACAGATCATCCAAAATGAAAATAAATAAAGAAACACAAGCTTTAAATGATATATTAAACAAGATGGACTTAATTGATATTTATAGGACATTCCATCCAAAAACAACAGAATACACATTCTTCTCAAGTGCTCATGGAACATTCTCCAGGATAGATCATATCTTGCGTCATGAATCAAGCCTTGGTAAATTTAAGAAAATTGAAATTGTATCCACTATCTTTTCCAACTACAATGGTATGAGACTAGATATCATTACAGGAAAAGATATGTAAAAAATACAAACACATGGAGGCTAAACAATACACTACTTAATAACGAAGTGATCACTGAAGAAATCAAAGAGGAAATAAAAAAATACCTAGAAACAAATGACAATGGAGACACAATGACCCAAAATCTATGGGATGCAGCAAAAGCAGTTCTAAGAGGGAAGTTTATAGCAATACAATCCTACCTTAAGAAACAGGAAACATCTCGAACAACAACGTAGCCTTGCACCTAAAGCAATTAGAGAAAGAAGAACAAAAAAACACAGAAAGTTAGCAGAAGGAAAGAAATCATAAAAGTCAGATCAGAAATAAATGAAAAAGAAATGAAGGAAACGATAGCAAAGGTCAATAAAACTAAAAGCTGGCTCTTTGAGAAGATAAACAAAATTGATAAACCATTAGCCAGACTCATCAAGAAAAAAAGGGAGAAGACTCAAATCAATAGAATTAGAAATGAAAAAGGACAAGTAACAACTGACACTGCAGAAATACAAAAGATCATGAGAGATTACTACAAGCAACTCTATGCCAATAAACTGGACAACCTGGAAGAAATGGACAAATTCTTAGAAATGCACAACCTGCCAAGACTGAATCAGGAAGAAATAGAAAATATGAACAGACTAGAAAAGAACAATATGAAATTGAAACTGTGATTAAAAATCTTCCAACAAACAAAAGCCCAGGACTAGATGGCTTCACAGGCAAATTCTATCAAACATTTCTATCATTCTAACAAACATTTAGAGAAGCTAACACCTAACATTAGAGAAGCTAACACCTATACTTCTCAAACTCTTCCAAAATATAGCAGAGGGAGGAACACTCCCAAACTCATTCTACAAGGCCACCGTCACCTTGATACCAAAACCAGACAAGGATGTCACAAAGCAAAAAAATTACAGGCCAATATCACTGATGAACATAGATGCAAAACTCCTCAACAAAATACTAGCAAACAGAATCCAACAGCACATTAAAAGGATCATACACCATGATCAAGTGGGGTTTATTCCAGGAATTCAAGGATTCTTTAAGATATGCAAATCAATCAATGTGATAAACCATATTAACAAATTGAAGGAGAAAAACCATATGATCATCTCAATAGATGCAGAGAAAGCTTGTGACAAAATTCAACACCTGTTTATGATAAAAACCCTGCAAGAAGTAGGCATAGAGGGAACTTTCCTCAATATAATAAAGGCCATATATGACAAACCCACAGCCAACATTGTCCTCGATGGTGAAAAACTGAAAGCATTTCCACTAAGATCAGGAACAAGACAAGGTTGCCCACTCTCACTACCACTCTTATTCAACATAGTTTTGGAAGTTTTAGCCACAGCAATTAGACAAGAAAAGGAAATAAAAGGAATCCAAATCGGAAAAGAAGAAATAAAGCTGTCACTGTTAGCAGATGACATGATACTATACATAGAGAATCCTAAAGATGCTACCAGAAATCTTCTAGAGGTAATTAATAAATTTGGTAAAGTAGCAGGACACAAAGTTAATGCACAGAAATCTCTGGCATTCCTATACACTAATGATGAAAAATATGAAAGTGAAATCAAGAAAACACTCCCATTTACCATTGCAACAAAAAGAATAAAATATCTAGGAATAAATCTACCTAAGGGGACAAAAGACTTGTATGCAGAAAATTATAAGACACTGATGAAAGAAATTAAAGATGATACAAATAGATGGAGAGATATACCATGTTCTTGGATTGGAAGGATTAACATTGTGAAAATGACTCTACTACCCAAAGCAATCTAAAGATTCAATGCAATCCCTATCAAACTACCACTGGCATTTTTCACAGAACTAGAACAAAAAATTTCACAATTTGTATGGAAACACAAAAGACCCCGAATAGCCAAAGCAATCTTGAGAACGAAAAATGGAGCTGGAGGAATCAGGCTCCCTGACTTCAGACTATACTACAAAGCTACAGTAATCAAGACAGTATGGTACTGGCACAAAAACAGAAAGATAGATCAATGGAACAGGATAGAAAGCCCAGAGATAAATCCAGGCACATATGGTCACCTTATCTTTGATAAAGGAGGCAGGAGTGTACAGTGGAGAAAGGACAGCCTCTTCAATAAGTGGTGCTGCGAAAACTGGACAGGTACAGGTAAAAGTATGAGATTAGATCACTCTCTAACACCATACACAAAAATAAGTTCAAAATGGATTAAAGAGCTAAATGTAAGTCCAGAAACTATCGAACTCTTAGAGGAAAACATAGGCAGAACACTCTATGAGATAAATCACAGCAGGATCCTTTTTGACCCACCTCCTAAAGAAATGGAAATAAAAACAAAAATAAACAAATGGGACCTAATAAATCTTCAAAGCTTTTGCACAGCAAAGGAAACCGTAAACAAGACCAATAGACAAAACTCAGAATGGGAGAAAATATTTGCAAGTGAAGCAACTGACAAAGGAGTAATGTCCAAAATTTATAAGCAGCTCATGCAGCTCAATATCAAAAAAACAAACAACCCAATCCAAAAATGGGCAGAAGACCTAAATAGACATTTCTCCAAAGAAGATATACAGACTGCCAACAAACACATGAAAGAATCTCAACATCATTAATCATTAGAGAAATGCAAATCAAAACTACAATGAGATATCATCTCACACCAGTCAGAATGGCCATCATCAAAAAATCTAGAAACAATAAATGCTGGAGATGGTGTGGAGAAAAGGAACCCTCTTGCACTGTTGGTGGGAATGTAAATTGATACAGCCACTGTGGAGAACAGTATGGAGTTTCCTTAAAAAACTACAAATAGAACTACCGTATGACCCAGAAATCCCACTACTGGGCTTATATCCTGAGAAAACCATAATTCAAAAAGAGTCATGTACCAAAATGTTAATTGCAGCTCTATTTACAATAGCCCGGAGATGGAAACAACCTAAGTGTCCATCATCGGATGAATGGATAAAGAAGATGTGGCACATATATACAATGGAATATTACTCAGCCATAAAAAGAAATGAAATTGAGCTGTGTGTAATGAGGTGGATAGACCTAGCGTCTGTCATACAGAGTATAGTAAGTCAGAAAGAGAAAGACAAATACCATATGCTAACACATATATATGGAATTTCAGGAAAAAAAAATGTCATGAAGAACCTAGGGGTAAGACAGGAATAAAGACACAGACCTACTAGAGAATGGACTTGAGGATATGGGGAGGGGGAAGGGTAAGCTGTGACAAAGCGAGACAGAGGCACGGACATATATACACTACCAAACGTAAGGTAGATAGCTAGTGGGAAACAGCCGCATAGCACAGGGAGATCAGCTCGGTTCTTTGTGATCGCCCGGAGGGGTGGGATAGGGAGGGTGGGAGGGAGGGAGAAGCAAGAGGGAAGAGATATGGGAACATATGTATATGTATAACTGATTGACTTTGTTATAAAGCAGAAACTAACACACCATTGTAAAGCAATTATACTCCAATAAAGTTGTAAAAAAAAAAAATGAGCTTGTTAAAAAAGTAGAATTCAAGCTCACCAGTACTACTGAATCAGAATCTGTACTTTTACAATCTCCCCAGTGTACTTGTGTACCCATGAATAGTTGAAAGGTTCATTTCTACCTCGACATGTCTTTTCTGTCTGAGAAATACACACATTTTATCCAGTTTGATATAAATAAAACACTCAAAAATGTAAAAAAAAAAAAAAAAGAAAGAATGGAAGTGTTTTCTGTGGAATACACGAGTTATACCTATTTTTAGTGTTCTTGACTAAATATTTGTATTCTCGATTAAATATTTGTATTCTCAACAGTTTGTTTTATTCCTACGTGTAATCTTTACATTTTTTCCACATGTTTTACTATGAAAATTTCCAAAGTTACAGAAAAGTTAAAATAATCACTTAGTGTATATACCATATACCCTCCACCTCTTCTATAATTGTCAGATTGCGATATGTTTGCTTCATGATCCACCTATCATTCTTCAAACTGTGATACATCTGTCATTCTTCAGTCATCATATTTTGATGGTTTTCATATACATGAAGTACTTATTTTGATGTATTCATGTATTTCCATATACTTTAGAATGCATACATAAAATTGAGTGTAATGTTCTTGGGAGCAAAATTTATATGCAGTGATATACACAAAACTTAAGTGCATCTAAGTATAATTTCAAGGCACCTTGATCTTTCTTGTTTCTGCTCTAAGTTTTGCATCCTTATTCTACACCAGATGTCCCTGTTTCACTATAGTTCATATATTCTAAATGCCATAAATCGCAAAGAATCCTGTTGTGTCCCTAGCCCTTAGCCAATATGCTGCTTATTCTTATCAGGATACTAATATGTCATTTAGCTTTGTACTAGGCTGTTCTCTGTCACATTCTTACAGGAATATTGAACCAAAGCAGGCAGCCATCAGCATTTAGTAGTAACAGAGGAAAATAGATACAAACACAAAAATGTCAAAGCATAAGATAATTAATCCCTCAATGAAAGGTCATTTATAACTTGGGTATACAAAATTGACATTACTAAAATAAATAATCGGGACTTCATATATAGGATCTATTTTCCTGACAAAAGATAGCCTACCTGTACCTGATTTGTATTAAAATGTGTTATGAAAGGCAACATTGTTAGCCTAAAGGCATGGTACATTGCTAATGTGAAATTTTGCCTTAGGTTTACAAATGATAACACTTGACTGTCAACAGGCTACCCTATAAAATCAATTACCTCTGCTCTAAATAAAATTTTAGTGGCTTTATAAATAATTTAAACTAAGGGCTATATAAGTACCTGAATATTTCCATCGCCCTCAAGAATAGTTTTGTCATTGCAGTCTTATGTCTTCATTAAAGGGCATTTTTTCATAGAGTTAAAAAATTCTTAAAACAGTGCATAAAATTTTAATATCTACAAAACATGACACTTCTTTAATTCTCTAGACAGTCCTACATTCGCCAATGTTAACGTAATTTAGGAGCCAAACCACCCCATCACAATTCTTTCTATGTGTTTAGGGGAGCCTGCAATAAATATGAAAAATATCGCTATCACACTATATGTAAAAAATGTGTTCCAAGATATCAGAGTGACTCAAACTCTTAGTGAATACAAATAGGTGAACTGGTTTCACCAATAGGTGAAACCGTAGTTTGCTTATGTGTATAATATGAGCTGAATAATAATGTAAGTATGATGATCCATCTCATACATTATCAATAGTTGAATGATGCCGAGGAGTTAGACAAGGGCCATTTACAAATAAAATACTAAACGGTTTATTAGTTAATTTCAAAAGGGAATATTCACAGGACTTAGAAGTTAAATATTTGGTATCTTATGAATTCTAATTCTTCATAACCATTTTTCTTTGCAATTTTTTACTTTTCACTTATTATAAAAATGATAGCAATTCCTAAACATGAATCAAATAGTCTTGACCATGAGACTGAGCTCCAGGCTTCAGTTTTCATGTTTGTGGTAGTCAGCCCAGAATTTTAAGTATGCAGTCTCTTTCACCAATGTAATCTATTGAGTGTAATAAAATCTAAAAGTCATTATTTTACTCCTGCTATGAAGCTCCCACATTTCAAAACTATTAAAATCAAACAATCTTCATCTTGTCAAATAATACCAAAATGTGTGGAGCAAAGTGGTGTCAAATAAGGCAATACAAAGAGAGGAGGATAACAATTGTTCATATACCCATAGTTTTATTCCAACTGGAGACAATAGTGTAGTAGTTTTATTCAAAAGTAAGTTACGATAATAAAACTTCCTTACCAGTTATTATCATTTTCCTTAAAATAATAAAATTGAATATTCACTAATAAATAATTGAAATGTGTCCTTCCAGAAAATGTCCCAGCCAAACATTTAAAATTAACTATTATGTAAAGCTACGTAATAGCTTTCTGCCTTTTAACTTTACTATGTTCATTCAGCAACGTTCTTCTAGGCAATGTGGCATTTCATTTTTAGAGAACAGCAGGAAGAGTTGTAGGAGGTGAAGCCCTATATGTTAATAGAAACTATAAAATAGACCAGAAATAAAAATGCTGCTCAATCATCCATTCACATCTTTATCCTGAATATGGTCTCTTGATTTAGTCTGTAAATGGATTTTGTAGTGAATGCCAAGGCAAACAAACTACCCTGCCTCAAGTTGATTTATTCATGAACCAAACCTAGAGACGTGGTCTGGCCCAGTTCAGCCTGGGAAGGAGAGTGCACATCTGGATGGAAGTGGCCTTTGCCTAAGAGCCTGGCATTCAGGCGGTGGTCTGACCCTAAATATTATCCCTCCTCTGTCCTCTCTTTTCTGATAAAACTGCTTAGGATTTTAACTTCTCTTTTTTGAGCATTCATAGTTGATAAATAATTATGTTATAGTACTCTTGGGGATGTTTGTGAGCCAAAAGGTAAAGTATAAGGGCTGTTTTGACTTGCACATACCATCACTGACTCCATTTTACAGCTTCCTCTTAGACCTGCAGTCCTACCACTCTCCCCTTTCTGGGTGACTTACTCACAAAGAATGCCCCCAAGCCAGATAAATTTCCAATCAACTTTTACACTTGCCTTCATCTGATATGAAAACAGAAAGAATATCTTTTGCTGATGAAGATGGTTATTGGTCATGAGTTCCAATTTAGTTCCATTTAGTACCAGACATACTTCTCCCTGGTAGTCAGATTCTATTTTTAGCTTTGGCCTCTTCACAGTCCCCAGCACTCCCTTTGGCAGATGGGCATGTAGCCACAAATGCCTCTGGACCCTTGTCTGCCTGATCCTGCTTGTATGTAAGTTACCCACAATAAACTTCATAATTGCACTTTATGGAGTCGCCTGCTTTGTTTTTTGGTCTGAAAGTTACTTCTCAGTTCAAAGGATATTATTCAATATCTCCTCATTATTCAATGCCTTTCAACATTACTCAAATTGCTCTGAAGCCAACTGAATGGGTCTAAATCCTGGCTCCACCTTTTGCCATCAGGTGACATTAAAGAACTTCTCTGTTTTCACATCTGCACTAACTCTTTGAGGCAGAAACTGCACATGAGCTTTGGTCTTTAGATATTAATATAGTTGACATGATCTCAGGTAATTTTATATTTTTCTTAACCTTCTTTCTGCTGAACTTGCAAGAGAATGTGTTTGTTTAGAGGGCTCTTAGAGGATGATTTTCTTTAAAATAGGCCTCAAGTTTAGAAGAGGATCTATAGATTTTTAGACCCTAGATCCCTGAAATGCCCCTGAGGCTTCAGGAATAAGCCAAAGAGGCCTGTATATGGATTTGCTGATTGATGAAGAAGTTGACAAGCATTTTTACTCATTTGAAATCACATGTTCATTTAGCACCTCATCCCCCAGAAGCTTATACTCTAATGAGAGCCAGAGACAAAGCAAATATTAGAAAACAATATGATCTTGGAGTCGCAGGCATCCTGACTGCAGAGGCCCCAAAGATGGCACAGTGATGAAGACACCTTCCAAGGATCGGAGAATCTTTACCCACGGGTACCTGCCTGGACCTGTGGCATCACCTTGAGCCAAAGGAACTTATCTACCACTTCCCCGAAAACGTCTTTCTCTCCTAATTCATGAGCCAGCAGGATGTGGTCACCAGGCTTTCAGAATACCTGCTCATAGCTCCGTGCAAAGGCCAGGCGGAGAATGTGTTTCAGCTCATTAACAAGGGCGCCAAGGTAGCCGTTACCAAGCATGGCTGGACCCCTTGCATCTTGCTGCCAATAAGGGCCATCTTTCTGTGGTCCAGATCTTGCTGAAGGCTGGCTGTGACCTCGATGTCCAGGATGATGCTGGAGACACAGCACTTTATATTGCTGCTGCCCTAAATCACAAGAAGGTGGTTAAAATCTTAGTGGAAGCCGGAGCAGATGGGACCATCGTCAATAATGCAGGCCGGACTCCACTGGAGACTGCCTGCTACCACAATAATCCAGAAGTTTCTCTCCTCCTCACTAAAGTGCCCCAGGGAAGTGTCTCAGCAGGAGACACCCATAGCAGTGAACAGGCTGTACCCAGAAAAGAAGAGTCCAGAGATTTCCTGTCCTCCTCCCCAGAGCCCAGAGCAAAGGACAACAGGCAGAAAAAGTCAAGGCCCAATGTGTCAGCGTTTTCTGACTCCACCCCACCAGCACACAAGCAGCCCTGACAGCTGAAGAACTCACGCACTCACAATGACCCTAACAAGAGGCCCAGGCATCGCTGTTTACCCCCATCCCCCATGAGTTCAGAGCATACCAGCTCTACATGCTGTACCGGGGCAAGGGCAGCAAAGTGATGCAGGCACCAATAAATGGCTGTCGATGTGAACCCCTGATCAACAAGCTGGAGAATCAGTTGGAGGCAACTGTGGAGGAGATCAAAGCAGAGCTGGTGTTGGTACAGGATAAGATGAACACGAAGCTGGGGCACATGGAGAATAAGACCCAGCACCAAATGCGGGTTCTGGACCAGCTGATGGTCGAGCGACTCTCAGCAGAGAGGAAGGAGTGCCTGAATCGCCTGTAGCAGCACTCGGACTCAGAGAAGCACGAGGGAGAGAAACGGCAGATGTCCTTGGTGGACGAATTAAAAACTTGGTGCACGTTAAAGATTCAGAATCTGGAGCTGAAGCTTTCTGGAGATTCTGGGGCCTCCAAGACTAAATCCACACCCTCCACTTGCGAGTCCTCCACAGGTGTGGATCAGTCAGTGGGGACTGCAGGTCCAGTAGCAGCCTCTGACAGCTCCCCCCAGGTGGCCAGGCCCAAGGAAAAGGCCCTCAGCTCCACAGCCACCCACAGACCCCAGCAGGAGCTGTCTTCCTCAGATTGTACAGGCTCCCGACTGAGGAATGTCAAGGTCCAGACAGCCTCGTTACCCTTGAAAGAGGCAGCCAAATGCAACCCACAGGCTGGGCCCTGTGTTGACAGAGGCACCCAAACCAAGAAGTCTGGGAGAAGTGGGCAGACGAGGCACCTAGGCCAGCACCCAGCACCCAGCACCACCTGCGGGCAGCCGCCACCAGCAGCAGGTGGCAAGCAGACTGCCCCTCACATTCGAGACACCTCCCAAGCGCTGGAGCTCACCCACTATTTCTTTGAGGCTGTTTCCACCCAGATGGAAAAGTGGTATGAAAGGATGATTGAAGAAGCACGAAGCCAAGCCAGTCAGAAAGCCCAGCAAGACAAGGCCACGCTGGAGGAACACATTAAAAGTTTAGAGGAGGAACTTGCTAAACTAAGGACTAAGGTACACAAGGAAAACTAGGGCCTGGGAAGTGGGACGAGAAAGAATTCCTGGGACTTCCCTGCTGGTCCAGTGGTTAAGACTCTGTGCTTCCAATGCAGGGGGCGGGGGTTCGATCCCTGGTCGGGGAACTAAGATCACACATGCCGTGTGGCTAGGTGTGGGAGGCGGTGGCGCCAGGGAAGGATTCCTGAGGATTTCCGGTTCTGCAACTGCAGAAGAGCTATGTCCAAGGTGTCGGTTTTTGTACACAGAGCAGAACTTGCCTTTAAAAAAAATCAGTAATTTTTAAAATGTGCCACACACATGCTTCCTATGCCCTGAAGTTATGAAGACTTCAACAATGAGACTGAAATTAGGGGAAACTTGCTTAGTTTCAGGTTTCATTACAGATTCGAAACCTCAGCCCAAGTTCATCTGAAGTTCAAAAGCTCAGATTAAGCGAGCCGTGCTAAGAAACTGAAGGATGTGTAAGCCTAAATTCTAATATTCAGGATATGAAATAATGAAAAGCAAGAAAAATATGAATCCCTGTGAACTCAAATCAAGCAGTCATTCATATCAACATGCTTGCTGTGCCTGGACAGTGTCTTTCTGTAAGAACTGTAACAGACACGCTGAACCCCCTCCCTCAAGTTCATAGTTCCCAAAATGCTGACGTTTTAACCAGGGGAAAACTCACCAAACAAATTTTGAGGAGAAGGATTTTCATGATGGCACAAGATTCAGTATATCTTAAAATGTTTTGAAAAGTCAGAGTGTATTTAAATAATGGGTTAATTGGCTAATAGCACTGGGAATGTTTGTTAATAATGAACTCAAATGAGAAAGATTCAAATCATTGGATCATGGTTTCTGTATCTTTCAGCCAAAAGAAAGAAATAGTACAATCATTTAATCATAGTGATTTTAAAGTGGATTAATGGAAAAAACATTCACATAACAATTACCTGAAACTTCTATAACCTAATTCATAGCCAGTTATCTTAGAGTACCTTCCTGAATTTGAGCTTATTGGTCTACATTTTATAAAGAAATAAGACTGTTTCTTGAAAGTATTTCATTTTGAACTGAGTTCTGTTATTGAAGAACCTCAAAAGCTTTCCACTGCTTTGTAGCAACTATATCAAGGTAAATAATGCAATAAATTGACTTGGATTCCCCAGCTTCATGGAGCCCTGTGGATTTTACTCTGCTCTATGGAGTATACAAAGTTGCAAAAGTAACGGTATGTTGAAACTTTGGATTAAATTATCTTCCAAGCTTCTTGTTCCTTGTGGCATTATATTCATCTCCTCAAAATTCCATATATGCATAGAAACCTCGATTCTATTTCTATAAACACAGGAACCAAGTAAATGTTGTCTGTAATTTTGAATAAACTTTTGCTCATTAAGCCAAAGAGAAAATATGACTTCTTGACATGGGAACACCCGGAAAAAGAAAGTATGCATTTAGTCCCCTTGTGTTCTGCCCATCAAGCTCAGTTGTTTTTGGTTTGTTCTTTTAAATACTGACAATCTATGGATCTAGGCGTTCCTAATAAATGTAGATGCATGTCAATCAAAAAAAAGAAAAAAAAGGAAAAGAAAACAATATGATCTTGCTACAATGGAAGTCTTAGCTGATATTGAAACATATCATAAAGGCCCCCAACGGAATCACGGGCAGTCAGGGAGAAGGGAAGTGCTAGAGTGTGAACAGCTGTTACCTAAGTGGAATGTGAAAAAAAAGGGTATAGTAGGCAGAGAAACGGCATATGCAAAGACAAATGATTTAGCATAGCTGGAAAATTAACTGCAAGATTGAAGATGAAGCTGGAGTGATAGTTATGGAGCAGAAAATTAGAAAGAATCAAGAATAACTCTATGGTCACATAGTGACCAAGGTGAGAAGTGATGAGGTTACTAAACATGAAGAGAGATGGCTACAGATACTCAGTTACAGAGATCAACATAAGAGAGGCTGTTAGCATGTGATCTGGCATGAAGGGGAGAATCTGGCATGGAAAGTCAAGACTACATATTTTGATATAAAAACAAGAGTTGCCTAAAGTTGCTTTGCTTTCAAAATCTTTATCGTGAGCATCCACTCTGGAAAGCTGATAAAACAGGAACTAAGAACTAACTCAGAGACTTAAAAGCCAAAGAGCGTGAAACATCTAAATAGAGGGTTTGCCCAACAAAATGCCTCAGTGTGAATATTGACTACCAGAAAGAAAAAGAAATACTCAAGCTGTAGTATTGGATGTAGGTGGGGTAACGGTAGAAGATAAGTCAGAAGGATACGCATGGATCAGATGTTTTTTGGCCAAGATAATAAGTTGGACAATATCCTTAACGCAGTCTGAAAGATTTCAGGTTTTAAATAAAGATTAAGTATGATGTCATTTGCCTTAAAAAAAAAGATCTTTTTGGAAGCAATGTGCAAGACTTACAGGCGGCATCAAGGCCAGTTTTATGTTTATGTCATGATCCTGGTGAGAATGATCAGAGACTGAGCTAAACCACACAGCACTGATGCATTTCTAGGAATAGTAAAAGGAATTGATTATGTTATAGTAGGACCTTTAGTCTTTTTGAGGTCAATGTGCCTTTCTGCCCCAAACTCCACATATGATCACTGTCACTGATATTCAAGTGTGTACATTTGATTTGTAATTTCTATTGTCAAAGGAATGTAAAAATTTGACTGACCTTTGAGTCAAAAGGAAAGATGATCACAGTAGAGGAAAGCATGATTTCAGTGTCCTTGAATACTGGACTGTATTCATGACCAGAATCTTCTAATGCTCACACATTAATGATTTCAGATGTGACTTCTTCGAGGTCCAGGTGAATAAGAATGGGGGTGACAGCCCCACTGTGTGTGCAGTTCCAGCCCAGTTCTGACCCCTGAAGACTGATGCCAACCCTGTTGATCTGCTGTACTTTGTTAATAGTCATAGATGAAGGGTCTACAATAGGTTTAACTAGCAGTAAATATCAACAAGTGGAACTGAAAGAAGAGTTAGAAGAAGACCAATTCCTCCTGACAACTGCAGCACACAGATTATCTATTAAAGTTATAATATTTCTTATCAAAGGAATAAATACATAAAGATCTAAAATCGACACAAATATTAATTATAATACAAAAGTAGTTCCTTCCTTTTCCCTTCTACCTTCCAATTGTGCTTTCAAGAGGATATCACCATTCATTTCTTCAGGTGTTTCATTAAGCATTAATTCTGTGTTTCTAAATAATATGCTTACATTGTTATTTCATGATTTATCAGTTTTAGAAATATATTTACTTCCTTTTAGAGGATTAAAATTTGCTTCTTTAATTTCCCACTGCCTCCCCATACTTCTGGTTAACTTATTTATTTTGATGAATAAATCACCAAGTTAACTTTTTTCACATTAAAAAAAATATTGTTCACTGCAGAGCCAAGCAATTTACAACAATTACATTTTCTTACATGTGCTCCTTTTTACTTTCTTTAAAAAAAAATCAGCTTGTTTTTCTTAGAATAGTTGCTATCAGCAAAGCCATAAATGTATAAGTTCTCTATTGCCCCTTCCCCTTTATATTTCCTTTGTATTCCATTGCCCTTTCCCCTTTATATTTCCTTTCACGAAAAAGCAATAATGGTCACTGGCTAGAAGCATAAATCATGCCTGATATTAAAAAACACTATATTTAAGTATGCTGACTCCCAAATGGAAACAAAACTGAGTTTTCAATAGGCCATTGATATGGTCTTCACAATGTGAGCTGCTTATAGTCTTGGGGTTGATGGCAATACCTTCAAATTTCATGGGCGTGTGCTCATTGCAGCACTTTTGTTTGCTGTGAGATAATTTCCTTCATCAGAATCAATGATGGTGATTAAAGTATGCCAAAGTTTATAGATAGTGGTGAGAGGACAGAAGTAGAATTTTAACTGGAATAAATGTTAATTTCAGTAAGAAAATAGCACTGTCCTCTCTACGATGGAAAGTAACTAATTTTTTAACCTACCAACAATGTGGTTGGCTATTCTCCAGGGTCAGGAATCAAACTGATGTTTCAGCATCAGTGTCTGCTCCTGGAAGGTTAAGCAATCCACAGTGGCAAAAGCCAGATCATCCTTGTAGTGGAATTCCATGTGTTGGGTTCATACAGAGCTTGTATTTTTGCTGCTATGTCCATATTGAGCAAACACTAGGTAGAGGAGAAATGGGGTTTATTAACATTCACAAAATATGTCATCTTGTCTATATGATTATTCAGAGCCTCCACTTATGTGGATGTCCTTTGTTAAATAGTCATCTGAAACAGATACTTGCATATTTCAGTCCATCCTAGAATATCTATCTACAAACCTCCAGATATCCTTGGAATCACTGTTCCAGGCCTATTGTTTCCACATTTCTACTCATCAACCTAAAACTTTAGCAACATTAGTCTAAATTAGTTTAGATAAAACATTAGTCCACTAGTCAGTTTAGATGAGAAGGAGATATCCAAGCAGCTCCCTGATCTCAGGAGGAGGATGTGAGACATTTGAAGCTGCAGGACTCTCCATGCACATAAGCATGCCAGGTGGGATTAGCCAAAGCCCATCCTGGACCAGCTGAACCCTGACAATGCATGAGAAATGAATGTTCATTGCTTAACATCACTGAAGCTTCATAGTCATAAATTATCCATCAATTTTGTATTATCAATAGCTAACAGATACAAGGATTTCTGTCAATACCAAAACAATCCGGTACCAACTGAGCTGTTCAGTAGTCTCCCCAGTAAGATTTTCATTATCATTATTCTTCAGGGACACTCCTATTTAGAGCTGTCCTAAATTTGCATCAGCAAATTTCTGACTAGAGCCAGCATGTTGTTTAGAACCAAAAGGAAATTATTTTATCCATGGTCACAAAGAACTTCCTATGAGATCATGCTGTGGATTCAGGAAGAAGAAGCAATGAAACAGGAGTTGGTGTCTTAGGCATGTGTACTATCTGCACCCTAATTTTTACTGGTAGACCCCTGTGTCATTTGGGGTCCTCAATAACTAAGTTTAATTTACTGTCAGTGTCTAGTAATCCTTAAAATGATTGGATGTTTTCTTGTGCAGAGATATTCTCGATAGTGGCTTTATTGCCCCTTGGGGAAGGATAGGAGGAGTAATTACATCACACACTCATGTCAATATTATAGCATCATTTCTCAAGGAGCCCAGGCTGTCATTCAGAAGTACTTGAACAGTCTTAGGTCTGAAATCTAGATAAAAAGACTAGTGACTTGCCATTGTGACAACATAAGTCTGATTTTTGCCCACTAGACCTAGCAGTGTTCCTGTTATAGATCAAGTAATATTTTAATTTTCTACTATGTATTTTATTCCTAGGTACATATTAATCAGACCATGCTGTTAGACTATGAGGATAGAAAGTGTATGGATGCTTTAGGTTGTACGTCAAAGAATGAGAAATAGCCATGGATGCTGAGAATGCGCACTGTCATGCAATGATGTACCATGATATATCTCCCACCCTCTGTGGTTCTGTGTGTGGATTTAAACATACACAAACACAAATATGTCCAAACACAGAGATATGTTTTATGGATTAACAAAGCTCTTAATAACATTTTTATCCTACCTCAATTTCTGTGCCCTTTCACCTGTGTAATCTGGCATTAAATGGCTGTAATGGTCCTGAAAATGGTTATGATTTATCAGTAAGTTGGAATCTTGGAAATATAACCCATTTATCAAAATTTCATCATATCATTTTGGCTGGAATGTAATTATTTCATATAAGTTATACTTGTGTACTCTTAAAGCACATTTCTGTTTACTTCAGCTAGGAGTAAAGTTTTTCAATGATACTTTATTCAATCAGAGTTTTACAAAAATTTTTAAAAAGACACTAGTACTGGAAATGTTTTTTTTAATTGTAAATATTAAAATTGTAAATATGTTACAATATAACAATTGTAAATATGTTTTTTAGTTACTTTGTTTTGGTAAACAATTTCTCCTTCTTTCCTCCCTCCCTCTCTCTCTCTCCCTTTCTTTCTTCCTCCCTCCCTTTCTTTCTCTCTTTTGCTTTCTTTCTTTCTTTCTTCTTTCTTTTTCTTTCTTCTCATCTTCCTTTTTAAATCCTTGACACTATTTGGCCAAGAAGCGTTTCCTCAATAAAATAAACATTACTAATTTTTATCCTATACCTCATTGAACACTGTATGGAAAGACAAAGTCACTGATAAAGAATCTAGAACTGTTTGTAATGCCACTTGATCCTTCCTACAGAGACCTAAAGAAACTGTTATGCTGTTGGGGAGGCAAATAATGAAATGAGGTGTTGACCCTGTGAGCTAATAACATGGCTCTCAACTCCAGGGTGAAGAACTACAAGTTACACTCAGGCTTCAGATCAACTTAAAACATCAAGGAAGAAGGAAGATCAAGGTGATCAAGCCTTGGATTAAAGATGATTCCATAGAAATTTCTCACATCATGCCTAAATATCAAGCTACTTAATTTAATGTTGATCATCTGCTGTGAGTTGCCATAAGAAATTGTATTAAAGATGGAGAAGGTTTAGACTGAGTCTGATATACTTAAAGAGAAGATGACCAGAGTGGGAAAAGTTTAGAAGTTAAGACAAATTGCGTGATCGTTAATTGAAACTAATAGAAATCAAAACCCAAGACACTGAAAAGCAAAAGCAAAGTGTGGAGAATTTTTCTCTAGAAAAGTGTTCTCTTAAGTTATGGTGGTAGTGTTTTTCCAGAGTAATTAGCAGGAAGATCCCAGAGCAGCATATTATGCATGGTGTAGCCAATTAGTAGATTTGCTTTAATTAATTATTTACAGATTTCTATAAAATGAAAAACAAAATTCTTGAAAAGGTAAAGACTATGGCCAAGAAAAGTAGTCATGTATCTCCCAAAGTTTTCCTTTTTGCATAGAAAAGAGTGTAAAGAATTATAAAGAGTGAAGGATTCTCTAAGTCAAGTCTTAAACCCAAAACAAAATAAAAAAGGCATGCTACTTATGTTAGAACAAAACTTGTGTGTGTGTGTGTGTGTGTGTGTGTGTCTGTGTATATACACTCCTCATGACAATTTTTGTCCCCTAGTAGTCTTAAAAGCCAAAGAACCAATAATCAATGATTTAAAATATAAACACTAGCATTGAGGACAGTGAAGTTCATATGGAAAATAAACTTAAAGAGCTCATGTACAGTTTGCATGTAAAATATAATTCTCCTTAATATTATAAAGATCAATGAGTTAAATTTAAAAATATTGGCTGGAGTTATAATTTCAGGTTGCTTGAAAGAAAGAGGTGAATCTTGGGCTTCCCTGGTGGCGCAGTGGTTGGGAATCTGCCTGCCGATTCGGGGGACGCGGGTTCGTGCCCCGGTCTGGGGGGATCCCATGTGCCGCGGAGCGGCTGGGCCCGTGAGCCATGGCCGCTGAGCCTGTGCGTCCGGAGCCTGTGCTCCGCAACAGGAGAGGCCACAACAGTGAGAGGCCCGCATACCACAAAAAAAAAAAAAAAGAAAGAAAGAAAGATGTGGATCTAAACTTTATGTTTTGAATTCATAGAATAAAACACACAAAAAAAGTTTGATTTATGTAAAGTTTTCATTGATTATTAATTATTTAATGAAAGAAAAGAAAATATTGTAGTGAAGCTAAGCATAAAAAAAATGCAGGTAATTTTCAACATTGAGAATAAACAGAGACGGTTACTACTTGGTCTAAAATAAATACTGGAGGAAGTCACCACCATCAAGCAAAACTGGGATGAAATCTGTATTCAGAGTCCAACCTGATTAAGTCAGGAGCCAGATGGTTTACCCGGGGAAAAAAGACAGTATTATAAAAACTAGGCCATCAGGGTCTTTGGTTGTTTTATTGAGCTACAAAGAGATGAAGTGAGGGAGAAGTGTTTTTCTCTGTAAGCCTTGGCCTCTGGAATCTCATTTGTTGTTTAGTAAGATGGCTTAACACAGTTACATGCTGTGTTGCTAGTAAATTCAGCAAATGAAGACCTCTGTCTCAGTGAGAGCTTTGCCACCACTCTTTTAAAACACAGATGTCCCAGAGCTAACAAGGGACTGTGGAAATATAATAAATAGAGAGGGACAGATTATATTATACTGAAGGCCAGATTATCCTTGGCTCTTCAGTTTTCTACCAGAAAGTTTTTATACAATCACATTATTCTTACAGTCGGTCCCTAATGGATGAAAAATGATGCCTCAAGGACTGTTTAATTTTTAACAAGACAGGTGAAAGAAAGCCCCATTTGGCTGAAAAATACAGGTATCCACTAATAGCGATCCCATCTATTTGATTTTGGTGTTCTTGGCTTTCCCCTGGGCCATTATTAGGACCATTACAGGGATGAACACATATTAAAAGAGATCTACTTTGTAGACACAACTGAGAAGCTGTAAGAATTTTCTGTGAAGAAACACTGCCTAATAATTTTTCCCTGCCCAGTTTACAACCGGAAATCGAACCCAGCTTGGGAAAAGATCATGAAAATGGAAACACTCTAGAGGCAGCCCAAATCGTAGAAAGCCAAGGTCTCAGTTGATAACAAGAGATATTCAGGATGCTGTTCTAAATGCTCCTATTGACAGAGAATGCATCAAACTGACTTTGCCTTATAATTAGCCTGACTCATCTAAAGCCAGACAGGTTTATTAGCTCACTGCAGTTTTTAACCCCTGAGATTCATAAAAGTATATCTCAGGGAAACATTAAATGCCCTCTACCTCTGAGTCAACCTTGATTTACATAAATAACCAGGTATTTTAAAAAATTATTCACTTGTATATTAGTTCATTACTATTTTGAGATGTCATCAGATCAGACCGGTAGATTTCCACTAAGTTTGAAATGCCATGCTATCACCTTACATGTGCGTTGCCCTTTGTAAAATTTTGATTGTCTTTATGTCTGGCATTTTAATAAATTTAAGGTTAGACTACCTACATATTTCACTAGTAGCAGATACAGAAAAATCAGAACTTGGGATGTGTAAAGTCTAGAAACAATGCCAGTGAAACAAAGCATAGGCCAACATGAGGCCCAGAGTCTAAGAGACACTGGCCCTTGGCAACAATATGTAGAGGTTGATAAAAAGGTATTGTGAGCTAAATTAAAAAGCAGACTTTGAAATGGGATGAGATGTTCTGTAGAAATAAAATTCTACAAAGCTTGGCAGGAATGATACTCAGAATATGATGGGACTACACACACACACACACACACACACACACACACACAAAGGCATAAAGGTAAGTACATGAGGAAATGGATGTATGAATTAACTTGATTTTGGTAATCATTTATATATATATGTATACATATGTGTAAATATATATACAGTTGACTCTTGAACAACTCAGGGGTTGGGGCACTGACCCTCTGCACAGTTGAAAATCTATGTGTAACTTTACAGTCAGCCCTCTGTATATACACATTCCCATCCTCAGATTCAGCCAACAGCGGTTGTGTAGTGCGGTAGTATGTATTTATTTTTAAAAATCCTCCTATAAGTGGACCCATGCAGTTTAAACCTGGGTTGTTTAACAGTCAACTGTATGTCAAACCATTTTTTGTATATCTTAAATATATACAATTTTTATTTGTCAATTATACCTCAATAAACCTGGAGGAAAAAAACAAAATATGATGGGATCAAACCATCAGAATAGGGACTATCAGAATAGGCACTGTGTGTAGTGCTGAAGCAGAGTCCTGGGGGAAAGGGCAAGGGTGGTAGTGGGTGCTCATAGCTCTCAAGGAAGTGCCTACATTCTGGAAAGAGATTTTTCCAATATTTAAAAAACTGTTAAAGGCATACCATATATACCAGTTAAATGGCAGCTATGTCTGCACCATCCCCACTGCGTGTGAAGGAAAGAGAGGTAGAAAGGATTTAGGGACTAGTCACTATGTACCCAGAAAATGCCTGCCCTGCTCTCCAGGCTGCCCCCATGGGACAGATGGAAATGTCTTCATGCCTTTAGTCTTTTGAAATATAGATTGTGGTCCTGTCATGTTCTTCTATCCACATAATGATTTCTTGGCCCTAGGTGTTCACTGTCTTTTCCACTCATCCAAGGCCTCAGAAACTTTCTTTGTTCTTCTTGGTCAGAGCATCCTTTACTTTCCACGGCCTGGTTCCCCAGGTTGCCAACCTCTGATCTTTTCATAGATGATGCTTCTTTATTTTTATATAAATCTATTTATTTATTTATTTTGGGGGTGCATTGGGTCTTCGTTGCTGCGCACAGGCTTTCTCTAGTTGCAGCTAGTGGGGGCCACTACTCGTTGTGGTGCACGGGCTTTTCATTGTGGTGGCTTCTCTTGTTGTGGAGCACAGGCTCTAGGCACACGGGCTTCAGTAGTTGTGGCATGCATGCTCAGCAGTTGTGGCTTATGGGATCAGTCGCTCTGCGGCATGTGGGATCTTCCCAGACCAGGGCTCGAACCCTCATCCCCTGCACTGGCAGGTGGATTCTTAGCCACTACACCACTAGGGAAGTCCCAGATGATGCTTATTCTGGCCACCACTCTGGCTATTCCCACACCGAGACTTTCATCTATATCCTATACCCTATCTCCTCTTGCTGCTCCCTTTCCAAAAAAACAAACTAACAGTTTATAAATATCATGAGTCTACCAACACACTTTTCCTTTTAGAGAGAAAAAGAAACAGCAATTCTTAGCATTTGGGACACTTCATTAGGGTTTCCTTTCTTCTTGGCAGCTCTTAGTACTGACATTTACTCATAAATTTGTTCTATTCTCTTGTACTTTTGACTTTTTTTTTGTTCTTCTGTGTTTGAAATCAGTGGAGACCATTGATGGTCTAGGAAATCCAGATACTGAGTTCACTCCTGACCCTGGCACTTACTACCCATGTGACCTGGACAACTAACTTCCGTTCTTTGAGGATAGTGCTTTCCTCACCTATAGTGAATTTGCAAATGTCCACTATAGAAAGGCATATATTGACAGTAAATCAGTAAATGGTAGTTATTCATACTGTAAAAAAGGAGAGAAAGAGAAAAATGCACCCAACACTTCAGGTCCTTCTTGGTCACCTCCAAGAGATTGGGTGAAGAAAGAGCAAATAAAGATGTTCAAGGTTTGCCAGAGCCCTCTAGTTCCTGCCTCACCACACTTTCCTCACTTCACTACTTACTCTAATGGGAGAATTAGGCCCTGTATTCATAGTGAGGTTCAGGTATAGCCTCTTGGTGCCACAAGCAAAACAATTTTTTATAACTAACGTTAACCTGCTTATCAAAATATTTAAAACTAATGTAAAGATGTATGGAATAAATCAGAACATCAGGAGTAGTGAGAAAATATGAGACAAGCTTAAAATGAAGAACATTTTATAATGTACCTGACCTGTATTCTTCAAAATATCAGGAATAGTTGATCTCAAGAGAATTTCTCTCTCTCCCTCTATCCCTCTCCCCACCCTACTCCTCTTTTCACACACACACACACACACACACACACCTGAGGAATAATACATTGATCTTACATATTAGGAGTAGTAGCTGACTTTTGAAACAATGCAACCTAAATAATAATTTGAGCCATTAAACTCAAACTTGTTTGTTTAAATTAAGAATACAGTAAGTGATATAATTAGGTGATGGAAAGGGGTTACATACAAGCCTATATGATCTAAATATAAGCTTCAGGAAGATGAACTAATTAATATATTTGAGCCAAGGATCTAGAAAACTTTCAAGATGATTGCTTACCTCCTGAAAATTGGAAAGTGAACTAGTAAAGAAGCAAATGGCTGGTTATGTGGCCTTTCCTCTACCCTTAGAGAAGACTAAGAATTTAATACTTCATTAAGTATCTCTTCTAACATTAACTCAAGACAATTTCTAGGAAATTATTCATACTAATTTCAAGGTACACGAAAGTCCTACTAAGTACTATGCAGTAGACTAAATTCCTGCATTTATTGTTGAAATTTTTAAACAGCAATATGTGACCAATATTGATGAGCTGCAGAAGCACAAAAAAATGGGCATGATCATGTACAATTTTGGCGGCTGTACAGGTATCTGCATATCAGTGGAAAGAGACCCTGAGCTGGCTCTCCCATGCTGAGGTTGTACGTACATACTCAGTTCTCCTTGTATGACTGTGAATGTCTGAGTGCCAAAGGACTGAGGCATCCAAGGATATGCCTGGGAGTCACCCCCACTTCACACCTCTGAGACTTTTAGACTTATAGCTCTCTTATCCCTCCGTACTGAAACGGTCACCCACTCAGTCATCTTCCAGACGACAGACCAATATATCCACCTGTTTCCCTTTAGTTATCTCTACAAGTAATCTGATAGAAACCTTTATCCTATCAAAACTTTGCACTACTAACATACTTTAATTGTTTTTCCCTTAGGCACTTATTTTTTTCTCCACTTTAAAAAGGAATATTCATTTTAACGAACCTCTTCTAGCACAATGAGCCTAAAGAGATTTATAATTTAATGAAAGGCTTAATTCAAGAACCTCACCATTTCAGTGAAGCACCAAGACCGACATACTAAAATCATTAATGTTGGGTGTTAAATTTTTTAATTAACTTTAAACAAAGTCTACTTGGATGTACCTTACAGTATATTAAATTTAAAAAGTGAGATATAACTAGCCTGCCAAATGTATTTCTTTGAATTGTGGGCACAGCTCCTCTATTTGTTTTACAATTAAAAAAAAAAACTATATTAACAGTGTGCAATGCAATGTGGTTTAAAAAAATACAATTGAAATTGCTTTAGCAAAATACACTTACTACCTTAAGAAAGCTTAAGTGTTTGTGTTGAAAGATACTGAAGCTTAAAATTCCAAAAACAAATTCTGATTTCTGCATGCAATGAGTTTTACTAATAATCATAATTATATAACCCAGCTTTTTCCTGAGTACATTTTAATATTCAAGGCACCAATCTGTATACTCTAGATGAATTTTTTTCATTCAGTTTTTGCAAAAACCCTTTCAAGTAGGTACTATTATTGTTATGTTGCTTTAGCCATGAGGAAATGACAGACTAGTTCATTTACTCAAGTTCATAATTCTAGGAAATGGTGTGGTTAGATTTGAAAATCAGGCATGCTGAACACATTATGTTTTCTAAATTGTTCAAATGTATCTGTCTCTTTCTTAAAATTGTTTTAATTGAGCTGATAACCAAGATTAATTCCATTGCTCAAACACAGTTTACTTGAAATATTAGTATCTTCCTTTCGCTCCTCTCATTCCTTCAGATATGTAGTTTTCACTGGAAAAAAAAAAATATATATATATATATTAGTCCTTAGTTACCTATGCAATTGATTTTGAAAGCCACTGGTATATTCCTGTAAAATATTCACTGGTCCTCTCATCTCCAAACTGCCCTAATCTAACCTGTGAACTGCTGCAGGACAAACCTGATTACATTAACTGGCTTAGTTGTAGGAGGCCCTTCCTGACATCTTAGGAAGTCTATTCAGCTACCATTGGGGGTCTGTCCCTGATATCACAAATTTAGACTTGTCCTGTGCTGGTTGGAAGCAAAAGCCTTTACTAGGTCAAACCAATCCATGTCCTGCTCTCAAACCACCTTTATTTTGCTAGTGCATTTCTGCTTCCTATAATGATTTCCTCATTTCTCACTGTTTATTGAAATAATCCCATTTTCTCAGATCTCATATTTTCTATTGGGTCTTCACAATCCACCCAGATTAACCTCTTATCTTTTTCACCAATCCAATACTATTCATATTTTTGATAACTTTTATTTGTCCTGAAGGAATATGTAAATACATTGTCCTTGATTAACATTTGATAATTTTTGTTTTTCTGTTCCAGATAAAGAACCACATGTTAGCTATTTTAGATATCCCTTACTGATTTAATCCAAATGCTTATAATAATGTGACCTCTTTATGAATGTTTGTTGTTCAAATATGAAAGAAAATATTTGTTTTATCTTGAAGACTATTATTGTTTTCAATTCTGCCCTTCCTTCATCTTGTAGATAACCACTTTCTTAAGCATTTTTGAAGAAATTTGTTCCAGGTGCAATAGGTCAACTGGTATCTATAAGCACAGACCAAGTTCGTAAAACAATCGGTTGGGACTTCCCTGGTGGTGCAGTGGTTAAGAATCCACCTGCCAATGCAGGAGACATGGGTTTGAGCCTTGGTCTAGGAAGATCCCACATGCCGCGGAGCAACTAAGCCCGTGTGCCACAACTACTGAATCCCGTGCGCCTAGAGCCTGTGTTCCTCAACAAAGAGTAGCCCCCATTTGCCTCAACTAGAGAAAACCCGCACGCGGCAACGAAGACCCAATGCAGCCAAAAATAAATAAATAAATGTATTAAAAAAAAAGAACAGAAACAATCAGTTGCAATCTGTGCTGCAAATTTATGCTTCATATGGTGGCTTCTGAGTGGAGAAATGGCACTAAAGAGACAGTCAAGTTATAATAAAGTTTTATATTCTACAGTATATTTGATAGCTTTTTGATTTTTCTGTTCACAAAATGACACAGATCTCTTTTTTTCCAATACCTTACCAAGTGTTATATTTCCATAAGTTTGTCCCATAATAGCATATCTATTTTGCCTGGATATAGCTCAATTCTCCTGAGAATAAGTCAATAGTAATAGAAAATTTTAGTGCTCAGTATTATTGATGATCAGAGAGAGAGCACTGAAGACAATGTTTCTTCAGTGAAAGTAATCAAAAAACCAGTTGATTTTTTTCCCACAGTGATGAAATTTCCTTTCTTTGCATATTTCTGATTTCCTTGGCTACTGTCAAAACCAGAAACATTGGGCAGGTAATTGTCAGTGTTGTCAAACACTCAATCTTGGATTTTGAACTCTAATTTTTATCCCTGTTTTATAAAGATAATGGAAGACATAATCAGAAAAGGTTTGTATACCTAAGAGAGATAGTCTTTAAAATCAGTCATTAGGCTTTCCTACAATCATTTTTGCTCAATTAATCCTTTTATGTTTGTTCAAAACTGTTCAAAGTTAGTAACAGGAATTACCTATAGCATTACAACAAGGTCACTTTCTGTTACAACTGAATAATTTCAGAGATATTCAGGTACATTCTCTCGTGTGTCTTCTAATGTTTTTGGCAAGTGGACCATAAAATAATTGTATGTCTTTTTTGGTCTAATAGTTACTTCTTTGCTACATTCCCCAGGTGCATTTTCCAGATTTTCTTTTTTTCCCTCCCTGGAGGAGACTTGGTTGTCCAGGCTAAGCTTAAGGTAAGAGTAAATATTCATATTAAAGTACATGTATACCTTTTATCATACTTATCAAATAATGAGATGCTCTGAAACATGGTAAATTTAATGAAGCCAAAAAAATGACTGAATTAAAGAGGGGGATAGAAAGTTTAACAATAATAGAGATATTAATGCAACATTTTCAATAATAAATAGAACTAGGCAGAAGGTCAACAAGGAAATAGAACATCTGAGCGATATTAAAAAACAAATAGATCTAATAGGTACATGTGGAATAATCCACCCAACAATAGCAGAATACATATTCTTCTCAAGTGCCAATGAATATTCTCCAGAAAAAAACCATGTGCTAGTATATAAAGTAAGCCTGAACATATTCAAAAGGATTGAAATATTGCAAAGTATGTTTTCTGACCACAGTGGGATTAAGTTAGAAATCAATAACAGAAGATAATTGGGATAGTCTTGAATATGTGGAGATTAAACTGCACATCTCAATAACTAATGGATCAACAAGACATCACAAAGTAAATTGTAAAATGCCTTGAGATGAATGAAATAAAATACAAATTCTCAAACTTATGAGAAGTAACTAGGGCTGTGCTCAAAGAGAAATTTATAATTGTAAATACATTACTAAGAAAGAAGATTTCAAATAAGTAATCTAACCTTCACCTTAAGGCACTTGAAAAATAAGAGCAAATTAAACCAAAGCAAGCAGAAAAAACAGGAAATAGTAAAGATTAAAATGTAAGTAAACAAAATAAAGATTAGGAAAACAACAGAGCATATTGATGAAACCTAAAATTTGTCTCCAAAAAGATCAATAGAACTGACAAACTTTTAGTTAGACTGATAAAGAAAAAGAAGAGAACAAATTCAAATTATCAATCTCAGGAATCAAATAGAAGACACCACTATTGACCTTACAGAAATGAGGGCTTTAAAAGATTAAATGAAAACGATGTACTAACAAATTAAATAACTACAAACAAATATGAGCAAATTACTTAGTTCAATTTCCTAGAAAAACACAAGCTACCAAAACTGATTCAAGAAGACATTGACCATTGAATAGATCTGTAACAATCAAAGAGATTGAATTAGTAATCACAAACGTACCCACAAAGAAAAGCACAAGCCCATATGGCTTCACTGATGAATCCTACCAAACATTTAAAGAAGAGTTAACACTAATCTTTCACAGACTCTTCCCAAAAACAGAATAGGAAGTGATAATTTCCGACTTATTCTATGAGACCTGTGTTGTACTGATATGAAAACTAGGCAAAGCCATCACAAGAAAGTTGCCTGTGCTTTTGATGTCATATCTAAGAATGTATCGCCTAATCCAAAGCCACAAATATTTACTGTTTTCTCTTAAGAGTTTCACAGTTTTAACACTTTTATTTAGATCTATGATCAATTTTGAGTTGACTTTTATGTCCTGATTTATATACACAGCCCACAATGTATATAAACTGAGTAGAGAGGCATATTCTTTCAAGAAAAATTAGTGTTTGTAATCAAAAGAAAATAGAATGTAAACAGGTGGGCATAGACACAGATATCTGTTGCTCTTGGACAACTCCTCTAACCCTCACATTTTCCCATCTGTAAAACATGGGGTATAAATGTGTGCTAATAGTCTCCACCTCAAAGTGTTGTGAGGACTAAGTAAGATGATTGAATTTAGCATTTATTTTATTATCTGTTGTGTGGTATTTACTCAAAACTGTTAACTAATGTTCTTAAAATGCTGAAATAAAAATTTCAGGCAAAATATTTATTGTATACTCATAAATGTATTTTAATACTGACATTAACTCTTTGCCTTTATTTTAATTTATTATGACTATTGAGTGATGATACAGCTACATTCTTCTACAAAATGCCATATTTTTGGTGATACAATATTGTGTATACAATTCAGAATTACTTGGTATTTTGTTGTTGTTTACTTGGCATGCTGCTTGTACTGGCAACTCTAAAAACAATAAACAAAGACATTTCCTTTATATAAGAGGATCTCAAGCTTTGGCACCAAGGGATATGATTCTTTTCTCTGGTGACAGCCTTGAGGGCCCAGGTCAGGGGTCCCCAACCCCTGGGCCATGGAGAGTGGTGGGTAAGCGAAGCTTCATCTGCCGCTCCATTCTCTTTTGGAATATGCTGCAAGTGAGAGCTGTACTCCTTCCCATCCTTAGAAACCTGTTATGCTACCCTTTTATCAGTACAGGCAGAGCCTGTACAGGGCCCTGAAAGAGCCCTGTCGTATGTATACTAACTTTTCTCACAACTTTTTCTTTTCCAGCCTGACATGTTTTCTCTCCCATTAACTACATTTTATGGTTACATTAAATTATATTGTGATTCTATAGCTTCAGGCAAGTTATAATTAGGTAGCCCCCATTCAGTCTTCAAAAACCACCTGGTCACACCTCAGTATCCTATTTTATGTCTCACTCTAAATCCAGAGGCTTGTGATCTCTGACTGAAGAGATACTTTCGGGATTACACTGTCCCTACTCATTCTATCCTATACCCTGCTGTTGCCATATTCTGTGCATCATATTTTATTTTCAATTCATGTACTGCTTATGTTCACTTTCTCCCCATTCTTTACTCTTGTTCTTCTGAAGAACATTTTGGGTGTGTGTTTCCCTGTCACTTTTTTTCTGGCTTATTAATTTGGACATAATAAGTTTGGAATTTAATTCATCCGATTTTTTCATGGCATACTTCCACAACTTCCTGTCCTACTTAAACTCTGTATTTATTTTCTAAACATTTAAGACTTTCATATAAAATGCTAATCTAGCTTTCAGGGAGCTCATCAACAACATTCTGGAAGAAAAGCACGTGAATCCAATCTGTCAATAACCTTTTCAGATCTTTGTTGTTTAAAATAAACTATTTTACCCGATTAAAAAAAAGAACAAAAAAATCTCCTTTGGGTTTAAGCAAGTCGGAATTGATTTCTGTGCTTTGCAACCAAAAGATATCCATTTGTTTTCCTGTAATAGAACTAATTTTTAACGCGCACCATTATCATAAGTTTTACAATTACAATCATTTTCTTACTCTGGAGAATTAAAAGAGCCACCAAGTAATATGAAATTAATATTGAGAAGCATGTCCTTGTCTTTAGATAATGGCCAATTGTAACATCTTCCCCAAACACACGAACAATGCTAATTCACTTAAATCCTAAAACAGCAAAATTTATACATCAATTTCTTCTTAACGTTATGACATGTATATACTTTTGGTCCTAATGTTGCCATTAGAAGTCACAAACTGCTTGCAAAGTAATCTCAGTCCAGATGCTCTGTGCCTGACATGGGAAATGGGACCTTAAAAGCTTTTCCTCACTATTCTTTTCCTTATTTTCTCTGCACTAGTCACAATTAGGAAAGCATCAGCTGCTTCCACTTATTGCCTGCCTGTTTCAGAATTATACTGGACATAGATGATAATGCCCTTCCTATTACCTCTTTATGGAACATGCAACTGAGTCTGAAAGAGAGCAAGGAAAATATCTATGGAAGCATATTGCTTATAATCGGATAATTCAAAAGATCTAGTAGTGTCCATAACTGGTTAGAGCTCCTACTAACTGAGAGGGTTGTTCCCTCTGTGATACAGAAAGAGAAAGAGTGAGAGACGTGGATACTCTAATTTAAAAAGAAAAAAAATGTGTAGGCATGCTGTCAGGCCAGAAGGGATTTTAGTATACAAACAGTAACTGCATGTGTTTGACATACACAGTGACAGTTTGAAAGGCTTTTTACATTCACCACATTTTCATTAAAATTGAGCATGTAAAACTGGACATTCTATTACCAGATCATAAAACCAATATATCCTTCGTTGTTTCTTGAAACGAGAGTTTCACAAATTTGCAACTGTAAGAATGTAACCTCAGGAAAGGTTCTGAGAGGCCAATCAAAAATTACTATGAAAATGTGCTCAAGGTAAAGATTTTTACGTAAAAAAAAGAAAAGTTTTCTGGTTCTCCAAACAACTTCATTCTATAGAAATAAAATGCCTAAGTTTGCATGAAAGTAGGCAATAATCATATTTATTCTGAATATCCATCATTTTAATAATGCCTTAAAATTATAATGTCGATATATAGAAGAAAACTAATTTTTAATCTGCTTTTAGGAGAAAGTGAAATCAATCCAAAAGTATTTAATAAGAAAAATAAAATTAAAATAAATTTAAACTGTTATATTCTGAGTTTATGTCTGTAATTTTGATTCTATCTTTTGTTATTACCTCTTTCATGTCTACATTAAATCTGTCTTGCTTTACTGACTTTTTTTCTTTCATTCAATCAATAAGATGGTAGTTTCTGACTTAGGGTATTTCTGTAGATTTCTTTAACAAAAGTTGATATTTGAAAAACTTATAGTTTAATCAATTATCTTCACAATAAATACTCTCAGTCATTCATTTTTAACTAAAAATGAAATGAAGGCCACATGAAGGATGAGAAGCTAACATAATGGCATTATGCACTCATTATCTAAGATTGTGCTTCTGACATTTGCTTTGGTGGCAAAGGAAGTTACTTCCATTGTAACTATAGAAACAGACTGTACTCTGGATTACAGCCATTTCTATCTACTACTGAGTGCTGATAAGGAATATATTTGATGTGTTATAATGAACACTAATTATACCAACTAGTTAGCAACAGATTTCAAATGGTATCATCCTGTTTGGGCATCAGATTTGCATAGTAATTTGAACTCTCCCATACTTCTGAAAGTATTAACTCTTACTGATTTCATGACAAATATTGGTTAGGCATCCATATTGGTTCATGGACTGAGCTAATTACTATATAGAACTAATAGAAATAATAGTCAATAGAGTTATGAAAGCTGGAGAAGACCTATAGTAGCTAGAAATTGGGTCAGTAAAATGGAATTAAAGGAATGGTGAGTAACCAAGCCAGAAATCAGACAACTCTGAATCCTAAAATAAGTCCAAGGAAGCACAGAGGCAGCCTTATTAGAAAACTGGTGGTCCCTGCCAGACAACTGGAGAGCATTATGAAGGGGCCACTATGCCAAACACCAACGTAGAGATTTTAAACTCACATTATTCAGACAACACATAAAGTTATTTCTACAATTACAGGCCTCTTCAGAAGGCAAACACTCTCTGTATGGTGGTACCCTAACATTTTAATTTTTTGAGATCTTAAAAATTATTTGAAGTCAGCTTATAGCCGTTTTGGATATATCCTAGGTGCTTGGCATGGGGAGGAGAGTAGGTGAGAAGAATAGTGGCATTGAAATAGGAGAACAAAGTAAAATGATAAATTTTAGTTACTTTACCATTTCACTTAAATAAGGAATGGTAAACGTGGAACACAAGAAACCTGTAACCCCAGCCCTCCAACTATGACAGGCACTAATAGTTGACCAAAGTCTTCTTTTCCATCAGACTAGGATGCTTTTCAACCCAGAACTCTCTTTTTTTTTTTTTGCGGTACGCGGGCCTCTCACTGTTGCGGCCTCTCCCATTGCGGAGCACAGGCTCCGGACGCGCAGACCCAGCGGCCATGGCCCACGGGCCCAGCCGCTCCGCGGCATGTGGGATCCTCCCGGACCGGGGCACAAACCCGCATCCCCTGCACCGGCAGGCATACTCTCAACCACTGCGCCACCAGGGAAGCCCAACCCAGAACTCTTGATCCACTTTTGTGGCTCAGCATAGTACAAAATGAGTTGAAATCTAGTCAATTGACCAAACATTCAACAGATAACAAGAAATAGAAAAGCAAAACAAAAACCTAAACCAAAAAAATCTGGCTTACATCCATAGTACAGTATTATTATTAATTAGCAGACCAGAAATAAGACTGAATAGTACAGAGCTATCTAAATAATAGTTTTGTTAATACCAAGCCTTGTGTATGGTAACAATGAATGCACAGATATGCCCCAGATATCCTGGAGTTTAAATAACAGAGGATCAGATATTTCTACTTGCATAAAGTATGCTAGAGGTTCCCCCTTGTCCTGGATCCTAAGATTTTAAAAAGATTTGGTTTACTTTTACCCACTGATCTCCAAATTAATGTTAGGAAAACCTTAAAAAGACCTGTTATGAGCAACACAATAGAGATCAAACAGCACTCCTCAAAATTAAGCAAGTTATATTTATCAAAATTTGAGCATTATTTATTGTTGGTTCAGTGAATACTCTGTACTTAATGACTCATAATTACTCCATGTCTTTACAGATGCTGCTTGCTCTGCATATAAAAGCTTTACCCAGCTTCCACCTTTCCCAGGTGTCTGACTCCTACAGGATTCAGCTTAAAATGTTAACTTCACCCATAGAACTTTTTCTCATTTGTCCAAGTAACATTAGGTGCCAATTTTCTAGGGACATCTGGAATTCTATAAATGTTGCTTCCATAGTATTTTCACATGTTCTGAGTTTAGTGTTGGTGTACTTATTTGCTTACCACCATGGGCCATGAGATCCTTAAGCATATAACATATTTCTACCAGACACCTTTAATTACAACTTTTAATATTTTTATTTATAACAGATGGAGGGGAAGAGTGTCAAGAAATGAGAGCAGAGAGATAGAAAGGGGTAGATAATAAATAGACATCTCAGACATAATAAGCTCACAGCAGAACACTTTACTCCCCAGCTCCTACCAATATGGCTCCTCCATCAGATTTCCTTGTCTCCTGAAATGGCACTACCATTCATTCATTCGTCCAGATCTAGATCTTTGTGCAAGGAGTCTGACTCTATTTTTGTTGTTTGACTGCTGACAGCTTTTCTCCTTCTCCCCTTGTGTCTCACTTCTGAGCAAAAGCTGATAAGAAACCCTGGGTGCTCCCTCCTTTGGCACAAACAGGAGATTCAAACTATGCATATGGGACCTCTTTCTCTAGCTCCATGCCTGATCACAATAAAGCCCTGAGCCAGTCTCCTTTCCTGGTGCTCTCAAGCCATTTTGGACTTGCTTGAGAGGTCCACCCTACTCTCACCAGTGACCTCAATTATGTGAGTAAGAAAACTTTTCATACCCTCTCAGTGTGTATTTGGCATCATCAGTCTGGACAATTTTTAGTGGTGGTCCTTTCTGCTTTGGAGATTGACTGCAACAATTTTATAAGTTATTCTTACTCCCTTTTCTCTTCAAACACCTATTAAAATCCTTTACCCACATCTGTCAATTGTACCTTCATTCATACCCCTAATCTGTCCCCTTTCTATGGTCTCTCAAGTACAACCCATCATTATGACTCTTGGACCATTTATCACGATCCTTCCATTCTTGCCTCAAAGAGTTCATTTGTCACAGGATCACCACAGCAATGTTTTTAATATATATCTATTGACCTTTCAACACATTTAGAATTAAATTCTAGTGATTTAGTACCTATATGAGCTAAAGCCTGCCCCCTTACCTGACCTCTTCTTCTCTGACGCTCCACCTTCCACAGAACTTGCTTCAGCCACACTATTCTTACTGCTCCTCAAACATCAAATGTATTCTCTCCTCAGGACCTTTGCAGAGGCTTCCCTGATAAACTGTATTCATCAGGGTTCTTCAGAGAAACAGAACCAATTACATGTATACATATATATGTATATAATATATATACACGTGTGTGTTTGTATATATGTAGATCGTCTATTGGTTATATATATAAATGAATACATATAAAATATACATCTATATGTATGTATACAAATATATGTATGTATATATATGTGTGTGTGTGTATATATATATATATAGAGAGAGAGAGAGAGAGAGAGAGAGAGAGAGAGAGAGAGAGAGATTTACTATAAGAGATTTCCTCACAGGATGATTACAGAGGCTGTAAAGTCCCATGATCCTCTCTGCAAGCTGGAGAACCAGGAGAGCTGATGGTGTAAGTTCCAGTCTGAAGGCAGGAGAAGATTATGTTCCAGCTCCATCAGACAGGAGCGAGATGGCAAATTCTCCTTTCCTGGGCCTTTTTATTCAGGCCCTCAATGCATTAGATGATGTGCACCCACAGTAGGGAGGGCAATCTGCTTTACTCAGTCTACTGACTCGAATGCTAATTTCATCTGAAAACACCTTCATATAGACTCAGAATAGTATTTAATTAAATATCATAGCACTTGTGACCCAGTCAAGCTGACACATAAAATTAACCATCACATCACTGTTACCTAAACTATTAATCACCAACTTCTATCACATTCCATCCCTTTATCCTGCTTTATTTTTTATCACATTTAAATTGCATTATGTTTTCTTTTTTATCTTGTTAAATATATTTCCTAGGAAAATATATGCTTCCAAAGGGCACAGATTTTGTCAGTCTTCACCACTGGAATAGACCCAGTACCCTGAACAGTGTCTAGCTCATAGTATATGCTCAATAAAATATTTCTTGGTTAAATGACTAACAAATGTATTACTTTATCTCCAAGCACCTGTACCTATCACACACACGCATACACATACATACACACAAAGCAAACTAAATGTATGTAATGAGACTGAATAAAAGAGGAAACAACCTGATTCAAATTTAAAAATGTAAAAAGTGCAGCCAGCAATCCTTAGAGAACAGTAGCAAATGAGTATATAGATAATTGGCACAAATTTTTGGCACAAAGCCTCAGCAGATTCATAGTAAGTCTTTCCTTGATCATCAGTACTAAGAGAATGCGGTTTTAGGATAAGGCATTGGCTTGTGGTCATATTCTCCTTCTAGTCCATGCATAATTGAAATGCTATCTTGTACATAATTTTCTTCAGTTCTTTCTTATATGCAAATAACCCATTCATGAAAATTATTATTTTTACTTTTTACTAAGGTACTCGTATATTTAGTCACATAAAGAAACCTCTGACACGGGACTTCCCTGGTGGTCCAGTGGTAAATAATCTGCCTTCCAATGCCAGGGACACGGGTTCAATCCCTGGTCAGGGAACTAGGATCCCACACGCAGTGGGGCAACTAAGCTGGTGCACCACAACTACTGAGCCCATGTGCCTCAACCAGAGACCCCATGTGCTGCAAGAAACCTCTGACATCCTTTCACCTCCCCACTTCACCCTATGAAACTGGATGAAGTCTAACCTAAGAATATAGGCATTGATTCTGTCAGGCTAGCCATCTATGGTAGACTACTTATGCTCTTGGAAACAGAAAGAAAACTTAGGGGAATATCCAGGAGAGTGGTTAGGACTCTTGAGAGCAGCTTGAGGAGATTGTTTCTAGGTAGTAAGAAATGAATAGGTATCCAAAGCACAGCTGGAAAGGAAGGAAACTGACTTTTTTAGCTTGTAAAATATATCAGCTGTTTGGAGTCAGAGTGCAGCTATCTACTCAAATAGATTATAGCAGCAGAGAAAGGTTTCTAGTCAGCACAAACACTTGAATGCCTGCACAATATCAGATGGGTAGAGTTATGCTTCTCATGTCTGTGTGTGTGTTTCTTCTTGTTTTCTACTTAGAAACTTCACTTAGAAAACTCCAGCGAGAATCAACAGTGCTTAGAAGAAAAAAAATTAGATCACTTTTGTCTTTTCTCAGACCAAAGTTTTTTTTTTTAGACCAAAGTTTTATAGCAGAAGACCATCCCCAATGATTCTTATAATTCTTATTAGCAAGGAAATGTGGTAATAGTGGCCATTTTTTATGAATGAGCCATAAGTGTAATGTAAAAGCAGAGAAAACACTATAAAACATAGTGGTTAAGAACACAAGCTTTGGAATCAAGCAGAGCAGCATTCAAATTTTGTTTCTCTCATTTATTGTAAGATATGGAGAAATGATTTCATTTAGTATCCTCAGTTTCTGTAAGTGCAAAATGATCCTAACACAACACACCTCATTAGGTTATTGTAGGATAAATAAAATAATGTATACAAAGTGTAGCACAGAACTTAGCACATGGTTAAGAACTATGTTACAGGAAGTCATGCCTAATATCATTGATTGATATAAACATCTACCATCTCTAAAATTTTACAGGCACAAAGGACAATATATTATGTTTTCTGAAATGAAGTTTTCACTTCCGTACACATATATACCAATAAAACCACATTTTGACATAATGATAATCCTTATTTGCTTATAAAAATTTACTAGAAGTATGTACTCAGAGATGCCCATAAATACACATTGGATTACATTATCAAATACATATAGGAGATGACAAAAAAAAAAAAGGAAGCGTTTCTTAAACATTATTTTTCTTGGCAGTCTCAATTTTCTTTTGTTTGTTTTATTTTGTTTTAAGGTCCATGTGTATCTTCAGTAGGCTTCACTCCCTGATTGCCTTTAGGGTTCTTTCACAAACCCAACAAAAGAATAAATTAATTTTCTTTTACTCAGAACTTGAATCAATAATTTTTCATGTCTGAGGCATGATTATTATTATTATTTTTATATTCTATCCAGAGAGAGACAGAGATCTGTATAGAAAATCTTAATGAAGTTATAATGGCTACACAGACAGTAATGCTTCATCAACTTTATTTTCAGACATAAGGATATAAAATCAGCTGGAAAACTTGAGAGTGCAACTGTCATGAGAGAGGTTAAAAGAAGTGAACAAAGCTAAAAGAAGTGAATTCTTTTTGTTGTGGTTGTTTCCATGGACAAGATTCAAGAAAACAAAGAAATCCAAGCCAGGCACTGATTGCTATCTAAGCATTCAATTAAAATTGTGTGCCATGGTATGAAGCTATCAACAAAGTCACTGATGAGGATAAATGCTTAGCCTCAACCGTCTACTCCCTTGTGAGGGAAGGGGTACATTCTCAATCAATAAGTTGTTTGCTTAGATCCGTGGCCTGTTTTCTTGAGTTATCGCAGGAATCAAGCCAGGCTTCAACCTCAACTCACTCCTTTTAAGTCTCTGATACCTTAGTATATTCCATTTTAACCTTCTTATGTTGGATAACTTGGGAAGTGAGTATTTCCTCCAGTATTACTAAAGTACTTATTAATGATATTCTAACAAATGCAAATGTAATAATCAGTAATCCTCTTCTAACCTTAGTTATACTCAAAATGTTTACTCTTTAATCCCTTGTTTTGTAAATCATCTATTCCTCACACAGTTAATCATAGAAAAATAGAATTTTATCTTAAGGTTGAACTGTTTCGTAGCTTCTATCGCAATGTATTCTGTGGTAACATTTCATTAAATATATATTTATTAAATGTTGAATCTGGACATTTAGTTTATTTTGTTTCTGGACAGTATCTGCCATATAGGGGAGTTGACAGAGTCCATTCACATCATCAGCCCAACCAACCAAAGCAGAAGTAATTCATTTCAGAACAATCTAACTTTACTTTTTAACTAATAAATAGGTTGATAGGTATCCTGCGAAAACTTTCTCCTTCTAAATTCTGATTTTAAAACAGAAAAAAATAGCCAACCTTCTCAGAATGTCTTAGCAAATCTCTCTGGTTTTTAGGGGCAATGCATTCCTGACTGTGTTTTTGTTTGTCCCCCTGGAGTGTTCCATACCCGAGATAACACACAATAGTAAGATGCCAGTAAGAATGCCTTTCCTCTGCAAAACAGCAGAAAGGTAGCTATGGAAGGAGAGGTGGAGATCAAGGGCTAGTAGATTGATTCTTAGTCCTATCAGTTTTGGAAAAGTCTACCTACAGAATTGAGGACCTGAAATTTGCTATCCATGCCTCTGCTAACGTCTGGAAAGTCTTCTCTTTTTTTTAATTTGAAGACTATGGCTTAAATCTTCTACCTTGTTTTTTTCACAATCCGTTAAAATTTTATTGTGATCATGTAGAATCACTGACTTGCAAAATGTTTGGAGACAGGATATGCTGTCCAGATAATTTTTATTAAAGAAGGGGCGAAAGTACATTCTGAAAATTACATTTATATGCCTGAATTTAATGGCATAAAAACTTTTGTTAAATAGTTGATTTATGAGGCCCACGGTAATAGTTGTTCAGTCACATCATCTCGGTCTTATCTCTGATTCCATTCAAAGCTTGGGTAAATGGTAGCAGTACAGACTTCCCAGTCCAAGATTCACTTTAAGCTGTCAGGGCCTTCCTTTATGTGCATGTCACCACTTCATTTTCAGCCCTGGGACTCCTCCTACACAGTGAACACTTAACAGCAAGCAGGAGGGCCTCAGAAACATAGGGACATTGGCATTCAGGGGCCATCCTCAATGAATAGAAAAAAGGAAGTGATGGAGAGGCAGTCTGTGTGCTTCTCAGAAGGCCCCAGCTGAAACAAGCCTTTCATGGGGATGACAAACAAGCCTTTCTCCCTTATATGGATTTTTTTTCCTTCCCCATCTCACTCTCTATTTTCCCCGACTCTTATTCTCTGGGATAATATAACGAACTAATTTCACTCAAGACCTTGTTTCAAGCTGTGCATTCAGAGGAACACAAGCTAAGGTATTATTAATAGCAGTAACTCTAGCAAGCAGACCCTCAGGATTCTAGAACTGTTTTACTCACTGATTAAACAGTAAAGGAAGACCTCCCAGATGGTGGGGAGCAAGATTATAATAACCCCTGGCACAAACATTAAGACACTCGTCTATAATGGATTTGGGATAAAGTACAGGTGGAAGGATATCTTTGGATTATGCACTTGAAAATGTTTTATTCGCCTTGCTTCCATAACTGCTTTGGTAACTTTATTCATTGCTTTGTTAACTATCGACTGCTTTGTTAATTTCTTTTAGAAGTCAAGAATAAAGAAAAATGACAAGTTCAGTTCAATCAAGTATCAACTCAGGGAATGCTGTGAAATCCAGAATTTCTGCATGACAGTGTTTAAAAAAGACCATTATCTCAATGATCTAGGGTAGATGGAGACATAGCAGCTATGTGTCTGCTATTTTTGAGAGATGCAACAGCTGAGATGTGACTCATTTCCATGTAGACACATTGTCTTCAACTTTTACAATAAAGTTTATTGAAAAGTGTTTTTGTCAAAAAGATCAACTTTCTTCTCTCAATAATCTTTTTCCTTTCCTTTGATGTTAACGTTTATAGCCCTTTGCACCGGTTTTCTATTAGTATTTTAAATTGGTACTTGAAATTACTTCACTAAAGATAAGAGCCCAGGCACCAGGGATACTAACCTCCATTCACCTTAGGGAGTTCTTGCCTCCCAGAGTTTCTACGGAGAGCTGCACATTCCTGGCCTCTAAACTTCTTGGAGACATGTCATTCCAAGCTCTCCCTGGTGGTTTGTTCTAGCCCTCCTCTGCAGCTGCCACTCATATATTTTCTATCACTTCATGGTTTAGCAGGTGGAGAAATTAAAATATAATGAGTTTGTAAAGTTGAACTCATCACAATAATGAAGTTTCACATAAAGTGCTCCTTCCACCAAAACACAATATGCTTAGTTGGCGCAATGGTTCTGCAATTAAAACACAGAAGAGGAAGCCAGTCTTCCATTAGGTATGTATTACCTCAAGATATCCAAATAATACTCCTCAAGTCACTTTACCTATTTTTTCTCTTTATCTATGTATTCATATGTGTGTGTATATATATATATGGTGGATGCATTTTTATACAGGATGAGTTAGGATTCTTTTATAGATAAAGTGAGATTAGAGCAAAGACCTAAAGGAAAAGAAGGAACAAAGGATATAGATATCTAGAAAAATAACATTTCAGGAAGTGGGAAATTCAAGTTCAAAGTATTTGGGGTTCATGTGGGCTCAGTGTGAAGGAATAATAGCCAGGAGGTCAGTGTGGCTGGAATATCTGAATAGGGAAGAGATTATTAAGTTATGAGGCCCAAAACATAGTAGGAGAGATGAATATAAGATCATTTATAAAATTCTGTTTGTAAGTGTGTATTCATTTATGTATGAATTATTACACATGTATTCATAATTATTTAGCTCAATGCTCATACTATTCATGTAGACACACAGGGTATGTGTATAGGGTTGTATGTAACATTGAGAGAAAAGACTTCGATTAGCAAATCTATGGCTCTGGTTACCTATTTTGCCATAGGATAAAAAGATTGTTTAGTTGAGAAGATATAATAGATTACATCCAAATTTAATGTTCAATTTATAGATGAGAAAAACAAATCCCAGAGAGGTGAAATGACCTATCCAAAGACAGGTGGCTAATTACTGGCAGAACAAGGATTAGCACCCAGATCCCTTGGCTTTCATTTAAGCATCTTTCATCTACAAAACCATAGTTATTAACTGATTCGGATGTTCAAAGATTAGCAAAATAATGGGTTGTCTCTGCAAAGATGTAAAATTTACAGGAATAATTAATAAATAAAGACATCTACAATTTATTATTAGGAAAAAATATCTAGCATGCAACATACTTGTAAGTTCTTGAATTATGAACAAAACTGATCCTCTTAATAGTATCCTCAAAAGTAAACTAATAAATCATACGTATTTACATTTCAACTGTTTAAATAAGATTTATTTGAGAGAGTAGCCCAGTTTTACATGGGAGCTGATAGGATGTTTGAAGTCAGTATACTCCCTCAGGCTAACATTGCATCTGCTGTGCAAACTTCAAGACTTTTCTCAAACTTCAGCAATGAGGAATGTGAATCATCACCCAGATGAATAATGATTATTCACTACAACACTTCACTCCCCCAAGACAAGGCATTTCTCTGGATAATTAACATATATATTAATAATATATTATTAATAAAAGCTTTTATTCAGGAAACTGTGCTAAAATCAGAGGAGTATGAAGAATCTGGACTGTTATGGTGGAGTTAGCCTAAGAGGAAACAGAAATACCTGGACTGTGCTGAATCACCATAGTGATCGTGAACAGGGTGACAAATCTCAGGAATCAAGTAAGAATCATTTACAAAGGACAGAAGTCCTACTGAAGACAGTAGGAAAAATAGGAGTATTTGCCTTGGAGTGCCATAGAAATGAGGCATAAAATTAAAGGAATATTCCAAACACATTTGGGGTAAGATTTTAAAAAAGAGAAAGTGAAAAATAAGTCCTTTGAAAAGTATTCAAAATTCACACAGAGCAAATTGTCTCTTTCAGCCATATGCATTTCATCTATCTGAATCCCTTTATTTTTAGTTTAAAGGAGGCACTTATTTCAGAACTCCTGTGTGATTGAAAGATAATGTAAAGTTCAGAAACAAGGACCTTTGAGCTTTATGGGGACACACTATCGTTTTCTTCCATAACTGCTGAAGAACTGTCCATTTGTTTCCTTGGGAAATATGTGGATCCTGTATCTCACTCTTGTATGTATTCCTGGAGGGGCCTAGTGTTTGAAGTAAATGTACTGCTTAATTTCTACATAACTTGTATTAGGTGACTTTGAAACATCAGAAACAAATTAAAAATTCTAAGCAATTCTATTACCTTCCTGTAAATCTGGGGGGTTGGAAACAGATATTAAAGACATCTTTCAGATGTATATGCTATAAAATAGTTGTACAACCCACCTTTTAGTAAAAGTATTTCAAGTACATTTGCACACACTGTTCCATAGTTAAATGGCCAGTCTGAAAATCACCGATATCATTAAAATTTGTGTTAAATTTCCTTAAACTATTTAGTAAACATATCCAATATATGCATACTGGTCTAAATGGAAAACTCAGTTCGCAATTATAACATAGCAACATATGAGTAAGAATGACGTGCTGGTAGGATCTGCATTAGGTTGTCCTAGCTTTGTCTCCATACCCTGGTTTTCCTCATGTATTAGACACAAGTTCTCAATGCAAGGTCATCCAGACTCTGATTTGGTATGAATGAATTTTCTAGCTGCCATGAAACTACTGCAAAAATTCCTGAGGTTTTCTTTTCAAGTATTTTGTATTGTCTTTTTTTTTTAAGTTTTGCTTTGGTTGAAAATTAAACTTTTTTAAAAGCTAGCATATGAATTGTTAGAATTATATTAACAATCCTAGATCAATAGTAAGTGTGCATTAAGTACTATTAAAAAAGAATGAAACTTTAGGGCAATATTTATTTCTTAAAAATGTTTTTTCATTAATTGTAAGCAGCTCGATTATTGGTGGGAAAAGAATTCTTCAAAGATGACTGGGCAATTATGTCCTTGGGATTAGAAAGGAGAAGTTTCAGTGGCTAGAATAATTGGATAGAGAACTGGAATACTTCAGTTTCTGAGTCACAACATCAAAGGAGTAAAAACACAAGCATTTAAGAGAGTAAAAACAAAGTTCAACAATATTAACAAGGGATATTTCCTTGGCTCAAACCTTCCTGCTAAATTGTAACTTTAGCCTAGACAATTCTAGGACTTCTTGGGGGCTGGTTCATCTGTACTCGTTGGAGGACTACTGGAATCCTGTTGCATGCTTATTACCACCTCTACTCCCACCCTTATACCCTTAGCATACTATTGATCCTTGCTCTTGGGCATTCTGCAAGCACCTGCCAAACTCTGAGATCAACAATGCTTAATGCGGAGGGTGCTGATGTCTGCCTTAAGGCATTGTTTCATGCTGCAGCCAAAGTTGCTGGTGATGCCTTCTATTCCTGCAAAAGCTACTGGCACCAATACCATGGCTTCTTTGTGCTGTCAGTGTCCCAAGGAGATATTTGAGCTTTTACTCAATTGTTAATTACAGGCCTTAAAGACTCAAACATAACCCTGAAGGGGATCAGGGAAAGAAGCTCTGAATGATTAACTCAGTTCTGATTTACGATAATTTCTCTTCTCTTATGCCGGTCTTTGAACCAAATTTTTGCAACCAAGTTTTCTAACTATGATCATATTTTCCCCAGAAGTTCTACATTTCTTTCTCTAGAAATGTCTGAATGCATGAGAAAGCTTAAACTCAAGCAAAAATGTCAGCTCTAGGGAAGACAAAAGCTAAAAAAACTACTAAGGAGTATAGTAGTCAGAAGAAATCTCAGTTTCTAGTGACTGAAAGTAGTTATTTATGGAAAGAAAAAAAAATCCAAATTAAGAAATTTGCAGTTAAGCAATTTCACTTCAGTAGCCTTTGAAACAAAGGAAACTACAAGAAATCTGTATTAATTTTTCTAGACATCTTACCTAAGAGAAAAAAGCAAATTGCAAAAAAAATAAAAATTTTGAATTCAAGGTTTGGATTAAAATTAAAATTTATTTAATACTGCATTGAAAATAATTGTTAGTTAAAAATAAAATACTAAATTTATTTTATTCACTGATCACAAACATTAGTTGTCAACCTGAGACGTTATTATGTTAGAGTTCTGTTTTTAACTTAACATCTTCTGTACGGAAAAGTAAAAATTCCTGGTGTACATGACTTTCACTCTGAAAAATATTGATACTACTGCTTGAAACTAACTCCTAAGGACTCTTGGAACTGTGGATGAAAAATGTCGCCTACCACATCAGTAAACAAAAGATGTTGCAGCCAACAAGCCCTCAGGCACTGCAGCCACCCCCTACTGTGCACCCTGAGGGGATTCAGGATTGAGAAAAACAGGATACTGGCCCTAGATATTTAAGGTGCATATCAAAGGAATGATTTCAATGAGCCCAGACTCTTGCATCTTCCCACAGAAAAGTGCTAAATTCATTAACTCGAGATGTCTGTTTTTTCTTTAATTAGCAGTAATCTTTTGATGTTCTACTACCTGTTTTGTTGCTGTTTGTTTGTTTTCAAAAACTCCTATATATCCTGGCTTCTCCCTTACCTATTCTGAGCAGTCCCTCAGAGCTATCTGAGAGGCAGCCTCCAAGCTAAGTCCTCCAGGAGTCCCCTGAATAAAACGTAATTCTCAACTTTTAGGGTGTGCATTTTTTTTTTGCAGTAGACACAATACAACATGTAAGAAACAACTTTGAACTTCTCACTGTCTCGTTTCAACCTGCTCATAGAATACTTACCCTGACCCTAGAAGAGAACTTGGGAACTTTCCATGATACTTTAGTAGATTTTTTGTAACTAAAAGTTCTGCTGTCAACTTAAATTTTATTTTTTTTTTTATTTATGGCTGCGTTGGGTCTTTACTGCTGTGCATGGGCTGTCTCTAGCTGCAGCGAGCAGGGGCTACTCTTCGTTGCAGTACATAGGCTTCTCTTGTTGAGGAGCACGGGCTGTAGGTGCCCATTGGGCTTCAGTAGTTATGGCTCACGGACTCACTAGTTGTGTGCATGGGCTTAGGTGCTCCACGGCATGTGGGATCTTCCTGGACCAGGGCTTGAACCGGTGTCCCCTGCATTGGCAGGCGGATTCTTAACCACTGCACCACCAGGGAAGCCCTATTGTCAACTTAAATCATGAACACAGCCTTAATAATTAAAATACGAGACCCAGACATTAATTAATTCATGAATTTAAAGTGAAGATTCTCACCTCAATGATCTGAGGTCTGCAACAGCTAGGCAACTGCCCTAGGAGAAGGGGTCATTGTGAACTGTCTTCTGATTTTCTAACTCTGGTGCTTCTCTCATCTCAATCAGCCTTGATCCAGGTGGATCAATTTTATTAATCTTTAAAAAAGCCAGATTTTGGCTTTTTTATTTTTGTATGTTATTTGCACAATTTATTGATTTCCACCCATAATTTATGATTTCCTCCCTTCTACTTATTTTGAGTTTAATTTGATCTTTCATTTCTACCATGTTAATTTGGAATTTTAGATCCTTATTTTCTAGTTTGAGCATTTTAACTTTTACAATATAAAGCTAAAATACACCTTTTTTTCGAAACACTTGTTTACGTAGATACATAGGTAGCTAAATACATAGCTAAATACATAGATACATAGATATAGTTACTAGAAGTTTTCCAATACTGGGTTTTCATTATCATTCAATTTGAATTGTTTTCTAATTTACCTTGTTACTTCTTATTGAATCTATGGATTATTTATAATTAATTTTATTCCCATATAATTGGGAAACCCTAGGTACCTTTTGTAGTGCTTGCTAATTTAATTCAGTTATGGTCAAAGAATCTATTCTGTATAATTTAAATCCTTTAAAATGTCTAAATATATTTGTTTTAGGGTCTTTCATATTGTCTATCTCATTTAGTTTTCCATGTGTTTCAGGAAAAGTATATCTTCATAAGCTGAGTATACTGTTGTATAGTTGTATATAGGTGGTCAATTAGGTCAAGGTGGTTGATAATGTTGTCAGAATTTTTACATTTTTATTGATATGTGTCTCCTTATTTTAATTCCTGAAAGAGGAGTGTTTAAAACTTAATTTTGTAAGCAGCTTTTGGCAGGAAAGAGTTCTTTGCAGGAAAGAGTTCTCTGCAGGAAGCCCCTTTGTCTTGTCACTGACCTTAAGTCAGGCAGCCTCATGCTCCACTCATCTCCGGCCCTAGCACACCTTTCAAATATTTTGAAATATGCCTAATATGTTGCTTCTTTCCATAGATCAAAGAAGAATAAATGAAGAATAAGAAATTAACAGATGACCACATCTCTTCCCTAGTTTCCCCTTCAGTAATCTTGTGAACAAACTGTGTGAACAAGATAGAATGTAAAGAAAAATTACCAGAAGTCCATAAGCCTGCAAACAAGTCTGCACACAGTGGGGGATGGTGATGACTCTGACCCCCTGTCTCAAAGATTAACTGAGATTACTTCCCTTCTGCCCTTTAAAAACTTTCCTGCCTGAGCAGAATCTTTGGAGGTGGTTTTTGAGGGACACTAAATCCACCATCTCCCCAGACTGCCGGCACTCTGATTAAAAGCAGTTTTCCTTTCTACCAACATTTCTCTCTCTTGTGTATTGATTTTCAAGCGGTGAGCAGATGGACCTGAATTCAGTAACAATATTTTTACTTGTATTTTTGTTTCATTAGTTCTGCCAACTTTTTCTTTATGTATACATTTAAGCTCTGTTATCAGTGGGTAAACATTAAGGGTTATTATATTTTCTTGATGAGTTGATTGATGCTTTTACCTTTGGGAAGTTTCATTCTTTTACCCTGGTAACATTCTTCGTCTTAAAATCTACTTTATTTGATATTTACGTCTTAATATCTACTTTATCTGATATTTATAGAAGCATTCTTATGAATAGTGCTTCCATAAGATATTTTCCATTTTTTTCATTTTACCCTACCTGTAATTTTATATTTAAAGCCTTTCTCTTGTAATAAGCACATAGATTGTCTTTGCTTTTTAATCCAACCATAAAATCTCTATTTTTATTTGGAATGTTTAGTCAATTTACATTTTTATGTTTATTAAGGTATTTAGGTTTAAGTCAACCATCTTGTTACTTTTTACTATTTGTCTCATCTGGTTTTTGTTTTCTTGTTCCATTTTTCCTGCATTATTCTGGATTAATCAAGCAATTTTTTAGCATTCCATTTTATTTCGTCTATCAGATTTTCAACTTTAAATCTTTGTTTTATTTATTTAGTGTTTGCTGTCTGTATTTTACCATTAATTTTTAACTTAGTCAATGTAACTTCAAGTAAGACTATAAAGCTTCAGGTTTGAAGAACACTACAACAGTATATACAGATTTAACTCCTTCCAGTTTTTAGCCCTATTGTTGTCATGTATTTTACTTTTGCATAAATTACAAACAACAGAGTACATGTTATTATTTAATCATTAAGTAGGCAATTATTTTTTAAAAAATGGAGAAAAATTCATGTTTTGGCATATTTTTACCCTTTCTGAAAATCTTAATTCCTTCCTGTAGACCTTCCAAACTGTGACTGTTCTCTTCAGTATGAAAAAAACTTTTACATTTCTTGTAATGTGAGTGTACTGGTAACAAATTATCTAAACTTTATTTAAAATAAAACTGTCTTGATTTTACCTGTATTTATATATATCTATATAAAACAAAGAAAACAGACTTTTGAAATGGGCATTTTCCTCCTAGATCTTTAAAGATGTCATTTCAATACTTTCTAAATGCAAGATATCTGAAGAGATATCAGCATCTGATTCTTCTATTTCCCCTGTATATATTATATATTTTTACAGTAAGTCCTGTACATACAAATGATTTCTGTTCTGAGAGCACATTCGTAAGTCCAATTTGTTCGTAAGTCCAACAAAGTTAGCCTAGGTACCCAGCTAACACAATTGGTTATATAGTACTGTACTATAAAAGGTTTATAATAATTTTCACACAAATAATATATAAAAAACAAACACAAAAAATAAGAAAACAGTTTTAGTCTTACAGTATGGTACCTTGAAAAGTACAGTAGTACAGTACAACAGCTGGCATACAGGGACTGGCATCGAGTGAACAGGTAAGAAGAGTTACTGACTGGAGCAGGGAGAGGAGGTGGGAGATGGTAGAGCTGAAGGATTGTCAGCAACAGGACATGGAGGGCAAGCTGCAGTTTCACTCATGCCTGACATTGATGGCACAGGTTCTGGTCCCTTGCTGGATTCAATTTTATCTACCCTCTTGAAAAAACGATCCTGTGATATCTGGGTAGTAGCTCTTTTTTTTCTCGTCATAGATGACACGGTAGCACTGAATTGCATTGTGAACAGCTGCTGCAACCTTAGTGTACCATTCTATGTTTGGGTCCTGTGCTTCAAAAACTAACAGTGCCTGCTCAAATAAAGAAAATCCCCTTGCCATTTTCTGCATTGTGAATCTGTTCCATTCATCAGTTACTTCTTCCTCCTCTTGTCTCTCTTCATCCTTTCTCTGGGCCTCCAATTCCATCAGGTCTTCATTAGTAAGCTCCTCACGTTGCACAGCAACAGTACTGTACAGTAAAGTACACAAAAGCACAACCGCTTGTAGAAGATGCACACACATGACAATGTACACCAGACACGTGAACTAATTTATGTGATTGGACATGTGAACGTACATTCGCATCTTTGGAAGTTTGCAGCTTGAAGGTTCATATGTAGGGGACTTACTGTATTCCTGATTCTTTAAGGATTTGTGCTTCAATTTTTTTCCCCAGCATTTTCACTACGGCGAGCTTATGTATGGTTTTCTAGCTATTTCTAATGCTTGGGCTCTACCGAGCTTCCTGGTTATGCACAGGTTATTTTGAATTCAAATTTGAAAATTTTTTGGCTTATTTCAAAGTACACATACACACATACACATTCTAATCTCTCTGGATTTTTAATTGGACAATAATAAACACTTGATATTACTGACATCCCACAGGTTGTCAATTATAAACAGATTTTTTTAAATCTGCTTTTTCTCTTGAATTAGCAGTTGTGTTCTTCTACAGGACTCACTTTGTTAATTTTTAATACAATAAATATTGCATTTTTGCTGTTTGGTTCTTCTATTTAATTGTCCTCTTTGTCTATTCATTCTTTATTGAATGATCTGCTTCTATTGATTGCTTTCTCTTGATTATGGTTCCAATTTCCTTACTTTTTTGCATATTTTACATATTTCTAAATTATATCTCAGACACTGTGTAAAAGAACAGTAGTGAATAATTCACAATCTTTCTGTTCTCTTGGTTATTTCTCAGAGAGTAAAAGTTCTTTCCTCTTTCTATTGGATACAATTATGGTCACTCAGATCCCTCCAAGAACAAAACTGAACTGATTCTGGGCCTTCAGCTATAATTACATTGAATTTATCCATGACCAACATCCAACTTTCTGTGCCATCATCATTTTTAGAATGTCACTATTTGAGTTAGAGAAGGGTGGTTGCCTGGAGTTCCAATGACTTGGCTGATTTCTCCACATGCCTGTAAAGTCTCCTCATTTACGACAAGTCTGCTTCTCTGTCTAACTTTGCCAAGGCTAAGTATCCACATACTGTGTAGAAGCTGCCACATCTCTCTGCCCACTTATAATGGCTCTTTTCTCTCTGTAATTCAGGTTATTGAAGTTTCCTGGTATGTATCATTGTTTGTTAGCTGTATGGAAAATATATGATTTTTTTTTAACAAAACTTGCTTATCTTATTGTTACCATGGTAGTAATCATCTTTCATGACTTTCTCTATCCTATCTAGAAGTAGAAATCCTTCTTGGGCATCTCTGTTCTTTCTCTTGTCTTGCTAACTGAAGTTTCTGGTCCTTCTCATGTTGCAGTGAGGAGGATAGAGGATGTAATGCACAGGAATTCCTATATGGCTACTAATATCACAAAATGACTTTATATTCTTTGGTCTCACAGATATATATAACTTCTTTTTTATTTGAAGTCTTCTTTTTAGGCCAATCATATATTCACACTATAATTCCCACATAGAGGTTAAGGTTTCTTCAGCATTTAATCACGGCACAGCTTTTGAGCTTTTGATTTACAATTGGTCTTGTTTTTCTCTGACAGAGTACTTTTAAGTCAGGATCTGTTTAAAAGTGACTCCATGAGACAGCACCATCATGGTTTCCATGTCTGTTTCTAGGACTCATGCAGCCTTGGCTTACTATTAAAGGAGGGTACGGATGGGATGGCATGGATTATTGCCATCTAAAAACACTTTCTTCTTCTCATGGATCACTTAAATCAGGGTTTTTTCTTTAGGTTTTTTGTTGTCTGTCAGACACCAATCAACTGTGCTTCAAAGCAGAAATAGAGACACAGAGGTAGAGGACAAACGTATGGATACCAAGGGGGAAAGGGGTGGGGTGGGAGGAATTGGGAGACTGGGATTGATGCATATACATTATCGATACTACGTATAAAATAGACAACTGACGGGAACATACTGTGTAGCACAGGGAACACTACCTAATGCACTGTGGAAACCTAAATGGGAGGGAAGTCCAAAAGGGAGGGGATATCTGTATGTGTATGTCTCGTTCATTTTATTGTGCAGTGGAGGCTAACAGAACATTGTAAAGCAACCATACTCCAATAAAAATTAACTTAAAAAAAGATAAAGGAAGACTGATTTTAACTACAGCTCTTATCTGTCTATTTTAATGCACCTACAGCCATCTACTATCATTTGAATTTTACCTAATTTTTAAGTTTTAGAGGTTTGTCCATGAATTAGCATTATTTTAGATAATCCCAAATTTACCTATCCTACTCCATATTACTCTATATGCACTGATGCTAATCAACCAGTATGCAACACATATTCTATTTATGAAAAAAGATCATTTTATCTCTCTTCACCTATTCTTCCAATTCTTGAGTTTGAGTATGCTTCAAAAATCTTTATGATAAAATCAGTATAATTTGTAGCTTTGTAGGATGGTTTGTTACTGGAATCTAGAGGCTCTAGCATTTGGAAATGTTTCTGCCTTGTTTCTTTGTTGACTTACATGGAACAAGGAAGAATTTGGAGTATGGAACTAATGACAAATTATGAAAAATTTTTCTTTCTAACAGAGCTACTTGACTATATATTCTATCTAACAGATCCCACAGATAAAAACAACTAAATAGCCTACATAAAAAGAAAATAAATGTATCTATGAACCAGTTAGGAGTATTTGAAGGTCAAACACATTCACCATATGTATGCCTTGAAACTTGGTATTAGATTACACAGAAGAAAACTTCACTGGCAGTTTAAAAACATAAATTCACATGATCTGGGTATTGTAAATAAACAGAAATTATTTCAACAATCATAAGCTCACAGGTGCAAATCAGAAAAACATATACAATAGACCACTGACAGCCAGAAAATTTAAATGAAAACAGAATCAGACATGCAAATATTGTAGGTATCTGAATTACTAGATTCAGAATATATAATAATTATGTGTAAAATACTGTAAAATAAAATAAGGTTAAAACTATTAGTAACAGGCAAAAAACTTTAAAAGTAAACAAAATTTTAGATACACCAAAGTGAGATTTAGGGAACAAAAAATATATCTGAAGGAGTTATCCAGAATTTAATATTGAAAGATAAATAAATGGGAAATGAAGAAGGGTTAATGTGTATTTCCAGAAGTGGAGGAGAGAGAGAGAAGAAATATGAGGGAGCCAATATTGAAGGCACTTGAAAGAAACCAAAAGCAGAAACTAGGGAAACTTCAACCCATGAAAGGAAGGAAACACAGTGGATGACGTTAATACATTAATTCAGTTTTCACCGTAAGGGAACTACTTAGCCCAAGGCATACAGAATAGAGGGTTTAATAAGAAAGAATCAGTCTTATTGATGTGGGGGATCAGAAGTCAGAATTTCAGGCTTCCAAACCAGTTGGAAAATAAGGAGGAGCAAAGTATTCAATCAAGGAGGGAACCAAAGAGTGGGACCTTGCAAATCTGTGTGTATACTCCACTCAGTTTGAACTGCATAAGAGGAAGATAAGAGTCCCATTCAGAGGGGGGGAAAAAAGAGATAAATTATTTTAAAGCTGAGAAATGATATAAGCAGCTGCTTTACATTGGGAATCCAGATTTTAGAGTTCAATTCTTGAGAAGTTAAAGGAGTTTGACTTAATTATTCCATTAAAACTCTGGATATGGTCATAATTTAGGAATAAGAATTATATCCTAAGACTAAGGTTTTCACCTTAGGAATATGGGCAAAATTGAAATCTATCCTCTCTATGAAAATTTAAAACCAAGCTTCTGCAAGGTCAAGGTTAGCTGTAAGTAATTTAATGCAATGCAACATTCTACAGAGAAAGTTAATAGAATCCAGATTTGCCACATATATCATCTGTAATGTCCAATACACAACAGAAAAATACTAGAAATTTTTTAAAAAGTACAAAATAACATATAGTAAAAAAAGTTAGTAGAAACAGATTAACAGATAATCCAAATAGTGGAGTTAACATACACAGACTTTAAGGTAATTATAGTACATATATTAAAGAATCTGTAGGAAAAATGAAAAATAAATTGGAGGAGGACTTGGGGAAATTTGAGGAAGATATAGAGTCTCTTAAACCAAATGAAAATTCTAAAACTAAGAACTACAATATCTAAAATTAACATTAATTGAATGGGAATATCAGCATTGGCAACAGAAGAAGAAAAATCAGTGAATTTGGAGATAAGTCAATATAAATTATCCAAACTTAAATTGATAAAAAATGAACAAAGTTCTGTGATCTGTGGGTATCAAGTGGGCAATCATATATGTAATTAGAATTCCAGAAGGAAAGGAGAGATAAAGTGGGGCTGAAAGAATTCAAAGAGATATTGGCTGAAATTTTCCAAATTGGATTAAAAATATCAAACTTGTCCAAGAATCTCAGCAAACATTAAGCAGAATAAATATAATGAAAACCAGACTGAGATATGTCACAGTTGGACTGCCAAAAATCAATCACAAAGAGAAAAATCTTAAAGATGCCAAATAAAAGGATACATTATAAACCAGGAAATAAGAATGACAGTTGAAGTTTTGATCATATACAGTGGTAATACATACAAAGCAAGATAATTTGAAGTTTTAAAATGTAATTTTTAAACATGTTATTCCATTATAACTACATTAAAAGTTAATTTAAAAGTAAACTACATTAAAAGTTAATTTAAAAGCAAATTCCAGGGAATATAAATGATCATTGCTAGGATATCACTGTAACAACTAGTGCTGCTGGCTCTCCATATCTGTGGTTTCCTCATCTGCAGATGCAACCAATTGTGGATTGAAAATATCTGGAAAAAGAAAGTTCTAAAAAGTAAAACTTGAATTTGCTGCATACTGGCAACTATTTATATAACATTTACATAGCATTATGTATTGCAAGTAATCAAGAGATTATTTAAAGTATACAGGAGGATGTACATAGGTTGTATGCAAATACTATGCCACTTTATTTTATTTTGTTAATTAATTTTTATTGGAGTATAGTTGCTTTACAATGTTTTGTTAGTTTCTACTGTACAGCAAAGTGAATCAGCTATAGGTACACATATATCCCCTCTTTTTTGGATCTCCTTCCCATTTAGGTCACCACAGAGCACTGAGTAGAGTTCCCTAAGCTATACAGTAGGTTCTCATTAGTTATCTATTTTATACACAGTATCGATAGTGTATATATGTCAGTCTCAATCTCACAATTCATCCCAACCACCTCCTTTCTCCCGTTGGTGTCCATATGTTTGTTCTCTACATCTGTGTCTCTATTTCTGCTTTGTAAATAAGATCATCTATACCATTTTTCTAGATTCCACACATATGTGTTAATATATGATATTTGTTTTTTTTCTTTTGGACTTACTTCACTCTGTATGACAGCAATGTACAGATTTAATGCAATCCCTATCAAATTACCAATGGCATTTTTTACAGAACTAGAACAGAAAATTTTACAATTTTTATGGAAACACAAAAGACCCCGAATAACCAAAGCAATCTTGAGGAAGGAAAATGGAGCTTGAGGAATCAGGGTCCCTGACTTCAGACTATACTACAAAGCTACAGTAATCAAGACAGTATGGTACTGGAACAAAAACAGAAATATAGACCAATGGAACAGGATAGAAAGCCCAGAGATAAACCCATGCACCTATGGTCACCTAATCTATGACAAAGGAGGCAAGGATATATAATGGAGAAAAGACAGTCTCTTCAATAAGTGGTGCTGGGAAAATTGGACAGCTACATGTGAAAGAATGAAATTAGAACACTCCCTCACACCATACACAAAAATAAACTCAAAATAGATTAAAGACCTAAATGTAAGGCCAGACACTATAAAACTCTTAGAGGAAAACATAGGCAGAACACTCTTTGACATAAATCGCAGCAAGATTTTTTTGACCCACCTCCTAGAATAATGAAAATAAAAACAAAAGTAAACAACTGGGACCTAATTAAAAGCTTTTGCACATCAAAGGAAACCATAAACAAAACAAAAAGACAACCCTCAGAATGGGAGAAAATATTTGCCAATGAAGCAATTGACAAAGGATTAATCTCCAAAATATGCCATTTTATATAAGGAACTTGAGCATTTATGGATTTTGGTATCCATGGGCTGATCCTGGAACCAATCCCCCACAGATACTGAGGGAATCCTATACATTTGCAGACTAAGCAAATTGTTAGAATTTAAATCTACCAACATAAGCATATAATGGAACAGTAATTCACATAACTTTATATGGTTTATAACAGAATATTATGAAATATATATGTATGTGAAAGATATAGTTGGTTTTGAAGTTTAATTTGTTTTAAAATATAATATCCTTATTAAACTGGCAATGTATGATCTTGCTTTTAAGTATTGTCTAATCTACAAAGTAGTTACCATTGAACAAAAAATGCAGGTAGTTGGAATGACTCTAGATACATTAAGACTATTCAATATTTCCATCCTTGTTTGGTAGAAGAAATGATAATATGCCCATTAAATTTTTATAGTATACTAAACTTAAAACTGCTAAGACTATATAAAGGGAAATGATGCTATTAAAAAATCAATGAGTGGTCCATTATAGTTTAAGATAATTATGAAATTCATAAAGGTATAAGCAAGTATATATGCTTTCTCTTAACCTCAAGTAAAGAATTTTGTGTGGTGAGACATAAATACCTCAACATAATCAGAGATGCCATCTGTGCATATAAATAAATGAAATAATGGTGACCAGTAACCAACAAAAAATATAAAATATTACCAATATACATTAATCTCTTTTATTCAAATATCTTCTCAAAATCATATTTTGTCAAATCAGAATACATATATATGTGTGAAGAAAAGATTGCAATATTTTAAAAACATAAGATTATACATTCAATAACAAATTAATGGAACTGGGACAATTTCATATTGCATAAATATATCAAATATTCCTATAATCAGTTTCAACTTTACGTAGCTATTGTGAAAAAGAGAGAGTCAGTCAATAGAGGTTTGGGTTTCACATAGTAAGTAGCACTATTAGTAGTAACAGATGTACAAATTGTTGCCATGAATATTTATTGAGCAGTTTTTATGTGGATTTTATTTTACATAAGTGTTATCCACTTCACACATGAGATAATAAAGTTTAATATGAGGCAGCATGCAACGTTGCTTTTAGAGCTTAGACCTTGTCTTTTAGAGTCAGTTTAGCCTGCTATGATAGAATACCATGGACTGTGTGGCATAAATAACATTTATTTCTCAGCACTGTTCTGGAAGCTGGGAACTCCAACATTAAGGTACTGGCAGACATGGTACCTGGTGAGAACACCCCTTCTGGTTTGCAGATGGCTTTCTTTTAGTTGTATCTTTACATGGCCAAGAGAGAAATCATCTTTCATGTCTCTTCTTAAAAGGATACAAATTTGGCTCATCAGAGATCTACCCTCATGATCTACAGCTGACCCTTGAACAGTTCAGGGGTTGGGGTGCCGACCCTCCCCACATTCGAAAATCTGAGTATAGCTTTACTGTGGGCCTTCCACATGGTTCCGCATCCTCAGATTCATCCAACTGCAGAGCTGTAGTACTGTATGTATTTACTGAAAAAAAATCATTGTGTAAGTGGTCCTGCTGCAGTTCAAACCTGTGTTGTTCAAAGTCAACTGTAATTATCTCCTAAATCCCCTGCCTCCTAAACCATCATATTGGGAGTTAAGATTTCAACATATGAATTGGGGGCAAGGCACAGACATTCATTTGGTAACTAACCTGTAACTAAGCCCTAATTCATCCACTTATTGAATACATGAGCATGGACAATTTTCTTAATTCTATATCCCATTTTTCTCATGTATAAATTGGGAATAACACTAATATGTGCTTGATAGTGTTCTTGTGAGGATTAAAGGAAAAATTGATATAATTTTTGGTAACTAGTAAATAAACAGAATATATCTTTTTTTAATAAAAATTATGGTCACAAATCAAATATAGACATTAAAATAGTCTTATAGGCAATTAAACTCCGTCGGTAGTGGGAGTTTCTTGACATTTATAATTTCTTGACATTTATATCATAAGAAAGGAGGATGGCAGCCTTCATTTGTAGTCACAGAGTCATAAAATAAATTTTGTCTCCCTCAATAGTTCTGAACTCATGAGTTTCATTAATTTTCTTCACAATCAATGTGTTGGAAGCACTTAGCTAGGGGTCTATTTCCTGCTCCTGAGGCAAATTGAAAGTGGCTTCAAGCTACATGCACTCAGGCAATCCTCATCTTCTAATAATGCACAAATAACTCTACTGAGCTGAAAAAATCTGCTGACAAATCTAACCTTTTCTAACAGTCTGTGCCCATGTGATTATTCAAAGGCATTACTCAACAGTTTAGCTGCTAATGTACAAATCAGAAGATAGAAAAATATAACCTGCTATATATGTTTGTTCAGACATCAAGCAAATGACAGTTCAGATCACTCTGTAAGAAAACATACAACAGATCTTCTACATTATTATGCTTGTTGTATCACTGTATTCTTATCATTTGACATTTCCTTGAAGGTAGAGAACAGACTTTGATTTTATGTCTACTACTCTTTAGCAGAACAATGAATGTCTTCTCATTCATTGAGAATGAATAAATTAATATTCACTTTTCCCACGGGATAGTTTGAATTATTTTTTAAATTTTAAATGAGATAAGCAGCCTGGATAATGTACAGGAATATAAAGCAACATATGTTATATATATATGGAATTAACTCTAATTCTAGATTTCTTTTGCAGAGTTTTATTTCTTAACTTAAATAGAAATAATCAAGTCACAGTCTTTCCTCAAGGGAGTTAAGATTAGTTTAAAAGTAATTGCTTAACATAATTTCATACTTGATACAACTTGCATTCTCATAAGAAGTTCCATGACTCCTTTTGTCACTATTTAAGTAATGTTTCCCACCTTATTCCACTAATTTTCTCATGTTCATTTCTTGGTTTTGTTTTGTTTTGTTCTGTTGGCCATGCTGCGTGGCATGTGGGATCTTAGTTCCCTGACCAGGGATAGAACCAGTACCCCCTGCAGTGGAAGTGCAGAGTCCTAACCACTGGACTGCCAGGGAATTCCCCCAATTCTTGTTTTTAACAGACTTCATGGAAAGTAGGAAGAGCCCAGTTTTAAGTTGAAAATATTAGTGAATTTAGTAAATCCACATTAAAGGAATACGACTAGTTAACAATCTTTTCTCTCATGCACAATACTGTAGTCTCCATTTGCCTGAATTATTTGGAGAATTCAACTCTTTACTCTCAATAAGGTGACTGATGAAACATCAGAAACTTAAAGGTGGGAGGTGAAAAGAAGTGAGAAAGGGAAAGGAGAAGACAAGTAGAGAATAAAGAAATATTTTATATTTGTATGTTAGGAAAACAAAAGAATGGCACAATACATTTATTCATTTTCCAGTCATGTCTATTGGACCCAATTGTTCCTAAGTATTTATTTTCTTTAAAGTTTTGTCTTTTCCAAATATTGTCACATTTGTGATGAATGTGAGTTGATTTATAAATAAGTAAAATTCAGTGCATGAACTCAGCATAAAATAGTGAGCAAATGCATTCAGATCTTGTCATTGCTCATAAAGCCTTCAAACTCAGAGGTTACATTTGCCAGAAAAAGAGGAACTGAATGTAATTGCTTTTCAACAGTGAAATAAAATGCTTCCTCTCTAGGACATTTCAGTTTTGTGTGTCGGTGGGCAGTGGGGAGAGATGACACCATTGTTAAGCTGCTAACTACTGTGAGGAAATTTTCCTAGGGTTAAAAGTATAATAAGTCAGTCAACAAACAGTATTTGTGGTGAGTTACCACCTGTACTAAACGTGATGTGCCTCCTAGGTTTAATGTTGCATTAACTTCATTTTGCATTAACTTCAAAGCTATTACTGAATTATGGGTCCACGAAAATCCTTTTTGTTTTCTGCTAGCATTTATTTGTAAGATTCTTCTGATTGCATCAAAATTTCCTATGCTGCCTTCCAATAAGGACATTGTTTCAGCTGTGAGAATTTATTAGGAAATATATGATGCTTGCAGTTTTGCAGAAGTTGATTCCCCCCTGTGGAATAATCTCCATTCTGATTTGACTGTAAAAATCCCATAAATTATTTCAATCTCATTTTAGACTGAGACATATTTCATTGATTGGTAATAGCCTAAATTACTTTTTATTGTGATTGTAATGTTTTCTTGTCAAATAGCAGGAAACAGTAAATTATAGAGTAATTTAACAGGTGGAAATATACACAAGCAAGAATTGTTAGAAACAAAGATAAACCATTAGAACAAATTGTAGTCTGCACATACCTAATCAGTTCTTTCATGTCTGTGCCTTACAAAATCAATTCTTTCTTCCACAAAGCTTAATTAATCTGGAATTCTGAACTAATATGCAAAATAAAAACTGTGTATTTGGGAACCATGGAATCATAAAATTAGAATGCAACAAAATATACCTGATGGCATTTATTTGGGGATGAGAATGCTTTCATTTTAATACCACAAACTCTATATTGAAGGACCAGTACTAAACTATAAATTAGTAAATATCCCTTGGTCTTAAATGAGCTTTTCCACCACAAACTTAGACAAAATAACGTCATCACTCTATAAAAGTGAAGTGGATTGTACACAAGGACTATAATTGCGCTGAGAATATTGTAAGCACAGGGCTTTTGTGCTTAAAATATTCTGTGCACTTCAGATGGAAGCCCTAAGGGATTTCTAGTGGGCTCTAATCAGAAGTGAAAATTTATGAAAATCAGTTTTCTTTCATGGAAAGGCTGAATCTGCAAAACCTCAAAGTTATCTGAGTGGCACTCTTATTTAATCTAACATGAATACTCTATTTCTAAACCTAAATGAGATCCACTTTAATGATCTTAGAAGATACTCTGACTTTTCCAGAATCCAGGAACATAAGAAAAACATAGTTTTAGAGATTTTCAACAACTCTTTATCCATGGACCTGTCTTTTGAAAATTTTTAAATCATTAAAATTTACTAAATTGGTGAATTAAATTGGCGATAGTTGGTTCCTACATAACGAAATCAGTGAAGAAATGCAAAAATTCGAAACAATGATATGCCAAATACTAAAATATGTTTTATATTGGAAAATGTTGAATGCTTGTATATATGAAAGTGTGTGAATTCATTTGTACATTTGTATATCTAAGTAAAATTTAAACTCTTCACTTAAATTTAACATTACATTTTAACCACTAGAATGTATATATTATACTGATATTAAGTTCAGTTAAAATAAATGTACTGTATCATTTTCTCAAGGAAGTAATGGAAATAAGTTTATGAGCCAAAAAGGCCTAGATTCCATCCCTGGATCTAGTATACATTTTTTATATAATTTGTTTATGGAATCCTGTTCTAAATAAATATAAAATTGGTAGGATAGTACCCTTTTTAACTTATGGTGTAAAGATTAAATATAATGTTTACAGTTGCCTTAAATCTTTCCTGAAACAAATAAATAATGCCATAGATTGTTTAGCATAGACTGAACACTCAATAAGTTTTAACTAAATTTTAAATTTGATTTCACTGAATCCAAGCTATCAATTTGTAAGACACACTTTATATTCCATTTTAAAAAGACAAGTGAATAATGATACTAATATATAAAAGTAGTCCATTATGGCATATGTTTTGGTCCCATTAGCTTCTACTTGCTTTAAAATCTCTTCTCTCTCTTCTGAGAGATTTAAGATTTCTTTTGCCTTTGATTTCATTTCAATAACAAAATATACATAATTTCAACTACTTGTATCTTCCTCTTTTAGGTCTCATAAACCACTTTGCAGTTGAAATGTTTCATTCATGTATAACCTGCTATTATTTTCCATGACTGTCTGCATTCTCTTTTTGTTTCAATGCAAAATCAGTGCATAGTCTTTTTTCATTTTTAAAATAATTGTTCGAATAATTTTTAATGGAAATTACACTCAACATGGGAAATGCCAAAAATGCATGTAAGCCAATAGCAGTGGCTACAGTATGAACTCTTCTGATCAAATTGATGCCTGCATAGATGATAAGTCATGACTACCATCTGGTCCATAGCAAATATACAATGCTGTTGATTGTAAGTTTAATTCAATTTTGAAGATTATAAAATGTTAAGTATATTGCATCTTAGAATGGATGACATATAGGATTATTACTGTTGCAAGACATTTAACACCTATTGAGTTTCTACTATTTTCCGTAAACTCTTAGAACTCTGCATAGCCCTAAGGGTAGATAAAAGAAGAAAACATATTCTGTGACCTAGAGAGGCCAATTAAAATGCCATCATGGCTGTAGCAACACATTCTAATCTCTTATTGAGCTCAAGTCTACCTCGAACTCAATACATCTCCCAATGGAGTTACCACTGGTTTCTATAATTGAGCCTCACTGTTGGTTCTGGCTATAGGTTTTTTAATGAAAGAACTTTTAAATGGGATAATTCGTTTAGATTATTTTGAATAGTTTCTTCCATATAGCTGGTGTGATGAAATAGCCCTCTTGAGAAGAAGCAATCTAGCCCTTACAATATCTAGTTAAAACTGGGTGAACACAGAACAGTTAGAGCTTCCACTAATCCAGCTATTCAAAAAATACTAACAATTGAACTATGGTCATTCACTTTTTCCTTCATTTAAAAAAAAAATCCATTGAATCCCTACTATGTGTGAGTCATATTAGGTGCTTCAGATACAGTATAGTTAATGAGCTGGAAACAAAACGTGTTTTGAATATAAAATCCTTGCTAATAATAAAAAGTTGTGAATCTTTTGAGCATATACCTTCTATACATTGTGGTAGACCTGAGGTAGCCATGAGTATTTAGGGAAGGATTCAGTAATCTAATCATATTTTTTCAGAGAAGATTTATGGTAAATAATATACTTTAAGGCAACATTAAAGTTCATAGATTTATATATGTATATGTACATATACATGTGCTTTCATATGTTTCATGAAGTTTCAGCAGGGTATGAACTTCATATGGTTAAATCAGACAATGAACACGCAAGTATCTATTAAATCAAGTGTCCTTCACCTGTTCATCCATAAAGGCTGCTTGACATTAATAGACAATATGTTAAAAGGGACGCATTATAGATTATGAGTTGTAATTTAATATCAAAACAGGTATTAGATGAAAATAATCACCAAACTTCAATAATTGTGAATGATCAAAACAAAGGAAAGGTGGTTTCTCCTTTTAAGTAGTACAGTGATTTGGGTATTATTTACATGCCATTTATATTTCTCATTCCATATGAACATTTCATATCAAAATAAAAGGTTTCTTTTTTAAAAAATTGTTTAGTCACACTGTGTGGCATGCAGGATTTTAGTTCCCCAACCAAGGATGGAACCCATGGCCATCCCTTGCAGTGGAAGGGCGGATTCTTAACCACTGGACTGCCAGGGAAGTCCCTAAAAGGTTTCTTATATATATATTTATCCATGTCTATAGCCATCAACAAGGGACAAGTCACACTTATGAGAGAACATATTTAGAATTACTGAAATAGAGATTAAGTGTATATTTATCTTTCAGGATTTTACATTGGGGCTTCTTATTTGTAGTATCTGAGAGGACCATATAATCAACTAACAGTTCTCCAAAAACTCTAGAAATAAATATATCTCCTAGAAACAGTTATTTCTTTTTTTTCAAAGGCAAATTTCAATATATCGAGTTAGAAGAGTCTTGATCTGCACCCTTAGCCAATGTCAGACAAATACCATCATTTTTATGTGTTGTGGTCACTGATATTTTTCTGACTGAAAAAGTTGAGGATATTGATAATTAAAAATTGAAAATATTGAAGTTGTAAGGAGGAGAAGTTTTTAGTGTTGCCTCTGGGTATGGGATTACAATGAGCTATTGACATGAAACAAATCATTAAGCAGCATCATGAAAGACACAACCCTGAGCATGTCCCTTAAAGTCTGAGCTTTTCTCTCATAAAATTACACTGACTTGGGGGACTCTAGTTTCCCAGGGTACAAAAATGCCTTAATCCACTAGACCACTACATCATTTATTCCTACACGTCTATGTGTCCAGTAGGTGTTCCTCCAACTGTCTAGCCCACAACATCCATAAAACATAGATGCGTGTCTTTCTCAAAGTGAAGGAGGTTAGCCTGAAATGGCTTATGTTTCATCCTGTTATTACCTCTGTAACTGAAACAAGCAAAGCTACTTTTGGGTTCCAGGCTTAGCAGTCAAACTACACTTTAAAAAGCCCTTCAGCAGCATTTTGCCTACTACTTTCCCTTCAAGCTCTAACAATCACATCATCTACTTGATTCATAAATTTTAACTCTTCACTGAGAGTCTGTCCCTTGTTGCTTCAGCACTTCTATTGCCCTGAAAAGATTGTTTATCTCTCAGAGCCACCGTGACAGCATAGCTTGAATTTTTTTCTTTTTTTCTTTTTTAACAAAATTAATGTCACAAAAGCATTTGAACTTCAGTGGATTATAGCAAAATTCCCAATGTCTTTTATAGTGTATTTTCTCATTTTTGCTACCATCTTGGCTTGAAACTTTATTTGGTGTACTTTATTGATTGAGTTCTGGCTGAGATTAAATTTGGTTCTCTGATTTGACACAGAATAAACAACTGTCAAAGTAGGAGTTAATTAAGCAGATTTGACTAATGATAGCAGATAAAAAGTTAATCTGTAGCCCCAGATATAAATTTTGACAACATCATTTAAACTTGATTTTTTGTCATAGAAAATTGATATACAAAATATAGAAACCAGAGCGGCCATGAGAACTAGCAAAGATAAATCTCTTTAGGGGGGAAATGCTGAATTTAAATATATTTGCCCAAATAAATACCTTTGAATGATGACAACAAACATAAAGTGCACCACTTCAACAATAATATATAAATCTATATGCTCAGTAATAAACATCCAGAAGAAGCTAGAAAAAAATCATTTAAATATATAGGTGTATTAGACAAATGACACTGATCATCAGAATATTTCAAAAGTTTCTTAGGAATCATGTATTCAAACACTTGGAAAATGCAAAAAAAATTTTCACATCCCTTACAAATAAGATTTGAGTAAACTCTTCAAATGATAAAGATTTCATTTGAAATCTTCTAAAGCAGCCCTACCTTGCTGAACAACCGTAATTTTTATACAGAGTAAGTCACCTCCATCTCTACATGGTTGTTCTTTAAATATTTTATGGCACTTTGATGTCTATATCTTTTCCATGCCCCCTAGATAAATTAGACTTCTGCAATCATTTGTGTGTATATATGTATATCTATGGTATAGATTATAACTAGCCAAACTACTCTTTCTGACTCTAAAGTACTTTTGCTTGTCAAATTCATCCTAAAACATGGTTTCAAAAATTGAATCAATATTTCATAAATTGCCTGATTAAGTCAACATTCATGGAAAGACAAAAGTAACTGGATCAACAATTAAGAGTTTATAGATTTAAAACATTTCAACTGCAAAATTGATATAAAATCATTACGTGTGTCTACAATTGCTCAAGAATCTTACATTTATTTTAAATTTATCCTTATAAAAAATAGGAAAGAGATCGCTGATTATCTAAAATGTTTTAAAAGATTCACTTCCTTGCTCTAGTGAAACCTGTTTCTCTCTGAGGACACTGGTTTCTCTTCTTTGCTCTTGATCTTGGCAGGTTTTTCTCCCACAGTCTCCATACCACTGTTCTTTTTATTCATTCATTCATTCATTCATTCTCCCTTCCTTCTCTCTAAAAGCCCTCAGCTCCAATCTAATACCATCAACCTCCCCACATAGTTGCTGATATCTTTGAACCTACTCCCATTTCTCAATCACTTAAGCTCCTGACATTCTTATTTCTTGGTGATTTATATAAACACACAGATGATGCCTTCCATACCTTAACTTCTCAATTCCTTAAATTTTGCTCCATCAATTATCTTACATTTTACCCTTCCTCAGCTTCTTTTCCCCATGGTCATACCCTAGAACTTCTCATTACCAATAACCACATCTCTTTCAAAAAGTTAATTCCACGCATCTCAAAGACCATCAGCTTCCATCTTTCAAGAAAATTCTTTTTCACCTGATTCCAACAATCCTTTCACTCCAACTGAGATTGTTAATTAATTTTTCAAACATTCCTCTTCCCTTTTATGGCCTCTCTCTTCTCCTTAACTAAGTTTAATTTAATAATAAATCATTATAATCATTCCCTTGCATATACCCTAGATTCTCTTTTCCTCTTGGCTGTTCTCAGTTAGCAAAACGACACCCAAGCAATCCAATGCTTGACCTACTCCATATCTATACATAAGCAGATAAATATGGCTGAAACCACACAAGTGGTTTCACTTTACATTTATGAGTTAACCCTTAAATGAATCACAATTCTGCTGTGCATTCACATTTTATGTCTCTTCCAGTCACTCTTTCAATTTTCTATGACAGGGGTTGCTAAGTATTTTCTTAAAGGACCATGTAGTAAGTATTTTTGGCTTGCAGGGTTTACAGATTCTGTTGTAATTACTCAATCGCCATTGTAGCTTCAAAAAGCCATACGTGATATTTAAACAAATGGGCGAGGTTATATTTTAGTAAAAATTGAAATAGACAGTTGGCTTGTGGAGCATAGATTGCCAACCCCTATGCCAAAAGACAATTTCATACCATATCTTCCCTCTCTCCTCAACCTACAGTACCTGCTCTACCCTCTAACTCAAAGGAACAGTTTGCTTTTAACCTCAATGAGAAAATAGAAGCAATCAGAAACAAACATCCATAAAACATCATCATTACATCTACTTAATTTTCAGCATGTGCTTCCATATACTGTCTTCCTTTATTTTACAACATATGAACTATCCATGTTCCTTTATAAAGCCAATCCCTTTACTTACTGGGAATGCTCTGTTCTCTCTCTAGTTCTTAAAGACATCTCTCATCACTTACTTTTCAACTCATGAAGTTGATGCCACATCATCTTCCTTAATCTCAGGCTTGGGTCTTTACTGCCACTGGGCTAAGTTCTGGGCCAACTTTCTTATCTGCATTCCTTCCCTTGTTGATCTTAGCCATCATGTATTTCAATGTCATTGTTAATGAAAATTCAATTAACTATCAAGAAGAAAAAAAAGGGAATTTTATTCAAGCCACACTGAGGATTATAACCTGGGAAGCAGATTCTCAGAAAACTCTGAGAAATGTTCTGCTTGTTAGAAGTTGAAGGTACAGCCATATACATTTTTGAGACAAAGGATTGTACATCAAAATGGTATACTGATATTTTTCATAAAGGTCACCAAAGATACATAGTCCAGATAAGCATGTGCAAAGTGAGCAGCAAGTCACCATGACCCCCTACAGAGCTGGGAAAGAACACTATTCTTTCAAGAAGTTACATTGCTAGCATCAGAAGAATGGAAAAAAAAATTGATCTTTACAGTTGAGCAGGCACTCCCATCTTTGAGGAGCTCTGATTACAATGTGTAATGCAGATGCACACTGCACATTAAGGAGGGAGGAGGCCCAAACAAACACACAGAGAGAATTTTATCTTTAATTTTTTCTTGCCCTACCTTAAAATATGTTTTATTTCATCACCATAGGTATGCCAATGATTCCAAAATTTATAGTGAATATTTCTCATCACCACCACTTCACCTTCATCTGAGCCACCATCATTTACCTGGATAACTGGTCTCAATGGCGCTAACCTTGTCCTTCCATGTCTATGTTCAAGCCAGCACACAGAGTGATCCTTTTAAAAGAGAAATTAGGTCATGCCACTCTACTTCTTTGAACCACCCTTCAAGCAAAGTAGAAGCCAACTCTCCTCATGTATTACTTCCCTAACCATATACTCCTTTTCAGCCACAGCAGTCTTCCTGCTCTGTTTCTTAATATGATAGGCATGCTACAGCCTTAGGGATTTCATTTAGGCTATTTCATCTTCCTTGAATGGGCTTCCTAAACATATCCTTATGGACACTGACCAACTCCTTTAAGTCTTTGATCAGCTATCTCCTTGTCAAGGAGGCCTACATGGATCACTTATTTTAAAAATTTACCTGCTTTTTGTTTTGCCACACCCATCTTGATTCTGCTTACCTTGTTTTGTTTTTTCTTTTTAACATAATGGACACTTTTTTTGGCCTTGCTCTACTAGAATGTAAGCTCCACTAATGCCACAAATATCATTAGCATTTTTTTCTTTTTTAATACATACCAAACACATAAGATACTGCCCAGCAGTCAGGCACTTAATAATTATTTATTTAAAGAATGAGTGCTTAATATAAAGAATGCCTTACCTTCGCTGTTTATATAACATATAAAACATTTTACAAACCTAGCTCGCCTTTAGGTAAATCTACAAAGAAACTGTTTTTCACTTAAAGAAAAATGCAATTTACATTCTCACTTGTGTAAAATATCTATTCTGGTTCTAGAGAAGAATATTTTTAATTCAGAAACAGAACTTACACTACAAATGACTCTTGTCCTTTGAAACAATTGCCTTGGGAGGCCAAGTGTTTTACTCTAGTTATGCTGCTGTATTTGGAAATCATTTTTAAAATGTCTGCTTTTGGAAACAATTTATAAAGCATATGAAGAAAAACATTCTCATAGCTATGTATTCACATCTTATTTTTTGACCACAAATTGTACTATCCTATTTGATAACCCATTTATCCTCTGTGCTTAAAATGACATCCAATTTTTACCTAATTTAAAATCAACCTTCAAGGCGTAATTATTTGCCACCATTTTGGATGTTCAAAAGAATGAGTAAGAGATTTGGAAGGCAATTCAAAAACTACATCTCTAGAAATAGCAACATCATTTAAATGCATTTTTAGAAGAAACAGTCATTTGAATATTTGAATTTTAGAATGTTTGTTAAAATATCAGTAGCATCACTGCATAGATATACTCTGTGTCCTCTACTGACATCTAGACACAGCCTCTTTAAAAACGTTCAATAAGACAATAGCAAGAAATTCAGCAGGAACTCTCTTAATGTTATTTCATATAATAATAACAACAACAGCATGACCATCATCACAACAGCAATAAAAGATGAATTTGTTCCCTTTCTTTTTTACATCTAAATTTTATATATGTATCCACACTCTCTTCTTTTTCTAACTCGTCTCATCTACTAACATTCTGCAAATATCAGTTTCTACAATGCTAAATATATTGGCATTTCTTTTAAGTGTATACGGTATACTCCATATATGCTATTAATCCTTATCCCATTTATCATAAATCTACTAGTTATGTATATTTTGAGGATATACACTTTAGACAAATTTATGACAAATTATAACCTACAAATACACCAGCACTTAAATAGGAAAGCGTAAAGAGTAACAAGATTTGGGGGAAATATCTGAAATACAAAGTGTTTACAAAATTTTTCCTTGTTAATATAATTTCCCCTTAAGTTACTGTGTACCAATGTCTTAGATCCATTTTACTTAACTACTTTTGCTGGACATGAAAAGCTCATGTTCACTCTTTTTATCTGATATTAACAAATAAAATCAAATATAATAATAACAATTTTTCTCCAGTTTATCTGAATTTGCCTCACTTGAGATTGTCATCTACTTCCATTTTATGGTATGGTTTAAATATATTCAATTTAATTTTAAAATGTAATTATGTAATAATATACTCTCATTTTCATATAGAATCATCTTATTAATGCTTTCCCAGATCACAATCCAATTAAAACCATATGTTTAAGATAAATATAGCCACTCCAATTACAACAATACATTAAGATAAATAAGGCACTTTATATAGCTGTTAATTCCAATGGCATTTTCCCCAGAAATAGAACAAACAATCCTAAAATTTATATGAAACCACAAAAGACCCCAAATAGCCAGAGCAACCTTGAAAAAGAAGAACAAAGCTGGAGGCATCACACTTCCTGATTTCAAACTATTTTACAATGCTATAGTAATCAAAACAGTATGGTATCAGCATAAAAACAGACATATAGATTAATGGAACAGAATAGAGAGCACAGAAATAAACCCATGCATATATGGTCAATTAATTTACAACAAAGGAACTGAGAATATATAATGGGGGAAAGGACAGACTCTTCAATAAATGTTGGGAAAACTGCACAGCCACATGCAAAATAATAAAACTGGATCACTGTCTTAGACCATATACAAAAATTAATTCAAAAAATATTAAAGACTTGAACATAAAACCTGAAACTGTAAAACTCCTAGAAAAAGAAAACAGAAATGGAAAGCTCTTTGACATTGATCTCAGTGATACTTTTTAATAAATTGACACCAAAGGTAAAGGCATCCAAAGCAAAAGTAAACAAATGGACCTACATCAAATTAAAAAGCTTCTGCCAAGCAAAGTGAACCATCAACAAAATGAAAATACAACCTACCAAATGCGAGAAAATATTTGCAAACCATATATCAGATAAGGGATTTATATCCAAAATATATAAAGAATGCATATAATTCAACTGCAAAAAAATGATTAAATAATGGGCAGAAGAGTTGAATAGACATTTTTTCAAAGAAGACATACAGACAGCCAACAGGTACGTGAAAAGATGTTCAAAATCACAATGAGATATCACCTCACACCTGTTAAAATGGTTATTTTAAAAAGACAATAAATAACAAGTTGGTGAAGAAGTGGGGAACAGAGAACCCTTGTGTGTTGTTGTTGAGAATGCAAATTGGTGCAGACACTATGGAAAACTATATGGAGATTCTTAAAAAATTAAATATAGATTATCATATGATTCAGCAATTCCACTTCTGGGTATTTATCCAAAGGAAACAAAAACACTAACTTGTAAAGATATCTGCATCCCCATGTTTATTGCAACATTATTTTTTTTTGTTGAAGTATTATGAAAGTTAAGGTATACAATATAGTGGTTCACAGTTTTAAATGTTATACTCCATTTATAGTTATTATAAAATGTTGGCTATATTCACTGTGTTGTACAATATATACTTGTAGCTTATTTTATACACAATAATTTGTACCTCTTAAGCGCCTACCCCTGTTGCCCCTTCCCCTCTTATCTAGTACATAGAAGCAACCTAAGTGCCCATCAATGAATGAATGGATAAAGAAAATATTCTATATATATATATATATATATATATATATGCAGTGGAATATTTTTAAGACATAAAATAGAAGGAAATCTTAGCATTTGCTACAACATGGATGGATCTTGAAGGCATTATGTGAGTAAAATAAGTCAGGCAGAGAAAGGCAAATACCATATGATCTCACTTTTATGAGACATCTAAAAGCAAACAAACAAAAAAACAAAAAACCTGAACTCATAGATACAGAGAACAGATTGGTGGTTACCAGTGGCAAGGAGTAGATGAAATGGGTGAAAGTGGTCAAAAGGTACAAACTTCAAGTTATAAAATAAGTAAGTCATGGGGATATAATGTAAAGCATGGTGACTATAGTAAATTTTACTGTATCTTATATTTTAAAGTTGCTAAGAGAATAGATCTTAAAGTTCTGATCACAAGAAAAATAATCTATTTTTGGTGATGGATGTTAACTAGACTTATTATGGTGATCATTTGGCAATATATACATATATTGAATCATCATGTTGTACACCTGAAACTAATATAATGTTATATGTCAATTATATCACAGCTAAGAAAAATTATATTTCATTCAGGTTGTTTACTACATTCATTATTTTGTTTAATTATTCCTTTCCAGAAAACAGTTTTAAAGTTATTTAGAGAATTAATAACTATTATTTTATCACTATTCATGACCTCTGTAGCTATTCATAACTGATTTGAAGAAATTTAGGGCAAGTTTGTTTATATAGCCTCAAAACTAAAGAAAATATGAAGTATGAAACATTTATAATTCCCATATTATTATCCTTTATACCCTAGATCAAATGAATTTATGCCAAAATTGAAGACCTTGATTTAATTTTATTAATCTACTTTAAGCCAGAGGACTGAGTCATATTTTCTCAAGGTCTCTTATATAACTGCAATGAACAGAAAAATATCAATATTCACTGATTTGTAGTAGAGACCATGCCATTTACCTTTTTACTTTTGTACAAAAATGACTTTGCAAAGTATATTACAGATTATACCTAGAAAATTGTAACTTTAGTCCTTTAAATCCTTACCTAATTCATGACATGGAAATTGGTGGGAAATTACTGCTAATATAGAATATGACTGGTGCAGTTCTTAGAATGTAGAATCAGGATTTTCCTTTAGTAGAGAACACAATGAACAAAAAGAGGTTGGAGAGCTGATGCTCAGGCACTTATTCATAAATTGTTATCGAGAGCATTCAAAATCTAGAATGAACATTTCAAAGAAAGAAGATAATATAATTTGGGCAGAGTCTCTAATCTACTTAGATTTTACTTTAACAAATATATACCAACTTCTTACTCTTTCAAGTACTGTGTTAGGTACAAGGATAAATCTGAATAATGTAGACATGGTTCTTAAGGAGTTTCAATTAATGGAATCATCACACAAAGACTATTCACTAGTCTAGCTAGGTCCTTGGATTAGAAGCTTCACTGAAAATAATTGAGGGCTAAAATCCAAATTTATTTAATGGATAGTCTTATTGCCTAGAAATTTCTAAAACCATAAGGAATGTCATTCATTTATAACAGACTTATTTCCTGTGAGGCTACCAAGTAGTTCTCATTCCCACAAAAATATCCCTGAGTTGGAAATCCAGAGGGTGTTCATTTTACCTGGAAATAGTTTAGTTTGTTTAATTGTATTTTGGTTGTATTTTTATGTGTTTTTTATCATTAAAGATAGGAGACAGTTGAGAAGATAAAGAATTTGAGATTGTGGGTGGTGAAATCTTCATTTAAAGTGGGAGATTTGTTGGGGATTCCTCAACAAAACAGGGGCTGCTTAGAACAGCTGATGATTTATGTAAGAATGAGTTTCTGTTGAAGACCTTGTGAATGGGTTTTCCATGTTTTTACTTATTTTCCAGAAAGTTTTTTTTTTTTTTTCATATAGCATAACTCAGAGACCTCTTGTTTCAAACTCCACTAAGAATTCTCTGGAATGTGTCTCCCATCTCCTACCTTAGTTATCAATTCTCTTTTCTCAAGGTTTTGAAATTCTGTAGGTAAATTGTCAGAAAGTCTAAAGTAGTCTTGAATATATTTTTAAAAAAATTAATAGCGTTTTTTTTTAGAGCAGCTGTAGTTTTACAGAAAAGTAAAAAGTAAAGTATTGGTACATTTATTATTAAAGTACATAATTGATATTGGGTTTCATTGTTGTACAGTTCTGTGAGTTTTGACAAACACATAATGCCATGTACCCATTATTAGAGTATCATACGAATAATTGTGTCACCCTAAAAATGCTTTTCTCCAATTCTTTTCTCCATCTATTCATCCCTCTCCTCTTCCTCCTGAACCCTTGACAACTACTAATTTTTTTACTATCTCTATACTTTTGCCTTTTCCAGAATATCATATATCATAGTTGGAATAATATAGCTTATAGCCCTTTCAGATTGGTTTCTTTCACTTCTTAATATGCACTTAAGGTTTCTTCAGGGTGTGTGTGTGTGTGTGTGTCTTGATAGCTCATTTTTTTTTTTTTAGTGTTGAATAATATTACGTTGCATGGAGGCACTACAGTTTGTTTATCCATTCACCTACTGAAGGACAACTTCGTTGCTTCCAATTTTGACAATTATTTAAAAAGCTGCTAAAACATTCATGCACAGGCTTTAGTGTAAACGTAAGCTTTCAACTCATTTGAGTAAATACCTAGAAGCTCCACTGCTGGATCTTATGGTAAACCTATGCTTAATTTAGCTTTGTAAGAAAGTGCCGAACTGCCTTTCAAAGTAACTGTAGCATTTTCTACTCTCACCAGGAATGAATAAGAGTTTCTGGTGCTCCACACCTTCCTCAGCATTTGGTACTGTCAGTGTTCTAGACTTTAACCATTCAAATAGGTGTGTAGCACTATTTCATTATTGGTTTAGTTTGCATTTTCCCAATCACTATGATGTGGAGCATCTTTTTATATATTTATTTGCCATCTGTATATCTTTTCTGGTGAGTTATCTTGGTTGTATATTTTTTTTAAAAGCTCTGTTATGTGAATAGTATATAAAAATTATCCTTGCTGTCCCCCTGCACAAGTTGCAGTGAGCTTCTGAAACACTGGACAGTCTCTGGGAGGGGGAGTACTTTTCAGTTATCTGGAGAACACAGGGCAGACTATACCTGACAAAGACTCTCCTCTCTGTTTTCTCTTCCTTCTGAACACAAAACTAGACTAAATTTTTTAGCCTCTTCACAGTTAGGTGTAGTATATAACTGATGATGAGTAGACATACTGTCAGACCGTTTCAGGTCTAGCCTATAAGAAACATTCACTAATGATTCTGTTCTTCCTACTTCTGCTGGATGGACATTGATTAACTTTGAACGTAAATGTTGAAGATGACAATGCTTCCATCTTCCTGGGGTTCTGAATGACTGTGTATACCACCATGACCACCATGAATATACCCATCACATACACAGTAATCTGTAAGTAAGAAGTAGACTCCTACTGTATTAATAACTGAGATCTTGAGTTTTATTTGTTAAAGCATCTAGAGACATCCTGTACCTACAAGTGTTTAAGGGTATTGAGATGAAGTTGCTTAAAGGCAAATTTATTCTTGTATGTGAAAAGTTTTCTCATTTACTTGTGTTTCTAAATTTTCTTTGATAGTTTTAAGAGATTCAATATCAATAAATTATGAACAGAAAGACAAAACAGTGCAAGTAAATTGCTGACTGGTTTAGTCAAACACGTGTATGTCAACTGAGGTTACTATATCCATTAATAGCTTGATAAAGTTGGCTGAAGCCTCCATCTTCTTGCTTGCGAATAACCATATAGCATCCTAAGATTTCTGCAAAATCTAAGGGTCTTATGGCACTTTGGTGACCTCCAAGCTCATTGATAACCTTCAAGTTCATGCTTCTGTTAACTTACTTCAATGCATTAATTATCTTTCTCTTGTTTTTTTTGGGGGGTGGTGGATAGAAGCAAAAGAATCATGTAACCTACTTATTTAATACATACACAGATATTCCCACATATATATAAGCTAACACACCCACATGCACACACACATGCATACACACTCTCACTCAAGGTTTCTGTATGTATAGAAGACTTCACTGAAGGTTTAGCAAGATAACCATAACACAGAAAAACTAGTAGCTCAAATTTGAATTAGAAACCTCTCTATTTCTTAAAGTTAGTTCAGCCATCCTACCACTGTGAATTTTTCACTTCCTGCTCTTATCACACCAAAAGCAACCATATCCTCTCTTCATCTTTTGATTCTTTTCTCTCTGTGTCCTCCTGTTGTGACCTCCTTTTCCAGACTCCAGCTTTTTTATACCGTCATGGACTATCACATTATCTTCCTAAACAAGACTGTTTTTTCCCTGTACTGATGCCAAAAGAAATCAATTTATATTACTACACCTCTAAGAACAGTTATAAAAAATAATCTTCAGCTCCAGTTGCTCACATTGAAACAGCACACTACTCTAAAATACTTGTTCATTTTTTCCTTTGAATGCTAATGCAAAACATAACTGCATAACAAATGTGATATTTATTTTAAATTTTTATTCTTGACTTCTTAAAATTAGGCTTAAACAATTGTATTAAATTTCCATTTGAATACATGAAAGTGTTACATATTAATGACAATGGTTATTAGAATAATTGATGAAAAGTCATTTTGTTGTAAAAACACACCTAAGAAGCAATGAAATTTAGTAAACCATTTATGTCTTATAAGTTTTCTTATAAGGAAATGTCAAGCCACATTTAAGATATAGAAGACAGTGAGAAAATATAAAGATCAATGAGAACACAAGGTAATTGGTAATGACAACAGAGTTACTCCTCACCAGCATTTACTACTTTGTCTTTTGTCTACATTCTGAGGATTCAGTGAAGGCTATTATGGTCATGTACTGAATAATGCTCATTCACAGGTACTCACTGAAAAGAACCATTTTTCAAATTCTACATGTAAGCTCTTGTAGTTTCAGATTTTTTCCCATGTTGTTCTAAAATCTTGGCATCAGTGAAAGATGTTCAAAACTCCCCAGCACAGTTTACTGAGAACAACTTTTATGCCAAATTTCAGTCACAAAAATGTTGTATTTGATATAACATACAAGTTTTTTATCTTGTCTAACTGGCAGCAAAAAACAATTGGTGGTTAAAGAGATATAGTCAGAGAAAACCCACAGAAGTCCCTTCAACTAAATTTCTCCCACCATTCTTCCCAGAAAAAGAAATTCTCACTATTTGAATCATTCACCAGGATTAAGATAGTGACTTTGTAAGAAATTTCTAGAAAGGTAGTCTGTGAATATTCATGGGCTATTATCTCAGATAACATAACCTTACAGAGATATATTTTCATGCTTACTATGAAGTTCGGGTACAGAAAGTCTGAGGCATGGAAAGAATGTTAGATGTCCAAGTAGGGAGAGAAGACTGGGTTGTGCATAAACACTCTGATTAAAAGGTAATAAGGAATAATGAACAAAGAGAGGCAGACAGGGGGGGACATATTTTTCAAATCAAAACAGTTTAGTATAGTATTTTTCCTATCACATTTGCCTGGAATTTTATTTTCTATTGTAGCCTTCATTCTGGGATGCAGGTAAGTTATCTAAGAATCCAAAATAATACTTAAATAATCTGATTGAATTAATAATTGAATTTATCAACTTGGATGGGGGGAAGGTAAACATACAAACATCAATAATATATATTCTAACAGCAAATAAACAATAATGTTTAAAAATAATATACTATTTAAATACATCAGCAAATGTCAAAAAAGAAGAAATTTTCCTCAAAAGTGCATAAACTCTACATAGACAAAAAAGCATTATTGAAAGAAATTTGAAAACATCGAAGTAAATTGAAAAAACATCTCTCCTGCCTTTCACATGAAATTCTCTATTTTTCAATGCACACCAACTCCCAGTATGATGACTCTTCCTGCAACTCTTTGTCAGAGGATTACCCTCAAGCTGTTGGAGCTGACTTAAGTACAAGGAGAATCACAAGTGTGGAAATTGTATTCATCAAGGGCAGACCTTTCCAAAGGCTGATGGGGTTAGGGGTACAAATACTCCAATTACTTAGGCCCTGATTGGACATTGCTGATGGGCTACCTATATTTCCCCTGAGACTAGCCAAAGTAAATTTCATGGGAATTTACTTGATATAGAATTTTGCTTGTTCACGATAACCAAGTTACAGAAGCAACCAAAGTGTCTGTGAACAAATGAATGGATCAAGAAAATGTGATATATGTATACACACACACACACACACACACACACACACACACACTGGAGTAACATTCAGCCTTAAAAAAGAAGGAAATCCTGTCATTTGTGACAACATGGATGAAACTGACAGCATTATACTAAGTGAAAAAGCCAGACAGAGAAAGACAAATTACAAATTACTGCACAGTATTACTTATATGTAGAATCTAAAAACAAAACAAAATAAAACAAAACCAAGCAAATAAACAAACAAAAAACTTGAAACCATAGAAACAGAAAATAAAATAATGATTGTTGGGAGCTAGAGGGAGGGTGGAAATTTGGAAAAGGTTGGTAAAAGGGTAAAAACTTGGTTACCAAATGAACGAGTCCTGAGAAGCTAATGTAAAACATGGTGACTATAGTTGATAGCACTGAATTATATAACTGAAATTTGCTAAGAGAGTAGAACTTAAATATTCTCATTAAAAATGGTAAATATGTGAGGTTACGGATGTGTTAATTAAGTCGATGGGGGAATTCTTTACAATATACACATGTCAAATTTTCACGTTGTACATTTTAAATATCTGACAATTTTGTCAATTATATATCAATAATGCTAAAAAAGAGAAAAATTAGATTGTGGGACCTTAAAACAAAAAGAAAAGAAAAATAAACTTTGTTTTGACTCCTTCTAATAATAGGGACTTAAACATTACCTTCTATTTATGACAATTATTTTTATTTTCCAGTCCTTATATATTTTATTTTCCTTGATTTAATTCATTTTCCAAGACTCTAGTACCTTGCTGAATTGAAATGGTGATAGTGGGTGTCTCTATCTCAATCCCAATAAACTGTTTTCTTTATTAAACTTTTATTTTGTTTGTAGCTATAACATTTTTTGCCTTAAAGCATGCTTAACAAAGATCTGAATAGTTACACCAACTTTCAATGAATTTGTTTTCATGTTATAACTACTTCTATCCCTTATTTTCATCATTTGTTTCCTTATTTTTAAAGTGTATCTCTTCTAAGCAGCATATGCATGATTTATGTATGTTGTCTTTTGATTTGAGCAATTAGTCCATTTGTATTAACTATGTTAAAATTTACATCCTCCATCTTACGGTATATTTTCTATTAAACCTATCTGTATTGTGTATTTTCTTCCCTACTTTTTCTCTATTTTGTATTCTTGAAGATTAATCAAGTAATTTATTGCAATTTATATCTCTTGACATGCCTATCAACTAAGCCTGATGCCCTACATTATGTTCAAAACATTTGTAGTTGATGCCATAATCTCCTGAGAGCTTTTTCTTTTTTACCAGACAAAGAGTGGGGTCTTATTATCTTACACCAATCAGGGATTGAACTGAAGGGTTGATAGCTTGCACTTTTGATAAGGTCGTGTTTACTTCATTCTGCGCATAAGATGCATTACTCCAGGGTTTCAAACTGACAACCTAATGTGTTCTCTTGGGTCTTAATTCTTGTCTTCTCAGCATGAAACAGGCAAAATCCCCACTGTACTCTTCAGAGCATTTTTTTGTTTGTTTATTTTTAAAATGTTCCTACCTTACATAACTTTTAAATTCAATAAGTGTTTTGAGGGGAAGACTAGCCTGCAAGAAGCTCAGTTGTCAGACACAGACCACCCAGAATTCTCTCCCGTATATTGGTCACTCAAAGTTCTGATTCTGTCTCACTATTTCTGGGAAACCTCCATAATCTGAGAAATATTAGTCTTTTCAAGTCCATCCCTCCATCTTTTTAACTTGTCATTTGCCCTGGTTCGCAGGACACTTCCCAGGTATTAGCAAGCTAATGTAAATTCCCAGGTCCTGGAAAATTCCCAGGTCCTGGAAAATTCCTTAGTTTTAGGCACCCTTCTAGGAAGGAAACACTTGACTAATAACAATGAATACATTTTATTTGGCTTTTAATCTTAGCATTGAGGTGGAGCTAAATGCACAACAAAATTACCACAGAGTGACACCAAACCTGAGTTGTTTAGAATGTGTTTCAAACATTAAAAAATTAAGCTTAAGAAGATTAGAGAAAAGCCAAATGTAGTAGCATAGTGAGGGGAAGGGGGGAGATGGAATAGAAGATGATCATATTTCATTGAGAAAAATTAATATATTCAATGGTTGAAACAACTTAAATAGCTAATGGAGTTTTCTTGGTTTGGAAATTACATAAACATAGGTGGCATCTTAACTAGCTAGGGCGGCCATAACAAGGGACCACAGACTGGGTGGCTTAAAAGACAAAAATTTATTGTCTCACAATTCTGGAGGCTGAAAGTCCAAGATCAAGATATCAAGAAACGCTGGTTCCTTTAGACAGCTGTGAGAGAAGGACCTTTTCCTTGCCTCTCTTCTTGGTTTGTAGATGTCTGTGTTCACCCTGTGTTTCTTCACATCACCTTCCCTCTATGCATGTCTGTCTCTGTCTTAATTTCCTCCTTTCAAGGACATGAATCATATTGGATTAGGGCACATCCTAGTGACCTCATTTTAACTTAACTAATTGCATCTGCAATGACACTACTTGCAAATAAATTTACATTCTGAGATAGTGGGGTTAGGAATTTGGGGTGAGGGGGGCGCACAATTCAACCCATAACAGGTGGCAATTCCATACATGACCTGTGAGAAAGACGTAGGATAGTAACGGGCTAGAAAAAAGGTAGTTTGAGGGCTGCATTACAATAAATGTCCTTTGTCAGATATAGGTATGGGTCACCTGTGTTCTTGTTTTTTAACTGTCCAGCAAGTTGCAAGTTTGTAAAGCATTATTTAACCAGAATATTTATTGGGACTGAAAACAAGAAGAAGTAGAAGACTTTTCCAAATACCAACACATTTGTCTAAAATCTTTATATCATACCAGGATATGAGCTATAGGGAACTGGTTGACAAAAAGGATTCTCTTGTTCCAGATCGTGAGAAAGTGTGTTTATATTACTGCCTGCCTCTTGATATTGTAGTTGCTATTTTAAATTAATAAACTTGGAAGCCATTAAAATATTCATTTAACTTTTAAAGTTTTTAATTATATTCACAGTGATTATGTTAAATTTCTAGTGAGTTTTAAAATGCTTTAAAAGGCTATGACTTATTATATAAAATGGAAAAGATTGTATGAAACTGTTATTTGAAAAATGTTCAATTTGACTCTGATTCACTAATTTTCCAGCTCAAAAAAGCTTGCATTACTTAATATGTAAGAAATATTTTTAAGCCATTATTTTCAAGCTAATTAATTCAAAATTGCTTTAAGTTTCTACCCCCCCTTCAATTTGTTAATATAGGAAATATCTTTTTCTAACAAAACTTTGTAAAATCTCCTTTAGCTTGCTAAAAGCAATTTTAAAATCAAAATAAGCAGTAAAAAATGTGACAACTATTTCCATTATATATATGGAGAAATTGTTTCCATTTTCATGAAGAGGGAAGAAGACATTTCTATAACCTTTAAAGTTTTTCTTCTCTAGGAGCAACCCTGCTTAGATTTTACAAAATGGTACTATCCACTTGTTTTGCAAAAACCTAATATAATATCATTTGACCTTCCACACAAATTTCAGGCACTTAAGCTGAAATCCATAACACTCAGTCTCTGTACTAGTTGCCAAATTTCTCTCACACCATATGTCCAACATACAATTTGCATCTGAATTGGGAAATGTAAATGATGTTTTAATGATTTTGCTTACTAAAGAATAAGGTAGATGGCAGAAAAGAAGAACAATAAACATTCAATAGTCTTCTCATTTGTGATATTCTTTGAGTCATGACACTTTGCCAAAGAAAGGTTATATTCTATAGCGTTCTTAATGAATAATCATTCAGTAATCTTAATAATCTTTAAAAATAAATATTAGGTTTAGAAAGAATTAGAAGTATGCCATAATACTCTTATGAGAGATCAGCTGTAAGCCATGTTAAATTGAGCATTGACTATCCATTTTCACTAAGATGAATATTATGAATAGATGATAACTGAAATTCCATTTGATTATTTGATGCCTCACCTTAAGTCCAACACTTAAGGTGCTTTTCAAAATTGAAACACAATTTATTAATAATTCAAACACTGTATATTTACAAAAAAATCCAACACATTCCACAAAGATACTAAAAAGTAACCCAGAATATGAGTCATGTTTCTGTTAAAATGATAAATATTCCTTGAGATAATCAAATGTTGATAATTCAGTTTTTGTTTTCTAAATAAGTATTGAAAACCTATGTAATATGTAATTGTATACCTTATTTAAAAATATAATAGATATAAATATACAGTGACTAATATGTTAAAATTCAATTTGAAATTAAAAGGCATTGAAAACAAAAATATATGCCATAGTTCATAAACATATTTCAACTATTTGAACAGAAATATACTGTAGATTGGTATAAGACTTACCCAGTTAGTAGGGAGATAAGAGAAATATAAAGACAACTAAGAAATAACTAAGAGAAAATTAAGAAATAATATGCTTCTTAATTAAGATGATAAACATTATGAATTTCCTAGATTATGAAGCAAAAAAGCAGGAAATAGTAATGAAAAGTATAATTTTACTCTAAAATAAAATGCTTTTTCATTCTTACAGCTAACAGTGGATTGCCATTCTCAATGAAACAACCAATACAAAATCTTCAGAATGTACTTGATATGAATACAGGATGTCACAGTTTACTATGACACTTGTTTTCACCAGATAAAACAGAAAAAGTAAAATAGTTATGTTTATCTGTAATATGTGTCAGCAAATAAATGGATATCTTGAAATATCCAAAGCTTTAACTGGATTTTAAATTAGTGTCACACTATCTTTAACCGTGCATTTACAAAGAGACAAGTCATAGAATCATATAACTTTACACTTAAAATGTACTGTGGCAGTAACATAATCCAGCTCTTCATTGTGTGGCAGTGGAAACTGAATTGCACCGAGATTAGATGCCATGCCTATAGTTTCACACAGGACAAACTGGGATCAAAATCAAGGTCATCTGACTGATGAGTCAAGAACCTCAACATAATAAAGGCCATATATGACAAACCCACAGCAAACATCATACTCAACGGTGAAAAACTGAAAGCATTTCCACTAAGACCTGGAACAAGACAAACATGTTCACTCTCGCCACTCTTATTCAACATAGTTTTAGAAGTTGTAGCCATGGCAAACGGAGAAGAAAAAGAAATAAAAGGAATACAAATTGGAAAAAGAAGAAGTAAAGCTGTCACTGTTTGCAGATGACATGATACTATACATAGAAAATCCTAAAGATGCCATCAGAAAACTACTAGACCTAATCAATGAATTTGGTAAGGTTGCAGGATACAAAATTAATGCACAGAAATCTCTGGCATTCCTATACAGTAACAATGAAAAATCAGAAAGAGAAATTAAGGAAACAATCCCATTTACTATCGCAACAAAAAGAATGAAATACCTAGGAATAAACCTACCTAAGGAGGCAAAAGTCTTGTACTCAGAAAACTATAAAACACTGATGAAAGAAATCAAAGATGACATAAACAGTTGGAGAAATATACCACGTTTTTGGATTGGAAGAATCAATATGTGAAAATGACTATATTACCCAAAGCAATCTACAGATTCAGTGAAATCCCTATCAAACTAACAATGGCATTCTTCACAGAATTAGAACAAAAAGATTTTACAGTTTGTACAGAAACACAAAAGACCCTGAATAGCCAAAGCAATCTTGAGAAAGAAAAAACAGAGCTAGAGGAATCAGGCTCCCCAACTTCAAACTATACTACAAAGCTACAGTAATCAAGACAGTATGGTACTGGCACAAAAACAGAAATATAGATCAATGGTACAGGATAGAAAGCCCAGAGATAAACCTACACACTTATGGTCAACTAATCTATGACAAAGGAGGCAAGGATATACAGTGGAGAAAAGACAGTCTCTTCAATAAGTGGTGCTGGGAAAATTGGACAGCTATATGTAAAAGAATGAAATTAGAACACTCCCTAACACCATACACAAAAATAAACTCAAAATGGATTAGAGAACTAAAGGTAAGGCCAGACACTATCAAATTCTTAGAGGAAAACATAGGCAGAACACTCTATGACATAAATCACAGCAAGATCCTTTTTGACCCACCTCTTAGAGAAATGGAAATAAAAACAAAAATAAACAAATGGGACCTAATGAAACTTAAAAGCTTTTGCACAGCAAAGGAAACCATAAACAAGATGAAAAGACAACCCTCAGAATGGGAGAAAATATTTGCAAATGAAACAACAGACAAAGGACTAATCTCCAGAATATACAAACTCATGGAACTCAATATCAAAAAGCAGACAACCCAATTAAAAAATGGGTGGAAGACCTAAACAAACATTTCACCAAAGAAGACATACAGATGGCCAAGAGGCACACGAAAAGATACTCAACATCACTAATGATTAGAGAAATGTGAATCAAAACTACAATGAGGTACTACCTCACACCAGTCAGAATGGCCATTATCAAAATATCTAGAAACAATAAATGCTGGAGAGGCTGTAGTGAAAAGGGAACCCTCCTGCGCTGCTGGTGGGAATGTAAATTGATACAACCACTATGGAGAACAGTATGGAGGTCCCTTAAAAAACTAAAAATAGAGCTACCATATGACCCAGCAATCCCATTACTTGGCATATACTCTGAGAAAACCATAATTCAAAAAGAGACATGTACCACAATGTTCATTGCAGCACTATTCACAATAGCTAGGACATGGAACCAACCTAAATGTCCATCAACAGACGAATGGCTAAAGAAGATGTGGCACATATATTCAATGGAATATTACTCAGCTTTAAAAAGAAATGAAACTGAGTTATTTGTAGTGAGGTGGATGGACCTAGAGTCTGTCATACAGAGCGAAGTAAGTTAGAAAGAGAAAAACAAATACCGTATGCTAACACATATATATGCAATCTAAAAAAAAAATGGTAATGATGAACCTAGTGGCAGGGCAAGAATAAATACGCAGACATAGAGAATGGACTTGAGGATACGGTGCGGGTAGGGGGAAGCTGGGGAGAAGTGAGAGTAGCAGCGACATATGTACACTACCAAATATAAAATAGATAGCTAGTGGGAAGCAGCTGCATAGCACAGGGAGACCAGCTCAGTGCTTTGCAATGACCTAGAGGGGTGGGATAGGGAGGGTGGGAGGGAGGCTCAAGACGGGGGATATGAGGATATACGTATGCATATGGCTGACTCACTTTGTAGTACAACGGAAACTAACAGAGCATTGTGAAGCAATTATACTCCAATAAAGATGTATTAAAAAAAAATAAGTAACACTAAGTTGCCTTTCTCTAACCATATAAGGCTCACTGGTAAAGGAGTTGTCATGTGTGTATCACCAATAGCAGGAATGCTTTGAATCCTAATTAATAGCCAATATGTGATTTAATCTCCTAACAAGTAAATCTAAATATTTGTGATAGAGAAATGTATCTCCGCCTACCAATTTTCCTGTTCTTTTTTTTCTTTCTTCTCTCTCTCTCTCTCTCACTCCTCTATTCCTTTCATTCTCCTTCCTCCCTTCCTTCCTCCCTTTCTTCCTCTCTTCCTCCCTTCATTCCTTCCTTCCTTTCTTTTTTCCTTCTTTCCTCCTTTTCTGTCTTTCAGTAACAGATTCTACTCTTCACCACCTCACCTCAGTTTAAGCTCAGGATATAGTTACAAAGTTGAAACCTATATTTCTTAGACTCCATAGCAGCAAAATGAAGTTTTGTGACTCCCTTGGATCCAATTGAAAATGGCTGGTAATGTTGTATGTATTTATAACTTCCTCACCATAGCATTATTGGCAGAGTTTCTTGCCCAGGGCTTGTTTTTTGTCTTCCTTCCTGGCTGGAGAAGGCAATAGTATGGAAGCAAATCATGGATTGCAATCAGTTATCCCTTCTATTATTGAAATATTTTGTAGTGTAGCATATGAATATTGTAGTTTTCAAGCTGTGATAAACATTCACACTTTTATTCAGAATTTTTGAATCATTAATTGAATCTAATAGAATCCTTTAAAAGACATAGAAATTTAAAGCTGGATTAAAGAGAGTTTATGACCAAATACTTTGTTCAGGGTCTTTACTATGCATTGCTAACAGAAGCACATAATGAGATTCAAGTTTTATCAATATGCCCACATGAGTTAAAGTCAATTTTACATTGACATGTTTTGTTAATTTTCATAAATATTTTTATTTACAAAATATCTTTAAAAACATATGTGCATATATACTGGCATTATTTTTGGGAACAGAGATATATGTTATGAGCAATCTACCAATTTTTACCTAGCAGAGAGTAGAATCAGTATATTTGATTAGAAGAATGAAAGGATAAGTAAAGTCAGAACCCAGTCCCAGGTCAGAAATAGACCAATACAACCATGGAGCCCTACATAATTTTAAGAAGGATACAAAAAAATATCTTTCTAGGGATTAATATGTGTCAAGCACCACTGTAAACAAAATATATGAATTAACTAGTTCACTAATTTTCATAATATGCTATAAAATGTTTTCATTATCATTATTATTTTTATTAATTTGTGGATAAGGATATTAATGTCCACGGTATGAACATAGTAAATATTAGCATTGGGACTCAAATCCAGACAATCTGGCTTCAGGTCATCTACTTTTAGCCACCATCTTGAAAAGCCTCCCATGATGTTAAGGGGCATCCAAGACATTAGTAATCATGTGTCTGCAGCTGGGAAACCAAGAGAGAACACTGGGACTGGCTGCTGCTTCTCCTATTATACTCAGCAGCCAGTCCCAAGTTTTCAAATTGAACAACTCGTATTTCAGTATGGACAGGTAACTTTGAGGGTCCCATCCTTGTGACTTCCAAAGTTAGAGAGTCTTACTGAGATAAGAGGCTGCAAAATCATTCCCTATTGAAAAAGTGATTGTACTTCAGCAGCGGGAACGATAGCAGAGATGCACATACAAGCACTACAATTTAAACTCAACACATTTTGTTAAAATATCTTAAACTAATTGAAAGGTATTTCAGGGAAGTAGCCCAGTGTTGCATGCATACAGGCTAGATGCTAAATCAGCATCACAGGGAACCTTGCCCTGTGTCTGCTCATTCTCCATATTAGGCCTGAATCACTAAGTTTAGACACTCTTATCCATGAGCATGACCTTCCTGCTGAGATTTAAAATAGAAAGAAAAGCACTCAGAAAATGTTCCAGCTTAATCAGTAATACTTTGGAAAGCTAGCCAACATGTATACCCATCATCCATCTGGGCAAAAGGCTTTACAGCTTTTAGACAATAAATGACTCACTCTGCAAAGCTCTTTTCAGACTAATGGTGGCTCTAATTTCTCTATTAGATGGACCAGAGTATTAGGGAGGCAAATCTTTGCTATTATGCTCCCAGAGAATGAACTCCCCCAAAGCATAGATGAGTGTAATAGCTGATAAAACCTTGAAAAATGCAAGGTTAAAATTGTGTTTATCTGCACCATGCCATCTGTATCTCCTAACAGCTTGAACAGGAAGGATTTGTTCCTTAATCATTATTAGTTTTGCTAAAACTTGTCCTTGTTTTGTGCTACCCTGAGGAAATAAACGGCATTGTAAAAATGAGACCGCACTTATTATGACCTAAACTATGGACCACTTTTTCAAAAGTAATTTGGTCATTTGACATCATATACCTCCCAGTGAGAATAAATAGAAATAATGCCTTTTTGTTCTTTTCAAGTTCAACTTGCCCTTCTTGTCAGCTTTCCTTTCGGGTTCTTTTTGATCCAGTTATTTATATCATGATTTGTTTATATTAAATAAAACTCTTCTCAAAATATTCTTGAACTTACTTGTCAAATTTAATATTTTATGATTTTATTAACATAAATGTGTTATGCATTGTGTGTTATATGTTAGAAGTCACAATACAAGTTTTCTCTTGAGAAATACTAACTTGAAGAGGGTTGAGGGGTATTTCTGGGTGCTGGTAGTATTCTACTTTTTGGTGTTGGTGCTTATTATGCAGTTGTGTTTCATTGTGTAAAAATTCACCAAGCCCCACACTTACAATATGCTACCTTTTCTCTGTAAATATATTTCAATAAAATTTACCAAAAATGATGGTCTATTTAATAAAATTTAGTAATACAGTACCAAGAACATCAGTTCAATAAAAGTTAATAGAATTTGGCAAGAGGCACCTTTTTTCTGAGGAAGGCATAAATGGTACATTACATCTAAGATCTGCTTTTAAAGAAATTACAAAGCACTACACCATCTTAGTTATCTCCAACTAAATTAATACATTAGAATAAGAAAAAAAATTGAAGCTATAATTTTTACTTCTCAAAATAAGCTGCCATAATGTGTTCTGGATGTTATGCTTACACACTGGCAGGTATACTTCTACTAAATTATGATGGAGCAAATACAAAAGCTTTATATATCCCATGGATGCACGTGAGAAAAGTTAAAGTAGTACCACTGCAATACATATCTAGGTTGGTTATGGAGCATCCCTGCTATGATTAGAGTTCATTTGTGGTGCATAATATAAAAAGTTTAGTTTTCAACATTCAGCAACATGAGAAACTCTGAAAGGCATAGTCCCAAAGTGCTTTTACCTTGACTAAGAAAGAGACTGCTCTCAACCTTACAGTGCTGTTTGAAAAGCAATACATTCTTTCTTTATTCAGTACAAGAGTGGCATTATTAAAAATAAATTAAATCTCCCAAATTATCTAGTCCACTGTTTTGTTAATATGACAGATTACCTGGGGTGCTTGTTAAAAATGCATAAGTTTCTGGGACCCGTCATGGACTTCAAAACACAGTATTTGAAGAAGTAATAAGAAACCATAAAGTAAGTAAAAAGAAACCATAAAATGAGTAAGAAAAATTTCAGATATTATATTAATCGGGAAAGTTAGAGGAAAACTTATTTAGATATTCAAGTGTTCTAAATTTCTCTTATCAAATAACTGGGAGGAAGAAAATTCCCCAAATCAGGAATTTGTCCACCCAAAGATATTTTGAAGATGAATAATTCTCCCTGGCAGGGCAAGGTATTTGATAGTCTCTGCACATACTTGCATAATTGTTAACAAAGTGATAGTCTGAAGATTGGGTAATATCAGGAGCAATTCATGAGGAAGTTGTACTAGTTATAAAGACACATTGGATAAATAACTTTTATCAATGAAGTAATGGGTCCAAGTGAAAGGCTAACATAAATATGATAATGTGATTAAAAGGTCCAAATTAGCTTCTCTGTCGAAGGAGTGAATAAAATTTATAATCACTTTAATGATAATCTGTTGCAAAATACTTAATATAAAGTAAATAACTAATTACAGAAGCTGGACTTGAGGAATTAAACTAGAGAAAAGTGTAGAGGTTCCAATTTCCTTGCATTTCATAGTGTGGTAATTATTAGTATTGTTTGCTACTGTTTCAGTTTTCACTCCTCTCCCAGGCATATGGTAGAATTGCACTCTTTTGCCCCAATTATCACCTGAAGGAAAAGCCCTTCCTCGCCCCCTCCCCATGTGCTGACTCATGCTATAAGTAAGTGAAAGATAAACCTGTTTTCAATTAGCAGAGATTTTTACATTCATTATTATTGCAGGATAACTTGGCCTAGACTTAGTCATACACATAAACAAATGTCTAATGTTCGTAAGTGAAGAATCAGAGTCTTTGTAGGTACATTATACTAAGTTATAAATGTAATTTAATAATGACCTAAAAATGATGATATCACTAACCAAAAAAAATTCTTAAGTGTAATGGGGGAGGCTAGATAATTTTGTATTTATATTGTTAAATGAAAGGCTCTCAACTTGTTCACACCTCCCTTTATCTACATATTTGGACAATAACCTCTATACCAACTCTGGTCTTAGGCATGTAATGCATTTTGGTCCAAAGAATTGTTGCAACTATGAAACAGACACATGAAAATGCTTGGGTATTTGAGCTTAATTTTGTTTTAATTGCTCTTGGAAACCTGATGACATGTGAAAAAGCCAAGATAGCCTGGTGGTTGATGAGCAACACATGGTCCCAGTCCATTGACCCAGCTGACAGACAACCAACTGCAAGACAGTAGAGTGAGACCAGCAGGACCAATGTCTGAGCAAGCCCAGTCCATCCCAGAGACTCTGTGCTTTAAAATCATGAGCTGAATAAGTGGCTGTTGTTTTAAGCCAACTGAGTTTTGGGGATAATTGGTTACACAGGAAAAACTAACCCTTACAGATATTGGTAGCAAAGGGCTATAGCATTCATCATGTGTGTCAAATTTGCTAACTGACTGTTACTACATCAATCTGCAACTACCAAAAATGAGGGAAAAGGTTCAGGCTGTTAACAGTTCCATGCAATATGAAAATACACTTACTTTGGCAGAGTTTATACTCTCCTCTTGTTCTCTTCCTTTACTCTGGGCAAGTTTAAGGGGAAAATGTATGCTGCTGTTAGTGCCACTGCTGTGTATGTTGAGTCACTGTTGTTATGCTGGTCAGGTGCAGAGGAAGCTTACACACTGCGGTATTGAATGATCTGAGGCATACATTCTAGATAACAGTTTAGTTCCTCTTTCAGGCTCATTTGCTTTTTCATTTTTGTTGAAAAATTCCAATTGTAAATATGGGTATGCCTCATTTTATTGTGCTTCAATTTATTAGGCTTAGCAGACACTGCATTTTTTACAAATTGAAGGTTTGTGGCAACCCTGCATTGAGCAAGTCTATGAGGGTCATTTTTCCTACAGTGTTTGCTTTGTGTCTCTGTGTCACATTTTGGTAATTCTCACAATATTTCAAAGTTTTTCATTATTAGTATATTTGTTATGGTGATCTATGATCAGTGATCCTTGATGTTACTACTGCAAAAAGATTATAACACACTGAAGGCTCAAATTATGGTTAGCAGTTTTGAGCAATAAAGTAATTTTAAATTAAGGTATTTACATTGCTTTTAAGATATAATGCTATTGCACACTTAATGGACTAAGCTATAGTGTAAACATAATTTTTATATGCACTGGGAAACAAAGAAATTCATGTGATTTGCTTTATTGTGATATTTGCTCTATTGTAGTGGTCTGGAACCAAACCCACAATATTTCCAAGGTATTCCTGTAAATATTTTAATAATTTTGTGAAAAAATATATAGCATTACAGATAATGGTAGCAAAGTGCTGAACCTAGTAGTGGTGGAGCCTGGAAAGCAGCAAAGAAATTATTAGCAGAGGTTGGAAAATGACAAGTACACAGCCGTGGAAAAATGGAAGAATGGCGAATCATGTTATACAAAATAATTTACAAAACTGTCCTATGCAGTACCTTGTAAGACAGAAAATGAACCATACCCAAACTTGGCAAGCTAATTTATAATCCAAATGTAAAGTGTCTGCTGGAGTTTAACTATCTATGGTAAGATATAGAAAGAGAGAAATAACTAGATAAAGAACTGTTAAACTCACAAGCAAAATGCAGAGGTAACATGGAGGAGCTAAAGCTTGCTATTTTGGAAAATAAAATTGTTTCTCATCTCTTGGATTCCGAGCCAATAAAAAAAATTCTGAAAGTCAAACAAGGCCTGGAAACAAAGATCAAATTAGTGCTATGGCTAGAAGACACTTTATTAAGACTTCTGAATTATTTCAAGTGCTAATATACACTCTCAAATAGACAAAAGAAATTCTAAGAATCATAAAGACATGGTCCCAGAGAAGTTACAACTAAAAGTAGCAGTGTCTATTTACAGAGAAGCATGTTTGGGAAAAAATTGCCTATGTGGCTGCCATCAAATGGAGTGCATTATAAATTATATATAGAAAGATATGACATTCTTAGGGTTGTTGTGGTTCCAACCTAAAGGACCAACAACTTGGGCTGAATTTGCTTCAATTGTAAAAAGGCCTCTGGGAACATTCAATAGGCAGAAATCTGGTTGAAAAAACTACTCCAGTGCAAAATGAGGCCAAGTCTTCTGGAAAAATGAGGATGTCTCAGAGTGGAGCTGAGAGTTCAGAAAGTAGAGACAAAAGAAAAAAAAAAAAAAGAGAGAGAGAGAGAGAGAACATTGGACAATTCCAGAAATAAGACAAAATAAACTGGGAAGTCACTCCTAGGAATCTGAGGGATTTAGATATTATGAAGGACCAGTGATCACTATGTGCCTTCAGTTTTACCCCTTTGAGGGTATCTTTTGAAGTAATTCTGTTCTGTATTGCCATAGTATAGTTCACATATCTCTGAATTTAAAAATAAACAAACAAAAAACTTGCTTCCAAGGAGCCACCATGAGACATGATATAGAACAAGAGATCCTAGACTTTGATCCTGACTCTGTGATTAGATAAGACTTCCAGGGTTTTGAGAAGATACGAGAGCATTTTGCCTGTAGGAGGAATACCGTACCTAATGGGTCCTTTGGGAGGCAGGTGTTGAAATGCAGTTAGATGTGCAAAAGATTTATGAGGAGAAACATCTGTAAAAAGAAAAGGAAGGAGCCCAAATTGGGAAAAGATAGCTGTCAGAATATTACGCAGATCTGACAAAGTCTCTGCCAGTCCACAGCGAGCTCCTGAGCAAAGATGACTCATTAATGAAGGCTAGCATTGGACAGAAACAGTTAAGCCTTTACTGCTGTCTTGCTCAGTCAATGGCTTGGGACCCCCTCAGCTCAAAAGCAGAAGAGGAAGTGAAGGAGTTAACAGCTAGAGACTAGAGGCTAACCATATTCCTCCCAGCTGAACAAATAATCTTTTCCTCAAAGGGAAACTGAGCTCTAAGTCAGTTTCAGCTGTGAATAATAAGGTCACAGCATAGAAATAAATTGTTGTAGTTATGGCACCTGGTTTGTTCCCAACTATCTGCATCTACACTCTCGGGTAGTATCCATCCTCACTGGCTCTTTGACCTTTTCAGTTTTGACCTATGGGACAAAAGCGAAGGCTTGAAATGGGCATGCCCATTGGCGCTTGCTTTCTTGCTGCTCTAAAACCCTTATAAGATATAAATAATCATGGGCCAGCATGCTGGACAGGCTAGCCTGAAGCCCAGTTATGACTGTTACCTGTCCAAAAGCTAGCTAAATGTCAGACATGAGATCAAAACAACCTGTGGATAGACAATCTCCCACCCACCCATCCCCACTTTCCCATCACTCCTATCCTACTAATCTGCCAACTGATGACCAATACAGGAGAAGGTTATTGCGTGGTTTATTATGCAGCCAAAGTTAACTGAAATGGTAAGAAAACTTCTCAACATACATGGTGAGGCAAGAATAAGGAGACAAGAAAAATCAATATAAAATAGAGGTATTATAATATTATTTAATTGTTCATTATATGATTATAATTTTATACAGTTATATAATTATAAATAATTATATAATTATAATTAATAATATAACAAAATCAAATATATGCTTATAATTATATAATTGCATTTCATAATATGGAATATATAATAATATAATATTATTAAAAGTAATGAGACAATCCATCCTAATTATTTAAAATAGAAATCCTACAAAGCTACAGTAATCAAAATGAGATGGTACTGGCACAAAAACAGACATGTAGATCAATGAAACAGAATAGAGAGTCCAGAAATGAACACACACTTGTATGGGCAATTAATCTAGGACAAAGGAGACAAGAATATACAATTGGGAAAAGACAGTCTCTTCAAAAAATGATGTTAGGAAAGCTGAACAGCTACATGCAAAAGAATCAAAGTGTACTACTGTCTTGTACCATGCACAAAAATAAATTCAAAATGGATTAAAGACTTAAATGTAAGACCTGAAGCCATAAAACTTCTAGAAGAAAGCATAGGCAGTACACTCTTTGATATTGGTCAAATATCAATATCAATATCAATATCAAGTAATATTTTTATGGATATGTCTCCTCAGCAAAGGAAACAAAGGACAAAATAAACAAATGGGACAACATCAAACTAAAAAGCTGAATAAGAGAAGATATTTGCAATCTATATATCCAATAAGCAGTTAATATCTAAACTACACAAAGAATTAATACAACTTAACATCAAAAAAGCAAACACTCAATTAAAAAATGGGCAGAGGATCTGAACAGTCATTTTTTCAAAGATGACATACAGATGGCTTACTGGCACATGAAAAGATGCTCAACATCACTAATCATCAAGGAAATGCAAATCAAAACCAGAGTGAGATATTGCCTCATCCTGGTCAGAATGGCTATTATCAAAAAGACAACAAATAACAAGGTTTGAGGAGAATGTGGAGAAAAGGGAACACTTGTGCACTGTTGGTGGAAATGTAAACTGCTCCAGTTACTATGGAAAATAGTATGGAGATTCCTCAAAAAATTAAAAATATAACTACTCAATGCTACTACTGGGTATTTACCCAGAGAAAATGAAAACACTAGTTAGAAAAGATATATGCACCATTACATTCATTGCAGCATTATTTACAATAGCCAAGATATGGAAGCAACCTAAGTACTCATCAATAGATGAGTAGATAAAAAAGATGTGGTGCATATATACAAAGGAATATTATTCATCCATAAAAAACAATGAAATCTTGCCATATGCAACAGCATGAATGGACTTGGAGGGTATTATGCTAAGTGAAATAAGCCAGGCAAAGAAAAACAAAGTGTATGATTTCACTTCTATATGGAATCTAAAAAAACAAAACAACTGAACAAATGTAACAGAAACAGAGTTACAGATACAAAGAACAAACAGGTGGTTGCCAAAAGGAAGGTAGGTCAGGGGAGGAAAGTAATAGGTGAAGGAGATTAAGAGGTACAAACTTTCAGTTGCAAAATAAATGGGTCACAGGTATGAAATGTACATTGTGGGGATTAAAAAAAAAAGATAAAAACAAATAAATGCTGGGCTAACTTCATAGGAAAAAACTCTAAAAATTATTTACTTGCGAGCAGTGGGGAGGGAATGGGAAGGGGTTACTATGCAAGATATTCTTCACTTTATTCATGTTTGTGCCATTTGAATATTTACTTCCTTGAATATTAATCATGTTTATAATAAATATTCTCACAAGCAAAAATAGAATACAATCCTCTTCACGGATTTGAATACAAGGGACACATTAAACATTTGGTTGGTGGATAGGTAAATAAGTTAAGTGGGTAATTTAAAACATTTTATATTGAAACAGCGGTATAACATGAAACAGAACACAGAATCTGCATTAGTTTTTATAGTGATATTGAGATATAATTGATGTAAAATAAACTACACATATCTAAAGTGTACAATTTGATGTGTTTAGACACATGTATATACCCAAGAAACTCTCACCACTATTAAGAAAATTAACACTTCAACTTGAAAAGTTTCTTTGCACACCCTTGTAATCAATCTCATCCCCTTCCACACCACCCCTAGGCAATAAGTAGTCTGCTGTCTGTGATTATGGATTAGTTTACATTTCTAGAATTTTATATAAATGGAATCATAGAATATGTATACTATTTTCATGTGTCTTTTTCAATCATAACCATTATTTCGAGGTTTAGCCATGTTGTTGCATATATCAATACTTTTTTTTACTTGTTATTAAGTAAAATTTCATTGTATGGGTATATAAGAGTTTTCTTATTCATTAATCTAGCCGTAGACACTTGGGGCTTTCCGTATTTCGTTATTGTAAATAAAGCTGCCATAAATATTTATTTTCAAGTCATGAGCATATTCTTTGATGACCAGAAGGAAGTGGCCATCAATGATCTAAATAAAGAACATTACAAGCAGATGTAATGGATCTTAACATGCAGGGGTTAGAGAAAGTAAACAATTTGTGTTAGAACATATGAATTCAGTGGAGGATGGCCAACTTTAGTTTAATAATGTCTTTGCTGTCATAATGTTTGGTATCAAACAACTCAATATCTTAGTAGTGGACAATTCATATTTTTTCCCTCAAGGAAAAGAAATCTAACATCTCCTGGGCTTGGCTGAACTTGGCTCCAGACTGCAGCTCAGGTTCAATTTGGCTCTATCTTCAGCCTTGTACCCACAACTTTCCAGGGCATGTTTTCTTATGATGGAGGTCAAAACTACTAGAAGCTAAGCATTTCCATGCAAACATTTGGTTTGCACATATTTGGTTGTTCTTGGTGTATATTATATTCACTCATTCCCATTGCTCAAAGGAAGACAAATGGCCATATTCAAACTGAGTGGGTCACAAGGCAAAGATGTCAGGGAATAATGCATTAATCATCAGTAATCCAATCTATCACAGGAGTTTAAAAAGAAAAGCAGGGACCAGTTACTGTAGGCCTTGGTGAGCCAGTGTAAATATTTTGCGTAATACTCTAAGGATTTTAAGCAGGAGCATGGTGTGATCTGATTAATTTTTTACAAGGATCCCTTGGACTGCCATTTGGAGAATGGATTACAGCAATATTATTAACTACATAAATCAAATAGTTAGACCAACTGGGAAGTGATTACAGGAGTCTGGATTAGACATGGGTGACTTGGCCTAGAATGGTGTCCTGGTTACTCATCATTTCCTCCCAGGTCATCTGCCACCCTCCTCTGCCACCCTCCTCTGCCCTACTCTGTGGCCGAGGATGCCATCTCCTATAGACTGCATCACACAGGCTTCACTGCTTGCTCTCTTTCCATTGTGTTTGCCAAAGAGACCTCAACATGGTAAAGGAATGCACAAAGAGATAACAGTAAAGTTATTTCTTCCCACTGCTCTCTCTCTGCTTCTTTACAGATGTAAGAGATGTGTTGACTGCAGCTCCTACCTGCTGGGCAGCCCCTATTTCAAAAGTCTGGCTCTAAGCGGGTTTCAGAGCATTTCTTCCTCTGGACAATACAAGCCTGGGTATGCAATAGCAACTTGCTGTTGCTAATCCTGGTTGTCCCAATATCTCTTATAACCTTCTTTAATTCTATTCAACACCCTGAAATTGTTCCTTTATTCTCTCACTTTTAACCTGTTTAAGTGGATTTCTCTTCCTTTTCAGGACCCAGACAAGTAGGTGATAATTATGAAATAGAAAAAAAGTGGGCCCCTTTGGGATATTTAGAGGCAGAATCAACATAAAGGACTGACGGATTGGAAGTTAAAGAGTAAGGGAAAGAAAAAAATCAAAGATGACACCTAGAGTTCTGGTTTAACCTTTGGATTGATGGTAATGACTTTAATGAAATGAAATAGACTATAAAAGGAGTGCTTATTGCCAAATATATGTGAGATGTTTATAAGATATCTATATGTAGATGTCAAGTAGCAAATGGATAAATGAGTTTCTGGTGAGTCACTGGCAGATCAATAGCATTAAATCCAGAGTCTATAAAAGCCATCAATCTGGTAGAAGGATAACGGAAACCCCTGAGAGAGACCTGGACTATTTTAACCTATAGAAAAGGAAAGGCTAGCAAAAGAGTCTGAGAAGCAGGTGATTATAAAGTACTCAGAAAAATAGAAGAGTATGGTATCATGGAAGGAAATAGAAAAGTTTATCAAGGATAGTTAATCAACTATGTATGTTGAGATATCAAATACAGAGAAAAGATAATTGAGTTAGTCAAGATAAAATTCACTGATGACCATGACAAGGAGTCTCATTGGAGGTTAAAGGAATACAGCCCAATGTAGTGAACTATATATATATATATATATATATATATATAGTTTCATTTTGAAAGGAACATAGAAACTTATTTAGAGAGAGGTGAACCATTATGAGATGTTTGTGTTTATCTTTTGGATGGTTGGTTGTTCTGTTTTGTTCGTTTAAGACAGGACATGCCAGAGCATGTTTGTAAACTGGAGCGCAAGTTCCAGAAGAAAGAAATCTGATGACATCAAATATAGAGGGTAATGTTAGGAGTAAAATTCATGAGAAAGCAAAGGATGGGCATTTAATACAAGCAGTGATATTTATTATTAATACAGATGGGAAGCCAAGGTGTATGAGAACAAATGCATATAAACTGGTAGTTTTGGTGGTAGAAGATAAGGAAAACATTGTATGTTTGCTTCTCTATTTTAAAATAGAGAACAATAAAAATGTAAGTTTAGAGAGGGATGTTAGGGGAGGAAAAATAGGAGGTTTAAGAAGAGAGAAGGTAAGAAACTTTGTTTTCACCTATAGACTAAACTTCTAGCACCTTAAAATAGACATTTTCTTTTTTTGAAGTAATTGGGGTAAATTGTTGAAAATTTTTGAAAAGTAGTAAAGCAGAAAGATATTTGGATTTCAATGCAAGTGCTCTTACTAAATGCATGAATTTGGGCAGACTATATAACCATTTTCAGTCCCAACTTTTCTACCTATTAAACATTAATTGTTTTTCATCCTACATTCATTATGAAGATTAGTCAAGATTGGATATCAACATCAATAGTGCCTCATGACACCTCGAAATTTGTATACTAAAGTCCCATGTTCCTTTATGAAAACTGGACTTATGTGAGTAGTTTTGAACAAAGTGAGTCACTGATTTTTATAAAATTTTTATTACCAGTATGAGTTAAAAAGTAAAGTAATGCATTGTGAACACCTGGGAATCTGCAGACCTAACAGGGAAAGCGATAGTGTTTATTTTGGTGGGAGCGCCTTCTCAGATTCTTGAATTGGAAGTGAGCAAAGGGAAGTGTTCCCCTTACTCTCTCTCATCTTTGATTCACCTTCCCCCTTTTCTCCCACAGTTATTTGTTTTTCCTTTTTTTCCTCTTCTGCTGAATATTCTGTATGAGTTTGCTCCTTTTAGAAGATCAGTGGAGTGGTTGGTGTGCATATAATTAGCAGAAACACATTATTTTCATTTGCTTCCTCAAGCTCCAGCTCTCGGTGGCTCCCTATGGATGCTGAAGTAGCAGAAGGAGATTACAGCTAGTTACCTGGAAACCTCTTGATTGGGTTCACTACTACCTGAGGGCACGTAAGGTCTCAGAGAACAATAAGGAGAGTATCAAAGCACCAATGAGACTGTAAAGACCCGTGAAACAAGAAACTGGCCCAAATCCTTCATTTATTTGCTACTCAGCCCAATTCCCTATTTTCTACTCTGCCCAATGTCCTATCAGTTTGAGTAATGAGGCTAAAAACCAACACAAGATTAATTACTCTAAGCCAAGTGAGTTTTAGGCTGGAAGCAGTTTTAGATGAATTAACCACCAACTTCATAATAGGTGGCATAGAGGATTGGGGAATGAATAGAAAGCAATGCACATAGAAGAAAACTTATACCAATCTCATTTTCAGGTTATATAAAAAGTGAATATAAATATCCACAAATATTAATATGAAATATATAATATTTGATAGGTAAACTTAGGTTTGGAAAAGATCTAGGATCACAGGGTTTACTGAATGGCAGTGCTAGTACTCAAACCCAATTTTTCTACCTTACTTTAGCCCAGATAATTAAGTATCTTGCTAAAAACTCACTAATCAAATTCTAAACGAGCGATAGGAAAAGCTCTGAGATGAATTAGAAATTGTTTTACTTTCATATACAAGTTTTACATAAGAAAATTCAATAAATATTTCATAGAATTTGTAGAACAAATGTTGATAAATTAATGTTATATAAAATGTCAAAATAATGTTCAGGAGATAATTTATAATGTTTATTAACATTTTATGGACAAATGATCTTTACAAATAACTCCATGTTGACGTACTTTGGCTACAAGAAGTTGTATGTTTCAATTTGTATTAATTATCCTTTATTCTTCTATAAACATAGTTGTTTAACTCTGTGCATTTCCCTCACCCTCCTTCCCCCCCACGTAAAATGAAAGAAAATTATTCAAAGCAACCAGAGTCTTTTGACTTACTGGTTGTTGCACACCATGACACAGAGCCTAATGTGAATTAAGCCCATGCTGCTAAATTTTCAATTAATGCTCTACTAAGCTAAATAAATCAGAGCCTCTAGATACAGTACACGGGAAGCTATGAGATTATATTGTCGCATTTGCTCTACAGGTTGTTTCTCTGTAGAAGGTTTTACAGGAAATTAAGGTTTTACAGGAAATTAAAGTAACTGTGACAAAATTGCTTGTTTCAGTAAATAAATTTACCACTTACTCTTTATGCCAGGAACTTGGAAACTCAATTGCCAGAATTATACTGGTAGTAAAATGGCCAGTAATGGCATTTTTTGTCATATTCAACAATAATAGTTCTCATATTTCTGTTGAGTTTGTCTCTTGTAGACATATCTAATAAAATTACTCATGGTATTATTCAAAACCTTTACTTATTTTTAATTGAGGTATAATTGACATATAACATTATATTAGTTTCAGGTGTAAAACATAACGATTTGATATTTGTATACTTTGGAAAATGATCATGAAAATAAGTCAACACTTATTATCTTACATAGTTCCAAAAAATTTTATTTCCTGTAGTAAGAACTTCTAATATCTACTCCCTTGTCAACTTTCAAATATGCAGTGCAGTATTACTAACTATAGTCACCATATTGTACATTATATCCCCCATGACTCATTTATTTTATAACTGAAAGTTTGTGCCTTTTGACCCTTTTCACCTTACTTGTTTTTTCATGGTAACACTTATATAGTGCTTATATACTGCACTATGTGCAGGCAATATTCTAAATATTTTTTACTAATATTCATTTGTTTATGCCCAAGTCTTAATTGAGGTCCTCCAAGTAGCAGGCACCATGATATGATGAGATGTGAAAGCCATTTATGATGGGAAATGTTCTGTGTAGGATAAAGGTGAGGAAGCAGCAGTATGTAAGAGAAGCCTTCAGAATCCAAAGCAGGTATGGCATCTGAGAAAGGAGAGGGGAAAGGAAAGATACTGGGGCAGGGAGAGTCTCAGACTACAGCACAGCACTAGGAAAGATTCCACAAGGTTGATGGTAGTCCCTGAGCCAAAGTTACCAGTGAGTGAAGCCCTGAATCCTTCAGGAAAAGGTAAGCACCAGTACCCCTGCCGTGGTCAGTCATTGACTGGAAGCATCCTGGGAGAAGGATGGCTTCAATGCAAATATATTGATGGATCCAGAGGGTGGCATCTGGGGAAAACAGTCAACTTTGTTGCTCCTTGCAGCCAGTTTTATGAAGGAGATCTGAGCACTGCAGTTCCATGCCTGCCACTATTTACAACAACCCTATGAGTTATGTATTACTATAGTTCCATTCTAATTATAAGAAAACAGAGAAATAGAGGTTAATTAAAGCCTCCAAGGCCATATCTCAACATCGAATCAAGGTACACACATTTTCTTCATTTGTTATGTGATTGTTTCATACATTATCTGACAAAATTACACATCCTACATATCTCTTTTGGCTAATTAAGTAATTTATGACATCACCAGATAAGTCTACTACTGTATATTGACAGAATATTTGATCTCCATGTGATCTGTTTTTAAATTCTCCCTCAGTAGAAATTGCACTAAGCAACAGAGATTAGGAAGGTTAAAAAATAGATGGAAATATTAGAAGCTGCCTGCAATAGTAGATAAAAATTCTAAAGAAATTCAGAGAGATTAAGGCTCACTTTTTCATTAATTTTCATCTGCCCTTTTACATCAATGTAATATTGACAACATTAGGTAAAGGAGAAATTTAGACGCTATGACACTAAAATATTCTCAGGCTTGCTAAAATAAACATAGGGTCATCTCTCAAGGCCAATATCCTGTGATCTAAATGTTAATTTTTATTTTGTTAAATTTCCCCCCCTCAAAACCTGTGAATACTCTTTGCAATAGGAAAACACGGTAATCAAGATTCTAAGCAAGGTAGCAGACTATCAAACAGGGTGCTAATCTCCCCTTGAACATTTGTCTTAGCTCTCTAGATTTCCAGTTCCTCATCAATCCACAAGAGAAGCTCAGAAATGTGAATAAAGGATCATCAAAGTCACCTGAGACTCTATTAAAAAATAGATAAATAACAGGTTTCCTGGCCCAAATAAAGAGAAACAGATTAAGTAAAACAGTGTTAGGCCAGGGAATTTTCTAAAAGTGCATTACAATAGGTTGGGAATCACTGAACTAGAGGACCTGCAGTTATAAAACTCTTTTTAAAACTCTCTACTTACTTAATATTAACATTAAGAAACTCCTTTATAAAAACGTTTGCATTTGATTAAAGTTATCACAAATTTTTTCATCTATAGAGATCAAGAGAACACAAAAAATATTGCAATAATTTTTTAGCTAAATATCACTTAATGCAAATGTAAATTAGAAACATAAGCCACCTGCTTAGTACAATACTTCAATTTTTTGGATCAAAATTTAATTATATATATAATATATATAACATATATATTGCATACAACGATATGTTAATCAATTATCAGTAGAAACACTTGCCATCTATTAGAGACAGAATTTCGTAAAATTATTTGAATGGAAAATGTTTTCACGTAGATAGTCTGTGCATTTGGAGCCCAGCCTTCTACAATACAGTCTACACTTTCAGTTGAATGATGTTTTTAAGTTCCTCTATTTTCATATATCAACACTTCATGTTACAATTACTGTGCTTATCTGTAAACGTAATTCAAAAACATGATGTGAACATAATGTGCTGTCAGCACAAGCAGAGACATAACTGCTCCTGCTTCTATCACACCTTATGTCAACATGCTCATTCACAATAATAAAAAATACACCCTCTGAGACATAATTTGATTAAACCTTATCAGAGCAACTAACATTTCCCATTTGTGTGTAACATTTAAAACACTCCAAAAGCTTACAAGCTGATCTGCATAGCAGTGAAGTGCATCATGGCAGCATTTTTCAACATACATAAACAAGACACTAAGTTCTGTTCTTGTCTTTGCTGCTATCTTCATGCGACATTGCAGGTGTGCAGCAAAAAAAAAAAATTTTTTTAATGTGGTGTTTTGTTAATGTTGCTGTTGTTTTGAAACTCATACAGTTACTGTTTAAAGCTTCCCAAGTAGATAGGTTAATTTAAGTATACGGAATAACTTAATCCTGCTTCCCACTTCTACTACCACTAGCTCCTGCCCAAATACATATGCTTCATATTATTTTAATCCAGAGTTTATCACTCTCTTATAGAAAGGTCATTAGAAACATTGCTGTTGTGCTAATTAACTACTAATTAGCTAATTGCTCTACTCAATTCTAAACTCAGGAAGAACTCTGGAGTGAATTGAGGATGAAAGAGACACATGAAGGGAGACACATGTCATCCTTCTAGGTACTGTAAGGGAAATATTTTTAAAATGACATTTGAATTTGCATTATATAATTAAATGAGCAATTTATGGTCTTTGCAATAAATCAAGCAGTACAAATATACATAAGGGAAAACACAGTGTTTTTATCTTCACCCCATTTCTTTGTTATCTTAACCCCATTCCAGTTCCATCTCTCTGGAATAATCAGTATTAACTATTGAGCATGTGCTCTGCCACACCTTTATTTATGTTCTTTATAGATGTAGAGATTTTGAGGTTTACATATGTATTTGAATACAAATTACACACTGTTTAGTAACTTGCTTTTTTTCACTCAACCTCTTCTCTCTCTTCTCTCTCTCTTTCTCTTTTTTCTTCCTTTAATTTTCCTATGACTGTGTGTACAGAAGGGATATTAAGTATGGCTCCATCAGGAAAACTGAAAGTAATCAAGGTTTCCTGGCACCAAGAAAGTAGGAAAGCAGAGTTCAAATAAAAACTGTTCTGAGTTTTCAGGGCACCTGAGGTGCAGGATCTGCGGTGAGTTCACACAGAATTCATTGCAAGCCATGTGCTCTCTGTCTTTCCATCTGCCCATTATCCCCTGTTTCCAGTAGGTGTATAATAGCCTTTCACTGGCAGCATCTAACCCAGATTTCTGCTGTCATGCGAGTCTGGGAAATCTAGATCACAAGGTCATACTTGAGATGCATAGGAGAGTGTGGAGGAGATGCATAGCAGAGCAATGTTGAAATAACAACAGACAATCCAGTAAAATATTTAAAATTCTTGAAATTTTGAATAACCATAAAATTCTTTACATCACAAATGATCAAAAAAAATGACTAAAGATAAGATTCATGCTGGGAAGCTTTTTTTTCTCTCTCTCTTTATAGCTAACTCTTGTTCTCTCTTTCATTTTATGATCTTTTAAGATTCAGGTTTTTGAAGTTTTACAAGTATAAACTTTTGTGTTTATATTTCTGTTTGGATTGTTTAGTTTAATTCTTTGGGCTAGGCACTAAGTGGGTTGTACAATCTGAAAACTAGTGCTTTTCAATATTAATACATTTCCTTATATATTTTTATTTGATATAATCTCCCAACATTTCTCTGTGGCTTTTCAGAATCTCCTATTAATTAGATATATGCTTTACTAAATTGGTATCTATTTTTTTTCTTTATTTTCTCCTGTTTTCCATTTGTTTATACTTTACTTCTATTTTCTAGAAGATTTTTCTCACCTTTTATCTTCTAGCCTTTCTATAGGTTTGTTATCTTTTAATAAGCTTGATAATTTCCAAAATTGTGTACTTAAGAAAAAATTGCTGTTTTATAGCACTCTTTTTCCCCACAGATGATGGAATACCTTTTGTTAGATTTTTGTGGAAATTGACTATACATATGTTAATATTCTCCATTGCTCCTGAATTTTGTCACATTGTTTGTTTTGTTATGTCCTTTATGTGGGAGGATTTATTGAAATGTCTGTTGATTTGACCATCATTCTTTATTTAGTAGTGAGGCAAAATAAAAAGCTATTTAAGCTCTGTGAACTGTGTAAGAAGTGTAGATGGACAGGCCTCATCTTAGGGTGACAGGTGCTAGGCTTTCTCATTGGAGGATGCCAAACTGGTCTGGCTCCTAAGGCAAGCACTTTCCAAAGAAAGATGCTCAATTTCATATGTAGGGGCTATTTGCCGGCTTCATGTGACTTAATTAGCTAGGAATATTCATCTTTACTACATTTGCTGTAAACAATGTCTCAGTCTATTTTTCTCTTAGACTTTGTTTATGGTAAAATTACATGTAATCTTTTCATTTTGTGTACCAAATGTTCTTCACTCGTGACTTTTGTCTCTTCTCACATGTCTAACAAGGTGTCCTTTCTGAGTGTAAACAAAGATTCTTTGGTAGTTTTCAACTATTTATTGTTTTATTTTTAAAACATAAATATTTATTCCATCTATAATGATCTCTTCCTCAAACCTTTTTATTTCTTTTAATTGATGTCCAATTATGCTAATAATAATTACTAAGCTCACCATCATTTTCCACACTTTTGAAAAGCCACCTTTGTCATATATTGAGTTCACATAAGAACTTCAGTACATTTTAGTAATTACTGTACAGTTTAGCCAATTTAGCTGATCTTTTAATCATTTTCAATGTAAACAAGTGCAAATTTTTAACAGTAACATTATAGGACATGTCACTGTCAGATAAGAAAAATCTTGCTTTACTTTTCTTCCTTTTTAAAACTTTCACATTCTATTATTGGACAGTTTTCTCCCTTTTCTAAATTGCTGCTGAAAGAAAGCAGAGTAAATCTTGAGGACAAAATGCTAAATATTTACATAATAACAATATTTTCTATGTTATAAACTCGTAAAAATGTGCCCACTATGACATGAATTTAATATTTAGCCAAAAAAATTTAATATGAATATCTCTTTCTCCCAGTTTATATTGATGTAAAATTGGAAAACCTTAGCCATTTTAAGACTAATGCCATTTTTAGTTAATAAATACATAATAATATTTATTGAAAAGTTATTAATTGTTGGGTAATATGATAATCACTTTATATGTATTATTTTGTTTAAATCTCACAACATCTCATAAAGTAGGCATTATTTTTTTATCCATTTGTTATATCAGCAAAATCTATCTGCTATCTCATTTGTTTCCTGTTCTCAGACTGTAACTCCTACTATTTGCACTTAGAAGGTCTAGCAACCGCTCACAATTTTATTCATTTATTTTATTTACAGTTTGCTTTGTTCAGTAAGAAATGCGTTTCATTTGCTTATCTCAAACCCTGGTTCTGTCCTCTTAAATTTGTTTAACTTTTATTTCCTGCTAATACTTTTTCTTCTGTCTCAATACTGGAATGAGCTCAGGCAATAGGGAAGCAGCAAGGAGAATATGGCATTCTAGTGAGTCCCTAATATGGTAACAAATTGTACCAATCTTTCTGGTATTAGTTGAATAGCATGTTCAGGTGCTAATAACAGTGACTAGAAATAGCAGCGGCATCAGCAAGATATGCTTCTCCAGATGTAGCAGGCTGCTCTGGCAGCTCTGTTGTCGGAGACGACTAGTCCTTCTCTCTGTCCTGCCACCTTTAGTGCCTGACTTGTATTCAAAGTAGCTTCATTGTCCAAGAACGCTTCTAATGTTCCAGCCATCATGTTCAAATTCCAGCAGGATATTGGATAAATGAAGAAAGGTTAAAAGGTGATTTCCTATAAGTTTCTACTACCAATTCTTCCTTAAATAGATTTGATCAGAACATAGTCACATGGCTATAATTATTTGCAAAGGAGTCTGAGAAGTGTTTGTGTGTCTGTGTGTGTGCTCACACTTGAGGACACTTCATACTGCAATAATATAGATTTCTATTTCTATGTAAGTAACTTTAATCCTTTAACAGTCCATCCCTTTGGCAAACTAGCTGTCAAAGGAGATACTGATCCCCAAATACTGAAGGAGTCAATCTTTTCACAGTAGGGACAGACTCAAAATTTCGTCCAGTTACCAAACCATCTCGAAGCTCAGGATGTTTGCTTCTTTTGTGTTTGTCTCACACAGGATGGTAGATGACATATCACAGTCCACTGATCTGAAGCTAATAAATGAATCCTCTGTTTTCAATAATAATGAAAGCACAGTGGTGGGGGTGAAATAATGTATTTGTAATAAAAATTCCTATTTAGAAGATGTTTACAGAAATTACTAGTGCAAATTACTACCAAATACAGCTGCTGGGCAGCCACAACATAAACTCCTGCTCTGGGGCAGGCTCTGGCTCTGCTCTCTGGGGGCCCTTCCTTGTCAATATTCACCTGGCTACAATTAAGGTGGACAAGGGTGAGGATGGAATCCCTAAGGGATATATAGTTTGAACAACCTACTTTCTGATGGTAAAGTTTCCAGGGCCTTGTAATTTTTTTTTAGGTACTTACAGTCACAGGCTACTGTAGGGCAGGAATGTAGTTCCTTTCACAAAGGTAAGAATAACAATAAAAATAAAATATTAATATTCTCATTCCCAAATGTGAAATTTCCCTTACACAGTAACATCAGTAGTTACAATTTATGGTATATGCCACCCTAGTGAGACATCAAATACCACAGTGAGAGATTTAGAATATTTTGGAACGTGATTTTTTAAAGACCTAAGAAAATATAATGAGAGTATAAAATAAGATGTCACAAAATCTAAGTTTCTCTCTACATCTATATTGACTGTATTTGGCTGTGAACAAGAAACAGACATTCCTTAACTTAGTTTGCCTTCTTTAAAATGCTATTAACCTCCACAAGAAACAAATGAGATAATATGAATGAAAGTGTTCTGTGGATTATAAAATGGCCCATTACATGAAGTATTATTATGACAGCAATCACTGAAGAACACCCACTATAATAGAAAATTTTCTTTATATAAAATATGTCATAAGAGAAAAAAATTATATAATGTGCTGAGCATGCTATCAAGTATCGTATATTGCTCAAGGGATGTTTCTGTGAGAACTTGGCGTTGCTATTCTCTCAGTGTCAAATGCATCATTGTGGCTGCATTATAGAACATCATTATTTGTGGCATCTTTCACAAATTTCACATATAATGAATATATATAATTTTCCTTTTTGAAGCAAAAATACAGAGTGCTGGTTTCTTATGATTGAAAAGAATTATACTTTATTGTAGAAATAAATTCTTATCAAGGGCTTTGTGCCCTTGTTTCAACAAACCTTTAGAGCCCAGCTTAAATATATTCCTTATTGGCTGATGAACTGTACAAAAACTTTCTGAACACTGGGAAAAATACGGGGCTATTCAGAATGTGCAAATATAGATATCCCAGTCTTGCTTCCTATTGTGCAGATGGATTTTTCCCTAGTGTTCCTGGAATGAGTCCATAATATTCTGCCATATGCACACATCTAGGACTCGAGCCTAGGGCAATTTTTTCACTATCAAGAACGAGTGTCAACAAAAATAAATTCAAAATGGATTAAAGACCTAAATGTAAGGCCAGACACTATAAAACTCTTAGAGGAAAACATAGGCAGACACTCTATGACATAAATCACAGCAAGATCCTTTTTGACCCACCTCTTAGAGAAATGGAAATAAAAACAAAAATAAACAAATGGGACCTAATGAAACTTAAAAGCTTTTGCACAGCAAAGGAAACCATAAACAAGACAAAAAGACAACCCTCAGAATGGAAGAAAATATTTGCACATGAAGCAACTGACAAAAGATTAATCTCCAAAATTTACAAGCAGGTCATGCAGCTCAATATCGGAAAAAAAAAAAAAAAAAAAAAAAAAAACAACCCAATCCAAAAATGGGCAGAAAACCTAAATAGACATTTCTCCAAAGAAGATATACAGATTGCCAAGAGGCACATGAAAGGATGCTCAGCATCACTGATCATTAGAGAAATGCAAATCAAAAGTACAATGTGGTTATCACCTCACACCAATCAGAATGGCCCTCATCAAAAAATCTACAAACAATAAATGCTGGTGAGGGTGTGGAGAAAAGGGAACCCTCTTGCACTGCTGTTGGGAATGTAAATTGATACAGCCACTATGGAGAACAGTATGGAAGTTCCTTAAAAAACTAAAAATAGAGCTACCATATGACCCAGCAATCCCACTACTGGGCATATACCCTGAGAAAACCATAATTCAAAAAGAATCATGTACCACAATGTTCATTGTAGCTCTATTTACAATACCAGGACATGGAAGCAACCTATGTGTCCATCAACAGATGAATGGATAAAGAAGATGTGGCACAAATATACAATGGAAAAAAAAGAAATGATATTGATTTATTTGTAGTGAGGTGGATGGACTTAGAGACTGTCATACAGAGTGAAGTAAGTCAGAAAGAGAAAAATAAATACCGTATGCTAACACATACATATGGAATCTAAAAAAAAAAAAAAAAAAAGGTTCTGAAGAACCTATGGGCAGGACAGGAATAAAGATGCAGATGTAGAGAATGGACTTGAGGACATGGGGAGGGAGAAGGGTAAGCTGGGATGAAGTGACACAGTGGCATGGACTTACATATACTAACAAATGTAAAACAGATAGCTAGTGGGAAGCAGCTGCTTAGCACAGGGAGATCAACTTGGTGCTTTGTGATCACCTAGAGGGGTGGGGTAGGGAGGGTGGGAGGGAGATGCAAGAGGGAGGAGATATGGGGATATATGTATATGTATAGCAGGTTCACTTTGTTATAAAGCAGAAACTAACACACCATTGTAAAGCAATTATACTCCAATGAAGATGTTAAAAAAAAAAAAAAAAGAACCAGTGTCAAAACACTGGCCTTAGGTCAGGATAATGAAGGCAACAAAGCTAAAATTTAAGCACCTGGACAGAAAATGCAAGATTGACTACCTAGATATTGCCTTTGTGTAGAGGTAATTATTTAGAAAAAGAGTGAATAACTCATTTTCATATAACCGAGTCAAATTTTTTCAACTAAATTTTCAGTAGTTTGTATATTTCAACATTATATATGCTTGGGGACTTGTGGCATGTATATGCGTGCATCATATATATGTGTGCACATATAACACATTACTTGTATATATTATATATTATATATATTTATATATAATTATTATACTTATACAATGCAAAATCCATCTCATTCTCACCCCCATCTAACCTACAAATACACAAAAATAAGGATTATTACTGTTTTTTTGTCTTTATTTCTTTATGTCTATATTTACACAAGTGACAAAAGATATATGCCTAATCCCTTTTATTTCATAAAATATAGAACACTATCACACAGTTCTGTACCTTGATTTTTTTCTTTTAATAATAGGTAGTGTATGTATATTAATACATACATCCCTCATTTTTTAGACAGGTACATAAATTCCATTTTATGATGATCCATAATTTATTTAATGGCCCTTTCTTGAAAGGCAGTAGCATATTAAATATAATATAATATTTAAAAAATAACTTCAGTGGAAACTCTCAATGTATTATTTCCTAGAGTGCAAGTAGACATGCTGGTCAACCTAGACAACCTAGAAAACCTAGCTTTCTTCCAGGACAACCTAGAAGAAATGGATAAATTCTTAGAAACATACAACCTCACAAAACTGAATCAGGAAGAAATAGAAAATCTAAATGGAGCAATAAGCAGTAAGGAGGTTCAGTAATCAGTAGCCTCCTGACAAAGAATAGCCCAGGACCAGATAGCCTCATTGGTGAATTTACCAAACATTTAAAGAAGAGTTAACACCAATCCTTCACAAATTCTCCAAAACAAAATTGAAGAGGAGGGAACACTCTCAAACTCATTTTATGAGGCTAGCATTGTTCTGATACCAAAGACAGATAAGGTCACTACAAGGAAGGAAACTTATCAGCCAATATCCTTGGTGAATATAAATGCAAAACTCTCAACAAAAATACTAGCAAACAGACCTCAACAGCACATTAAAAGGATAATACATCATGATCAAGTAGGATTCATCCTTGGGATGCAAAGATGGTTCAATGTAGTCAAATCAATAAATGTGATATATCACATTAACAGAATGAAAGATAAAAATCACAATAGATGCAGGAAAAAGCATTTTACAAAATTCAATAGCAATTCATGATGAAAAATCTCAACAAATTATCTGTAGAAGAAATGTACTTCAACATAAGAAACGTCATATATGAGGAGCCTATAACTAACATCATACTCAATGATTAAATGTTAAAACCTTTTCCTTTAAGATCAGGAACAAGACAGGCATGCCCTCTTGTATCACTCCTATTCAGCACAGGACTAGAAGTCCTAGTTAGAGCAATCAGGCAAGAAAAAGAAATAAAAGTCATCAGAATTCAAAAAGAAGTAAAATTTTCTCTATTTGCAGATGACATGATTTTATACATAGAAAATCCTAAAGGCTCTATCAATAAACTATTAGATCTTAATCAACAAATCCAGTAAAGTTGCAGGATACAAAGTCAACACCCCCAACTCAGTAGTATTTCTATACATTAACAATGAATTATCTGAAAAAAGTAAAGAAAATAATTCTATTTGTAATAGCATAAAAAATAAAATTCTTAGTAATAAATTTAACCAAGGATGTGAAAGATCTCTACACTGAAAACTATAAGACATTAATGAAAAAAAACTGAAGAAAGACACAAATAAAGGGAAATATATCTATATTTATAGGTTGGAAGAATTAATATTGTTAAAATGTCTATACTACCCAAAACTATATATAGATTTAATGCAATACATATCAATATTCCAATGGCATTTTTACAGAAAAACAAAAAAACAATGCTAAAATATGCATAGAACCACAAAAGACTCTGAATAACCAAAGCAATCTTGAGAACAAAGTTGGAGGCATCACACATCCTGATTTCAAACTATATTACAAAGCTATAGTAATCAAAGCAGTATGATACTGGCTTAAAAACAGACACTTAGACCAATGGAATGGAACAGAGACCCAGAAATAAACCCAGGCATATTTAGTCAAGTAATATTTGACAGGCAAGCTAAGAATACTCGATGGAGAAAAGACAGTTTCGTCAATAAATGGCACTGGGGAAATTGGATAGTCACATGAAAAATAATGAAATTAGGCCCCTTTCTTACACTACTTACAAAAATTAACTTGAAATGATTTAAATACTTAAATGTTAAGACCTGAAACCATAAAACTCCTGGAGGAAAATATGGAAAGAACTTGTGACATGGGTCTTGGCAATTTTTTTGGATATGACATCTAAAGTAAAAGCAACAAAATAAAAAATAAATAAGTGGGACTACACCAAACTAAAAAGCTAATACACAGGAAAAGAAATGATCAACAAAATGAAAAGGCAACTTACAGAATAGGAGAAAATATTTGCAAAACATAAATGCAATAAGGGGTTAAAACCCAAAATATATAAGAAACCCATACAACTCAAGAGCAAACAAACGAACAAATAAATAATCCAAATTTTAAAATGGGCAAAGGACCAAAATAGATATTTTTCCAAAGAAGACATATAACTGGTCAACTGGTACATGAAAAAGTGCTCGAAGTCACTAATCATTAGGGGAGTGAAAATGAAAAGCTCAATGAAATATTACCTCACACTTGTTAGAATGGCTATTATCAAAAAGACAAGAGAACAAACGCTGGTTAGTATGTGGAGAACAGGGAATCCTTGTGCACTTTTGATTGGAATGTAAATTTGTACAGTCACTGTGGAAAACAGTATGGAGTTTCCTTAAAAAATTAAAAATAGAAATACCATATGATCCAGAAATTCCACTTCTGGGTAGATACCTGAAGGAAACAAAATCACTACCCCAAAGAGATATTTGCACTGCTATGTTCATTGTGACATTATATACAATAGCCAAGACATGGAAACAACCTAAGTGTCCATTGATGGATGAATGGATAAAAAAGATGTGGTATATTAGTCAGCCACAAAAAAAGAAGGAAATGCTACCGTTTGTGACAACATGGATGGATCTTGAGGGCATTATGGTAAGTGAAATCAATCAGACAAAGATGAATACTGTATAATCTCACTTATATGGAATATACATATATGTTAAAAAAAAAAAACCCTCATAGAAAGAGAGATAAGATTTGTGGTTGCCAGAGGTTGGGGATAGTAGAGGGAGGTAAATGAATAAAGGTGATCAAAGGTATAAACTTCCAGTTATAAGATAAATAAGTTGTGAATTTGTATTTACAACATAATGACTCTAGTTAACAATACTATATTGCATATTTGAAAGTTGCTAAGACAGCAAGTCTGAAAAGTTCTTATCACAAAAAAAAAGAAGTGTAACTATGTGAGATTATGGATGTTAACTATACTTATCATGGTAATCATTTCACAATATACATGTATATCAAATCATCATGTTGTACATTTGCAACTAATAAAATATTATATGCCAATTATATCTCAATAAAACTAGAGAAAAATACATTTAAATTAATATACATATTCTCTATCTTGAGATTTTCAAAGTATATAGTTAAAATTATTATGATTACAAATGAAATATTTTACCAAGTTTTTATGTAAAGAGGTACCACAGAAATACCCTATAGGTTGCATCTTCCATGCTGATCTTCTGTATCACCAGGAAATTCTCATAAAGATTTCTGGAAGTTCATTATGTATGTTTTTTTAAATATTGAAGGGAAAATCTAATTCTAGAATAATTCACACATAATTATATGTATTATTAAAATATCAAAAATATATGTAAACTTATCTTTAATAGATAAGACTTGTATAACAAAATACTATAAAGTGGGTGGCTTATACACAATAGAAATTTCTTTCTCACAGTTCTGGGAGCTGCAAGTCCATGATCGGGGTGATAGCATGTTTGGGTTCTGATGAGAGCCCTCTTCCAGGTTGCAGACTGCCTACTTCTCATTGTATCCTCACATGGTGGAGAGCAAAGAGAATTCTCTGGTGTCTTTTTTAAAGGGCATTAATCCTATTCATGAGGACTTCACTCTTATGCCCTAATCACCTCCCAAAGGCTCCACCTCCAAATATCATCACATTGAGTGTTAGGTTTTAACATCTGAATTTTGGAGGAACACAAATTTTAAGTCTATAGCAAAACCACAATTAAAATGTCACTAAATTAGCTGGCACCCTCATGTCCCAGTGCTATAAGAAATTAAATAATTAGGAAAGAGTATAACCACCAAGAAAAAGTGGTGTTATCACCAAAAGAAAAGCAAGTGTTGCAGATGACTGTTAAGATATTTTCAGAAAACCTTTTCAAATTGTAAATTTTTTTAATTAATAATTTTATTTATATATGTGTATTTATATTCATATTTATAAACATATTTCAAACACCATGATTGTCACTGTTAATTCGATTTATATAAAATAACATGATTGTCATTTTGTTTCATTTCTCAAAACATTAGATGTCATATAATAACTTTACCAAAAGTAACAAATAATAAAAATGCATGTCAACCTTTCACTGGTAAGGAGTAATTTCTTTCATATTCTTCAGGTATGTGAAAGAAAATCCCAAGAATAGTATCCCCACCTTCTTTTGGCATTAAGGAAAATTTTTGTGTAATGTTTTAAAAATTTTTACAATAATATACTCTATCTTAATAAAACTTAAAAAATAATGTCTTAATGTTTTCTAATATAATGTAATAGCCACTTAAAACTCATTTTTACCAAATATGTAAAACATCAATAGCCAAACTGACACAATAACATTTGTTTTTGGAAATCAAGGTGATGGAAAGTGTAAATTTAGTGGAATAATATATGTAACCCAAATTTCAGTCTAGGTATATATTAAAGAGTGATTTTTATAACAAGATTATTGAATAAAAACCATCAGAGTGACTTCTTATCAAACAATTGACCCTCTGATACATGGCTCTGTTTAGAAACCCCTGCTAAAATGTTAATCATTATAGACACAATGCAAACTATTTCATCATAATTTAATTCACTATTCTGAATATGGTATGAGATGCTGAGAGTAACATGGAGCAGAGACTATATTAAAACCCTAAATTTTTAATTAGCTTTATATAAAATAACTCATTAAATACATTAACTGCAGGGTTAATGTTGAGGTCCCCATATAAAACATTGGAAGTATAGCTTTATATGTTTTAATTAAAAAACCTTTCAGCTGCAATTATATCTTTAATAGAAAGTAAGTTTAATTTTATACAGCAGCACAAGGAACTAAAGTTAGAGTTCTGATTTTACAAACACACAAACCCACACACAGTCAAGTCATATACACCTTATTGGTAACTTGGGTTTTCATATCCCTATGCCATTATTACTAAGGCAAACTTATTGGAGAAATTAAACAATGACATGAACACAAAACTCATTTGCACAAGAAAAAAACTGAGATGAGATAAATATCAAACTTTACATTATAGGGTAACAATTTTTGTGTAAGGATTAAATTTAATTCATTTCCATATTGTGACTCATATATGCAAAGACTTAATCCTCAAATGCCATTTTTGTATCTTAAGTTTTATTTGTTGGCATTCTTGGCAAAAAGTGATTGGGGACCCTGCTTTGCAGTGGTGAGAAATCCAACTCAGACTAGCTGAAGACAAAGGCAAAGGAGCGTCTGTCATGAACCAATGACCAGAATGTATTTTAGCGTCAGAAATACAGAATCAGATTGTTGGATGCCCCTGGGCTCTCCCTTTCTCATCTCTGATTCTGCTTTAGCTCTACACCAGCTTTCTCTAACTAGAAAGAAAACATAGCTTTTCCCAATTTTTGAACTTTAGATTTGGTACTTTGAATAACGTGTAAGAAGAATAACATGCTCCAAGTTTAGAAATCTCATGGAAACTATTCATTGCCCAGGCTAAAACTGATGCTCACCCACCCTTTGGTCAATCAACTAATTATGTCTCAAAAGAAAATTTGGAAATTTGGAATTAATCTATTTTAGTTTCCCACTTAAGGGATTTTTCTCTGGACTCAGTTTGAATAATTCCCATGACAAAGAATGTATTATTTTTGTAATTACTTCTAGCAAAATGAAGCAAGCTGACTTGAGCTTGCCCAATTTTGAGTTTACCTCATGTTCCATATGTGGCTTTTTACAAAAGCTTAACCTATGTAATCTCAAGTTCCTCAATATAGTACCAGTTTAACATACCTTCCTCTTAGCAGTGCTATAATAATTAAGTAGAATAATATGGCAGAACACCAGTCCTTATATGGCCAAAGATTCTAAAAATGTTAGTTCCTTTCCTGTCAAAAATCTTTTCATGTTCTGCTACAAATTACCTTGATCTTTGGTTCACTCTCGATTTCTGTCATGGAGATCTATGCAAACTACATCAAACTTCTCTTCTTCATAAAAATACTTCAAATATTTGAAGATACTTAATATGTTCTCTTTAAATGTACTTGGTATTTTTGAACAGAATATAGAATTTTATCTGCATGTAAAATTTTATCTTGCTATATTTGACCTCTTATTCCAGTCTGCCAGGATTTTAACTACGGATTCTAGTATGCAGAATACTGGCTGTCAATCTCAGCTTTGTGTATTTGATAACCATAACTTCTATATCTTTATTGTATTCATTAGTGATAAGTATTAAAAAGTGTAGAATAGGACAGACTCTGATCTTCTCACTATAAACTTTATCAAGGTTGACATCAATCAACATACTTTAAATAAATATATTTAATAATCTACAAATCCACCATTCGCTTTATAGTCTAGCCCACATCTTTTCACCTCGTCCAAAAGTTGTAATGAAAGACATTATCAGTGCTTTTCTGCACGTGAGATTTATAGGAGAGTTTATGTAATGTCGGTAAATCTAATTGCATAAATGCAGGCAAGTCCCTTACTATCTAAGGAATTCAGTCTTAATAAGATTAATGATGTATTATTTGCCTAATATTCAGAATTATAGTGAATATCACACATAATAATATACATGAAAGTGCTTTTCTATCAAATGCCAAAAGAAAGACAAAGCAGTATTATTATCATGCAAATTCCATTTTTCTTATACGAAAAGACTACCAAAAAAGTAAATAAAGCTAGTTTGCACCAACTAGTACTCACTGAATCCATGTTGTATCCTACTAATCACCCCTCTCTGGCCTATCTTCTCCCACAATCTGTTTGATTCCTTCTGAATTATGTAGAGAATTGATGATACTAATACTGGATTATACAATGTTATAAATAATATTTAGCTTCACAAGTTAGTCCTCAGAGGTCTAGTTATACATAATGTCAATATTTTTAACTTTGATATATATTAAGATCCCCTGAGGAGATTTAAAAATTCTAATGATCAAGCAATTGGATGTAAACCAATTGAATCATAGTCTCCATGGAAATCATTTTTAAAGCTCTCAAGATTGGTTCCAACAGTCTGACCTGAGAACTACTGTCACCATCATTTTCTAGATTCTAATGTTAGAATGGTGGGAAGAACATTCTTCCACAGCCAAAGGTAAATTGATTTAATACGAATAGTCTGTCTTTAACTTCCAACCACTCTTTTTCCAAACTCTTTTTTCCCTTCCTTTGATGTTATACTCTCCAGGGACCCAATCTTTATGGCCTTTCACAGCAAGGCTTTTGCTATTTCTACAGATAATGTTTTTTTTAGCCAAACCTACTTTATTCTTCCTCCTCCGTGTTCAAAATTCTCCTCCCCAGGGCTTCCCTGGTGGTGCAGTGGTTGAGAATCTGCCTGCTAATGCAGGGGACATGGGTTTGAGCCCTGGTCTGGGAGGATCCCACATGCCGCGGAGCAACTAGGCCCGTGAGCCACAAGTACTGAGCCTGCACGTCTGGAGCCTGTGCTCCGCAACAAGAGAGGCCACAATAGTGAGAGGCCCGCGCACCGCAATGAAGAGTGGCCCCCGCTTGCCACAACTGGAGAAAGCCCTTGCACAGAAACGAAGACTCAACACAGCAAAAATTAATTAATTAATTAATTAACTCCTACCTCCAACATCTTCTTAAAAAAAAAAAAAATTCTCCCCTCCCCTCTCAACTCCCAGTATACACGTTTCTGAAAGTAGCTTGTCAGCGCGTTGGTTGTTGCCCATCCCATGTCTCATATAAGTTAAGGTGCTTGGGTTATGAGAATGTAAATCTACCATGTCATTAAGCACATCGTTTAGTTCACCTGTCATTCTTTTCTTAACAAATTTCTCTATGAAGAAAGATGGACATTGATTTACATCCTTGTACAAGTTTCTTATTTCATTGCAGAAGAGTAATCATTTCCAGACTACTACAGGTCCACAGACCATGGTGTTATAGCACTATTAATGATTAGCTACTTAAAGCATGGCTGTAGACTAGCAGCATCAGCATCACTTGGGAGTGTGTTAAAATTGTAGAATCTTAGGCCACACCTGAGTCAGAATCTGAATTTTAATAAGATCCCCAGGAGATTATATGCACAATAAATTTTGAGAAGCAGTGATCTATAGTATACATTAAAAAAAAAAAAAACAAGCTGATGGGAAAATCTACACATGCATTGCTGGTTGACATGCTAACAGAGGAATTATATTTCTCAAATGAAGTAAAGTGGTGGAATAATATGAGAAAGTATGAACAGAATGCCATTTTTATATTTGAAGAATCCCAACTCTTCTACTATGTAACACTAGGCCAGAAATTTAATTGGTATGAGCCTCATTTTCCTATCATAAAATGAAGTTAATAATATATATTTTAGGCTTTTCATGAAACTTAGTTCTAATATATATAAAGCACCTAGTACAGGTCCAAGACATCACAGATGCTAAATCTAGAGTTTCTTATAATATTGGAAAGTAAGCCAGTTTGGAAGATGGGCCCTGGGGAAAGGTGGTTATTTGATTAAGCGTCCAGAGGTTATAACATCACTTAACAACAGTGAGTTGAGGGTCAGGAGATGTGGATTCTAGCAAATGAATTTAATGTTATTTGTCCTTTAAAAGTTTTGACTCTTAGAGCTGAACAATAGTTTACTTCTTTAATTGTATCAGCAGTTTCTTTTAGTATCTTAAGTTGCATTTTGATCTTGAAGAATTGAAATTATTTAAAATGGCTAGAAACCTGTAATGATTGTCTTAACCTATGTCTTAATTTTGGTCTACTCTTTGCATCTGAATATTATCTTACATGATAGGAATGACTTAGCAAAATATTGGATGTGTTGTTTTAATTTCTCTGTCATCCCTTAATAGTCCACAATTTATCTAAGGTACTGGTCATTCCTCCATCTTTTTAAAAAAAATTTGACCTTAAAGATCCATGTTCAGTGTCTTTACAGACTTCTTTTTTTTTTTTTGATGTACAGTACATTGCTAGCTTGACCTTTTCTAAAACTTTCATACCAGGTTAGTGCCTCGTCTTATATTCATAGAACCTGAGGTGTCTTTTTCTAAATTCTACATTCATTTTCTCTGAGAAGAGACTTCTACCTACTGTATTACCTTGCTGTTGTGGGAGGGACACAGTAATTTTTCCTCTACGTTTTTGAGTTCTTGGCTGCAAGCCCTGCAGTAAAAGATAGATTAACAAGAGACAAACAAACAGAAGTTTATTAACATGTATGCTTCATGTGTACATGGGAGATACTCTGGTAAAAATGAAAAACTCTCTGAGAGAGCCTAAGCCACTAGCTTAAATACCATCTTCAGCTACAGACAAAAGAAAGATAGATATAGGGATGTCAGTTATGGGGAGGTTACCAGGAGAAGTAAGGTTTATCTGATAAGGTGAGGGTAAGGTTTGTTATGCAGATTTAAGTGGGGGCTTCTTCACTGATAAGATGTTCTTGTGATTTAGAGTTGCCCTCTTCCTATACAGAGAGAGACATCTTTACAAATGGGGGTCTCCGTTACAGTTGGAAATCTCCCTTACAGAGCTTAACTTCCACTCTCTTTTCAGAGCTTCTCCTACATCTGTTGTTCCTCAAAATAATCAGCTCAAAATCATCCTTATGCCAAAGATACATATTTGGGTGGTAACATTCTGCTACCCCTCATGGGTATTTTTTCTATTTTACCCACAGACATTGCCTGCAGATTCTCCTCTACCCACTAAGGATTCGCAATTCCCATGAATTGAAAGCAATAACAGGGCTATGTTTTTTTTAGCCTCTAAGAATAATGGGGGTTGTGGGAGGAGACTTTAAATGACAAATCAAGATTAAAATCTGAAGTATGTTGGAGATACCTATTTTACGACATGTTTTAACATCTCCTCCCCCAAATCCAATTGAAAATATAACTAAAGAAGATAACATCATACTCTACATTTGAAACCTTTTAAGAAGGTGAGGAGACTTGGTCATCCTGACCTCATTCACCTTATTGAGAACCACTGGTGAAAATACTGTATTTTTCTTATTTTCTCCTTTCACTCATAACTTTAATATACTTTATACATGCATCATGCCTAGTAATTAATTAGCATGAAGCAAGGGTTTCCCCACACTTTTTACTCTCTTACAGCAAGGAGGTTATCTTGTACATATAAGCAATGGATCTGGTAACTTATTTTCAGGCAAATTATTTTATGACAAATAGGACGCACAATATAGCATACAGCTGCCAGCCACTGGAATTCTTTTCAAATTATCTATAGCTTCTAAGTCTCAAACTAATCTCAATATGTTGTGAATTCCTTTTAAAATCTCATCTCAAATCTTTGACTAAGATTTCTTAGTCAAAGAATCCTTTAAAAAAATATCTAGAAATGCTACTTAAATTTGCTTCCCTAACTTATGTGTGTGTGTGTGTGTGTGTGTGTGTGTGTGTGTGTGTGTGTGTGTATTTATCTGAATAGAAAGGAATCTTTCACCCATTTTGCTTAGGCTTTCATTTTTCAAATTTTAAGTAGAAGCTAAATGTAATTTGAAACTGGGATGCACTAGTTTTACTCTGAAGAAGTATAATTATTCAGATTTTCTGCATTAAAAGTATACATCTCTTAAAGCAAAGCTTTACTTAATTTAAAAGAGAGAGAGCTAGAGAAGAGAAGATTATACAGCAGTCTTTTCTTATGTTCATTGTACAAAATGAGTTTTGCTTCTAGAACTTTGACTCTCAAATTTTCTTCTTAATATTTACAACTAGCTGGATATTAGCAACCCATCAGCCTTCCAAACAAAACACCTGGGCCTAAACATTGTGCAAATGTTTTGTATACACATTTCATTGACAGTTTTACCTCCTTTGGTTTATAAATACCAGAGGTTTTTGGCTCCTAAGTGGGAAACAAATGACACAATTCTTTGATAAAAATGGGAGGTGAAGAATGTGATTGATATAAGATAAAAAGTAGTGTTCATCAAAAACAGATACAGATCAATGGAACAGGTTAGAAAGCCCAGAGATAAACCCACACAAGTATTGTCAACTAATCTATGACAAAGCAGGCCAGAATATACAATAGAGCAAAGACAGTCTCTTCGATAAGTGGTGCTGGGAAAACTGGACAGCTACATGTAAAAGAATGAAATTAGAACACTCCCTAACACCATACACAAGATCAACTCAAAATGGATTAAAGACCTAAATATAAGGCCAGACACTCTCAAACTCTTAGAGGAAAACATAGGCAGAACACTCCATGACATAAATAACAACAAGATCCTTTTTGACCCACCTCCTAGAGAGATGGAAATAAAAACAAAAGTAAACAAATGCCACCTAATAAAACTTAAAAGCTTTTGCACAGCAAAGAAAAACATAAACAAGACAAAATGACAACCCTCAGAATGGGAGAAAATATTTGCAAATGAAGCAACTGACAAAGGATTAACCTCCAAAATTTACAAGCAGCTCATGTAGCTCAATATCCAAAAAACAAACAGCCCAATCCAAATATGGGCAGAAGGGGCTTCCCTGGTGGCGCAGTGGTTGAGAGTCTGCCTGCTGATGCAGGGGACATGGGTTCGTGCCTCGTTCCGGGAAGATCCCACATGCTGCGGAGCGGCTGGGCTCGTGAGCCATGGCCGCTGAGCCTGCGCGTCTGGAGCCTGTGCTCTACAACAGGAGAGGCCGCAACAGTGACAGGCCCACGTACCGCAAAAAAAAAAAAAAAAAAAAAGGGCAGAAGACATCAATAGACATTTCTCCAAAGAAGACATACAGATGGCCAAGAAGCACATGAAAAGCTGGTGAACATCACTAATTATTAGAGAAATGCAAATCAAAACTAAAATGAGGTATCACCTCACACTGGTTAGAATGGGCATCATCAGAAAATCTACAAAAAACAAACGCTGGAGAGGGTGTGGAGAAAAGGGAACCCTCTTGCTGTGTTGGTGGGAATGTAAATTGATACAGCCACTATGGAGAACATTATGGAGGTTCCTTAAAAAACTACAAATAGAACTACCATACAACCCAGCAACCTCACTACTGGGCATATACCCTGAGAAAACCATAATTTAAAAAGAGTCATGTACCACAATGTTCAGTGCAGCCCTGTTTACAATAGCCAGGTCATGCAAGCAACCTAAATGCCCATTGACAGACGAATGGATAAAGAAGATGTGGTACATATATACAATGGAATATTACTCAGCCATAAAAAGGAAATAAATTGGATCATTTGTGGAGACATGGATGCACCTAGAGACTGTCATACAGAGTGAAGTAAGTCAGAAAGAGTAAAACAACTATCGTATATTAACACATATATGTGGAATCTTGAAAAGTGGTACAGATGAACCAGTTTGTAAGGCAGAAATAGAGATACAGTTGTAGAGAACAAACTTATGGACACCAAGAGGGGATAGCGGGGGAAATGCAGTGGGGAGTGGGATGAATTGGGAAATTTGGATTGACATATATACATGAATATGTATAAAATAGATAACTAATAAGAACCTGCTGTATAATAAATAAATTAATTTAATTTTATAAAAGAAAAAAAATGGAGCAGAAAAAACCCACTGAATTCACCTCCAGCAGCATCATTACTCATGCCTGAAACAAGCTTATCTAAGACATATTTATCCCCCCATAACGCACATCACAGTGTTCTTCTGCCATGGAACATGAAACAGCACTTAAAAACTATTATTGTGGGGCTTTCCTGGTTGCACAGTAGTTAAGAATCTGCCTGCCAACGCAGGGGACACGGGTTCAAGCCCTGGTCCCAGAAAATCCCACATGCTACAGAGAAACTAAGCCCACGCTCCACAACTACTGAGCTCTAGAGCCTGCTCTAGAGCCTGCAGGCCACAACTACTGAGCCCGTATGCCACAACTACTGAAGCCCACATACGTAGAGAAAGCCCTCATGCAGCAACAAAGACCCTACACAGTCAAAAATAAAATAAATTAAATAAATTAAAAAAAAAACCATTACTGTGGACCATTTTAAACAGTGGAATCACCAACAAAAAGCACAACACAATTTTTTTAAATGTTACTAAATAGACCACAACTACAACACTTGTTTACTTTGTAAGATCAGAAAGAAGGCAAAGCATCACTTTGTTCAACCCCAGCTGAGATGTTCACGTTGGGCAACTCAAATTTTTCACTATTCTCGCATGTCCATCAATCATCGTGAAAGTGCCTCGAGTACTGATTTTGGGATTACAAATAAATTTTAAAGGTAGGTGAATTTTCAAATACAGAATCTGTTAATAATGAGGATCAACTATATAATGATTTTGTAATGAACCATGCTTCTCTTTGTTTTCATATTCTGTGATAATTTCTTTAATCACCCTTCTAATTTTTTCCTCTTATTTGTGTCAACTCTCTCCCCCTAGCCACCACCATGCTTATTGTCTATGCTTCATATCACCATTTTTAATATCTAGGTCCAATGATGCATTTCCTATTGCCCACCATAAAATTCTACATAGATAATCTATTAACATTTTGATTTTGCCTTACTATTTTCTTTTTAAGGACTGCAATTTCTTCTTAATTCACTATTTTAGTTAATGACACTCTGATGGTTAATTTTATATGTTAACTCGACTGAGCCATTGTGTTCAGATATTTGGTCTGAGCCTGTCTGGGGGCGTTTCTGGATGAGACTAACATTTGAATCAATATACTGAGTAAAGCAAATTGCCCTCCGTGATGTGGGTGGGCCTCATCCAATTAATTTATAAAGCCTGAATAGCATAAAAAGACTAAGAGGGAACTTGGCCTGCTTGGCTTTTGAGCTGGGATATCAGTCTTCTCCAGCCCTTGGACTGGAATTTATACCATCAGCACATCTAAGGTCTTCAGATTTGGTCTCCTGGGTCTCCAGCTTGTTAACTGTAAATCTTGGAACTGCTCAGCCTCCATAATCATGTAAGCCAATTCCTTAAAATAAATGTGTCTATCTACCTGTCTGTCTATCCATCTATCTGTCTATCTACCTATCTATCTCTATATTTATGTCTCCTATTGGTTTTGTTTCTATGGAGAAATCTGACTAATACAGGCATGATTCTCTTTAGAGTCACCCAATTTGGGATTAAGCTTTGATTAGTCTCTTGCTCTTCTCTCTCACAACTAAATTTGTCAACCCCTCTCATTTGTCTCTTTCATTAAATATTCTAGTGTTCTAACTAGACTCTCTGCTTTAGATATCCTAAACATGATAGTGGAGTGTAAATACAAATTTATTTAAAATAGAAGCCTACAGAACAATGATTTATAAGAGTATGTACCCTAACAGTACCATATGTAAGAAAGTTGTACATTATGTGGTACTTACAATAATTTTATAAAAGTTCAAATAGGAGACCAAAGAGAGTAAGAAAAACAAGTCTCTATTGTAAATGTGAAGGTTAAGTTAGATATTGAAGGATGCATAATATTTAGATACCAGGGAAGGATGAGAAGAGGGCACCACTGGTAATAAGAATATGAGCACAGTCCCAGAGTAGAAATGTCAGGAGTATATTCAGACACTGAGAACTCTGCCAGAGCGAAGCAAAGAGTTGGTTTTGAATAATGATTAATTTTACTTTGTGAAGAGTAGAAATGGCCAGTTAATAAAGGTACATGGAATTCAAACAGGACTATTGATACTATGAAATCAGAAGTAACTGTGTTAGAACTGGTTACCTAAGAAAAGTGCTGTTTAGTAGTGGTCTGGCAAGAGTATTCAAGATTGCTTGCAGTAAAGAAAAACTTGAAGAAGAGCTTGAAGTGAGCTAGTTAGAAGCCCACAGTACTGAGTGCCAAGTGACGAAATCTGGATTAGTAGCATAAAGCTGGTAAAGGAGGAGGGAAACATATAAATGTGCTATAATTTTATCTTAATTGCTTCCAGATGGCATCCATTACAACAAAGTTTTTAAAAAATCAGAAACTACCCAAGAGCAATAGTTCTCAACAGGGACTGTACATGCCTTCAAAGTCAGAGTCTGAAAATATCTGCAGAGATTTGGGGATGGCACAATGACTGTAGAGTGTCACTGGTATCAAGCACACTGAAGTAAGCATCCTAACTTCCCTTCATTGCAAGGGGAGTCACATATAACAGACAAATGCTACACCCCAAATGTGAATAGTGTGCTAGCTGAAATGCACTGAGAGCAAGTGGTCTTAATTAGAAATGTGTGGGCTTTTAGCAATCAAGGAACCCCTGGAAATTAGAAAATACTGCTATCCTTTCATCTTTCTCTCAGGAACCAGCAGAATTCTTATGAAAAATTTAGCAGCTACTACTTCAAAGCACAAAGGTCTTTGCGTGATAGTATGAATAACTCAGTGGTACTAAGGAATGCTATTATAGTAGTAAATGATAACAAAGATTATTACCTACAGGGAAATAGTGGATATCTGTGGTAGTTTTGTTGGCCATATAGTATTTACAAGTCAGGTAATGTCATATTCTATATCCAAACTCTAGCCTGCTCCTAATCACCAGGTAGGCTTGTTAATGCACAGATTGCTGGAGTTTCTGATTCCATAGTAGGCCCAGGATGGGTTGAGAATTTGCATTACTAACAAGTTCCTAGGTAGTGCTGAGTATCATTTATAATGGGGGAAGTGCAGGGAGGGAGCAAAAACAGCCTCTAGAAATGTTTTCCTTGCCTTTTGTTACATGATTAGATGGACGAGGTGTGACAGTGAGAAGATTTTGGTAAAATATTACAGTATCTATTCTGTTTGAAGATTTCTTTCTCCTGGACATAAAATATGACATTACTTGATTTATGAATATTACATGATCAATAAAACCAACCCAAATTCTCATGGCGAAATATTCTCCATTTCCCTTTAGGTAATCTCCTCTGTAGTCAGCTGTTAATATAATAGTCAGAAATTCCTAGTATATGCTGAAGGAAAGCAATCTTGAAATCTTAGTGGCTCATGTTTATTTCTCACTACTGTGGACACAAGCAAAGAGCACCCAAGTGAGAGCTTCCTACAGCAAATGAATCAGCCACTATCATTTGTGTTTGCTCACAGACAGAGGAGTGAGAATGTCTTCCTGTGGAAAAAAAAGGAAAGGCTTCAGGTATGCCCTGATTGGAGACTGTTGGCAGGGGCAAGCTGAAGGCAGGCTGGATAGAAGTGGTTGGCTACATATTTAGCTTCTTCTAGTCAGTCCTAACTTGGAAGTGGAAACAAAAATGGGAATCTGTCAATTATTAATCAAGTCCCAGATATTTTGGGCTGATTGCTACAGGTGGTCTGGCTTGCTGGGCTGATTGCTGCAGGTTGTGAGTCAGTCTAGCTGTGGTTCATTTGTGTATTCAGTCTGTCACTCCCACTACTTGTCAGCAGCTACAGGTCCAAGTCTGTTGCTGGGGATTTGCTCCAAGCTGTGGGTAGTTCAGGTCTCCTCATTCTTGTTCTCACCCCCAGTGGAATGGCTTATCCTTGTCATGACAGAGGGCACAGGGGCAGGAGCACCGCTGAAAACTCACAAGGTCTCTAAATTCTTCTGATCAGGATACATAGGTCATGGGTCATTCCTGCTCATCAATGTATTGATCAGAGCAAGTCACGTGACCAAGACCAAAGAAAATGGAAGGGACAAAATAATTTTGAATACTATCATCATCTGTCAGAGCCACAGAAGGCTCATCTTTACAAAAGGAAGGGGGAAATAGAGGCAGCTAATGGATTATTAGTACATGGATATAGAGATAACAGTGTTGGTAAAAACTGATTTTGAGGCATCTATTATTTTAACTGCAATCCTAGACCATAGGTCATTCATGGGAGTTAGTATTTGATTATTATTACTGGTTACATACATATTTTTACATTATGCATAACTTTAGAAATTTGATGGCTAATAGAAAATGTGAAACTATTCAATTGTGCTACAAATTTTATGAATTCAATTCATTTTGCTTTTTACCATATCACAACAATTTGTATTGCTCTGGTACTGCTTTCTCTGTTAAAAATGATGATGATGTGCTAAAATATAGTATTAAACATATATTTGTAATATTTGTATGTATCACTAGCAGAATAATTCTTATTCAGATAAATAAGGCTTATATTTATCTAATGATTGTAAGCTTGGCTTACGGCCTTTCTGCAAGTACAGATTTGAGTTATATATATTTTTCTTATTATTTATGGTATAAATTTAGTACCTGAGGAAATCTTTCCAGTGCAATTTTTGACATCTTAAAATTTGTATCTTCTCTATTCTCTAAGGTTCTTAAAGACAGCTTGATATCATCCAATTTTTTATATCTCACAATGTAGCACAAGCCTCACACACATTAGGAGCTCAATAAATGTTTGTTGAATAAGTAAATAAATAAATGAATATTATCTAAACTCTTAGGATAATGGAGGAAGAAAATGGGCCTGAAAATAATTAAGAGATATGCCCTTGTTGCCTACCTCACAATGAGAGCGGCAAGGCTTGACCTTTTCAGGATTTTCTCCTACCACAGTGAACTAGCTCTAGAATGAATGCTACTATAAAAAAAAAAAATGAGTAAAGAGATGAATATATGTAAACACAAGAGAGTCTACAAGAATACATAAGTAGTAAAAGATCTAGTGTCACCCGTAGTTTATCTTACTTGTAATAGTCTTGAAAATGTCCTCTTCTGTATTGAAAATTTTCCTCTTTTATTTGGAAACTGTGAGGCATATTCAACCAGTTGGACAGTGAGCTGGTGATTCAGTGTTTCTTAGTTTCAAACCCACACTGCTATACTTTACTTTGTGATACTAGGGCTGAGACTCTGCAAACGTACATTTCTTCTTCACTAAGTGGGGGTCCTTGTTAGGTTATGCAAATTGGAAAACTAAAGGAAACCGGACAGCTGGTGGGGGATGCAGTGACTTGCTTCTCCATGTTTTGCTTCCTATTCCTATCAGCATCACTCCAGCAAAGGTTCTTCACGTTAATAGCAGCTGTTGGTGTGAGTAATAGCAGTTCACTTTAGTTTTCCATTTGCTTCTTGATTAGTCAGCATTCTCCAGAAAAAAAGGACCAACAGGATATATGTAGATATATATACGAGGAGATTTATTATTGGAATTGGTTCACAGAGTTATGGAGCCCAAGAAGCCTCATAATCTACTGCCTGCCAGCTGGAGAACCAGAAAAGCAAGTGATAAAATTTAGTCAAAGTCCGAAGGCCTGAGAACCTGGAGGCCAATTGTGTAAGCCCAAGTTTAAGGCTAGAGGCTTAAGAACTGGGAGACTGTGAGTATAAGTCTGAGTCCAAAGGCTCGAGAACCAAAAGCTCTGATGTCCAAAGGTAGAAGATGGAAAGGGATTTTTGCCTTTTGTTCTATAAAGGCCCTCAATGATTGGATGATGCTCACCCACATTGTAAGGGTATACATATCTTTACTCTCTGTTTACAGATTCAAACACTAATCTCTTCCAAAAACACCCTCACAGACCCACACAGAATTAATGTTTTACCAGCTATCTCAGCATCCCTTAGCCCAGTCAAGTTGACACATAAAATAACCATCACACTCCCCAAACTCCTAAAGCCAGCCTCATCAAACAACCTCAGGGATGCCACCACCAGCTAGTTTTCTTGACCGTCTGAGCTGTAGCTGCACAGGGCTGTACCTCCGCATTTCTGCATTTGAATTATCCCAACCTCTTCCTATTGGTCTGCAAGATTTCACAATGGTAGCTACTTTCTGTGATTAGTACTGCTGTGTTATAAAACACTGGATAGGGCTTCCCTGGTGGCGCAGTGGTTGAGAGTCTGCCTGCCGATGCAGGGGACACGGGTTCATGCCCCGGTCCGGGAAGATCCCACATGCCGCAGAGCGGCTGGGCCTGTGAGCCATGCTCTCTGAGCCTGCGCGTCCGGAGCCTGCGCGTCCGGAGCCTGCGCTCCGCAACGGGAAAGGCCACAACAGTGAGAGGCCCGCGTACAGAAAAAAAACAAAAAAACAAAAAAAAAACACTGGATAGCTATTTATACAATTCTTTAATAAATGTTTCCTGTTAAAATAATGGATGGTTAGGTTTCCTTACTGGACTCTGGCTGATAACAAAAAAGAGATTTAAATTAAGAAATGTCATCACTGAAAATGAAAAACAGATGAAGCCTTCGATTTTATTAATTTGATTATTTTCTTAGTTAAGGCAAACTTCAAGTATAAAAATAGGAGTTTATCAGAGTTTGCGATGAGAGTGAAAAATAAGTAATGTTAGAATGAGAAGAAATGCAAAGAAAAGTAAGTCCTGGAGTTCTGTTCTCGGCGTGTTTAAGGTAGTGTAAAGGCACTGCTTATCCACAAAAAGGAACAAAAATAAATTATATACTTTTCTAATTTTTTGTATGGGGCAAAGCCTACAGAAGCATAATGTATATGATGAAACAATAAATTATATTAAACACAGAATATTAGTCAAATATAGATGAGAACTGTCTTTAAAGTAATATGGAGATTTAAAAATAAGTAAAGGAGCCAAGAAAAATAACAACTCATAAGAACTCCTGCCTCCTACCTTCCATACACCCACCCATACTGTTGCCACATTGTTTTAGCCATCTTGCCAAAATCTTTGGCATTTTTTATATATTTTGCACTTTGCTTCATACTCTTTTATTCCCACATTTGTTTACCAGTCCAGCTCCTGCCCCTCTGGTAAGGCTCAGCTAAGCCCAGGTCAAATGTTACCATCTAGGGAAGTCTCCCCAGCCCTCAGGGCAGTGTTGACAGCTTCCTTTGCTGGGCTCTGACAGGCCTTGTTAACATTTTAAAACTTATATATGCTAAATACAAACGGTCCCCAACTTATGATGGATCAACTTATGATGGTTTGACTTAGGGCTTTTTGACTTTACGATAGTGTGATAGTGATATGTATTCAGTAGAAACTGTACTTCGAATTTGGAATTTTGATCTTTTTCCTGGGCTAGCAATATGCTGTGATACCCTCTCTTGATGCTGGGAAGTGGCAACGGGCCACAGCTCCCAGTCAGCCACACCATCACAACAAATACACATATAATCATTCTGTTTTTTTGTGGGTTTTTTTGTGGTACACAGGCCTCTCACCGTCGTGGCCTCTCCTGTTGCGGAGCACAGGCTCCGGACGCGCAGGCTCAGCGGCCATGGCTCACAGGCCCAGCCGCTCCGCGGCATGTGGGATCTTCCCAGACCGGGTCACAAACCTGTGTCCCCTGCATCGGCAGGCGGACTCTCAACCACTGCGCCACCACAGAAGCCCTGTTTTTTTACTTTCAATAGAGTATTCAATAAACTACAAGAGCTATTCAACACATTATTATAAAATAGGGTTGGTGTTAAATAATTTTTGACCAACTGCAGGTTAATGTAAGTGTTCTGAGCACCTTTAAGGTGGGCTATGCTAAACTATGATGTTCAACAGGTTAGGTGCATTAAATGCATTTTCAACTTAAGATATTTTCGACTTATGATGAGTTTATTGAGACATAATACAACTGTAAGTCAAGGAAGATCTGTATTAACATATTAAAAATATATCATATAAAACAATATGTATTATATGTAATAATATGCTGATAGTAATATGCACTGATGTCATATTGACATAGTCTTAAAATATCATATATAATAGTGATTCTAGTTACATATTTAGCTATCTATTTCCATGATGACTGAGTTCTGCTGGGTAGGAATTGTGCTTTATTAACCTATTCCTGCAACACTGTCTGATATTTCGCTGGCATTCAAAAAATATTTACTTACTGAGCAAATGACTAAAGATTAAGTTGCTCTGTGGTCATTGGCTAAGTATATTGGCAAAGTATGTGTACTAAAAATTCCACACAACAAGTAGTATTTAAGTTTTCCATGCTTGGTTAATAGTTCAGGTTTTCTTTAAGTTATTTTCTATTTACACAGAGATGTTACTCCCATTTCAAAGCTAGTACATAATCTGTATTTTATTTCAAAGCTAGGATTTGGGCCATTTCAAAGCTAGGATTTGGGCCTAGTAATTTGTTCAATAGCAAAAGGTCTAAGAAATAAGTAAGAAAGGCAATGGTTCATGTGGGCATGTCTATTGGAATGTACTTTAGATTAGCTATTAATCGTGCGTGTACTAAATATTTGTTATATTCTTTTGTCTTCTTTTTCAGAACTATTTCTAATTTCATGTGATTTTTTTGCCCAGTTCTTCCAATCCTCAACCACAAGAGTGTGAATTTCATTTAGGTTCACCCTCTGGACAACAGGGATTTTTCTAATACAATCAAAAGTAAATAACAGTGCCAATGAGAATATTTATTTTATGATCCCTATAAATGCTAGAGAAAGTAGATCTTTATGCTCTCTGAGATCAGGAAGTTTTAGGACTAGGTATTCCTGAACATGCATATTGTCATATTTCTTGGCATGTGAAGAGAATCTCCAAGAAAATAAAACACAACAGATAAAAGACCCACTGTAAGAGACGGAGAAAGAGAGAGGGGATGTACGTATCAAGAAGAAAGATTTCTAAAAATATCTTTTGATCACTTTGATCTAGTTATGCCTGAATCTACCTACCCAAATCCAAGACTTTACAGCTAAGTGATTTTGTAAACTTCCGAAACAAGCTGTTTCCAGTTTGTTCTGGCTGTCACTAAAAGAGTCTTGATTATACTTCTTATTTCTTTGTATTAGCATGTTTTTTTTAAGAGGTGATAACATAGTTGGTATGACTTCACATTATAGAATATGGTTATTAACATTAAAGATATTTTAAAATGTATAACTCTGGCTTCACTAAAGATATACTAAACAGTGTTCATTAACATAACCACCAAATTCTCATAGAAGATATAGTCAAAAGAACCTTGATATCTTCTAGTCTACTTTTGAACAAGTGCAATAATTTGATACATTATACCTTGGGGAGATGGATCACCAGTTTAAGTTTTCATGTATCCAGTGAGTGGGAGTGCCCAACTTTATAGTGTAGACAACACCAACGAAGAGGAGAGCATGGAAAATTCTTGCATATGTTGATCTACAATCTGCATTCTTGTAATTTTTAACTTCAGGACAATACTGAGTAAACATCCTTATTTTTTTTTTTTAACATTTGGCAACTCTTCACATATTTGAATACATATATTTCCTTTTATCATGCCTTCTTATTTCTGAGTTAAACTTATTTCATTTATTCAATTATTCCTATTAAGTAAAATCCAGATTATGTACTATATTCCTTCTTTCCCATGGATGCTTTCTGTTTTTATTATGTAATTTTTCCTCTTAAAGTGTACTACCTTGAATTGAAATCAATTTGCAAAATGCTTTTCTGTCTAGCTTAGCATACAATGAAATTATTCCTAGTCACGACTAGAACACAACCTAGACACAACCTAGTAATTTGTGCAGTCTAAGCCTGTGCTCTATTTTAGAGAGTTTTGGGATAATATTGAGCTGTGGTCTGTTAGAACCTACAGATCATTTACACACAAATTGCTGCAAACATTGAGCTTTACTAACTAACATGATGTGGAGAAGTGAGCAATGCATCTGCTATTTGCTTCTCTGCATATTTCATTATTAAGCAGTACAGACCAAATAATCATAAACTCAATATTTAGCAGTATTATTTAAAAAATATTTAGCAGAGTATTTTACAATGACAATTTAATCTAAGGTGACTAAAATAATTACTTATCATAAATATATAGTAATCATACAAAGGACTAGTGGATTCCCTTTTCATTTTTAGCTGAACTGTATAGTTCTGTTTAATTCATTAAATAAATCAATAGGTTAATACCACTGTACACTCCACATTTCATATTATATCACATTCTGAGAGCCAAATTTTCATTAACATCTATTTTATGTTTTCTGATTTTAAAGTTTAAATATGCTTATTTTAAAAAATTTGGAATATAACCAAAGACATGAATTATTTAAAACACTTTTCAACTCTAAAAGAGGACAATTAGTAAGGCATTTACAGATACCCCAAGGAAAAATACACAGTACACACCACTCTAGAAACTGGCCTTCTCTGTAGCTCATTAAATTCATTCCACTTTACTTGAAGGCAGCATTAAAATGTACTTCATCTTCAGTAGTACTCTTTCTAGTTCTAACTGGTTCAAACTGAAAACCTAGCTGCCCAGAGCTTATCTCATAACAAATTCCCTTTCTGTGTTGGATTTGTGTATCTTTGTAAAGGAGCCAAGTTATATATCCACTACTATTTTGCAAAGCCCTATTATTATTCTGATTTTGCCTGTTCCATATTTTCAAGACAACCAATAACTTGGCAAGCACATTCACATTCTTGTATGGCCTCAAGGACATCTCTGAAACTAAATAGTCAAGTAACCACTACAAAACAAAAACTTCCTTTCTTCCTAAAAGGTGGCTCCCTTTATTATATAAGGCTTAACAATCAAACATCTATCGCACTAACCAGGGACAGTCTCTGGGAAATACAGAATTGGAATTGTTTTTTACTTCTTTCTCTCATGCATTAAAACTCAGATACCAAAGAAGTCTTTAGCTTCCATACTTTATCCTGCACATTAATACGTCTTCGATGATGAGTTTGATGACTATCTGTTACAGCACTGATTCTTAAAGTGACGTTAAAATCCTTTGAGAATTTATTTTTCCCCCAAATCATGCCCTTATCACTGTCCTTGCAAATGTCATCCCTTTCAAAGGTTTTCTTCTTCATGGGAAGGTCACCTATGGTAAATTTCTGAATTTGAATGATTTTCATTAGTTTTTGTTTTTGTTTTTTTCCTTAAGGGACTATATGACACATCTTAGGTATTTAGACACTCTAGCCTAGAATAACTAGGTAAGAAACTAGCCACAAGGATAAAGTGTCCTTTGAAAAGGAGCAGAAGGAAACATCTTTTTCCTCTAAGAATAAAATTTTGAGTTTTTAGGTGAAAAACAGTGTTATTAATTTAATAATTATGGATAATTGGGAAAATGTTTTGTAATATAAAGATGGTCAGGAAAAATGTAAAAGCTTGGAAATGGGCAAAAGAGAATACTGAGGTTTCTCTCAAGGGAACGCTGTGTGATGTCTAGTGGCCTCTCTGGGGTTATCTGATGCTGTAGAATGTGCACCTATGAATGTCTTTGACTGAACTATTTTATAATTCTGCAGAGACAGAAGTTAACTTAGTTAACTTAGTTTTTTGTTTTGCTTTTAATTAATTAATTTATTTATTTATTTTCAGCTGTGTTGGGTGTTCGTTACTGCGTGCGGACTTTCTTTAGTTGCGTTAAGAGGGGCTACTCTTTGTTGCAGTGCACGGGCTTCTCATTGTGGCGGCTTCTCTTGTTGCAGAGCACGGGCTCTAGGCACTCGTGTTTCAGTAGTTGTGTCACATGGGCTCTGGAGCGCAGGCTCAGTGGTTGTGGTGCATGGGCTTAGTTGCTCCATGGCATGTGGGATCTTCCAGGACCAGGGCTTGAACCTGTGTCCCATGCACTGGCAGGCAGATTCTTAACCATTGCGCCACCAGGGAAAGCCTTAACTTAGTTTTAACTTTAGTTGAAAACTAAAAGTAATACACATGTTTCCTGTTCATAGCAATGAAATAGTTCTCATTCATCCTGATGCAAAAGAAGTTTGGTAGAGGATGTAAATCTCTGAGATTTAAATCTTTATTTTACTGATTTTAAACTTTTACTAGTTCCCTCATTAATTAGTGTGTTAGAAAAATATTTGATATGTTTATTTCACACTTATACGAGTGTAGTGGTTTAGATTTTGAAAGTCTTATTTAACAAAATTATTACAAAAATTATGTGTGTGGAGAATAAAATAAAAAAATAAGAAAGGTTCTGTTCAGCCCCTAGTTAGAAAAAGTTTGCCAGATCTCATTACTACAGGCAGCCTAAGTCATATTTATAAACACATGTTTAAGAAGTTGTGGTCTTAATAAACCAAGTTGTATTATATTTTAACATAAACGATTGTCTATGTTGGAAGTGAAATTGCACTTTTGTACATTATTTCACCTTTTAAGTATCCTTCCACCCAGTTTTCTTTTGTCCCAGGTTGTGCCCTCAGTCGTCACAACCTGGGACGGTGGAGGTGTGTCTGCTTGTGGTGAGAGGTGTGTCTGCTTGTGGTGAGAACAACTGATCCATAAAGATAAGCACTGAGTGTCAGAAGACAAGAAGAAGACTGTACAGTCTAGATTGCCAATGATCTAAAGTAAAGTTGGTTTGGCAGATTCCAATGTAAGCCTCAGGTTTTATTCTTCATGTAGTTTTATTTAAGGCTGGGTAAATGAGACATTGAATAACGATAATAACAAAAGGAGCAATCTTTTCTGTAATTTGAAAGGGGAAAATAGAAAAGAGGTGCATTTTAGAATGACTGTTATCAAAAAGACAACAGATAACAGGTGTTGGTGAGGATGTGGAGAAAGGGGAACCCCCCCTACACTGTTGGTGGGAAAGTAAATTCGTGCAGCCACTATGGAGAACAATATGGAGGTGCCTTAAAAATTAAAAATAAAACTACCATATGATTCAGCAATCTAATTTCTAGGTATATAACCAAAGGCAATGAAATCTGTATCTCAAGAAGATGTCTATACTCCCATATTCATTGTAGTATTATTCATTACTAATACTATTATCATTGTAGCATTGTTATTGACAGTAGTCAAGACATGGAAATAACATATGTGTTGTTTAATACTTAGGATAAAGAAGTAGACAGAGACAATGGAAGATATATATGTATTCATATACATATATGAATGGATAAAGAATATTGGATACACACACACAGTAGAGTATTACTCAGCCGTGGAGTAGAAGGAAATCTTGCCCTTTGTGACAGCATGGATAAAACTTAAGGGCATTATGCTAAGTAGAATAAGTCAGACAGAGGAAGATAAACACTGTATATCTCACTTATATGTAGAATGTAAAGAAGTCAACTCAAGAAGCAGAGAGTAGAATAGTGGTTGCAGGGGCTAAGAGGTGGGGGAAAAAGGAAGTTGTTTGTCAAAGAGTACAAACTTCCAGTTGTAAGATGAATACTTTCCAGGGAGCTAAGGTACAGCATGATGATTATTGTTAACAATATTATATTTTATATTTGAAAGTTTCTAACAGAGTAGATTTTAAATATTCTTACCACACATACAAAAAAAAAGAGAGTAAATATATGATGTGATGAATGTGTTAATTAACTTATTGTGGTAATCATTTCACAATATAGATGTGTATCAAATCATCACCATGTTGTACACCTTAAGCTTACACAATGTCATATGTCAGTTGTATCTCAGTAAACCTGGGGGTGGGGTAGAATAGGGAATGCAATCCTGTCATGTGGCCGGCATCAGCTTCTGGGCAAAATAAATATGGGCAGCTGGAGCTTAATGGGATAGCTTTTCAGGCTCATCTGAGAAGAGGAACATCACTGAAAAACACTGGAGCCCCCCCAGACATAGCAGGGTGGGGAGATCTCAAAGGGAAGCCTAAGGTTTTCTTGAGCCATGCAAATACGGACTTTAGTCTTGTGACCTCTTTTGTTACCATAAATTTCTGAGACTCGAAAGACAATCTTTGAGATTATGACAAAGGCCTGGAGATCCCATATATTAAATGTACAGGGCTTCCCTGGTGGCGCAGTGGTTGGGAGTCCGCCTGCCGATGCAGGTGACACGGGTTCGTGCCCTGGTCTGGGAGGATCCCGCGTGCCGCGGAGCGGCTGGGCCCGTGAGCCACGGCCGCTGGGCCTGCGCGTCCGGAGCCTGTGCTCCGCAACGAGAGAGGCCACAACGGTTGAGAGGCCCGGGTACAGGAAAAAAAAAAAAAAAAAAAAAAATGTACAGTGACTTGCAGTGGGAGGAGTTTCATAGACCCTTGATTTAAATCAAATAGCTTTGATTAAAGACTGTCTCCAGTTATTAATAATTTTTCCCTAAAGTTGTTTTTCTTACCCACTATCAAAGTTTTCATTACTAGTAGCAGATTAAGTTAAAATTAATATACAAATTATTTTTTTGAGTTTTTTTCCCTTTCTCTCTCATATTTTGAGCTGCATGAACTTTTATAATTTTAAAAATACTTGTGGATGGAGCCTTGCAGTATCTACCTGAAGGACAAGAGAAACAGAAATCATGGTCAGAGAATAATTTGAGAAATCCAAATTTATAGGCAAATTTATGAAACAGTTATGTAATATTTTGCAACATGAAACTATTTTAGAAAAAAAGGTATGAAATCTAAAATAACAGAAGAGATTGGGGGGAGGAAAGAAATAGGTGAGGGAGATTAAGAGGTATAAACTTCCAGTTGCAAAATAAATGAGTCATAGTTATGAAATGTACAATGTGGGGAATATGGTCAGTAACTATGTACTATCTTTCTATGATGACATATGGTAGCTAGACTTATTGTGGTGATCAGTTTGAAATGTACAGAAATACCAAGTCACTATGTTGTGCAACAGGAAATAACGTAGCGTTGCAGGTCAATTATACTTTAAAAACAAACAAACGGGGTTTGGGAATTGGATGAAAGCAGTCTAAAGGTAAAAACTTCCAGTTATAAGATAAATAAGAACTAAGGATATAACGTACAATGTGATAAATATAATAACACTGCTATATGTTATATATGAAAGTTGTTAAGATAGTAAATCCAAATAGTTCTCACCACACAAAATAATTTTTTATCTTTTTTTTTTTTTTTTTGCGGTACGCGGGCCTCTCACTGCTGTGGTCTTTCCCGTTGCGGAGCACAGGCTCCAGACGTGCAGGCTCAGCGGCCATGGCTCACGGGCCCAGCCGCTCCGCGGCATGTGGAATCTTCCCGGACCAGGGCACAAACCCGCGTCCCCTGCGTAGGCAGGCAGACTCTCAACCACTGCGCCACCAGGAAAGCCCCTATATTTTCTGTATTTTAAACATACAGAGTTTTATCTAACTTAGAGTTTTATCTTTTAATATGCAAAAAAGTAGCACCCTTGGTCAAATTACATAACATATAAGTACATTTTATACACAGAAAATATCTAAACATATGTTTTAGTTTAAAATTTTATGGTGAAGTGAAAAATTGCCAAAAAGGCATCCCTTAAAGTTTCTTAAACATTTCCACTTTCCACAAAGCCTATATTACACCTAGTTTAAAAAAATAATTTAAAAAAACCCTCAAGCTAGAATTTATGGCCATTTTGTGTCACACTGAAAAGTCAAGTGAACTACAGATTTGAACCATGGAGATTTCTCCCCTACTATGAAATGGTCAGTATTATGAAGTCTGCTATTATATTTTTTATGATGCTATTTGACCCCTACATGGGTACTTTCATTATCTGACAAAAATATTCAATTTGCAAAACTAGCCCCAGCCATTTGAAAGTGCTCAGCACTCAGGGAAGCATTTAGTATTTTGTGTTGGTTTTACAGAGGGCCTTGTAGTGACCAGACTGGTACCTTCCATTTTTCCCTTTTAACAGTTGCATTGCTGATCTCACAAATCATATTTCACTTGGAAATGAGAGGTGCACCGCTGCCAGCATTTTGTTAGAAATAATGACACACTTTATTACCTGCAAGTGCTGACCAAGTGCTTCTGCCTTTTCTTCCCAAGGTGACTGTAACACAGATTGATGAAAGATTCTGCAGGACGACAAAGGTTAAAGATGCAGACCTGGAACTAGAAGCCAGTGCTGACACTGATGGAGTGGAGTGCAATGAGAATGCCCACATTATTGTCCTATCCTCTGATAACCAATGTAATATGAAAACTGACTACAGAAGAAAGGAACAAATTAAATCCATTAATCAAGCATATCTCTGCTAAACAGTTGTTCTAAAGAGATGAACAAATGAAAAATTTACTGTTTGTTTTCATGCTTGCAAGGATTGGGGAAGAAAATTAATTATAAGGTACTGGCCACGCTATTAGTTGTTTTTCTTGAGGAAACTATTTATTGCTTTGTCAAAGGACAAATGAACCTCATTAGGGAGATTAGTTTCAGTTGGTAGTTAGCATTAGGACAAATTAATAATACACACTTCAAAAGATACCCTAAGTAAAATTATGAAAATGGAAAATCCATTCTTTTACTTCTTCATTTATGAACTGCTTGAAAACGACCACTCTATTACTATCACAGAACCAGACAGAAGTCAGGCACATAGCCCCATTTTTAAACCAAGTGCCTGAAGGACAACTATTTCAATGTGGGCTTTGCAAGTGTTGTGATGATGAACTTATGTATTCACGGGTTTTAACTCAGCCATGGCATTTTACTCTTATGTTGAAACATGTCAAGCAGAGCTCCACGCCAAAAGCAATTTTTGATAATCTCCTTTGAAATCCTTTTCTTTTCAAAATGTTTTAAGTGCCCTGGACAAATAGGAAGCTGCTGTCTGGTATTCTGAATTTCCCCTTCAATCTACACAGTGTGGGACAGGAAAAAGAAAACACTGCTCTGCTGTCAATCCTGTCTGACCAGTGGACTGAGGCTCCTGGGTCGGCCACAGTGAGTGCCATTCAGTTTCAGTGTTCATTTAAACCTTGGCCTTTCTTGTCCAGGTTGCTAACAAGGGGGCCAATTAGTGCACCATGTGAGGGGGGAGTGCTAAGCTGCAGACACCTGTCTTCCAAAACCTGGAGCGAAACCAGACACATTCCACCGAGTGTATAAATCAGCTGTGTAATATAAATGACTTTTTTGGCTTCAACTGACCTGGGCTGGATTCAGACGGCTGACCCAGAAAGGAGAGCTGCACATACCCTATTACTGATCCTGTGAGGCATTGAAGACATCCCCATCCAATTCTGACTTGCTTTTATTTACAGAAGTCTTACTTTTGTATATGGGAGTGCAAGCCAAATTGACATTTACTTACTGTTTTTGTTTGGTTTGTTGGTTTAACTTCTCTAATTTAACAGTAGCTTTAGGGGCATGGCTGCTGAATGAAACAGGTCAGAACGGCATCCAAGTTCACTGCTTCAACCTCTAAGCTCTGTTATTGAGGAATGATAGAGGTCGAGCTTTAAAATATTTTTCTTTATATAAAACTAAAGGTTTTTCTTTGGACAGATTATCTCATGACATCAAAAAATAGTTTCAGCATTTGTTTTTAAGATTATGTGAATTTATAACAGTAATTCCCACTGCCTACCCTGTTGGCTTGTGATGAGTGAGGAACTTTCAGAATTAACTAATGGTTTTCTTTTTCCATAAGTATGCCACATTGAGGGGAGGATCCAGGTTGGATAGACCTTGAAGTTTACACAATACGGGGGACGCTTTAAAGAAAAATAATACCAATTTGCAAATACAAAACCAAATGTTTTAGTTGGGGTTTCCCAAAACCAACCTCTAGGAAGAGAACGTGGGTGCAGTTAACTTACATGGGGAGTGATCCCATAAGCTGTGTGAGGAAGTGAAGCTGATATGGAGAAAACCAATAAAGGGGCATAAATAATAGAGTCACCACTTCGAGCAATTGGTGTGAGTCCTCTGAGAGACATTTTAGATCACATCTCAGAATGTCCGATGTCCCCCTGAGGGGAAGGGGAACTGGGGTCTATACCACTTCTATTCCTCATTGATTGAGGGTTGTTCCTGAGGTAGTAATTCCTGGGCATTTCTGGCCTTCTCTGTGCTTGTGTGTGTCGACGGGCTATGCACACCCCTGCAGCCAGAGAAAGTCCCAAGGAGGGGAGGGGCAACCATAGACGAGCACAGGAACTGTCCAGCAGAAAGCCCTAGTTGAGTTTCTGAGTAAACTTGGGGCAGGGAATCCTGGAAGAGTACTGACAACTCCTTCAATATTGGGTATGAACTTGGATGTTTAATTAAAAGAAAAAATAAACATCAGAAAATCACAAATTAAAAAGGTGTCAACTGTGGTCATTCCAGAGCTACCCAACATGTGAGTAAATATGACAGAGGGGAATTCGGAGTGAAGTATGATAAGAGTAATAAATGACTGCTGCTAAGCTATCTTATTGTTGCCATAGAATAATAATTTATAATAATAATAATACCACATGAACACATTGCTAGGATCTTTCCAGTATCTCAAAAGGTATCAGCATGGAGTGAGGGCCCCTGAAACTTAAACTTTAATAATTTTTTGGTAAATTACCTATGGCTGCTATTATTGAATTTTTCTTATATTTTTTTGTGTGTAGTTCAGAAATTAAGTTGAGCATCACTTGTCAATGCATTTCTGAATAACAACAAAAACAACCAAAAATGGTGAAATAACTCAAAGTATATATTTCAATACATGCAAATATTTGTCATAATTCATAAACTATGATACATGTGTAAAAAGTGTTTAACATAAGATATTCACTAATAAAAAAAGTCTTATTTTATTCTTGAAAACCATAAGTATATGGCAAAAATTCCATTAAATTCAACTATCATTTAATGAACAACTACCAGATGTTGTAAAACTTTGCTAAGCTCCTAAAGGTAAGCAAGTATAAACAAAATAAACTTTTTGCCCTCAAGAAGTGACAACCAAGCAAAGGAAGGAATGTATTTTTATGAATAATTGCAACATAACTACAAATATAATTAGGAAGTGTAACAAAGTAGTGTCAAATAGTGCTATTCCTCCCAAGTAGTATTCTGTGAATAAGTAATCCTAGGTATCCACAAAAAAATAATTTCCTTAGTTAAATAATTTTGGGAAATGCTGAATGGCACATTCCCCTCTTAGAGACATCCACACTATCATATAAAAGCCTCTAGAAGTCTTGTCAGAAGAAACATCTATTAAAGTTTTTTTTTAACCCAACATTTTATAAACCAATTTGTACAGAGAAAAATTCTTTCACAATGAGATCAAAATTTGGTGAGCCATCAAATAATAAAAGATGCATTAGAGAATTAATTTCCACTGAAAAAGGAGAACAAGCATAATAAGGAAAGTGCAATTTGAAGTGGGAACTATAAGATGGGGGAATTTTCAGGTAGAGTAATGTCAATGGAAACCACTGCAGGTATAGGAAATACCAAGATTAGAAAATGCAAGTCATATCAGAATACAGCCTGATGGAAGTAGAAATGCATATGGGAAGCTGTTCCAGCAAAGATAAAATTTCAGCAGGGTAGGGCAAGTGCTTCTGAAATTTTAGGTTGAGTTCAGTGCATTTCAGGCTAAGATATCTGGACTTTATTCTGTAGGACATGTAGAGACACTGACGCTTTTTGAGTAGAACAATGCGATCAGAGTAGTAGCTTAAAATGAGAAAGTGGGAAGATTAAAGCAGGAAGCAAGTTACATAGTCCAAGAGAGAATTAACAGCATTTATTTTAGAAATATGTCTTGAGAAATATGAGCAAGTACACAGCTCCAGAGTCTCTACACAGCTCCAGAGTCTCTACTGGCCCCTTCACATAGAGATAAAGGCCACAGTTCTCAGCCTGTTATTTAAGGCCCTTCACATATTGGCCCACTCTATTTATTTAGTAACTACCCTTCCCAGTCTTATCTCACACTGCCCTTTTCTTCCAATCTATACTCTGTTCAAGTAGCTGGGTCTATAAATCAGAAAGAAAATTAGGAACAGACATGTAGATGTGGAAGTAATCCACAAGAGATGTAAATCAGTTATGTTAAATAAAATAACTCTTTCAAAAAAATGACCCACAAAACACATGTGAACATACTTTGATTCTTATTTAGTCATAATACAAGATATTATCCAATTATTGTTATTATAATAGACAAGTTCAGGTCCTGGCTATCTCAGTGACTAGCGTTGTGAATTTGGTGGTCATCTAACTATTAGCTGTGTGTCTCTGGAAAGAATTACCTCTTCAATCACAGCTTCCTCAGTTCTTAAATAGAGGTTATGATAGAACTTACCTCCAGCATTTCCATGAGGATTAACATGCTCAGTGCAAACTTTGGCATATTCTAAGCATTCAATGATATTATTATGATATTAATAAATATTTCCTAAGCACTACAACTTTCATCTGGAAAAAAGATGTTATTGATACACCAAATTCCTTACAGAGGCATTATGAATCTCAGATGAGCTACTCTGTGAAAGTGCTGTTTACACTGTTAAGGTGCTAATTAAGTAGAAAATATTAAGTATGATTAGAGCAGTTTTTACTTCCATCTATAGTAATTCAATGAATCAAACTGCTTTCCTCTTCTACCCTGATTAGTCAGGATTGTTTGGCATGGAAATCAGATTTCCAACTCTAGTTTTTGCTAAAGGATCCTTCTTTATTGAAAGGATATTGAAGTAACTCTGAGATGAAAAAAAATCTGCAGAAACCAGGGCTCCTCTGATGGATATTAAGTATGAACCAGATATTTAATCCAAAAAAAACTCTCACCACCTTTGTCATCTCATCTCTTCTTCTTGCTGTGGGTCACCTTTATTTATTGAGCTTTTTCTGTGGAGACATGAAAGCTGGTGGCCCTGAGACTACCTGTTCATAACTTCAGGACTCAAGAGAGAAGGAAATTTCCCTGCCAACTACACTTGGAAAACTCTAGGTGAAGGAATTTAATTGTGTCTGGTACCACATTCTTATTCTTGTACCAGTCCATTCACTCAGTAAATATTATATAAAAAACCTATTATGTTCCAGGTCATGATCTCAATCTAGGTATATAGGAGTGAACAAGACAAACTCTTTCTCTCTTTGTGCATTTTAAATTACAATGGGGGAATCAAAGAACCAGCATGGAAAAAAAATAATAAAATCAATTTAGTTAAGTAGAAGTGCAGCGAAGAACTTAATACAGAATAGTGTGACACAAAGAGGATGCTTTTAGATAGCCAGGAGAATGGGAGTACTGTGATAGGCCAAGATAGTCAGAGTTTTCTTAAAGAGAGGGTCCGGAACATAAAGTTGGAGTGAGGAGGAAGAAATTTTCTCAAAGGAAAAGCATGCAGTTACCTCCCAGTTTATCCCAAAGACATGATGCTAATTAAACAAAACAAAGATGTCCATTAAATCCTCTTCTTCTGGTTTTTGCTATTGTAGGTGATTTTAAGCTTTGGAAAGGACGTGATAAATACCACGGGTCACATTATAGATGGCCTCTTAGCCAACATAGCTACGGATTACATTAATGGAAGATGTTGCTTAAGCATTTGGTCACTTAGTCATTTACAGAACAGTCCTAATTCTTCCAAGCCTCTTACTCAGGAAGTAACAAAATTATTAAGAAATAATCTTGAGAAATCACTGAAAATTTTGAACAAAGTGTATTTCCTATAAATTTATGAAAAGTTACTATATGATAATGTGTATTTTGAACTTTATTGCACAACTAAAAATTTAAAAATTAATCCTTGACATAGTGATTGAAAGAGTAAACAAATGACTAATCCATATTCAAATTTGAGTATTACCAGTTATTTTGTATACATTTGAGGGTGCTAATAAACTAATTTTCAATGTTAACTTTTATTTTTATGTGTTTTGTTTTTCTTCTGATGGAGTTGCAAAAGTCTGAATATGACAGGAAGAGTATAGACAGACAGTTCATCATTCCTTCCTCTGTACTGCCTCTGTTCCTGGTATACAATCTTACTAAGCACTTCTTATATATTATTTTAATTTATTTGTTTACAGTTCTGTCTCCCTTGTGGGCCTGGATGTTTATTAGGGATATTGATATTTATAATTGATTTTTTATCTCTAATTCTGAATGTAATGTCTGACATATCATCATGGCTTAATTAATACGTATTAAGTAAATTAATGAATCCATTTAAACAATATCAACATTGAATGACATTTTCTCCTTACCAGTAGGAGACTATTGGGGTAAAATGGAATGATATGAACATAGATTAGGTACTAATCTATTGTTCAAAATCTACTAAGCAATGTAATAAACAAAAGGCAAATGTAAGTTTTCCAATTTTAAGTAGGAGATCAAGAGAACAAAAGGAATGCCTCCTCCTGTTCCATAGGAGTCTTGGAAAAAGTCTTTCTCGCTTTGTGGCCTCAATTATAACATTTTTGCCTTAGAAAACCAGAATGGATGATGCAAACTGATGATTACTGGTTTCACTTCTGATTACAATGTTGGAAGAATCGTATAATTGTTTCCCTTCATCAGGGGTGCAATGTGGCAAACACAGGGATGGCCATGCAAACCCAGCTCAGCCTTTCCAGCAATTTAATTGGATGCTATTGGGTGCTGTCTCTGTGGAGCATTTCCCATAAACAAAGGATTCTTTTCTGTGACCTCCAATGTAGTGAAAACTATTTGGCTCGATTTTATCTTTTCCAGAAGAACAGATCCAAGAGAAATTATAAAAGAAATGTAATAGCATTTTTACTCCTTTCTGCTGCAGGGGTTTGCAGTGTGACTGCTTTAAAACTTACTATTTTGCAAAAGCCAATTTTCTTCAAGAGGCTGTTGGCACTCAAATCAGCAGCACAATAAACTTGCCAGAGTCAGACTATGTTTTGAATGATGAAAAAAGTCGCTGCAATTTTATAGAGCAGAATGACTTGCTTTGTGATATTATTTATTTTACTATATAATACATGTTAGAATAGAGAGGAAATGGGTGTTACTGGTTTAAGTTCAGTGCTTACTCCACAGTTTGGTGAACCCAAAAGCAGATACTCTATTATACTTTCAGAATAGGCAGCATCATAAGGGTTGACTATTCAGATATCTGAGCCTGACAGCCTGGATTCATACCTCAGTTCTGTCACTTACAGCTGTATAAAATTATGTAGATTCTCTGTGCTTCATAATATGTGTGTATCTGTATATAAACATACATTTAATATGATATACTTTATAATATATATATATGTGTGTATATGTCTGCCTACATGTCAATTCCAATTATACATTCAGGAGCTAGTAAACATCTACTAAATTGGTCTGCAAAACCACTGGAACCACTGGACTTTTGCTATTATTGGACCTTGATGAACTGAACTAGTCCATTTCCCCCCCATCCTCCATGTAACCCCTTTCTAAGAGGAGGGCCATAATGACACTTCAGGTCATTACTGTATCAGGTATTCAGGTATCGATGTCAATTTAAACCCTGTATGCAGTAATCCTCTTCAGAATATCTAAACATTTCCCTTTCTTCAGTGAAGAGTCACTTGAATTACCCCCCCATGACTGCCACAATTACTAATCATCTTGTTTACGAACTAGTTCTTTACCTTTACTTGAAGTAACTGCTTATTAAGGTTTGTTGAAAATGTGCTTCATCCTTTGTTTTCCCTCAACATCAGAATCATGACTACCTCTTCCTACTTCTCACTTTATTTCCTTTCTTGATTGAAAGCTTGGGTGCATTTCCAGTTTCTATCTCCTAACCTTTCCCCCACATGTTGCTTCCAAACACGGTCCACATTTCACAATCCTAGCCTTCTCACTGACACCATGAAGCTCCAGTCCAAATAAACATTGCTAGCAAGAGCATATCATGTAGCAACACAGCTGAAGTGACTACTTTTTCCTCTTCAAACTCTAAATCTCTCCCTTTTTTGCTGAACTTATTAGTATTCCTCTGTGGTATCAATAATGTTTTACTTCTTAACTTTCCAAGCCAATTACGAACTTATGTTTACATTGGATTTTATAGAAAACATGGTCACCTATGTTTTTCTTTTCTCACTATCATACTCTAAATTAATTTTTTAGATTACCACGACCATCTACTTTTTTTGGTCTAGTTGCCAAAACAAAACCTGACTGAAAATTCAGAATGTTGTGAAGAATTAGAAAAATATATGACATTTAATTCTAACTGAATACTCATTCTGCTCAAGTATTTAAGCCCTAGACTACTCCACTGGGGACTGTTTCATATCCTCGTGTTTTTCTAAATCTTTGTAGATGACATAATAGTCACACAACTTATAGATTTAGCATTCTGATGTCTTCCTTTTGAATTGAACACTTTATCATAATGAAATGTCCCTCTTTGGACCTAGTTATGAGTTAGGTTGGGGTTCTATATTAGTAAGACTCCTTTGGTAAGTCGCCTTCTGGCATTACTTTCTTGCTGGGGTTTTTAATTGAGATCTTACAAGTCTTTGTCATCCCATCACTGCAAGATTTCGGAATATTGAGTTTTGCCCCTTAGAGGTTTTTAGCTCATCTCTTTTCACCCCACACAACTTCAAAATTTGGTAAATGCCTTGAGATAAAGAATGGGTATGTGTTTGAAGATTCTAACATGCCACTTCAGCCCCACATGAAGGCTAAAATGATTCCTGGTTATCTATTCCTCAGTATTTTTTTTTGACCAGGACTTTTCCTGGGTTCTCAGGCTCTATATAGCCCCAATATAAGTGTGCACAGGTGAAAAGGAGCTCAAAATCCCCAGTGTCAATTCATCACTTTCCTTAAGGCTGGCTTATCCAGCCTCTCCAGTTCTCACGTTCCTTCTCCCAGGTGATCAGTGGACCTTTTGCTCCTAAGCACTGCAAGACAATGGACCATTTCACCCGCCCTTTCAGATTCAGAAAATGTCTAGCACGGAAAACTAACCATACATCCAAGGCCTTCAAGACTCCAATTTTGTCATTTTAGCAACCCATGGCACCACAGAGAGTTTTGGTTATTTTGTTTATGACCTAGCAGGAACCCTTGGCTTGGTCCATGCTCAGCACCAACAAATGATTACAGGGAAAAATAATAGCTGCCAGTTGTCAGCTCACGTGTGAAAAATTCTCCCTTCTTTGGAGTTTTCCTTCATTTTAGTCCTCATTGCTTCCACAGCTCTTGGATGCTTTAAAAATACAGTGTTTGTGTCTTTATTCCTGTCCTGCCCCTAGGTTCTTCAGAACCATTTTTTTTTTTTTTTTTTTTTTTAGATTCCATATATATGTGTTAGCATACGGTATTTGTTTTTCTCTTTCTAACTTACTTCACTCTGTATGACAGACTCTAGGTCCATCCACCTCACTACAAATAACTCAATTTCATTTATTTTTATGGCTGAGTAATATTCCATTGTATATATGTGCCACATCTTCTTTATCCATTTATCTTTTGATGGACACTTAGGTTGCTCCCATGTCCTGCCTATTGTAAATAGTGCTGCAATGAACATTGCATGACTCTTTTTGAATTATGGTTTCCTCAGGCTATATGCCCAGTAGTGGGATTGCTGGGTCACATGGTAGTTCTATTTTTAGTTTTTTAAGGAAATTCCATACTGTTCTCCGTAGTGGCTGTATCAATTTACATTCCCACACAGGAGGGGGAAGGATAAGCTGGGACGAAGTGAGAGAGCGGCATTGACATATATACACTATCAAATGTAAAATAAATAGCTAGTGGGAAGCATCCGCAAAGCACAGGGAGATCAGCTCCTGCTTTGTGACCACCTAGAGGGGTGGGATAGGGAGGGTGGGAAGGAGACACAAGAGGGAGGGATTATGGGGATATATGTATACGTATAGCTGATTCACTTTGTTATACAGCAGCAACTAACACAGCAATGTAAAGCAATTATACTCCAATAAAGATGTTAAAAAAAAAAGAAATACAGTGTTTGGAAATTATCCAGATTCCTCTAGTTGTTGTCAAAAGAAGCGGTGTCCCACCAAGACCAACTATACTAACTCAAAAGCAAGAGTTTTATTTTGTTTTCATGTTCAACTTGTCCCTCTTGGCCTCCAGTTTTCTTCCCTATAAGTTGAAATTTCTATCTGATCCTATGTAGTACAGTCTCTAGTACCTATGAAAAAAATATTTTCTTTCTCGCAAGGCTCACCTTGAGTTTTCCTGTTTCAAATACAGAATCAGTCATTCTTGGTTCCTAAGAATCCTGGTTCTTAGGATTGGTGAAGAATAGCATCAGAGCATTAGGGGTCAAAATCTTGGCACTGAGGTTGTATTTCAGATTGTCTCATGTGACAGCCAAGAAAATGATACCAGAAACCCAATAGTTATTTTTAAAAGTCCCTTTTAAAAAGTAATGAATTCATGTATTTTCTAACTTGATTACAAATATTACTGTAGTAAGTTTATTGATCTATGCCCCCCTTTTAATACAACTTGATGTACTATATCATGATATGATAATATACTAACATACCATATTATAAATCTCCATTTTTTTCTTCCTTTTAACCCTTGAATTAAGTTTCCAGAGATTGGTCATAGAGAAAGGAAGTCAGTAGAAAACGATTGTCAGAATTACTTTAATATAAAAAAATACTTCTAGCCTTTCTCTAAAAACAAATAATACAGACTAATAAATTCACAAGCCTAGGAGGTATGTATTTCAGACAAAGTCACAATTAGTTAAGGGCAAGGAATTATATAATACAGATCAAAATAACATTTTGGTTTTGCTTTTTGTTTTCCTAAAGCTCACTTTCTCTCTGACATTAATGTCATTATTCATAAGTTAATTGCTCTTATCTGAAAGGATAACAGGCATTCCTTACTGTCTCAAGAGAGTCAAATAGCTATAGCCCAGATTAGGTCCCTAGATTAAGCTCCCCAAGTGCCAAGTAGACTGGAACACTATCTTTCTAGGTTTTTACATTTCAAGAGAATGAAGTACAGACCTGACAGACATCTCTAGGTCAGAAAAGCCAGAGACAGCAAGCATTTATCTGGTCCTTGGGAAGATGTATTTACATTCCAAAAAGTTAGTGTGAAAATCCAGGATCCTTTCCAGCAAAAGAGCAATGTGTTTTCCTTCTTTTGGGAAATATATACATACATATGTATATATATATAAGTGTATATATGCATATCTATATACATAAACTGAGAAAATCCATTGTTTTTGTCTCTCACCAATGAAGTCTTTGGCCCTTGTATAGGAGAGTTTTCAAGCTGGCTTTCATCATGTCTCTGCAGGGTAAGCTCTGGGGCAAGGAAGCTGAAGCAGTGGGGTAGTTAATAGAAATCTGTATTCAATCCAGAGCACACTTAGAAAAAAATGAATATAGGAAAGCAGCACTGTCAGTTGCTAACATATTTTATATTTAAAAATATGTAAGTATGTAAAGTTTAAAATTTACATTATATTAGGTACCCACAGTATCAGAACATGCAAAGAGTCGTGATGTACGGTCTACTGCACCATATTCTCATGCAACTATTCTGATGAGAGATTTCTCCATTGACCATCACCCTAAACCTTCAGCTCATAAACTCAGTTTTGAAATTTCTAATGCCACTGGATTTATATGTGTGTGTGTATACTTGATATACACTATATATACATATTATATACACATATATATCAATATTTAATCTGCACAGTGTTATCTATTTAGCATCCTTACTTTAACAATTAAAAAAATATATTTTATGATATGTCACTTTTTTTCCCCAAAGGTTTGTGGAAAGATACAATGCTACTATGCTCTACTTTCTTCCCAGTTTATATGCTACCAAAATTCTAGCCACAAGTCAACCTAAACTATTATTTTGTTTGTGGCCCTGAAGAGAAAAATAATTTTATAATAATTCCATAAGCATTTTGTGAATCTCCATCTTATTTTTAAATTAAAAATGTCATCTTTCTCTAAAGAAAATTATATTGGGAGAAGGAAAGTTAATCAGCACATTAGTTGTAGTTCCTAGAGACCATTTCAATTTATTACATATAGTACACCAGAAATGAAGGCACCTATAGTTATCAATTTCTCAGGCATGGATAGATCAAACATTTATCTATTGTATATAGTCTGGAATCACATATACATTTATATATCTATTTAACAGAACAAGAATTTCTTTTTGTATACCTTATAGAATTTTTTTCTGTCAGTTGAAGGATATTAGCACATGCCACCCCAAAATATTATGCTTTGGTATACTGATTATTTTGAGTTGAAGCCACTTGAAAAATAGCAAACACGGGGAGAAACTTTCTCTGAATTCCCCTTATCTGCCTAAAGAAGGATCCTCTGAAAGGACATCAGTTGTCATAAATCCTCTCCCAGGGAGTTTCAGCAACCAGGTAAGATTGACTCTTCTCACAGGAGAGGAGATTAGAAGTCAACACCGCACCTAAACTGTCAAAAACTATAAAACTTCCATCGACTCTTCTAAGGACCCATTCATCTTTCCTAAAAGTCATTTACACTTCCCTAAGTTGCCTATATCCCTCTCCTCTTTCCTTATTAAGATGGTATATAAGCTCTCAAGTCTCACTGCCTTTTTGGTTTTCACTTTTGTTCTCTTATATTAAAAATTCATAAATTTATATACATTTTCTCTTGTTAATCTGCCAGTTGCCAGTTTATTTTATAGACCCCTGTATGGAACGTAGGAGGGTAGAAGGAAAGTCTTTTTATACCCCACACAATTAAGTATGGTAATTTTTATTTTCATACACAAAAAGTGTCCAGTAACTTCTCTGTGATGATGAGATAAAGCTTTTAGGCTCTCCTTAAACTGGCTTAAATGTCATTTTCTACCATTCTAACCCTTGTTCTCAACAAAGAATTTCTCAGATCCACTTTGATTTTGATACTCCTTGTCACCTAAATGTACCACAGGAATTGCTGTATCTATATTTTCCCATTTAGTTTCTCCAGTCAATCATGGATTTCTTCAAATTTTTCCACATTAACCTTCCGGTTTTAGAAACAAATTAGAGTGAAAGTTGAGGTTTTTAAGTCCAATACCCATTTCCCTTCTGCCTTGTGGATGAACCTCTATTTTCCTCAGGGAATCATATATTCTCAACTCTCACTCTCTGTGATTTAAATGGTACTGTTCCCTCCTGCAGTAACCACAGGAAGCACCAGGCTCTGTCCTTTCCCATCGACATGTTCCACCCTTTGGACCACAGTCCAAAATACATAAACTTGAGTAACAAGGGACCCGCCCTTGCCCCTAAAGGGTGGTGTTGGCCACTCATCAGAAGAGAAGCCTCAGCTCACACCTGGCTCTGGCTCTAGCCCCTCCCTCTCCGACCCCACATCCTAAGAATGTAATAGCTGCCAGCACACCCTGGGGGAAGATGTGACTAGTGCTTTCTTCAGATCCAGATATACCACAAAGGCCACTGGATACACACATACTATATAGGGACATTCCCACATGAGGACACAGCTTTTAAGACCAGGATGGGTAACTGTTTCATGTAATTTCTTAGAGAAAGAGAAAATTAAGCAAAATAAGAAGACAGAGAAATTTGTTTCAAACAAAAGAACAGAGGAAAAAAATACATAAAAAGAACAACTTAAGGAAACAGAGATAAATAATTTACCAGATAAAGAGCTCAGGCATTAGTAATAAGAATGCTAACTGAACAACAGAAGAGAATAGATGAACATGGTGAGAACTGTAGCAAAGAACTAGAAAATATAAAAAAGAATCAGTCAGAACTGAAGAATACAATAACTGAAATGAAAATCACATTAGAGAGAATGAACAGCAGGCTAGGCAATACAGAAGAACACATAAGTAATCTCTCATCAGGAAAATGCAAATCAAAACCATATGAGTTATCACCTCACGTCAGAATGGCTATCATCAAAAAGTCTACAAATAACAAATGTTGGTTAGGGTTCTCCAAAAGGGAACCCTCCTACACTGTTGGTGGGAATGTAAATTGGTGCAGTCACCATGGGAAGCAGTACAAAAGTTTCTCAAAAAACTAAAAATAGAACTACCATATGACAAGCAATTCCACTCATGGTCATATACCTGAAAAAAACATTAATTTGAAAAGATACATGCACCCCAATGCTCATAGCAACATTATCTACAGTTGTCAAGATATGGAAGCACCCTAAGCATCTATCATCAGATGAATGGGTAAAGAAGATGTGATATATATATGCAATGGACTGCTACTTTGCCACAAAAAAAGAATAAAATTTTGTCATTTGTAATAATATGGATGGACTTGGAGGGTATTATGCTAAGTGAATAAGTCAGAGAAAGGCAAATACTGTATATCACTTATATGTGGAATCTAAAAAATATAACAAACTAGTGAATATAACAAAAATAAACAGATTTGGAGATATAGAGAACAAACTAGTGATTACCTGTGGGGAGAGGGAAGGAGGGAGGAAAAATATAGGGGTAGGAAATTAAGAGGTACAAACTATTATGTATAAAATAAGCTATAATGATACAATGTACAACACAAGGGATATAGCCAATATTTTATTATAGCTATAAATGAAGTATAACCTTTAAAAATTGTGAATTACCATATTGTACACTTGTAACTTACATAATATTGCACATTAACTATACTTTAATTTATAAACAAGAACAGTTTAAGGGACCTCTAGCACAAGATTTAGTGTACCAACATTCACATTATAGGGGTCCCAGAAGGAGAAGAGAGAAAAGGATAAAAAATGTATTTGATAAAATGATAGCTGAAAATTTCCCAAACTTGAAGAAGGAAACAGAATTCAAATATGGGAAGCACAGAGTACCAAAAAATACAAAACCAAAGAGACATGCACCAAGACATTATCATAATTAAAATGGCAAAACTTAAAGATAAAGAGAGGATTTTAAAGAGAGTAAGAGAAAAACAAAGAGTCACAAAGAAGGGAACACCCATAAGGCTACTAGCTAGTTTTCCTGCACAAACTTCACAGACCAGAAGGAAGTGGCATGATATATTTAAAGTGCTGAAACGGAAAATCCTGCCACCTAGGATACTCAACCCAGCAAGATTATCATTCAGAATTGAAGCAGATATAAAGAACTTCTCAGATAAGCAAAAACTAGAAGAGTTTATCAACACTAACACACCCTAAAAGAAATTAAGAGTCTCCTCTCAGACTACAAAAATACATAAGAATATATAGGAAAGGAAGAATCCCAAGAGCAAAGGTAAATATATGGTAAAGTCTGTGGATCAATCACTTAAATAAGCTAGCGTGAAGATTAAAAGACAAAAATTGTAAAATCAACTATAACTACAATAAACAATGAAGGGATAAACATGAAAATGCAAATTATCACATCAAAACCACAAAACATGGGGGAGGGAAGTAAAATATGTAGATCTTTTAGAATGTGTTTGAACTTAAATGACTACAGTTTAAAACAAGTGGCTATAGTTATAGATAAACATACACTAAACCCATGATTACCACAAATCAAAAACCTACACTAGATACACAAAAACTAGAGAGGAAGGAACACAAGGATACCACTAAAGAAAATCATCAAACCAAAAGGGAAGAAACAAAAATAAGAAGAAAGTAACTGGGAAGAACTACATAAACATCCAGAAACAAGTAATAAAATGGTAATAAGTATATGCCTATCAATAATCATTTTAAATGTTAACAGACTAAATGTTCCAATCGAAAGACATTGATTAGATAAAAAAATCAGACACATCTATACCCTGCTTACGAGAAACTCACTTCAGAGTTAAAGACACACATAGACAGAAAGTGAGGGGATGAAAAAACATTTTTTTCATGCAAAAGCAAATGGTAAGAAAGTTGGGCTAACAATACTCATATCAGACAAAATAGATTTAAAACAAAGTCTACATCAAAAGACATAGAAGAACATTATATAATGATAAACAGATTAATACAACAAGAGGTTATAACATTTGTTAACATATATACACCTAACACAGGAGCATCTAAATATATAAAGGAAATATTAAGAGACATAAAGGGAGAAATTGACAATAGTACAATAATAATAGGGAACTTTAACTCCTCACATCAATAGACAGATAATCAAGACACAAAATCAATAAGAAAACAATAGACTTAAATGACATATTAGACCAACTGAACTTAAGAGAAATTTGCAGCACATTCCATCCAAAAGAGCAGAATGAACATCCTTTTTAAGTGCATAAAAGTGTTCTCCAGGATAGATCACATAATATACAACAAAACAAGTCTCAACAATTTTAAGAGGATAGATATTACATCAAGTGTTTTTTTCAGACCACAGCAGTATGAAACTAGAAGGAATTACAGGGAGAAGACTGGGGAAAAAAGAACACAAATGTGAGGAGACTCAACAATATGTTACTAATAAAAGCCAATGGGTCAATGAAGAAATCAAACAGGAAATCAGAAAATACCTCAAGACAAATGAAAAAAATATAGTGATCCAAAATTATGGGATGCAGCAAAAGCAGTTCTAAGAGGAAATTTTATAGCCATCTCAAGAAACAAGAAAAATCTCAAATAAACAACCTAATCTACAATCTAAAGGGATTAGAAAAAGAAGAGAAAAAAGCCCAAAGTCAACAGAAGAAAGAAAATAATAAAGACCAAAGAGGAAGTAAATAAAATAGAGACCAAAAAACAACAAAAAAGACAAATGAAACCAAGAACTGTTTTTTTTTTTTTTTTTTTTTTTTTTTTTTTTTTTTTTTTGCGGTACGAGGGCCTCTCACTGTTGTGGCCTCTCCCATTGCGGAGCACAGGCTCACGGGCCCAGCCGCTCCATGGCATGTGGGATCCTCCCGGACCGGGGCACGAACCCGTGTTGCCTGCATCAGCAGGCAGACTCTCAACCACTGCACCACCAGGGAAGCCCAAGAACTGGTTTTTTGAAAAGATAAACAAAATGAATAAGCCTTTAGCCAGACTCATCAAGAAAAAAAGAGAAACAACCCAAATAAACAAAATGAGAAATGAAAGAGGAGAAATAACAACTGCTATCACAGAGATACAAAAAATCATAAGGGAATACTAGAAAGGAATATGCCACCAAATTAGACAGTATAAAAAAATTAGATAAATTTCTAGAATCATACAACATGCCAAGACTGAATCAGGAAGAAATAGACAATCTGAACAGACTGATTACTAACAATGAAATTGAATTTATAATCAAAACACTCCCAGCAAACAAAAGACGAGAACTAGATTGCTTCACAGGAGAATTCTACCAAACATATAAAGAAGAGTTAATACCTATCCTTCTCAAACTATTACAAAACACTAAAGAGTAGGGAACACTCCCAAATTCATTCTGTGAGGTCAACATTAACCTGATCCCAAAGCCAGACAAAGACACTACAAAAAAATAAAATTACAGACCAATATCTCTGATAAATATAGATGCAAAAATCCTCAACAAAACACTAGCAAACTGAATTCAACAATATATAAAAAGGATCATACACCATGATCAAGTCAAATTTATTCCTTGGATATAAGAATGGTTCAATATTGATAAATCAATCAATGCGATACTCCACATTAACAAAAGGAAGGATAAAAAATCATATGATTATCTCAATAGACACAGAAATATTATTTGAAAAATTAAACATCCATTCATGATAAAAAAAATTGTCAAACTTCATATAGAGGAAACATATCTCAACATAAGAAAGGCTATTTATGACAAATCCACAGCTAACATCATACTCAATGGAGAAGAGCTGAAAGCTTTGCCTCTAAAATCAGGAACAAGACAAGAACACCCACTCTTGCCATGTCTACTTAACTTAGTAGTGGAAGTCCTAGCTACAACAATCAGACAAGAAAAGGAAATAAAAGGTATCAAAATTGAAATGGAAGGAATAAAACTGTCACTATTTGCAGCCGACATGATGCTATAGAAAACCCTAAAGTCTCCACAAAAAACTATTAGAACTAATAATTTCTCAGATGAGATGTGTGGGTGGAAATTGTTTTCTTTGTACAAAGCAGATTCTTTATGTTTGTAGGTTTGTTATACGTTCTCTTTACACTTATAGTTTGGGAATTTTTTCAAGATGTGTCTTTAAAAAAAGTCAATCTCAACTAGAAATCTATGAGTCCTTTCAGTCTCTAGGACCAGATATCTATATTTCTTTCCTGAATATTTTCTTTTTATCCTTTAGACTCTCTTATTTACCTCATATTGGGTGTTTGCTGTGGATATTCTCTCCCACTGGGACACAGACAATCATATAATCTATGTACTTCTATTTAACAGGACATTATAAGAAGATAAATGAGATAAATCATATTCTTCTAGGTTTTATTCATCTCAGAGCTAGGTAATAATTGAACTCACTAAAATGGCAGAATATGAGATTAATATACAGAAAACTGTTTTTTCTATATACTAATAATGAACTATTAGAGAAAGTAAGCAAAGAAAAAAAATCCCATTCAAAATCACATCAAAAATAATGAAATACCTAGAAAGAAACTTAACCAAATAAATGAAAGAACTATACTCTGAAAACTATGAAACACTGATGAAGGGAATTGAAAATAATTCAAAGAAATGGAAAGATATTCCATGTTCATGGATTGGCTCAGACAACAGGGGACCCATTTCTCCAATGATTTTTAGCATAAAGGAATATTTCCTGTGAAAACTATTTTTAAATGCTAATTTTGTTTTAATTAGGTAGTCTTTAAGAAATAAACAAAATATACTGGTATGTGAGTGGTGAACAGATTGTCAGGTCTTATATTTCCTGAATCAAGAACTACAGCTCTCATTTTCTGTGGTTACCTCTCTAGTCTCAGCATTACCCGCCTTAGCATATACAAAGTCAGAACATGTGATTAAGGTAGATAACCTGTAAAGTTCACAATATGTTAAATAATGAGAGAATTACTTTGGTACATCTATATATTAAAAAAAGAAAGCACTGAGAAGGATTCAATTTTTGCCAAATATTAATATTGTGGTTATAAACAATGACTTTATACAAAAAGGTTTAAGTGTGTATCATATTAAAAATATAAGTATCAATACTTTATTCATCCAAATCAATACTTTCAGTGAAAAGTCTGAATTTATGCATACAATAGAGATCATTGAAAAGTTATGATTTAGTTAGGAAAAGGTTAAATTCTCTGAGATTCTACAGGGAAATTAAGGCAGTCAATGACTGAAAATACGTTTACTCTTCATGTGCTTTTAGCAGAAATAGCTTATGGGTATGACAAAGAAAAGCATGTTGTTCATGTACGTCACTCAGTATGATGAAACTAAATTACCAACCCAGCATCTGATATCTCACTTGCATTTTCCCTTCCAGATAATATGATGGATTTTCAATAGTAGCTATGGTTCAAGCTTTCCAAAAGACTTAAATACCATTTGACTTGATGGCAAGTATCAATTTCTTAATGATACAAAATATCTATTCTTTATGTAATTTTAATGATCATTCCCTGCCATGTTAAATTCTGTTTTTGTGAATGGGATCCACATCCCTTCTGCAGTGCAACCTAGCAATCCAATACTCTCTAATACTCCAATTCTTAACAAACACTATTTTTTTCCTCCCCTGGTAGAAATAAGTACCAGTGTAATATATTAATTCAATTATTCATTCATTTATTTACTCTCCAAGTCATTCATATATTCACTCAACATTTCATTATTATGCAAGTGTCTAAGGATGTAAAAAATAGTTAAGGCACTCTACTTTGAGGAGTCATATTTAAAGGGAGATGCAGATAAACTACTGATTTTAATACAAAGTGACAAACAGTATCATAGAGGTAAGCTGAGTCTCTCACTTGCTGCATTTCCCCAGGCATAGGACAACCTCTGTGTGCCAAGAAATTCAATACTTTTAGATTTGAACCTGTTAGAGCTTATAGCACTTTTTATTGTTTCCAAGTCATTGCATCAAAACCATGTTTAAGGATGGTAGTAAGTCCATGCTACAAAAAAAAACAATCAAAATGTACATCTCTATCCCTACTTCCTCTAATTCTGATTCCACTAATTTTATACAGGTTAACTGTTGCTTGTTTTCTATTCCTTTTGGGGGCATAACAATAGTAGTAATGTTTCATGTATTTTAATTTGTTATACAATGTTCTGTGTGTGGAGGATATGTTGTAAGTCACCCTCTCACTGTCAAGTTACCTCTCCTCCACCCTCTCTTCTAACCAAGACTATCTTCTCTTTTCAGAGAATGTTTGCACATTAATGTCTACTACAAATTTGAACAAAGAGGGTATAGAAGGCAAGGAGAATGAAGCTCTCATAATAATACAGAGTGGGGTTACACAGGTTTGGGTCACTAACCATTCCCCAATATGCATGTAAAGCTATGGTAACAGAAAGGAACAGACAACTAACATCTTCTGTGAAATTCAGGAAGTCTGTCCATAGGAGTTAAAGTATATCAGCTTGTACAGCAAAGAAGGACACTTCCAAAAGATAAAATGGCTTATTAATAAAGTAAGATAGAATGTGTTATGTATTAGAAAAGGCATATGATTTATTATTGTTGAATTATCAGGTTTGTTGAAGAGAGTTCCAGGAAATTAACCCAGACAGATGACAAGTATTCACTAATAGAGAACATTTTACTATGCAAGGAAGTCTGGATTTTAAGTGATATATAAGAAGATACAATAAATAATTTTAAGCAGAAAATTTACATGATTTAAATTTGAATTTAGAAAAAATATTGTTTCTCAGTTGTAAGGGATGAATAGTCAAGAGTTGGTTCAGAATCTATGAAAACAGAATTACCTCTGAGACGAATAAAATCTAGAAGAATATGATTTATCTCATTTATCTTCTTATAATGTCCCTGTTAAATAGAAGTACATAGATTACGTGATGGTGCCCCAATGGGACAGAATATCCACAGCAAACACCCAATATGAGGTAAATAAGAGAGTCTAAAGGATAAAAAGAAAAATATGGAGGAAAGAAATATAGATACCTGGTCCTAGAGACTGAAAGAACTCATAGATTTCTAGTTGAGATTGACTTTTTTTAAAGATACATCTTGATAAAATTCCCAAACTATAAGTTTAAAGAGAATGTATAACAAACCTACAAACATAAAGAATCTGCTTTGTACAAAGAAAACAATTTCCACCCACACATCTCATCTGAGAAAATAAATTATAATGACCCTAATAAAACACCAAAATAAATAAGCACAGAGATCTTAACAGAGACAAAGATAACTTCAAAGTTAAATCCAAATAGGGCATAAGTACTGAAAGTTCCTTTCAATGGAAAAATCAGACGCCAATAAAAATGCTAATGCTAGTTTAGAACAAAGATGCAAAATCTAGGAGAGCAAATTTTAGAGAGACAAGAAGGAAAGCAATCCAATGTTCTTAGTGGGTGGGAAAGAGGTAAAACAGTAAAAGGGTTAAGGCATAAAAATATTATGAAAGTCTTATAGGACAGTGAGAAGGGGCACAAACGGGGAAGACTTGAGAGAGAAAGCATACTGCTGGGACAAATGGTTGAAATTTCATATATGAGTAAATAATTATATGTTTGATTATAAACACTGGCAAGCAGACATTGACAATGAGAAAAATTCCAAAATTAACATGGGGAAATAAAAGGAAGTGTTACAACATTATTAGAACATGTAAGACAAGGAAAACGAAAAGGAAACTACAATAGTAAAATGATTACTGTAGCTTTGTAGTATAGTCTGAAGTCAGGGAGCCCATTTCCTCCAGTTTCATTTATCTTTCTCAAGATTGCTTTGGCTATTCGGGGTTTTTTTTGTTTCCATACAAATCATAAAATTTTTTGTTCTAATTCTGTGAAAAATGCCATTGGTAATTTGATGGGGATTGCATTGAATCTCTAGATTGCTTTGGGTAATATACTCATTATCACAATATTGATTCTTCCAGTCCAAGAACATGGTATCTCTCCATCTGTTTGTGTCATCTTTGATTTCTTTCATCAGTATCTTATAGTTTTCTGAGTACAGGTTTTTTGCCTCCTTAGGTAGGTTTATTCCTAGGTATTCTTTTTGTTGCAGTGGTAAATGGGATTGTTTCCTTAATTTATCTTTCTGATCTTTCATCGTTAGTGTATAGGAATGCAAGAGATTTCTGTGCATTAACTTTGTATCCTGCATCCTTATCAAATTCACTGATTAGCTCTAGTAGTTTTCTGGTAGCGTCTTTAGGAATTTCTATGTATAGTATCATGCCATCTGCAAACAGTGACAGTTTTACTTCTTCTTTTCCAATTTGGATTCCTTTTATTTTTCTTCTCTGATTGCTGTGGCTAGGACTTCTAGAACTATGTTGAATAATAGTGGTGAGAGTGGACATCCTTGTCTTGTTCCTGATCTTAGAGGAAATGTTTTCAGTTTTTCACCACTGAGAATGATGTTGGCTGTGGGTTTATTGTATATGGCCTTTATTATGTTGAGGTAGGTTCCTTCCAGGCCCACTTTCTGGAGAGTTTTTATCATAAATGGTATTGAATTTTGTCAAAAGTTTTTTCTGCATCTATTGAGATGACCATATGGTTTTTATTCTTCAAGTTGTTAATATGGTGTATCACACTGATTGATTTAGGTATATTGAAGAATCCTTGCATCCCTGCAATAAATCCCACTTGATCATGGTGAATGATCCTTTTAATGTGTTGTTGGATTCTGTTTGCTAGTATTTTGTTGAGGATTTTTGCATCTATATTAATCAGTGATATTGGTCTGTAATTTTCTTTTTTTGTGATATCTTTGTCTGGTTTTGGTATCAGGGTGATGGTGGCCTCATAGAATGAGCTTGAGGGTGCCTCTTCCTCTGCAATTTTTTGGAAGAGTTTGAGAAGGAGAGGTGTTAGTTCTTCTCTAAATATTTGCAACTGACAAGAGATTAATCTCCAAAATATACAAACAGCTCATGCAGCTCAATATCAAAAAAAACCAAATAATCCAACAAAAAATCGGAGGAAGATCTAAATAGACATTTCTCCAAAGAAGACATCCAGATGGCCAAAAAGCACATGAAAAGATGCTCAATATCGTTAATATTAGAGAAATGCAAATCAAAACTACAATGAGGTATCACCTTACACCGCTCAGAATGGCCATCATCAAAGAAATCTACAAGCAATAAATGCTGGAGAGAGTGTGGAGAAAAGGGAATCCACCTACACTGTTGGTCAGAATGTAAATTGGCACAGCCACTATGAAGAACAGTATGGAGGTTCCTTAAAAAACTAAAAATAGAACTAGCATATGATTCAGCGATCCCACTCCTGGGCATATACCCAGAGAAAACCATAATTCAAAAAGATGTATGAACAGCAGCATACATCTGCACTGCTGCTGTGTTCACTGCAGCACTATTTACAATAGCCAGGACATGGAAGCAACCCAAATGTCCATCAACAGAGGAACGGATAAAGAAGATGTGGTGCATATATACAATGAAGTATTATTCAGCCATATAAAAGAACAAAATAATGCCATTTGCAGCAACCTGGATGGACCTAGAGATTGTCATACTGAGTGAAGTAAATCAGACACAGAAAGACAAATATCATATGATATCACTTATATGTAGAATCTAAAACAATAAAAAAGGATACAAATGAACTTACTCACAAAACAGAAGCAGAGTCACAAATGTAGAAAACAAATTTATGGTCACCAGGGGATAACAGGGGGGAGAGATAAATTGAGAGATTGGGATTGACATATACACACTAATATATATGTACAATAGATAACTAATAAGAACCTGCTGTATAGCATACTCTGTAATGGTCTATATGGAAAAGAATCTAAAACAAAAAAGAAAGAGTGGATATGTGTATGTATAACTGATTCACTTTGCTGTACACATGAAACTAACACAACATTGTAAATCAACTATACTCCAATAAAATTTTTTTTAAAAAGTAAAATGAATATTAAATATTAATTTAAGAGGGAGGAATAGTATCAAGTATATAGGTTATTTTCCTGAATTCTCCATTCAAAGTTGAAAACTGTCATACTGAGATTTTACTTAAAGCTTGAAATAAATAGATGGACAAAGGCATACTAAGTAAACATAAATATAAAGCAAGTATTATAATATTAATACCAGACAAGATAGACTTTAACATCAAACAACAAAAGAATACAAAAATATAAAATAATAATAAAGGTATTATAAACAAATGTATATGTGTACATACATAAAGAGTGGGAGATAAAAGGCAAAAACTTTTGCACAAATAATTTTGAAGCTAGAAATAATAAAATCTAACAAAAACAAAAGGAAACAACAGGAAAAATGTAATACATTTCCCAAATCAAATAGGACTAATTACATAAAAAATAAGGTCAAAAGTTCGCCTGCCGATGCAGGGGACACGGGTTCGTGCCCCGGTCTGGGAAGATCCCACATGACACAGAGCGGCTGGGCCTGTGAGCCATGGCCGCTGAGCCTGCGCATCTGGAGCCTGTACTCCGCAATGGGAGAGGCCACAACGGTGAGAGGCCCACGCACCGCAAAAAAAAAAAAAAATAAAACAAAATAAGGTCAAAAATGAATTAAAATTGTAATCAAAATCTTTATTTAATATATATGAGAAATTTTATATCCCTCAGCCAAAGAATCTATGTATTACTTTGAATGACCATAGAACATTTTAAAAAGCAAATCTTGTTTCCCACCCATTTTCAAATTCATCCAGTTAAATAAATGAGATTTTACAGACAATATCTCCTGAGAGCAATTCAATAAAATGACTAAAGAAGTTAAAATTCCCTGAATATCAGAAATTAAGACACATCCTTAAATAGTCCTTAAATCAAGGGTACTATAAAAATGGAAATTATAAATTATCAAGGAAGCAGTATAAAAGAGAACATCTCATATAAAACTTGTGGGAAAAAGCGTGAATAAGTAAGTTTATCATCATTAAATGCCTTCTTCACTAATGAAGAAAATTAGTGAACCAGGTACTAATATTATGGAACTTAAAGAGACTATAAAGAGCTAAAACTAAAATTCATGAAACACATCCCTATAATATTAAAATGAAAAAAAATAAATCCATAATGAATTTCTGTTAAATCATAAAACAGGTAAAACTCTTAAGAAAGTGATTAAGGAAAAAAAATAAATACTGAGAATAAAATTATGCAGGATTATAAATAAGAAGATATATATGTGATATACATACAATGTATAATATATATTGTATATGTACTATATATACAATGAATATTGTGTATATAGTATAGATATGTTACATATATAATATATATAATATACATAATATATACAATAAGCATTTATTGAAAAATTATTGAAATACATAAAGATTATTGACAAATGTATATTATATACATTATATTATATATAATATATATACAATGATCTGTATATATATTCTTATAATATATAATACAGATTATTGAAAAATTAGAAGCTTCATAAGAGTAATAAACAGCCAGTCAGAGCAAAATATTTTCACAATTAATAGTCAAAAGAATTTTACCAATATACAACTTACCCAATTTGATAGGAAAATGTAGAAATTTTGAATCTAGTTTCTATAAAAGATTATTTTAAAAGTGATTTAAAAACTGTTCTTTGAACACAAAAAATAAATGATTTCACAGAGAAATTCTAAAATAATTTTAAGAAATAGGTAATGGTAACATAATTTAAGTTCTTCTAGAGCATAGAGAATGATGAAACATCCCCCTAAATCACTTTATAAATCTTACTTGGCTTTAATAGCCAAAACTGGTAAAACATTTGTATTAATAATATAGACCAAACTCACTTATGAATGTAGATACTAATATTCTACAAAACAATAGCAAATGGAATCCAACCATATGTTTTAAAATGCTATATTATAGCTAACAAATATTTATTACTGGATTGAAAAAATGGTACAATATTAGATAAATATATCAATGTAATCTATACCAGTAACAAACAAAAAGAGCAGAACCATAGATTCTTATTTATAGGTGATGAAGAATCAACTGAAATATATGTCAGTTTATTATACTTATAATATTACACATAATATATAATATAAATTCTAAATATAATATGAATACCAGAAAACTAAGTATAACTAAGAAAAGAAAAATTACCAAACACTAGCAATTAGAACTTCCTCTTGCAGCCATTATGGGAAAATAGGGACCAAGTTTACACAATTAACAAGTAGAAAACTGGAATATGATATATAAAAAATGGCTTTCAGATCTTGGACAAGAGGCAGAACAAGAAAAGAAGTAAGATAAATAAGATGGGCACTACAATGGCCTAGAGAAAGCATTCATACTGCAGTTTGGGGAGAATTAACCCAAACAGAGCACAGTAGTCTCTATGAGCTGAGGAAAGAGAGCTCATAGATGGGGAGGCCAGAGAAGCTGGAGTTGGTGGATTGAAATATCAAAGAGGAGGGAGCTACACAGAGAATTCTGGAAATCTGCAAAACAATCCTTTTGATTCGTTTGTCTGAGTATTGATTTGTATATGCAAGGGAGGTGACTACCCAAAGTTGAGAAAAAACCTCTGGAAAGGAATAGCCAGAAAACCCCACAGGTTACATAGGGTTTGTGCTCCAGCCAGGCAGAGCAAAAAGACTTCTTAATAGATGGAGCACCAATGACAATTCTAATAAGTATATTGCCCTGGTGATGGAGCCAAATTAGCCCTGCACCAAATGCTGTCTGAACCTTACCTAGTATAGCTGAAAATCAAATTTTGAAATGTAAATTATATATAAGCACACATAAGTAACGTATGTGTGTTCCTGAAAAAAGCCCAACAATATTTAAAAAATAATGACAAAATCAAGCACCAACTGTATAAAATTTAAAATGTCTGCCATCCATTTAAAAATAATGAGGCACATAAAAAATAATATACAACCCATAAGTTGAGAAAAATTAATCAATAGAAGTAGATCTGGAAATGGCAGCAATAACAGATTTATCATATAAAGATATTTAAAACAGCTACACAGAATTCCATCATATATTCAAGAAACTTAAAAGTGATAAAGAGAGACATGGAAGATATATATTTTCAAAATAACCAATCAGATATGTGGAAATAAAAATATATGTAATTTTTGGGCTTCCCTGGTGGCACAGTGGTTGAGAATCTGCCTGCTAATGCAGGGAACACGGGTTCGAGCCCTGGTCTGGGAAGATCCCACATGCCGCGGAGCAACAGGGCCCGTGAGCCACAACTACTGAGCCTGCGCGTCTGGAGCCTGTGCTCCGCAACAAGAGAGGCCACGATAGTGAGAGGCCCGCGCACCGCGATGAAGAGTGGCCCCCGCTTGCCACAACTAGATAAAGCCCTTGCACAGAAACGAAGACCCAACACAGCCAAAAATAATTAATTAATTAATTAATAAACTCCTACTCCCAACATCTAAAAAAAAAAAAATATATATATATATGTAATTTTTAAAATGTAGTCCAAGAAGAAGGGGAGGTGGGCAGTAAAAACAGTTGGAAAGAAACAATGCACAAAATGTTTCCAAACTTGATGAAAACTATAAATCTACAGGTCCATGAATCCCAACAAACTCCAAGGAGAAGAAACATGAAAGGAAATAACAACACAATGCATCATAATCAAATTGCTGCAAAGTGTAATTTTAAAAAATAATAATTGTAGGATGGAAGAAAAAAAGATGCATTTTCTACAAAGAAACAAAGATAGGAATAGTGGCAGATTTTTGTAAAAACCACGCAGGCCAGAGGACAACAGAGTGTCATCTTTAAAGGCACTAAGTAATGTTTGTAAAAATGTTTAAAAGCTGTTGACCTGGAATTCTATACACAGCAAAAATATCCTTCAACAAATGAGGCAAGATAAAGATTTATTCAGACAAACAAAACAAAATAATTAATTTTTTAAGAGAAAGAATTTTTTAATGTTTTTCAACTTAATAGGATATGAAAAGACGTGACCTAGATAAATTTGCAGCAGAAGGGTACAAGAAAAGACCAGAATTTGGTAGAGAAAGAAAGAATCAAATAGAGTCAAATTCATAACAATAGAATGGAAAGAAACCCCAAATTTCATAGAATATTTAAAATTCACATCTGAGATAATAAAGTGCTAAAATGCTACTGTTGGGACTTGATACAGTACAATGGGTAGAAAGACTTTAATTTTTTTCCACAATTTAGATTGCAATACATAATGTGAATATATAAAAATATAATTATATTTATTCAGTTTTAACCTGTCTCTTTCAGGCAAATCAGTTCTACTTCGAATTCCCTGTTCTTCAACCAAAATGACCATTCAGTATTTCTCTTACCAACTCACAGGTATCTCTGTTCAAAGTATTTTCTCCATTTCACACCTCTCGCTCCCTACCACTAAAGATTAAACACTGTTGTCTCAGTAGTAGATGATTAAAGTCTGAACGTGATATCTTCTTCCTTTATACGTTAGGGTAGACACTTTGGATGATTATGTGGAAGTATGATCTTTATTATCCTAGACTATATTCTTTAAAATGAATTGGAGAAAAAGAAGAAAGAAAAAAAGAGAAAATTTTATTTAAAGTGAATTGAATTACCATTATCACTATCATTTTCTAACATTGTAAATTCTAGAGAATACTGTGACAAGAAAAAAAGGCAATTAAAATAAATATTAGAAAATGAGAGAAAAAACTATCACACACTGTAACTGGTATAATTGAATATGTGCAAAAAATTCAAGAGACTGAGAATTTGGTAGAGTAACTGGATATGAGAACAACATATAAAAGTCAATGACTTTTTCTATTCCTACAGTAATCAACTACACACAGAAATGGAAGAAAAAATCATTTAATTTATAAGACCAACAAAAGCTATAAAATTCAATGGAAGAAAATTAGCAAAAATTTCACAGGGCCAATAATGAAGAAAACTATAAAATCATAATGAAGGGAGTAAATCTGAACACAGAAAGACTTCCCATAACCCTGTGTGGAAAGCATTAAGTATCAAACAAAAAAGTCACTTTTCTTAAAATTCATATAAAATTAATGCAATTCTAATTAAATTATATATTTCCTTGTGGAAATGAATAAAATATTCTTAAAATTTATATAGAAAATAAACTATAATAGCCAGGAAACCTATGAGAAGATAAGAGCAAGGCTCTGACTTTTTATATATTATAACTATAAAACACTATAATCAAATCAATATTTTGTTATATAAACAGACAAATAGATCAGGGAATTAGAGTCGAGGGGAAAAAATGTGTATGTGTGTGTCTGTGTATGTATCAATCACAGAATGTCAGTTAAATGGGAAAAAATGTTTATTTAATAATTAGCTTTGTATAATCATCCTATCTCTGCTAAATAAAAATGAATAAATTTCAAATAAATTAACAACATGAATATTAAAATCATTGTAACAAATATTATTAAAAATCTAGAAGGATGCTTGTGCAGTTTAAGGATGAAGAAAAATTTTTAACAAATCAGTATACAAATATCTATAAAAAAACGAGACTACCTTGACTATACAACTTTTAAATACTTCAATGCTATTAGTTAATCAAACAATGATATATTTGGAGGGAAAACTACAAGTGGGATGATCAGTTTATGTTTTTAAAAATATGGAGATAAATTATAGAAAACTAAAGTTAAAATGTACAAAAATATATTAGAAGGTGCTCAAACTCCTTAATAATATGGAGAATAAAAAGTACACTAAAATTAGGTAATATTTTACACCCATTTTTTTCTAGAAAAATCAATAAAAACAATGATAACACACTACTGGTGGGAATGTTGGAAAAAGAGTTGTATCATAAATTGTTGACAGAAATGTTAAATTTCACAACCTTTTTTGGAAAGCCATATGGCAACATGTATCAAAAATTTAAAAGTACACATACCCGGGCTTCCCTGGTGGCACAGTGGTTGAGAGTCCGCCTGCCGATGCAGGGGACACGGGTCTGTGCCCCGGTCCGGGAAGATGCCATGGAGCGGCTGGGCCTGTGAGCCATGGCCACTAAGCCTGCGCCTCCGGAGCCTGCGCTCCGCAACGGGAGAGGCCACAACAGTGAGAGGCCCGTGTACCACAAAAGAAAAAAAAAAAAGTACACATACTCTTCAATCCAGCAATAGCAATAATAATCATGACAATTAACATTTGCATAAAGCTTATTTTGTTATTTGTGTCACTCATGTATTCTAAGCACTTTATGTAATTGGTTCATTTAATCCTCATAACAATTCTCTGATAGATTTACTACTATTATTCCATTTTACAGATAAGAGAATTGAGAACAAAAACTTGTCTGAGAAAATGCCAAAGGTGGTCTGAATGCAGGAAACCTGACTCCAGAGTCATACTTCTAAAAACTTCATTGTTTTGCTTATATTTCACTTCTAGGAATCTAGTCATAGAAAGAAAAGTGAGTTTTTAGTAAACTGTTGTTAAGCAGAACTGATGCTCTTAGATGATATATATTGGGGGAAAATCAAAGTCCTGAACAAAGAAAACACAATGCTAATTAATAAGGGAGTGTTGAAAATGCACAGTACATCTAGAGCATGGAATGTCATAAAGTCATTAATCAACATAATTTAGAACAATAATTGATGTTTTGGAAGGATTTGAACTAAGTATTCTTGGAAGAAAAAACAAGATACAGAGGCTGTGTCTATTATAATTTCATTATTTTAAACTACAATAGTAAGAAAAGGTATAGAGATAGACGATGATGATAGATTAGATAGATGATAGATAGATAAATAGAGAGATAGATGGATAGATAGGATAAAAAGACAAAACACAAAAGATATTAAGAAAGTAGAGAGGGAGGAAAGATGGAAGGGAGGCAGGGCGGGAGGAAGAAAGGGAGGAAAAAAATGTAAAGCAGAGAGAGAAAAATGAAAGGATCTATCAACATTATTCCTGGGTGATCTGGAAGATGTTGATTGGAGAGAAGAGAATGATCAAGCACATAAGAAAAAATAAAATTGTTCAAAACTCTCTAGTACATATGACATGGCCCCATTCATGTAAAATGACATATATGTGGGTATGCAGAGAGAAAATAGGAAAGTCTATGCAGTTAAATGTCTATCAGAATTGAGAAAGCAAAAGAATATCCATAAGACCTAGATCTTGGTGAAGAGGACAGAAGATATAAGATGAGCCTTTTCCATACACACTTTTATATTATTTTGTTCTCTTTCATATGTGTTACTTCGGCAATTTTAAAGCATCAAATTAAACCCCCCTTTAAATATAAGTAAATTAAAATCTATTAGAATATATGCAATGAAAAAGCTTTAGCCCTTGAGCTATCATGACCCATATATACCACTTCCTTCAAAAATACTTAGAACTACAAAATTTAAATATTCAAGAACAAATAGCCCATGACTAAAATCATAATAGTAGCTGCATGAAGAAAATCACTGATTATAACGACTTGATACTACATAACAATACTAATGATCATTAGTATTACTGTAAAAGAACAATTATCACACTAATATACTAATATGGTTTAATTATACAAAGAGGTGGTGCTTTTAAATATTAATGAAATCATCATTTAATCAAAAGCTTGTTTTAAAAGTCCACAAAAAATGAATGCACCTAGCATCATTAGCATACAAACTATGTATATATTTAAGACAACATATATAATTTTGTCAATATAAGTAAACAATAGTCAATTTTCACAACTCCAAATGAACAATATAAAATACCAGCAAAACACTCAGGCTAGTGGATCTGACTCTGATGTATGCCTCTGCAGAACTATATAGACAGTTCAATCTTGTATATGGTTCCTAACAATAAATAATTAGTATTTCACAAGAGTAAAAGAGCATCTCTAGAACATCCCTGTAGAATCTTCTTAATGTCTTTGCGCCATTTGTTGAGGGACTCATATATTCCAGTTTCTTGAAGAAGATTTATGTGCCTGCATGTGGTGTATGTGTATAAATAGAGTATAGGGAGAGGTGTTTTGAAATTGCCATAGAAGTTAAATTCTCCCCATAAATAAAATTATTTTCTTTGTATCTTTGGAAAGGCATCCTATGTGACAGCTGAAAATTATTTCTGAACTCATATAAAAAGGTCATCACTAGAGAGATATCTGATCAGACACCCAGGGCAGTTGACAAGCTTATCCACTCTGATGTCAAAACCAAAATCCTTTAAGGGATTGGCACACTTTGATGCTTCTTGCTACCTAGGAAGATGGGATTTAAGTTTAGTGGAAAGAGCTGTGTCTACCGAGGCAAAGTGCTGGTCATCTGTTAATGAAAAGTGTAGTGTAGTAGAACGACTAGAGCTCTAGACAATAAAAAACCTGGCACGGGGCTTCCCTGGTGGCACAGTGGTTGGGAGTCCGCCTGCCGATGCAGGGGACGCGGGTTCGTGCCCCGGTCCGGGAAGATCCCACATGCCGTGGAGCGGCTACGCCCATGAGCCATGGCTGCTGATCCTGTGCGTCCGGAGCCTGTGCTCCACAGCGGCAGAGGCCACAACAGTGAGAGGCCCGCGTACCGCAAAAAAAAAAAAAAAAAAAAAAGACCTGGCACGACCAGTAAATCCCCTCTGTGGCTTTGGCTTAGCCATTTAGCTTCCTTGTACCCCGTTTCCTTTACTCTATAATGAGGGCTTTGTAACTTATCAATATTTTACTGACTTTTGCTTAAAAGAAAGACTGAGTTCCTCAGATGTTAATGGCAGTACTAAGCCATATCAATTTAGGAAACGCTGCTGATCCAGTGAACATCATGGTACTAAACACTGTGTGAAGTCATGAATTAGGTAAATCAGTTTAAATGGTTTAATTCCAAAACCTGTTTCATTACAGACAATTCTGTTTTTATTTTTTGCTCAGAGCTTTGAGACTTTACAGAATATAATTTGGGAAATAATGTGCTAAATGATATTTAATGTCCCTTCCAGGCATAAGCACACATGATTTATTAAATTAAGCATTCAAACTGAGTAGAAATGTTATATCACCATTATTTTTTATTTTTATTTTTTGCGGTAAGCGGGCCTCTCACTGTTGTGGCCTCTCCCATTGCGGAGCACAGGCTCCGGACGCGCAGGCTCAGTGGCCATGGCTCACAGGCCCAGCCGCTCCGCGGCATGTGGGATCGTCCCGGACTAGGCCACGAACCCGTGTTCCCTGTATCGGCAGGCGGGCTCTCAACCACTGTGCCACCAAGGAAGCCCCTCACCATTATTTTTTCATTAGAAACTTGACACAATTTTTCACATTTAGCAATGTTCTGAAATAATACGGACTAAGGAAGAGAGCATTTTCTCTCTTGTAACATAAAAAAAAGAAAAAGAAGTTTTGTACCTGTAACTTTTTTCTTAAGAAAAAGAAGTTTTGTGCCTGTAACTTTTTTCTTCTACTCATCTACCCACCAATTTTACTTAACATTTATTTTTGTACATAAACACATTTCCTGGTATAACATATTAGTATGGCTATGAAAAATATTTATTATATTCCATTAAGTAGTGATATACTTAATGTATTTTTTCAAAATGTATGTTATTTGTTTGAATCTGGGGCTGAGAATTATAGAACTAGAGTGATGTTCCTCACCCATCCAACTAAAAATGACAGACTTTTTCTTAATATAAATGGTTCCAAAGTGGTGCTCACAGGTATACTATGTAAGAATCCAAAATTAATTATTTCCCTGCCCTCTTGAAATACTCCTGAGCCCAGAAGATAACTGTCATAAAAGGAACTTAATTTATACCAATTTTAAAATAACCTGGCTATGGCAAAGCATAACCAGGAGCTGCCTGCAGCCACAGTCCTACATTCAGTTTATGTTTAATGAACTATTTTGGGTATATAATCAGAATTGCCCAGCTCCCCTAGATCTGCGCTATCTTGAGCAGCTTCCAAGGCTTTGAGAGTTTAAGCAAAGCAACAGTAGGAGGCAGAAAAAATAAATGGTTTCTGATAATTGCCCCTTCGGCACCAAACGGAAGGGTGAGGTAGGCATGGCTGAGCCAACTTGACTCTGCAGAACGTATGCTCACCCAGAGTCAGGGCAACATACAGCACCTCTTCAGTTACACGTTTTCCTTCTGTTTTCTGCTCTGTTAAGTTTTTATTTAAATGCAGAGATCTGACTGGAACATCAGAGAATTGCTTTCCATGGAGTGGATATCCAATTATTATGACAATAGTCAGCAAAGAAAAATTAATTTTATATGAAAAGTGACAAAGCTCAAACAAAATGTGACCTTGAATACAGATGTATTTATATTGGGGAAAGATACTGCCCTTTCTTCTCAGTCACTCAAATATTAGCTTAGTTACACAGGGAATGTGCTTTCTTGTAAATTTATTTTACGTTTTAAGTATTTTAAATATTTAGGTACCTTATTTTTCACATCAAACCTGAAAAATTTTCCTCAAAACATGGAAAACTTTAAAGGCGTTACTAGACTCCTAGGCCATACTGGATATTTCTCACACCATTTAAAAGTCTTTTTCATTAGGGAACAGAAATGTATCATCATAAGGCAAATATGAGCACAGCTTGTTCTAGGAAGAGGAGGAAGGAAAGCTGGGGCAAATGTAAAGGGGTGAAGGGGAGGGGTGAGACCATATGAAGAACTATTAGCAATGTTCAGGGGTTTGATTTTTATTCTACTGGCATTAAGCCACTGTAGTACTTATAAACATAGTAGCATGATATTGATTCATCAGGTGAAGAAATCACTTGGTCTGCAAACTGGAAAATGGATGTTAGAGCAGGGTGGCGTGATGATATTTTGCACTAGTACAAAAATATTAGAAATGAGGGGAATAAAGAAATTCAGAATATATTTTTAGTGGTGCTGAAAGATGTGCCATCGATTGGATATTGGTGGGTGAAGAGTCAGTTGTTAATCAGTTATGATACCCTGGACCACTCCTTGTTAGATCTGGGGACAGTATGGTGTTGAGGGGAATTATTGGGCTGATTGATAGACTAGAGACAATGATAACACTCCTAGTTCCTTCTCAGTTAGGCTGCAAATGCTCCCCATGTCTCTATCCCTCTATAAAATGGCCTTCATGTTGCCTTCCTACTTGAGAATGCTATGAATGCTCCACACTGCAATCCATGTTACTGCTCATTGTTTTCATGCAACTCCTTTTTCTGTCTTAATTGCATTATGCTATGCTTGTTCCTATTGAATAATAGGAACATTCAGTTCCATTTGTTTTTCATAACTTCACCAATTTATCAAAGTCAACTGAATCCAATCTTATCCTCCCAAGGTGCTGACCTTCCCTTTTATCCCTTTTTGTTCTCATGTGTATTCCTAATAAGGTAAATTTTCTCCTCTGTCATTTAGATTCTGGATTCTTCTTTCAGTATTGACCTCCACTATTCACTCACTTTTCCCATGGCCCATTGATAATCATGCTTTTAAAATCCCTTGCTTCCTATTGGTTTTGTCTGTGAAATGGTTTTAACTTTTAAGACAAAAAATTATGCTTCTGAAAGATATATTACAATCAATATTCTACACAAAATTCTATATCCAACACCCTGGATTCAGGACAGTATTAATCAAGGTTCATTGTAGAAACATGAGGCTTCATACTGTAAATTCTGCCCATATGAACACATATTTCACATTGTGGTAAATCTTATAGTTGTAGGAAGTAAATTTACAAGTATGAAATTTCTAGTTTTACAGTAACCAGCATAGATGGGATAGCTTAAAAATCACATATATAAAATGTTTATTAAAATCATACATATTAAAATATATATATTAAATATGTATTCAAAATATATATTATTAAAATGTATCTCACAGTATCACTTCTAATGTTGGTTTGACTATTTACCCTTTGTCTGCTTTTACTTAATGCCCCTTTTTGATAAATGCCGGAGTAAAGAGAGAAAACAAGTGTTAAAATGTCTATTTTTCTGCATTGAACATACTGTATTTATTCCCATTTCTATTCTTTTATATACAATACAAATATATGCATAGTCAATATTAGGAATATAATCTAATGTATAATGTCCTTTGCTTATGTTAAATACATGACCTTTAAATAATAACTATTTTAATCTTGCAAACTCCAATCTGCAGAGAATAAATGTCTAATTACATGGGGAAAATAATTAAAAATAAGACTGATCTTTCTCTGATTGCATATTGTATGTTTTTAATTAGAAAAAAGTTAATATAAACCTGTGAACACAGATAAGCATTTTAAAATATCAGTATGTGTCCAACTTAATATGGTTTACTATTATAATAGTAATATGGTTTACTATTCTGGATCAATGACTGCTTTCTATACATTAATGCTAATATATCAAACTGTGTAAGAGTATGACATTTTATAGCAATGAGCAATTCTTTTATTTGTCATTGTAAAATTAAACATGGAAGATTTAGCTTTGAATGCTAAAAGAAATCTACTAATCTACCTAAAAATACACTAACAGCATAGAATGCAATTTTTCTAATGATTCTCATTGATATTATATGAAAGTTTATTTCCAAGCTTACTCAAAATTCCTCAATGTATCCTAAATAACATATCTATAAAGTAGTTTATATATTCACGTGTTTGCCCTTGTGTGTAGCTTGACTGTAGTAATCATTTCACTATGCATGTGTATATCAAATCATCATATTGAACAATTTAAACATATACAATTTTTATTTTAAAAAATAAAAGAAAATATAAAAAGAAACATTTTGCCCTAATAGAAAATGTATATTATTTAAAATAGCAAATATAAACTCTTCCAATGTTAGACTTAATTTTATATATTTCTTTTAGGCAAATAAAATAATATGATAAATACATCAACTATACCTCAATAAAAAATATGATAAATATATATTATGTGATTAAAAACAATAACTGTTTTCTAACAAATATCTTTAACATGACTAGAAGCAATGATTCTTCATATTTCCATCCTTGAGTCAGTAAATTTATTTCCTTTTCCTTATGTATCCATCTTCAGAAAATTAAAGCTTAGAATTTATCAGTGGAATAAAATAGGGTATCAACAATACATTATAATATGACTACAATAAACCATAGGCAGAGGAAATGTCTAAAAGTTCTAAGAATGAAATTTAAATTCTTTTTATTAGACCTTAGATATGACATCAATCACTAATAGTGGGAATATGCTCAAAATAACAGCATGTCAATTACTGTACCCACAGTTCAAAGGCACATTGGGACAATTCCTATGACAGGAATTTTCTTATATACACAATAATAAATGTCTCAATTTTGTGACAGGTTTTATAAATTATTTTGGCTATATAAAACCACGCTGTCACTCTTAAAATACAAATGTATGAAACATTATTTTAGTCAGGTGAAGACTTCATCATTAAAAGCCTTGAAATAAATTACTTGAAGAATGTATTTTTAAAAGCAGGCATTCAGCAAGAAGTCAATTGGTCCTAGAAAGTGTAATGGTTGTCTTTATGAAAAGTCAGTCATCTTAAAAAGGATGGCATCAAAAGTTGGAAGTAGTGATCATATAAAAGAAACAATTATGGAAGAAAATTATTTTGGGTGACATAATTATATGTGTCCTTCTATGCCCATCATTATTTGAGTCACTTATTTAAAAATAGAATTTTATTGTTCCATCAAATATTAAAGAAAAAGTTTTCTAACATTTTCTTGATATACATAGTTCAAACTCTTAACACTTATTAAAATGATAGTGGTGACAATTTTATCTTCCTTGATAATGTTGGTTATGCTAATTAGAAAAGTATCTGCATAATTTTAGTAAAATATTAAGAAAAGAAGGGAGGTCAAAAAGTTGATGGAATGTTCTACATCTGCCCTGTCTAATATGACAGTACTATCAAGACTATTGAAATTAAAGTTAAAATAATTAAAATTAAATAAAATTAAAAACACTACCGACATTTAAAGTGATCATGTTTCTACAGTCTACAGCATTGGACAGTGCACATACAGAGCAGCTTCATCATTGAAGAATTTTCTCTTGGACAGAATCAAATAGGACTTTCTACATACCTTGAATTCTCAAGTAAAAGTCAATTTGTTTCCATATTTTCCTTATGAATTCCATACACGAAGTGAGATGAAATTAAATAATATGATGATGTCTTCTTAAAGGTGAATACAGTTAAAAGGTATTCAGTTTGGATGTAATTCCTTTTCAGAGGACCAGAAGACAGGAAAGCAATTCTAACCCTAAATATCAGTGATTTCTAAGTTTTTCACAATAAAGAAGTAATCATCTGTATTAAAAGACCGATATTCACACTACCAATTGATAACACAAATTCAGTGTTAGACACAATCTTATATACAGTTAAGTCCCCTAGATACAAACCTTCAAGTTGCAAACTTTCAAAGATGTGAACATGTGTTCGCATTTCCAATCACATAAGCTCATTTGTGTGTCTGGCATACATTGTCATGTGTGTGCATCCTCTACAAGTGGTTGTACTTTTGTGTACTTTACTGTATTACTGTACAGTACTGTATAGAGTACAGTAGTATAGTATCTTTATTTCAAGCTATATCTGCAAGAGGACGACTTCATTGAACTCCTTGCTGTGTAACAAGGGGAGCTTACTGATGAAGACCTGATGGAACTGGAGGCTCAGAGAAAGGACGAAGAGAGACAAAAGGAAGAAGTAACTAAAGAACCGAAGAGATTCATGACGCAGAAAATGGCAAGGGGATTTTCTTTATTTGACGAGGCATCGTTAGTTTTTGAGACACAGGACCCTAACATAGAACAGTACTCGAAGGTTGCAGCAGCCTTTCAGAATGAAATCCAGGGTTACTGTGTCATCTATCATGGGAAAAAAAGAGCTACTACCCAAACATCACTGGATAGCTTTTTCAAGAGGGTAGATAGAATTGAATCCAGCAAGGAACCAGAACCTGTGCCATCAACGTCAGGCGTGAGTGAAATTGCAGCTCGTCCTCCGTCTCCTATTGCTGATGATCTTTCAGCTCTACCATCTCCCACCTCCTCTCCCTCCTCCAGTAACTTCTTGCCTGTTCACTTGATGCCGGTCCCTGTATGTCAGCTGTTGTACTGTACTACTGTACTTTTCAAGGTACTGTACTGTAAGATTAAAAATTCTTTTTTGTGTTTGTTTTTTTATGTATTATTTGTGTGAAAAGTATTATAAACCTATTACAGTATAGTACTACATAGACGATTGTGTTAGTTGGGTACCTTGGCTAACTTTGTTGGACTTACGAACAAATTGGACTTATGAATGCACTCTCAGAATGGAACTCGTTTGTATGTAGGGCACTTACATATTTGAAATGTAGGGATGCATTTATAAAGAATTATTAACAAAAGTCCTCTAATGAATGTCTTTTGCTAGGAGGGACATGGAACAGGAATCACAAAGTTTCAGTGATGAAATGAATGCTTCTATGGACAAACACAATTACAATCTGCTTCAGTAATTTCTTCACACCTAGATCAAAACTGCTGATTAAACACTCTATATCAAGCATGTCATCACTGTATATCAACATTCTATATACAGTATGCCAAAGCTTCTAGAGAATACCACTCTCTAGAGTTAGCCAATCAATTAGCAAATATATAAGCTCTGATTTTCAGGGTAAGGAGGGAAGATAATTTGCTTAAAGCTGACCCTTTAGACCCTTTGACAACTCTGAATCAATCCACTGACCTATTATCATATTCAAAATGTTGGAAGTAGTTGGAGCCTATTATGTACATATGCCAATATAACGTGAATTTAACACATAATTTTATTCATCAAAGGAATGTCAAAAAGAATCTGCTTATCTTATTACAGCCTCATCTTTTTAAATACATAAATCATGGAGGTCTTTTTCTGGGGGGGTCTTTCCTTTTTATGTGGTTGTGATGGTAAAACATATGTTGAATGCTTTTGATTAAAAGTTTTAGAAAATTATTTATTAACATATATGTTTATATATGTAAGGTATGGAACCAAAAAACAAATAGATAAAAGTAAGGATGTCTGGAGGTGAGAGAAAGAATAAGAGAGGGTGCAGAAATAGATTGGATCTGGATGGTAGCTCCCTATACCCATGGCCAGAGTGGAGATGAAAGTTAGCATCTATGGAGTGGTCTGGAATGTATGGTCATTCCAAGACCAGGCAGAGTATCAGAAAAGTACTGCAGATGAGGAGAGTTTCAGAGAAAAACTCAGTAAGGGTCAGAAATAAAGGCAGTCAAGCACCAAGGGGCAGTGACAGGAGCAGTAGGTGTGAGTGGACCCAAGAACAAATTTCAATAGAGAAATGAAGATAATGGATTTAGCAGTAAGGGATTATGATACAAGTATCATTGATTTAAAAGTATGTAAAACCTCAAGCAGTTAATGATATGCTCACAAATTACTGAGATTATATTATATATATATTTTTCTGGAATATTATACATTCCATTAGAAATCATCAACAATCTGTAATTAGCTTTTATTATGACTTGAAACATTAAAGCCCATGGTGTCCATGGCGTTTTTCTTCAATTCATCCTTTGTCAGTCACCAAATACATTATTTTTTAAACAATTTTTCATTTTTAATTCCTTTTCTTCTCATAAGACCTCCATCCCATTGATATCCTCATTATCTCTGGCCTTAATTACTATGACAACTCAGCATATTCCCACTTGCCCCTTGTTTTCCCCCAACCACTATCATACCATTAATCTGCTCAATAGTGTCCAATGGAAAAGAACAGAATGGCTCCATGTGACAAGTAAGATCGACTTGAACTATACAACCCTGTTACTGATGCAAAATCTTTCTCATTCAAATTCTCCACCATAGTACCAGTGATTATCTTGGGGTTCTCCAGTTATACCAGGCTTAAAATGGGCACTGGGTCTTTGCCCATGATATTATATTGACTTGAGACTTTCTCTTTGTTTCCCTTCCCTAGGTTCCCAAAATTATTTATAAAAGAAAACACAAGGGCTTCCCTGGTGGTGCAGTGGTTGGGAGTCCACCTGCCGATGCAGGGGACGAGGGTTCGTGCCCCGGTCCGCGAGGGTTCCGCGTGCCGCGGAGCGGCTGGGCCCGTGAGCCATGGCCGCTGGGGCTGCGCGTCCAGAGCCTGTGCTCCGCGGCGGGAGAGGCCACAGCAGTGAGAGGCCCGCGTACGGCAGAAAAAAAAAAAAAAAAAAAAGAAAGCACAAAATCTACTTCCTCCTTAAACTAATTATAGTGCTATTTACATGGTAGCCTTTCTAAACCAATATCTTTAACCTTTAGACCAAAGATCTAAGATGAGGGGCTGAGTTAGTGAGAGGAATTACAATTCATAAGTACATAACACACTGTCTATAGACTGTAGAAACAAACATCATGCAAAAAGTATATAAGAATATTAAAAATACACAGATAATTTTACATATATATAGATATAACTTCTTTAAAACATATTTCAGTCATTTTTACTTAATATTTATAATGCAAAACAATGGTCTTGCACTTCATCACTTAGAGGTCTTTCATCTAACTTTTCAAATTACAGGAATGTAAATTCTACTACTATTTAATATTTGATGTTTGTTAAATTTTTGGTTTTAAATTCAATCCAGTGATTCTGGGGTAAAATATTAATTAATCATTTTTTTCCTCTAGAGATAAAATGTCATTAATTTTGAGGTTAGATGCTTTAGGCAAGATGTGAGGAACTTCTTTTTGCTTCATGTATTAAAAAATCTATGGCCCTTAGTTTTTCTATGAAAAATATTTTCTTGGGGAAAAGAATATCTGACAAGAAACTTGAACATATAAGATTATATCAAACTTTACTGGCCTAAAAAACAGATTATGAAACTATACTCTTAATATTACTTAGGCAATACATGCCAATATTTGCACTATTTTCAATTTGTTATGATACTGTATACTCACACCTATCCATTATTCCTTTTTATTTTAAGTTAGAGAAATGGTTTTATATTTCATTGATCTTACCAAAGCCTACATGTATTCTGATAACTGAAAAAAATAAAAATCACCAAGATAAAACCACTCCAAATCTTTCTGAGTGACAAAATTTTACTATTATTACTCTGGTCTTTTAAAATATAGTATGTGGGGGGGGGGGCATTTAGATTTCTAAAAGCAATAAATGACATTAGCTGAGAATGTTTTATGTGAGGAACAGTTTAAAATATATTAGTCAGCATTTTAATGGGGAAAAGTGAAAGATGTAATAACAGATTCGTCTGTCTTCAACATGTCTTCCTATTTACCACAAAAGGTACCAAATCCAATATCCTATAAAATTCAAAATGATTGAAGCATCTTTAAAATTCAAATTGTTGACAAAACAACAATAAACCTAATATAAATAGCTAAATCAATTTGGATCACTTTTTGAAATGAAAACCTCAATTCTACCCAAGGTTAGAATCTACACTTAGAAATTTTCAGATGTGGGATGAAGAAATGGAATGATCTGCCACCTATTCACGTCTGATGGTACCCCGCAGGAAATATTTCTCTTGGGAAATTTTATTACAGAAAATACATAAAGAGAATTTATTCAGTCATCCTGACTTTCATTAAGACTATCAGGCAAGTCTGAACCTGCTTCTAGAAAGGTGCCTCAATCTCCAAAGAAAATAAATTTAGAATCTCTTCTGCTGTCAGAGGGATCACAGAATTAGGATAAACCATATAGTTCCAGTATGTAGAAGAAGACATAAACTGTTGTCTGGCCACCATCCAAAACAAGTACTTCCATCCTGTATTCACCAGTGAAAATGTTTTCTACCATGTACCTCACTTCTGAGTAACTCCTCTTAAGAAATAAGCATCAGATAGAGTGACAACATGTGAAAACAAAAGGAAAGCCTAGCTCAACTAAAAGATTTTTCTATATTTTAGATAGATACAAATTTTCTAATATCCATCTAATATCACTGGCTGGTATCTCTTAACTAGAATATTTGGTTCCAACTCTGATCAAAATACAAATTTGGCCCAATCGAACTAATAGCATTGTTAGTTATCAAGATAAGTATATTTAATGATGTTTATAAAAAGTTTTCTCTTAGAGTTTTTTCCCCATGAAAAATATAAAAGTTGCTTGCAAATGTGTGTCAATACACAAATAGCCAAGGAAATCAATAAGAGAAATTATTAATTTGAATGTAAAATAAAGTTAACCTGATTTGTTTAATACACAAAATAATTTTTTCATTCACCTTCTCCTTATAAAGGGATTTTAGTAAAACACTTGTGCAGTGACTTAGCAATGACAAGGTAACAAGTAAAAAATTGAGGAAAGAGGACATGTCATTAATTCCTACATATGAATGATAATTTAGCAGGATGCAAAGACTACAGAAAAATGCTGACAAACTGCAAATGATTTTGTTTGATTGTTTTCTTCCAAGTAGTTGTCTGGTTAACAGAATGTTAAACATAGCATTTGCTTTAAAACCTGCTGTTGAAAAAGTTTTGTAATATATGTTCACTGATCTTTTCTTTGAGTCTCAAGGCAATAGTGATGTGCCGCGAACCCTAGAGTTGGACAGATTTAAGTTTAAATTAAGGTATCACCCTTTACTCAATGTTTGAACTTACATACTATACTTTTATTTTTTACTCAGTGAAAGTCTAAAGTAAATGTTTCTGGTCAGCCAGGAATTGTGGTATGTGGTAGGGAGAAGTGGGAGACATGACTTGGTAGAGGAGCAATACAAGAATAAATGTTGTGCCATCTTCAATTTGTAACTCTCAGTGTTGCCTAGATACTACTTCCTAGTCTCCTGAAAGAAGAAAAGATCATGCATAATCAAATATGTAAGCTATATGTGTCAATCACATAACACTTCTGCTCATCTTGCATTGGTTAAAATTTAACTATATGAGCACACATAACTGTAAGGAAGGCTGAGATGCTGTTTGACTCTGGTGGCTAGGAAGAGGGGAAAATGAATTTAATGAATAGCTAGAAGTCTCTGCCACCTACCTACCACATACAGCTATACTGCAGATTGAATGACATAATATAAAGTTCAGTCAGTATTCACCATGTTAAAACAATATTTGCTATTATTATTAATGTCAGTGTTACCATTCTGAACTTCATTTTTCATTACAGAGCTTTCAGGTTGTGAAAGACTGTAAATTGGTTAAATATTTACTCTTTCCCAGAGAGAGTCTGAAAATATCCTTTCTAACACTCTGATACAACATTTATACTTTGATATAATGAAAAAAGAATGAACTTTGGAGTTATATTAACTAGAGACTAAACTTCTACTTTCCTACGTAATTAATACCTGGGTAACTACAAATTAACAAATAGTTATTGAATTCACCTTGTACTGTGCTCTAAGAACAGAGATAAAATTAAAGTTTGGGTGGATAAACATTAAATAGTGACAATATTTTTAAATGAGTCCAATTATAGTGATAAATTCAGAGAGTGAATATAGTCAATGTGAAGTGCAGGTGACATCATACCAACTCATGTCTCCCACTTCTCCCAACTGCATACCACAATTCCTGGCTGACCAGAAACATTTACTTTAGACTTTCACAGGTAAGAAATAAAAGTATAATGTGTAAGTTCAAACATTGAGTAAAGGGTGAAGCCTTAGTTTAAACTTAAATTAGGTGACATCTAGTAGGATGGTTATTGTGCTAGCTCAGGCAAGAAATGATAGGGACTTGAATTTGAGCTGTAGCTAAAAGAAAGAAGAAAAACACATTTGACCAAGCTTTTACATGTGTGGTAACAGTACCTGATTAATAATTAAAAGTTTGAGAATTAAAAAGAAAAAAATTTGAAGGCATTTTCAAGATGTATCACCTGAAGGAGAGGTAATATTACCTGAGTAGAAAACACAGGAGAAAAAGTAGATTTAGTAGAAAAGATAATAATTTAAGTCTTAGGTATGTAAGTTTGAGTTCCCTGTTTGAATTACATTGAAAATGCCTTGTTGGTAGTTAAAAATTGTCTGGAAAACAGAAAATTTTATGGTTAGAGATAAAGATATCAGAACAATGAACATAAATGTGAATTACTGGGTGAAAACTAATCAGAAAAAAAAAGCAAAGAAAAGAACTCTGGGAATAGACTAGGAGGAACTTATTAGAGAAAAGAGAAGTGAGAGAGCAGTGATGACACAGAATCAAAGGATTAGAGAGATAAGAAGGAGGCAACACTTCATCCTAGTTTATAGCTGATTCACTTTGTTATAAAGCAGAAACTAACATACCATTGTAAAGCAATACAGATGTTAGAAAAAAGAAGGAAAGCAGTCCACCAAATTATCAGTTGTTTTTAATATTAATTTTTATTTTCTCAGGTATTTGGAAATGCCAGTTTGCATGAGGACCAAATCAACTAGAGGTCCAGATTGCAGTTAGTTGAGAAATAAAAGAGATTAGAGAAAATGGATACTGTAACTGCAGACAAATCATTTAGTAACCTTCTCGGCAAGGAGAAAGAAAGAAGTATGGAAGTGACATAACCAGAAAACAGGTCAGAGATTTTAATTTTTAGGATAAAGGATATCTCAATATGTTTGAAAACTGAGATAAAGGAAGTCAGTGGGGAAGAGATTTACATAATAATAGGAAAAAAGACAGTGTGAAAACCATAAGCTTGAAAAGGAGCTGAAATACTGCTTCTACTAAGACAAGGTGAAGTCAGGGACATTCCATGGTAGATGAAAAGGAAGATGAGGAAACCATGGCTCTCTCTGTTTCTTAGTAAATAATGAACAAAGTTATCTGTGGCAAAGAGAATGACTTTCAAGGTACATATTTTACTTATTCATTTATTCAAAAAAATATTCTTTGAATGCTAAGTTCTAAACACTAAGATAGGTGCTGGAAACACAAAATTGAATTCAACATGCTTCCTAACCTCAAAGTGCTTACATTTTGATAAGAAGACAAATAAGGAAACCAGTGATAAGGGAACTGTGTGGTAAGTGCTATGATAGAGATGGGGACAGGATGCTTCTTAACAGAATGGAGCTCTAACATAATGCATGGAAGAAGAGAAAAAACAAGGAGCATTTCCTGATGGAAAGAAAGCTAAAGATGAGTCTTAAGACTGAGTAGTCTTTAAGGAGACAACTAAGGAATTGGGAAGGGTGTTCTTGGTAGGGAAAACAGCATGACTGAAGGCAGAGTTAGAAAAAAGAATGATGAATTCAGAAATGAGTTTGTGTATACGGCTGGAGCTTAGGACTTGAGTGAGAAATTTATAAGTAAGATTAGAGATACTGAAGAGTCAAACTGCAAAGCACTTCTTGGGCTAAGCAATGCAGTTTAGCATTGTATTTTCAGATAAGTTATGGTGAGCTATGTTAACATTTAAAATGTGAAGGTAAGCTCTTCAGATTTGCATTTGAGAAAGAATACTCAGATTCAAGGAAGAGGATGACCTGCTAGAGGCAGAAAGACTAGTTTAGGGTTTAGGCATTATTGCCTAAACTGATCTAAGGCAAGAGAGATGGAAAATAGATGAAAAATATAAGACCTATTTAGGAATTGAAGCTTGATTGATCAGGCTTGGAAAGGGCAAGAAGTATCCCAGTATGAAGCATAGGTCTTTAGTGGATAGCGGTACCAATAATAAGATAGAGAATAGAGAAGACTGAATTGGGGAGGAAGATAATCTGGTTTTGAATTTTTTTAATGCATCAATCAGAGTTCAACCAGAGAAGCAGAACCAGTAGTATACACAGAAAGAGACAAGAGAGAGAGAGATTCATTATAAGAAATTGGCTTACGTTGTAAGGACTGGGGCTGGCAAAGCAAGGCCAAGATCCACAGAATTTCTTTTCTAAGGCTTAAGTGACTTGAGTTTATTTATCATATATGCTGAAGGTGAGAATCTTTCGAAAGTCAGAAAGGAGTAAGAGTAGAATGGTGCAAAAGAATGGAGCAAAACAATGACCTGAGTGAGGAAGTGGAGAACCAGAAGGATTTGGACAATTCCAACCAGCCCCTTATTAGAGGGAAATAAAAAGGCTCAAATTGAAATGTTACATGGGTATCCAAGTTGTAGGGACAAAACCATTTACCAGTATATGTGTGGAAGTAGAAATAAAGTAAAAGAATTTAAGAAATTTTCTTGACAGTAGGCACAAAGGTTATAATTTAGTTTTAATGATAATATTAGATCACTTGTAGTCAGAAGATAAACAAAAAGGATATGGGGGGAAATTGGACCATAGGTTGCTATTTAGCATCTGGATATGAAATTGTGCATTAATTCCACTCTCAGCACCATGTTTTTGGCTCATTGTATCAGTTTTGAGCTACAGTGGAAAGAGATGTGCACTGTATTATTGTCATATCAATAGAGCCATAAGGGTAGCGGAAAGGTCAAGATTTCCCTATCTAGGGGGGTTCCCTGGTGGCGCAGTGGTTGAGAGTCCGCCTGCCGATGCAGGGGACACGGGTTCGTGCCCCAGTCCAGGAAGATCCCACATGCCGCGGAGCGGCTGGGCCCGTGAGCCATGGCCGCTGAGCCTGCGCGTCCGGAGCCTGTGCTCCACAACAGGAGAGGCCACAACAGTGAGAGGCCTGCGTACCGCAAAAAAAAAAAAAAAAAAAATTCCCTATCCAGTGACCTTTATCTTATCAGAGCTTTGTTGTCAACCCAGGGAGTTGTAACTCAACAATGTATTCTGCTATACATAGGTTTATGTAGGTTCCAAGTGCTCCCAGAATATCCTGTAGGTCACTTATCTCAGGGAGACTCTTGAAAATTAAGGAAATCAGTCAATACCTAGATTTCATGTATATTTAGATTTCACAGGGAATAATGTTCTTATTATAAAATCAAAAAAAAAAAGAAGGAAGAGAGGAAAAAAGATAGGTAGGATGATAAGAAGGGGGCAGTAAAGGAAGGAAGGAGGATGGATGTAATACTATGTAATTCTTTATCTTGGTATGCATGTAATTAAATTAAAAACATAACCACACAATAATAACAACATTGTATTAGTTTCCTAGGGCTTCCATAACAAATTTCCACAAACCAGGTGGATTACAACTACAGAAAGTTAATTTCTCAAATTTCTGGAGTCCAGAAGTCCAAAATCCAAGTGTCAACAGGGCCATGATCTTTCTGGAGTCCCTAGGGAAGAATCCTTCTTTGCCTCTTCCTAGCTTTTTGTGGTTGCCTACAATCCTTGGCATTCCTTGGCTTGTAGCTATATCATGCCAATTTCTGCCTCTATCTTCATATGACCATCTTCCCTCTGCATGATTCTGTGTCTCTGTCTCCAAATGTCCCTCTTCTTTATCTCATAAGTACGCCAGTCACTGAATGTTGGGCTCACCCTAATCCCATATGACCTCATCTTAGCTTGATTACATACACAAAGATTCTATTTCCAAATAAGGCTCCATATTCACAGGCGCCAGGATATAGGACTTGAACATATCTTATGAGGGTACATAATTAAATCCACTACAACAAATGTTTACCAAAGGAAAAAATTGTTCTATCTTAAATTATTGCAAGTTCTGAAATAATTGAACTATCATTTCTTCCTAGTCTTGTCTCAATAACTTAGTTTTCTCATCTATAAATTGAGGACAATATTAGTTTCTACCTTCTCAAGTTACTGTGAGGATTAAATTTACTTATGATGTCTAGTGTTTAGAATAGCTCCTGGCTATAGTAGGCACTTTATAGGTGTGCGATGGGCAGCCTTGAAACACCTGCCAGCCCCTTCCACAATGGTCCTCCCAAGACTTCACTCTGAAGAAATGAAAAGATTAGCTAAATCTTATTGTTCACACAGTATGGGAAGGAGTCCATCTATTAGTGAGATAGCACTAATTAAAGTATTTTTATCATGTTTCCCCTATTATTTCTGCAACTTACTCTATAATTGGACAATTTACTCTATTAGACAATGACCTTGGGCATTGTGCTTGGTTTTAGCAGCCCATTCTCAGTCGATTTCTAACAGAAGCAGGTGAACTCTTAATTGGTATGCCTGGAGAGAAATATAAACATGTCAAATGAATAACCATTGGGTAATAGGCAGTGTTGGATGACATTCACTTTCTCCTCTGCCAACTGCCTTTAACGTAACTTGGTAACAAAGCAGGACAACTCTTCCTTTTCTATACAGAGGTAAGATTAGCTCATCTAAAAGGTATAATAGGGGAGGAAGGCAGCCTAAAGTGAATAGGATAGGCCAGCAGCAGCAATTTTCACTTAGCAAGTGTTATTAATAGACAAGCCTAGGCTGTGGAAAACAATAGCTGTGCTACTTAAAGATTTGTTTTAGTCCCATATGTCAGTCAAAATTCCCTTTATTGATTATATCTATTACAGAAATAAAGGTACTGAATCTCTTCCTAGCCATCAGCCCAATTAATTGGTAATGTTATTTTGCAAAGTTGGGAAATTCTATTAGAGCATTACCCTAACCTGCATTGTGTTTTATTGTTTGTTTGTTTGTTTAAACTACAGATACATGAAAAAAAAAAACCCAATGATTTCTCTATTAATTTGTGATCCTAAAGATCTATCTAACTAAACAGTGAATCTCAAAAGGATGAATAATCCCCTTTTCTACAAGAGCTTCACCGTGAAGAAAGAATTAACCAGGGAGCTGTAATAAGCACAGTGAATCCTAGTCCTGTGCAATTTGAGGTTAGCTTGGCAAAGTGTCCTATAATCCATTGACAGCAGCCAGATATTTGAATCCTTTATTTTCATACTGAATCTAGGGAGGTAATAAGGGAAAAGAAGGAGGGCAGAATTAGTTCCAATATTTTAATTAGGAAAAGAGAAAACTGATATTCTCTTCCCTGTCTTGCTCTAATGACATACACACACCTATATGTAGATACATTTAAAATAAATTAAAATCCTTCTCTCACTTTCTGTCCTAGTTATTAAGATAGCATTTTCATCAAAGAGACTTAAATCAGTGCTTCTCAAACCTGTTGGCTTAGCATCGCCTAGAGTCATTTTAACACCTTGTGATACCTAAACTGGACCTAGACCAATTAAATCAGAACTGGGTAGGGTAGGAGATGGGATAGCTGCATAGGTATTTTTTTAAAATCGTCCTGAAATATTCTAGTGTTCTGGGAAGTATCCTTCCTGAAGTAGCTGTGAACCACTGACTGACAGGGCTAGAGTTTCATATTTTAGGTGCTTCATATTGTTCATCTTCCACACCTGTTCCTTGTTATTTCCCCAGTTTGTAGAAATCACTACTCAATGTTAATGAGGTTCTTACACTGAGAAAGCACAGTTGCTTCTTTATTTTCCCTTTCCTTTCCTTTGGGATTTCTAGCATTTGCTGTGTGGGCATTAACTTCCTGACCTTTCTAAGGTATAACCACACTAGGTTAGTTCTATGATAGCATTGATAACAAAAGTGCCTATTACGGATCCTATTCCTGTGTAATTGTCTAGAAAACAACACAAATATAGTTAATGTTTTTTAGAATTCTGTACTGATAATAATTGAAATACAACCAAAACACGTTAGCTTTAAGAAAAGTTCAATCTATTGAACATTCACATTAGCAGCAACTCAGGTTTTCTAGCCATAATTATACCAATTTTTCGTAAAGTATGCCCCTTCTTGTTGCTTAAATAGCCCTTTAGATGTCGAATTACTCTTCTAGAAGTCATATTACTGCTTATCCTTTAAGAATTGTGAGTAGTTTAGTAGGGTCATAAGGCCTAGAACAACTCAGTAATCTCAAATGCAAGAGAATTGTACATTAGTCTGTTTCCAAAAGGACAATGACCTGAGATGTAGTGTGCATTATAAATAAAATGAACTTCTACAGCAGTGTAATTTCAATATTTATTCATTTATTTCCATACCAGAATAAGGAAAAAAAAAAACCTATGTTCATAGCTAATAGCAACATACATATTTCTCACATTATTGCTTCCAAGATGTCCCAAACAATGCTATTTTCAAGTAAGCATTCATTTGCAAATCTGGCAGGCTTCATTATCTATTTCTAAGATATTCTTAGCAACTTTTAAAACTGGGAGGCAGGTACATTTATTATGACAATCCTGACGAGTATTGTGAAAAAATAAATAAAATAAATGAATAAGCATATTACTATTTGAAATAAACTAGTGTAAACTTTAAAGGCATTGACTAATAGTTTAACCACCACTACTACAAAATTTACCATGGGGTGAAGGCTACATAAGGGCAGGCCTACAGGCAACTTCATTTTGTGGCACTTCATCAGATCTGAGCATTGACTTAATTTTTCTCATGTATTACATTATTGATATCAGAGTTACAGAATCAATTGTATAGGGGGCCCCACAGACCACTTTGTTAAATTTATGAGTATCTATTTAGGATCAAGAGCCAGTCAATTTTCTTCTATCCTGTTCCTCATTAGTATGGGGTTTTTTGTTGTTTTGTTTTGTTTTGTTTTTGCAGGATTGCCTAACTCATTTGAGAGAGCAATTTAAGTGGTGTATCCTTGCATACACTATCAACTTCCAATCAAGCCACTCCATGGCAAACATAATTTTGCTTCCAGGCAAAAGAAAAACAACAACAAATTGTTTCCTTTTATCATTGTTCTTCCCATTAAATTAACTGGCAGAGGTCATTCACACACTGGCTAAAAGAGTGGGGTGATTTACATCTCAGTCACCACAGAAGGGAGAGTAATTGGATAGGATTTAGTTGTGAACACAGGAATAAAATGTCAGCAAAAACTAAACACTTCTGGATATTTAACACAACAGTTATGGGTTTCTTATTGTGGAGCCTGTCCTGCCTGTCAGCCAATAAATATGTATTAGATACCCACAACTTCCCCAAAGTAATTAAAAATTAAACAGATTTCTTCATCTCCTGGGCCTACAGTTCACCATAAAATCATAATCATCAAAATTCATTCTTATTCACTTGGTTCTCTGATATATTCAGTCTATAAATATTTATAGCATGCTGCTTTCTCCTGTCGAAAAGTTTAGTCTTGTATGAAGGATATAACCAAGCACATAGAGCTAGCTACCTAAATGAGGTAAGTGCCATGAGACAAGCATGAATGAAGAACTATGGTGCAAAGTACAGGCAGTTTACCAGAAGCCCATCTGCCAGAGTAAGTACCAATGTAAGTAAGCAGAATTATAAAATATAATTGAGGATATATGAGACTGTAAGTAGCCTATAAGATGGTAAGATAACTTATGCCAACAACGGCATGAAGCGTCTTCTGTTCCTGGCCAAAAAGGATAACTGACACCAGACTAGCCCTCCCTCTGAACAATACAATTGGATAAAATAAGTGAAACAATGTTTTAAGGTATTAGACTACAGGCAGCAGAGAACTGAGTGAAGGGAAACTGGTAAGCGGAGTTATACTCTCCCCTCATCTTTCTGTCTAGAAGCACTTTGTACACCAAGGTACAGGGGAAGGAAGCCCAAACAGAGAAGGGTAGTCTCATTGAGTTGAGAAGACAGATAAGAGGGAGCTGTACAGAGAAGGAGCTCCACAAATCTCCATAAACTTCCCCTCGCATCAGTATCAGGATACTAAACTGCATATGAAACAGTTCAGGAAGGCTAGAAATACCTGATTTCTTCCTAGAGGTATGCATTACACAACTGTGCACTTATTAAAACTCACCAAATTCTACATTTGAGACTGATGCACTTCACTTTTTGTAAAATATATCTCAATTTTTTAAAAAAGTGGTGACATGACCTGGCTCACCTTTTAATGAGATCACTCTGGCTGCTTTGTTCCATTTTAATCAAGTGAGGACACATGGAAGCAAGAAGAAGAGGTAAGAGCCTATTGCAGTAAGTCAACAAGAGATGGCTTGACCTGGACCAAGGTGTTTATCAGTGGACTTGTTACAGTTCCGAACATATTTTGAATCTAGGACCATGGATTTACTGGTGAACTGGAGAGGGGTGGGAGACAAAAAAAGAAGTCAAGAATGGCTCCAGGGGCTTCCCTGGTGGCGCAGTGGTTGAGAGTCCGCCTGCCGATTCAGGGGAAATGGGTTTGTGCCCCGGTCCTGGAAGATCCCACATGCCGCGGAGCGGCTGGGCCCATGAGCCATGGCCGCTGAGCCTGCGCGTCTGGAGCCTGTGCTCCGCAATGGGACAGGCCACAACAGTGAGAGGCCCGCGAACCGCAAAAAAAAAAAAAAAGAATGGCTCCAAGTTTTGGCCTGAACAAATAGAAGGATGAAATAAACATGTACTGATATAGGAAAGAATATGGGTGAAGCATGTTGGAGTGAAAAAATCAGTTTTAGATGTGTTAGAAAAGTTGGCTGAGATCACCAAGGGACTGCATGTAGGTAGAGAAAAGAACCATTCATGGTCTGATCCCTGGGAAGCCCTCACAATAAAAAGCCACAAAGCTGAGAAGAAGCCAGGAAAAGAAACTGAGATGAAGTGGTGTGTGAAGCAGGATAAAATTCAGGAGGATGGATGTCCTGATAGCTGTGTTAATCATCTGTCTTTTGCTGCCCAGAGGTCAACCTCTCCCTATCAACGAGATCCTTAGACTTTGAAACATATTCCATTCTCTTCTATTTAAACAAAACAAACACCCATTCACCCCAGCTATAAACCTAGCTCCTTTGTTATCAAAGTCAACATTTTAGAAAAAGTTGTCTCTTCTTCCACACTTTCCACTCACTCCTCAACTCTCTCCAGACTGGGTTCAGCCCCTAGTGCTTTGAGGAAGGCACTAACGTCACCAAAAGTATAGGTGTCTGGATCCAAATTTTAGGTTCTCCCCTAGATCTGATCTTACTTGAGATCTTTCATGGGAAATTGATATTTTCTACTTACTCTAATTTTCAAGAATCACACCTTTCTGGATTTTTTCCCTTCCTTTCTGGCTTCTCCTTCTTAGACTTTTTGGCCTCACCTGGCCTTTAAATGTTGGAATTTCTCAAAGCTCAGTTATGAGCTCTTTAATCAATCTATATTCAATCCTTAAGCAATCTCATTCATGACAGATGGCATAACAGAATGATTAAGAATATGAATGTATTTTCCAATTTGCCTGGGTTCAAATATAGCTCTGACACTAGCTTTGCAATCATGGCAAGAGCTTAACCTCTTTTTGTCTCAGTTTTCCCATTTATTTTAAAATGGAGATTATAAAGGTACTTATCTCACAGGTATAATGATGTCGCTAAGATAAAATAAGCCCATGTTTGTAAATCACTAATACAAAGGAACATAGCTTTACCATGTAAGCAGATGGTTTACACCTGTTTTTCACTGGCCTAGACTTCCTCTCTAAACTATAAACCCACATATACAACCTTTTACTTTTTAGTCTTAACTTAGATTTCTCAAAGGTATCTCAAACTCAACATGTCCAAAACACAACTCATGATCTATTCCTCAAAGCCTTGTGTTCTTTCACGTTTCTCTATTCCACAGAATGACATTACAGCTCAGAAAACTAGGCAATAACCTCGACATTATTCTTTCCCTCACCACAACCTTCACACTCATATTCAATGCATACCCACATGTATTGATTATACTCTTTACATACTTCTTGTATCTATCTCCTCCTTTTCAATAAGCTCTGCACCCACTAGCCTATTCTAGTCTACCTTTATCTCTACTTTCCACCACTGAATAATTGTTTTTTCAGTTTTAAAGAATTCTTAAGATTAAAGAAACAAAAATTAGACTTGAAACAAAACAACCAACATAAATATTCCCTGATTAAAAATCATCCCAACTTCTCAGCAATGCCCCAGAACCTCCCTCCTACAAGTAATCAGGAAATAAATGAGTTGGAGGCCAATATTCAAGGGCTAATAAAATGACTGGCTTTGTCTTATGAATATCTACAAAGCCAGAAGTACAAATCTAGAAACAATTCAAGACCCAACTATCTTTACCAGTCCCCAGGCCAGAATACTGAAGCAAATGCAATAGTTTCTTATTTTGACACTGTGCATCTATTGTTTCTTCTATTCTCTATGCTGCAGCCAAAACAATCAACTGCTTGCTTGTTCCCCAAGCTCAGCATAAAATATTTCATCGATTTATAACGATTGAGGGAAAAGCCCAAAATTCCTAACATAGCTTACAAATTTCTCCATTGCTGATACCTTCCTGGTCTTATTTCTACCAATCTCTTAATTTTTAGTATTTCTCTTGCTTTCAATAAATTCTTTTAAAAACACACATGCTTCCTTCTGCAGTAGAGCATTTGTGCATGCCCTTTCCTCCTTCATTCTACTTATTTAATCCTTATTCTGCACTCAGAGTTCAGCTCAATAATCATTTTTCTTAAAGCTTTTCCTGCCTCCGGGTATGGTTAAATCTGCCAATTCATGCAGACTTATCAATATACACTTCTCTTTATTCTACATATCATTGTGACGATTTTACCTTTTTAAATAATAATTTGGTTCACGAAAACTCCATGAGTATAAAAGCAGGGTCTACATTTGCTTATCATTGCAAGCCCAGTATTGGTCAAGTTGACCCTTTAACAATAGGGGGCCTAGGGGCACTGATACCCCATGTAGCTGAAAATCTGTGCATAACCTTTTAGCTCCCCAGAAGCTTAACTACTAATAGCCTATTGTTGACTGAAGCCTTACAGATAACATAAACAGTTGATCAACACATACTTTGTGTGTTATATGTATCTGTTATCTTACAATAAAGTAAACTAGAGGAAAGAAAATGTTATTAAGAAAATCATAAGGAAGAGAAAATGCATTTAGAGTACAGTACTGAATTTATCCATACTGTAAGTTTACATCATCTATTTACAAGATGAATTGTCTGTCAGTAGCTACATCAATATTGTTTTTATTTTTTGTTTTTTTTTGCGGTACGCGGGCCTCTCACTGTTGTGGCCTCTCTCGTTGTGGAGCACAGGCTCTGGACGCGCAGGCTCAGTGGCCATGGCTCACGGGCCCAGCCGCTCTGCGGCATGTGGGATCTTCCCGGACGGGGGCACGAACCCGTGTCCCCTGCATCGACAGGCGGACTCTCAACTACTGCGCCACCAGGGAAGCCTCAATATTGTTTTACATGACATAAAACACTGCAGATGTTATATGTATTACTAACACTAGATATCAAAAATGAAAAGATAATGTGAAAAATAAATTCATATTTATTTACAGGTATATCAATTCATGCATTGATAACAAAGAAGCAGCAATATGATTGCTTTCTGGTAGTCTAGTGTAATCAATATGATTGCTTCACCACAGCCTAGCCATACACTAATAAATGAATCATTATAAAATTTTTGTGGTGTACAGTAGTGTAGTTAAATTTTTTAAAAAACTACCTACATGTGATGATAGGCTGATATGCAGTTTCTCCAATTACAAGAGAGAGGCATACTGTACAGTAATGTATTTATTTGAAAGCAAAGTTATAAAACAGGAAGAAAACTAACTCATTATTAATTTTATATTAAATATCACTCATATTATGCCTGTGTAAGGACAGTCTGTTCATTTCAATATAAGTCTTGCACACAGTATTCTACAGGATGAATACTTTGGTGATGATGATGATTAGAAACAAAAACATTTCATATAGTTCTTGCTATACAGTTATTAGATTTTCACACAAATACATTCACACATGAACATAACAAATAAGTTTATTAACTGTACAGTATGCAGATTATTTACTACTTATTAAGTGGAAGTGGATCATCATAAAGTTTGTTGTCTTCACATTGAGTAGACTGAGGAGGAGGGAAAGGGGGTGTTGGTCTTGTTGTCTCAGGGGTGGCAGAGGGAGAAAAGGTAGAGGAGAAGGAGAGGCAAAAGAGGCAGGCATACTGGGTGTAACTTTATGGAAATACATCATAATTTCTGTCTATTTTGCTTTTTCATTTCTCTAAAAATGTTTCTAAAGGGGAACAATCCTTCTTCCACCATTTGCTTTAGTTTCAGTGCCCATAACATTGAAGGGTCCATGTCATAAAATAAGTCAAAAGCAGTCTTGAATAACTGGGACCCTTCTGTCAGATGTCTAATGTCAGTTTGCTTTCTGGCTCTGCTTCTTCTACATCTTCCTCCTTATCATCTGGTACTGGTTCAGAAGCACTCATCTCACCAAGTCATCTTCTGTTCCTCTGGTGTGGTGTCTGTTCATTCTTGAATTTCTCCAAGATTCACACCTTGAAACCCTTCACTCCCCACCTTTTTTACCATATCCACCATCTCTTTCATGATTTCCTTGATTAGCTCTATTGTGAATCCCGTGAAGTCATGTACAACCTCTGGACAGATTTCTCCAGCAGGAATTTATTGTTTCAGGCTTGATGGATTTCATGGCTTTTTCAACAATGATGGTATCTTTAATAGTGTAATCCTTCTAGACGTTCATGATCTTCTCTATCAAGGTTCTCTTTCATAGCATTGACAATCCTTTCCATAGAGTACCGTGTATAATGAGCCTTAAAGGTCCTTATGACACCCTGATCTAGCGGCTGAACTAGATATGTTCTTTTGGGAGCAAGTAGGCCACTTTGATGCCTTTGGTATTGAATTCATGGGGTTCTGGGTGGCTAGAGGTATTGTTCATTATCAAAAGAATCTTAAAAGGCAGATTGTTACTGATAAGATACTTCCTGACTTCAGGGACAAAGCATCAATGGAAGCAATCCAGAAAAAGTTCTTGTTGTCCAGGGCTTGTGTACAGCCAAGAGACTGGCAGCTGGTGTTTATCTTTTCCCTTCAAGGCATGGGGATTAACAGCTTTAAAGATAAGGGCAGTCCTGATCATAAATCTGACTGCATTTGCACAAAACAGTAGAGTTGGCCTATCCCTTTCTGTTTTAACTCATGGTGCTCACTTCTCTTCCTTACTAATAAACATCCTCTGTGGCTTTTTTTTTTTTTTTTTTCCAGAATAGGGCACTTTTGTCTGCATTAAAATCCTGTTCAGGCAGATATCTTTTCTCTTCACTGATTCTCTTAATGGTGTCTGGGAACTCATCTGCTCCTTCTTGGTTGGCAAAAGTTGCTTCTCCTCTTATCTTGACTTTTTTTAAGCTAAATCTCTTTCTAAATTTATCAAACCATCCTTTTCTGGCATTAAATTCTCCAGCTTTAGATCCTTCACCTTCCTTTTACTTTAAGTTGTCATATAATGACTTTACTTTTTCTCAAATCATATTAGAGTCTATATGTATGACTTTATTATAGCAATCCTACACCCACACAAAAGCTGCATTTTCAAGGTAAGGTAAAAAGGTATTTCGCCAAAAGTGCAAGGTTTTTGTGTCTGCTGGTGTAGCTGCACTGACAGTTTCACGAATTCCCTTTTCCTTTTATACAACCGTCCTTATGCTGGATTCATTTATCTTGAAATGACTGGCAACCACAGCTGCAGACCTCAATCTCTGGTATATATTGAGCAATTCAACTTTTTTTTTGTAACGTCATGACTTTTCTCTGCTTCTTAGGAACACTTCCAGTATCACTAGTGGCATTTCGTAAGGGTCCCATGGTGTTATTCAAGATTTACAGTTTTGGGCTTCCCTGGTGGTGCAGTGGTTAAGAAACTGCCTGCTAATGCAGGGGACTCGGGTTCAAGCCCTGGTCCAGGAAGATCCCACATGCGGCGCAGCAACTAAGCCCACGTGCACAACTACTGAAGCCCGCGCGCCTAGAGCCCGTGCTCCACCACAGCGAGAAGCCTGTGCACTGCAAGGAAGAGTAGCCCCACTCACTGCAATTAGAGAAGGCCCTCATGCAGCAATGAAGACCCAAAGCAGCCATAAGTAAATAAATTGATTAAACAAATTTTTTAAAAAACTTAAAAAAAAGATTTACAGTTTTGTATTAAACACGATGAAACATATGAAAGAACCAGGAGAGATTACTTTTTACTGCAATACACAATTTACTGGAGAGACGAACTGTTCACACAGAGATGATTAGCGTCACATGGAGTTTTAAGAGGATACTTGCAACACTTGAAATCAACACAGTAGCAACAGGAGGTGGCTATGAAATTATTACAGTAGGTACAGTATGTACTACAATTAATTTTATGCAGTTATGATTTAACACTGCATCTTTATGCTTGTTTATATTTCTCTCTATTGAGAATGGAGCTATTACAATCTGTGTTTGTGTGGGTGAGTTTAGATAAATTTTAGCTTTTTATATTTGTGTACATTTTATGGTACTAAATTATAAGACTAGTATCTACATATCTTTTATGCATTCATGATATACTTAACTTTTTCTAAATGTTCTTTTCTATTTCTAGGCTACATGATTCATCTGGTTTTTTTCAAACTGCCCCAAATCCCCCCAAATTTTTCCAATATATTTATTGAAAAATATCCACATGTAAGTGGACCCACGTGGTTCAAACCCATGTTGTTCAAGGGTCAACTGTAATATGAAAGTTGTCAATACATATTTATTGAATGCATAATGCCTCTGCAATACTTACTAGTAGGAAAAACAATCAAAAATTTCCAATAAGGTGTGAAAAAAATAAAGCAGTTATGTGTAACGAACCATCAGCACAAGCACAGAGTTAAAATATGTGTCCAGTCATGAGCCACAGAGCATTTTTGAAGAACAAACATCTCAGAGGGGTAGGATTGCCAAGCAAACATCACCTTTCCAGAAAACAAGTATTATTTCAGATGCCCTCTTGTGAAGGGCAAAGAAACAGAGCTCTAATATGTTTAGTGATCTTTAGACTTGAAACATAGTGCCTGCAATCTTTTCTTTATAAGAACCACAAAGCCAAATTAACTCACGAAAATTTAGACGGAGAAAAATAGGCCAAGACAGTAACAGGCATATAGGAGCCAATTAGGAACACATGACGGAATAGATTCAGCCATTAGACTGTTTCACTCCAGTGATCAGCTTGGTATGCAGACACCTGTAAGACATTCAGTATTTTCTCTACAGGCTCTCTGCATATGGACAAGGAGTTTAACAGGAAGCAGACAACAGGAGGTGGGACCATCCTTTATCAGTTTCAGAGATGATAATGTCTCTCCCTGCATGGAGCTGATTAGTCAGAGATGCTGAGCAGGGAAAAATATGGTAAATTGGGCAGCATGCCAACTCTCTCCTGAGTCAGCAATTCCACCTCCAACTTCATTTTATAGTTCAAATTAAAAGGTCCCAAAGTAGACAGAATTGACAGCAGGTCAAATTTATGGAATACCAAGAGTCTTTCTTCACCCTAAATATTGTCCTTGTTAAATGACCAGTGAATCTGAAATTTCTAGCATAGAGCTAATGAGTAAAGGTTTTTACAGAAATAGATACCTTTAAACTAACTTTCTAAACTTTCAAAAATAATGTTGTCTAGGTGAGTAAGAAGATGGTTTACTATCACAGATTAGTTTATCTAATGTTAATAAATAATACAACAAGACCAAAATCAACTTACTTACGCTATGCCCCAGGTCACCAAACTGAGATTTAATTATAGTTTCAGCTCTCCCACAAATGGAATCTTAAACTAGTTGATCAGGAATTGCCTGATTAGCACTAGTTCAGTAATATGCTTGATAGGTAATATATTTACCTAAAAGTAAGTAACCTTGCTATAACCAACCCGATTTTTTGCCCAGTATAACTCTCTCATTTCCACTCCCTTCTGCCTGTAAAAGTCTTTCATTTTGTACAAATCTTCAGAGCTCCTTTCTATTTACTATATTGGATGCTGTCTGATTCAAAACAATTTTTGCTTAAATAATCCCTTAAAATTTTAGTGTGTCACAATTTATCTTTTAACACTAATAAAGGCCATTTGATTGCAAGAGTTCCTGAGGATAGTATTTGAGTTTCGGCTGTAGGCATATAGAGGAAACACTTAACACTAGAATCAGAGCTACTTGATCATATAAGGTCAAAGCAAAGAGAGATAATATCAGTGAGTTAAAGCCATCTTGCATAGAAAACAAGTGAGGTTTAGCTACAATGAATAAACAACTGGGCACATTTCTTAATAATCATAGGAAACAGTGGTAAAGTAACTACCTTGGATCACCTTGTTCATACTAAATTGTCCCAAATAAAGACTTCTACTCATCTAGTTTCCTTATTTATATCTAGGATACCAGAAGAAACCTTACTGTTTGCATGAATATTCTTTTTTCTCACTACCAAATTACTCTGGGTCCATCTGAAGTTCCTTGTGTTCCAAAAGTAATCCATTTGACACAATTGATTCTCATAATCTCTCTTCTAAATAACTGTAATCCTCCTACATCTTTCTTCTAAATTGAAATGAAGGTGTTACCTCTGCTAAGCAGTCTCTAAAATCTTTGCTTCAAGAAAAATGATTTCCCAAAAATCCTCATTTGGCATCTACCTCAATCAGGTACACCTGTGCCCCTTTGCCTCAGAAATCAAAGGCTCTGTTGTGTCTTTGTTATGGTGCCTCCACAACGGACTTCCTGTTACAGATATTGGCATATATTATGTGAGCCCATGTTTACAGTTCTGTGTGGTAAAAGGCTGCTCTACATTCTTCTTTTGTGTGATCTTATGTATTTCACACATCTAAGTGAATGCTCTTTGACCATTCAGGATTCAGGAACAGACTGTACCCTAATGAACAGGCTGGAACTGGAACATATCTCTTCACATTCACTGACGGATTAATTTGACAAATACGCATTAGACCAGCTGACAGCTTGCTCAGTTACTCCTATTTGCTTTAATTTATTTGGCAAAAGACCCTGATCTATCAAGTTAAATGCCTTCAGTTCACAGATAGTGAAGTGTCCCAGGCTACAACCAGATTATCAATCTGTGAAAGGTGAACATTTGGGTAACTCATTAACTGAGCAAGGTCTAAAACCTCTAATATTTTAAGTTACTGGAGGCCATGGCTGAGCTATAATCTTCCCCTTGTCAAATATTACAAACTTATAAGCAGACATTTGTTTCTATGAACTAACCGAGCTCTAAACAAATGTATTTTCCCCTGCAGTTCATTCCTGACTAGGTATTTATTCAAGAGATCTTCATTCTATTATTATATTGGATATACTTTGGTTTGTGCACAGAAATTATATTGTTTTGACAGCTCTATTATTTTTGCCAGTTGGCTCACAGCGATTTATCTTATAGTACATGAGGAATTTACTTTTTAATTGGCTCTGCTTTTCTTTATGAATGTGTTTATGAGGTACTACAGCAGTTCAATGTTTTAATGTTTCAATGTTTTCCACCAGCTCAGTAATCTTGTAAAGAGTAGTGTTTCTGAAGGGCCTCTAAGCAGTTCTAAAAACAGGATTAAAAAGAAAAAGCTAGCAAATGTAGTTTTATCTTTAATACTTGCCTTCCTGGTATCAGCCTTAACTATATAAAAAGGATGTGGTGATATTTGGGCTCAAAGGTAAAACAAAGCATAAAAAATTCTGATCAAAGTAAGACATTTTAAATCCCTTTAAACTGTATTAGGAACTGAGAAAAGAGTTGTTATTAAAGAAGCAGAATGTTAGTTTTCTGTTACTGATATCACCATAAGAGCCTGCACACCTTTTAGCTTACTTAGCACATCAAAGACCAAAGATCTAATATCCAAGTATTTAACTTTTATCCCAGAATGCTTAACTCAGGTAGCTGGAAATGAACTACTTTTTTTTTTTTTTTTTTTTTTTTTTTTTTTTTTGCGGTACACAGGCCTCTCTGTTGTGGCCTCTCCCATTGCGGAGCACAGGCTCCGGATGCGCAGGCTCAGCGGCCATGGCTCACGGGCCCAGCCACTTCGCGGCATGTGGGATCTTCCCGGACCGGGGCACGAACCCGTGTCCCCTGCATCAGCAGGCGGACTCCCAATCACTGCGCCACCAGGGAAGCCCCGAAGTGAACTACTTTTGACCATTGAACCAAAAGTTTAAAAGTTAAATAATTTCACAGATAGGACTGTTTTTAGGCCCATTAGTTTTCATGGACCTTAACACAGATATATAGCTTAGTCAATTAAAACATGTATTTTGTAATCTAAACCTATGTAACAAGGATCTCTGAAATGTTTTGCAATTATGAAATAGGTAATTCAAGCATTTATTAACTATCATTTTGTTTCAAAATAGCTGAAAATAAACCAAACAGGTACTATGTAAGATTCTGATACAATTTAGTAATACATAAAATTTCATCCAAAAATTCAACTACTTGTAACACTACTAGTAAGGCTAATGCAACTAACTAGACCTATGTATATATTTACTCATTCAGCAAATATATAATAAGTATTTTCTAAGTGCAAAATACTGTGCTAGGAGTTTTAGAAAATTGAAAGATGACTAATATCCTTAGCATGGGTTTCCATTGTCTATGTGTACGTTAAAAATGCAATATGAAGTAGAAAACCATAAATGTGTCATTTTCTGGTGGTGTTAACTAAGTACTTTGAAAACCCACTGGAGAGAAAGAGAGAGAACTTCCAAAAAGTAGGTGTAGAAATTAGACGTGAGGAGTGAGGAGAAAGGCAATTCAGGAGGAAAAAATAGCCTGATAAAGAAATAGACAGGGCTTCCCTGGTGGCGCAGTGGTTGAGAGTCCGCCTGCCGATGCAGGGACACGGGTTCGTACCCCAGTCCGAGAGTATCCCACGTGCCACGGAGCGGCTGGGCCCGTGAGCCATTGCCACTGAGCCTGCGCATCTGGAGCCGGTGCTCCACAGCGGGAGAGGCCACAACAGTGAGAGGCCCGCGTACCGCAAAAAAAAAAAAAAAAAAAAAAAAAAAAGGAAATAGACAAATTCTATATGACCTCTACTTCATAACCAGGTGACCACAAAGTATCTGAAGGAGAAAACGTATCAACGCATGGCAGTATGAGGGACAAAGTGACTCTCACTAGCTATATATTAGAATCACTTGCCTTGAGTACCACCTCAGATCAAATAAATCAGATTCCTTGGTGATGAGATCTGGGTTAGGCATCATTTTTAAAACTTACCTTGGTGATCCAATACAAAATCAATATTGGATTCAATATCCACTCAATGCAGTCAACAACAAGTACATCCATAGCAGACAGCATCAACTGGCCATGAAATGAAGTAACTGCAGGTCCAAGCATACTTAGGGCATTCTTCCCAGAGTCTTGTTGGCCTTACAATAGCCATCCTTGTATCTGGAAATTTAACTTACGCTCTTAAAATACCTCATCTTCTCTCCTTTACTGCTGTTTTACGGTTGAACCTTAATTTTCTCTCAGGTACTGAAAACTTTATCACCAATATAATGTCATTCATCTCCATCCTTGATACTATCATAGTTCTAAAAAATGCTAGGATAGCCTTGCTTCTAAATTCCTTGAGTTTTTATCTCCAGTCACCTTTTCCTGCACTTGGTCTCATGGTCACTTCTTGAACTCTGCATCATCATTTGCTGCTCCTCTGGAGCCACTAATTCAATAATTCTAGTCTCTGGTGAAACGTTCTGATCTTTCTGCCCACTTTCTCAAGTTTGTCTGCAATAATTCTTTAAATTCATCATTCCATAAATCAAATAACCCTTCCATTTTCACCTAACCATTGTCTCATTTCTATTTTTACTTCTCTTCAACTCCAGCTAAGGTATAATAAATCATCACAATTACTGCCTAATGAACATCCTCAGCTTCACTGCACCCTCTTTCCTTCTTATTTCAAAAATTAACCTTCAATTAACCTAACAACCTGCTTCTTCATGATTATAATCCAAAAGATAAACATCACTAGAGAAGATATGCCTAATCAATGATATTGGTATCATTATAATTCATGATCTTTAATCTCATCTAGGCTTTCAAGACTGTCCAGTTTTTTTTTAACCATATTTCTCTGGTACTATTTTTCTCCTTTTCTTTGTAAGATATAGTCCATGGTCTTATGTTTAAACTCCCCCCCCCACCTCCCTGGCCACTCAGAAGATACCATGCCATAAATAATTGGTGTACTGACCTCTACCCCCGTCTTCTCAATATCAGTCATCACCCCCTCTGTACCGGCTATTTTCATTAGAAATAAATAAGGTGACCACAATTCCTCTCTATTTTATCTGTTCTTTTAAAGCTAAACTCTACATTTTTCTTCAATTCCTTCAGTCCCGTACCCTCCTGAACCTAATTCATTCAAGTTTTCACCAATTACCTTCATTCTGCTAAATCCAAGGATCAGTTCTCAGTTAGCACCTTACTTCACTTACCAGCAACACTTGAGGTTGCTGGCCACTTCTTCCTTCTTACAACACTTCTTCATTGGGATTCAAGGGCACTACACTAAGTTGATTTCTTCCATTTTAAAAATCACTGCTCCTTCTCTGTCTCCCTTATTGGTTGGTGATCATTTTCCTGACCTCAAAAACTTTAAGTGCTCTACATCTCAGCCCTAAAAGTTTTCTTCTTTCTCTCTACACTCACTTTCTATCTACACAAGTCCAATCTCATGACTTTAAATGCCATCTACATGCCGCTTTATAAAATTTCTTTTTTCAGCCTAGAAATTCTCTTCTACAATCTAGATTGATATTTTAACTACTAGTCACTAGCCACTTCATATCTTCACCTAAATATCTGATTGATGTTTCACACTTAAGAGAATACATAATCTTCATATACTCTCTTCATCTGCACCCCCAAAGTCCTACATCTCAATAATTAAATCACCATCCTTCAGTTGTTCGGTCTAAAAATCTCAGTCATTCTTGACTCCTATTTTTTCTCACAAATCACATTCAGTTAGTTGGTAAATCCTGTAGGCTCTATCTTCAAAACATATCCAGAATCCCATTACACACACTATCAAAATATATCCAGAATTGTATTTCTCATTAAATTCATTACTTCCACCATGGATCAAACTTGGATTATTTCAGTTTTTTAAATTCACTAGTGCTTCTACCAAAAACCTTTCTACTTTTTCTCTAAGTGGGCTCTTGATTTCATCTTTGCCTACTTCAGTCTATTTTAAATACAGAAGCCAAAGGATTTCTGTTAAATGTAATTAAAATAATGTTGTTCCTCTGATTAAAAACTTCTAATGTCTTCCTGTGTCAGTTGGAGTGAAAACTACTCTCTATGCTGGAACCACAGACATTTCTTATTTCTTGTTGAACACTTCAGGCACATTCTTACATTGGGGACTTTCTTAAAATAGCTGATTATATGCTCTTTTCATTTCTCATTCTTATTCACTTTTCAAGTAACTACATTCTTAATTCTGCCTGCCAAAATTTCACTATATCCTTCCAGTTACCAATAAACTGAAGTTACCAACAAACCTCAGTGAATAATTTTCAGTAATAATAAGAGTAATTTTAATATTTAATGAGGTTATATTATATGCCCAGTCTGTTTTATATACTAAGGTTATTGGAATACAACAATTAATAAAATATAGTCCTTTTAGCCCTGCCAAAGACCTTGTGAGATTGGTACTATGGTTTTCACTGTTTATCAATGGGAAACTGTACAATAAAGAGGTTAAATAACCTACTTTACATCAAACTTGGATCCAATTAGCATGAAATCCAGGAGTTGTGCCCAGGTAGTTTAATTCCAAAGCACCGTCAAAAACAACATTCTACAACCTCCTATCATTTTATTGATTTATATAGTTTTTAGGAGCTTTTCCCTATACTTTTCTGATTCTTTTAGCACTATCTGATCTGTAAATGTTGGAGTTCCTTTAAAATCATTCCTCGATTCTTCTTTTCACCATCTTTGTACATCTTATAAGTGAGCTTATCTCTGATGACTTGCCAATACCATTAGTCTGCCAACTTCTCAATGGCAATATTCTGAAAGACCTTTCTTCTAGACGAACTTACTTAACAGTTTCACCTCACTCTCTCATAGATTCTTAAATGCATATTCAAAGTTTAACTCATGATTCCTACCCGTTGTTCAAACCTGTTTTACCTCTAGTGTTTCCCATCTCAATTATGGGCATCTCCATTCACCAAATTCTCCAGTCAGAAAACTGGGGTTCTTACTTTTTTTTTTTAATTAATTAATTTATTTATTTTTGGCTGCGTTGGGTTTTCATTGCTGCACATGGGCTTTCTCTAGTTGGGGTGAGCGGGGGTTACTTTTGTTGTGGTGCGTGGGCTTCTCATTGCGGTAGCTTCTCTTGTTGTGGAGCACAAGCTCTAGGCACGTGGGCTTCAGTAGTTGTGCCATGCGGGCTCAGTACTTGTGGCTCACGGGCTCTAGAGTGCAGGCTCAGTAGTTGCGGCACACGGGCTTAGTTGCTCCGCAGCATGTGGTATCTTTCCGGACCAGGGCTGGAACCTGTGTCCCCTGCATTGGCAGGTGGATTCTAAAACACTGCACCAACAGGGAAGCCCTGGGATCCCTTCTTGACATCTTCTTTCCCCTCTTTTCTTTCATTCAATCTGTTAATAAATTATCTTGATTCTAACCCCCCAAAATTTTAAGTCCTTTTATTCTATCTTTACTGCCACAATTCTAGACATTATCTCTTTCAAGAACATACAAATAAAATTGCTTATCTATTTTTCATACTTCCACTGTTACTTTCTGCTAAACCATTCTGTACAGAAACACACTGTCTTGCTTAAAATTGTCTGATAGTTCTCCATTTTCCTTAGTATTACATCTTTTTAAATTCCTATTAGGCTTAAAAGTCTTACAGCTGGCCCCTGCCTACCTCTGTAAACTGATCTATCCCCATTCCTTTCACTCACTATACTTCAAGTAGACTGACTTAATTGCAGTTCTACAAACATTCCATTAGTCCATACCTACTGAAGCTGTTACTCTTTGGTTATCTGAGTAACTACCCTTGTGCAAAGAGCTGTAATTCCCCAGGATTCTTCTCTGGTGGAAAGGTTGGCCCTGAATTATAAGGAGGAATAACTGGATAAGTAATTTCATGGAGGTAGGTAAGAATAAATTCTTTATCAAAAATATCTTCAAAAATATCTCAAAAATATCTTCATCCTAATCCACAGAACCTGTGAATGTTACTTTACATGGCAGAGGGGAACTTAAGGTTGCAGATAGAATTAAGTTTGCCAATCAACTAACCTTAAAATAGATTATCTTTTATTATCTGGGTGAGTCCAATGTCATCACAAGGGTAGGATCCTAAAAATGGAAGATAGAGGTAGAAGAAAAGAATCAGAGAAAGAGATGTGAAAACAGAATCAGGGTCAGAAGATGCTATGTTAAAGAGGAAGCAAAATGGCCACCAGACAAGGAACATGGATGGACTCTATAGACAGGAAAAGGTGAGGAAATGAATTCTCCCCTAAAGTCTCCCTCCAGAAAGGACTGCAGCCTAGTGAATCTAGGCTGATTTTAGCCTAGTGAATCTTGTGTTGAACTTTTAACCTAAAGAACTATAAGATCCTAAATTTGAGTTGTTTTAAGCCACTAAATTTGTCATAATTTGTTACAGCAGCCATAGAAAATTAATACAACTTGTATCTGGAAATGTACTCTATTTAGTGGGAAAAAATTAAATAAATGTCAAATTAGATTGTGTATTTAGAAGATAAGCTATATTAAATGATCATTAAGGTATTTAACAATAAAACTGAAAACATTAGGAAACTAGAGAATTACATTTTTTTCAATACTTCAGCAAACCATGTTTCAAGACTATGAGATGGATACCCATGTATATAAAATCATAATGTATATATGCTTATATCATGTGTATGTAATGTATATATATACAAACACAGTATGTAGCTCGCACACACACACGCACGCGCACGCGCAAATGAACTGCATCCAGTTGAAAAACATTGGCTTATATTCGGGAGTGTGACTCCACCTTTAACAAAGTGGAAATATATGTTTAGGCTGTATCAGCACAGTTTAACATCAAAATTAGACAAGGGCCTTTTCAGAGAATTTTCAAGGTTTTATATTTTAGTATTTTTTTTATAATTCAGAGCTTTTGTTCCTCTTTACATGTTTTCTGAATGGTTTTATACTCTAATTGTAATCTTCCAAAATAATCATTACTTTCTCTCTTTTTTAAAATGTATGATTCCTACTCTACTTCCTATTTTAGATTGTGGTGATTCTATCCACTCATGCACATAAGCTTGAAGATAGATCTTCCTAACCTCTTCCCTCTTCCTATCATTCATGTCAGTAAAGCATTGTTTTTTTTGCAAAAAACATCAACAACTAACTCATCCTTAAATATAGATTTTCCTCTCCACTTTTATTCCCTTATAGTTCAGACCTGTCTCATCACTCTCCTGAGCTACAATCATAAACTCTTAATTTATTGGCTGATCCATGGTATTTTCCCCCATCACGTCTTCTGCTTCCTCTTACCCATTGTCCACATTGCAGTCAAAGTTCTCTATGTGAAAGATAAATCTGATCAAACCTTAGTACTTCTAAAATTTTTCATGGATTCTTTTAATTATCTGGACCAATACTTGGATCTCATGGACCAACTTACTGGACATGGACCAACAATATTATGTTATATATGAACACACAAATTAACTGAGGAACAAACATACCATTTTTAATATATTATTTTGTTGGTAAAAAGTAAAAACTTCCATTCACTGTTGACATCATTTTGTAAAGGAAAGAAACTGTAAAATCAATATATAGGAGAAACAACATCCCATAGTATGGAATATTCCCCAAGAGAGGACACAATAAATGTTCATAAATATGTATGATAACAAGAAGAGAGAAAATTGAAAAAATAAGGAAAGAAAGAAGGAAGAAATGAAGGAAGGGACATAAAGAACAAATTTAATATGTTAGCATATTGAAAAGGATACGTCTGACTACAAAATCAACAAAAAGCAATGTAGATCTCTATTCAAATTTCTTGTTGCTGCAATGTGTTTGTGTGATTGGGGGATGATGTGTTTGTTTGGGAGATTGACATGGAAATGAATTGTATATGGCAGAAGAAAATTCCTCTTTCCTAAAATTACAGGTATCACTGTCAAAAACTTGCTTCTCTCTGGCTTCTCCTCCACTTCCTTTTCCTCTACTCTAAATAAAGCTGCCTTAGGATCACCCATGTGCTTTATTGTATAAATTTAGATTTATTATCTTCCAACTGTTACTGCTTCTCTGATCAGAGAAAAAGAAAGGAGAAAGAAAGAGAGAGATAGAAGGGAGGAAAGGAAGGAAGGAAGACAGGAAGGGAGGGAGAGAGGGAGGGAGAGAGGGAGGGAGGGAAGGAGGAAGAAAAAAAGAATTTTTGAGAAATCCACACTTGTAGAAGTTTGGGTTCAGGTAAAAGAGGGTAAGACCTAAAGAATCTACACATGAATTCTTTTTTTTTCCATCACAAATTGATACATATTGTTATGGAGGTGATATTTAAAAGCTCTATTAGAGCATGTATGTCTAATTGATCTATCTACTGTTCTGACACTGTCAAAAATTTGGGCCAGACATTATCAGGAGCTGCACAGTTCTGGGGTCTGATTCACCAACATGAGCTGTCAGGAATTTAAATGAAAGACGGTCAGGACCAAGGATTTTGATCAGCATCAGGGAGCTCACTACCATTTCTATCTGCTTGGAGAGGATGAAAGTACAACTATGGTACTTCTTTTGAAGCTGCATTTGCATATCAAAAATAATTTCATCACTTACGCTTATTTGAGGAGACATCCCTGCAGGGTCAAAGCCCTGACATGGTCAATAAACCTCTGGAAGGAGATCCAAAATCCTTAGCATCTGCCACCTTTCCCTCGTCAGTCATCTTCACTACAGTCACTCTATGCGACACCACAATCCTCACCACCACTAAACACTGTGCTCTTCATTGTTCCTCAACTTTTGTGTTTCCTTTGTTTGAAAATCCCTTTTGTATGCTCACCCACATTGTATGGTTATTTTAGATGTAACACTAACCATACTGTAATTTAATTATATATAATTATTCATAGCCTGTCTCCTCCCTGGAGTGTATGTTCTGCTTCTCTAGATCGTGCTTCACCCTCAGTTGTAACATTAAAGAACACTTGTCATAGCAGAACATCTCAAAATGGGTTTTACGTTCATTTTATTTGAAGACTTTCTAGTAGATTTAGCCTGGTCCCTCATGTTTATATAATGTTGCTATGAAGTATGGGGCCTAAAGCTGTCTGCTATTCTGCATGGCTAATGATTCCTGGTTAGCTGTTCCCCTAGGGAAGTGTAATAATTAATAATGGTGCCCAGAGAGCCTAATTCCCAGTATATGCATTGACATACACATTTTCCATAATCATGTCTAATCACCCACTTAATTAAACAGAAAAACCTTAAACTTTTATTTCTGCAGAGTCATACAAAATAAAATATCTCAAGATTAATTCTTTGGTGTTTCACATTGCAACCATCACCTTGCTCCATTTCAGAATCAACCTAATCTATTTGGGTTTTATCACTATGGTAGTCTGAAAAATTGCCTCCCAAAAATATCTAAATCAAATCCCTGAAATCTGTTACTTTACCTTATTTGAAAGAAGAGTCTTTGCAGATGTGATTGAGTCAAGAATTTTGAGATGAGGTTAATCTTTTATAATCCAGATAGCCCTAAATCCAACAACAAGTGTCCATGTAAGAGAAAGGTTAAGGAAGATTTAAGACAGACAGAAGAGAAGATACAAAGAGGAGGAGATGTGAAAAAAAAGGGGCAAGATTGGAGTGATCAGCTACAAGGAATGCCAACAGCCACCAGAGCCTGAAGAGGCAAGGAATAGAATCTCCCCTAAAGCCTCTGGAGGGAGCATGGACTTGCCAGTAATCTGTGATAATTGGTTACAGCAGCCATGGGAAACTTATACACTACTGAAAGATACAACCTATCCCCTACAAACATACATACATTGCCACTGCCACTTTCCTGTTTCGTATTTCATTGTAACATTAATCACATTCTAAAATGCCATATATTTGATTCATTTATCTTGTTCACCTCCTCTCAAGTTAGAATGTTGTAAAGTTGTAGGTAAGTATTTTCCTTATGGAAATTCTTTGGTCAAATAATAGTAAAGCCAAACATACCTAAAGACATACTATACTTCCCACGTAATAAAAATAAAAGGTAATTATTATACTTGGTTTTCTCTGATATAAAAGTGAGGTACCACATACTCATTATTTGCTCCTAATCCTATCAAAATTCCATCTTCAAAATAATATAATTAATGTTAGTGAGGGGAAAAAATGAAATAAACCGCAGATTATTCATTTGGTTAGGGGAATAGATAGCTATATGGGAGATCAGAATCTAAAAGTGGTATTTAGAATCCATAAGGTAGTCAATTTATCACTGTCAGAATTGATTTTTGCATGTAATGGGAAGAAACATAAGTTTTTGCTGCTTTTAACCCTTCTAAATGAGTCAAAAAAACCCACAAAATATATCAGTGAGTATATTGTGCACAAATAAAGACACTGTGGGTTTGAAGGAACTTATTGATCAATGATAGAAATAGACTCTATTTCTGTAAGCCTTTCAATTAAATAATGTGAAATATTTGTCATGTACAATAAAGACATTTAGAAGAATACTTGGCATACTGAAGTTTTATGCATCTATCTGAGAACGCAAGTGTAGACTGTGAAAAGGCTCTATTTATGCTCATTACTAGAGATATAAAGTAAAATATTTTTTCCATTTAATAAAATAAATTCAATTTATTTGGCATTGGAAATAAAAGAAGGAGAACTTAAGAAATAGCAGCAGGGCTTCCCTAGTGGCACAGTGGTTGAGTGTCCGCCTGCCGATGCAGGGGACACGGGTTCGTGCCCCAGTCCGGGAAGATCCCACATGCTGCGGAGCGGCTAGGCCCGTGAGCCAGGGCCGCTGAGCCTGCGCGTCCGGAGCCTGTGCTCCGCAACAGGAGAGGCCACAACGGTGAGAGGCCCACGTACCGCAAAAAAAAAAGGAAATGGCAGCAAAGGATATCTATTGGAGGATAATATCAATAGCTAAAATAACTTTGCAGTATTTATTTTATATTAACATAAACTTATATGAGAGCCAATAAAAACACAAAAGATATTATTCTATAATTTGTTTTTCTGTTTGTTCAAAAATAAGTGCAATGTTCAAGTTCATATTTAAATGATCAATAAAATGTAGATATTTTAAAATAATATCTCTCTACACATACACTCATCTACAGTTAAATATTTGAAACACTACTTTGGAAAATGCCTATGTGTGCAAGTAAAATAATTAAGTCAAGATTAAGATTTTAATTTAAATGGTAAATAAATAAAGTATTATAACCAACATGTAGCACAAATAATATACATGAAAGATAATTTGGTACAATATTTTTCCCCAAAGACAAAAGGATGAAAGCATCTATTTATTTCACTCATTATTAACTCTAGAAACTTTTGAATCTTTATTTAAGCAGGAATAAGTATGAGGTGTAATCGTATACACACACAAACACACACACACACATACACACATACATAAACACACCCCTTTCCAGTTGATATTAAGGCCACTAGAAAAAGTTTTGTTATTTTTAATACATTTCTGCCTTTATAGTTTTAAATCTAGAATATTGAATAGAAAATAGTATAATATCACCTGCTACTTTTAAAGAATGATAAGTGAAAATAGAATTCTTGGTAAACTGCAAATTATCATGTTAAAATCCAGCTTCAGTATTATTTTTTATTACAAAGGAAATGTAGATTTATATCCCAGGGTTCAGTAAAGCCATCAGACAATTTTTAGACTTTCTAATCAAACCTGATATATTGATAAAACATGTCCCCGCACAAAATAAGAGTTAATACTACAACTTCTCCAATTTTAGATATTTGATTTCATGAATATGTATGGTTCATCAAAACTTCAAAATGTACATTTCAAGGCATTTACCTGAAACTACAGGAACTGATAACATAGGAATATACAATAATACTGATCTTTCTTTAGATATTTGAAAGTATTATAACATGGTAACAATTCTGGGAATAAATCACGTAGATCTTATGAATAACAAAATGACATACTATTAAGAACAGACATTTACACCAAAATTTCATTAATATACTAGACTTTGTTTAGCTGGCTGTGATAAAACATGTAAATGCAATATTTTTGTTACCTTTTAATATTTAATTGTAGCCAATGTTACTGATCTAAAAAGTCTTGAGTAATAATTACACAACACAAACGTCTTCAGCTGGGACTTTTCTTCTAGAATATAGATTGACATACCTACCATATATTTCCACTAAATTTCAAAAGTCAAGATAAATGAACCCAACATGTCCCCTATAGCTCCAGTCTGTTCTTCATTCAGTGTTATTCATCCATATTTATGGATCACATACTATTTGCCAGGTATTATTCTAGGAACTTGTGATACAACAGTGAACAAAACAGATGAAAATTCCTGCCTTCTTGGAATTTACATTCTAGAGATCAATGTACTGCCCAAAACATCCAAATGTCAATCATGATTCTGCTATTCTCTCACCCTAACATCTCATCAAAACCAGGTTCTTTCTATGCTACCATTAAAGAATTCTCTCACATTCATCCAGTACTCTGCATTTGATGCTACCCATGTCTAAGCTAGAATAATTTCTCTCCACAGCTATTGCCATCTTTTCTAACTTTTCTTTCTGCCAGCTCCCTTCCTTCCTTTCATTCATTTTCCACCTATCAAGAGAGATTTTTATAAAACTAAACATGTTGCTCACCTGCATAAAATTCTTCAGGGTAATGTGAATTCCATTGCTGTCTGAAGAAGGGGGCAGTAGGTCTTTGCTCCTGTGGAAACAACAAGGGGAAAAAAAATCAGTGGATTAAAAATTCGTACGTTAATATGGAATATCAAAGAGTTGTACATTCAAGACACTCTTGAAGAACTGAACGCAGGGAAGAATGATAAATTCCTCAATGAACAGAGAATGATGTGGTAGCTTTCATAACAAAGATAAGCACCTAGTTCGGGCACCAACACAGACTATGAGGAATCAGATGACCTTTAAAAGCCCCAAATTCAAAATTAATCATTATTAAAGTCCATATTTTTTCCATTCACACTTCCAGATATTTGCTGAGAGAGAGGTGCTTGAGGAAGGTCTGGGAAACAGAGAAAATTCATACAACCCCATGTATCAGGTGGTGCTTGGATTCCAGGGTACTGATTAAGTTTAGTAGTAAACCAAAAGTATCTAAAACTAATTCTGACATCAGAACAATCAGAACCACACTGGTGGCAATGTAAGAAATTGGGTACTGTCTTGACAAACTCAACCTAATTAAAGCTGTGGCCCAACCCCAGCTGAAATTAATTATTGCAAGAATCTGAAAAACAGTCTCTTACCCTAATGCCACATAGAAGAAATGGCTTACACTTTTAGGATTGATATAAGTGAACTACTTACTGGTCATAGGAAAACTTTAATATAGTCATACATATGTTTAAGAAAATACATAATACAATGAGTGAAGGGATTGAAAAAGACAAATGGGACTTCTAAGGAGAAAAAATAAATAAATTCTAGCACCAAAAAATAAATTCTGAATCATCAAATATTTTTGATTGGCACTTCAGAAGGATACTTAAACATGCAGACAGTGCTAGGAAAGAAACATATTTTTAGATGATTAGTTATCAAGTTGTCATGCTTAAGGGAGAGAAAAAGATGAAGTTAAAATCAAAGTAAATAAAATTATGGAAGTAAAACTAGAAAACAACGAAATAACAGTCAAACAATGGAGAAAACCGAAAAACAAAAAAGTTGATTTTTAAAAGGTTTAAAAACTACTAAGATCCTAGGAAGACTGGTGAAGTAACAAGAGAAAACAGAAACTATCAATAAATAAATGTCAGAAACTATCAACATCATGGGCACATTATTACAGCTCTTATAGACCATAATAGGATAATGATGGAATATTATAAACAACTTTAGGTCAATAGATTTAATAACTTAAATAAAATGGACAAATTCTTATAAAAATAAAATTTGAAAAAAACTTGACCTCAATAAGGAGCCCGTGGGAGGAACAATATATCAGAAATGGCAGCAGAGTTCTGGTTGCAGTCCTTTTTCAGAGATGGAAGGACTCACGCACAGTGGACCATGCTTGGAAAATGGACAGGTTTCAGGAACCATGTCCCCTTCTCATCACAGTGTTGGCTTGTTAACTTTTTGCAGATATAAAGTCTAAATGAAAAAGAATGGTTGTCTTTTGCTGTTATGTGACATAATCTGTGCAGAGCACTTGCATTTCTGTGGACATCAAAACTGAGAAACATTCCATCCACAAAAGTTGAGCCAGAAGGTTTGTTTTAATTGCTGAAACTTTATCAAATCATTCAAAAAAAAATCTGAGACAAGATCTTAATATCCTTTGTCTTTTTAAGAAGTTAAATATATCATTACAATGAAAAGCCTCCCCAAAAAGAAGGCTGCAAACCCAGATGACTTTAATCCTAAATTTTATCCAACATTTAAGAAAAAAACTAAACCCTTCATAACCTGTTTCATGAGGGCAGAATTACCTTGATATCACAACTTAACAAAGATAATACAAGAGAATATGGCAGGACGTCAATAAGATGGAACAACAGGAGGTCCCATGATCATAGCCCCTTCAGCAAAAGCACTTTGGCAGCATTCCACAGACAAAAGTGCTTTTGTGGTGCTTTGGGATACAGCTAGGATATTGCGAAACCCAGGTGGAGCCCATGACCAAGTAGGGTGGTATTGAGGAGGCAGGTCTATGCCAATGTGACAGACTCACTGATTATATCCCTCAACAGGCCCAGAAACAGCTCTGTCCTACTGGTGGCTACAAACCCATTTGGCCTTGGTCCTGCCACCAGCTCCATTGGCTGAAGGACCTGTCAAGAGTCATTCCTTCCCCGGGCCCCAAGGTTGCAGATCCTCTGATTTTGGTCTCAGCTGTGAACCCTGAAGCAGAGACTTGGTACCAGCACCTCTCAGCTATGATCCAGGACCAATCCTACCCACCCAAGGAATTGAACAGTGACCTGTCAAAGCCTTTCCAGGGACTCAGAGGGAGTCACACCCATCCACATACCAGGTAACAGGCCATCATCCGAGATCCTGAAGCTAACCTTCATCTCAGTGCCAGCCCTACTGACCAAGATCCTGAAGGTAGCTTTATTCACTAGAGGACCAAACAAAATCCACGTCCACCTTAGCCCCCAATAACAGGCCAGACAACCATGGACTACACTGCAGACCCTGCAGCAGCCATGTGGCTGGACTCAAAAGTTTATAGCGATAAATACCTATGTTTAGAAAAAAGAAAGATCACAAATAAACAACCTGATTTGGCATGTAAAGGAATGAGTAAAGGAAGAACAAACTAAGCCCGAAGTTAACAAAATGAAGGAAATAATAAGATTAGAGCAGAAATGAATAAAACAGAAACTAAAATGACAATAGAAAAGATCAACAAAACTGTTTGTTGTTTGAAAATATTAACAAAATTGACAAAACTTTAGCTAGATTAACCAAGAAAAAAGAGAGAAAACACAAATATGTACTTATGTACTTATTGCCATTATTTAAATTATTTCCTGGCTGTTTTTGTTGTTCCTCTCTGTTCCTCTCTTCTTCTGTCTCTTTTTTTGTGACTTGACTGTTTTTAAGTGTTATGTTTAGATTCTTTTCTCATTTTCTTTTATTATTTTCCATACTTTCTTTGTGGTTACCATGAGGTTTGCATATACCCTCCTGTGTACATAACTGTCTCTTGTAAGTTGATAGTAACTTAATTTTGAACACTTTCCAAAGCTTTATATTTTTCTCCCTCCCCACACCATGTATCCCTTAACTAATTATTGTTTTTTTGATTAATTTTACTACCTTCTCTTTTACCCTTTATACTTAACTTTATGTTATTGATCCACTACCTGTATTATTTATTTATGTTTTCCAGTGAGATTATTACTTTCACATGTTTTCTTATTAGCAATCAGTGCTTTTTCTTTTTAGCTTAGAGAATTTCCCTTAACATTTCTTGTAAGGCCAGTTTAGTGCTGATGAACTCCTTTACCTTTTGCTTATCTGGAAAAATTTTAATCTCTTCTTCAATTCTGAATGCTAACTTTTCCAGGTAGAGAATTCTTGGTTGGCAGTTTTTTTCCTTTTAGCACTTTGAATATGTTATGCCGCTCCCTTCTGGCCTGTGAAGTTTCTGCTAAAAACTCTGCTGATGACCCTATGGGGCTTCCCTTGTACATAATTAAGTTGTTTTTGCTATTGCTGCTTTTAAGTTCCTCTTTTTATCCTTAACTTTTACCATCTTAATTTTAATGTGTCTTGCTGTGTTTCTCTTTGGGTTCATCTTATTTGGAACTCGACGGGCTTCCTGGATCTGGATGTTTGATCCTTCTTCAGATTACAGGAGGTTTAAGCCATTATTTCTTAAAATAATTTTTCTGCCCCTTTTTCTCTCTCTTGTCTTTCTGGGACCCCTATAATGCAAATGTTATTCTACCTGATGTTGTCCCAGAGGTCTCTTATGTTTTTCTCACTTCTTTTAATTCTGTTTTTTTTTTTTCATTTTGCTGCTTTGTCTGCATGTTTTCTAATTGATTTGTCTTTCAACTTGCTGATTCGTGCTTCTATTTCATCCATTCTGCTGTGAAACGCCTATTGTGCATTTTTCAGTTCAGTTATAACTTCTGTTTGGTACCTTCTTATATTTTCTCTTTCTTGAAGTTCTCACTGTGCTCATCCATTCCTCTCTCAAGAGCAGTGAGCATTTTTATGACCATAACTTTTGAACTCTTTATCAGGTAGGTCGCTTATCTTTGTTTCATTATGGTCTTCTTCTGATATGCCTTGTATTTTGTGTTGGAACATATTCCTCTGTCTCCTCATTTTACCTGTCTGTGTTTATCCATATGTGTTAGGCAAAATGCCTTGAAGGAGTGGTCTAGTGTAGAAACTGTTCCTTGTGGCCCAGTAGTGCAACCTCCCTTGGCCACCAGAGCCAGGCACTCTATGAGCATCCTTCATGTGGGCTTCACGTGCTCTCAATGGCTTCTGTGTATGTGTGGGGGGGGTTGGGGGTGGGAGATAGGGCTCATGGTGCTCACCCATCCCAGCTATAGTTCAGTCTCTGTGCAAGGTGGGTGAGGCTCGGGGTGCTTGCCTGGCCTAGTTGTGACTCAGCTGCTACACTAGGAAGATGGAGCTTGGGGAGCTATCCTGGCCTGGTTGCAGCTTGGGTGCTACGCAGGGTAGACAAGAAGGCAGAGCACTTGCCCAGCCCTGTTACTCCACCCTCCAGTGCTATCAGGCTAGAGAGAGGGCACCAAAAACGGTACCTGTCAGCCCCATCACCAGCAAGTTAGGATGAGATTGCAAACATGGTGTCCTACCAGCTCTCCTGTCCCCAGAGAGAGTCCCTACAGATTTTTGCCTCTCTGGAAACTGCTTTAAAATTAGTAAGTAGGTGTCCTTCACTTATGGTCTAGGTGTTTTTTAATTTGTTGCTTTTGCACTGGACCTACTCATGAGCAAGTAGGTTTGCTCATGAGCCCTTTAAGAGCAAGTTTTCTATTCCCTACAGTTCTATGATTCTCCTGATTTTAATCCCTGTTGATTTTCAAAACCAGAGGCTTGGGGAGCTTGTCTCCAATGCCAGCCCCCAGGGTCAGGGCGCCTGATGTGGGGTACAATCCCTTCACTTTTTGAGGGAGAGTTCTGTATTTTGGGTGTTTCTCCCAATTGAGGTGGGGTGCTAGGTGAGGGGTGTCTCTGCCTCTCTTACCCTTCTGTATGTGTCCCTTTTGTCTTTTGTTGCAGAAGCACTGTTTGAGCCCAGATGAGTTTAACTTAATGGTATGCAAGGAAAACAAACAAAAATGTATTCTTTCAGCTGTCCTTTTACTTACAATCTGCATATTCATTCTTTGTTCTTCTCTGCCTACCTATGAAATTTCAGACAAGACTCACTTTTCCTGGAAACATTAGGATTTTTTAAAAAATTTCTTGTCACTTTCATTCATAACAACAGTATAAATTAAATGATAAAATTTAATTTTTATCAATTTTAAATTTTTATAATTAATTAAAATTATAGTTAATTTAGTATAATTAATTTATCATTTATTAATTTTCAGCCAATTTAAAGCTTCTCTCCTATTCATCCCTTTAGTGCTTTCAACACAGAAGTCAGGACTGGGTAGAGTGTTAAGGCTGTCTTCCTTTTCACCATACCTTGTTTTTCTACTTCCCACCCACCTCATACTAGGATGCCTAGAGATCCTCAAGCATTGGATTAGGGTCAAAAAGAAAGGTAAAGTTTATCTGGCATGTATGGAATTGGTACTAGTTCCCTCTGAAATTGACACATTACCCAGTGCTGATTCTTTCCCTCCTATTTTGTGAACAGGGCTAATGGAAACTAACAAATGGTGGGACAGTACCTCGGGTCTGGCAAAAATGGAAGCTGTTACCACCCCGAAGCCTGAACAGAAAAATAAATGTTTAACAGACCCAGAGAAAAAATTATAACTATAGGAAAGAGAACTGTTAACAGGAGTTGTGATCATCAGTAGAGAAATTCAACCACTACTAGATTACTGGCAAGGTTGAGAGGGAACCAGGGGAATCAATACCTTAAAATCACTTGACTGTTACCCTCTGATCTCCTGCCAGCAACTCTAATTAACTGAATCCAATCAGAAGCCAGAAGGCAAAAAAACAGCTAGTGGATTCAACCTCTCAGGGCACATAGGAAGGTGAAGAATCATGAGAAGTTGGTCTGAAAGGGCAAAAGACAAAAATCCAGCATATCTCTTCAGACCAATGAATCTAGCACAAGATGATGCACTAAGCATAAAAAAAAAAAAAATCCAACAGAAACAAAAAAGTATTAGAACTATTAGGAGAGTTCAGCAAGCTATCTGGATACATAATCTACTTAAAATCAATCTACTTAAAAATAAATTTTTCTTATGAGCAATAGCCAACTAGAAAATATAATAGAAAATAAGGCATCAGTCTCATTATTAACAAAATTATTACATATTTAGGAATCAGTTCAGTCAAAAAATACATACGAACTTTCTGGAGAAAATATATATGTTCTCTTAAAAGACACAAAAGGGGATTTAAATATGTGAAAAAATATTCTATGCATACACAGAAGCACTTAACTTTCTCTCCAAACCTACAAGTTCAATAATACTCTAATTCAAGTTGAAATATGTCTTTAAAACTCAATAAACTAATTCTAATATTCATATTGAATATAAACGTTCACATATATTGTACATTAGGTAATTTTGATAAAGAACAAAGATATGTGACTTATCCAACCAGTCAGAATACACAAGAAAGAAGCTTAGGTCAAGCATGATATAGTACCAGTGAGGAATAGGTAAATAAATAAACAGAGGATGTATATATGGGTTTCTGATACACAATAAGATGCCACCACAATCAAAAGAATTAATATTGTTAAAATGTCCATACTACCCAAAGCCATCTATAGATTCAATGAAACCCCTATTAAAACTTCATTGAGGGGCTTCCCTGGTGTTGCAGTGGTTGAGAGTCTGCCTGCTGATGCAGGGGACACGGGTTCATGTCCTGGTCCGGGAAGATCCCACATGCCATGGAGCGGCTGGGCCCATGAGCCATGGCCACTGAGCCTGCGCATCCAGAGCCCGCGTACAGAAAAAAAAAAAAAAAATCATTGAAATTTTTCACAGAAATAGGAAAAAAAAATACTAAAATTTGTATGGAACTGCAACAGACCCCAAATAGTCAAAGCAATCCTGAGAAAGAGGAACAAAGCTGGAGCTAGCACACGTTCAGATTTCAAGCTATATTATAAAGCTATGGTAATCAAAACAGTATGATACTGGCATTAAAAACAGACACATAGACCAACAGAATAGAATAAAAAACCCAGAAATAAACCCACACATATGTGATCAACTAATATTTGATAAAAGAGCCAAGAAAACCCAATGAGGAAAAGGGAGTCTTTAATAAATGATGTTGGCAAAACTGGATATCCAAATGCAAAATAATGAAATTGGACCCCTATCTTACACCATTCATAAAAATAACTTGAAACAGATTAAAGACTTAACTATAAAACCTGAAACTGTAAAACTCCCAGAGGAAAATATAGGGAAAAAGCTACTTGACATTGGTCATGGCAATGATTATTTGCACATAATAACAAAAGCACAAGCAACAAAAGTAAAAATCAACCAGTGGGACTATATCAAATTTAAAAGCTTCTGCACAACAAAAGAAACAACAGAATGAAGAGGCAACTGACAAAATAGAGAAAAATATTTGCAAACCATCTATCACTTAAGTGGCTAATATCCAAAATATATAAAGAACTCATACAACTTAATAGCAAAAAGCAAATAATCTGATTAGAAAATGGGCAGGGGGTCTGAATAGATATTTCCTAAAGAAGACATGCTAATGGCCAGCAAGAACATAAAAAGGGCGGCCCGTCTGCCCCACGCGGAGGCAGCCGCGGGATTCTCGGCCCGGGTTCTCCCGCCCAAACCCTGCTGCGGCCGCCGGCCACCCCCTGAGCCAGAAGGGAAAAGTGAGGCTCCAGGACTGTCTTCTAAATTCAACCAAAAATCGTACTAGCTTCTGCTCTTACGTCTGTGTTCACGCTGCCAACTCTGAGGGTGTCTCTTGATGGAAAGAAATAGATCAAAGAAATAAATGAAAGGCTATTTTTAAAGGCAAGTTCGGGGAGAGAGGGGGAAGATGGCGGAAGAGTAAGATGCGGAGATCACCTTCCTCCCCACAGATACATCAGAAATACATCTACATGTGGAACAACTCCTACAGAACACCTACTGAACGCTGCCAGAAGACCTAAGACCTCCCAAAAGGCAAGAAAGTCCCCATGTACCTGGGTAGGGCAAAAGAAAAAAAGAATAAATGGAGACAAAAGAATAGAGACGGTACCTGCACCAGTGGGAGGGAGCCGTGAAGGAGGAAAGGTTTCCACACACTAGAAGCCCCTTCTCTGGCAGAGACTGTGGGTCGCAGAGGCGGGGGACCTTCGGGGCCGCAGAGGAGAGCGCAGCCACAGGGGTGAGGAGGGCAAAGCGGAGAGATTCCCACACAGAGGATTGGTGCCGACCAGCACTCACCAGCCCGAGAGGCTTGTCTGCTCAACCGCCAGGGCGGGCGGGGCTGGGAGCTGAGGCTCGGGCTTCGGTGGATCCCAGGGAAAGGACTGGCGGCATAAAAACAGCCTGAAGGGGTTAGTGCACCACAGCTAGCCGGAGGGAGTCCAGGAAAAAGTCTGCACCTGCCGAAGAGGCAAGAGACTTTTTCTTCCCTCTTTGTTTCCTAGTGCGTGAGGAGAGGGGATTAAGAGCGCTACTTAAAGGAGCTCCAGAGACGGGCGTGAGCTGCGGCTAACAGCGCGGACCCCAGAGACGGGCATGAGACACTAAGGCTGCTGCTGCCGCCCCCAAGAAGCCTGTGTGCGAGCACAGGTCACTCTCCACATCTCCCTTCCGAGGAGCCTGTGCAGCCCGCCACTGCCAGGGTCCTGTGATCCAGGGACAACTTCCCTGGGAGAACGCAGAGCGCGCCTCAGGCTGGTGCAACGTCATGCCAGCCTCTGCCGCCATAGGCTCACCCTGCACTCCGCACCCCTCCCTCCCCATGGCCTGAGTGAGCCAGAGCCCCTGAATCAGCGGCTCCTTTAACCCTGTCCTGTCTGAGCGAAGAACAGACCCCCTCCAGGCGAACTACATGCAGAGGCGAGGCCAAATCCAAAGCTGAGCCCCCGGGAGCTGTGAGAACAAAGAAGAGAAAGGGAAATCTCTCCCAGCAGCCTCAGAAGCAGCGAATTAAAGCTCCACAATCAACTTGATGTACCCTGCATCTGTGGAATACATGAATAGACAACAAATCATCCCAAATTGAGGAGGTGGACTTTGAGAGCAAGACTTATTGTTTTTTCCCCTTTTCCTCTTTTTGTGAGTGTGTATGTGTATGCTTCTGTGTGAGATTTTGTCTGTATAGCTTTGCTCTCACCATTTGTCCTAGGGTTCAATCCATCCTTTTTTTTTTAAATTTTTTTGTTAATAGTATTTTTTTATTTTAATAACTTTATTTTATTTTACCTTATCTTATTATATTTTCCTTTATCCTATTTCTTTCTTTCTCTCTACTTTTTCTCACTTTCATTCTTTGCCGTGTGGATGAAAGGCTCTTGGTGATGTAGCCAGGGGTCAGTGCTGTGCCTCTGAGGTGGGAGAGCCAACTTCAGGACACTGGTCCACAAGAGACCTCCCAGCTCCACATACTATCAAATGACGAAAATCTCCCAGAGATCTCCAACTCAACACAAACACCCAGCTTCACTCAACGACCAGCAAGCTACAGTGCTGGACACCCTATGCCAAACAACTAGCAAGACAGGAACACAACCCCACCCATTAGCAGAGAGGCTGCCTAAAATCATAATAAGACCACAGACACCCCAAAACACACCACCAGACGTGGACCTGCCCACCAGAAAGACAAGATCCAGCCTCATCCACCAGAACACAGGCACTAGTCCCCTCCACCAGGAAGCCTACACAACCCACTGAACCAACTTTAGCCACTGGGGACAGACACCAAAAACAATGGGAACTAAAAACCTGCAACGTGCAAAAAGGAGACCCCAAACACAGTAACATAAGCAAAATGAGAAGACAGAAAAACACACAGCAGATGAAGGAGCAAGATAAAAACCCACCAGACCTAACAAATGAAGAGGAAATAGGCAGTCTACCTGGATAAGAATTCAGAATAATGATAGTAAAGATGATCCAAAATCTTGGAAATAGAATAGACAAAATGCAAGAAACATTTAACAAGGCCCTAGAAGAAATAAAGATGAAACAAACAACGATGAACAACACAATAAATGAAATTAAAAGTACTCTAGATGGGATCAATAGCAGAATAACTGAGGCAGAAGAACGGATAAGTGACCTGAAAGATAAAATAGTGGAAATAACTACTGCAGAGCAGAATAAAAAAAAAAGAATGCAAAGAACTGAGGACAGTCTCAGAGAAATCTGGGACAATATTAAACACACCAACATTTGAATTATAGGGGTTCCAGAAGAAGAAGAGAAAAAGAAAGGGACTGAAAAAACATTTGAAGAGATTATACTTGAAAACTTCCCTAATATAGGAAAAGAAATAGTTAATCAAGTCCAGGAAGCACAGAGAGTCCCATACAGGATAAATCCAAGGAGAAATATGCCAAGACACATATTAATCAAACTGTCAAAAATTAAATACAAAGAAAACATGTTAAAAGCAGCAAGCGAAAAACAACAAATAACACACAACGGAATCCCCATAAGGATAACAGCTGATCTTCCAGCAGAAACTCTGCAAGCCAGAAGAGAGTAGCAGGACATACTTAAAGTGTTGAAGGAGAAAAACCTACAACCACAATTACTCTATCCAGCAAGGATCCCATTCAGATTTCAGGGAGAAATTTAAACCTTTACAGACAAGCAAAAGCTGAGAGAGTTCAGCACCACCAAACCACCTTTACAACAAATGCTAAAGGAACTTCTCTAGGCAAGAAACACAAGAGAAGGAAAAGACCTACACTAACAAACCCAAAACAATTAAGAAAATGGCAATAGGAACATACATATTGATAATTACCTTAAATGTAAATGGAGTAAATGCTACCACCAAAAGACACAGATTGGCTGAATGGATTAAAAAAAAAAACCCATATATATGCTGTCTACAAGAGACCCACTTCAGACCTAGAGACACATACAGACTGAAAGAGAGGGGATGGAAAAAGATATTCCATGCAAATAGAAACCAAAAGAAAGCTGGAGTAGCAATTCTCATATAAGACAAAATAGACATTAAAATAAAGACTATTAGAAGAGAGAAAGAAGGGCACTACATAATGATCAAGGGATCGATCCAAGAAGATGATATATCAATTGTAAATATTTATGCACCCAACATAGGAGCACCTCAATACATAAGGCAAATACTAACAGCCATAAAAGGGGAAATGGACAGTAACACATTCATAGGAGGGGACTTTAACACCCCACTTTCACCCATGGACAGATCATCCAAAATGAAAATAAATAAAGAAACACAAGCTTTAAATGATATATTAAACAAGATGGACTTAATTGATATTTATAGGACACTCCATCCAAAAACAACAGAATACACATTTTTCTCAAGTGCTCATGGAACATTCTCCAGGATAGATCATATCTTGGGTCACAAATCAAGCCTTGGTAAATTTAAGAAAATTGAAATTGTATCAAGTATCTTTTCGACCACAACACTATGAGACTAGATATCAATTACAGGAAAAGAACTGTAAAAAATACAAACACATGGAGGCTAAACAATACACTACTTAATAATGAAGTGATCATTGAACAAATCAAAGAGGAAATCAAAAAATACCTAGAAACAAATGACAATGGAGACACGACGACCCAAAACCTGTCGGATGCAGCAAAAGCAGTTCTAAGAGGGAAGCTTATAGCAATACAATCCTACCTTAAGAAACAGTAAACATCTCGAATAAACAACCTAACCTTGCACCTAAAAGGACTAGAGAAAGAAGAACAAACAACGTCAAAATTAGCAGAAGGAAAGAAATCATAAAGACGAGATCAGAAATAAATGAAAAAGAAAAGAAGGAAACAATAGCAAAGATCAATAAAACTAAAAGCTGGTTCTTTGAGAAGATAAACAAAATTGATAAACCATTAGCCACACTCATCAACAAAAAAAGGGAGAAGATTCAAATCAATAGAATTAGAAATGAAAAAGGAGAATTAACAACTGACACTGCAGAAATACAAAAGATCATGAGAGATTACTACAAGCAACTCTATGCCAATAAAATGGACAACCTGGAAGAAATGGACAAATTCTTAGAAATGCACAACCTGCAAAGGCTGAATCAGGAAGAAATAGAAAATATGAACAGACCAAACACAAGCACTGAAATTGAAGCTGTGATTTAAAATCTTCCAACAAACAAAAGCCCAGGACCAGAAGGCTTCACAGGCGAATTCTATCAAAAATTTAGACAAGGGCTTCCCTGGTGGTGCAGTGGTTGAGAGTCCGCCTGCCGATTCAGGGGACATGGGTTCATGCCCTGGTCTGGGAAGATACCACATGCAGTGGAGTGGCTAGGCCCGTGATCCATGGCCGCTGAGCCTGCGTGTCCGGATCCTGTGCTCCGCAACAGGAGAGGCCACAGCAGTGAGAGCCCCATGTACCGCAAAAAAAAAAAAAAAAGAAAAAAAAATTTAGACAAGAGCTAACACCTATCCTTCTCAAACTCTTCCAAAATATAGCAGAGGGAGAACACTCCCAAACTCATTCTACGAGGCCACCATCACCGTGATACCAAAACTAGACAAGGATGTCACAAAGAAAGAAAACTACAGGCCAATATCAATGATGAACATAGATGCAAAAATCTTCAACAAAATACTAGCAAACAGAATCCAACAGCACATTAAAAGGATCATACACCATGATCAAGTGGGGTTTATTCCAGGAATACAAGGATTCTTCAATATATGCAAATCAATCAATGTGATACACCATATTAACAAATTGAAGGAGAAAAACCATATGGTCATCTCAATAGATGCAGAGAAAGCTTTCGACAAAATTCAACACCAATTTATGATAAAAACCCTCCAGAAAGTAGTCATAGAGGGAACTTTCCTCAACATAATAAAGCCCATATATGACAAACCCACAGCCAACATCATCCTCAATGGTGAAAAACTGAAAGCATTTCCACTAAGATCAGGAACAAGACAAGGTTGCCCACTCTCACCACTCTTATTTAACATAGTTTTGGAAGTTTTAGCCAGAGCAATCAGAGAAGAAACGGAAATAAAAGGAATCCAAATTGGAAAGGAAGAAGTAAAGCTGTCACTGTTAGCAGATGACATGATACTATTCATAGAGAATGCTAAAGATGCTACCAGAAAACTACTAGAGCTAATCAATGAATTTGGTAAAGTAACAGGATACAAGATTAATGCACAGAAATCTCTGGCATTCCTATACACTAATGATGAAAAATCTGAAAGTGAAATCAAGAAAACACTCCCATTTACCACTGCAAAAAAAAGAATAAAATATCTAGGAATAAACCTACCTAAGGAGACAAAAGGCCTCTATGTAGAAAATTATAAGACAGTGATGAAAGAAATGAAAGATGATACAAATAGATGGAGAGACATACCATGTTCTTGGATTGGAAGGATTAACATTGTGAAAATGACTCTACTACCCAAAGCAATCTACAGATTCAATGCAATTGCTATCAAACTACCACTGGCATTTTTCACAGAACTAGAACCAAAAATTTCACAATTTGTATGGAAACACAAAAGACCCCGAATACCCAAAGCAATCTTGAGAATGAAAAATGGAGCTGGGGGAATCAGGCTCCCTGGCTTCAGACTATACTACAAAGCTACAGTAATCAAGACAGTATGGTACTGGCACAAAAACAGAAAGATAGATCAATGGAACAGGATAGAAAGCCCAGAGATAACCCACGCACATATGGTCACCTCTTCTTTGATAAAGGAGGCAGGAATGTACAGTGGAGAAAGGACAGCCTCTTCACTAAGTGTTGCTGGGAAAACTGGACAGGTACATGTAAAAGTATGAGATTAGATCACTCACTAACACCATACACAAAAGTAAGCTCAAAATGGATTAAAGACCTAAATGTAAGGCCAGAAACTATCAAACTCTTAGAGGAAAACATAGGCAGAACACTCTATGACATAAATCACAGCAGGATCCTTTTTGACCCACCTCCTAGAAAAATGGAAATAAAAATATACAAATGGGACCTAATGAAACTTCAGAGCTTTTGCACAGCAAAGGAAACCATAAACAAGACCAAAAGACATCCCTCAGAATGGGAGAAAATATTTGCAAATGAAGCAACTGACAAAGGATTAATCTCCAAAATTTACAAGCAGCTAATGCAGCTTGATAACATAAAAACAAAGAACCCAATCCAAAAATGGGCAGAAGACCTAAATAGACATTTCTCCAAAGAAGATATACAGACTGCCAACAAACACATGAAAGAATGCTCAACATCACTAATCATTAGAGAAATGGAAATCAAAACTACAATGAGATATCATCTCACACCAGTCAGAATGGCCATCATCAAAAAATCTAAAAACAATAAATGCTGGAGAGGGTGTGGAGAAATGGGAACACTCTTGCACTGCTGGTGGGAATGTGAATTGGTTCAGCCACTATGGAGAACAGTATGGAGGTTCCTTAAAAAACTGCAAATAGAACTGCCATATGACCCAGCAGTCCCACTACTGGGCATATACCCTGAGAAAACCATACTTCAAAAAGAGTCATGTACCAAAATGTTCATTGCAGCTCTATTTACAATAGCCTGGAGATGGAAACAACCTAAGTGCCCATCATCGGATGAATGGATTAGGAAGATGTGGCACATATATACAATGGAATATTACTCAGCCATAAAAAGAAACGAAATTGAGCTATTTGTAATGAAGTGGATGGACTTAGAGTCTGTCATACAGAGTGAAGTAAGTCAGAAAGAGAAAGACAAATACCATATGCTAACACATATATATGGAATTTAGGGGGAAAAAATGTCATGAACAACCTAGGGGTAAGACAGGAATAAAGACACAGACCTACTAGAGAATGGACTTGAGGATATGGTGAGGGGGAAGGGTAAGCTGTGACAAAGTGAGAGAATGGCATGGAGATATATACACTACCAAACATACAATAGATAGCTAGTGGGAAGCAGCCGTATAGCATGGAGATCAGCTCAGTGCTTTGTGACCACCTAGAGGGGTGGGATAGGGAGGGAGGGAGACACAAGAGGGAAGAGATATGGGAACATATGTATATGTATAACTGATTCACTTAGTTATAAAGCAGAAACTAACACACCATTGTAAAGCAATTATACTCCAATAAAGATGTAAAAAAATAAATATATAAAATTTTTTTAAAAAGGTATTCAACATCACTAATCATCAGAGAAATATAAATGAAAACCACAATGAAATATCACCTCTTACCTGTTAGTCTGGCTATTATCAAAAAACAAGAAATAACAATAGCTGGAGAGGGTTTAGAGAAAAGGAAACCCTTGTGTACCATTGGTGGGAATGTAAATTAGTGCAACCACCATGGAAAGCAGTGTGGAGTTTTCTTATGAAACTAAAAGTAGAACTACATATAATCCAGCAATCTCACTTCCGGGTATATATCTGAAGGAAATAAAATCACTGTCTCAAAGAGACATATGCATTCCCATATTTATTGCAGCATTATTCACAATAGACAAGAGATGGAAAGAACCTAAATGTCTATCAGAAGATAAAATGGAATATTATTTGGCCATAAAAAGGAAGGAAATTCTGCCATCTGCAACAATGTGGACTGACTTTGAAGCCATTATGCTAAGGGAAATAAGTGAGACATAGAAAGACAAATATTGTATGATCTCACTTATATGTGGAATAAACAAACACACAAACAAACTCATAGACACAGAGCATAGAATGGTGGTTGCCAGGAGCTGGGGATTGGTCTAAGGGCACAAAGTCCCAGTTATAAGATAAATAACTTCTGGGGATCTAATACACAGCATGGTGACTATAGTTAACGGTATTGTGTTATATATTTGGAAGTTCCTAAGAAAGTAGATCTTAAATAGTCTCACCATACACACACACACACACACACACACACACACACACACACACACAGAGTAATGTGAGGTGATGAATGTGTTAACTAACCTTATTCTGGTAATCATTTTGCAATATATGTCAACTAAAAAATGCACGTTAGAGCTATGAGTGGTGTTTTATTCAGTGTCTTACAGCAGATTATAGCCCAGGAGACAACCTCTCAGATAACTGAGGAACTGCTCCAAAGTAGTCAAGCATACATCTTGGTAAAGGATTACTGCTAATCACAAACAAACAAATAAATAAAACAAACAAAAAATCCCCAGATATCATAAGTTAAAGATTTTAGTGCTTATCTATGTATGGGAAGATGCAAGAATCTTGGGTCTTTGAAAATCTTCCTTAGATATACATCTTAACTATCTAGGGGCCTGTATATCCAACACCCAGAATGCTCATCCTGAATTCCTTTCAGGATGTACTTGTAGGTAAGTGATTGCAGCGGCTAATGATTTGATCCTTGTAGAACTGGTATGGTGGGCACCATTCTTTGTTTACATATATATGTATATCAAATCATCATGTTATCTTATATTCATACAATGCTATATGTCAATTATATCTCAACAAGGTGGGGGGAAAGGACAAGTCATGTGGAAAGGACAGATATTTTTCATGATATTATACAGAAAATTGTCTCACTATATAGAGAAAATTAAATCTGGATTTCTACTTTACACAATAGATAAAAGACCCAATTAGAGACCAGATTAAAGGACCAATTATAGAAAGGTAAATATAAAGTCAAATTATCAATTGAAGAAGATATATGTGATCTAGCTGTATGGAAATAAATATTTTAAAAATCTAAGAAGCAAAAAATCATAAACTAAAAACAAATGGATTTGATCTCATCAAAATTAAGGACAATTTAATAGACAGGGCAGATTGGAAGAATATATTTGCAACATCTAAAGCTGATAAATGATTAAAAAAGAATATATAAAAGTGCATTTGTTTTATAGAAAATATATATTTTGTCATTTAGAAGGCCAAATATATATTTCTCATCCACATTTCCTGGTTCACAGCTCCCAAAACCCTTGGAATTTCCTGAGTGATAAGAGCAGTGGGATAATATTTGGTCTCTTGTCCTCAATTCCCATAAAGGCTTCAGAGGAGGTGACTTTTGGGTCCCACCCAAGGATGAGGGCTGGTTGCCAGGAGAACCATGTGATTAGAGGGTTAGAACATTCAGTCCCACCCTCTGAATTCTGGGAAGGGGAAAAGGGCTGGAGATTGAATCAATCACCAATGGCCAATGGTTCAGTCAATCATGACTATGAAGCCTCCATAAAGAGCCTAAAGGACCGCTTTTTATTACTTTTCAGAGAGCTTCCATACCGGGGAACAAGAATGTATCTTGTTCCCCGGTATGGACCCACTGTGCCACCAGCCCCTTGCTCCACAAGGACAGAGGCCCCTTTGTTCAGGACTTCACTCTATGTATCTCTTCATTTGTCTGTTGATAGGTATTGATACCACTGACATCTTTTATAATAAATCAGTAATCTAGTGAGCAAATGGGTTTTCCTGAGTTCTATGAGCCATTCTAGCAAATTAACTGAATCTGAAGAGAGACTGGTGGTGTAAGCAGATAGGGTAGGGGGTCCCTGGAGAAAGAGAAACAGACATGGATTTCTTGTCATAGGAGAAGCCATCTTTGGCATAAATCATTTTATGATCTAAGCCTGGCCACAGTGCTTGCCCTTGAACAGGTCTCAGTAACTCATGATCTTCAGGGAACAAAGGAACGCAGGATCAAAGGAAAAGCAGTTAAGAAACAATAGTTCCTCCTCAACGGATATACATAACAATGTAATACACATCTTTGAGTTCTGCAGGAACTAAGACCCCTGGAGATTGGTAACTACATGCTGCCCCCAGACTAGAACCTGTGGAATGATGATGTCGACCTTTTCTGACTCTCATAATTTCAGTCAACTAAAGCTTGGACTCTGTCAATCTTTACCCCATTTCTATGTGGAATTCTCCTCTGTTCAAGCCCCCTCATGGATACGCATACACTGCCCAAGCCTCTTCATGAATATGCATGTATGCTTAGCTTAAAGCTTCCCCAATTTTCTGTTCAGAGAGACATTGCTTTGGGAAAGATTCCTGGTGTTCTTCCTACTTGCTGCAAGTAATAAGTCCTTCTTGCTCCTGTTCTTTGGCTTAGTTGTATCCTTTGGCTCAACCCTCACCTAGAGGCAAACACAGTTTTCAGGTAATAGTGGGAACCTCTGATTTACCACCAGTTGGTCAGAGGTACAGATAACAACTTGGACTTGCAATTGGCATCCTGAGTTGGAGGGGGTTGTGGGAATCTCCAATTTGTAGCTGGTTGGTCAGAAGCATAGGTAACAACTTGGGCTTGTCACTGGTGTCTTAAGTGGAGAGCTGACCTGTAGGACTGAACCTGCAGAATCTGTTTCTATCCTCTATATAGACTGTATCAGAATTGAGTTGAATTCTTGGATACCCTACTGGCATCTGAGAATTTCTTGTTGGTGTGGGGAAGCTTCCACTTACAGTTTGCAATTGGGTCCAGGAACTTTTGGAACAAGTAACTGCAAATCTCCAAGAAAAAGATAGAAACCTTGATAGAAAAATGAACTAAAGATTTGAAAAGGCAATTCACAGAGGAATCTAAACATATGGCAAGTATACGTAGAGTTGTTCGAGCTTACTCTTCATCAAATGATTGCAATTTTAACAATGAGATATAACTTTATATTCATCAGAATGTTTAAAATCAGAACATGGGAACATTCCAATTATTGGCAAGAATGTGGGTAGACAGGAATTTTCGTGCCGTGCTAGCAGTGTATACTGCAACAGCTATTCTGGAAAGCCATCTGGCAATATTTAGCAAAATTATGTATGCGTGTTTCCTATGACACAGAAATCTCAGTCTTAGTATATATTCCAGAAAATACTTGCACAAATTATTATGATGATATTTATAGAAAACTTATCTTAGCATTTTTTATGGTAATAGAAAACATAGGCATCCTAGGTATCCATCACCAGGGAATTGGTAAGTAAAATGTGATGGATATGGACCATAAGGCAGCAGTAGAATGCAGTAAGCCACATGTACGTGTAGCAATATAGACAGACTCAAAACAGAGCATTGCCAAGGAGAGAAATTGATCAAGTTCACCACATACACATATACACATGTGTGTGCACACACAAATACACACAAAATAGTAGTTATTTATTCCATCATTTAAATGAGTTGAAATGATATGATTTTAGGCCAGATACGTATGTTTAACAGTAAAAATCTATGGAAGACTTAATCAACTGTGTGTGTATACATATATATGTTTGTGTATATGTGTGTATGAAACATATATTTTAATAGCCATAGTTAAGGTTATCATCTGTCTTAGTTGAGGCTCCTATAACAAATTACTATAGAATAGGAGGTTTATAAACAGCAGAAATTTATTTCTCAGAGTTTTGAAGGCTGGAAGTCCACGATCAGGTTGCTGGCATGGTAAGGTTCTGGTGAGAACCCTCTCAGATTACCAACTGGCAACTTCTCTTTGTGATTTCACATGGTGAAAAGAGAGTGAGAGAGCTCTCTGAGATTAAGGGCGTTAATTCCATTCTTGAGGGCTCCACCCTCATGACCTCCCAAAGACCCCAGCTCCTAATACTATTATATGGGGAGTTACGGTTTCAACACATGAATTTGGAGGGGACACATTCATTCTTATTGCATCATCACAACATATAAGAAATTTAAACATCTTCATCCCCATGATTCAATTATAAAATGATGGTATTTAAATTTTCTGATATTCAAAGTATTTAGAAAGGGAAGCTTGGAATATTGCCTTAATTACAACTATAGTGATTCGATGGTTCTGATATTTATTTTGCAAGAACTGTTGAAAAAAATGCATAGAATTGCTTTGTAGTCAAGTGGTGATAGCATCAATTATCCTTCATATGATTTAAATAGTTTTCTGAGCTTTCTGTGAATTTGCAGATTAAAGCTGGAGTCAGAAGAGTGTTCTGAGAACAAATAAGGGACAATAAAATGAATTTTGCCCTTAAAAATTTTGATGGAAAAGAAAAAAAAATTTAATCAGCCACTTTACATTTACATTATTGATTACCAGCCGGATTTTAACTGTCCTACGTAAATGTCAGGAATGTTAATTAGATTATTTCAAAATTTATGTGAAAATTAACAGCAGAGTTTATTGCATATAAAATGCAAAGTCATAAGAAAGGAGTTTTATTCTTTCAAGTCTTTTCTTTCTTCATAAGGCTGCTTTCCTTTCCTATATCTTTCATATCCGTAGGATGGGGATCAAACTGTGCACAGCTCAGAATATAGATTGGTGCTAGGATGTTCTGTAAGTTTAAGTATGCAGACTGTGTGATTCTTATCCCTGATATACCAAGAGACTGCATAGCCACATGGAAAGATTAATTATGGCTCACATCAAATTTGGCCTCTAGATGTCATGTAAAGAACATAACATGAGAGAGGAAGCTGCAGAATTTTGATTACGGCTATCTGAAAAACTGTATGAGTGGGAGTGAGAGAAAGAAAAAAGGGGCTCTTGTATTTTTTTACATAGAATACATTCTTGCATTCTTTTACTAGGCAGGCAAAGGCAGATAGGCTTAAAACATCTTAGCAGTGCTGTTAGGAAATGCTCACCTCACTTCAATTAGTTCACTCTTAGGATTAAAAGAAGAGAGACGAGGACTTATAAGAGGTGTGTTCCTATGACCAATCTTTAAGACTGAAAGTGATACTGTTGAAGTATTCAGAATATTCAAAACAATGCAGCAATTAATACTCTACTGCATATCTAAGAGAAAGATCACAAAGAAAAAAGAACTAAGATTTCTGGGCATTTTAATGATCTTTCCTTGAAAATAGAATAAACAGGAGAGAAGCAGATTTGAATGAACCGTAATTAAATTATTATATATATTTAATTACAGTGTTTTAGTGTGAGACCAGACCAATGATATAGGCTGCAATTTTTGTGCAAGCTGTTTCACAGCAGGAAAATAAAATGTGTTTCAGCCTGTTTTGCAAAACTGAGCAAAAAGGGGACCAGATGAATCACAGAAAAAAATCCATCACAGAAATTGTATAACATGGATTAGAAAAGGAGACCATATCTGTTCGTCCTTATGTTTCTTACAGTCTTCAGTTAATTCATCGCAGAGTAGCTCCCTGGATATTTAAGGACAATGGGAAATGTCCACAAGCCCTTTTCTTCTTTCCATTTGTAGCTCTACAGTGCAGTGGGCTGGCAAACAACAAGCTATTTAAATGCCTCCCAAGCTGCGAGTAGGCAAGCTTGCTGTAAGATGAGCAAGGAAACACAAAGCAGACAGACAGTGAGGACAGGGAAATCATGCAGAAGAACCAAAAGGAAGGAAGAGGAGCAGAATGTAAGAAAATGAGAGTCTGCTTAAACCGATGTATGGTAATAAGCTCAGACACTGGAAAAACTTCACAGTCGAAAGTGAAACAGCACATCTGATTTCAGAAGCAGAACAGTGGAATAATGAATAGTGTTGAACCATTTGGTCTTTAAAACTAGGTTCAGATTTATCCCCAGGAAAACTCCAGTGATTGAAAAAGTACTAGATTCTCCTTGAGTTGCTAAAGTTGAATTTCTTCTTTTTCCATGGAGCTGCCAAAATAGATAAAAGGCTCAGAGTAATTTCTGGACTTGGTCTCATAATTATAGGTCTTGGTTGTGCAACTGAATTAAGTAACTTTTAACCAAAGAAAGTTTTCACTGCATGCACAAGAAAGAGCATTATTATTATTTATAAGATTAAATTATACCTTTGCTCTGAAAGAAAAGCCACAGTATTTTCAAATCATCATAATATTAATCTCAAGCATTTTTAAAGCATATGCCAACCAATCTTGACTATTTCTTTAACTGCTCATTATTTGGAAGCTTCTCCACAGTAGAAACAATATTAAAAAAGATTACTAGGCCCAAATCAGAGAATTATTAGCAGCTGACACCTGCATGCCTGTAGTTCAAAGGTAAATAGAGGGAAGTTTCTCTTTGTAAATGGCATGTCACCCGGCTCATGAACAAAATTCCTCAAGATATCAGTCAAGTGTATATGAAAGCATGGACACAAAAGATAAAACTCACAATAGCATATACCATAATTCTTGGTCAATCTATTTCTAGAATCTGTAGGAATTCGTACTAACCAAGAGTTTGTTGGAACTTAGTGTGTCCATTTAGTGTGTATATCTGTGGGCTCTCCAGTCTCAGCCACCAAGAGTCTTGCCTAATTGGAAGTAGAAGGAGGACTCTGTCTATATCCCTGATGTCACTGGATCAGCAACTCAAGTCCCATATCAATGAATTGGGAAATTGGACACATGGCCCCCATCTCCTTATAGAATATTTTTGTGCTTCTGTCAAGACTCCTCCACTTGTATGCCCCTCAACTTTCTCTGTCTCACCACCAATATTTGCATTAGATGACTGGGTCCATTCTCATTTTGTCCTTTGTTCTCGTTTGTCATTAACCACAATAAGCACAGAATTACCATGCAAAACCTCATGACAATTCTCCTATACCAAGCACTGAGAACCACTGAGAAACAAAGGAAAACTAAATGGGAAAAAGAGAGACAGAGACAGACACAGAGAGAGAGAGAATGATAGAGGAGCACTTCTTAAAAGTAAGCAGATAGAAGGTCAAGAGATGCATTTGAAGTCCTTGGTGTTCAAAGGACAGAGGGACAGAGGAAGTGTTTGAGGAAGAGAATAACAAGAAAGACCTAGGGACAATAAATCAAAATAGGCTATCTTTTCCCATCTTCATGTTCTGTTTCAACCTCCACTTGCTTGGGGATAAATAAGCCATTTTCTGTTCTCTGTACTTAATTTTGTGTTCAGTGGAGTATGTAAGCATGCTTCTTAACTCTTATAAGTAATACTGCATGCACTGCATACTCGGAGAGAAGTGACTTAAAGGAATGAAAGGGAAACTGTACAGGTTTTTTAATCAGTAATTTTGTTTTTCCAATTTTTTTAAGTCATAAGTCAAATCCTAGAGAGAAATTTTGTAATATCTAATGATAATTATAGATACACTAAAATCATTGCAAACCCAGTAATTTTTCTCATATTGCATAATGAATATCCAAAAATAATTTATCACTCTTAGAATTGTCAAGTGTGGCAAAAATTTTCTTCTTTCTAAATTCTTAAAGTCAAGAATTGTAGTCTCTAACAGTATATATTTTTTTACCATAGCACTATAATGTGTTGCTCAATAATTACTGATTAATTTTTCTTAACTAAGAAATGAGAGGAAAAGAAGACTTTCATAATGTTAAGTCTAGCTATTAGAAAAAGAAACTATTTTTTCCTTAACAATAGATTAGTCAGTCAAGCCTACACCATAGTTTACAGACACTCCTCCAATTCTTACACCGAAAGAGTTCAAGAAATCATTGCAACACAGGTCTAGAAAGGACTCCAAATGACAAGTTCTTCCCCCTTCACAGTTGATACATTCCAAAAATAAATAAATTAGGGCTCATCTTCCCTCCTCATGTCCTCCCTGGGCAGGGTCATAACAATAATTTTTACCTAATAGGCATTGTAATTCTGAGTTTATCATCATTATACATGATTATGTATACACAAACTCAATGTTGTGTTTTTAAGTATTAACCAGTCTCAAGAAGGTTTCTTCAAAATACATCTTTACTCATCTTTCTAAAGAATATTTTCTAGACCTCGTGTAGAGCTCAACATACTCCACTGAGCACAAAATTAAGTACAGAGAACTGAAAATGGCTTATTTATCCCCAAGCGAGTACAGATTGAAATAGAACATAAAGATGGGAAAAGAGAGCCTATTTTGATTTATTGATCCTAGGTCTTTCTTGTTATTCTGTTCCTCAAACACTTCCTCTGTCCCTCTGTCCTTTGAACACCAGGGACTTCAAATTCACCTCTTGACTTTCTTTTTTATTTTTAATTTTTATCGGAGTATAGTTGCTTTACAATGTTGTGTTAGTTTCTACTATACAGCAAAGTAAATCAGCTATACGTATGCAAATATCCTCACTTTTTTGGATTTTCTTCCCATTTAGGTCACCACAGAGCACTGAATAGAGTTCCCTGTGCTATACAGTAGGTTCTCATTAGTTATCTATTTTATACATAGTATCAATAGTGTATATATGTCAATCCCAATCTCCCAATTCATCCCACCCCCACTTTCCCCCTTGGTATCCATACGTTTGTTCTCTACATCTGTGTCTCTATTTCTGCTTTGTAAATAAGATCGTCTATACCAATTTTTCAGATTCCATATATATGCGTTAATATATGATATTTGTTTTTCTCTTTCTGACTTACTTTACTCTGTATGACAGACTCTAGGTCCATCCACGTCTCTTCAAATGATCCAATTTCTTTCCTTTTTATAGCTGAATAATATTCCATTGTATATATGTACCACATCTTCTTTATCCATTCCTTTATTGATGGACATTTAAGTTGTTTCCATGTCCCGGCTATTGTAAATAGTGCTGCAGAGAACATTGGGTGCATGTATCCTTTTGAATTATGGTTTTCTCTGGGTATATACCCAATATTGGGATTGCTGGATATGGTACTGGCACAAAAACAGAAATATAGATCAAGGGAACAGGATAGAAAGCCCAGAGATAAACCCGCACACCTATGGTCACCTAAGCTATGACAGAGGAGGCCAGAATACATAATGAAGCAAAGACAGCCTCTTCAATAAATGGTGCTGGGATAACTAGACAGCTAGTTATCATATGTCTAGTTACATAACTAGACATGTAAAAGCATGATTAGAACACTCCCTAATACCATACACAAAAGCAAACTCAAAATGGATTAAAGACCTAAATGTAAGGCCAGACACTATAAAACTATTAGAGGAAAACATAGGTAGAACACTCTTCGACATAAATCGCAGCAAAATCCCGTTCGACCCTCCTCCTAGAGTAATGAGAATACAAACAAAAATAAACAAATGGGACTTAATGAAACTTAAAAGCTTTTGCACAGCAAAGGAAACCATAAACAAGACAAAAAGACAACCTTCGGAATGGGAGAAAATATTTGCAAACGAAGCAACTGACAAAGGATTAATCTCCAAAATATACAAACAGCACATGCAGCCCCAAAAAACAAACCACCTAATCAAAAAACGTGCAGAAGATCTAAATAGACATTTCTATTAGAAATGGTCTTCTATTAGAAGACCTAAATAGACATTTCTTCTTCTTCAAAGAAGACATACAGGTGGCCAACAAACACATGAAAAGATGCTCAACATCACTAATTATTAGAGAAATGCAAATCAAAACTACAATGACCTCACACTGGTCAGAATGGCCATCATCAAAAAATCTACAAACAATAAATGCTGAAGAGGGTGTGCAGAAAAGGGAACCCTCTTGCACTGCTGGTGGGAATGTAAACTGGTACAGCCACTATGGAGAACAGTATGCAGTATGGAGTTTCCTTAAAAAAACTAAAAATAGAACTACCATCTCTCGACTCTCTTCCTGCTTACTTTTAAGAAATGCTGTTCTCTCTCTCCCCTTCCTATTTAGTTTTCTTTTCTTTCTTTTTTTTTTTTTCCCTCAGTGGTTCTCAGTGCTTGGAATAGGACACTTGGCATGAAGTTTTACCTGGTAATTCTGTGCTTCTTGTAGTGAATGATAAACAAGAACAAAGGACAGAATGAGAATGGGCCCAATTGTCTAATGCAGATATTGGTGGTGAGACAGAGAGCCGAGGGGCATACAAGTGGAGGAGTCTTGATAAAAGCACAAAAATATTCTGTAAGGAGATGGGGGCCATGTGTCCAATTTCCCAATTCATTGAGAACCTTTACTAAGGACTTGAGTAAATGATCATGTCATCATTTCCACTGCTTAATTCCAAATCAATGTACTGCAATTTCAACCACTTCTCTGGTCATTCTACCATCACCCTCCACACCCCACATACAACTACTACCTAGATCAGCTTTCATAAACTTAGAAAGAATTAGTAAGCTCCCATGGCCATCTCATTTTTGGAATAGATTCAATGTCCTTAATTTTCCTGTTATTTTTTTCCCCAACCAAATAAATCCCATTATTTCTTGGGCTTCCTGTGGGTATAGTATGTCGGTTTTCATTTGCTGGGTCTTGGCTGGGCATGTTTGTTAGAAATAAAAAAGACCCATTCCTGGATACGTATTATTAAAAAGGAAAATTTCCTACATCAAAATTAGTAGTTTCTATGGATTTCTCTTCTAGATAGGGCAGTTCTAGCTTCTATAATATATAAACTCCAAAATCTTAGTGTCTTAATATAATGTAGTTTATCTTTCATGTAATGGTCCAACACTGGTGTTCCTTGTAGAATACAGATTTTCATATGGTGTTTCAGGGACCCCCAACTCTTTCTATTTGGAAGCTACATCTTCCCAGAGAACAGCAGTGATCTAGGAACCCTGAAAAATCTCCAAGACCCTTTCAATGGATCCATGTGGTAAAACTAATTTTATAATAATACTAAAATATTTTTTGACTTTTTTATTTTTAGGCTACAAGTGAACAGTTGCATTTTCTCTAACTATATGATATGTGATATCACAGCCACTTGAATGAACAATTAAGAAAGACATAAAGGGGTTTCCCTGGTGGCGCAGTGGTTGAGAGTCCGCCTGCCCATGCAGGGGACATGGGTTCGTGCGCCGGTCCGGGAAGATCCCACATACCGCGGAGTGGCTAGGCCCGTGAGCCATGGCCACTGAGCCCGTGCGTCCGGTGCCTGTGCTCTGCAACGGGAGAGGCCACAACAGGGAGAGGCCTACGTACCGCAAAAAAAAAACAAAAACAAAGAAAGACATAAAAGAGATTCCAAAATGTGAAACAATGCCACTTTTATCACTATTTCTTAATTTTGGAAAATAGAGTTACTCTTTGTAAACTTGATTGTTTATGTAACGGGTGTTTGTTTTATGGTAAATTTATTAAAATAAACACTTTTTAAAAATTTCTCAATTTTTATTTCTAATACAGTAAATATTGATGGGCATAATCCATAAATATAAAAGCTCTTGAAATCTTCAATACTGTTTAAAGATGTAATAGTATCTTGAGACCAAAAATGTTGAGAACTACTACAGGAAGGCATCATATATTTTCCTTTCAGGTGTGGCTGGGGAAAGAGAGTGAGGAAGACACAACCACATCTGAAGCTCTTTGGCCCAAAAGTGGAATGGATTGATTCTGTTGCTATTCATTACTCAGTGCTAGCATGTGGCCCAGCAGGAAAAGAGCAAAGGCTCTGGGAAACACAGTCCCTGTCTGTCAGCCACCTCAGAGCTACAATTCTATGCTCTGGAAAGAGGAGCACAAGTCTTTGGTCAACAGATAAATGTCCCTTCTAAAATTTCCAATAGTAACAGTAATTATTCTCTTGGAAAGTAATTTAAATTTTGTGAAAGAACATGCCTTGGTTGAGTTTCCTCCATTCCTTGTTTTTATAAAATTCTTATAAGGTAGATTAATCATTCTTCATTTGTTAACATAGCCCTCTTCCCAGAGCATGATAAGCAAGTGCAATAAATATGAACATTGATTAATGAGTAAAAATTAATAAGGGCATGAAATATTTGAATAGATCAGACTATGCAAGGGTCATCATGGAAAGTTGCACAGTTTGTACATTGCATAAAGTTGACAGCTGCAGATCTCCTTGGGAGCCGAAGTCCAGCCATTTCCTCTTGACAAACCATTCACCTGGCACTTGCCTATTTCCCCAAGAAAGAGGTATGCTTTCTTTAATAAAAAAAAGTCTGAATTCACCTGACAGGGTGCTTTTTTAATAATTTGCACAAAGGTGCCATATAGGCCATCAGCAACGCTGTGCACTCTATGAAGACAACATTTAGTATGTTTTTATTGTCATATCTCCAGCAGCTTGATTAGTCTCTGATGTATAATAAAAACTCAATAGATATTTGTTGAATGAATATACAAAAGCACTGAACCATGGATAAATATGTAACTAGAAAGATGCTTATAACAGCACAGTTTTGTACTCTGACCTTGACTGTGAGCCGGTCAACATTTTTACTAATGCCTTAGATATAAAAGGAAAAATTATGCTGATTAAATTTTCGGATGACCCAAATCTAAGAGGATTAGCTAATGTAATTGATGACATTATCAAGGTTCAAAAATAAAAATGGCATGGTAAATGATGGGCCCAAACTAACACAAATCAATTTAACCAAAATAAATATCCTGCAAGTGAACTCAAAGAATCAATTTTATAATTATATGCTTAGAATAGCTTGACAAAAAGTAGTTTATATGAAAATGCCAGAAGTTTGTGCTGACTAAAATTATGAAAGGAATTAGCAATATGATTCAGTGCTTAAGTAATAAATGATTAATGAAAATAAGGTGTTTAAACATAAACATAGAGTAGATTAACCAAATGCTGGGTTTATCATTCAACATATTAAGTATTGTATCTTTGGAATGTCGTATTTTAAAAACTTGATAGAGGTAAAGTTTGTCCTAAGAAATGTCTGACCTGCAAGGAGAATGAGGGGGAAAAACATCTAGGACTTACTTGATATTTAAGTTCAGATATTTGAAGGATTTTCCTGTCTTCCAAAAGGAATCTGACCTTATACTGAAGTTCTCTAGATAGCAGGACTAGAATATATATTAGGAAGGCATAGGGAAGTACATAGCATCTCAACATAAGAAAAAGTGTCCACCAATTAAAGCTTCCAGAAAAAACAAAAAAACAGGCTATATTTCAAACCACTGTGCTTTCCCTTTTTGACAGTATTCTCGAAGATCCCAGATGATAGTACCATGTCTCTGAAGAATTGTCCACTTTACCAGGGAACATAGATCACTTCAAAGATTCCTTTATTGGCCGAGATCCTATGCTGCACTATGATTCTAATTCTAATTTGAAGTAGTATCAATAATAAGTAGGAAAAAACAACAGAAGCTTAGTATTTTTGTCCCTTTATGGCTCCAGCAAAACAGTTGTGAATTAGCTCATATCAACTATTGAGCACTACCCCCACCCCCTGCCTGTCATCTCACCTAACTGTCAGGAGCTCAACATGGTTGCCCTCACTGATTTCTCTCTCTCTCTCTCTCTCTCTCTCTCTCTCTCTCTCTCTCTCTCTCCTCTCCTGAGATATTCAAATTCATCTATCAACTGTTCAGGTGGGCTTGTGCACTACCCATCAATTACTCCTTTCCCTTACCTTTCCAGTCCCCATCAGTTCTTAACATTAACCTCTACAGATTTTTAACATATTCATGAGGTCATTTTGTCTACACAGAGGGCATTCTATCATTAGGGGTATCCAAAACACCCATTCGTATAAGAATCTTTACCCAGTAGCAAGTAAAGTTATCTTATGCAGAGAAATTCCAAACAAACATGTTTGCTTGTTTTTTCTGTCATTTTTAATCATGATCCTGCCCTAGAAACAATTTTAAAAATTAGTAGATGGCAGTTGAACCCAACTTATCATATTTGTTTCTCACACAAAAAACTATTTTGTTTTTGCTTCTTTTTTTAACTCAAAATGCACATAATGGTTTTCCTAAAATATGAGATAACACAACGAAATGATGGGGAGGAAAAGTGGATTGAAACATCCAGTTCATATAAACTATACACCTGCATGCATATACTATTACCAAACTTGCTGAAAATACTACAAATGGCACAAAGTCTATTTTTCTTTTCAAATTTTGTAGAATACAATGAAAATAACAACTGTTTTAGAACACTGAATCCAAAGAAACTTTTCAACGGCACAAAGCACAACTGCAGAACAGAACTAATCTCATGTTCCAAATACCAAGTCAAAATAAGAAGCCCCAGTTTTAACAAATATTTCATTCAGCAAGCAGTAAGTCATACATATCAGGCAGTAAATGTATCTGATGACAAAGGATAATCTGAGCCTAGAGATTCATCTAATATTGATCCTTTCAGACCAAAATATGAATCATAAAATTAGCCTCACAATGAATTACAGAAACCAGGTGAAAACTCCCACTGCTGCTCTTGACTTGTTACGTGCAGAATTTGAAACAGAAAATATGAGAAGCAGATGGAAGAAGAGTTCTAACCTACAGTAGGTTGATAGTACTTAGGGGCAGTTCACTAATTTCTTCTCGTCAACCGTGAATCACCCTATAACATCTTTCTCTCTTTCATGCAGTACAGAAGCAAGTAGATTTATACTCAGTATGACATTGCAAAAGTACTATGACTCTAAGTCCCACCAGCTTTAGCACAGAGAATATTTGCTTAAATTCTTTTGCTTTTCAAATAAAAATTCTAAAACGTGTACACTCCAGAGATGATTATAACTCACAAAATATTTGTGGGAACTTTTTATTCTGTCCTAAAGGCACTGTATGTTTTATTTAGTTCATTGGTCAGAAACTGACAAAGCTCATTCATATAACAAGGCTAAAGCTAAATACATTGATCTTAACAACACATAAATAGGCTTAAGTCATTTGTTTAAAGTAAATCAAAATATAAAATCTTGTTTCACCTAAAATAATGACATTCAAATAGATTTTTCTTAAGTAGATAAAAATATACCTGCCTAAAGTGATAGAATTGTCATGAAGAAAAATTTAATAATATCTACTGAAATTATAGATACGTTTGAACTTTGACTCAACAATCCCATCTCTAGGAATGTATCCCAAAGATACACTAGCAACAATAGGAAACAAAATATGTACAGGATTTTTTTACTGAAGGACTGTTTTATATTAGCAAAAAAGTGAAAATAACCCAAACATCCATTATTGTAGGACTTCTTTCATAAGCTATGGTATGCTCCACAAAGTGGGACACTCTGTTACTGTGAAAGTACCACCCATAGAGAGTAGATGAGAGTCGGAGTGAACAGGTGGTATGTCACAGAATGTCCTGCAGAAGGTAGATTTAACATGGTTCTGCTGTGGAAGTAAGGAGTACAGATCAAACCTTTGAGATTTGCAGACCCAATGCATAGAAGCTATGTTTCCATGCCCCACATATGTCAATAATTATTCAAGGGCCACCCAGGGACTGGTAAATTCCCAGGCACTACTGTCCTGGAGATAAGGATGAGGAGGTAGAAGCACACAAATGAGGAAATTAAGAACCGGCTTTGCATGTTACAAGGATTGTGTGAAACAAGATTGGTCTAGTTGATAACTGGAGTCTGGGTGAAAGATGGTGGGTACATGGATGCTGACTCTATTATTCTACGTTCTTTAGAATTTAACACCCCTCCAAAGGTTTAAAAGATGAAAATTTTAGATAAATAAACTGATTGCAAAGTATTCTCCTGGTGTTCCTTGGTTTATGGCAGCATAACTTCAATCTCTGTCGCCCTCTTCACATGGCCTTCTTCTCTGTGTCTCTCTCTGCATCTATGTATCTCAAATCTCTCCCTCCTTACTTATATAAAAACAACAGTCATTGGATTTTTTAAAAATTTTATTTATTTTTGGCTGTGTTGGGTCTTCGTTGCTATGCTTGGGCTTTCTCTAGGTGCTGCAAGTGGGGGCTACTCTTTGTTGTGGTGTGTGGGCTTCTCATTGTGGTGGCTTCTCTTGTTGTGGAGCATGGGCTCTAGGGCATGCAGGCTCAGTAGTTGTGGCTCACGGGATCTAGAGCACAGGCTCAGTAGCTGTCGCGCACCAGCTTAGTTGCTCTGTGGCATGTGGGACCAGGGATCGAACCCATGTCCCCTGCATTGGCAGGTGGATTCTTAACCACTGCACCATCAGGGAAGTCCCCAGTCATTGGATTTAAGGCCCATCTTAAATCAGGATTATTGCATTTCAAGATCCTTATCTTAATTACATCTGTGAAGGCTATTTCTAAATAAGCCTCCACTCACAAGTATCAAGGGTTAGGAATTGGATGTATCTTTTCGGGGGGAGAGTTTCCACTAAACCCACTACAGGGTGTGTAAGGGAAGGGGAATGATTCAAATGAACATGGCATGAAAAAGGTGGGGCAGAGTCTTCAGGCATTGTTATCTCTCCTCTAGTTCTACGGCAATGTCCTTTGTTATCTAGTAGCTACTTACCTCTCTGTCACCTACTACATGGTCTGTTTACCATTAGCTGCCAAATTTACTTTATGGAAGCCCACTCATAGGCTAGGAGAAGAAAGTCTGCAAATCAACTCCTCCTGAATGTAGGAGTACTTACTTAATGTAGTGTCTCCTATTTGGACACAAGCCTGAAGAGGAGAAAATGGGAATACTCTTCTAGCTTCTTAACTCTCTTTGTTACCTCCTTCTTCTCACTGGCCATTCTCAGGGGTATGGAAATTGCTGGCATATAATCTATTTCTCTTGTATCTTATCCTCTTACCAGAAAATAGAAAATTGTAGACACAGTATATTCTCTTCACACCAAGACAGCTCTCTGAACTAAGTCAGCCAGGCTGGCCTTTAATGTATTAAAGGAGAAGTCGATAAGGAAATTTAGATAATCCTTTTCCAAACTAATCTGCCTGGTATAAAAGCCTACTATATCTTGCTGCCAGATCCTTTTAGGGAATATAAAACATTAAAGGTTTTTTGAATATTTTTCTTAGTTTATTCCTGTCGCATTGCTAATAACTTCCCATTCTACCCCCAACTACCCTAACCCCGTTCACCCCCAGGGAGATGTATACCTGGGCTAATTATGGTGAAAATCTTGTATTCAGTATTTTACTCTATCAAATAATAAAATAAGAGACATAAAATGAGAGAGGCTACCAGAAGATGATAATTAGTAAGAAAACCACAGAAGTGAAAATAAAGTGGAGTAAAAAGGGATCATCCTGAACCTTTGTAAGACCAGCAAATTCCAAGCTGCTGGCAATTTCTCCTCCTTAGTCCTCTCCCAAGGCCTCTCCTACCTCTTTTCTCCTCCTCCTGTTCCCACTGGTGGGTCCTGGCAAGCTTTCCTTCATCAGTACTCCAGCAGGACACTTCTCTCTAAAAGGTCTTCCTCCTGCAATGTCGTACCACCACAGAGTTTCACCAGATGCTCAGCACTGATGTTGATGTCTCTTGTTTGGGGCCTGTCCTTCCACTTCCCTTCTACCCCCACTCCCCCGCATACTCAGCAAGCAGTTGATGTTCTTTAACTCCAATTTAATAGCATCACCTCAAAGCCCCAGTGTGGCTGAAGCTTAAAAGAGCATCAGTTATGAAATACTTTGTGTATATGGGTTGAAGAAATCTGAAACCCACACACAGAGTCCCTTATATGCCTTTCCCCAACTGAAGCAAAAAAAAGTTTTGCTAGTGTAGGTGGAACAAAGGAGGGTTGGGAAGCTTTTCTTAAACTAACTTTGTAGATGCCTGAACAACTTTACAGCTCATGTTCAGCTTTCATCAGATTTCTGCACAGCCTCAAGACCTAACCTCAGTCTCCAGCACACAATGCTCACTGCACCTTATCCTGTAAAATCAGTGAATGCTCGGGTGCACATATGCACAGTAGCTGACTTTACAAAATGGGTAGAAATGGCACTCTAGCGCCAAAGCTTGCCCTTTTTTTAAGGCTGGATAAGATTCATGTTACTTTTTTCTTTAAGATTACAAAAGTGTGATATTAGTTCCCTTGCCTAAAATACATGTGCTAGATTTACAAAAATTAATGGTAGAAGTAGCTTAGGGCTAGAGGGCATTAAGGGAGGGAAAGAGTCTGTGTCCTTTGATTTCTCATTAATTTCTTCCTTTATAAACTGTATATGCATCTTATGTGAATTTTATATGAATAACATACACCCATCATCCAAAAAGGACATAAGCGAGTTTGGACTGAAAACAAAAGATGACAGAAAGGAAAAAAAAACAGCCAATAATACAGTAGAGCTCTACTTTTTGGCTAACGTATCTATCAAAGTAGTCAACAATAAGGAAATAAACTTTCTTCAGATTGATAAGGAGATGATCTTTCTCTTTAGTCAAACTCAGAATCTTAGTTGCCCTTTTTCTTCCCAAGTTTGTTTGTTGTTTATTTCCCACTTGGGAAAATATAGTTTCTGCTGAGGCTGGTTACCTAAATGTTCTGTCCTGAGTTTAATTTTAATCACATGAACATGCAACAAAATTCTGATTTAAATCTTTTTAAAATATCCCTTTACTGCTATTCAAATTTAATTATTGTAAGAACAGTACCAGTATATTAAAATATAATCACCTTACACCTTTTGGCTTCATGACAATGTTCATAAAGTGCTTAATATTCATGTAACATGCTACCTCACCCTGTAATATCACTATATTTATGGAAAGAAATTGTAATCCTCTTTACTAGCTCAGGTTAATTCCAATAAAATATTAAATCCATTTTCTAATCTAAATGAGTTCATTAGGAGAGGCATGGTACTGAGAATACCAAACTCTCCACAGAGTTCAGCTTCATTACATTTCCGCACTGTGCGTTTTCAGAGCTGTTGTACTACATTTATGAGGATTTATCTGTACTGTTCCAAAAACATTCATCCTCATTCTGCTCCTTCTGTGCATGCTAATCATAAATATGTTAAGTAGAAAGACTAAGCTTGTAGCCAATCTCATCCCCAGATGGGTTCAAGTTATGATTACAAGCAAATTTTCCATAAGCACTCTTAGAGCAGTGCCAGTGAGGAGGAAATGAAGGTTTGAAGCTATGCTAAAAAGAGAGAGAGAGCAAGAAGAAGAAAAGATAGTTTGAGACAGAGTAAGAATGTCATAGACGTTAGAGAAAGAGAGAGAGAGAAAAATAAGGGTATTTCCGTATGTCCAGATTGCTGTGTCTCAAGGAGAGCTTCAAGAATATATAAATAGATCATCTGTCCAAAGAAATTTAAAATAAGTACAGGGATTAAATCATTAGTCTTAACTGCTTGGAGTCTCCAAAGTCCATAATCTGAAGTTGAACTCCACATTATTCAGCTCATTTCATCTAGCAAAGCTTTACTCCATTAAGCTCTCCATTTGAAATAAATAATGGACCTTTTAGGAAGGGAAGATGAGAACAGTCTGGGATGTTCAGGTAGTGAATAATTATACAGTCCCCAGCTGTTTGCCCATGGAGTGTTTTGACCTGTTTTTCACTATACCTAGCAGTTATTTTCTTTCCCTTGCAGGTAAAAAAAATAATAATGTGGATTACATATCACATGAAACAAACCCATTAAGAATCTTTCAATCACCTCCAATTATGTTAGCATTTGCAGTAACCTCTGAGTAAAACCATCTTAATCTACATTTCAGATAGTTAATAAAACAAAAGATTTCTCAAATAGACACGTGATGGATATCCACCTATTTTTAGTAAAAGATGGAGATGAGCAAGAAGCAAGTTATTTTGCATGCTAGTTATTAAAGCTAGATACACGTCCTTGTTAATCTATATGATGCTGCAATAAACTGTCAGCCTAAAGTGAAATCCAGCAGCCACTGGTTGTCACTGTTGTACCACAAAATAGCAATGTAGGTATTAGAATTTCAAAAGGCTGCCTTTAAAGAATAAAGTTTGAAATAGTGCATCTGACTATTTGGTTTATCACTAAAGCAGAGCATTAGAAACCCATGCCAAGACCCCATGGATTTCAGACTAGTATTAGGTATTTTGATGTGGAAGTCTGACCAAAATATAGTATGTGAATCACATAGAGATGTGAAATAAAGACCTGATTATATACTTAAGTAAATACCCTTTGTAATTAAATAGTCATGTGAGATATGTGCTATATCTGTTAATTACAGCACATCTTTCTGATATTTAAACTAAATATTATGTTAATGCCCAGTGTGCATAATTGATCACTTCAAGGTTTAGATACATTATTCAAAAGAAGTTTTTTTCTAATGATTGTGCTTATAACATTTTTAACCAGTAGATTAGTAGATAGCCTAGACATAATCTTCCCTTTTCCCAAATCTGATTAAAACTGGCAAGACAAGATATCAACGGAATCCTGAATATAAAATCCCAAAATATTCTGCTATGCTTGAAATTAACTAAGTACTGTGATGCAGGAGGCTCAAATCAATAAACATTAATGATGGTAGTGTTAAAGGTGGGAAGAGTTGGCAAGAAATCAGCATGGTATTCGTGGTTATAAGATGATTATCTACTCAATGATATTAAAGGTTAAAATTAGACCAACTGTGCTTTGGGGAAATGCAGTGGCAGGTCTTGAGAGACAAGAACAGTGACTGTGTTCCTGAACACAATCTTTCAAATTTGAAAAATTATACTTTTTAAACAAATGAGAGGGTAGCACTTCAATTTCAACCGTAATACTTTAGATACTTTCCAAACTGTGTTAGCAGTAAAAAAAAAAAAAACCTGGGCACTAGTGTTTTCCAGTGATCACAGCCAGAGTTGGACACAAGAGAGGGGGCTAAAAGGGGGTGCTTTTACTTATCATTTGTATATACTTAGCTGGACTATAGGTTCTAATTTCATACGATTTCTCAAGATAAAGTACTATTGTTTTTCAAGGTCATTCTTTCTTATTTTATTTATTCTCTTCATTCCCTTCCTTCCTTTCTTCCTCCCTTTTTCTTTCTTCCATTCTTGCTTTTTTTTGCCTTAACCTCAAGCAGAAGTTATACTCCAGAAGCAATGAGGCAAAACACAAAATTAGGAAAGAAGAGATCACTAATACTACCAATATTGCTAATAGATATAAATATTTGTTTGCCCCATCTCAACATTTTTTCCTCATCAAAAATTGGTAAAGATATAAAGAGACCATATCAATCACACCTCTTACATCTTACACTTTTATTAAGATGTAAGCATTTTAAATACATTGATTTTTGTCTTAATATGGCAAATGGGAATAATTCTCTTCTCTTGCAAGAGGCAATCACAGTGGCAGAAACAATTTCACAAGAAAATTGTTTATATCCAAAAATTTTAACTATGAAAAGAAACCCTATCAACAGTGCTATCTATTCATATAAACTTCCCATAGTGTGTTCTTTTAACATGAAAAGAAGAACAGCGACATAATCAGTAGAGATGCTCATGGAAAATGATGGTTCCTGGCCTTTATACAAGGCCTACAGCTTCAGAATCTCTCTGTAGAGTCTTTAAATACACATTTTCAGCAAACTTCCCACATAATTAGGAACATTAAACTTTGAGAGTCACTCTTTCTGTCTCATTAAAGAAGAGAAAATATATTATGACATTACAAACTTTATAATTATATCATTTTCATGATCAATAGAATCAAGAAGAAAAGTTATATAATATTACTTAGATGAACAGCTCTGAATAGAAGGTAGCATTTTTATTTCCTAATATGATAATTATATGTTTATAAAGGTATATTTCATAAACTATATAAGGTATAAACATTAATTGAAGAAAGAAATCTTTTGAAAATATGTGTGATGAAAGGGATTCCATGAAATGCATACTAGGTAGCCAAAAACAAAAACAAAACAAAAAACCCTCATCTCTTCTGTCCTATGAGGGCTCTTGTATCGTTGTCCTGCTGGATTTTGATACAAACCCATTTTTTCATTGGGTATCCTCAGATGGTTAGTAAATTACTTGAGGAAAGTTTCTTGATGTTCAAAATACTATACTCAGCTCTATTCATGTGGTATCTACAGAGTAATCATTGGTGAATTAAAAAGATATTTAATAGCACACACTGTATACTTCCCTAAAACCATAGATATAGTCTTTAATCATTTAGGGTAAAGCACATGTTTGAAAATTAACTTTCAATTTAATGCTTAAAGTAACATCATTTAAAATCCAAATATGCTCTAATATCACATGCCTTCCATGTTCTCTGAAAGAGGTATAAATGAATGAATAAATAGCCTTAACCAAAAGAGAAGGAAAATAAAAGATTAGGAAGGAGGGAGGCATTAAAGTGTAGTGTAAACATCACCAGCCTGAAATTTAAGACTGTGATAGTTCCTAGTTTCCCCTTCTTCCTTTTAGAGCCAGAACTCATGCCAAGATTTTAGCAGGGCACAGGCCTCCCAGCTACAGACTACAATTCCCAAATGCCTTGGCCATGTGACCAAGTTCTCTCCAAAGAAATATGAAGTTGCACACATCCCTACCATAAAAGGAGACCTCGTTCCCTTTAGTTTCTTATTTCCTTCTCTAGAAGGTTAAAATGTTAGCATGGTGGTGATCCAGCCTCACTGTTGATAGACTACAACCCCCTAGGGAGGGCAGACTAATGAAACAGAAGGAACCTTAATTTCTACTTTAGACAGGTGAGAAGAAAGTAAAGGTCTAGCTTGTCTGAGGTGCTATATTTTTAGCCCTCTGTCTTAGCCTGTAACAGAACTAATTCAGCCACAGACAAAAAATAGTGTTGTGATCATGTTCAGTACATTACTTCACTCAGTTTTCTTCATCATGAGTTGACTGATTATGGAGATGACCAGCAGAAATTAGGGAAAATGTAACTGGTACAGTAGGTGGAACTCCAGAATAAGGAATGACAGGAAGGCAGTCAAAACCTTGGGAGTGAGTTGATATAAATCTTATTACCACTGATGAAGAACATTTGGAAGTACAGAGTATGCTTTAGTCTCAAGGGAAAGTAAAATATTTAACATTCTAAAATGGGAAAAAAAACTTAGTTCTTGTCATGCCTAGGGATAAATGTCATACTTGGAAAGTATCTAGAAATAAGAAATACAAATTACTTAAGTAATTGCTTAACAAAGCAAGTGGAGTATGAACAAAATCAAAAGTAAAAGCCCCAGTTTAAAGTAATTTAAAGCATACATTGGCTTCCCATTTTAACTCATTTAGTATAATGTTTTAAGACAGACATTTATCTTGAAAAAAAAAAGAGACACATGACTCCCTTTTGTGAGAGCACCAGAATCACAACTAACTGCTTAACAATCACCAACAGGAAGACACTGGAACTCACCAAAAAAGATACCCCACATCCAAAGACAAAGGAGAAGCCGAAATGAGATGGGAGGAGGGGTGCAATCATGATAAAATTAAATCCCATAACCAGTGGGTGGGTGACTCACAAACTGAAGAACACTTATACCATGGAAGTCCACCCACTGGAGTGAAGGTTCTGAGCCCCACGTCAGGCTTCCCAACCTGGGGCTCCGGCAACAGGAGGAGGAATCCCCAGAGAATCAGACTTTGAAGGCTAGTAGGATTTGATTCCAGGACTTCGACAGAACTGGGGGAAACAGAGACCCCACTCATGGAGGGCATACACAAAGTAGTATATGCACCAGAACGCATGGAGAAGGAGCAGTGACCCCATAGGAGACTGAATCAGACCTACATGCTAGTGTTGGAGGGTCTCCTGCAGAGGCGGGGGGTGGTTGTGTCACCGCAGGGACAAGGACACTGGAGCAGAAGTTCTGGGAAGTACTTATTGGCGTGAGCCCTCCTGGAGTCCACCATTAGCCCCACCAAAGAGCCTGTAGACTCCAGTGTTGGGTTGCCTCAAGCCAAAAAACCAACAGGAAGGGAACTCAGCCCCACTCAACAGCAGACAAGTGGATTAAAGTTTTACTGATCTCTGCCCACCAGAGCAACACCCAGCTTTACCCACCACCAGTCCCTCCCATCAGGAAGCTTGCACAACCCTTTAGATCACAGAAATCAGAGACAGAATCAGAATCAGAATCAGAATCACAGAAAGAGAGACAAAATGAAAAGGCAGAGGACTATGTGCCAAATGAAGGAACAAGATAAAATCCCAGAAAAACAACTAAATGAAGTGGAGATAGGCAAACTTCCAGAAAAAGAATTCAGAATAATTCAATGAAGATGATCCAGGACCTTGCAAAAAGAATGGAGGCAAAGATCGAGAAGATGCAAGAAATGTTTAACAAAGACCTAGAAGAATTACAAACAAACAGAGATAAACAATACAATAGCTGAAATGAAAAATACACTACAGGGAATCAATAGCAGAATAACTGAGGCAGAAGAACAGGTAAGTGACCTGGAAGACAGAATGGTGGAAATCACTGCCATGCAACAGATTAAAGAAAAAGGAATGAAAAGAAATGAAGGCAGTCTAAGAGACCTCTGAGACAACATTAAGCGCACCCACATTCGCATTACAGTGGTCCCAGACAGGGAAGAGAGAGAGAAAGGACCCGAGAAAATATCTGAAGAGACTATAGTCCAAAATTTCACTAACATGGGAAATTATTACAGCTCCATTATTACAGTGGTTACTCAATTTGTCCCATTCTGTTTTCCATTCTATGCTTCAGTTTGAGCAGAAATAAGAATTACTGAACATTTGAATTCTTCTTCCTCTCAGGCTGCTATAGAACAGAAAAAAGAAAAAAAAACAAAAACAAAAACAAGGCTTATTGTTCTTATCTCAACACTGCCAAATAGACAGACTTGAAATATCTAAGATTTTCATCCTTCTTGGAAATGGTTTCCAGCTTAAAGGCATTTGACCTGGAGTGAGGTTATATTTCAGTCAGCCGACTGAATGGTATCTAGAGAGGCCCATCAGCAGAAGCTTAGCAGAAAAATGTGAGTGAAAGTTCAAGTGCCTGGTAGCTGAGAAAGCCGGAGGAGGGCAAATTGGCTTGAATATCAAAGCTAAATTCTGTCAAAAGTCTTTTCCAAAACAAGGCATCCCAGGAAGGCATTAATTGAGAAAGCTCAAATAATAGTTGACCTATTTGACAAGGGGCATCTTAAAAAGCTTTGATATAGTTCCTGGAGACATTCTTTTTTTTTTTTTTTTTTTTTCTTTGCGGTACACGGGCCTGTCACTGTTGTGGCCTCTCCCATTGCGGAGCATAGGCTCCGGACGCGCAGGCTCAGTGCTCGTGGCTCACGGGCCTCGCCGCTCCGCGGCATGTGGGATCTTCCCAGACCGGGGCACGAACCCGTGTTCCCTGCATGGGCAGGCAGACTTTCAACCACTGCGCCACCAGGGAAGCCCCTCAGACATTCTTATTAGGGGTAGAGGGAGAAGATGCATGGCCAGTAGGTGTTGATATAATGTAACTAATGTCTCCCAATATCTGCGATGAAAATAACTTAGTTCAGAAGCCAAGAGTTTGATAAAGATTATAGCACAATACTGACCTAGCTGAGAAAAAGTCTAAGGAATTTTATCCTAGGATGTATAGCCAGGATGCTTATGAGCAAGACTCAGTTATGAATTGATAGTAGAACTGATTGTTTCAGGCCGAGCATTTTAAAGACAGTATTTTCTAATATGCGTAGAAATGATCAGGAGAGAGAAAACGTTTAAAACTCATAAACCGGGACCAGGTTAATCAAGACAGCTGTTGGTGCCTGGGTCACTCTTCTCTGTACTCAGGGATGGTGGCACAGAAACCATCAATGTCTGATGTTATGGAATTTTCCTTTTCCTCGAATTGAGCAACCTGATCTGTGATGGCTGCACATAGCGTTGCCTGGGCCATTTGGCAGCAATTTTCAGTCTATTTCTGTAAATTGAGCTTTCCATTGTCCTTTGAATGTTTCCCCCTCTAGATTACAGGGGATCCAATGCCGTTCAGTACACAGGACTCACTTTTGCCTTTAGCTGCCTTCCAACATATCGAGCCTAGATAAATTGAGTACTGCACCTCACTTTTATCAGCTGGGTATAACATTGCCAGCAGAGCAAGTGGGAGTGCTTTTCAGGTTCGGTGGACAATGGAGGAAAATAGTCAAAAGGGGAGTTGGATACCTGCTTTGAAGTTTAGAATAGCTGGAGATTCAAACTGTCCTACTTTCTGGCCCAGAGTTTCTTTCATGATTCTTCAAGATTTTTGTAGGAGATTCTTCAGGAGTAAGTGAGCAGGTGCTCTTATTCTTTTGCAAGCTGGTCCTTATACTGACTGAACAGCAGCAACCCAATATTATTGCCTTCTTAAGAACAGTGTGAGGAGGTGACACGCATCAGGAAATTCCATGTAGGTGGCATGTATGCTCCTGCATCCCAGCATCCATATGCTTGGTTAGGAACCATAGTCCAAGCTTCCGTTCTCTGACATAATGATTCCTTGTTCTCTCAACTTCACGTGCATGAAATTACTTATTACTAGCTCTGGATAACAACAAAAATGGTTATGTGTGACCACTGATAGGAGCATATCTCCACCTCCCGTTATAAATGCACAGCAAGACATGCTCATATAGGGGTGTGTCTGTATATGTTCTTCCTTCAGACTAGTTCATACAATGGGCTTGGAGTAGATCTCAAGGAAGATCATGCAGAGAGAACATAAGTCTTAATTTTAAAGTTTCAAGCATTGGAAATGGCATATACATTTTGTTGATAATTTCCTTTCTACCTTCTACTCTGGTACTCCCATTTCTCTGTTGATAGAAAAGGAAAGCAGTTTGCTTACAGCAAAAGGATACTGCAATCCTATTTCAATTTATAAGCACTACCAAGGATGTGAACTCATAAACTGAATATTCATTTATTGTAACAATGCTGATAAGTTGAGGAGGCAACACTGTGAGTTCAAAAACCTCACTGCAGTGACCAATAAGCAGAAAGGAAACTAACAGTCCTGTATTCCACCAGCAATCCTTAAACATGCATGATTCCACGCATACTGTTTAGATAGGTCAAAACCTTTTGTATATTTTTTATTCCACCCAGGTTTGCATTCAACGCCTCCCTCAGAGGAATCTAGATGACACTTTTCCACAAGGAGTCCCCAGACACCACCTATCTCCATGCTCAAACTTGGCTCACACATCCTCTGCAGTGAGTTGGTCATATGGTCCACCCTGTTGCCACCATCACAGTCCTTCCTTGAAGATAATCCTAAAACCAATTATTTTTCCTCTAAATGTATGTACAACATATTTCCATGAAAAAAACTATGTTTGAACTAGGATTTTGTTTTCTGCTATATTATAGACAGTGGTTGATAATAAGTTAGGTTCTCTTTTTTTTTTTTTAACATCTTCATTGGAGTATAACTGTTTCACAATGGTGTATTAGATTTTGCTGTATAACAAAGTGAAACAGCTATACGTTTACATACATCCCCATATATCTCCTCCCTCTTGCGTCTCCCTCCCACCTTCCCTATCCCACCCCTCTAGGTGGTCACAAAGCACCAAGCTGATCTCCCGGTGCTATGCAGCTGCTTCCCACTACCATACGACCCAGCAATCCCACTACTGGGCATATACCCTGAGAAAACCATAATTCAAAAAGAGTCATGTACCACAATATCCACTGCAGCTCTATTTACAATAGCCCAGAGATGGAAACAACCTAAGTATCCATTGACAGATGAATGGATAAAGAAGATGTGGTACATATATACAAAAGAATATTACTCAGCCATAAAAAGAAACAAAATTGAGTTATTTGTAGTGAGGCGCATGGATCTAGAGTCCGTCATACAGAGTGAAGTAAGTCAGAAAGAAAAAACAAATACCAAATGCTATAACACATATATATGGAATCTAAAAAAAAAAAAAAATGGTTCTGAAGAACCTAGGGGCAGGACAGGAATAAAGATGCAGACATAGAGAATGGACTTGAGGACACAGGGAGGGGGAAGGGTAAGCTGGGATGAAGTGAGAGAATGGCATGGACTTATATATATTATCAAATTTAAAATAGTTAGGTTCTCTTTTATCACTGCTCTTGTGTTTAGTTCTATTTTATATTTTTCCAAAGTCTGTTTTCCTCCAATCATTAATCTTATTTATTTTGAAGTCATATTTGTACTTGATTAGATTAATAGTTATAACCATTGATTTTATTACTCATTTTACTTCTCAAACCTCTTAAATACAAAACATGAATACCCCTTCTGCTAGTTATACCTCTCTGAACTGAAAGGTATCTTTTAATGCTACTCTTGTATGAATGTAAAATGCCTCTAAATAAAAAGTTCTGTTTGAAGAGTTCAAGAATATGACCGAAAATTTCCAATAATGTGGATTAAAACAAGCCAAAGCCTCAGTAGTCATAAACTCCATTTACCTACTTCAAAACAGAGCGTTTAGCCACTTTCCAACAATTAACATGCCCCAAACCCTTCTAGCCCAGGTTGCCTTATGTGTTACTTAAATGTTTAGAGCCTAGAGTGGATGCCAACTATAAGCATCTCCAATGGCACATTTTAAAAAGACTTAAGAACTTCTAGTGATATTCTTAAGATTTACACATCTTGTTACTAAGGATATACCAATATTTGAGTCACTGGTTCCTCTTTATAGGTGTGACCTAATTCTATGAAGTGCAAGGAAGTTTCTGTCAATGAAAAGAGCAGATGCTCTATCTTGTGTTGCTTGTGTCTGACACTGTGCAAAACGTAAGCTATTATTCTTTATGTCAAAACTCAACAATGACTAGAAGAGTACAAAAATAACACAGGAGTTACTCCATTTGTTTTCAATCCTTGCCTCCTGCCATGCTTTTCTTTCCTACATGAAATGATTATCACTTAAGTGCGTACTATGAGCCAGGCACAGTGCTGTGTCTTAAAATGAATTAAACCCATTTAATTCTCACAAAAGCTCTAGGGGGTAGGTAACATTATTATTGCCATCCTGTGTTAGAAAACTGAGTCCTAGAGAGTTGAGAATCTTGACCTAGGTTACACAAGTAGGAAGTGCAGTGGCACTCAAGTCCAAGTGATCTCATTCCAGGGAACATACTATGCATTATTGCATTTCACTGTCCCACCTTCACGGTGCTTGATTCCCCTTAACCAAGTCTTGAGACAGACCCTAGCCTTGCCAGTGGGAATGAGACTGAAGAGAGTTGTGGGAAGAAAATGTGGAAAGAGTTTCATCCTAAGCTTGGAATTCCTGGGCCTGTGCTCCCCCTCCCAAGCAGCAGTCCCTCCCTAATCCATATGTGGTTTACCAGTCCTAAGGCTGGAACTCCTGCCTGACTTCTAAAGGCTCTCTAGCTGCCTTCACGTTTCCATAGCCCAGCCCATTTTTTGGAACCTTGAACATCTGCTTATCTCCTGTCAAGTCCCCATTTGAATGATACTCCTCACGATCTCAATCTTATCCTAAAATCTTCCTTCAAGATGGTTGAAGTTTCCTGAGATTAGGATAGAACCATTGCGATGTAAGGAAAGATAAACATCATAAGGTATTTTACAGAATTAGAAAGGATTATTTTCCCCTGAATTTCCCCCTGAACATTTCAAATTTCTCACCGCCCTTAAAACTGTGGAATCTGCACTTGTGAATGTGTGTGGGAGCCCTGTATTTCAACTTCTCCTCTTCTACTTTTGGATGTTTGGCCTTAAGTCTTATGCACTGCTCCACCCATTCCTCCAGCTCTTCAACAATATTTTCTCCTTTTAAACCTACTGCAGAAAAGGTGCTGCTTTCCAAAGGTGTTAGATGTGCATAAAAAACATACTTTGTTTTTTTATGTTATTTTAATTTGTGTTTATAGCTGTTTTTAATCTGAGTCTTTATTCAAATACAATTAATCCTAATCCTTTGTATCCTCCTTCCCTAATACTCTCTTAATGGTTTTGCTAGAAGACAGAGAAAATTTTCTGTATTTCTTTTCTTTCCTGTCTCCTTTGATAGGAAAGGATAAAGAAAACATAATTCCATTGCTCCCATTTTTCCTTCACTGATGGATACATTCATTTGGTTTAAAGGAAGATCTAAGGTTCAGTTATGTATCTAGGAAAAAATCCAATCATCCTTGTTTTCTTTCACTCAGGCAAAATCAACTTTCCTCATTTGCCAACAAATATTTAACCACGATTCTATTTCCTTGGAAAATTCTATTTCCTTTTAATATATTAAAATAATTCTTCATAACTTTTTCTAGTTTCTTTCTCTTTTATGTTTGTGTATATATATATATATATATATATATATACACACATATATATATATATATTTTTTTTTTTCTGTACGCGGGCCTCTCACTGTTGTGGCCTCTCCTGTTGTGGAGCACAGGCTCCAGATGTGCAGGCTCAGTGGCCATGGCTCATGGGTCCAGCTGCTCCGCGGCATGTGGGATCTTCGTGGACCGGGGCACGAACCTCTGTCCCCTGCATCGGCAGGCGGACTCTCAACCACTGCACCACCAGGGAAGCCCGTATGTTTCCCTATATTTGAGGCTTCATTCTTACATGGCAAATTCTGCACTGAGTACAATGACTGAAAAAATATAGGTGCTCTCTAAATATTTATTGAATGAATAAATGAATTAAATATTCTCTTTATTATTATATTGACATAGCAAAATATTTAAAACCAAAATAAATAAAACGTCATTCAATTGAAAAATAATACATTTAAAAAATAATCATAATAATATGTTTTAAGTTTCAAAAAGAGAGAAAAACATAAGTAAATATCCATACATACAAAATCTACCCTTTCTCAAAGTTAAAATTGTTCTTCCTACATTACAAAGAATCAACAGATTCCATGTGGATAACCTTTTAATCACTACCATTTTCAAAGTTTCATTTTTTAATACAATGATCTAGGAAAACAACACCAAAGAGTTCTAAGACTCAAGTGCTGGTATAGGTTAAAACTCAGACTGTAGAAAAGTATTTATATATAAAGTGCAAATGCAACCTTGAGTATACGCTCTAGGCTGCCAGTTTTAAATCAAAATGAATCACATGTTACCTTTGGGGAGAGTTCTTGATTTCATATCACAGTGTCCCCAAGGGCAGGGGTAGAAGCTAAATAAATAATGTTGAATTGACTTTCAGCACTATGAGAAAAGTAACTCTTTTGAGAATTGATGCTTCACTTCTCCCTCAATTTTTCTCAGACTTTTCCACCAGAGAGAGAGAACATTATTTTTAATATTTGCTTTACATTTTCCAAGCTTTTCTTAAATTTTAACATTTTACAATGGTTTGGTTACTATTTCTACTTTTTATCAGGTTAAATGATAGAAAAAAGTGAAAAGAAACAAATTTAAATACAATAAAAAACGGAAAATAATGGAACGAAATACTTGGAAGGATTGAAAAACTGAAAAGAAGTCGCAAGGAGTTTTCTTATGTAACATGAGAAAATGGGTCTGTATTTGTATAAACACATACACACATGAATATATACATATACACACACCCATACATATACACACACCTCTACACCTGGAATTCATATGTTGTCACAAAATGAAATATGCAATACTTTAGGGATTTTCAGTAGGTTAGTTTCATAATATTGAAGTTGCAGAAATTATTACCTTTGGGAATTTTAAAACACAAGAAATGCGTAATCAATATTTTAAAAATTATTTTCCAGATAGATATTTTCTCTTGAGATTGCAAACTGTCTGAAATATGCTTACTTTTCTAATACAAAATGCAGAAACCTGTCTGCCTTTATTAAAATATCTAAACTTTGAAAAAGCTATTTATTATCACAATATACATAGTATTTGTATTCTCCTAAAGTTTGCTTATTTCAATTTTACAATAATAATAAAATGGGAGCTAAAGAGCTGTGAAAGTGTTGGAAATATTTTCACATTTTACATTTTATCAATGTATGTAGAAATATGCCATATTCATCATTTATCACATATGAAATTGGATTGGTAATTTTCATTTCTATATTTGAAATCAGATCCCACAGTTTTGTTTTATTTGTTGTGTGCTAAAACAATGACATGATGAATGTCTCAAAGACTTGTAAGGCTTGTTCTTTTAAAACTAATATTTACCCCCAATTTTTTTTTAATGTCAGATTAGTCACCTTGAAATTAGTACAGCTTTCAAAAATCCTCAAATTTGTCCAGATTTTCTTCTGATAGATGCCATGTTGAAGACAGTGGACTGTTATCCCTTGGTAAGCAAACTGATTATGTATGACTTGCCTATGTAAAACTGAATTAACACACTCAAGATATCAGTAAATAAACTGAAAGTCATCATCATTAAGTGACAATATATGGGTAAATTATTCCTACGTGGCCATGAACTTGTGGGAAATATAGCCTCCTTTTTTTATCCTTTATTCTATTAAACAAAAGCATAAGTGATTTAAGTAACTAGAGGCAGATAAATTTCCATCAGGGAAAAAAAGATTAGTAAATTAAGTGAAAACTAAACAAAATAAATATCAAATTTCTTACAACTGAGAAACTTATAATTATGTGATTATTTCCTATAGACTGTGAATGTTCTGAACTGGGTTTTGGGGATTTATTTTTTACAATATCTAAAAGAGCTAAATATGATAGTTTTTCTAACTCTATGTCTATGTCTAATTTTTCTAATTCTATGTCTAATATAGAGTTTTGCACCCTAAAAACATTTTTTCCACCATCTTTCAATAGCAACAAAAGCCCAGCTGCTTACTCATGTGTTGTTCAGAAGTCTAAGCAGGTAATCAACTCTTTTCTACTTTAGCTCCTTACCGAGATCTGAATTATCTATGGGATCTAAACATCATTTTTTTTTTTACTTCCACTGCTTAATAAAGAAAACCGTAATCTAAATATGCAGTATAGCGATTAACCTTTAATGAAAAATAAAATGTGCTTTTTTTGTTTATCCTACTACTTCCCTTTCCCCAGCTGCAAAAGTCTCTGGGAGCTTAGCTGGTTTACTGGCAAGTAGTTATTAGTAACATCAGGGGTCATTAGATAAACAGTGCCCAAAACAACAACAAATCTTCCTTGGCTATAGCAAGTGACAAGAAATTGTTAAATTTCAGATCTACAAAAAGACTGATTTGGCATGCACGATGTATTTTCAATCAGCCAGAGAGATGTCAAAGTTCATAATCATGAGTCAACCTCTCATCTGCAAGAACAAAACACACCTAACTGTACAGACCCAGGATACAAGCAAATGCTATTTTAATGTGGATGTAATCTGTACAGACCCAGGATACAAGCAAATGCTATTTTAATGTGGATGTAATCTTTTGATATTTATCAAGTCTGCACTGTGCAGAATGCTAACATGATCTCTGCCCTATATGAGATAGTGTTTCTTCATAATTTTGATATGTAAATATCAATTCATAAATTTCCAAACCACACATTAGATGATGCATAACTCAAGCCATCACAGCAGGATTTTCTTCAGGAACTCAATAATGATCATTTTTACAAGTTCTAGAGGATTTATACAGGAACACATCTGGAGAAGTAACTGAATGGAATGCTGTTAAAAATATGACTGAGAAGATAGTAGAAACCCAAGCCCTATTAGGGTGATCAGGGAATTCTACACAAAAATCAGATCTATAAATAGCCAAAGGAGTGCAGGATTGGATTGTGATTGATAATTAGGGAAGTGGTCAAAATGATGCTCAGAAAAACAGGTAAGTTGGGACAGCAAGATGGTGTCTGTATTTATCTTTCCCACAAAGTAGGAGAAACACATTGGAGTAGGAGAAACGTACATTTAGATGATTTAAAAGGTATTTTTTTTAATGATCATGAATGTTCCACTAGACTTTATTCTATATGGATGAGAAATTCCATCCTAATACCTCCATTTTGTTTTAATTCCAAATTTATTCATTTAGCAGTTCCAAAGCATCCTGACATTGAGGAGGGCATCCACAAGAGTAGTATGGGCAAATATTCTTGGAACTGAAAGGATTCTCATAGTTTAATATGGGATAAGCCTGATTCATACATTGGTCCTTTGTGCACTGTATGAATGTGAATCAGTCCCTGCTGGTACAACATTAGCCTTAAATGAATTAACAAGCAATTGTTTTGGAAACTTCAAAACTAGTGATCAGACATTAATGTAAAACAATCTCCAGCGAAGCACAGGCTTTGACTCAAGACATGTTTGTGAAGTCAGCTGGCCTCCCTAAATAACATTAGCATGATCTTCTCACCCATCATGATCCCACTGGGGGCAGGAGTCATGTCTTATTAAGTTTGTTGTCACTAGCACTGAGCAAGTGCCAGTCACATAGTAGGTGCAAAGTACAGTCTTATGACATGATTGGATGACTATCTCTGTTTCCTCCTAAATGTGACACATATTTAGTCATTGTGTCATTAGCTTCTCAAACCTTTAGTTTTAATCTAAATTTGGTTCCCTTAACAAATATTTATTGGGTACCTATTATATGACAGGTACTGTTCTCGATGTTTGGGGTACATAAATGGACCAAAGATTCTTATCTTTGTGGAATTTACTTAATCTCTAGCATTTAAGGACTCTATCTTCTGTCTCTGATCACCCCCTTGTTGTCTTCCTCAGTTTCTCATTTCTCTGAATGTCAACCTGTTTCTTTCTGCTTTTCTTTGTTGGCATGCATATCTTGAATTATTTAATATTCATCTAGCATAATATATATATTATATATATAAAGCATGTAGCTTTATATATATAACATATCAAATATATATAAATCAGTATAGCTTTTCAATATGCATTGTGTATGCATATAGCATTATATATATAATATACATTTACATAGATTTGCTAGATAAACATGAAATAGTTATATATATATTACATATATATATATATATAAACTTCAAATTCCCAGTTAAATTATAGTAACTTTCATGGCAGTGAATATATCTTAGCATAAAGTCCAACGATCTGTTTTGAACTAAGCAAAGCTCCAGGTGTTCTTAACATAGATACTGTTGTGGGTGCAACCTCTACTAAGGTCTTAGGTTAGGTTTTCTCCCCCAAAAAAACTTTGATATGGAGAGAAGTCTGCAGGAGGTATACTGGGGAGTGTTCTCAGCACAATACCTGCGAGGAAATAAGGAAAGGAGAATTGACCAGAGGCAGGAATTGAATTTTCTCTGCAATTGCAAGGGATGCATCAAACTTGGCAAGCTCTGAAACCAAGATGGCCCTTTAGAGGCCAATTGTCCCTAATTGAATCAAGGGAGCTGGGCTTTGAACTTCCAAATCTGATGAACATTGAATGTTGACTGGTGAGGGACCTGCTGTGAGCTATCAGTTGGCAAAACCCAATGGCAGCTGAGCAATGCATGCCTTGGTGCTGAATTAGAAGATCTGAGCAGTGAACCATATCATACCCTGCTCTCCGCCCTAGGGCTCCTTTGATCCTTTTGTTTCATTTTAGCAGTCTGCAGTATCTCTCCAGGATTCTGGATAGTATCTTTTCCTGTGGAATTTATGTAAGGAAGTTTTGTGGAAAAACTACAGTCCCATTGCCACAGCCAATCTCAGGGCCACAGGCCCCTGCTAGTCCTTCTACAGGTCAAGGTGGGTATCCCATTCCCAAGGACTCTAGTCACCATGCCTTTCTCTGGTCGTAGCTGAGGCACTTTTCATTTACTGTCAAAATTGAGTAAGAGTACCAACAGACTCCTTGTAGATCACTTGGGAGCCATATACCATATATATTCTTCCCTTATCCCATGATGTAATGGCAGTTCTAACTCCTCCTCAGGTCAAGGTCAATTATCCCTGTGAGGACAGTGATTTCTTTCCTTGCCTGTTGGTTTCTTGCTACGGGAGTCTGAAATGACCCATTTTAAGCCGACACAGCTTCGAAATGGTAATTGCATTGTGTCCCCATGGCAGAAGCATTCTACTTGAGACTAAAAGTCTCTATATTCACAGAGCCTAGCATTGCAGAAATGAAAAGCACAAATTCCCCAAGGGGGTTATTGGGAGTGGTGGAAAATGAGACCATTCTTACTTCCATCCCTTGGTTCCTGGACCCAACGTCCTCCTTTTTGAGGACACAGATTTTGTATATAGTGCCCTGAAGATTGGCGCCCCATCCTCTCCAGATATCATCTTTAAACTGGCAACTTAGCTATACTTCCACCGTCCTACATTGTTCTGCCAAACCAGCAGCATCTGGTTGGTATGTTGTGCGGTAGGACCAGTGGATGCCACTTCACGGCTGTGAAGTGCTTGATCAAGTTGCTTGATCTTTCCTGATATTATGCTGAATTTTTGTTAATGGATTAAACAATTTGTAAATCTGCAGATAGACGGGCCCAGACTGCAGCAGGACCAGCTACATAATTTGCCCATGCAAAATGAAAAGATGGGGTCCCTTGTTCAAAAATTGTTAAGAATTATAAGATGGCAACAGAATAACATTAAACCAAGCATGGGGCCCTTCTGAGCTTGGGCCCTGTGTGATTACACATGTCACATGCCAATGAAATTAGGCATAGGCTACAAGAATTATAAATCCATAATGAAGCATGTGTTGATTCCAGGCAAAACAAATCACTGCTCTTTCTAGGGAGCAAGGGTCTAAATGTAATTAATTTGCTACCAAGTGGCTGGTCTCAAGGCATGATGCCATAGTGGCTCAGCACTTTTCTCTTTTGCTAGGAGATCAGATATTAGCAATGTGAGATTCATCTTGGTATGTGAAGCCCATGCTGTCAGGACCATGCATAGCTTGCATCCCTGTCACCATGGTTACTCTAATCATGCACCCATTGTGTCAGAATTGGATTGGCCAATGTCAGAGCCTGCCAGACATCAACTGGTTGAGTCATTTTTGCATACTGATTATTTAGTGCCTCTTTCGTGATGGATAATCTCTGGTGAGAGTTAACATACCATACAAAAATGTTAACACACTCCATAGATCTATCTACATGCCTCTGCCTCAGAACTTGATGTTCCCTACCTTTCTTCTTTCAGGTTCCTGAACAACAAACTAAGCCATTCACCATGGCCCATGACTTAGCATATATTTTATGTCAAGCAGATTCTCTTTCCATTTGCAGTGTATTATCAGGTGCACTGAACAACAACCTATCATATAGCCAGCCTTTAAGGCCGTCCCTTATTTGAGCTCTCATGCAAAAGCAGTCCATTTTTAGCCCAAGCAGAGGTACTACTTGTACCATAGCCCAGACCCGCTGCAGGGCTCTTTTCTGGATCTGTCTCAAACCTAACAGCTTTCCATACTACTCAGTAAATGGATTAGAGAAATTCCAACTGTAGACTCTGCTGTTCTCAAACCCAAAGAGACCTACAAGATATTTGCTTTCTTCTTAGTGGTGGGAGGTATAAGATGCAAAACTTTGTTCTTTGCTTTGGAGAGAATCCCCCTAGCATGTCACAGAGCACTAATGTGATGGGTCCCTGAATCTTTGTAGGCTTTTTTTTCCCCACTTTATGGAGTGTCTATGTCTTTAATATGCCTTCAACTTACTTGCAAATACTTGCTCAACATTATATAATCAATAGAGCAAACTACTGTGATGTCTTCAGAATGTTCTGATGGTCTAAACTACAGTATGACAGGATGAAGGAGAGTACACATGGACCTGTGGCAAGATTGCAGATATATCCCCTTCTCTGCCACATATGATTGTGAACCGCTTTTGGTTCTCCTTACTCATGAGAATAGAAAAACATCATTTATCAAATCAATGGTCACATCCCAAGTACTTGAATCCATGTTAATATACTCTAGCTAAGATATGGCATGAAGCATAGCAGCTGCAAAAGGAACAAACACTTGTTTGAATTTTCAAAATTCACTGTCATCCTTCAGTATCTGCTTTTGGTAGTGGCCAGACGAGTAACTTAAATAGAGGTAGGATGGGAATCATTATATCTACATTACTTAGTTCTTTAAAAGTGTCACTAATAATTACTGTTTCTTTATTTATTATATTGGCTGAGGATTCAGTTTGAAAGACTTTCACTTGGCTTTCCCTACTATGTCAGCTTTTACACTATAAGCAAAGAGACTTATGCTGGGGTTTTGCCAACCACCAAAAATGTCCATTCCAAACTTGGAATTGAGGAAAGGGCTCCTGAGAGGTTCATGAACACAACTGAACCAGGAGTCCACTTATCACCTGACTCTTGTATGTCCTCTTGAAGGGAAATTCTAATATGGTCCATGACTGAGACAAATGACCAAGAAATAATAGTAAGATGGAGGTTCAATAAAAATATGCATATGAGGTCATTAGTATTCACCAATACAGTAACATTGTCCCTTCCAGTAAGAATTTCCTATGAAGTATCATGGTACTTGGGATATCATATGGATGTTTGGTTCTACCAATAAACTAATCTATTTTAAAACAAACAAAAAGAAAAAATAAATAAAAAATCAGAAACTTTGTTTTATAAATTATTTCTAATTTTATATTTCTTGGACCAATTTTATAATTGGTCCAAGAGACCAATTGAGAGTGTTTACTCATATAGAAATGTAAGTTTAAAAATCATTTTACACTCAGTGGATATTCAGATTATTGGAAGTAAGAGAAAGATAAGAATCAGGAAAGTACTAAGAGATATCCTAGAGAGACAGACGCTTAGAAATCAAGAGGTACAAGAGTAGCTAGTATTTGACTCACTGACCCTTACTGATTCCTGCTTCATCACTACCCATTAGTTAATACTACCACTAATCTAAATTTACCATCACATCCTCATCCAATCAGTCTGTATTACATCCATGTTCTTTTTCTGAAGATATGTTCTGGAAAACATATAAATCTGAATTCATGGGGTTTTTTTTGTTGTTGTTGTTAACACATCTTGTATATTTGCTGTCTGGTACATGTTTCTATTTCCAGTACCCCAAACACTGTGGGACACTTGGTAGGCTTTCGGTAAATAAAGATTGACCAAATGAATGAGAGCATATGCCAGGATTTGTGAGTACAGTGGTGAATGAACTTCAGTCCAGGCCCTTGTAGAACAATCCTTTATTGTAGAAGATGATGATGTTACCAGACAATCATAATGTAATAATACCAGGCAAATGCAATATGGTTGGAGTAAGTACAGGAAGCTACAATGATCTGGTGCTACAAAATTAGACTCTCTGAATGGAGCAGCACCTAATCTAAGACCTGGAAGGTTGTAGGAGTTAAAGAGGCTATGTATGGGGTGTGACTGAGTTGTAGTAATACAGGGGAGAGCAGCCAGACAAAGCATTACAGCTGATGCAAGGACCTGGAGTTGAGAGAGAGATGGGCACACAGCATTTGGTTCAGTCCAGTTCCCTAGATGTATTTATATTTTTGATATATTGTAGGCTTCAACTTCCAATGCTTCAGAATGCTAAAAAGCAATAGACACTGAAAATAATAAACAGGACTTATATTTGGTATTAGGCATTTATAAGAGACACTTTCATCTTCAAAAAAGCTAAAGAAATAATCCTCATGGACAAAGTTTTGATTCTGTAAGGTACTATATTCCATTTCATCATACCTTCCACTAATATTTATAATGACAAATAGGTTGTCATACTAATTCATCAAAGCAACATTTCATGAAACCACATGAAAACTAACGCTATGATAATGTGTGTCTATTACATGCTACCTTGAGGGAAAATCCATAAGTAGTAATTTTATGCGATGAAGACATTTCATATTATAAAATGGCAGAGGCTGAAAGTTAAAACCTTTACTAGTTTATAGGCAGGCTGAATTATTTTCTTGATGCAGTTGTATGTCTACGATCTATTAGATTAAGAATAACTTAGAGAATCATTTTGAATGCATATATTTAACATTCTTTGAGCGGATGAAAATGTGTTATTTTATACTTATAAATGAATATCTAACGTTTTCTTGATAAATATATATTTGTATATATAATTAATACATATATTAACTATATTACCAGAATAATATATGTATATATAATTAATAACATTAATATACATATTAATTCTGGAAAATTTCAACAGATGGTTTGTTAGAGATTTATCTCTTGACTTGTGTTGATTTTAAAAGACAATGAAAGAAAAATCATGATTTGGCTATAAAGTCTTTTCAGCATTCTAAAGTTATTATTTTTACATATTGACTATGAGAGCCACTCCCCATAGAGAAAAACTCAATTGTTCTATTATTACTTGGTCTGAGTCTTTAGCAACCTTATGAGCAAAATAATTTTAAGGTTAAAAAATATAGAAAGAGTATAATGTCCTTTTAATGTTTTTTATGTTGGTGTTTGGATCCTAAAAGGAAGGTAAAGAATATTGCAACAGTGGTGATATGAACAGCATTGAACAATGCTGTTTTGTATGCAATGATGATGCATAACAGAAGAAGCCAAAATGAGTCAGACGACAGTATATCAAGTCCATTTTCCTCGTTTTGATTCAGAGGTTTTTTGCTAAAAATCACAAGCCAGTCTTAGTGGCAAGCTTCAGAAATCTTGCACAGCTCTGATAAGAAAGGACATCGCTCATAAATATTCATTAAAAATTACCTTTTCTGGATCATGAATTTTTCAAGCAGACACTGATTTGACCTCTACAAGGAACAAAATCCAGCCTATAGTGGAGTGTCTCCTATTTCTGACCAAAAAAAAAGAGGTGAAAAATTGGTTTTCCCAGCTAAGCAGCTACTTTGTACACTGTGTGAGGTCCGAGGTCAGTTACCTCTGCGCTTCACACACTTGAGCATTAATATTCATTCAAATTACAATCTTTAAATTCTAAAGTCCTGTTCATACTTCTCTGAAAAACTGATTGTAAGGCAGGCCAGGGTTTGCATTTTAACTAATTTTTAAAGTAACTTCATCTAACTTCTCTGTTGCTAAAAAATGTATGAATTCAGTAATTTTCTTTAGAAAAGAAGTCACATCTGCCTGTTTTGAATTTATATGCCCTCCACTAAGGATAAAAGCCACATTTTTCCTGGTAATTATCTGCAGAGTGGGTGAATGGATAGAAACATCTACATTTATGTCTATCAGAGAGCTATTGTTGGTATTTCATCTTCATATAGTTCCTCACAGTTCATACATACGAAAGGAGCTTTGCATTATTTGGGGGTATGTCTTTTGCTTTCATTGTTATGCCTACAATATCTCACTGGGGTAGTCAGCATTACCACCTGCATTGTTTAAATAGAGTAACAAATAAGTAGAATATGAATTATGATAGCTTATAGTGTACATAATTAGCATCTAAATCAGAATGGTTTCCCAGAACCTTGTCCTAGGTTCCTGTTTTAGTTTAAATTCTAGGACCCATATTTGGGTTACTTCAGAGAGCGACAAAATAGTGGCCAAAATAACCGTTCAGACACTATATAATTCAAGCTATATATTTTTCTTATGTAGCTACACAGAAATAAAAGTTTTCTTATTACAGCTGGATTCTAATCCCAGCTCCTTCATTTTCTGGAGTTGTGACCTTGGGTATATCTTAACCTTTCTATTCCTTGCCTTCCCCTTTGAAAAGGGAGATAGGGGAGTACTCGTTTAGAGGATTTACAAGGCACCGTAATTTATACCCGGCCGTCAAAATACTTACTATATAGTATAAAATTAACCTGATTTGAGTACACTGTAATTTAGCACAAAGATTGGTGATAAAATTTGTACTGGGCTATAGTCTCCAAGAGAAATGGAAACATGCCAAATTGGACACTTCCACCCTTTCCCACCCCACAACTCTGCTGGGGGAAAATATCCTCAAGGGAACCAGAAGAGAATAGGAAGTATTGCCAAAAAGTGACTGGGTTAGAGTCCCCACTTGTTTTAGTCTCTCCACTTTTCTATTCATAATCCAACCCATATAACCTCCTTAGACAGGTGCACATATGACTTGCACAGGACTATTCTTTGAGGGTGGAACCTGTGTATTATTTCAATAGTCTTGATGATTTAATAGGTAAGGTGTTGATGCTGCATCTTGTTGACGCTTATCTCCCGAAGTTTTTAATATGGTTGCTCATAGACACAAGGACGCTCAGCCTATTCTCCCTAGATCTGATGGCTCACGGCCCCAACACTACTTCTCTCATGTCAGAGTGTGGAACAAGGAACAGAAGTTATGCAAGTGAGTCTGAGGACCAGTCTGGAGCTCATCCACTGCTCCTTCCCCTACCACTCAAGGCTGTCCACACACTAGGCCTGCCAGGTTTAATAAAGGAAAATATACAACATCCAATTATACTTGAATTTTAGATAAACAATGAATCTTTTTGCATAAGTATGCCCCATGCAATATTTGTAACCTACTTAAAATAAAACATTTGTTTCAGCTGAAATTCAAATTTAACTGGGTGTCCTGTGTTTTATCTGGCAACTCTCTTGAGTAACCCAAATCCATTTAAAGAATCTCTTGCATGAAGAAAATAATTGCTTTTAACCTTTTGCCCATTATTCTCTTCAGTCATGCAGAATGGCAGAAGTCCCCAGAGTAGTATATGCTTCCTTTTTGTACTTCCGAATTATGCTATCAATGTAAATCACCAGGTAAATCTGTCATAGTTTTATTTCTACTATGGAGTCACATGTAGACTCTATATTAGGCTCTATATTCACCGACTAACAAAGAATTCCTTAACAGTCAAAAATATGCTTAAATATTTATTAGGATGTCACATTGGTGGCTCTTACACATTCTCTCAGCAAATCAATTATGGTCAGTTCTTCTTCCAGTATATGGAAAATATTGCTATTATTTCATTGTTGTTATTGTTCTTGTTGCTTTTGTTGCTGCTGAGCATCAAATACAGTAGGAGGCTTGATGTTGGAGCCTTGTTGTATAAGAAATGTAATTAATCTTTGTCTTGTGATGTCAACAAAAAATGTTAATGTAATTTTCAGAATAAATTTAACCTCTTGTCAGAAATATTTTGTTTCATATTTCAAAAACAGACATTACAAAAAGAAAGAAAGACAAGAAGGAAGGAAGGAAGGGAGGAAAGAAGGGAGGGAGGGAGGGAAGGAAGGTAGATAAGGAAGTAAATAGAAGAACTTTCAGAATTCTAGTGTTCAGAGCTATCACTTTTTTCAGATAGTATCCAATAAAGATCACAAATATACACTGATTATATAAAATGTTAATTCATGCAGAAATGTCTTGAAATAAGAATCATTAGATCTTACAAATCTAATACACAATATTTGTTTAATGAATGTTAAATATGGTACCTTAAAAGCAAGAGGACAAAGCTGTAGTGCACAAAATTTGGATGAATAAAAAAGGTTTTTTGTTAGAACTATATAAAGTTTTTCTCCATCAGGCAAATAGTACATGAGAATCCAAACATGTATGTACTTCTGTAACATGACAGCTCATGTTAGAAAACAATTACCCCAGCTCTGCAATGAGCACTCAGCACAGGGGCACCTGGCTACCTCACTCTGAAAGCACCATAACAGCTACATTTTCTCAAATGTTAGAAGTCTTTTAATATTAAAAGCAATATTTTATCATGTTAAACTTCTATTAACTTTTTGTTTTTACATGACACTTAAATTAGCTTCTGACAGATACAATTCCATATGCACAGAACAGTGTATCAAGCCAATGTGCTGGAGTGAGAGGCACAGTCAGAAGAGGAGACTTTTATCATGTTTTACATTTGATTGTTTATGCACGACAGTACATTTGAGTTTCAGCAAGCCAGTTGCCAGAGATTCAAAGCCTGGCAAACAGCACATTCTCTTCACAAAATAAAGAATGTACAGGCACCCACACCAGCTTACAAGTTATTCTTTATGAACAACAGAATTGCTTTTTGCCCATTTCATACAGAACCCTAAATATACCCAGCACAGCAAGAGAGAGCATAAGCAAAGAGAGCTTAATATTCCAGCTCAGTTCATTGGAAACAACCACCACCAAAAAAAAAAAAAAAAAAAAAAAAAACTAAAATGACAGAGCAGTGTTCTATAGAGCAACACGATTTGTCTGCTTTAAATGGAGAGTAATGGTTTTAAGTTTAGAGCAGAACTAACGGGCTCAATTGCTATTCATGGATTCTGAATTGTTCTACTTTGGAAACTCCTTTAGCATGAAATGTTCATCAAAATCAGTGCATGAAACTATAGGGAAAAAACACACTTAGTTTCCCCTATGAATAAAGGAATTTCCCAATTTAGGTCACTGAAAAAAAAAAGTGTCACCAATTCACACAAATTTATCTTAAGGCAGTAGGACTAAACACTTTAAAATAATAACTTTTGGGTGGATGTTGAGAGGTAGAAAAATGTATATATAAGATGGTAATACATGATCCTATTTTTACTCTTATAGCTAACACTAATAAAAGTGTGCTAACCCTCATATAAAGGCTTTACTACTGAGCCATCATCAAATTTTTTAATCTTAAAAACTGTATTAACAATTACCTAAAATATATGGACGTACCTTTTACTAAAACTAAGAACTGTTGCCATTGGAAATGAGTTGAATTTCTGAGGATGATAGTGTAATAATAAATTGACAAATATATTACTTCTTTAACTCTGCTTATATCCCAAAATAAGGAGCTGCTGATTAGCTTTTATACTATAGAACTCCAGAGCTACAAAGGAAGTATTTAGTAGTGGGATAGTTGATAAGCATTTGGTAATCAAAGCTGAACGATTTTTGTTTGCTTTATTTTTTCTATATATTTATTTCTCCCAATATTATCATGGTTTTCTAAGATGATGTAAACAAAAGTGATTACCTGCTTCCCCAATCATATGTTTAGAACAAAAAAAAATCCTATTAATGTGTGAAATATATCAATTTTGATTCGTTTTTCCCCCACATATTTTCTCATGAGAATGGTATAATCTGAGAAATATTGGTTATGAACTAAGGTAAAAATGCATCCCTTATGTAGGAAAACATTTGCTTTTATATTAACATTGGCAAAATTTTCATGTGGACTATTATGGATTATAATTGCATTTCACTTACCATATTAAAAAATGTCAAATCCTAAAACCAAGTAAAACACTATTTATGTATTTTTTTTTGTCATTATGTTGGAGAATGGTAAGGTCCTAAAGGCAATTTGAAAGCCTTAGTTAACCAGCTCCTTCTGTTTGCATATTCAATCCCTCTATGTAACATATGCATAATTTTATCATCATTGTGTGCCATCTGGAGTATACTGATTGAACTGCAGTTTGAAAATGAGGGTTAAGAGATAATTTGGTTGCATACATTTAGAACTGAAATGTCTCTCATGGAGCAGAACAGAGTTATTTAAAAACAGAACTATGACTAAAAGGTGAAAATATATTCCATAAACTCAAGAAAACCAAGGAAGACAATTGAGTTCTTATGTTTTTTCACTTCAAGGCCTTTAAAAATTTTAATAACAATGGTGTTCTAAGGGAATTGTGGTTAAAAAAAAATTATACTTACCCCTTAATGTAACAATTATAAATAATCTTTCAAGCAACTTTACACATTTTCTTTAATTTATCTGGGAAGATTTAACAGATTATCAACAAACAATATCAGCTAAGACACTGGTGTGTAAGCAATTTATTTTTTAACTATAATATCACTTAATGTTAGGTTACATTGAAAACTAGCAGGAATTCATCAAATTTGAGCATCCTAGCTGAGAGCAATTGCTCTGAAAGCACATGAGAGCCATATTGAAAACTGACAATAGTTCTAATCCAGAATTTTAACCTTCAGTTGCCACCGTGTGTTATCAAGTGAAACACTTTATAAAACCCATTTTTAAATGGAATTACCTCATATAAGAATAATAACATGGCCTCTCTCATCCAAAACTTTTTCACATTTTTTTCTCTTTCGAATTTTTCTGATCCTAAAACTTTTCTAATTTTCAATTTGCTTTTACACTTTCTAATACGACTGAATGGTTGAGCCACCATCTCGTGATGGATGTACATACTAAACTACATTGTCGACAGTAGAGCCATCAAGAAGGAAATTACATGACCTAAACTTGATTGACACTGATTTTCAAAAGGTTTTAGGTGGTTTAAGGCTATTAGCCTTCCTATATAATACATGCTACTCTTTTCTAGTTGTTAAAAAATAACCTTCCCCAAATTATGGATTCCCAAATTTATGTAAAAAGGAATCCCTATTACCAGGTGACTATCTCCCTAGGTACGGCTTTCCTGCTCCAAGGGTGACCTTTGAGCTTACTCCTTCAGAACTGGAAAGTTCTCCCTCTCCTCAATCTCTCCCATCATAGTTTCCTGGAATATTGTTTTACTGTTACGGTTCATTTGCTCAGCTCATGGAGCAGATACAGAGGCATGAGCTAGAATACTTGAACTGTGAGTTGAAGAAAAGTGTGAGTGTACATTATTAGACAACCATGGCAGTGCTAGCCACTGAGAGGCAGTTCACCATGGAATTTCCCCTTTATTTATCCAGAGGAGCAGAGAGGAGCAAGCATCTAATCTATTACTATCCCGTCACAGAACATGACATTCTAATTCAGTCAGTGGGGACTCACAATAAACTCGAAATCACATTGAGTGCCTCCCTGGTATGACAATTGATTACATCTCTTAACCTTTCTGCATCTGTGGTACCATCTGGAGCACTTAGTGCTTACATTTTTGCACACAAAGAACAGGTACCAGCCTATATAGACTTAAGTACATTCTCAATCCTTTTACTGTAAGGCTGTAACAACAATAGAAAGAAAAAAGAAACAATAGCCAGAATCACCTTGATTTCACAAAAGATGAAATTCCAAAGAAAACTAAACACACACCCAATAACTAATATTTTATAGAATAACTAATGTAGGATTATCAATTTAAAAACCTATCCACTCACTGTCGGCAAATTTGTCCAGACATAGAAGAGAAAGGACATCTTATAAGGAACTAATACGTGCCAGAGGCTTTACAGACATGATATTTCATTTTATTTTAAGTAGTGAGCATTTATGTCCTATATTAGTATAAAGTTAAGACTTTGAAATGTTAAGTAATGTGATTAAGGCTACACAAACATTTAATTTTGGAGCTATGATTCAAACCCAGTTCTACTCTCAAAGCCATTGTTCTTCATTCTAAATCATTAAATTTAATCCATTTAATATATATTAATCCTTTTGAAAATATTCATTAAATACTATACAATATGTTAAGAACCTCTGTTAGCTGCTGAACAAAATAGCAGATACATTTATTATATGTAAAGAATTGTTCTAAGGATAAATTCTGTTCAAAGCAAGAGTTTAGTACAGGCTTTCTCATTTGGGGCCATATAATATATACTTTGTTGGGTTTTTCTTGTGCATTATACAATATTTAGCATTCCTGCAATCTATGCAGTGTGCGCCTGGAGCACCCAGTCCCCCAGTCAATATAAATATCTCCAGAAATTGCCAGGTGTCTCCTAGAGCCAGCTCTTCCCCCAAACACCTCCATTGAGAATCATTGTTTTAGAATAAGGTGGATGGACAAGTTCTTGTAAAACATACTAAAATTGCAAACTCTTGGGGTACAAGATCTGTCCTAATATTTTCTGAAGCAGTTAATTTTGTAGCTCTTCTCCCAATGAGACATTAGAAAAATTTTGATTGATAAATGAATAAATGAATGAATGAGTGAAAAATGACAGAACAAGCCGCCAACAAAGTACTTCTGTTACAGTGGAAAAGTAACACTGGTGCAAGCACCAGTGAACTAAAAGTAAGTAGGGAAGATCTGGGTTTGTCTTCCTCTTTTAGACTTCCTGTGCTAGTTCCCAGACAGAGGAAAAACAAAGTATACGTGGAAAACTGTTACCCAGATTGACACACACTTCTGCCATCACTGCGCTGAGCCCTTTTCTTTTTCATTTGCCTTATCCAGGTTCTTGTTATCTCGGTAGCCACGCCCTCACGTGCCACCGCCAGCTGTGAAATGTGGCAGAAATTCACAAATAATTGCTTTTTTCCCTAAAATATAGGGGTTATAACTTTAGCCTTTGATAACATCATTCCCATACTCTTGTACTTCTAAGTATCCTCTTAAGTGAAAAAAGAAAAAAAAAAAGATTTATTGAAACACATGGGGAAAACTCAGAACCCATGATCTGTGATCTGTGTGAAAGCCTTTCATGAGTGATGGTTGGTGCTGTCCTGATCTGCACTTAACTGATGTGGCAATTACAAATTATTGCTATGTTTGGGCATATGAATTTATAGTGACTTCCATTTCCTTTCTAAATTTACATATAGATAAAACTTTGATAAGGAAATATGCAAGGATAGATGGAGAAAAATGAATAGTATGTCTGTATTGTACATGAGTGAGAATTACACAAGAAACCATTTTCTGAATACTGGTCTAATAAGGATGCAGATGATGAAATCAAGGGACGAATCAAGTATAGGGCAACAAGCACATCCACATTAACCATGTAGTAAAACTAGTACTTTTTATGTGCTATAATATTAGCAATCTGTTTTATGGTAATAACAGGCACTATTGAGTTTTACACTGTGTCGGGAATTCTACACCATATTACTTAATTCATTAAGCAACCTTTAAAGATAAGGAAAATGAGAACTAGAAAGTTTACCATCAAGGCTTCCCTGAGAGAACACAGGGTCTTTAGGAGCACAGGGGGCCTTGGAGTCTTCCTCTCTAACTTCTATTTTATTTCCCAGATCTCAGAATCAGCTTTCAGGTGCCAGTGAGTGTCTCTTGGAATAGCATATTGGTGAGACCCACACAGGACACTTAACTTCAGTACTAAGAAGACATTTGCTCAAGAATGGTCTCCAACTGTTTCTTATGAGCAGGATTCTGATGGCAGAGGGTTGCTGAGGCTGTGCCGCCTTGGAGCAGGATCAAATCATGCCCAAGCTAACAGAGAACTGAATCATAATCTCCCAAACAAGAGCACACTGAAAAGGTTCTGTTGGCAATTCGAGGGGCATGAGAACACCATGGGAGCTCCTGCTTATGTACCTGTTGGCCACCATTGCAGCCAGGTTTCTTTGGTCTCCCAAATTGACGGTAGAAGAGTGTATAAACTCTATATTCAAACCGTTTCCCACTTGTCAAGCATATTTCTAAGTCACTTACTCATTTGTCATCTTTATTCATAGCAAGATGTCCATTTGTGACAATCCATTGCTTTTCAGCATGAAAAGAGAACACCACTGCTTAAATATGGGGAAAGTTCCATTTTCCACAGTTGAAGTAAACGACAGCATTTTAAACTCATCAGTGGAGAAAAGGAGGTTTGCAAATCATCACTTTCCTGTTGTTTTGACAAAGTGCATCACCTAAAGATTATGAATTCCAAAGATTATGGAAACCATGAGACTTTATCAGGAGACACAAAGAAAAAGAACCACTTCTTTCAACAACTGAGTTCAGAAACCTCAACAAAACACCAATGAATTACAGTCATTTATGAAATCCCACGCTGTCCTGTCTGGTTAACAGGCCAAGGCAGGGGCCCAAGTAGAATCAACTATATCAAGGACACAGCCCTTGTGTGCAGGGGTGAGTGACTGCTTTGTCCTTCCTTAGCCCCAGTTCTGTAATTGCATTGCTGGCTGGCATAGGAAAGAATCAGGCTCATTTGGCCCCTGTCTCTTCTAGTCAAATAGAGGGCTCCCTTTCAACAAGTGACAAGTTTGGTGAGAATCTAGTCTGGGCAGCACACTTATATTACTGTTGCAAGTATACAGCTCTCAGCAAAAGAAACAGGATATTATTTCCTAGGCAAAGTGCTGTGCTCTTTGTTTTTATTCTGAGGAAAAGCCCATATGAAGTAAACAAAAGGGAAATTGTGGAGGTTAAAAGAAATGTAGAAGCAAAACAGAGCATGTGATTGATATGTACATACAAGACCTGCAGTTGGCTGTGACCCTGAATGGGCTCCAGGTCTCAGAAGGGCTTTTATTTCTTTATACTTCTTCTGAGAGGGTTAGAACTATTCCAGAATGATTTTTGTTTTTTCTTCCACCAAGTATCTTCTTTCTTGAAAGCACGTTGTAGAAGAGAGAAAAGAGACACCAAAGAGGAAAGAAAATGGGAAAAAGCATTCTGCCTGCTTCTCTCTCCTTCTTTAGACTTATTGGTGACTAGGTAAACTATAGATGGGCTAATACAGAGACATAGATTTTGAACTATTGCTTTTTTGTCCTTACACTAAGTCTTTGGTTCTTAGTCAACAACTTCTGCTCCTTTCTTCCTTGTCTTTAAATATTTGTGCTCAGTCATTTCTATTCTCATCACACACATTCAATAGGCAATTTATCCACATGCAAAGATTCAACCACTATCCATCTACACCAAGAGTTTGCAAACTTTCTAGGAAAGGAGTCAGGAAATACTTCTGGCTGTGTAGGCCATACGGTCTCTGTCACCACAGAGGTATCTGATCTATACTACTAACTCAAAAAACTTTACCCTCAGTCTAGATCCTTCTATTCAGATACTTTCTCTCTAACTGCTATTATCTGAATGTTTGTGCCCCTCCAAAGCACATGTTGACACCTTAATGCCCAATGTGATGATATCGACCTTTGGAAGGTGATTAGATCATGAGAGCAGAGCCCTCATGAATGAGATCAGTGCAAAGAGCCCCAAGTAAGCTCCCTTGCCCCTTCTACCAAGTGAGAACAAAACGAGAAGTCTGCAACCTGGAAACAGGGATACCAAGTAAGGAGAAAACAAGAAGTTTGCAACCTGACCTTGCTTCCATTTCCAGAATTGTAAGAAATAAATTTCTGCTGTATAAAAACCACCTCACCTGTGGTACTTTGCTATAGCAGTCCAGACTAACACACTGATTAACAGCCATCTCTCCCTTGATGTCCCACTGATGCTTCAAAACTCTTTCGGTATTTTCTCCACCAAATTCTGCTCCCAGGTTTTATATTTCAGAGTCTGACATTACTATCACTTCCATCTCCCATGCCAGTGACTTGGAAATTATCATTGACTAATCCTTCTCTTCCTCTTCTCACTTTAGACACTTTTGCCAAACTTGCCACGTAAATATATCCTGAACCTCCCTCCCACATAAGCACACTGCTATTTTAATGTCCTGAAGTAGTATCTTTCCTTCCAGGTTTGCCTTCTTTCAAGCTACTCCAGCTGTGCTCTTTGTAAATTATAAATATGATCATTATCTGCCCCTGTGCAAATCTTTCAAGGGTCCCCAAGCCTGAAACATCAATCCTAAACCAGATTACATGACTAATCTCAGACCTCCTTAGTTAGAGACTCCAAGAATAATAAAGAATTGTTTCAAATGATAATTCCTTAGAAAGAATGACACTGATAAACCTAGCACTATCCTATCTTTATATTAAATTCATATTCTTTGATATATCCCCCAAAACCTTCATGATTTAGATCCAGATTGTATCTTAAACCTCATGTGTTTTCCCCAATCTCTTATGTGTATGCAAATGCTGGTGATCCATTGGATCTCTTTACCTTTTGGGGACACACTGGCTCCAGATGTGCTGTAATTCCAAGAGCCAAGGCCTAGACCTCTTTGTTAGAGGAATGCCCTCAGGCTGCTGGGATTGCTTTATCTGCTCACACAAGTAGCAGAAAATTAAATCCCCTCAGGTGCAGTGACTAATAATTGAATATATATATATATATATATATATATATATATATATATATGTTCACCAGCTCTTTGTCCCCTGATAACTCTTAAAATGTGTCCTAGGCTGTGTTTAGAGCTACCTCGTGGGATTGAGCCAAATTTACTCACTCTGTGCATTTATTCAATGTTGCGCTCTTGCTTAACCTCTGTGATGGTTAACTGTATATGACAACTTGGTTAGTTCACAGTACCCAGGTATTTGGTCAAACTGTTGTTGGATGTTGCTAAGGAGGTATTTTTTAGATGAGATTAACATTTAAATCAGTAGATTTTGAGTAAAGTAGGTTATCCTCCATAATGTAGTTGAGTCTCATCCAATTAATCAGAGACCTTAATATAAAACAGCATGAGGTCCCCCGTGAAAGAGGAAATTCTGCCTCCAAATGTCTTCAGACTCAAGCTGCAGCATCAACTTCTCCCTGGGTCTCCAGCCTAGTAGCTGATCCTGCAGTTTGGACTTTCCAAGCCTCCACAATCCTGTGAGCCAATACCTTAAGTCTCTCTCTCTTTCTCTCTTTGTTGCACTTCATATGTGTAATTTCCCTAATTACAGGATAACCTGTTTCTTTGGTAGCTGAACACAGTAATAGCAACTATATAAATGGTTAATTATTACAATGTAGGATCAAATTTGAAGACTCCAGAGAGAGCGTACATTATCTGCTCAAGGCTAGAGAGTGCTTCAGTAACTTTTAGGGTTTTCCATTCCAAATCATACATTTGGGACATTAATCTTGGTTCAAGTTTATTAACAAAGTAAATTGCTACTGCAATATATATACGGTAAATATATGAGGCTAGAGTTGCAATATTTTGTCATAGTAAATGAATAGCTAAATTACTTGGAGAAATTTTATACCTTGGGTTTAAAATAGCTGCAGTTTAACATGATGTTTCAATAGTTTGTAAAAAAAGGTGCGTATTTTGTCTTAGTATAGTTAAATGACAACGGAGAAACCTCTACTTCAACAATTTCTTATTAATGTATTGATGTTTATGGGCTAGAATATTTTTCCATTGGCAAAATATATCAAGGGGAAACTCTTCACAATCAAATACCATGAATTCTAATGACGCTGCATGAAATGGAACACAAATCAACGAAAGGCACTACATATTATTCAATTTTTATCAAATAAGTTGTTCATGCTATTAAGATAATGTGGTAATATAATCTATTCTACTATTTCTATTGCTAACAATACTCACATAATGTAAAACATGAATAACCATAAGAAATATATTATTACTAACTATAATAATATAAAATGTAACCAAACAGTACCATTTTTAATGCTCATAAACTTAAAATTTAAAAGAAATTATATTATCAAACATTACATATAATCCTGAACAAGACTTTAAATACTGAAAAAAAAATTCCAACATTTTAAAAAGGAAAATTTGCTATATCAAAGTTAACACTTTTAAAGCAGAAGAGTCTGTCTTAATCACACTTTTCAGTCAGATAGGCTCTTTCACTCCTAGACCGCTAAAACATCAGTAGTTGCCAAAAAGTCATGTACTATTATATTAAAAATGAAATTGGGGGCTTCCCTGGTGGCGCAGTGGTTGAGAATCTGCCTGCCAATGCTGAGGACATGGGTTCGAGCCCTGGCCTGGGAAGATCCCACATGCCGTGGAGCAACTGGGCCCGTGAGCCACAACTACTGAGCCTGTGTGTCTGGAGCCTGTGCTCTGCAACAAGACAGGCGCGATAGTGAGAAGCCCGCGCATCACAATGAAGAGTGGCCCCCGCTCTCTGCAATTAGAGAAAGCCCTCACACAGAAATGAAGACCCAACACAGCCAAAAATAAATAAATAAATAAATAATTTTTAAAAAATGAAATTGAATAATTTAACTATGTTATCATGTTTAGTGTTAAGAATGGTAGTCTTTTAAAACAATTGTTTATTTTTTTAATTGAAATGAAGAGTACACTAATGATAATGACCAAGCCCATCTAAAGAAACAGGGGCTTTCAAATCACCAGAAGAGTCAGAGCCTGGGGAGAGAACTCACTGATTTTGCTCAGTGTAGAAATTCAGTGGGAGAGCAGAAATTAAGCTGAAGCAGAAAGGAAAGGGAATTATTATTTATGAAGAATTCTCTCTGTTGTGCCTCTTCTACCGGACAATTTACAAGATCATAGACTATCATCAAGGCAACACTGGGAAGGGGTATGATAATCCCTATTCTACATATGAGAAATCTATAGTACAGATAAACTTAGAAGACAAAACAATACCCAGAATCACATAGTAAGTAAGGATAATAATCAGCAGTAAAGCTGAGATCAGTCCCATACCTAGACCCTTACTTTCTACTACCATTCATTCTACCTCTTATATCACTCACAAGCTCAGGAGAGTAGAGCCAGAACTCATCCAAATAAGATCCTGTGTGTGCAGCCAGGACCATAAGCAGGCATTGAGCCTCATAGGAGTTAAGTTTTCCATCAATGATTTTGGATTGAGGTCAGAATACCATCACTATTGATGCCAGGCTGGGCTAAGAGCCTTGGTTAGCAAGCTTCTTATCTATAGCAGACAATGGGTTATTAGAGAAGGTGAAGTTGTCAAAATTTCTGAATGGAAACTTTGAACATTCAAAGTATATACACTTGAGTAAATAAAAAACAGACAGTAAGTCTAAAGGTGTTCTTCTAAAAGGTACTACAGGCTTTTTCTGAGAATCTGGTCAGATGCCTTGCAGGACATTTGGTCCTGTCCAAAACGTCTATAAGACATTTGGTCCATAAGACATTTGGTCCACACCAAAAGGTCCTTGATATTTGGTCCTTTTCAAAATATCCATGAGCACATTTGGTCCATGCTAAATGTTTTGGACAGGACCATGTGTCTTATGATTATTTTGGATAGGACAAAATATCTACTGAACAGTCAGATGATGTAAAGGTAGTGATGGTACCAAATTATGAATGAATAAATGAAGGAGAAAAAATCTTTTGTCAGTATATCAAAATTTTGCTATTAATATACTGAATGGCCTTGAGAAAGTCAACCCAACACTTCAGTATTCAATTTATCTCTGAAATGCGAAGTTGGGCTTGATAATTTCTTGCTATTTCTTTATTATTGCTGTTTTTCTGTTCCTTCTTACTCATCTCATTGGATTTTTCTACTATGTTACATGCTCTAAGATGTTAGAGTAATCTCTCTTTTACCTAATATCACCACAAAATAAACAGCAAAATGTCAATTTTTTAGATAGTATAAGCCTTTTATTCATTCAGAATATTTGAAATTTTATAACATAAGTTTTTAAAAGTAAGGACCAAATTACTCTATCCTTTTAAAATGATGTTTAACAAACTCTTAAAATGTCATTATCTTTACTTCAAATAATCATATTAAAGCAGGCAAGCTGCTTAGGAATCCGGAGCTAATTCTGCTAGTCTCAATTAGCCCATCCTGCTAGTGATTTGATGGCCCCTCCACTGTCTTTCTCTTTCCCTCTTATCTCTTACTTGGTGATCTCCTTTTTGACAGTCATAACATAATCATGTTTCTAATCTCTTATCCACTGGGACCTAACTTAAGGAGAACACAAGTAACTAAGCAAAACAGTAACCATATACATAGACTCATACAAATAGACATAACCATATGCATAGACTCAAGACCACTCTCAATGTGACTCCATAAACTTTTCCACCTTATTTCATGTTTACATTTTAATCTGTTTTTATTTATTATTGATTTTTCTAAGAACTTCAATATTTTTCTATTAATTTAATTCTATCTGCTAAAGAGAAAATGGACTAGTACTGACTTTTCTGTTTCAAATACAGATTAGCTGAGATAACACACCTTACGCAGTGTCTTAGGAGACTGAGCAATAGTTAAGGATAATGAAGTCCATGTCTTTTTACGATAAACAAAATGACCTTTCAATATGTGACACCATAAAGGTAAATTTAATCACTGCATGTATGTCCATATACTTACAATTTGTTGACACTTACTATATAAAAATGTTCTTCTGAATGAAGCACCTAACTGATCCATTTTTTATTTGTCTTTCAGGTCTTGTCCAAGGTTTTTGCAAATCATGTACTATAATATGCTTGCTTTGATTTAATAATTTAAATAGACTGAATAGATTATTTTATCCATTCCACATTGACCAGCCAAAATAAGTATATTTCTAAACAATCACATACATTTAAGTTGCATTTTATAATTCCCTAAAATAAACTTTCATATAAATTGTCTTATTTCTTAAAAATTTAAATATATGTGTATCTTCTGCTTTTACTGGAAAGAAGAAATCATACTCTCATACAAGATTTATACACGCATGTCCTTAGCTGTTCTTTCTGTAATAACCAAAAACTGGAAACAACCCAAATGTCCATCATCAGGTGTATGAGCAAATAAAATATGTTATAGCCAAACAACAGAATACAACTTAGCAATAAAAGTAAATGAACTGCTAAACACACTACAATATGGGTGAATCTCAAAATAGTTATGCTGAGTTTAAAAAGTCAGACAAAAAATGTGTATGTGCTGTATGATTCTATTTCTGGAAAATGCTAGAAAATGCAAACTAACCTAGTGACAGAAAATAATCTATAGTGAGAGAAAGCAGATCAGTTGTAGCTGGGATACATATAGCTAAGAGGGGCAAAACGGAAAACCTACAGAAGAGCACAAGGAAAATTTGGTGGCTGTAGTATATGTTCATCCTCATGATTATAGTGATGACTTTACAGGTATATACTTATATAAAAATTTATCAAATTGTACATTTTAACTATGTGCAGTTTATTGTATGTCAATTATACCTCAATAAGAGCAGTTAAAATTTTCTTGTTTCATTTCAATCTCACTATCATCCTGTGAAGTTGTATTTTTCTGTTTTACAGTTATTGAAACTGCTGTTTAGAGCTGTATTATTTTTTCCATGATGGTGCTTTAAGTATCTATCATATAAGGCTTTAAATATTTCAATATTTTTGATTAAATATTTTATCCCAGTTGTATATTCCTTCTATATCAATATTTTCCTATAGGAGAACATAGTGGATTTAGCACAACCTTTATCATATTCAAGAATCTCAGGGCTTCCGGGAAGATGGCGGAAGAGTAAAACATGGAGATCACCTTCCTCCCTACAGATACACCAGAAATACATCTACACGTGGAACAACTCCTACGGAACACCTACTGAATGCTGGCAGAAGACCTCAGACCTCCCAAAAGGAAAGAAACCCCCCACGTACCTGGGTAGGGAAAAAGAAAAAAGAGAGACAAAACAATAGGGACGGGACCTGCACCAGTGGGAGGCAGCTGTGAAGGAGGAAAGATTACCACACACTAGGAAGCCCCTTCGCGGGTGGAGACTCCGGGTGGTGGAGGCAGGGAGAAGCTTCGGAGCCTCGGAGGAAAGCACAGCAACAGGGGCGCGGAGGGCAAAGCGGAGAGATTCCCGCACAGAGGATCGGGGCCAACCGGTACTCACCAGTCCGAGAGGCTTGTCTGCTCACCCGCCGGGGCGGGCAGGGCTGGGAGTTGAGGCTCGGGCTTCCGTCGGAGGGCCGGGAGAGGACTGGGGTTGGCGGCGTGGACACAGCCTGCAGGGAGTTAGTGCGCCACGGCTAGCCAGGAGGGAGTCCAGGGAAAAGTCTGGACCTGCCGAAGAGGCAAGAGGCTTTTTTTCCCCTCTTTTGTTTCCTGGTGCGCGAGGAGAGGGGATTAAGAGCACTGCTTAAAGGAACTCCAGAGACGGGCGCGAGCCGCAGCCAAAAGCGCGGACCCCAGAGACAGGAATGAGGAACTAAGGCTGCTCCTGCAACCCCAAGAAGCCTGTGTGTGAGCACAGGTCACTATCCACACCCCCCTTCCAGGGAGCCTGTGTAGCCCGCCACTGCCAGGGTTCCGGGATCCAGGGACAACTACCCCGGGAGAACGCACGGCACGCCTCAGGCTGGCAACGTCACACCGGCCTCTGCCTCCGCAGGCTCGCCCCGCACGCAGTGCCCCTCCCTCCCCCCGGCCTGAGTGAGCCAGAGCCCCCGAATCAGCGGCTCCTTTAACCCCGTCCTGTCTGAGCGAAAAACAGACGCCCTCCGGCGACCTACACACAGAGGTGGGGCCAAATCCAAAGCTGAGCCCCTGTGAGCTGTGAGAACAAAGAAAAGAAAGGGAAATCTCTCCCAGCAGCCTCAGAAACAGCGAATTAAAGCTCCACAATTAACTTGATGTACCCTGCATCTGTGGAATACATGAATACACAACGAATCATCCCGAATTAAGGAGGTGGATTTTGAGAGCAAGATTTATGATTTTTTCCCCTTTTCCTCTTTTTGCGAGTGTGTATGTGTATGCTTCTGTGTCAGATTTTGTCTGTATAGCTTTGCTTCCACCATTGATCCTAGGGTTCTATCCATCCGTTTTTTTGTTTGTTTTAATTATTTTTTATTTCAATAACTCTATTTTATTTTACTTTATCGTCTTTCTTTCTTTCCTTCCTTCCCTCCTTTAGATAATGAATCATCCCAAATTGAGGAGGTGGACTTTGAGAGCAAGATTTATGATTTTTTCCCCCTTCTCCTTTTTGTAAGTGTGTATCTGTATGCTTCTGTGTCAGATTTTGTCTGTATAGCTTTGCTTCCACCATTTGTCCTAGGGTTCTATCCATCCATTTTTTTGGTTTATCTGTTTTAAATTTTTTTCTCTAAATAATTATTTTTTTATTTTAATAACTTTTTAATATTTTATCTTACTTAATTTTATTTGACTTTATCTTCTTTCTTTCTTTTTTCTTCCTTCCTTGCTCCCTCCTTCCCTCCCTCCCTCCCTCCTTTCTTCCTTCCTTTCTTTCTTTCTTTCTTCTACTAATTCTTTCTTCTACTTTTTCTCCCTTTTACTCTGAGCCATGCGGATGAAAGGATCTTGGTGCTCCACCCAAGAGTCACTGCTGTGCCTCTGAGGTGGGAGAGACAACTTCAGGACACTGGTCCAGAAGAGACCTCCCAGCTCCACATACTATCAAATGGCGAAAATCTCCCAGAGATCTCCATCTCAACACCAGCACCCAGGTTCACTCAACGACCAGCAAGCTACAGTGCTGGACATCCTATGCCAAACAACTAGCAAGACAGGAACACAACACCACCCATTAGCAGAGAGACTGCCTAAAATCACTAATAAGTACACAGACACCCAAAAACACATAACCAGACGTGGACCTGCCCACCAGAAAGACAAGATCCAGCCTCATCCACCAGAACACAGGCACTAGTCCCCTCCACCAGGAAGCCTACACAACCCACTGAAATAACATTAGCCACTGGGGACAGACATCAAAAAGAATTGGAACTACGAACCTGCACCTTGCAAAAAGGAGACCCCAAACACAGAAAGATAAGCAAAATGAGAAGACAGAAAAACACACAGCAGATGAAGGAGCAAGATAAAAACCCACCAGACCTAACAAATGAAGAAGAAATAGGCAGTCTACCTGAAAAAGAATTCAGAATAATGATAGTAAAGATGATCCAAAATCTTGGAAATAGAATAGACAAAATGCAAGAAACATTTAACAAGGACCTAGAAGAACTAAAGATGAAACAAGCAATGATGAAAAACACAATACATGAAATGAAAAATACTCTAGATGGGATCAATAGCAGAATAACTGAGGCAGAAGAACGGATTAGGGACCTGGAAGATAAAATAGTGGAAATAACTACTGCAGAGGAGAATAAGAAAAAAGAATGAAAAGAACTGAGGACAGTCTCAGAGACCTCTGGGACAACATTAAACACACCAACATTCGAATTATAGGGGTCCCAGAAAAAGAGAAAAACAAAGGGACTGAGAAAATATTTGAAGAGATTATAGTTGAAAACTTCCCTAATATGGGCAAGGAAATAGTTAATCAAATCCAGGAAGCACAGAGAGTCCCATACAGGAAAAATCCAAGGAGAAATATGCCAAGACACATATTAATCAAACTGTCAAAAATAAAATACAAAAAAAACATATTAAAAGCAGCAAGGGAAAAACAACAAATAACACACAACGGAATCCCCATAAGGTTAACAGCTGATCTTGCAGTAGAAACTCTGCAAGCCAGAAGGGACTGGCAGGACATATTTAAAGTGATGAAGGAGAAAAACCTGCAACCAAGATTACTCTACCCAGCAAGGATCTCATTCAGATTTGATGGAGAAATTAAAACCTTTACAGACAAGCAAAAGCTGAGAGAGTTCAGCACCACCAAACCAGCTTTACAACAAATGCTAAAGGAACTTCTCTAGGTAAGAAACAGAAGAGAAGGAAAAGACTACAATAACGAACCCAAAACAATTAAGAAAATGGGAATAGGGACATACATATCGATAATTACCTTAAATGTAAATGGACTAAATGCTCCCACCAAAAGACACAGATTGGCTGAATGGATACAAAAAAAAGACCAATATATTTGCTGTCTACAAGAGACCCACTTCAGACCTCGAAACACATACAGACTGAAAGTAAGGGGATGCAAAAAGATATTTCATGCAAATGGAAACCAAAAGAAAGCTGGTGTAGCAATTCTCATATCAGATAAAATAGACTATAAAATAAAGACTATTACAAGAGACAAAGAAGGACACTACATAATGATCAAGGGATCGATCCAAGAAGAGGATATAACAATTGTAAATATGCACCCAACATAGGAGCACCTCAATACATAAGGGAAATACTAACAGCCATAAAAGGGGAAATCAACAGTAACACATTCAGAGTAGGGGACTTTAACACCCCACTTTCACCCATGGACAGATCATCCAAAATGAAAATAAATAAGGAAACACAAGCTTTAAATGATACATTAAACAACATGGACTTAATCGATATTTATAGGACATTCCATCCAAAAACAACAGAATACACAATTTTCTCAAGTGCTCATGGAACACTCTCCAGGATAGATCATATCTTGGGTCACAAATCAAGCCTTGGTAAATTTAAGAAAATTGAAATTGTATCAAGTATCTTTTCCGACCACAACGCTATGAGACCAGATATCAATTACAGGAAAAGATCTGTAAAAAATGCAAACACATGGAGGCTAAACAATACACTACTTAATAACGAAGTGATCACTGAAGAAATCAAAGAGGAAATAAAAAAATACCTAGAAACAAATGACAATGGAGACACGACGACCCAAACGTATGGGATGCAGCAAAAGCAGTCCTAAGAGGGAAGTTTATAGCAATACAATCCTACCTTACGAAACAGGAAACATCTCGAATAAACAACCTAACCTTGCACCTAAAGCAATTAGAGAAAGAAGAACAAAAAAACCCTAAAGTTAGCAGAAGGAAAGAAATCATAAAGACGAGATCAGAAATAAATGAAAAAGAAAAGAAGGAAACAATAGCAAAGATCAATAAAACTAAAAGCAGAGAAGATAAACAAAATTGATAAACCGTTAGCCAGACTCATCAAGAAAAAAAGAGAGAAGACTCAAATCAATAGAATTAGAAATGAAAAAGGAGAAGTAACAACTGATACTTCAGAGATACAAAAGATCATGAGAGATTACTACAAGCAACTCTATGCCAATAAAATGGACAACCTGGAAGAAATGGACAAATTCTTAGAAATGCACAACCTGCCAAGACTGAATCAGGAAGAAATACAAAATATGAACAGACCAATCACAAGCACTGAAATTGAAACTGTGATTAAAAATCTTCCAACAAACAAAAGCCCAGGACCAGATGGCTTCACAGGCAAATTCTATCAAACATTTAGAGAAGAGCTAACACCTATCCTTCGCAAACTCTTCCAAAATATAGCAGAGGGAGGAACACTACCAAACTCATTCTATGACGCCACCATCACCCTGATACCAAAACCAGACAAGGATGTCACAAAAAGAAAACTACAGGCCAATATCACTGATGAACATAGATGCAGAAATCCTCAACAAAATACTAGCAAACAGAATCTAACAGCTCATTAAAAGGATCATACACCATGATCAAGTGGGGTTTATTCCAGGAATGCAAGAATTCTTTAATATATGCAAATCAATCAATGTGATACACTATATTAACAAACTGAAGGAGAAAAACCATATGATCATCTCAGTAGATGCAGAGAAAGCTTTCGACAAAATTCAACACCCATTTATGATAAAAACCCTGCAGAAAGTAGGCATAGAGGGAACTTTCCTCAACATAATAAAGGCCACATATGACAAACCCACAGCCAACATCGTCCTCAATGGTGAAAAACTGAAAGCATTTCCACTAAGATCAGGAACAAGACAAGGTTGCCCACTCTCACCACTCTTATTCAACATAGTTTTGGAAGTTTTAGCCACAGAAATCAGAGAAGAAAAGGAAATAAAAGGAATCTAAATCGGAAAAGAAGAAATAAAGCTGTCACTGTTAGCAGATGACATGATATTATACATAGAGAATCCTAAAGATGCTACTAGAAAACAACTAGAGCTAATCAATGAATTTGGTAAAGTAGCAGGATACAAAATTAATGCACAGAAATATCTGGCATTCCTATACACTAATGATGAAAAGTCTGAAAGTGAAATCAAGAAAACACTCCCTTTTACCATTGCAACAAAAAGAATAAAACATCTAGGAATAAACCTACCTAAGGAGACAAAAGACCTGTATGCAGAAAATTATAAGACACTAATGAAAGAAATTAAAGATGATACAAATAGATGGAGAGATATACCATGTTCTTGGACTGGAAGAATCAACATTGTGAAAATGACTACACTACCCAAAGCAATCTACAGATTCAATGCAATCCCTATCAAACTACCACTGGCATTTTTCACAGAACTAGTACAAAAAAGTTCACAATTTGTATGGAAACACAAAAGACCCCAAATAGCCAAAGAATCATGAGAAAGAAAAACGGAGCTGGAGGAATCAGGCTCCCTGACTTCAGACTATACTACAAAGCTACAGTAATCAAGGCAGAATGGTACTGGCACAGAAACAGAAATATAGATCAATGAAACAGGATGGAAAGACCAGAGATAACCCACGCACATATGGTCACCTTATGTTTGATAAAGGAGGCAAGAATATACAGTGGAGAAAAGGCAGCCTCTTCAATAAGTAGTGCTGGAAAATCTGGGCAGCTACATGTAAAAGAAGAAATTAAAACACTCCCTAACACCATACACAAAAATAAACTCAAAATAGATTAAAGACCTAAATATAAGGCCAGAAACTATCAAACTCTTAGAGGAAAACATAGGCAGAACACTCTATGACATAAATCACAGCAAGATCCTTTTTGACCCACCTCCTAGAGAAATGGAAATAAAAACAAAAATAAACAAATGGGACCTAGTGAAACTTCAAAGCTTTTGCACAGCCAAGCAAACCATAAACAAGACCAAAAGACAACCCTCAGAATGGGAGAAAGCAGTTGCAAATGAAGCAACTGACAAAGGATTAATCTCCAAAATTTATAAGCAGCTCATGCAGCTCAATAACAAAAAAACAAACAACCCAATCCAAAAATGGGCAGAAGACCTAAATAGACATTTCTCCAAAGAAGATATACAAACATATGAAAGAATGCTCAACATCATTAACCATTAGAGAAATGCAAATCAAAACTATAATAAGATATCATCTCACACCAGTCAGAATGGCCATCATCAAAAAATCTAGAAACAATAAATGCTGGAGAGGGTGTGGAGAAAAGGGAACCCTTTTGCACACTTGGTGAGAATGTAAATTGATACAGCCACTGTGGAGAACAGTACAGAGGTTCCTTAAAAAAGTAGAAATAGAACTACCATATGACCCAGCAATCCTACTACTAGGCATGTTCCCTGAGAAAACCATAATTCAAAAAGAGTCATGTACCAAAATGTTCAGTGCAGCTCTATTTACAATAGCCCGGAGATGGAAACAACCTAAGTGTCCTTCATCGGATGAATGGATAAAGAAGATGTGGCACATATATACAATGGAATATTACTCAGCCATAAAAAGAAACGAAATTGAGCTATTTGTAATGAGGTGGATGGACCTAGAGTCTGTCATACAGAGTGAAGTAAGTCAGAAGGAGAAAGACAAATATGTGTTAGTATGCTAACACATATATGTGGAATTTAGGAAAAAAGAATGTCATGAAGAACCTAGGGGTAAGACAGGAATAAAGACACAGACCTACTAGAGAATGGACTTGAGGATATGGGGAGGGGGAAGGGTAAGCTTTGACAAAGCGAGATAGAGTCATGGACATGTATACACTACCAAACGTAAGGTAGATAGCTAGTGGGAAGCAGCCGCATAGCACAGGGAGATCAGCTCGGTCCTTTGTGACCGCCTGGAGGGGTGGGGTAGGGAGATGGGAGGGAGGGAGACGCAAGAGGGAAGAGATATGGGAACATATGTATATGTATAACTGATTCACTTTGTTATAAAGCAGAAACTAACACACCATTGTAAAGCAGTTATACTCCAATAAAGATGAATATATATATATATATATATATATATATATATATATATATATATATATATATATATATATATATAAGGATCTCCATTACTAAATCTGAACAAGTGTCTTGTACCGTAATGGGGTGGGGTGGGAGCACAGCCGTTGGCACACAGCCATTACCGGATAACCGTTATCTGGAGACTGCTAGGACAGGGCCCGAGTGGGGCAGGTGGTGGCCCTCACAGTGGAGAGAGTGCAGTAAGAGGCAGGATCGCGGCCTTCTCCCTGGGGCCCTCCAGGCCTTCTGGCCTTAGGCTGATGGGTGAGCTGGGGAATCTGGGGAACAGGCTGAGGGCTGTGTCCTGCAGGCTCCAGAGAAACTCTCCCCTACTCCCTCCTCCTCAACCTAGTGGCAGGGGCAGTCCACATGAGTCGCAGTCTACAGGACCCAGCAACCCCCCCGACTTTTGGGTGGCCTGAGGAACCTAAGGGTCAGTTAAGTCCTGGGCGCCTGGCTCCCTCAGTGATGATGGCTGGGAAGGTTCCGGGGACCTTGCCCTGAGGGCACTGCCAGCTAAGATCTGCCTCTTCAGACAGGCCTGGACACTGGCAGGAGGACCCAGACTGGGTACTGGACAAATGCTCCCAGACAGGGTAACTGGCCCAAGCAGGGAGCCCCTTCTCTTAGACAGGATTTATGGTTACAATGATATCTAATCGACTCCCAGTTTAGTGTCACATAGCTCACCACAGAAATTAAAGGGAAAGCACAGAAGATACTAGTTACGCATAGCAGCACTGAAATCTTAAACTAACATCAACCAGTCATCAAAATCTGAAACACCAACATTATAAAAATAAAGATAATGAGACTTGTATTAACAATTCAGTTAATGTGCTATATACCTCTGAAATACAGAAACCATTCTACCCTCAAAGACAAGGTAAGAAGAAAAAGAAGTTTACCTTCTTCCTGACTGTTTCAAGATGCAAAATAGCCTTCTCTATATAGATGAGAACCACTTTCACTGTAGAAGACTGACTCTATACCCCTTCCCTGAAAATCAGTTAACTGCCATTCTACAAAAAGCCAGGAAAATGTGGATTCTGATGAATTAGGCACAAGGTGGTACTTTGGAAGGTACAGTTTACTTTTATTGATATTTATATAAACTGATGTACATGGAGGTATATCACTGATAGAAGTACAAGGATTGTAATTATTATATAATATGTAATTATTATAATTATAGGACTGTAATTTTTCAAATAGTGCTTTAGTTTAGAGCTTTAGAAAATATGAAAATGCCTTAGGAGAAGGAGATAAGTTTTTTCATCCTTGAAGTATGAATATAAAGGAAAAAAAGGAATGAGTCTTGAATAAAACTACTTAAACACTAGATAAAAGATTATTTTGTAAACTCAGAAAAGGAGAAAGCACTCTGAAAATAACTTATTTCTGGAATAAGAGAAAAAAACCTGAAAATGGTTATTGTTTGTGTTCAAAATAATACAAGTAGAGATTTCCATGAAATATGTGCAGATATCCACAGGAAGAAAACAGGCCGAAATGAAAGATACCCAGGACATAATCAAAGATAAATAAAACTAAATATTTCAGAGTGATAGAAGGTAAAATTGCCAGGAAGCTAAATGTTAAACTATATTAAATTGAACTCCATACTTTTGGACTTCAAAGCAAACGATAAGTATTAAAACAGACATACTAAATCAATAAATTAAAATTTTTAGACTATGTACCTGAAAGATGAAATAACAAAAATGACAAGACAAATGTAACAGATATAAAATATAAAGTGAAGATAAAAGCTCAAAGGTGTTTATAAGGAACAAATAAAACATGAAAAGAGAAAAAATATCTAGAGTTATATATCTAAAGAAAATTGCTGGACTGTTGGGGATGGTACCATCAAACTGTCCCAGATAGTACTGATGAAAAGAGAATAGTACATAAATCTATTTTATCTCATTTAAATTTTGAAAATTATAAAAATAAAGTAAAAAAATTATTATTCAAACAGCTTGCTAAAAAAAAATGTTGTATACAAATAGCAAATCTGGCCAGCTCATGTTTCTGCTCTGCAGGATTAAATGGAGAAGATAAAGGAACAATGTTTAGTTTTGAGAGGAAACTTTGTAAATCTCAAAATTTTGCACCCAGCTAAAGCACTTTAATTAATAAAGAAAACCAAAAGTTAATTCTATATATCAATGACCCAGGAAATACATGGAATTAATTCTATAGAAATGTGCAGCCTACAAGACTAAAACTAAAAAAGACAAACTGTAAACCTAGATAAACGGGATAAAGCACAAAAAATTTTAATAGCTAGCATAAATATAAATATATACAAAGCAAATAAAAAGAGTAAACATTAATGACAGAGAATGTGAAAATTATTCATTAATTTATTCAACAAATATATAATAATTAGAGTCATGAACTTTTTCTCAGGTGCTGGTTATACTGTAGTGGATCAAGTATAAGAATTCATGAATTCGTTGGATTTTATATTTTAGTTGGGGAGACAAACAATAAATAAGGTAAGGTGTGTGTGTGTGTGTGTGTGTGTGTGTGTGTGTGTGTGTATTATTCAAGAAAGTATTAAGTTCTAAAGGGAAAAAATAAGCTGTAAAACAGAATGTGATTTGCATTGGTTGGAAGAGAGTATATGTGTTGTACTGAAAAGAGAATGGTCAGAGAAGTCCTTGTTGAGAAGGTGACCTCTGAGTGAAGACCAGAAGTAAGTGCTAGAATGTACCTTTTGGACATATGAAAAAAGAGTATTCCAGGCAGATAAGAGAAATTGTGTATGTCTTGATGCAACAGCATGTCCACCATTTCTTGAAACTACAAGGCCACCAGTATAGCTTGAGTGAAGAAATAAGAGAGAGTATTATGAGATGAGGTCAGAGAAATAACTGAGAGCCAGTCGAGATCAAGGCATCCTCATATTGAGATGTTAGAGAATGAGAAAGAACCAGAAAGTTGGTGGCCAGAAAATTAATAAGAATACCAGGCAAGGGCTTCCCTGGTGGCACAGTGGTTGAGAGTCTGCCTGCCAATGCAGGGGACACGGGTTCGTGCCCCGGTCCGGGAGGATCCCACATGCCGCGGAGCGGCTAGGCCCGTGAGCCATGGCCGCCAAGCCTGCGCGTCCGGAGCCTGTGCTCCACTACGGGAGAGGCCACAACAGTGAGAGGCCCGCGTACCGCAAAACAAAGAATACCAAGAAAGTGAGTTGTCAAAGGAGCCAAGAGGAGAAAGTACTTCAAGGAAAAACAGCTGCTAGGTCAAAAAAGATGAGACCTGAGAAAAAGCACTGGATTCAGCAAGTTGGAGGTCATTGGTGACTTTAACATACAGAGATTATTTGTATGATGGAGATAAAACCTGATTAATTGGGTTTAAGAGAGTAGGAAAAGGAAATTTGGAGATAAAAGAAGGAAGAAAGGAAAGAATGAAAGGAATGATGGGAGAAGAGAGGGAAAACAAGTTAACAAAATTCAAATCAACTGAAGCAAATGACTAAGTGAACATATCCTTCTAGCGTGTTGTACTAGCTAAGGATATTTTATAAAATGTTTCCATGGAATGCAGTTGCAGAAAGTTATCTACGATATTGAGAATAATTTTATTTTCCTTGGAGACCTTTGAGGTCAAGTCAGAAGAGGTCCCATGAGAAAGCTTTTGATGATCAAATATATTTCCTCTCAAAATGTTCCTTAAAGGGCAAATGCAGGTGACCAAGAGACAATCTCTGAAAAGTGATGGAAAGGGCCAAGAGAGCTGATTTTAAAATCAGTCATAAAGGAAAAAGAGCAAATAACCCCTCTTTTTCTATAATAAGATTTTTAATAAAGTCATAATAAATTAAACAGTGCCATTGAAGCACTCACACACACGAATTCCAGACTGTACTGTGTAGAAAATAGTTAGAAGGCAATGAGACAGATTGAAATACATAAAAGAACACAAAAATAATGATGACGCACAAGCCCAATGAGAAGGAATGGATTGATTATTAAATGGTGTTTGGAAAATAGGATAAAATAGGGTGAAATCCAATAAAATCTTAATTTTATACCAGTGATTCTCAAACTTTTGGCATTTATGGAACATATTCAATGAGTGCTTGTTGCATATACTGACCTCCAAATTTTAGTAAGCTTAAAAAACATTGTGATAATTTTTAATTATAAAAATGTTCAGAATTATAATATTTTTCCTATCAGTGATAGGAATGACATTACAAGCTTATTCCAAGATATCTCTCTATTTCTGGATCCAAGCAGAATATATTAACTCAAAGATTGTTTCACATCCAACTAGTTCATTAACTCAAAGATTGTTTCACATCCAACAAGTTCATTTCCTTACTTTATTTCTACTGCATTAGAAAATTCTTACAATTGTGAGTTTCTGAGAAAAATATCAAGTGTTTTCTGCTGTGGCAAATTCTTCCATATATTTGTACAAAATATGAACACCACATTTAGGAAAATATTTCTTACTGAAGATTCCTTTTTGTACATCAAATGAGACTAAGATAAAAATTGTTGTGTATATTTAGAAACCACATCCAAATATCATATTCAAAGGTGGAAAGTTTAAATGTTTCAAATTGAGAGATAGTGGCAAATAATTCTAAATCAACTATTTGGCTACATTTGATTCTGGGAAGTATTACTTCAAGAAATATGTCCAAAAATCACTAATTTCTTTTTCTGAGTAGTGAATAATATGATCAAGAGATGGGAAAGGATAGAAGTCCTAATAAAAAGCTGCTCAAAGTGTTGGAGTCATTCAGGTCTCCTACAACCAATTCTAACATTGTAGTTTTAAAGCTATAAAGTAAGCAGACAGAGCTGTTTAATATAAGGGGTATACTCAGTATTTAAGTGAGTCATTGAACTCTTAGAAATAGTCTTTAGTGTTTTATCATTCTTCACTACAAAAGGCATAAGAGAAGATTTTCCTTGGTGACGGCAGCTGTCTAAGGTTGAATCTCTCCAGATATCCTTCATATATATTTAAAAAAGGATAAATAAAACTACCCATAACCCACATCTACAGTATAACTAGGAGACAGAGAATTCTTCAAAATTCTGAGTATATGTAAGTGGAGAAATAAATATTCAAACCAACAAAGCCATCTCCAGACCTGCCTGAGCCAAAAGTTAGGAGAGATTGTACAGAAAAGACAAGGGGGGAGCAGGGGACTGGCACAAACAGAACACAGATTAAATTATCTACAGAAAGAGAAATTTCCACTCTTAGTGGAGAAATATTGAAAACATTTATGAGTTCTGTTGGACATGAGCAAATTCTGGTTCACAGCCTCAGGAGCTTCCCAGATGAAATCTAAAACTGCCCCTTTCCACAAAGGGCAAGGAGAGACCAGAGAAAGAGGCAGTACTCCAGATTGGTAGGTGGCAGTTTTAATAAATGAAGTAACTTACATAGGATGCTTGTCTTGAATGGCAGGAACATGAGTAGATCTCTGCACCTGCCCATGGATTCTTAAATGTCTATATAGAGGCCTTAATGGGGTTCAGTCACATATTCAGTCCAGATGGTCTCAACAACATCTTACTCTCTCAAGACTATGTCCTTGGAATAGCTCCTAGTGTGTGAATGATGGGTGTAACATACATTCTAAGGACAGGGAGGGGGTAAGGAACCTCCAATTGCCCAGGTCCAGCTCAAAGGTCAACTGGTGGTCTAATTCTTTCAATAAACTCCTTCAAAAGCAAAAGGTACCTAACAATTAACAAATTATTGACTGGAAAATAATTTAGTAACATATATTAATGAAAAATGTTTAATGTTACTAATGCTTACAAATCAAAGGGAAAAAAATGGAGAACCAATAGTAAATTGTATTCTCATAGAATAAGAATTAGAAGTGCCTGCTTGGGCTTCCCTGGTGGCGCAGTGGTTGGGAGTCCACATGCCGATGTAGGGGACACGAGTTCATGCCCCAGTCCGGGAGGATCCCGCATGCCGTGGAGCGGCTGGGCCCGTGAGCCATGGCCGCTGAGCCTGCACGTTCGGAGCCTGTGCTCGGCAGCGGGGGAGGCCACGGCAGTGAGAGGCCCACGTACTGCAAAGGGAAAAAAAAAAAAAGTGCCTGCTTAACATAAAAACAGTCAATTTCACTAGTGGTATAAGAAGTATATATGTATTTCTTATCCACAATGAACTATCACCCCACATTTGTCAGAATGGCTATCATTAAAAATACCATAAATAACAAATATTGGTAAGGATGTGGAGTAAAGGGAATGCTTGTACACTGTTAGTGGAAATATAACTTGGTGCAGCCACTGTGGAAAACAGCACAGAGCTTCCTCAAAAAACTAAAAAGAGAACTACCATATGATTCAGCAAGTCTACACCCAGGTATATACTTAAAGAAAATACTAATTCAAAAAAATACATGCCCCCCAATGTTCACAGCAGCATTATTTACAAAGCCAAAATATGGAAGCAACTTAAATGTCCATTAAAAGATGAATGGTTAAAGAAGAAATAGCACATAAGTTGTGTGTGTGTGTGTATATATATATATATATATATATATATATATATATATATATATATGGCATAAAGTTAAAAATATAAAGAACCAAAGTTGAAGAACACAATAACTGAAATAAAAAATGCACTAGAAGGAATCAATATTAGATTAATAATACCTAAGAGCAGATCAGCAAGCTGGAAGACAAAGCAGTAGAAATCACTGAAACTAAACAGAAAAAATACTAAAGAGTAAAAATAAATGAGGACAGTTTAAGAGACCTTTGGGACAAAATGAAGTGTACTAACATTTGCATTCTAGGCATCACAGAAGGAAAAGAGAGAGAGAAAGGGGCAGAGAAATACTTGAAGCCATAATAGCTGAAAACTTCCCTGACATAGGGAAGGAAATAAACATCCAGGTCCATAATAGCTGAAAACTTCCTTGACATAGGGAAGGAAATAAACATCCAGGTCCAGGGAGCACAGAGTCCCAAATAGGATTAGCCCAAAGAGGATGACACCAAGACACATTGTAATTAAAATGCTCAGAAACAGATAAAGCGAGAATATTAAAAACAGCAAGGGAAAAGCAACAAGTAATATATAAAGGAAATCCCATAAGGCTATCAGCTGACTTTTCAGTAGAAACTCTGCAGGTCAGAAGGGAGTAGTAGCATGATATACTTAAAGTGATGAAAAGGGAAAACCCATAAAAAAGAATATTCTACCCAGCAAGGCTTTCATTCAGATTTGATGGAGAGATCAAGTTTTACAGACAAGCAAAAGCTAAAAGAAATTAGCACCGCCAAACCAGATTTATAAGAAATGTAAAGGGATTTCTCAAAGCAAAAGAGAAAAATGCCACAACTAGAGGAAACATAAAAATTACAAAAAGAAAAATCTCGTTGGTAAAGGCCAATATACAGTAAGGGTAGTAAATCAACCATGTATAAAGCTAGTAGTAAGACTGTAAGATAAAAGTAGTAAAATCACCTGTAAGCGTGATAAGTGGTTAAGGGATACACAAAATAAAATGATGCAAAATATAATGTCAAAAATACTAAATGTGGATGGGTGGGAGTAAAAATGCAAAAAATGCAGAGTTGTTAAAATGCATTTGAAATTGAGATGGTCAACTTAAAATAATCATATATATATACATATATATATAGATAGATATAGATACACACCTACATATCTACATACTTACATACATACACATATAGCTATATATAAACCCCATGGCAACCACAAACCAATAATCTGTAATAGATACACAGACATAAAAAATAAAGGAATCCAAACATAACACTAAATATAGTCATCTAATCACAGTGGTAAAGAACAAAAGAAGAAAAAAGAAATTTAAAAAATCTAAGCAAACAAAAAAAAATGTGAAAACAATTTAAAAAATGGCAATATGTACATCTTTATTGATAATTACTTTAAATGTCAATAGATTAAATGCTCTAATCAAAAGACATAGAGTGGCTGAATGGATACAAAAACAAGACCCTTTCATTGTTAGTGTAAAGGAATGCAAGAGATTTCTGAGTATTAATTTTGTATCCTGCAGCTTTACCAAATTCATGGATTAGCTATAGCAGTTTTCTGGTGGCATCTTTAGGATTTTCCATGTATAGTACCATGTCATCTGCAAACAGTGACAGTTTTACTTCTTGTTTTCCAATTTGGATTCCTTTTATTTCTTTTTCTTCTCCAATTGCCATGGCTAGGACTTCCAAAACTATGTTGAATAATAGTGGTGAGAGTGGACATCCTTGTCTTATTCCTGATCCTAGAGGAAATGTTTTCAGTTTTTCACCATTGAGAATGATGTTTGCTGTGGGTTTGTCATATATGGCCTTCATTATGTTGAGGTAGGTTCAATCTATGCCCACTTCCTGGAGAGTTTTCATCATAAATTGGTGTTGAATTTTGTCAAAAGCTTTTTCTGCATCTACTGAGATGGTCATATGGTTTTTATTCTTCAATTTGTTAATATGGTGTATCACATTGAGTAATTTACATATATTGAAGAATCCTTGCATCCCTGGGATAAATTCCACTTGATGATGGTGCATGAAATTTTTAATGTGCTGTTGGATTCAGTTTGCTAGTATTTTGTTGAGGAATTTTGCATCTCCATACATCAGTGATATTGGCCTGTAGTTTTATTTTGGGGGGATATCTCTGTCTGGTTTTGGTATAAGGGTGATAATTGCCTCGTTGAATGAGTTAGGGAGTGTTCCTCCCTCTGCAAATGTTTAGAAGAGTTTGAAAAGGATAGGTGTTACCTCTTCTCTAAATGTTTGACAGAATTCACCTGTGAAGCCATTTGGTCCCGGACTTTTGTTTATTGGAAGATTTTTAATCACAGTTTCAATTTCATTACTTGTAATTAGTTTGTTCATATTTTCAATTTCTTCTTGGTGCATCTTGGAAGGTTTTACGTTTCTAAGAATTTGTCCATTTCTTCCAGGTTGTCCATTTTATCAGCATAGAGTTGCTTGTCATAGTCTCTTATGATCCTTTATATTTCTGCTGTGTCAGATGTTACTTCTCCTTTTTCATTTCTAATTTTATTGATTTGAGTCCTCTCCCCTTTTTTCTTGATGAGTCTGGTTAAAGGTTTATCTATTTTGTATATCTTCTCAAAGAACCAGCTTTGAGTTTCATTTATCTTTGCTGTTATTTTCTTCATTTCTATTTCATTTATTTCTGCTCTGATCTTTATGATTTGTTTCCTTCTACTAACTTTAGGTTTTCTTTGTTCTTCTTTCTCTACTTGCTTTAGGTATAAGTTTAGTATGTTTATTTGAGATCTTTCTTGTTTCTCGACGTAGGATTGTATTGCTATAACTTTCCTCTTAGAACTGCTTTTGCTATATCCCATATGTTTTACATCATTGTGTTTTCATTGTCATTTATTTCTACGTATTTTTTGATTTCCTCTTTGATTTCTTCAGCGATCCATTGGTTATTTAGTAGCCTACTGTTTAGCTTCCATGTGTTTGTGTTTTTTACAGTTTTTCTTCCTGTAATTGATTTTTTTCTCATAACGTTGTGGTTGGAAAAGATGCTTGATACAATTTCAATTTTCTTAAATTTACCGAGGCTTGATTTGTGACCCAAGATGTGATCTATCCTGGGGAATGTTCATGCGCACTTGAGAAAAAAAAGGGTATTCTGCTGCTTTCAGGTGGAATGCCCTATAAATATCAATTAAGTCTATCTGGCCTAATGTTTCATTTAAGGTTTGTGTTTCCTATACACTAACAATGAAAGATCAGAAAGAGAAATTAAGGGAGCAATCCCATTTACCACTGCAACAACAACAAAAATTCCTAAGAATAAACCTACCTAAAGAGGCAAAAGACTTGTACACAGAAAACTATGAGATACTGATGAAGGAAATAAAAAATGACACAAACAGATGGAGAGATATACCATGTTCTTGGATTGGAAGAATCAATATTGTGAAAATGACTATTCTCCCCAAAGCAATCTACAGATTCAATACAATCCCTATCAAATTACCAATGGCATTTTTCACAGAATTAGAACAAAAAACTTTAGGGTTTGTATGGAAACACAAAAGACCCATAATAGCCAAAGCAATGTTGAGAAAGAAAAATGGAGCTGGAGGAATCAGAAAAATGAAGGTGGAGGAATTAGGCTCCCTGACTTTAGACTATACTACAAAGCTACAGTAATCAAGACAGTATGGTACTGGTACAAGACAGAAATATAGATCAAAATGGAACAGAATAGAAAGCCCAGAGATAAACCCACACACATATGATCATCTAATCTATGACAAAGTAGGCAAGAATATACAATAGAGAAAAGACAGTCTCTTCAATAAGTGGTGCTGGGATAACTGGATAGCTACATGTGAAAGAATGAAATTAGAACATTCCCTGAGACCATACACAAAAATAAACTCAAAATGGATTAAAGACCTCAATGTAAGGCTGGACACTATAAAACTCTTAGAGAAAAACATAGGCAGAACACTCTTTGTTATAAATCATAGCAAGATCTTTTTTGACCCACCTCCCAGAGTAATTAAAATAAAAATAAGAAAATGGGACCTAATTAAACTTTAAAACTTTTGCACAGCAAAGGAAACCATAAACAAGATGAAAAGACAACCCTCAGAATGGGAAAAAATATTTGCAAATGGAGCAACTGACAAGGGACTAATCTCCAAAGTATACAAACAGCTCATGCAGCTCAATATCAAGAAAAACAAACAACCCAATCAAAAAATGGGCAGAAGACTTAAATAGACATTTCTCCAAAGAAGACATACAGATGGTCAAAAGGCACATGAAAAGATGCTCAACATCACAAATTATTAGAGAAATGCACATCAAAACTACAATAAGGTATCACCTCAAACTTCAGAATGGCCATCATCAAAAAATCTACAAACGGGGGCTTCCCTGGTGGCGCAGTGGTTGATAATCTGCCTGCTAATGCAGGGGACATGGGTTCGAGCCCTGGTCTGGGAGGATCCCACATGCCACAGAGCAACTAGGCCCATGAGCCACAACTACTGAGCCTGCGCGTCTGGAGCCTGTGCTCTGCAACAAGAGAGGCCACGATAGTGAGAGGCCCACAAAACACAATGAAGACTGGCCCCCACTTGCCACAACTGGAGAAAGCCCTTGCACAGAAACAAAGACCCAACACAGCAACAATAAATAAATAAATTACTAAACTCCTACTCCCAACATCTTAAAAAAAAAAATCTACAAACAATAAATGCTGGAGAGGGTGTGGAGAAAAGGGAACCCTCTTACACTGTTGGTGGGAATGTAAATTGATACAGCCACTGTGGAGAACAGTATGGAGGTTCCTTAAAAATCTAGAAACAGAACTACCATATGACCCAGCAGTCCCACTCTTGGGCATATAGCCAGAGAAAACCATAATTCAAAATGATATATGCACCCCAATATTCATTGCAGCACTAGTTACAAGAGCCAGGACATGGAAGCAACCTAAATGTCCATCAATAGAGGAATGGATAAAGAAGATATGGTACATATACAAAATGGAATATTACTCAGCCATAAAAAGGAATAAAACTGTGTGATTTGCAGAGATGTGGATGGACCTAGAGACTGTCATACAGAGTGAAGTAAGTCAGAAATAGAAAAACAAATATTGTATATTAACACATATATGTGGAGTCTAGAAAAATAGTTCAGATGAACTTATTTGCAAAGCAGAAATAGAGACACAGACATAGGGAACAAACATATGGATACCAAGGGGGGAAGAGGGGTGGGATGAATTTGGAGATTGGGATTGAGATATATACACTATTATGTATAAAATAGATAACTAATGAGAATCTACAGTATAGCACAGAGAACTCTACTCAGTGCCCTGTAGTGACCTAAATGGGAAGGAAATCCAAAAAAGAGGTAATATGTGTATACGTATGACTGACTCACTTTGCTGTACAGCAGAAACTAACACAACAGTGTAAAGCAACCATACTCTAATAAAACAAACAAAACCAAAAAACAAAACTAAAAAAAAAAAAAAACAAGGACATCTATATGCTGCCTACAGGAGACTAACTTCAGATCTAAACACACACAGAGACTGAAATTGAGGAGGTGGAAAATGGCATTTCATGAAAATGGAAATCAAAAGAAAGTCAGGTTATCAAACTTATACAAAATTGACTGCAAAATAAGACTGTAACAAGAGACAAAGAAGAACATTACATAGTGATCAAGGGATTAATCCAAGAAGATATAACAATTGCAAATATATATGCACCCAACATAGGAGCACCTAAATCCATAAAGCAAATATTAACAGACACAAAGGGAGAAACTGACAGTAACACAATAATAGTAGGGGACTTTAACATCCCACTTACATCAATAGACAGATCATCCAGACAAAAAATCAATAAGGAAACACTGGCCTTAAAGTTCATGTTAGAACAAATGGACTTAATATATGTATATAGAACATTCCATCCAAGAGCAGCAGAATACAAATTCTTTTCAAGTGCACATGGAACATTCTTCAGGATAGAAGACATGCTAGCACATAAAACAAGTCTCAGTGAATTTAAGAAAATTGATATAATATCAAGTGTTTTTTCTGACCACTATTTTAGGAGACTAGAAATCATCTGTAAAAAAAATAAAATAAAATAAAAATACCCAAAACACAAACACATGGAACCAAACAAAATGCAAGTAAACACCCAATGAGTACATGAATAAATCAAAGAGGAAATAAAAAAATACCAGAAGACAAATGAAAATGAAAACACAATGATCCAAAATCTATGATACGTAGCAAAGCAATTTTAAGAGGGAAGTTTATAGCAATAAAAGCCTAGCTTAGGAGACAAGAAAAATCTCAAACAACCTAAACTACCATTTACAGGAAGTAGAAAAAAAGAAAAAAACAAAAACAATGTAACTAGAAGAAAAGAAATCATAAAGATCAGAGCAGAAACAAATGAAATTGAGACTAAAATAAAATAGAAAAGAGTAATGAAGCTAAGAGTTGGTTCATTGAAAAGATAAACAATATTGATAAATGTTTAACCACACTGATCACACAAAAAAAGAGAGGACTCAAATCAATTAAATGTAATTTTTCAGAAATAAAAAAGGAGAAGTTACAATCAACACCACAGAAATATAAAGGATCATAAGAGGTTACGGCAAACAGTTATATGCCAACAAAATGTAAAATCTAGAAGAAATGGACAAATTTCTAGTAGTGTACAATCCCTCAAGACTGAACCACAAAGAAAGAAAATATGAACAGATGATTTATCAGTAATTATCAGAGGATATTTTTGTTGGCAGAATTTTATATTTATTCAAAAATTAGTGGCTGGACTAATTTTTATTTTGCATTTCTGCTTAAGAAACAGTGTGCCTGTGATAAAGTATTTTTAAAATAACTCTCATGGAAAAAAAAATCTGGCTTTACAAGTTATTGCTTCAGTATCAGTAGGAATTTAAATAACTTTTTTTACTTAACTAATATAAGAGATTAAGTAAATACTAAGCAGTAATGAAATACAGGTATAAGAAACATTATATGGCAAGAACAAAAATATTATATTGTTTAGGATATTTATTCATATTTTCATCAATATTTATGGTATTGACCTGTAGTTTAACTCTTAGGATATTAGATGATTTTTGAGTGAGAAATGAGAAAGATCATACCAGCCACACATTTTGATTAGTTATTTTTCAATATAGATTGGAGATAGGGGAGTACCAGCAGCTAAATTTCTCTATTTGCTATGGGGATTTCCTAAAAAATAACATTAAGTCAGTAGGCATAGATATATGATGATAGATGATAGATAGATAGACAGGAAAATAATGTACTTCAATAAAAAAGAAAACACTGCATAGCTTAGAGCACACTCTTTCAGGTTGCTGAGTCTGATTATATGGGAGCTCTGTGCCTTTCATTACCTTTAGGTATTTTACAACCCTATAAGTTGTAAATAACTGATAGCAATGCAAAACAATTCTTGTCTACAGACAGGCAAATAAATTCTGTTAGGCAAAGGTTCAATTGATTTCCCTCCCTCATATTGGAAAAAGGCATTTCTGTGTCATTTGCTTATTCATTTCAATATTCCTGATTAATAAATGTGTCTGTTCTTTGGATTCTTCTTTGAACCAACTATGTCTGCCTGACTCACTCATTAATAATTAGTTCAACAAAATGTTTAGCCTATGTTTATTTTATATCTGTATGAGAGTGATTTTACCTTTTTAAAAAATAATTATCAATGATAGAGAAAGGAAGAAAGAAAGAAAGAAAGAAGGAAAGGAAGGAAGGAAGGAAGGAAAGGAAGGAGGGAGGGAGGGAGGGAGGAAAGAATTTAGATTTACCAAACTAACTCTTCATTAACCTTCCGGAAAACTGATATCTGAAAAGAAGTCAATTTAAAATATAGAGTTTAGTTCTTACTTTTGTTCTTTTTCATTGACATTTCTCCTCCATTGTCTTCTTTCAAATACTAGAAGATATCTATATTTTGGTACTAAACACAACAGAGATTGACAGAGAAAGAGAAGAGATAAAGATATACACGATAGAATGGTACATCTTCCCATCTCCTTTCTTCCTACCTGTTTCTGTAACCTTGTTTTCATGCCATATATTTCTCCATTTCTTATATGATAATAATATTTACCAAAATTTTTAGACTAAAATTACGGAAAGTTGTTTACTTTTGTAATAGACTTATGTCAATGAAATTCCTCAATTAATCCCATTCTGAGCTTCAGATCTCTGATGTAAACAAGAAGTCAAGATTACTAGGTGATCTCTAAGTTCACTTTCATTCTCAAAATCTCCATGACTTACAATTAACAAGTAAAGTCCAGGGGGTAAAGGCCACATATAATCTTTAATATCATACCTCTTTATATTTCACTGTTTGTATTTTGTATATTTTACACTGTCTTTTATAAGAAAACTTAACAGGTCAATTTTTAAAAGCAGAAGATCTATTACTTCTTTACTTCTAACCTTGTTTGTTTCATTCTTGTACCATCATCTTTTTCCCGTCTAAACCTATCAGCGTGAGTAGAGTATCGCAAGACTTCAGTACATATTTATTTCAACATTGCACCCTAAACTGTATGGCCAACACATCAACTAGAGTTGTCCCTTAAAAATTTAGATCTATAAAGTTGGACCATGTCATTCCTGTATTTAAAGCTTTTCATAGATGTCCCATTTCACTCAGAATAAAAGATAAGGCACTTATTATATGACTAGAATGTAATCTATAAGGACATAGAAACTCTTTCACCAGCTGGTACTATTTCCCCCTCACTGTTTCTCCTCACACATTGTTGCTTTGAGTCCCTTGTATTTGTTGCTCCCCCAGAAATACACATGGCTAACTTCACTTGCTTCTAAGTTTTACTCAGTCTTCACCTATCTCCTAACAGCTTATTTAAAATTTTAACTTCCCCTGCACCCCTGCCAAATTTCCAGTCCTCTTAACCCTTCTCTAGATCCTTTCTCCATAGCACTCATCACTTTATATCATAGTATACAGTACAATTCTTTTGGCGTTGTTTATTTTCTGCTACTTCCCACTAGAATGTAAGCTACACAGAGGCAGGGGATTTTGCCAATTTAGTGTACTGATGTATCTCAAGCACTTAAAGAGTGCCTAGCAAAAAAATAGATGGTCAACAATATTTGTTGAATAATTGAAAAATTAAAATAAATTATCGAATTAATGAATTGTCCCCATTTACTTTTACTATGCCCCAAGTAAATTGTTTAACTATGTCCAATTTAACATAGCTATAGATGATAGCAGTGGAAAGAAAAACGTTTATAGGAGGTGTTGGACTGAATGGTTGTTCCTATCCAAAAACCATATGTTGAAGTCCTACCTCCCCCGATGTGATGGTATTAGGAGACAGAGCCTTTGGGAAGTAATTAGGTCATGAGGGTGGATCATTACCCTGATAAAGAGACCCCAGAAAGATCCCTCTTCCTTTCACCACGTGAGGACACAGGAAGAAGACGGCTGCCTAGGAAACAGGACGTGAACTCTTAGCAGACACCAAATCTGCCAGCACCTTGATCTTAAACTTCCCAGTGCCCAGAACTGTGAGAAATGTATTGCTTTTGTTTATAAGCTATCCAGTTTATAGCATTCTGTTATAGCAGTGCAAATGGACTAAGACAGGAGGTAATTTCAAAATTTTTAAAAGCATCTGTAAATCATCAGCATAAATGCTAGAATCAACTTATTTAATAAAAGTATTTTAAAAATACAAAATTTCTTTGAGCAATACTTGTGTTAGACACTGAAGACAGCAAAAGAAAGACATGTTCCTGCCCTCAGATTTCTAAACTTCTTGATCAAACAGGTAAGTCAAAAAATATTAAAGAGGACATAAAGAGGAAACAAAGGAAAACGAAGAAAAGATTGAAGTTGGTTCCAGCAAGCCTTTCAATTTTGAGCTGGAATGCTGTTACCGTAAAGTGGGTCTCTTTTAAAATCCATTGGCAGTAAACACTTCAGTCCCCAAAAAGTATTGGGGCAGAAGAGCAGATTATATGGAAGAAATTGTATTAGCCCTAATATCTCAGGGGAATATTTCACAGTTTTCTATTTGCAAGGATAGCCCTTCTTCTGAACTGAGAAATCCTTTTCTTATAAGAAACAATTAGTTATCTCGTATAATAGATTGCTGATATCTTATATTCCCCTTTACCTTCTCCTGTGATCAGTTAATGTATGTCTCCAGTTACATGCCACATTTTCACTTTAAATGGCACTTATGAAGATCTTGCTATTGCTTTATAATACTTTCTACATTACTCTTTGTTTCTTCAAATCATTTACAGTTAACTATCTAAGTTTTTATCAAAGGAAAACTCCTTCATTGAGCTATTCCAAAAATTTAAAGCAGTTAATCCACTAACATTTTTAAAGCACTCACGCTGCCTTCACTGTTATAATGTGTACTGTTATGACTTCTAGATTATGTTAATAAGGAAACTCTCCAAAGTCGAACACTCACAAAGCACACCATTGTTCCACCCGCAGCAACCCATGCATTTACTCATGGCAATAAATTCAATCACATTACTTCAGTTATCGCAGATTTATACTCACTTGTTATCAGTCAGTACACTGACTTTAAAATTTGGCTCAGAGGTTTTTTTTTGTTTTGTTTTGTTTTTGCGGTACGCGGGCCTCTCACTGTTGTGGCCTCTCCCGTTGCGGAGCACAGGCTCCGGACGCGCAGGCTCAGCGGCCGTGGCTCACGGGCCCAGCCGCTCCGCAGCATGTGGGATCCTCCCGGACCGGGGCACGAACCCGCGTCCCCTGCATCGGCAGGTGGACTTTCAACCACTGCGCCACCAGGGAAGCCCTGGCTCAGAGTTTTTCATTACCTCTGTGGAACTTCCCTTTCACTCCTATCAGAACTGGGCTGCATTTATATGTGCCCTCAGTCCTTAACTTTCTAATAATAAATCTCAAATTCATCAACCCCTTTGTCAGGTCTCTCATCCATGGGCACCAGAGCATTCACCTGTTATGCCCCCGAGTTGTGGAATTCCCTGAACTGAACACTCCTCTCCAAATCCCCAGAGCTTTAAAAATCCCTTTTAAGTCTCCCTTATTACAATTTTCTATTAATATTTGATCTGCCACTGACACATGCTGTAGGCTTGGTTTTTATAAATATATACATAAGGAGATGAAAAGTCTTTTTATTTTCCTCCCCATTTGTGAACAGAACTAAAACGTCCTCTCCTTCTCTGTTGGTATTTTATATTTTTCATCATTCCTTCCTTTCTCACTTTCATTACTAGCAGAACAACTACCCAATAGGCTTTGGTCACTAGCCGGGGTTTAGAGTTAAAGGTTTCATGTGTTTGGGATCACAATATCATTAATTACCTTGCACCCTAGAGATTGGTGTAGACTTTTTTTTTAAGGAGACAACATGCAGTTAGGAGAAAAACAGCTCATTCCTTACAGCTACCCTCCTCCATTGCCTGTCCTACATAGCAGCTTTTTCTTTGATCTTTAATTCATAAACATTCCGACTTAATGCTGCTCTTTTGTCAAAAGAAAAGTACATTTAGTGGCACTCAAGGACATGTGATTTCTGTACTGTAATGGTGATATAAGCAATAACATCAGACTGTGGGTCCTAGATAGCCCTATTCCAAAGGAGTCTGTTCCAGCATTTGCCAATATTAAAAGAATGTTTATTTTTGCATTTTCCTTGACACATAGTCCAGAACTATGCACACAGTGAGCATTTCAAAAATGTTTGTAGAACATTGAATCAATTAGTTTTATCTCAGTTTTGTAATTTTTATTTCCCTTTGAAAAGGATCTAGTTTTCTGTTTCTCTACTCATTAGAGTACACAGTTTTTCTGTTACCCTTGTCTGTTCTACAGCTATTGATCAGCCTATTGATTAGGACCCAGAGGCTAGCTGATAGCCAGGAAAGGGCATTATATTCTGGTACAATTTCCCTCTAAATGCTTAATGTTCTTTAAACCCCTCATTCAATTAGATGGCACAAGCTATTATACATAAGTGCCCTACCATGGAAACTTACATGCTCATATCTGCAAGATACAGAGAAAAGAAGGCAAAGAGTAAGTTAATAGGACATTGTCTGTATGTTTGGTAAATCCTGTGGAGTTTAGGGCTCAAGGTTAATATCAGAGTGCCAGGCTATGGAATTTAAACAGCAGGTATATTTCAATAGCACAGAATATGAAAGAGAACAGAATATAGCCTGATATATTATTCTGTTATTTGAAATGGGTACAGTGTAAAATTCAGCATTTTCTCTGAAATATTTTGAAGAATATTTAAGCCACTGAAAATAATGGCAAAGTTGAAACTTTTTTAAAATTTCTAAAGTAGGTGACTGGATTGGATTTCACTAACTGGTGGAGTTTTAAGAGTTCTGATATACTTACAGATAGAAAAAAGAAAGGACTGCTTTTTCTTTGTGGGAAGGAAGACAAAATTAATCTCATAAGATATAAAACTTAATACATGAAGATTATTAGTTGTTATTAATGTAGGAAGACACTAGATTTTACATGAGAATAAAAATTATCGTGCTTCTGCTAGGTATTGGGAGCCCTTCAATGGGACAGCACATGGCTGGTAAAATAAAATGAAGGCTTGTTTTAGCCACTATTCACTCCTGTCTCTGATGCTTTTGTGCTTTGCACGAATGTACAACAGTAACTGACCTCCTGATAAATGCTCTTACAATGGATATGAAAATACAAGCAAAATAGAGAATCAGTTTCATCATCTCTTCTGGGCAACTTTGAAATTTATAATTATGATACAACCTATAATTATGATACACAACAATGGCTTATATTTAAAGCAAAATCAGTAAATTCCCAGCATAGCACTACAGCTTTGCCTGATCTCAATTAATTTTCAAACTAACTTTAGGAGGTGGGTAAATTTATTTTCTTCATTTTACAATAAGAAAACTCAAAATGACATATTAAGCTGTTTGACTGATATGCCATACAGTTATAAAGTAGAGACAGGATTGGAATCCAGACAATATGATTATGCAAGGTTCAGCCACAATATAAACTACAAGCCTAAGGCATATCATAGTGTTTATATGTTTTATTCTTAATAAGGATACACTGTTTTTAAAAATTTGGAATCAATAAACCCAAAGAAGATAATTCAAATCACACTTAATCTCATTACAAAGAAAACTACTGTAAATATTTTGGAGCATGTATATTCCAAGTTGTCTTGTAATGGGTAATTTATATGTTGTTAGTAACCAATTTTTTTCAATTACCAGGTTTTCCACTAAAATAAAATTTCTATGACATAATTTATTACATGCATATATACACCTTCTGTGTACTATACTTTATCCAATAAATCACATACTTTTTTTTTTTTTTTTTTTTTTTTGCAGTACGCGGGCCTCTCACTGCTGTGGCCTATCTCGTTGCGGAGCACAGGCTCCCAACGCACAGGCTCCGAACGCGCAGTCTCAGCGGCCATGGCTCACGGGCCCAGCCGCTCTGCAGTATGTGGGATCCTCCTGGACCGGGGCACGAACCCACGTCCCCTGCATTGGCAGGCGGACTCTCAACCACTGCATCACCAGGGAAGCCCCCACATACTTTTAATAGTGTTTCCAATTTTATTTTGTTGCTGTCATTAAAACATTTTAATGAGTATCTTTGTTACCAAATGTTTAGAATTATACATAGAATCATACTTAATTATTTTCCTAATATTCTGAATATTTTTGACAACTGCTAAACTACCCTCTAGAAAGTTATACCAATTTACACTAACAATATGTAATAATACTCATTTATACCCACACTAAGCAAAAGTGTCATTTTTTCTTCCAGTTTTACTGAGATATAATTGACATACAGTAATGTATAAGTTTAAGGTGTATAGCATAATAATTTGACTTACATACATCATGAAATGATTAGCACAATAAGTTTAGGAAACATCCATCGTCTCATATAGACACAAAGTAAGAAAAAACAGAAAAACGTATTTTTTTCCTTGTCATGAAAACTCAAGATTTACTCTCTTAACAACTTACATATATAACATTTAGCAATATTAATTATATTAATTATGTTGTACATTACATCCTTGGTACTTATATATCTTACAACTGGAAGTTTGTATATTTTGACCACCTTCATCCAATTCCCTCTCCCTCAACACTCCACCCCTGGTAACCACAAATACAAACTCTTTTTCTGAGTATATTTCTTTATTTCAATTATAATTGACCTACAATGCTATGCTACTTCCTGGTGTACAACATAGTGATTTGATATTTCTGTACATTACAAAAACGATTACTGTGGTAAATATAGTTACCATCTGGCAGCACACATTACATTATTATTTATTATATTCCCTACACTGTATATTTCAGTCCCCCTTCTGGTAATCACCTGTTTGTTCTTTACATCTAAGACTCTGTTTCTATTTTATTACATCTGTTCATTTGTTGTTTTTTAGATTCCACCTTTAAGTGATATCATTTGCTTTGTCTGACTTATTTTGCTTAGCATAATGCCCTCCAAGTCCATCCATATTGCTGCAAATGGCAAACTGTTGTTCTTTTCTATGGTTGAGTAATATTCCATTATATACACACACACATGTATATATATATATATATATATATATATATATATATACATACATACATACATATATATACATATGTTACATATTCTGTATCTATTCATCAGTTTATGGAGACTTAGGCTGCTTCCATATCTTGGCTATTGTAAATAATTCTGCAATGAGCAATGGGTGCATATATTTTTTACAATTATTGTTTTGCTTTTCTTTGCAAAAATACCCAGGAATGGAATTACTGGATCATATGATAGTTCTATTTTTAATTTTTTTGAGAGAGCTCCATACTGCTTTCCATAGTGGCTGTACCAGTTTACATTCCCACCAAAGTGCATGAAGGTTCCCTTTTCTCCACATCCTCACCAACATTTGTTATTTGTTGTTTTTTGATAATAGCCATTATGACAGGAATGAAGTGACATCACATTGTGGTTTTGATTTCCACTTTCCTGATGTTTAGTGATATTGAGATGGCCTGTTGCCCATCTGTATGTCTTCTTCAGAAAAATGTCTGTTCAGATCCTCTGCCATTTTTTTTATACATCTTTATTGGAGTATAATTGCTTTACACTGGTGTGTTAGTTTCTGCTTTATAATAAAGTGAATCAGTTATACATATACATATGTTCCCATATCTCTTCCCTCTTGCGTCTCCCTGCCTCTCACCCTCCCTATCCCACCCATCCAGGTGGTCACAAAGCACCGATCTGATCTACCTGTGCTATGCGGTTGCTTCCCACTAGCTACTGATTTTACGTTTGGTACTGTACATATGTCCATGCCACTCTCTCACTTTGTCACAGCTTACTCTTCCCCATCCCCATATCCTCAAGTCCATTCTCTAGTAGGTCTGTGTCTTTATTCCCATCTTACCCCTAGGCTCTTCGTGACATTTTTTTTTCTTATATTCCATGTATATGTGTTAGCATATGGTATTTCTCTTTCTCTTTCTGACTTACTTCACTCTGTACGACAGACTCTAGGTCCATCCACCTCACTAAAAATAACTCAATTTCATTTCTTTTTATGGCTAAATAATATTCCATTGTATATATGTGCCACATCTTCTTTATCCATTCATCCGATGATGGACACTTAGGTTGTTTCCATCTCCTGGCTATTGTAAATAGAGCTGCAATGAACATTTTGGTACATGACTCTTTTTGAATTATGGTTTTCTCAGGGTATATGCCCAGTAGTGGGATTGCTGGGTCATATGGTAGTTCTATTTTTAGTTTTTTAAGGAAGCTCCATACTGTTCTCCATAGTGGCTGAACCAATTCACATTCCCACCAGCAGTGCAAGAGGGTTCCCATTTCTCCACACCCTCTCCAGCATTTATTGTTTTTAGATTTTTTGATGATGGCCATTCTGACTGGTATGAGATGGTATCTCATTGTAGTTTTGATTTGCATTTCTCTAATAATTAATCATGTTGAGCATGCTTTCATGTGTTTCTTGGCAGTCTATATATCTTCTTTGGAGAAATGTCTATTTAGGTCTTCTGCCCATTTTTGGATTAGGTTGTTTGTTTTTTTGTTATTGAGCTGCATGAGCAGCTTATAAATTTTGGAGATTAATCCTTTGTCAGTTGCTTCATTTGCAAATATTTTCTCCCATTCTGAGGGTTGTCTTTTGGTCTCGTTTATGGTTTCCTTTGCTGTGCAAAAGCTCTGAAGTTTCATTAGGTCCCATTTGTTTATTTTTGTTTTTATTTCCATTTCTCTAGGAGGTGGGTCAAAAAGGATCCTGCTGTGATTTATGTCATAGAGTGTCCTGCCTATGTTTTCCTCTAAGAGTTTGATAGTTTCTGGCCTTACATTTAGTTCTTTAATCCATTTTGAGCTTACTTTTGTGTATGGTGTTAGGGAATGATCTAATCTCATACTTTTACATGTACCTGTCCAGTTCTCCCAGCATCACTTAGTGAAGAGGCTGTCCTTTCTTCACTGTACATTCCTGCCTCCTTTATCAAAGATAAGGTGACCATATGTGCGTGGGTTTATCTCTGGGCTTTCTATCCTGTTCCATTGATCTATATTTCTGTTTTTGCGCCAGTACCATACTGTCTTCATTACTGTAGCTTTGTAGTATAGTCTGAAGTCAGGGAGCCTGATTCCACTAGCTCCATTTTTCATTCTCAGGATTGCTTTGGCTATTCGGGGTCTTTTGTGTTTCCATACAAATTGTGAATTTTTTTGTTCTAGTTCTGTGAAAAATGCCTGTGTTAGTTTGATAGGGATTGCATTGAATCTGTAGATTGCTTTGGGTAGTAGAGTCATTTTCACGATGTTAATCCTTCCAATCCAAGAAAATGGTATATCTCTCCATCTATTTGTATCATCTTTAATTTCTTTCATCAGTGTCTTATAATTTTCTGCATACAGGTCTTTTGTCTCCTTAGGTAGCTTTATTCCTAGATATTTTATTATTTTTGTTGCAGTGGTAAATGGGAGTGCTTTCTTGATTTCACTTTCGGATTTTTCATCATTAGTGTATAGGAATGCCAGATATTTCTGTGCATTCATTTTGTATCCTGCTACTTTACCAAATTCATTGATTAGCTCTAGTAGTTTTCTGGGACCATCTTTAAGATTCTCTACGTTTAGTATAATGTCATCTGCAAACAGTGACAGCTTTACTTCTTCTTTTCTGATTTCGATTCCTTTTATTTCCTTTTCTTCTTTGAATGCTATGGCTAAAACTTCCAAAATTATGTTAAATAAGAATGGTGAGAGTGAGCAACCTTGTCTTGTTCCTGATCTTAGTGGAAATGCTTTCAGTTTTTCACCATTGAGGATGATGTTGGCTGTGGGTTTGTCATATATGGCCTGTATATGTTGAGGAAAGTTCCCTCTAAGCCTACTTTCTGGAGGGTCTCTATCATAAATGGGTGTTGAATTTTGTCAAAAGCTTTCTCTGCATCTATTGAGATGATCATATGGTTTTTCTCCTTCAATTTGTTAATATGGTGTATCATGTTGATTGTTTTGCATATATTGAAGAATCCTTGCATTCCTGGAATAAACCCCACTTGATCATGGTGTATGATCCTTTTAATGTGCTGTTGGATTCTGTTTGCTAATACTTTGTTGAGGATTTTTGCATCAATGTTCATCAGTGATATTGGCCTATAGTTTTTTTTCTATGTGACATCCTTGTCTGGTTTTGGTATCAGGGTGATGGTGGCCTTGTAGAATGAGATTGGGAGTGTTCCTCCCTCTGCTATATTTTAGAAGAGTTTGAGAAGGATAGGTGTTAGCTCTTCTCTAAATGTTTGATAGAATTCACCTGTGAAACCATCTGGTCCTGGGCTTTTGTTTGTTGGAAGATTTTTAATCACAGTTTAGATTTCAGTGCTTGTGATTGGTCTGTTCATATTTTCTATTTCTTCCTGATTTAGTCTCGGCAGGTTATGCATTTCTAAGAATTTGTCCATTTCTTCCAGGTTGTCCATTTTATTGGCATAGAGTTGCTTGTAGTAATCTCTCATGATCTTTTGTGTTTCTGCAGTGTCAGTTGTTACCTCTCCTTTTTCATTTCTAATTCTATTGATTTGAGTCTTCTCCCTTATTTTTTTGATGAGTCTGGCTAATGGTTTATCAATTTTGTTTATCTTCTCAAAGAACCAGCTTTTAGTTTTATTGATCTTTGCTATCATTTCCTTCATTTCTTTTTCATTTATTTCTGATCTGATCTTTATGATTTCTTTCCTTCTGCTAACTTTAGGGTTTTTTGTTCTTCTTTCTCTAATTGCTTTAGGTGAAAGGTTAGGTTGTTTATTCGAGATGTTTCCTGTTTCTTAAGGCAGGATTGTATTGCTATAAACTTCCCTCTTAGAACTGCTTTTGCTGCATCCCATAGGTTTTGGGTCGTCGTGTCTCCATTGTCATTTGTTTCTAGGTAATTTTTGATTTCCTCTTTGATTTCTTCAGTGATCGCTTCTTTATTAAGTAGTGTATTGTTTAGCCTCCATGTGTTTGTATTTTTTACAGATCTTTTCCTGTAATTGATATCTAGTCTCATAGTGTTGTGGTCACAAAAGATACTTGATAGGATTTCAATTTTTTAAAATTTACCAAGGCTTGATTTGTGACCCAAGATATGATCTATCCTGGAGAATGTTCTTTGTGCATTTGAGAAGAAAGTGTATTCTGTTTTTTTGGATGGAATGCCGTATAAATACTAATTAAGTCCATGTTGTTTAATGTGTCATTTAAAGCTTGTGTTTCGTTATTTATTTTCATTTTGGATGATCTGTCAATTGGTGAAAGTGGGGTGTTAAAGTCCCCTACTATGAATGTGTTACTGTCAATTTTCCCTTTTGTGGCTGTTAGGATTTGCCTTATGTCTTGAGGTGCTCCTATGTTGGGTGCATAAATATTCACAATTGTTATATCTTCTTCTTGAATCGATCCCTTGATCATTATGTAGTGTCCTTCTTTGTCTCTTCTAATAGTCTTTATTTTAAAGTCTATTTTGTCTGATATGAGAATTGCTACTCCAGCTTTCTTTTGGTTTCCATTTGCATGGAATATCTTTTTCTGTCCCCTTATTTTCAGTCTGTATGTGTCTCTAGGTCTGAAGTGAGTCCGTTGTAGACAGCATATATACGGGTTTTGTTTTTGTATCCATTCAGCCAGTCTTTGTCTTTTGGTGGGAGCACTTAATCCATTTATATTTAAGGTAATTATAGATATGTATGTTCCTATTCCCATTTTCTTAATTGTTTTGGGTTTCTTATTGTAGGTCTTTTCCTTCTCTTGTGTTTCTTCCCTGGAGAAGTTCCTTTAGCATTTGTTGTAAAGGTGGTTTGGTGGTGCTGAACTCTCTCAGCTTTTGCTTGTCTGTAAAGGTTTTAATTTCTCCATCAAATCTGAATGAGATCCTTGCTGGGTAGAGTAATCTTGGTTATAGGTTTCTCTCCTTCATCACTTTAAATATGTCCTGCCAGTCCCTTCTGGCTTGCAGAGTTTCTACTGAAAGATCAGCTGTTAACCTTATGGGGATTCCATTGTGTGTTATTTGTTGTTTTTCCCTTGCTGCTTTTAATATGTTTTCTTTGTATTTAAATTTTGACACTTTGATTAATATGTGTCTCAGCCTGTTTCTCCTTAGATTTATCCTGTATGGGACTCTGTGTGCCTCCTGGATTTGATTAACTATTTCCTTTCCCATATTAGGGAAGTTTTCAACTATAATCTCCTCAAATATTTTCTCAGTCCCTTTCTTTTTCTCTTCTTCTTCTGGAACCCCTATAATTCGAATGTTGGTGCATTTAATGTTGTCCCAGAGGTCTCTGAGACTGTCCTCAGTTCTTTTCATTCTTTTTTCTTTATTCAACTCTGCAGTAGTTATTTCCACTATTTTATCTTCCAGGTCCCTTATCCGTTCTTCTGCCTCAATTATTTTGCTATTGATTCCATCTAGAGTATTTTTCATTTCATTTATTGTGTTGTTCATCGTTGCTTGTTTCATCTTTAGTTCTTCTAGGTCCTTGTTAAATGTTTCTTGCATTTTCTCTATTCTATTTCCAAGATTTTGGATCATTGTTACTATCATTATTCTGAATGCTTTTTCACGTAGACTGCCTATTTCCTCTTCATTTGTTAGGTCTGGTGGGTTTTTATCTTGCTCCTTCATCTGCTCTGTGTTTTTCTGTCTTCTCATTTTGCTTATGTTACTGTGTTTGGGGTCTCCTTTTTGCAGGCTGCAGGTTCATAGTTCCCGTTGTTTTTGGTGTCTGTCCCCAGTGGCTAAAGTTGGTTCAGTGGGTTGTGTAGGCTTCCTGGTGGAGGGGACTAATGCCTGTGTTCTGGTGGATAAGGCTGGATCTTGTCTTTCTGGTGGGCAGGTCCACGTCTGGTGGTGTGTTTTAGGGTGTCTGTGGACTTATTATGATTTTCGGCAGCCTCTCTGCTAATGGGTGGCATTGTGTTCCTGTCGTGCTAATTGTTTGGCATATGGTGTCCAGCACTGTAGCTTGCTGGACGTTGAGTGAAGCTGGGTGCTGGTGTTGAGATGGAGATCTCTGGGAGATTTTCACCGTTTGATATTATGTGGAGCTGGGAGGTCTCTTATGGATCAGTGTCCTGAAGTTGGCTGTCCCACCTCAGAAGCACAGCACTGACTCCAGGCTGCTGCACCAAGAGCCTTTCATCCACACGGCTCCGAATAAAAGGTGGAAGAAGAAAGAGAGAAAGAGAGAAAGAGAGAGAGAGCGAGAGAGAGAGAGAGAGAGACAAAGAGAGAAAGAAAGAAAGAAAAGAAAGTAAGAAAGATGAAAAATAAAATAAATATAAAATAAAATAAAGTTATTAAAATAAAATATAATTATTAAGAAAAAAAATTTTTTAAAGAAAAAAAAAAAGGACAGATTGAACCCTACGACACATGGTGAAAGCAAAGCTATTCCGACAAGATCTCACACAGAAGCATACACATACACACTCACGAAAATAGGAAAAGGGGAAAAAATCATAAATCTTGCTCTCAAAGTCCACCTCCTCAATTTGGGATCATTCATTGTCTATTCATGTATTCCACAGATGCAGGGTACATCAAGTTGATTGTGGAGCTTTAATCCACTGCTTCTGAGGCTGCTAGGAGAGATTTCCCTTTCTCTTCTTTGCTCGCACAGCTCTGGGGCTCACCTTTGGATTTGGCCCCACTTCTGCGTGTAGGTCTCTGGAGGGCGTCTGTTCTTCGCTCATACAGGACAGGGTTAAAGGGGCAGCTGCTTTGGGGGCTGTGTCTCAGTCATGCCAGGGAGAGGGAGGGGTGCGGCTGCAGGGCGAGCCCACGACGGTAGAGGCCAGCAGGACGTTGCACCAGCCTGAGGCGTGCCGTGTGTTCTCCCAGGGAAGTTGTCCCTGGATCCCGGGACCCTGGTAGTGGCAGGCTGCACAGGCTCCCTGGAAGGGAGGTGTGGATAGTGACCTGTGCTCGCACACAGGCTTCTTGGTGGTGGCGGCAGCAGCCTTAGTGTCTCATTCCCTTCTCTGGGGTCCGCGCTGTTAGCTGCGGCTCGTGTCCTTCTCTGCAGCTCCTTTAAGCAGCACTCTTAATTCCCTCTCCTCGCGCACCAGGAAACAAAGAGGGAAGAAAAAGTCTCTTGCCTCTTCGGCAGGTCCAGACTTTTCCCCAGACTCCCTCCCGGCCAGCCGTGGTGCACTAATCTCCTGCAGGCTGTATTCACGCCGCCCACCCCAGTCCACTCCCTGAGCTCTGACTGAAGCCCGAGCCTCAGCTCCCAGCCCTGCCCGCCCCAGCGGGTGAGCAGACAAGCCTCTCGGGCTGGTGAGTGCCCGTCAGCACTGATCCTCTGTGTGGTAACCTCTCTGCTTTGCCCTCCGCACCCCTGTTGCTGCGCTCTCCTCTGTCACTTTGTGGAGCTTCTCCCCTCCACCACCCACAGTCTCTGCCCGTGAAGGGGCTTCCTAGTGTGTGGAAACTTTTCCTCCTTCACAGCTCCCTCCCGCTGGTGCAGGTCCCATCCCTATTCTTTTGTCTCTGTTTATTCTTTTTTCTTTTGCTGTACCCAGGTACGTGGGGAGTTTCTTGCCTTTTGGGAGGTCTGAGGTCTTCTACCAGCATTAAGTAGGTGTTCTGTAGGAGTTGTTCCACATGTAGATGTATTTCTGGTGTATCTGTGGGGAGGAAGGTGATCTCCGCATCTTACTCTTTCACCACCTTCCCCCTCCTGTCCCCCTCTGCCCATATTTTAATCAGGTTCTTTGTTCTTTCAATGGTGAGTTTTATGTATTCTTTGTATATGAACCCCTTATCAGATTTATCATTTGCAGTATCTTCTCCCATTCAGTAGGCTGTCTTTTCATTTTGTTGATAATTTACTTTGCTATGTAAGAGCTTTTTATTTTGATGTAATCCCATTTGTTTATTTTTGCTTTTGATTCCCTTGCCTGAAGAGACATATCCAAAAACATTATTGCTAAAACTGATGTCAAACAGTGTACTCCTTATGTTTTTTTTTTTTAATGAGTTTTATGGTTTCAGGTCTTACATTTAAGTCTTTAATTCCATTTTGAATTTATTTTTGTATATGGTGTGTCCAAGTCCACTTTGATTCTTTTGCATGTAGCTGTTCAGTTTTCCCAACACCATTTACTGAAGAGGCCATCTTTTCCCCATTGTATATTCTTGTCTCCTTTGTTGTAAATTGATTGACCATATTAATGTGGGTTCATTTCTGGCCTCTCTCTTGTGTTTCATCAAGCTACATGTCCGTTTTTGTGCCAGCTCCATACTGGTTTGATTAATGTAGCTTTGTGGTATAGTTTGAAGACAGAAAGTTTGAAACCTCCAGCTTTATTCTTCTTTCTCAAGATTGCTTTGGCTATTTGGGCCTTTTGTGGTTTCACACAGATTTTATGATGAATTTTCCTAGCTCTGTGAAAATGCCATTAGAATTTTTATAGGAATTGTATTCAATATGTAGATTGTCTTAGGTAGTGTGGTCACTGTAACAATATTAATTCTTCCAGTTCATGAACACAGTGTATCCTTCCATTTGTTTATGTCACCTTCAGTGTCTTTCATCAGTGTCTTATAGTTTTCCAAGTAGAAGACTTTTACTTCCTTAGTTAGATTTATTCCTAGGTAATTTATTCTTTTTGATGAAATTGTAAATGGGATTGTTTTCAGAATTTCTCACTTTGATATTTTGTTGTTAGTGTATATACATGCATTAGACTTCTTTATATTAATTTTGTGTCCTACAACTTTACTGAATTCATTTATTAGTTCTAATAGTTTTTTAGTATCTTCTTCAGGAATTTCTGTATATACTATCATGTCATCTACAAATTTGGATTCCTTTTTCTTACTTTTTCTTGTCTGATTGCTGTGGCTAGAACTTCTAATACTATGTTGCATATAAGTGGCAAGAGTGGGCACCCTTGTCTTGTTTCTAACCCTAGAGAAAATGCTTTCAGCTTTTCAACGTTGAATATAATGTTAGCTGTGAACCAGTCATATATGGCCTTTATTATGCTCAAGTATGTTCCCTCTATACTCATTTTGAGAGTTGAGAGTTTTTATCATAAATCTATGTTAAATTTTGTCAAAAGTTTTTTCTGCATCTGTTGAGATGATCATTTGATTTTTATTTTTCAATCAGTTAATGTGTATCATGTTGACAGCTTTGTAGATATTGATCCATCTTTGCCTGCCGGGTGTAAATCTTACCTGATCATGGTGTATGATTCTTTTAATGTACTGTTTAATTTGGTTTACTAATATTTTAGTTGATTTTTTTTTTCATCTATGGTCATCAGTGATATTGGTCTGTAATGTTCCCTATTTCATATTGTCATTGTCTGGTTTTGGTATCAGGGTGACCCTGGCCTGGTAGAATTAGTTTGGAAGAGCTCCTTTCTCTTCAATTTTCTGGAAGAGTTTGAGAAAGATAGGTGTTAACTCTTCTTTAAATATTTGGTAGAATTTACCTGTGAAGCTGTCTGACCCAGGATTTTGATTGTTGGGTTTTTTTTACCAATTCAATGAGCTGCTCCAGGACCCACCTCCACCCACCAATGGGATGGCATTGGCCCCAGGATCCCCAAAGACACACAACCAGATGAGCTGGGAACCAGACCCACACACCAGTGTGCCAGCTACAATGCCAGGACACCTGGGACCTGCAACAAGGTGCCCCAGGGACTGATCCTGCTCACCAGTAGGCCAGCACTAGACCCAGGTCCACAGTCAACAATGTTGGGACCCAACCCCCAACGACCAGCAGCTGGTAGTCTCCATACTAAGAAGAGCTTGTCAGTCAACTGGGCTGGGGACCAGCCCAGCCGACCAGCACACCCACAGTAGTTGGCCCCACCATAACATAAGGACTCATGCAGTCTACATAGTGGCTAGAGCATATAGCTCTGGGACCACGGGGTAGTGTGCTTCTGGGCCCCATAAGACATCTCCTAAATAAGGGCACTTCTCCAAGATCAGGAAATGAAACCAACCTACCTAATATATACAAATAAACACAGAGAATTAGGCAAAATGAGGCAGCAAAGGAATATGTTCCAAACGAAGGAACAAAATAAAACCCCATAAGAAGAACTAAACAAAGTGAAGATAAGCAATATACTCAAGATAATGATTCAAGGTAATGATTATAAAGATGCTCAATTAACTCAGGAGATGAATAGATGAACACAGTGAAACATTTAATAACTACTTATAAAGCTAGTAGGAGGGTTAAAAGAAAGTAGTAAAATCATCTGTATCCTCAGCAAGTAGTTATAGGATACACAAAACAAAAAGATGTAAAATATGATGTCAAAAATAGTAATCATGGTGAGAGGGGAGTGAAAATGTATGGTTATCAAGTGCATTTGAAATTAAGGGATCACTAAAAAAGAGTGGACATATGTATATGTATAACTGATTCACTTCACTGTACACCTGCAACTAGCACAAATTGTAAATCAACTATACTCCAATTTTAAAAATTAAAATGAAATTTAAAAAGAAATTAAGAGATCAGCAGCTTAAAATAATTGTAGATATAGATATATAGTTTGCTATATATAAACCTCAGGGCAACCACAAACCAAAAATCTATAATAGATACACACACACACACACACACACACACACACACACAAAAGAGAAAGGAATTAAAACATAACACTAAAGGTACTCATTAAATCACAAGGGAAGATAGCAAAAGAAGAAAGAAATAAAAAATCAACTACAAAAACAACCAGAAAACAATTAAAAAAATGGCAATAAGTACATACCTATCAGTAAAACTTCAAATGTAAATTAACTAAATGCTCCAATCAAAAGACACAGAGTGGCTAGATGGATTTAAAAAATAAGACTATATGCTGCCTACAAGAGACTCACTTCAAATCTAAACACACACACAGGCTGAAAGTGAGGGGATTGAAAAAAGTATTCCATGCAAATGAAAACAAAAAGAAATTTGGTGTAGCTATACTCATATCAGACAAAATAGACTTTAAAACAAAGACTGTAACAAGAGACAAAGAGTATATAATATAATAATAAAGGGATCAATCCAAGAAAAAGATTTCACAATTTTATATACATATGCATCCAACATAGGAGCACCTAAAGACATAAAGCAAATATTAAAAAACATAAAGAAGAAAGCTGACAGTAACACAATAATAGTAGGTGACTTTAACACCCCACTTACATCAATGGACAGATCATCCAGAAAGAAAATCAATAAGGAAACACTGACCTTAAATGACACATTAGACCAAATAAACTTAATAGATATATATAGAACATTCCACCCCAAAGCAGCACAATATACATTCTTTTCAAGTGCACAAGGAACATTTGCCAGGATAGATCACATGCTAGTACACAAACAAGCCTCAATAAATTTAAGAAGATGGAAATCATACCAAACATGTTTTCTGATGAAAAAGCTATGAGACTAGAAATCAGCTTTTAAGAAAAAAACTGCAAGAAACACAAACATGTGGAGGCTAAACAATATGCTACTAAACAACCAATGAGGGCTTCCCTGGTGGCGCAGTGGTTGGGGGTCCGCCTGCCGATGCAGGGGACGCAGGTTCGTGCCCTGGTCCGGGAGGATCCCGCATGCCGCGGAGCGGCTGGGCCCGTGAGCCATGGCCGTTGGGCCTGCGCGTCCGGAACCTGTGCTCCGCAGCGGGAGGGGCCATGACAGTGAGAGGCCCACATACCGCAAAAAAAAAAAAAAAAAAAACAACCAATGAGTCACTGAAGAAATCAAAGAGGAAATCAAAAAATACCTGGAGACAAATGAAAATGAAAACACAATGATCCAAAAGCAATGGGATGCAGCAAAAGCAGTTCTAAGAGGGAGGTTTATAGCAATAAAAGCCTAGATCAGGAAACAAGAAACATCTCAAAAATCCTAGATCAGGAAACAAGGAACATCTCAAATAAGCAACCTAACACTACACCTAAAGGAAGTAGAAAAAGAAGAATGAAACAAACCAAAGTTAGTAGAAGGACAGAAATTTTAAAGCTCAGGGCAGAAAAAAATAAAATTGAGACTAAAAGAAGTAATAGAAAAGATCAATAAAATTAAGAACTGGTTCTTTGAAAAACAAGATCGATAAACTTTTAGCCAGACTCCCCAAGAAAAAAAGGAGGACCCAAATCAATAAAATCAGAAATGAAAAAGGAGAAGTTATAACTGTCACAGAAATACAAAAAATCATAAGAGATTACTATGAATAATTATATACCAATAAAATGGACAACCTAGAAGAAATGGATAAATTCCTGGAAATGTACCATCTCCAAGACTGAATCAGGAAGAAATATAAAATACAAACAGACCAATTTCCAGGAATGAAACTGAATCAATTAAAAAAAAAGAAAAGAAAAGAAAAGAAAAAAAACAACAGTGCTTTTTTTTTTTTTTTTTTTTTTTTTTTTTTTGCGGTACGTGGGCTTCTCACTGTTGTGGCCTCTCCCACTGCGGAGCACAGGCTCCCGACGCACAGGCTCAGCGGCCATGGCTCACAGGCCCAGCCACTCCGTGGCATGTGGGATCTTCCCGGACCGGGGCACGAACCCGTGTCCCCTGCATCGGCAGGCGGCTCTCAACCACTGCGCCACCAGGGAAGCCCCAACAGTGCATTTTTAAAATAACACAAAAGATGCCAGATTAAGACAAAGTGGTATTTCAATACTATTTTAATTTTATTTCTTTAATAAGTAATTTAGAACATTTTTTATGTTTATTGGTCTTTTATATTTTGGTGAACATATTGCTAACATTTTGCCCACTATTAAGGTATGTTATTTTCATTGGCTTGCAATATCTCCTCATATTCTATCATGTCATTACTTTTCTATGTATATTATACTTATTCCCATTTCATCATTTTTACTGAAATTTGGTTTGCATGGTTTTACCATGTGTACATTTTCATATTTTATGGTTAAATATCTCAATCCTCCTTTTTATGGTTTAAAGAGTTTTGCTTTTCATGTTGGAAGGCATTGACACAAAGTAATTAGATAAATATTCATCTTTTTTCTAAGGTTTTATGGATTTATTTTTATATTTAAAATACTAATTCATGTGAAAATTATTTTGCATAGGTTAAAGTAGATATTTAATTTTCACCCCCAAATCATGAGTTATTTGACCCAATATTTTTCAGTGAATTGCTTATCCTTTGCCCACTAATTGGAGATGCCACCTCTATCAATTATATAATTGTTATATATTTTGGGGTCTGATTCTGATTTTTCTGGCCTTTCCCTTTGATCAGCTACATAGATAATTTTACTGACTACTAGAAAAACTACCCTATATTGATTCTCTTTAAAAATTTTCCTGGGTTACCTGGCTTCGAATCTGGAATGAATTAGAAATTAGAAGTCTTGATCAGAAATTGTAAAAAGATTAAAAAGTTACTGATGTCCAACCTACAGAATCCAAAAGGTAACTTCAATATTGGAATTTTTTTGAGTATTTGATTAAAAGAAAATAGATCAAAACAGATATAGTTGGGCCTATTATTTGGATAATCATATTGTAAGTACTTTTTATAAGTGCTTAGAGTGATTAAATAATGAAAAATTATCCTGGGGAGATGGTTTGGAATTACCTATGAAGTGATATATAAAATATGGGAATAATTTCAGTAAAGCACTCTACTACTACCACCTCTAAAAATAGGTAGATTACTGGCAGCTTTGAATAAAAGAAACTAAACAAATGTAATCAGACCCACCTTGAGAAAATCAACTGACTATGGAACACAAAGTTTTGAGATTTTTTAAAGTTGTAAAATTTTACTTGATATCAAAGGGACAACATAAATATTCACTTAAAATACATCTTCTAGCATATCCTGTTTGTTTTCTTTTTTAATATAAAAACTTTTATAACAGAAACAGCTATTTAAGTGATTGACTTGACAATGCAATGCTGGAAACAGTTCCTCAAGAGGTTCACACTGATACCAGAGAATACACTTTCACTTTGGATCTCCCAGAAAAAGCAGCTCCATAGTAAATGGCATTTGCTCATTAGAAATGTTGTATTTCTCTTATCATCTGCTTCAGAAGTGGGAAAGATATTATTAAGTTTTGCCAAGGTTAGATACCATACTGTCAGAGTTGTTCCAGGAAAAGCAAAGAGACAAACAAAGCGAACGTTCATTTTCAAGGGTACCTTATTTTGCAGCCACTTGAGAAATACAATACCTTCTGCCCCCAAATTTTTTCCCACCTGCTAAGGTTGTGAGACAGACAGATTGGTCAGCCAGCTTAGATTTCACAGGACAAGACTGGAGTAAATAAGTCATTCTATTTAGCTTTGAAAAAAAATCTATTGGAAGTGACAGAGCGGTCGATGAATAGAGATTATTTTGAAGTGTACTTGTAGAAACTGGCCTTGGTACAGGACTTTTTTTAAAGGGCATTCTTCCACTTTGTTGTTAGAATGGAGAAAATTGTGCAATTTTCCCATAAGCACTTGATTCTTTTCCTCTGTTATGGAGATGGAATTTCGTAAGAAGGGAACTACACCAGTATGAGTTAAAGCAAGGAAAGAAAAGGCAGCTGGTCCCTAGGAAAAAATGGTGCATTCTTTGCTCTTTCCCTGATGAAAGGAATCTATGGTTCCATTCCTGATTTAAGAAGCTGCTATTTACAAATGCGGCAAATGTATGCCTGAAGATTTAGCTCCTAGATTCCCACCCTAGGGAGAGATTTACATTTCACTGTTCACTTCAAGGACAGCAGTACTAATTCACCAAGACTCCAGCTATATTCCTTTTCTTCAAGGGTAGAATGGTGATAAACTAGCAGTAATATTTAAAACTTTATGTAATATTAGTATACACCAGGTCCCATTCTAAAAACTTTATATGTATTAACACATTTAATTCCCATAAAACCCTATAAGGCAATGCAAGTGTTAGAGGGGTTGACCCTCCACGCAGTTGAAAATCTATGTGTAACTTTTGACTCCCCCCAAAACTTAACTACTTAGAGCCTACTGCTGACTAGAAGTCTTACCAATAACATAAACAGTTGATTCTAGAAGCCTTACCAATAACATAAACAGTTGATTAACACATATTTTATGTTATATTTTATATACTATATTCTTACAATAAAGATAGCTAGAGAAAAGAAAATATTATTAAAATCATAAGGAAGAGAAAATACATTTATACTACTATATGGTATTTACCAATACCATAAGCTTATATCACCTGTTTACAAGATGAATTGCCTGTCAGTACCTACATAAATACTGATGGTTGTACAGCTCTGTGAATATACTGAAATTCATTGACGTATACACTGAAATGTACATAAACTGTACACTTAGACAAATTTTATGGTATGTAAATTATATCTCAATAAAGCTTTTCTAAAAAAAAATTAGAAATCAGCACATTCATCCTAACTACTCTACAAGAGAAGGTAACACAGTGGTTCCTCCCCAATCATGATGATGATATTCTTGAAAAATCTCATCAAAGATGAAATCAAAGGGGGAAAAGTTTACATTTAATTGGAGTAAAGAAATTTACAGGGAAGAAGTATGACTGTGATCCAAGGTTCTACTTATTACTATTTTACATTCTCTACATTAATAAATTGGGAAACATGACAAAAAGGAAAAATGCGGTGCATGTGTGCATGAAAGAGAATATCAATGCCACTTCATATAGCCTGTTTTAAGAAGCATTAATAACAGGTACTTTATCATGAGTGTGTATTTACCACTTCCTTTCTCTTAGCAATATCCTTCACCCAATTTCTACATAAATTTCTAAATGTGTTTTTTGTTGCTTTAGATAATACGCAAATCAAAAGCATCTTTCCTGTGTGTGGTCCTTCCTCTAAATGTTCCAGCTCAAGTAGCCAGTTAGTGATCCATAATTCTAAAAGTTTAAGAACAGAGATGCTTGAACAAAACCACCATAACACTGAAAGGATAGCCATATGACCAATAAAATGACTTTTTTAAAAAAGAGAATATACCAATCCCTTCTTAACAAATTCATTATGTCAAACTTTCATTGAAAGTTTCCTTTTTAGCATTTTGCCAACCACAGAATCATGGTTTCAAGGATGTGGAGAGCTCTGAGTCTTTCTTCATCTTACTTTTTCAAATGATCCACTGTTCTCCTTCTCTGATTTACTGTATGAAATCAATACTTCCTGCATTATCAGTAGTTTACCTCTTAGAGAACTTACGTCAATGAGTTAACTCTTCAAGAACTTAAGTCAGGGCTTCCCTGGTGGCGCAGTGGTTGAGAGTCTGCCTGCAGATACAGGGTACACGGGTTCGTACCCCGGTCCGGGAAGATCCCACATGCCGCGGAGCGGCTGGGCCCGTGAGTCATGGCCACTGAGCCTGCGTGTCCGAAGTCTGTGCTCCGCAACGCGAGAGGCCACAACAGTGAGAGGCCCGTGTACCAAAAAATAAATAAATAAATAAAAGAAAGAACTCAGGTCAATGAGTTAACTCTTCAAGAAGATTTTTATTTTAACCTTTGTTCGGCTAATTCAATCATATTTTACTGGAGAGAGAATTCCAAATCTGCCTCCCCAGAAAATTTAATATTAATCAACTTTTTGTATATTGTGCCAACTCCTGTATCCCACTGGCATGTTCCTTAATAATTCCCTTACTTTCAGTTAGGTTTACACCTAAGACATCCAAGTAAATGAGAAATTATCTTATATGATGTTTTTCCAGGATTTTACTACCTACTTCAGGAAGTTGTTCTAGAATCAAAACTCTTTATGATTATTTTACAACTTTAGTCCTAACTAAAGGAATTCCAAAGAAGACATTAAGGGGTTTTAAAAGACTGGAGAGCTAAAGGTGAAGAACATAGCAGATGTTCACACAAATCACTAATATTTACACAGACAGAAGAAACTAGAACTCCATCATGAGGGAGCAAGACTAGAGTAGCACTTAGCAGCATAGACCTGGGATCTAGAATATCTCCAATTTGCTTCATGCTTGTGCTGCTAATGAGTTTTACCATCTTGGAGAAACTTCTTACCCTTGCTGTGCCTCAGTTTCTTCATCTGTAAAATGGACCTAAAAAGAGTACCTATACTATAAGGTATTTGTGAACATTAAATGGGTAAATACATATAGAGCATTTAAAATACTGTCTAATATAATTGTTGGATATTATTGTCTTGTAGTTCATTGATTCTCAATCCAGGAAGGAAGGCATATGTCTGAATCACTTGGCAAGGTGTGTGTACATTCCACCGACCCCTTCCCACTCCAAGGACTGTACTATGTGATGGGGAGTCTCAAAGATTTTTAATCAGGGAAGCGACCTGATATTTGCTCATTACAAACATCTCTGTAGGGGCACTATAGAGGGACAGAGGAAAGAAAAATTGGGATGTCCATTGCAGATGTTCACATAATGCTCTGAAAGAAAACTGTAGTGAGAGGAATAGAAAAAGACATGATGGCTACAACATATGTTTATCAAAGTAAAAATACAGAGCCTAGTCACCTGGTGAGTGCAGGATGCCACCCATGTTTCTGCTTCAGTGTCCAGAATGGATGGAGCTACCATGTCTAAGAAGGAATTAGAAATAAAGAATATAAAGCACTTGTCTTCATAACTAGTAAACCAGTAAATGTGTATTCAGCAGTACACATATTGGGAGCAGCTGCAAAACAGATTCAACAAAAGAGAATATTGCCTCTGTCTCTCTGAAGAAAATGTACATCTCTTCTTTACAGCACCCAAAATCTACCAGTTACTCCTTTTCTCCAAGATCAGATGTATCTGTCCTGTGCCTCTTATTAATATCAAAACCTTAGCATCAATACTTCTACTAGCAACAGACTCCTAAGGATATTGACATAGAGTGTTTTAAGTCATTCAGCTACTAATTAATGGCTCTGAGTTAATATTCTCAGCTGCCGTTTAAAACTGAAATTTAAGGTACAGAGCATGATGGAGGATGACACTGAAAATATGTACTCAGCCTGCCATCCAGACCCACTTTGTCCATGACAGCAGGCTTTGATGGAGAAGTCATCTTGCAACAAACCAAATGATCAGTCCTCTCTCCCAGTGTAAGGATAGTCTTTATGGGATAAGAGAGGAATCAAAGCAAAGTCAGCAAAGATGTGGGAAAAATAGGTCATTCCAGGGCTTGATTTGGGGAAAAGAGTCAAGAAACAATGTATTTCCAGAGTTGACATGTCATCCCACAATGAACAAGATCAGTTCATACAGCAGGTAACAAGATCTGAAATTCCAAATAAGTTCAGGGGGCACTGGTACCTAGAAATTGTACATGATTCTTGGAGAAAATTGACGTAATGTGCCACATCAAAGGAAGGGCCAACAATGATTTTATTTTAATGATAGAACTGAATTCTGAAATTAAGCACAGCAGGTAGGAAATGGATCTAGCACAGACGTCAAAAGCTATCATTGGCTTTTTGTGATAAAATTTTTTTTTCCCCTTAAGCCCATGCCAGTGGTCTATGGAGGTCACTGATGTTTAGCATGAAAAAATAAAATAAACATCACAAGTGTGAGTGTTTTTCTGAGGAAAATTTGAAAAATTACTGATTTTCAAAGATTCTTTTATTTTAGCAAATCTTTCATTGTCAAATAGTAATAGCAGAGGTACCATATTTTCCAATGATCACATTTCACTGCATCACAGGCAGCATATAAAAAATAAGGAATTGAAATAAGCACCAGCGAAAACAAAACAAATAAATGACACCAGAATTCTACCCAGCATCTGACAGCAGGCAAAATTTGAATGGCCGAGAGTACAGCCCTGGTTTTGTGCTAATTCTTGTTTTCACACAATTTAAATAATCTTTCTTCTGATAGGTAAATTTTTTCTAGAGAAATGGCTTTTCTCTCCCATTTTCCAGCTTTCTACATAAGAAGGGTCAGAACAATTTAGTAGCTGATTTTTTAAACTGATTTCTTATGGAATTCTTTGCTCATCTAAGTCATCACAATCCATATTGAACACAGAATGGCAAATTTTTCTGTAATTTGTCATTATTTCAAAAGAAAAAATCAGCAAAGTAGAAGTTTTGTCTTTTAATCAAAATGATTTTCAGTCACAGAAAATCCATGTGTCATTTCCCTTTTTAATAAACACACTTGATTTTTATTACTAGTGAAAGCATTTACCTATGTGGTAAAGGACACCAGTAAGCCCTTTTGCACCCAAATCTTCCAAATCATCAGTAAAACACTAAGCCATTTCACAATTAGACATTGTGTATTTTAGGTCCTTAAATGGGCTTCTTCTTTCAATGTAATCTGTTAAATATAAATAACTCTGGGAAAGGCAGTATATTAAGGTAATTATTTTTTCATACTTTTATATAAGTCATTAAAACTGCTCTTTGGAATAAATCTTATATAGAAACTCAAGGAAACCATAAACAAAACAAAAAGACAACCTACAGATTGGGAGAAAATATTTACAAATGATGAGACCACCAAGGGCTTAATTTCCAAAATACACTAACAGCTCATACAACTTGACAACAAAACAAACAAACAACCCAATTAAAAAATGGATAGAAGACCTAAAGAGACATTTCTCCAAAGAAGAAATACAGCTGGTCGATAGGCACATAAAAAAATGCTCAACATCGCTAATTATTAGAGAAATGCAAATCAAAACTATGATGAGGTACCACCTCATGCCATCAGAAAGTCAGAAGGACCATCATTAAAAGGTCTACAAATAACAAATGCTGGAGAGGGTGTGGAGAAAAGGGAACTCTCCTACAATGTTGGTGGGAATGTAATTTGGTGAAGCCACTGTGAAAAACAGTATGGAGGTTCCTCAGAAAACTGAAAATAGGATTACCATATGATCCAGCAATCCCACTCCTGGGCATATATCCAGAAAAAACATTAATTCAAAAAGATACATGCACCCCTATGTTCATAGCAGCACTATTCACAATATCCAAGACATGGAAACAACCTAAATGTCCATTGAAAGATGAATGGGTAAAGAAGATGTGGTACATATATACAATGGCATACTACTCAGCCATAATAAAGAATGAAATAATGTCATTTGCAGCAACATGGGTGCAACTAGAGATTATCTTACTAAGTGAAGGAAGTCAGAAAGAGAAAGACAAATACCATATGATATCACTTATATATAGAATCTAAAATATGACACAAATAAACCTATCTAAGAAATAGAAACAGAATCAGGGACATAGAGAACAGACTGGTAGTTGCTAAGGGGGAGGGGGTTGGAGGAGGGACAGAGTGACAGATTGGTGTTAGCAGATGCAAACTGGTATATATAGAATGGATAAACAACAAGGTCCTACTGTATAGCACAGGGAACTATATTCAATATCCTATAATAAACCATAATGGAAAAGAATATGAAAAAGAATGTGTATATATGTATAACTGAGTCACTCTGCTGTAGAACAGCAATTAATACAACATTGTAATTCAACTACACTTCAGTAGAAGAATAAAAATAAAAAAGAAACTCAGTGTATAAATAAGGTGATGCAAATGGGATTAGAACATTGTCCTTATTTCTTTCCTCAAATCCACATGTCCCCTGAGGCACCTCTATGAAATCTCAATGATCCCTGACAGCAAATTTGAAAACTCTTAAGCTAGAGAAGTAGACAGGAAAAAGATCACAATGTAAGGAGGATGGTTTCTTTTTGTAGTTATGTATGCACGTGATCCCATCATTAGTGACTTCATTCAACAATATATAGAGCCTCTTTATGGTCCAGATATTATGCCAAGTCATGGAAATACAATGACAAAAGACATTTTCTGTTCCCAGGAACTTACAGAACGAAATAGAGAATTCAGACACAGCCTCAGAGATGTATGGTCAATTGATTTTTGACAAAAGTACAAAGAAAATACAGTGAAAAAAAGATGGTCCCTCTAATAAGTGTTGCTAGAATAACTGAATATCTATATGGAAAAAAATAACTTTGATGGATACCAAAAACTAACTCAAAATGGATCATAGATTTAAATGTAAAACCTAAAATTATAAAGCTTCTAGAAGAAATCAGAACTTTTTTTTAATCTTCAGTTAGGTAAAGAGTTTTAAACATAATATTAAAAGCACCTTTCATTAAAAAATGATCAACTGGACTTAGACAATTCAGAACTTCTGCTCTTTGAAAAATACTGTTAAGAAAATAAAATACAAGTTGCAACCTGGTTGAAATATTTGCAAATCATATATAGATAAAGGATGTATATCCAGAACAGATAAACGATTCTCAAAAGTCAATAATAACAAAACAAATAAAACGAAACAAAAGTTGGGCAAGATACTTTAATAGACACTTCATCAACATGTAAGAATAGTAACTAAGCAGATTTAAAAGCAGCTCAATGTGTTTAGTCCTTAGGCATTTAATATAAATTAAAATCTTAATGAGATACCTCTACATACCTACTCAAATGTCTAAAATTAAAAAGACAGACCGTAATTAGAGTAGTTGAAAATGTGGAGCAATGGAAAATCTCACACTCTGCTGGTGGGAATGAAAAATGTTAAAACCACTTTCAAAAACAATTTGGCAATTTTTTTTCTTAAAAAAGTTAAATATATACTACCTTATTATCCAGTCATTCAAATCTTATTCATCCAAAAGAAATGAAAACATATGGCATAAAGTCTCAATTATGCAAGATTAATAAGTTTTAGAGATCAGCTGTACAATATTGTTCCTATAGCTATCAATATTTTATTGTACACAAAAATTTGTTAAGAGGGTACATATCATGTTAAGCATTCATATCACAACTATATATATATATAGTTCATACTTTATTATCTGCTTTATTTTTAATGGCTAATATTTGTAAACAATTATCAGGTAAATGGCTATATAAACTGTGGTATTTCATACAATAAAATATTACTTTGAAATGCAAAGAAGTAAACTATTAATTCACATAATATTATCAATGAATCTCAAGATAATTAGGCTGAATGAAAGAAGCCAGAAAAATAAATACATACTATATGATCCCATTACCATAAATTTCTATAAAATGAAAACTAAAGTGAAAGAAAGCTGATCAAGGGCTGTCTGGGGTAGAGGGAAAAGTGCAGAAGAAAGGGTACAAAAGGGACACAGGGACTTCTTTTTGGGGTGATGGATATGTTCATAATCTTGATTGAGGTGATGGATTCATGGGTGTATACATATGTCAAACAGCACCATATGCTTTTCAAATGTGTGCATTTTGTTGTATGTCTATTATACCTCAATAAAGCTGTTAGAAACAAATTTTGAATGTATCAAAAATGTGAATCAAAAAATACAAAATAAAAAGAAGAAAATTTAAAAGAATGATATATTATGCAGGTAAGTTTTGAGTATTATGTGACTACACAGAGGTGACATGCACCCATTCTTGTGGGGTCATGGAAGCCTATTTTAGCCAGGCCAAGCATGGACAGTCCAGGCTGAGAAAGTACATGTGCTCATAGAGTAGAGGCTCCAATTGAATTAATAGAGCAATGCTAGCCAAAATATGACAAAGAAGCATCAGCGATCAAAACGTGTTATCCTGCCCATCATGCTTCTCTGACATTGTGAAACCCAATTTCTAGGACACCTAGTTGCCAGTGAGGCAAAAATATAACCTCTGGTCATTGATAAAACATAACTCAGCTCAATAGAAAAGGAAAAGTTCATGGCGTGTTTAGACACAAATTCTACTGACAAAAACTATTTAACCCCACCATCACATTTGTGTTTGCACTATTTTTATATTAGACCTCTTTTGAAGAGGGAAAAAGGAGGGGTGTGGGGTAGAAAATATCTGAACCAGGTTGAGCTTTCTGACAGAGGCCATTAGGGTGCACCAGAAAGTGCTCCCAATATTGGGTGCACAGAAATTCCACATAGAGGCTCCCGTTTGGTGTTTGTCAGTCTTCTCTAGATAGAGAAGCTTGCAAATAATAGAGTAAGCAAAGAAGATTGTTGAGATCACAGATTGCCAAACCTTCTTATTTTTCTAATTTCATATATGTATCAGTTAAAAATTGACCACACCCCCAAAAATCCATTTTGTTTTTTTATAAATCACATAAATACAACACTGTCAGAATATATTATATTATTATAAAACAAATACAGAAGTGTCAATGAACAATCATAAAATGTAGATAGATAGATAGAAACTATATAAAGCTATGTAGCAATATAAGTTCTGATCTTTTCTTCTGGGGTCAGCCTCTCTGTGGCAAACATGCCTCACTTTGGACGACTTGGCTCTAGATTCGTTTATGTCAAAGTGAGATCACCTGAGTTAACCAGAAACACCAGAAGTACTTATTTTTAAATGCTGATTGAGGCCTCACCCCTGGACTTCAGAAATAATATTTTATTCCTGCATTTAAAACTGAAACCATGTCCAATTCATGTGATTTTTATTAATAAATAAATTAAGAGTGGAAGTGAGGTGTGGTAGGGAATCTTTATTCAAGATTCCAAATGCAGCTTGAACTCTCTTTTTAAAAGCTGTGATGGCAACAAAAAAGAGACTCCTGGGAACATAGATGATCAGGTGAGAACATATCATCTTAGAGAAAGTTAATTGACTCCCCAAAATGTCAAATTTGGATTACTAGGAGTTGAGTAGAAGCAGGTGGGTCTTATCAAATGTGAAACCCATGTAAAATACAGGAAGGCAGTTTCCAAAGTCATAATGAGTTTCACTGTTATTGCCCACAAATCCTTGTACATATAAAAACACCCGTTGCTAACTCTTTAGAAGAGCAAATATTTGCAAAGCAATGCTTATGCAAACTAGAAACTAATTACCAGTGTTTGTTTCCAGCCAATTTTTGCAAATTAAAATTCTAGCTCAGCCAAGAGAGTGTCTTTTAAAATAAGCTGGATTTTCAATATTTATAAGTGATTAATCATTAGAAATTATATTACATACTTAAACTGTGGCCTGTCTAACTTTTTTCCCATGTACAAAATGTATATTCTTCATGAGATAGTCTAGCAAAATAGCCACAAATGTCCTTAACTCTATAAATATCCCTAACTCTAATAAATCAACATGTATTTAAATATTTTACAAGTGCCAAAAACATAAAATATGGGTTCTCCTATTTAGTCTGTATCACCAGGGCAATTTTCATCAATTGTAGCCATAATCATTACCACTTATTACCACTAGAATAATGTATAATCCCTAACTTTGTGTTTTCAACACATGTGCTTGGCAGTACAGTAAGTCCCCTACATAATGAATGAGTTCCATTCCAAGAGCACGTTCATACGTCCTATTTGTTCGTTAAGTCCAACAAAGTTAGCCCAGGCACCCAACTAACAAAATCGGCTATATAGTACTGTATTGTAATAGGTTTATAACACTTTTAACACAAATAATACATAAAACAAACACAAAAAACAAAGAAAACATTTTTAATCTTCCAGTGCAGTATCTTGAAAAGCACAGTAGTACAGTACAACAGCTGGCATACAGGGGCTGGCATCGAGCGAACAGGCAAGAAGAGTGATTGACTGGATGAGGGAGAGGAGGTGGGAGATGGTAGAGCTGAAGGATCATTAGCAATAGGACATGGAGGGCCAGATGCAATTTCACTCACGCCAGATGCTGATGGACCGCACGTTTGCATCTTTGAAAGTTCACAACTTGAAGGTTCGTATGGAGGGAATTACTGATATAGTTGAAGATAAATTCCATGGCAATACATTTGGAGATAATTCCATGCTCTCTTATGGAGTTTACAGAAGTGAGAAAAGGTAAAGGAAAGGGGAAAGAATAGGAGATGCTAAACATATAATTAATTATCCATTTAATTTATTAAATGCCCTGGTTTGCATTTAAGGAAGAAAAACAGAATTTATTGATTGCTATCATTATGCCTAACGCTATCAAATAAATTTACATTTTCTAATTTAGTCTTTAAAACAATACATGATAGAAAACAAAAAATGATGGAGAGGTAGGGGGAGGGGAGGTCTGCAGCTTGTCCAAGGTCACAAAGATGCCCTCTGGGCCAGTGTTCAAAATCCCTATCTTTTGATTTAAAAACAGTGATTTTCCCCTCTCTCTTTTTTGCTGTTATATAAATTTTCGGCTTTAACTCATTTCCTTATACCACATTACATCTTAGCAATGTCCAACCCTAAAATTTCAAAAATGTTTCTTCTGGTGTAAAGGAATTAATTAGAACCGGTTAAGGAGTCTAAGAAAACATAAGAATACTACATGCAAATAATGAAATCTGAAGAATGTATTTCAACCTTCAAGAAAAACCAGACTGCATTCTGCAATAAAGGTTGTTCAACATTAAGAAGTAAAAGCTATTTAAAAAGTTTAATGCAGACCACGGTAGAAAAGATGCACATTGCCAAGTCCTTCACGGCTCACCATAAATGTGAACGGTGTAGTGCTATCCATTTTAAAATAAATCAAGGTGATGCAATGCTTAAAATGCAATTGATTTTGGCTAATTTGCAAGTAGAAAGGTTTAGAACTTGAATAATTTCTTTTCCACTTTAGCTGGTTCAACAGCCTAGTCAATGAGCTGCCTAATTATTAGTCTTATTTATTTATTTATTTACTTTAGATAATTCCTGAGTGAGACTTTTGATTTATTTTCAACTTTCCTTGTGGAGATGAAAGAGACCACAAACCCAAATTAAAACAAACAAACAAACAAACAAAAACACTCGTTAGGGTGAGCAAAATGAAGAAAAACCTCAAATGCAAGAATTACAATTTCCAAGCTGTGTGTTTGGAATATTTAAAAACTGAAAACAATTAAGAGACTCCATTTCAGCCTCCTTTTAGTGATTAGGCTGAAAAACAATGAGAAGAAATAGGAAGAAAATCACTGCAAATTCCATTAGGGACAGATTAGAAAGATGTTAAATTACTCTTTCTATCTGCCTTCTCTGGTCAGTCAGTCTGAAGAGCTTACCACCTTTCCAAGGAATCAGCATGTCACCTCGGTGTCCTTTTAAATAGCATTCATAACCTTTAGAAATAGCTTTTATAAACCCCTCATTGTATTTGAATGATATGATAAGGAGCCTGCATGCCCCAAGCATTTGGGATCCCTTTTGTGCATTTCTCCAAAATGACCCCTGCAAGAGGAAAGGCAGAAACATTCTAAAATCTGACAAAAATAATCAACCAGGATAAATATTTCCATACACCCAACCAAAGTGTGTTGCATTCTACATATGCACACCTGTGTGTGCAGATGAGAGTAATATACAGTTATATAGATAAGACTATACGCATACATGCACACTGATAAACAAACATTTGCAGATTCAAATAGTTGCATCAGTTAGGAAAGTGAGAACTCAGTACAACTTTTTCGGAGGAATAAGTAGTTCAAAATATCTGCTGTTTTCCCAAATATCTAATTAATCAGGTAACTTTTTTCCCTAAATTGCACATTATGCAAAGTAATTGCCCTACATTCATTTGATAAAATTATTGGTTTACCTGAATACAGTTAATTTAAAATCTGCTCGCGGTAGATGAGTTTGCACCTTACTTTTCAATGTAATGAGGTTTTACTGAATATTCACACAATTATTAAAATATATCTGTATAATTATACTTAGTGCTATTATAGCTAAAGTTATAGCAGCACTTAAATGTTTTTTCTTATAGAAATTTAAAAACCTGGTGAATTGTTCATAATTTCCGTGCTGAAAAACAGTCTGTCAAGCAGAAATAGCAACAGAATGCAAGCCATTTTGTGACTCAGTTCTTGATTGCACACAGCTGAGATTCAATAGCTGAAGGGGGAATTAAGGACACCATCCAGACGTCTGTAATAATTCCTCTACTTTTTTCCCCCCTAGCTTGAATGCTGCATCAGTGTGTCTGCCTATTTTTTGTCTCTATAATTATAAACAGGACAACAGCATTGATACATATCTTGATCATAAAAAATTTACCCGTTCCCTAAAAGACTGATGAACATACCAGCAGAGTTATCTGGTCTAGAAACTTTACTTATTATAATTCTCAGGACCCTGGTTCTGACATTTACAAATGATGCACTGAAGCTACTGCTGCTGAACATGATAACCTCAAAGTTATCTTAGCGACATGTTTCACCCTCAGTGTGAGGGGAGATGGAAGGAATATCAGAATCAAAGGAAACATCTCCACAGCCTGGATTCTTCTGAGATTAACATTGCTTATAAATAAATGCGCACTAACACATATATGCACGTATATCTATTCATAAATGTATGTAGATGCAATTCTTTGAAATGAATCAAGTAATTGTACCTTAATATAGTGGTCCCTTTCTGCAGCACTAAACCATGCTTCTGAAAGGTAAAGAATAAATGGCATAGTCTGCAATATAGCTGAAATCATAGTAAACTAAGGAGCTACAGGATTATCCTGGGTCTTAAAACAATTAACTTTCAGCCATATAAGCACGTCAAAATACCACACACCTGCCAGCACATAAAGGCACACTGCCAACACTCCAGTTTTGCTCATAGCATTCACCCTGGCATGCTAAATCATAATCAGTTTTCATTCTGATCAACACTGCACAATATTGATTTGTGACTCTTAACTCAGGGCACTGAAGCTGGAGTCTGATTAGGTCATTTTAGCATTCCAGCCAAGGTATTTTTTTCTTTGTCCATCTGGCTTTCAATGCCCAGAGCAATCTCCTGCTCAAAGGATCCCAACCCCATTCTAAGCCCCTGACTCTGGGAGGAAACACAGGTAACAGGTATTTCATGTTATTTTCAGGTTCAACCACAAACAAAAATTCTGAGGCTTCGATGAGATCCTCCTAGCTCCTCTTGTGGTATGTCTTCTTCCACTTTGTCCCATGTCCTTGTTTTCTTCACTAACCATTCCCAAGCTATCACTGAGTACATCAGTAGAATTTGAATTCCCTACCCTTAAGCCAAATCCTATTACCTAACCTTTGTAGGGCACACAGAAGCTTGTAATCATAGACTCAGATCTGCAGAAGTTATACTGATTAGCTCATGTGCAAAACCTATATACAGAAGGATTCCTGAATAATTCTAGCTTTTCATCCAATCACCTCATGCCATTTTGTTATTTCCCAATGGCTCCAATCCTGCCCAACTGCAGGTGTGGAAGAATTTCCATCAACAACATAAGCCATAGTTAACCGAATACCTGGCAGGGAATTAGAAGTCCATCCCCAATAGTAGGCAGAGTTTGAACATACTTTAGTACTTGGACAATTTAGGGTATGGACTAGATGAATTTCTAGACCCTCTAAGCATTCAGTTGGAATAGAACTTAGCTAAGCTTTGTTCTTCTCACACTTAGGCATTAGATGAGGGCATCTATTGACCCAGATAAAAACACCCACTGTGAATCTCATGATGTCTCATAATCCCAACAAGTTGACCTATAGTGTATCAATATCAAAAAACGATCCCATTGGACAGGGTACAACTTTACCTCCGCAGACAGGTCAGTGTCTCTAATCATAGCACTTCCTGACTTTATTATAAAGTCTGTTACTGATATTCCACCACTACTTGTGACCAAAGCCACATGGGCCATTCATTCTCTATTCAAGGGTCAGAGATACAGCAAACAAACAAAGCAGAACACATTTCTGCCCTCATGGAGTTGCACACATATGGAGAAGGAAGAAAATAAATATATAATGTCATGTGCTGATGAATGTTATGAAGAAATACAAAGTTGGATAAGGAAAGAGAACATGGGCACACTATTTTAATTTACTCCCTGGGGATGTAACATCTGAGCTCAGGCTTGAGTGAAATGAGGGATGCAAATATCTAGAAAGTTGTTCCAGAATGAAAAGTCTGCAAGAACAAAGGCCCAGAGATATTTGGCCACATGGGACCAGCACTATCAGAAATGACTCTCATTTCTGGGTCATTTAGGACCATGTTCTACTTAGACAAATTCCAAACAACTGGTTTAAACAAAATTTCCTAGAAAACATTTTTTAAAAATTATATTTCCTTCTTTACCAATGTCATGCTCTCAGTTTAGTTCTTCATAGCATCTTGCCCAGCTCCATTTCAGGGGTTCACAAATGGACTCCAAAAGCCCCCACCCCCCACCCCCGGTGTCTCTTCAATCCAGTCCATCCTACTGCTGCAAAATTATCTTAGAAAAACAAAGATGGTGGCATGGCACTCTCCTTCCAGAACTCAATGTGATTTCTGAGTCTAGACTTTGAAACCCTCCACAGTTTGGCACTTGCCTCCCTTTGCTGGTTAACTTAGCAAAGTGTATTTTACTATGTCAATTGCCATAGCTGTGACTATATTTCCAAGAATCCCCATCTCTGTATGCTTCCAAGTTAAAGTTTGCCACAAGAGAAATCTGTGTGCATGATTTGAATGACAGTCATTCCTCTCCAAAGATTATTGCAGTAGGATATGGGAAGAAACAGACACAGTAATACTGGGAAGTTCTAGCTTGTTCTTGATCTCCCTGTTCCATAGTAGTTCTTCCCAACAACCAGTTCTGCTGATGCAACCTCAGACTCTTCGCCATATGCAGAGGCAAAAGACTTCAGCAGCTCTCCTCCCCCTTCCCACTCCATCAACTTGAGGGACCAGCCTTCCCAGATTTTCTGCAAGTTCCAATTTGTCCTCTCCCATTAATGCTTCAGAAGTCCTGGGTCTGACTTTTTTCTGATTTTCTACAACTCCTTTTTTCAGACCCTTACTTCCCCAGTGTCTCAGATTATCTAAAGTCTTATTCCTATTATTCCTATAATAAATCCCTTATTCCACAAAACTCATAGAGAGTCTGCCGCCTTTATTGAACTGGGACTCACTTCCTCTCCCTCTCTCTTTCTATCCCTCTCCACCCCCCCCCACATTTACTTACCAAGCATTTTATGTATACCTCTATTAAATAAATAATAATAAATGTAATAACTAATAAATAAAATATTCCACTGTAATTGAGGAAGGAATAACTTTATTAACTTTTGACTCCTTTTTTTTCCTTCTGAAAGTGTGGAACTTGGGGGACATGAAAAGAATGCAATTCCAACGCCACTTGCCTACTGTGCAGATATAGTCTGTTCTCCCACATGTATGTTTCTCTAACATCAATTATCTAATGCATAATCAGGACTTAGGAAAAAATGGAAGCTTTTTCCAGGAAAAAGGAACCAGAATAGCCAGAGTAGAATTAGAACTTTCATCAGGAAAGGAAAATGCCCTCAGTTCAGTTGCTACACTGGTAAAAGCCCCTTTAGCTCTACTTTAAGAAGAGAAAAAATAAGTACCTGCATGCAGGGCTCTTTCCCCAGAGAGGGATGCTGCCAGTTTTGCACAGCTCTCAGCTCCTGGCACGTTTCACTTCTTCCCATGACCCCTAAATGGCAGCCCCACTGGCTCAGAGCTTATGCTGGTCTGCATCATCTCAGTGCCCACAAACCAGCATTTCCAATATATTGTTCTGGTGGTTTTTAAAAAAGTTATCCCCTGAGGCCAACTCTGAGCTGCCTGCCTCTGCTCTTTGTGTTATATTCCCAGATACCAATTAATACTTTAGTTAATGCTCTAGTTAAAAAGTTACATCAGTTTTGCATCTCTGCCCACATCTATTTTTTCCAATAAGTTGTTATTTTCAGAACAAAAATTATCCAAGAACATGTATGCTGGGTATGGCAGAAATACCCATATATGCTGTATAGATTGTATATGCAATTATCTCTGTATATGTCTCTTGCACATACTAATACTGACATGTGCTAAACTGTTTAATGAATTTGTATGTATATTTGTGTGTATTATATGCAGTACATATGTTCATGTATATCTTGTGTATTGATTTCAATACTTTTGATGTTTAAGAATCTTTGCTTCAATTTATGGAAACAATATTAATTTAAAGTGACAAAATTCATGATTTCTTAGAGCTAATAGTCTATAAAAAAAAGAAGAGATGATTAAAAATCAAATACAATTTTGTTTGTACGCTAGTGGAAGCTCAAGATTGCTTGGAAAGCTGCTATTAGGGAGCCTAACTTGGTCTAATGTTCAGGAAGATTCTCCTGAAGAAAGTGGTACTCACCACAGATCTGAAAGATGAAGAGGTCTTAAGAAGAATGGGATGGCGGTAAAAGATAAACAATATATGTGACGGTGGTGAGATAAGAGAAAACGTGAAAAAATCTGAGCACTGAAAGAAATCAGAATTTGAAGCACTAAGTTTGAGGGGAAACATTCCCAGAGACAGGGTGAGAAGACATGAACAGGGTAAAGGCCCTAGAGAGTCTTAGCAGCCACCCATACCTGAGGGCTCTTAAGGATGAGATTATCTGAATCAGATTTGTGTTTCAAAAAGATCATTCTAGCTTCACAGTAGGTGAATCACAGATACAGATACAAAATACTACAGTAAATGAGACAGTTAGGAAGCTATTGAAGGAATTAAAAAAAAATACAATATCCTAATCTAGAGCAGTAGAAATGCGGGTAGCAAAAAAAGGTGACTTTTTGATGGTAGAATGAACAGGCCTTGTCAATTAATTGATTGTTGTTAGTGGGTAAGGAGTTAAAGCCAACAGGGAATCATCAAGTACCCTTAGTATTTTTGTCAAAGTAATTGGAAAGATGAAGTAATTTAATAAAATGGGAAATAACAGAAAAGGAATAAATAGATGGTGAAAGGAAAAGATGATTTCAAGTCCTAGGTATGCTGTGTAAGAAGATCAAAAGGAGATTTGGCCTGCAAGTATATATTTGGATATCACTAGTGCAGTGATGGTATTTGAATCTTAAGAGTAGATGCAATTCCCCTGAATGGAGTGAGAAAAGAAGAAACCCTAAACTGAGATTCCAATAATTAGGATGTAACTTTATGGAAAAGAGACAGCAAAGAAGATGGAGAGGTAGGAAAACTAGAAGAATGTGGCACCGTGAAAGCTGAGTGAAGTGTTTCAAAAGGGAAAGTTGATCATGTGGTCAAGAAAACTATGAATATACAGACTCCATTGTGTGCAGTTTCATTGTCTACATTAGCACATTGGTGATTTTAATGAGATCACTTTCAGTGGAGGGGTGCGGGAGAAGCCACAATGTGGTGGCTAAGGATTGAGCAGGAAGCCAAAACTTGCCACAGGGATGAATGGCAACAGTACAAGGAGGGCTTAGAATATGGGGAAGATTTTAAAGACAATTATATGTTTGTGTTTGCATATGCCTATGTCTGCTTTGCTGCTTCGTGACATTTCTTCTTAAAGGAGCAATATTAAACTATTGGGACTTCAACCCTTCTCTCACAAGTTCCTTTTATTTCTGTGGTCCCAGATCTCAACAGCCTCTGAAACCATTTTCTCTGCTCCAGTGTTGCTTGGACTTGCCCAATGGCTACTCCTTCCATGCCTATCTCCTAATTTGCCTCTTGTCCCATTGGTGTTGCCACTCCTACGATACCACCAAAAATTCTTGATACTTTATGTTATCTCTTTTCTGCCTTCTCTACTGCCAGCAGGAATATCATAAGGAAAAATATTTTAGTGCCAGCCCCTACCCCAAATAAAGATAGGCTCCAAGTTTGTTATAGAACCTTCTATTCTGGAACTTGAAATATTTGATTTGTATTACCAAGTGTTACATTTAAAATCACTGGTTCATAGAAAACATGAACCTGAATTCCATCACATGATTTCAGCATCTCAACATTCTACCTTAGGCTGATTTTTGTTGCTCTATAGAGAAACCTACCCCATCAAACCCACCCTAACTTAGGGAACCATTCACCTCATCCTCATCACTTGGTCTCTAAATCCTCTTAACTCTTGCCCCCATAATACCTAGTGGGTTTGGTGGTACCTGTGTGCCCAAGGAAGGCATGGAAATTAGGTATCATTATTCCTGACTAATCACTGCTCATTCCTGCACTAACAAGATGAAAGACATGTTGTTGATATTCTCCCCCAAGTTTAACTGCCCTTGAACCTTGAAATCTGCTTTAAAGAAAACCAGTAGTAAACATCACTTGAAAAAGAGCAGCAGAAAATGTGCACCGTATTTCTAAACATCTCTTCATAGCTTCATAGCAAAACATAATCATCAAAGGGAAACCAGTCAAGGTTAAAAGCAGCACTGAAAAGTGATTCACTTGGTAAACAAGAGTAGGTGTAATTATCACAAAAGCAAACTTTGCTAAGGGGATAACTGTCAGAGCTCTTGCAGTAAAAGGTCTCTTTACCATTTTAATCCGACAGGCTGAGAGTTCCCTAGTGAAAACAATTCTCAATAAAATCACAAATGTAACTACGGTATTCTTTTAAACTTTCATTTCAGCCATGGCTACCAAAACAAGCTTAATATTTACAATTCAAATGACATTGGTAGATTGGCTGATAATATGGCTTATGAAAAATCTTTTAGCACTGTATTTTTATGTACTGAACAATACTCTCTCATCAGCAGGGACACTTTAAAGAGTTTTGTTTATTTGCTTACTAGAAACCAAACAGGCCTGTCTCCTGAAAGAAACCAAAGTCAAATTCAGTTTATGGGGCAATTATGCATTCAGAATTTTTTTTTTTAATCTTTATTGGAGTATAGTTGCTTTTAACATAAAATAGATAGGCAACAAGGATTTACTGTATAGCACAGAATTATAAGCAATATCTTATAATAACCTATAATGGTATATAATCTACAAAAAAGATGAATCACTATGCTGTTGTACACCTGAAACATAATATTATAAATCAACTATATTTCAATAAAAAATAAATAAATAAAATAAAAGTACACTTTCCAGAGACTCCAGATGATTCTTAGCTCTACTACATAACAAAACCTTATAGTATACGTATGTCACTGCTAAACAGATCTTGTGGATTACAAGCAACCTCCTCATTTTAAAAAGAAAGTAAAAGTAACTTGTTCCAGGTCACACAAAATAGTGACTCAAACTGTGGTCTCTTAACACTCAGGTCACTGTTTTTTGTTTGTTTTCACTTTGGCCATATCTTGCAATGCTGCCCAATAAAACTTTCTGTGATGATTGTAATACTCTGTCTTTGCACTACCCCATACAATATCCACAGGCTAGGTATGGTTCCTCAGCACTTGAAATTGGTTAGTGTGACTGAATTAAAAAGTGAATCATTAATACTATTTAATCTTAATTAATTTAAATTTAAGTAGACATATGTGGCTAGAGGCTACCATATGAGCAAGCAGTCATCAGCTCACTAAGAAATGTCCAGGATGCTCTCTGTCTCCACCAGCTCCTAGCTAAACTGACACAGGAAGGGAGAGGATATGAGATTTGTTGCCTCTTTGAAATAGGGGTTATGACTTGTGTTTCCTTTTATTTCCCACATTCTAACACCTGGCTTTATACAGAGTAGGCAAAAAACCTAAATCTGTTGATGCTTTAAATATTCACTTGCTTTAACAAATGCTAGGGGCAGAAAAGAACAGTTTAGAAATCTGTTCACAAAAATTGCCCTGCTCACATTTTTCTGCAGTGAGAGAAACCCATTCCTTCCTTAAAGTAGACTGAACCTCATCTAGGAGAGGAACCCTACATACACACTAATCAGGGCTCAATTTACATGTGATACACTGTAGTGGTGTTCAACCCAGAGGGTAGGAAGGCACAATGAAATTGCTGCTAAGCAGTTTACGGCCTCTACAGTCCACATAATAGCAAGTGCATCCCCTCTTTCTAATAAAAAGCCATTTACCTCTGCCTGGAGAGGAAACTTGGTAAGATCGATTAATTTTTTTTAATGGAAAAAATAATTGAAAATAGTATTGATTTTATTTTTCAGATGGCCATTTAAATGGTAAATGTAAGCTTTCCTTATTAACAACAGGAAGAATATTGGTAGGAATGTTAGAAACAGAATGTAACCATAGGGCAACCTTCAATTATCATTTCTTTTTATTATAAACACTTTTAGTTTTTCAAACTCTTATGTAATTCTCCCCCAAAGACCCTGAAACACAAATAAAATTAACTGTTACTGCAGCATAATAGTCTTCTCTAGTTTCTTTTATTTATCTGTTTGTTCATTTGATTTGTTTCTAGAAAAGCAGGGCTTTTGGTACTATATGTTGTAAGTACCCTTTTCCCAGGGCATGTATTTCCTTTCCTGTCTTTCTTTTTCTTTCTCTTTTTTTTTTAATAAATAAAAACATTCTTAAAGATTTAAGAATGGATGGCTTAGAACAACTACCATCAGTCAAAAACTCTTGTTGAATATATCTCAAGGGAGCTACTTTACAAATCCTGCAATGCATGTCAAATTCCATCTACTTCTTAAGAGGCCAAAAGGGCTTTGGACAGGGTCTCAGAATTGTTTCATCTTCTTAAGCTCTCCTCTTTGAAGCAAACACTTTTGATGCTCTGAAAACCAGCATTTATATCTATTGCTCCCAGTCCCCAAAGATCATAATTTCCTTGAACTAAATAATGAATGATGTTACCTAGGTTGTTTATTTAAAGACAATTTTATTGTTTCTATGTAATCTTAGTGCTGTGTCAGGAATTCTTTTTTTAAAAACAAATGCTCATTTTACTTTATATATTTAGGTTTTTACCAATCCTATTCTTCTAGATTAATGGAAAGTAGTTCATTGTTTGGTGGAATTTGTCCTTAACAATTGAACACTGTGCTATACACCATCAGTAATGGGCTTTGAATAACTTCATTATTCCCCAGAAAACATATATACCTGGGGTAAGAGAATTGTATGACCATTGTAAATATTTATAATAGACATAATCTTGGGGTTCTGACCAATAATTCAATTAATAAATTATGAATGGAAAAATATAGGTTTGTAAATATTGTCTTCTCTGTTTATAGGCTACACTGTTGCTAGTTGCAACAGCAATGAACTTCACAATGTTGCATTTGGAGATGATCCTAAATCACTGTGGCAATTACTGAGATTTTTTAGAGTCTGTAGTCAGCAGTACCATAATTTTCACTTAACAGGCTTAAGAATTGTCCTGTCATTCATACTTCAACTGAATGATATAAGCCCAAGATACCATCCTTTAGATCTCTGGAACAGCCATAAAGAGAATATATATATATATATATATATATATATATATATATATATATTCTTGGTATATATATATGTATATATGTATATATGTATATACCAAGATTTGGGGGATTCTAAGCTTAGCACGGTTTCTAAAAAGCACTAACCCTACTGAGCTTTCCAAATCCCCAAGGCCCAATTATATTTCTTTGCTTCAGCATCATGTTTCAGATGTTTTCACCACTGCTGGTGAACACAGATAACATGTGGATCACTGATGAGGGAATTCTTAAAAAGTGGGTTATTAAATATTAAGTTAATTGTAATTTATTAGTGATCTCAATCACTGCTTCATGAAGAGGTTAGTATCATTCATAAAATTATATAATCTCAGAATTGAAAGTTCCTCAGATATAAAATAGTCTAAACCATTGCTAAAGTTTAATCTTCCTTCCATATTAAAGTTCTTCAACTATTTTAAGACAGCTATCATAACTGCCCCTAGAGTTTTCTCTCCTCCAAGCTAAATATCCTTAGTTTCTTTCTACTGTTCTTAATGTATGGTTCTTTCCCCTCCCTCCTGCTTCAACCTCAGTCACATTTCAAAGCTAAGAGAGCCTTCAAAGGCATTAGATTTTAGAGACAGGCACAGCACACTTGATTCATATGGAGCTTACAGTCAAATTGAAAATCCTGCATCTTTTTGAATGCATTTCAGCTATAGGTTCTTCTATCTTATTTTATTCAGTAAGACTTTTTGACTTAAGAGCAGTTTTCACAGTCATCATAAAATTCAGGTAGTCTGTTGTTTCAGTTTGATGTTAACTTCTTGTATCTTGATTTGACTAAATAATCTCAGAAGAATAAAGTATGTGTATTGAAGTGACAAAAACAAATGCAACAAGTAAGATGAAATTATGTGGGGAAAGGAAAAAAAAAGTTAAATACCTTCCCTTACCCTTCTTTTCTCTGTAGGTTAATAGAGATTTATGGATCACAATAAATAAAATTATGCGGTCAGAAGCTCTATAATGTAATGATACATTCAAGCTAAAGTTTTTACAGATTGTTAAAAAAATCAAAGAATGTTTAAAAACCTTGAGAATATATATATATAATATACATATTTCCCAAAGACTGTGTCTAATCAAAATGATTACATATTCAAAGTCACTAATATATCTGTTAAAATAATCCATATCTTAAGCAATCTAAGTGTATAAAAATTATTTGCCAATTTAATGTTATGAAAAGCATATAACTATTTTAACTGGTGTGCATTTTTAATAAAAATGTACCAATGCTCTAGTAAAAATGAAAGCATTAAGATAATGCTTATGGTTGAATTCATATTGTAAATATTTCAAAATCAGAGAAATTTTAATGTAATTTTATTGAATATTATTTTACCTATCAATATCTAAAGATAATCTTTTAAGCTTGAAATCTAAGGTTAGTTCATTTCTTGAATGTACATTTCACTCTATTATTTGTTATTAGAAGCTTCAATCATCATTGGTTGATTTACTTACCCACTAACTCAAAATTATGCTAGATGCTGATATGTCACTAAAATTTCAGTGGATAAGTGACTCTGATTCCCCTATGGAAATGTGATCCATGAGGAATAGATCCAAATTTTTCAAATTAACATATGTTTTGGGGGAGTATATGATGTTTTGTCAAACAGCAACACTTCCTTTGAAAAGCCAATGATAGCTGCTCTTCCTACTCATTTCAAATCTGCTCTATTCAAGTTTATATAATTTATGCAATGCTATTTGCAATATCCAGCTGCCTTGTAGTTCCACATATTTAAGCAATATAAGGAAATTTTCAGCAACATTTTCACTTTTAGAAGTGCTACATTGCACATAAAGACCTTATTTTTCAAAGTATTATAAATTACTAAACAGTCCTCCTATTTGGGTTGCATTTGGAAGCAAGTAATATTCTTAATGCATAAACTATTTTCAGATACAATCTTCTATAATGCTTACACTTGAAAATAAGCAAGCTTAAGCAAAACAATTCCTTCTAATCATTTTAAGTGATGTGCTCAAGCATTTCATATGAGCTGGTAGTTCATTTGAAAGCCAAAGGTTTGCAAATCATGTCATCAGGCTTACATACACAAATAGTATAGAAAAAGATGTAGTCATACATAGCTGAGCAGGTAGGTACAAAACTAATCTGTCCTCTCTTTTCAGGGACTAGCTAGCATTTGCTATACTGCTAGCAAATTCCATAAAATCAACAATATCATACGTTGTTCAACTCTTTCCCATTCCAGGGGTCATAATAATTACTGTATTTTTTTAAGCCTAGAATTGCCAAAATCGAACACCTCTGAGAATCCTGGAATTGTTCATCATCAATCAATGTACATGTACATACAAGAACTATTTTTAAAGTCAAGATTAGAAATTTATGAATAACATATCTGTCTTAGTTTGGGCTGCTTTTACAAAATACCATAGACTGGGTCACTTATAAACAACGGAAATTCATTCCTCACAGTTCTGGAGGCTGAAGGCCCTAGATCAGGGTGTTAGCATGGTCAGGTTCTGGTGAGGACCCTCTTCCAGGTTGCTGATTACCAACTTCTTGTGTCCTCACATGATGAAAAGCATGAGATAGCTCTCTGGGGCTTCTTTTGTAAGACCACTAATCCCTTTTATGAGGGCTCCACCCTCATAATCTAATTACTTCCCAAAGCCCCCACCTCCTACTTCCCTCACACTGGGGATTAAATTTTTAATATGGATTTTGGAGGGACACAAACCTTCTGTCCATAACAATATCTAAGCCAAAAGGGCAATGTTATGCAAACCACAGAATTTTAACTAGAAACACTGCAACAATTCTACTCATGTAGAATTTTATTTTATTTTATTTTATTTCTCCTAACCCTCCTCACCCCTCACCCCACCCACAGAGTACTGGCCAGGTTTAAGCATAACAGCTCAGATTTACTGAGTGCTTCCTGTATGCTAAGCACTGCGCTTAATCTGTATATGCATTAATTCACAGGATATGTAGAATTTTCCAAGGATTTGGGTAGCTTCTAAACATGGTCATATCACATTCAGACCCAGCCTGAACTTCTTCAAAAGTTTAAACGTTATGGTATATTTCTAGACCCAGATGTCTGAACTTTAACACCTAGCACCCAAAGTCACAATACCATATGCCTACTTCTTATTATCAAAACTTATAATTCCTGTTTTTTGGTTCTCTGGCAGAACACAAGTCTATCTGTAGATTAAGTAATGACTTCAATTAAAACGGTCTTAGTTCAGGTTACAAAACAACATGTCATTCTATTTCCAAAAATATATATGTATATATGTGTATAATTACAGCAGTGATTATTTTTGATTCTTGGGACTCCTAATGATTTTATTTTCTGTATTTTCTATAGTCCCTACAATAGCCATGCATTATAATAAAGAAATGAATAAACAAAAGTATTACCAAACTCAGTAATATAATAACAATAACCCTACAACGTATTAGCAGTGAAGGCACTAAATCTAAATAGCAAATTCTGTCTTTCCCTTGCCTACATTTCCATAGTAGCTGATTAATTTTTGTGAAATGTTAAATTGCAACAAAAAAGAGTTCCCTTCTATGTGTTCTTATGTATAGAAATGCAGAGAGGAAGAGAGAGCTCATGTGACGTGTTATGAAAAATAAAACAATTTTTGACTACAAAAGAATTACCTGTCATGCAACACAGCACTCAGGTTACACAGCAACAATAAAACTGTCTTTCAATAAACTATTCAGGTAACATCATTGATTCTTCAGGTCCTTGGAGACCAAGAGCAGTAGATATAAGTATTGGTGTTCAAAGCTTCTAAAGTATTTGCTTCCGGAATGACAGCTTCTACAGATGAAACAATTCTGAGTTCCTGCCTAAGACCCTTGGCCTCTTAGTAAATCAGAGGATATCTGATATGCATGGCAGGGTATTTTGAAAAGTGGTTCTCTTAAGTGATGTATAAATGAACTTTTTGCTAGATTTCTCCTGAGAGGGTGTGGAATTGGCAACTGGGATCCAATATCAGAGTCCTGTACTAAAAAGATGACTCAGTCATAGAGAGTTTGAGACAGAGTGAAACTGGCCCACCAGCAGTGTACAGAGTTGGGACACAGAAACATTACAGCCAGTAATAACTGCCAAGGGACAAGGCACTGAGAGAGTGTTTCAAATACAGGGCATCAAAAGTCCTTTATTATTTCCTAAAACTTAAACAAACCTTAGACTTGGGAAATGTTTCTCGTTTCAAATTGAACACTTTGTAGCCCAGAGGGGTTGGCCACTAGTTATTATATTCAGTATGTTAGGTCATACTTTTATTTAAGTGGCATTTGTTGTTTGTGAAATATAATTTCTTGGAGTATTAAGTCTCCGTTTTATAAGTATTAGAGCATAAACAGAAAAGGTGCTGGAGGGGTGTCAATGTTTCTAACATAGATGAAATCTCCCCTGAGATAGTCTTCACAGGGTCTTGATCTACCAATCTTAGGTCAAGTCCTGAATACAGATTTCAGATCTTCCTCCACTTATGGTAAACCCATCTTAAGTTGAAAATATCATAAGTGGAAAATGCATTTAATACACCTAACCTACCTAACACCCTAGCTTAGCCTAGCCTACCTTAAACGTGCTCATCTAATGCTAAGACTTTTATAAAAAACAGTTGAGTTGAACATCTCATGCAATTTATTGAATACTGTACTGAAAGTGAAAAGCAGAATGTTGTAAGTTTATTTATTGGTTGTTTACCTCAGGAGCGAGTGGCTGACTGGGAGCTGAGACTCACTGCTGCTGCCCAACATCATGGAAGAATATTGTACTGCATATCACTAGCCCAGAAAAAGATCAAAATTCAAAATTTGAAGTATACTGTCTAATGAATGCATATTGCTTTTGCACCACTGTAAAGTGGAAAAATAATAAGTCAAAGCATCGTTAAGTCAGGGACCATCTGTATAGGTCCAGGCACAAACATTTGGAAACAGTGAAATAATCACTCTCTCCCCAACAATTCCAAACATCCAATAATAGAAGTCTCATTGGTTTATCTTGAGCCATATGCTCACCCCAGTCCAGTCACCTAGAGCTGAGGGATAAGGCACTAAGGAGGCAGACATATAAAATGGCTGGGGTCCTACCATGGGTGGATGGACCAAATAAGGTATCCACCACAACCTCAGAACAAACCAGAGAGGTCAGCCTAATCACTCTCATCTTGTATTTCAGGCAACTGAAATCCTAATTTGTCCAAGGGCACACAGGTATTAAATGGAATCAAAATGACTGCCTCTGATTTCACATCCCAAGTCCATCAACTTTACCACCTGACTAATCTGATATATTGCCTCATATTCAAATAATTTTAACTGAAGCATTAGCCTTTAAAATTCAAATATAGATGAAACTGATGATTATTTTAGAGAGATATATTTTCATTCGTTGAATTTACGAAGCTGATATTCTTTTAGTGGAATCTAAGTTGCGTAAAATGCAGATTTCTCCCTTAAGTTCTAGGTTGTTAACTGTCACATTATACGTGAAGATAGCTCATTTTCAAAATGCACCAATACTCTGTCTCTGGGGCAGTGTGAAAATATGAGTGACAAACTAGATATTCTTTCTTCTTTATTCCTAGGACACTAGCAAAGAAAAAAACAGTAGGAAGTCCCCATTACTGTCTCCTTTCTATTTATTACTGGAAGTCAGTGGCTTTACTTTCATTTAATTTATGTTCAGTTCTATGGGAAAAATGTTGTCATTCATTACTGGAGACAAAAATAACAGTAATAGTGGAAGTCACCTTGATAATTCCAGTTAAACTCATTTACTTTCAAAACAACTGTGATTTTATAAAATCCCATAGGATTTTTTTTCAGGATTGTGATATTTTTTCAATAGAATTTTTATAGGAATAATACAACTTAAAAATACATACAAAAGTGTTCTTTTTGTTTTGTCTTGTTTTGTTTTACAAAATGTCAGATGGAGAATAGCAGAATACTTTTAATATGCTAGTTATAATACTGACTTTAGCATCTGCACAAATTTTCTAATCTTAAAAATTTCTAAAATAATTTTTGCCTATGTAATTTTCATGTTGTGTCCTCAATTAGGGAATGGAGGCACAGTACAGTCTATAGCAAAACAAACTATCTCTTGGTAAATCTAGCATACACTACACGAAAGTATGTATCAACCAGTCCTTTACATAGTGTATGAGTCAATATTCTATCCAATAAAGAATTAAAGGTAAAGAGGTACAGCAGAAGCTCCTCTCTTCTTATTTCCATTTCATAAAAGTCATGGGAAAGTCATTCTAGATTCTGGAGGCACCCCACATGGCCACCCAATCCATGGTCACTGAAGCAAATATTCTCCACGTCACCTTTCTTGTCTTCTCTTCCTTTTCAAGTACTCACTCTTAAAACATCAGCCTCTGGTACGCTGCACCTTTCTGTCATTTACAACCATCACCTTTTGATCCTGTCCATATAAATTCAGTGCTAGATGGAAACTGAGAAAGAGACTGGAGAGTAAGGGCAAGAAGAGAATAAGGGTGTCAAAACCTATGGGGTGTGTTTATACACGGCAACAGCACATCCACAGGTTATTTCACACTATTTTGACACATCTTAGACTTTCTCTTTGTTCTATTTAGTCTCTGACCTTACTCTCAAAACACTTCTCTTTCACTTCTCATGTACAAAATCAGGTGAGGGATAGCACCTCAATTAGTCATTTTGTTAAATGAAATGCCTGTTCCCTAGGGTTAAAAAGAAAGAGATGGGCAGTTTTTGCATAGATATCCACACACTTGATTCCCCTCACTCACTTTCCCATTGGTGCTTTCTGTCTAGAACTTGCTTTCTCTCTCCTGGACCATTACAATTCAGCACAGTCAACTAGTTGTATATAGATACACACACACACACACACACCCCAACCACCAAGTATTCAGACATCTGTGAATATTAGCTTTGTATAGCTGAGAAAAATTATCTGCACAGTCTATGTTGTTTAATCAACTTAATGTCTCTAGGCAGATTTACCTTCCCACATTGCTATGGGTGAGAGATCCTGTGTAAAAGTATAAAATGAACTCTCCTGGAACTCAAAGAAGTTAGAACTGGAAGAAATTCAGAAGTTCTCTGGTTCAATCTTTTCCTTTTACACATAAAAACTGAGGCTGTGAGAGACGAACTGATTTGTCCTAGGTCTCCTAGCTCTTTCGTGTCTGTTGAGGGTTAGGAGACTTGATTACAATCTCAAAATGAGTCAACAGGTAATATGTTTACTTCAAAAAATGGATTTAAAAAATAGACTTCATGATAAACAGTAAGGATTTACTTATAGCACAGGGAACTATATTCAATATCATGTGATAAACTATAATGGAAAAGAATCAGGGAAAAAAAGGATATAGATATATGCACATATATACATGTATAACCAAATCATTTTGCTGTACACCTGAAAATAACATAATATTGTAAACCGACTATATATACTTCAATTTAAAAAAATAGGCTGCATGAATTAACAAAGGCTCCCTTATTGCATCTTAGGTAGGTATATATGAGCCCCAGGAAGTGTAACAAGGACACAGTGGGGATGGGGGGGGGTGGGTTGGGATCTGTAGCACAGTATGACATTTTACTAGAACTCTTTGAATCATTTAAATGGATTTCAGATCCTCCCCTTCCTCTCTCAGTTGGCAGGAAAAGAGTTGGGTATAAAACTATTCCATATTCCAACTCAAAATTATCCACCTGAAGGCATCTCCTTGGCCATGGTGAGGTTATACAAAGTAGTGGGTTGCCTGCAGCCTCTGCAGAAGAATAATGCCTCTTGGAAGTGGCAAGCAATAAGTAGTTTAAAAACTTTTAAAAAGAGACATATAAACATACATACTTGAAGCTATACAAGGAATCTGCTTAAAACATGGATTCCTGTAGAGAATGGAATTAGTAGATAGTATTGGAAGGATACTTACTTTTATATTGTGCTCTTTGATTTTTAACCACAGAAAATGAATTACTTTGAATCAAGAAATAATTGATAAACTTAAACTTTCTAGTTGGGATACCTGGAGGATAAAGGGCAATAGTACTGGTTGTTTTAGTCTCCACCAATCGATTTAATTCCCAAGTAATCAATTCTTAATATTTACCTTTTAGTTAAAGCAGATCTTTAAAAAAAATAATCCTTTAAAAAAAAAGAATTCCCCCTAACCCCAAACCTAAATCATATCCTGAGAGATTGTAACCACTGGACACTACCTGGATATAACAATTACAAAAGTTCATCCCTACACATATAATGCTAAGATTTGGATTATCCAATTCTAGCTCTAAGACACGCAGTGTGATTCTTTGCAGGTGTTTGTTTGTGTCTTTGATTGTTTGCTTTGGTGTGAATCATCTTCAGATAAGCAGACTATGTGATAAACATTTTCAATTGAATAGTTGCTCTTTGTCTGAATCTCTTCTGCAATATTGGGCCAAAGGAACTATCTACCTTAATACCTTAAGAACTATATACCCTGCTTACCCACATTTATTCCCCTGAGATATCATGCATCACTCTCAACACAATGGGACATTCTTTCTGAGGTAGTACTAACTGATGCTCCAGATACCATCAGTTACTGTGATCCCTCACTCTTCCCTCTCTCCTCACTCTTCCCCCCTCTCTGTCCATCTCTCTATATGTATCTACATCTATGTCATACACACATGCTTCACTAGTTAGTGATAGTTTTATCCTTCTAAGATCAGATCTCTCATTCTGTAGAAAAGTCTTTAATCAACCTCTTTGAAAAAATCTCACTTCTCAATGCTATGGTTTACAGTTCTGAATTTTCTCACCCATCTGTAGGGGTGTAGGTTTAGGAATGCTTTTAGGGTTAAATAATTCACAGCTTCCACACCACCCACCTGGGCCCCCAACCCTTTTCCTATCCTAAGTAGCCTGAGCATACTTGCCAGAGACAGTATTAGATATCTGAGATGAACATCAAAGCAACATAGCTTTTGTATCTTTGTGCTAAGCCAAAACTGATACTAAATTCTGTAATTAGAGACTACAAAGGGCTCCTTCCCAGCACAGCCTCATAGAACCCAATTTAACACTGTAAGGACACTAATAAATGGTTGTATCACTCCACACCTAAACGCATTTTCCTCTCCATTCTCTTTGCTCTTATTCGGCATCGCTGATGTTAGAACTAAAATATCTTCAAGTGTGCTGTATCTTACCTGGACAATGGATAGGCTCACATTAGTGAAGAGCACAAGATTAATTTTTTGGAAGCCACCTTGTGTGTTACCCACACCCTACACACACATATACACTATTACAAGCTAGTATCAGCTTGTAATAAAATAAATAAAAATAAATAAATTTTAAAAACACCTTGGAGTCTGGCAAAGTCAGTACAGTCAATCCACTTGTTTTATTGATGTAGAAGCATGAGTTTTTTCCACCTCGCTCTAAATGTTTCTAAGAAACAGTAGCTCTGCCCTTCTTTAGTGCCTGTGGTGGCAGGATAATTCTCCAGAAATACTTTGAAGCCTTAGGCTCCCTTTAATCACATGGCTTTTGCCATTCTTAATAATTTCAATGAAAGAAAAATCCTAGCAAGAATATTTATGTGTTAATTCCCAAGTAACTAAACTGTACTTCATCTATAGGTCAAATTCTATTATGACAGAAACTACTTAAATAAATTTTTCCATATAAAAACAATACCCAGCTGATTACGTATTTCATCAAAAGTATAGTATAAGGACCACAGCCAGACTTATGTAGAGTTCACTGTAATAGGACCTGATTTATTGTGAGTCTGTAAATACTCTCATTCAGATAAGCTATTTATAAGCAATCCTCTGTTTTCTGTATAGATGGTTTCTCTACCAGGGATAGATGACATCAAAATTATTATTCTCTTTGTGCAGTTCGGAAACACATAAAATTCATTGCTTTTAATCAAGTCATTTCCAATTCACAGACTCTTATTTGCTGTGAGTCCTATTGGTCATTAGTATAAATTAAGATGGGTCTACAATTGTAATGATCCATGCTTTATTAACCTCCTCCCTTTATCAAGCACTGTGATTTAAGAGATATCAGTTCAGCATACACATTCTGCAAAATTAACATTAGTCACTCTGGAAATAATTATGAAAGAAAGCATTTTGACAACAGAGAAAGAAATCCTGAGCCATATAGTACCATTAGCCATTTGTAAACTTAAAACTTATGTAAAGATAAAAGAGTAGAGCTCCATATGCAAATATGTATGCATCTATCCAGGAATATACGACTGTACTTGTGTTGGATTTAATTATTCCATACACTGGATTCTAAGCATATAAAAGGTCTGGGAGTAGGTTTTAAATGGAGGTAGCATGGCTTAATGGACTAAGCTCTAGGACTTAATGGAATCAGCAAGTGAATTTTAAAACCTGGTCTGCTACTAAAAGGTTATATAAACTTTAGGAGTCACTTAAATGTTTAGTACTTTCAGGCTCATTACTTCCAGTCAGGAACATCTGAAATATTGTCTGCCAAAATACACCCTGTTATCAGTTAAAAATTTACTAGTAGATGTTTCTGTCTTTACATGTGTCCTTTACTTATATTTTCATATTGATATTTTCTCTTTACCTACATACTTAAAGGACATAATTGTTAAACGAGATTTTACTTTTTACTTCTATTGCCTCTCCCACAGTACTTTTGTAAACCAATGGTTGTTGATGAGAGACAATAACCCTCTTTTTTTCGCTTAGACAATGGTAAACATTGAATCACTTAGATATTTATACTGAAAATAGTACAAAAAGGTAGATGTGGTCTGCCTCTTCAAGAAAATTCCGTTTTGACATTCTACCAGTCACATTTCCTGGTGTACTAATAATTAGCATAGAGAAATCATTGAGAAATGAACATAATCCTTAGGCAAGTTCTAATCATCTTGTCTCTGGATAGCAGTTTTGTAATCATATATGATTCTTCACATTCTCTGTCCCTTGGATTTATGTTAACTTAAGTCATTTAAACCATTACTCCTACCAATAGATCTCCTAGACTAAAATAATAAAAGGTGAACATTGTAGCGTGTGAATACAGACATCATAAATAAGACATCTCTTTCTTTGTTTATTTATAATTAATCCTCCAAAATATCCATCCAATACAGTTCTAGCAGCCCTTCTCACATTGTGACTTGTCTCCTGGAGTATGCAATTCCAATGGAGAGGTTATGCACTGGCTTAAACAGTTTCTCTGCTATTTACTCCATCATTTATTCTGCTAGACTGGTGATACAGAGGTGATAAGAACAGGAGGAAATCCTCATCTATTGGGAAAATAAACACAACACTAAAGTACTTTCAAAGATCCAGGTACTTTGTTGAGTGATTTAAGTGCTTTACAAGGATCTTCTCAGTTTATCCTCATAATAACCCTATTGGGAAAGGCACTATAATTGTCTGACACTTTGCAAATAAGGAAACTGAGGCAAAGGATAAATTATTTGTCTAAAATTATACGCTAGAAAGTGGCTAACCACGGATTTAAACACGTGTAATCCAGCTAAATATATGATTTGGAAACCCAAATTGAAGCCTGCTGGTTGGAACAATGATGCTTAACTGTAACAAACCATATTTATCCTCAGATAATCAAGTCTTTGCATTCCAAATGCCTCCTTAGTTCTGATGTAGGTCTAAATCAATTTTCTACAAAACCCACCTTGCCTAGGCAGTATTATCCTGTGGATCCATTCTCTATTAATGTGAACAAATCCATGTCCCATGTAGAGGGAGAAGATTTGAGGAAAAAGAAGGAGAAGGCAGCAAGCATTTATTGAATACTTACCTTTTGAAGGCACTAGGAAGCTATGTCAGCAAACACTTAAAACAACTCTAATTATAGGGACTGTCAACTCCATTTTACTGATGAAGAATCTAAATTGCCAAGAGGTTGATTAACTCCCAAAGATTATTCTGGTCAGAATCCAAGCGTACATATTTAAGATTTGGAAATATTCATGTTCTTTTCATCACATAAATAAAAACCCTAGACCCAACATCATTCCTTTCCACTTCCACCCCCAACATACAGAGTTAAAGCTATTTTTTCTTTTTAAACTTAAGTTTTATTTTGTAGGTTCAATAGAATTATTCCTAAGGAAAAATTTCACTGCTTAAGATGTAGTCTAGTTATAGAACAGGCTAAGATGCAGGTTGGGGATCAAAAAGAGTTCATTTGACCATATAATCCCTGTTATCTATTAAAACAGATTACATAAATTGCACTCAATAAGACAAAGCCTTACCATTATTTGATCTGCAACAACACATGTTCACCCTTCAAAACACAAAAAGATGGCATAGGCTTCGGCAGAATTATGTGCAGATACCATAGCTAATCCCTTGAAAGAAATCCAAACTGATCACAAAGCATTTTAGAAGACCATAACAAAAAAAGAAAAGAAAAGAAAAGAGAATCAGCAACGTTAAGGGAGATGAAAAATATACATGCTGATCAAATTAGTCTTGGAATCCAGTACTTAGGTGATAAAATAGTTTTATTCTAGAGACTCTCGGGAAATAAATGGATGGCAAGGGTTAATATAAATGCAGCACCTATTAACAGAAAAGAACAACACCAGCCCTAAAGGTAGTCAGTCTTTCAACTGTATTTGAGTAAGGCTGTTCCTGTAAGTCCATGCCCTTAGTAACACTGTGCAATATTCTTATGTGCTTCCAGTGCTTAATGGGAACAAATTGAGAACTGGAAAGATCTGCCAACTCCTGGATTTGCAGAGTAACATAACTTTAAACCAGACAGCTGGAAATGGAAACTTAGCTGGAGCTTTGCACTGGTAACCATGAATCAGAGACATTGTCTTTGGTAGAGTGACAAGCATAAGCATGACTTTGAGTATACTAGATATCAAGATCCTAAGAATACAACAACTCCTTTGCTTTGGTAAAACATAGCTAAACAAAAGGCTGCCTGAAACCTAATTTTTGTCAGGACCATAAGCAGAAATTCCTCAAATCCCAAACAGTCCTCATTTAAAGTTGGAAAAACCAGTAATGCCCCTAGAAACTAGGCAAAGCCATAAGCCATGCATAAAGTCAAAGGTGGCAAGATAACCCCACTTGAGATTCAAAATTCACAATCAGAAATCATGCAATCTGTGGGCCTAAAGCATCCTTATGCAGTCTAGAGAGATGCAGGGATGTCAATAAAGCAGGTACATCAACCGAGAGTTGATATATGTGCCAAAAGTTTCCAGATACCAATATGGGACAATGGCCTTGGGATACATTGTGGGAATATAGATTTTGGCAACTGGTGATTTAACATGTCCTTGCCTTCTTGTTCCTGATAACACTTCTTTTTGTTAAACAACACTTGACATATTGTCAAGGAAAAGGCACCAGGCTCCCCAGTGCAGAGAACCTCCCAGGGTAATTATACTATCACAAAAAATAAGTTGGCCCTTCTTGCTAAGGAAAATGGTATCAGAGACAACATATGTGGCTGAAAGCACACTGGGCTAGGAGAGAAGAGACCTACAGCTATACCACAACCCACTACAAATTAATGGATTTCTTCATTGGTAACTGCATCAGTGGTGTTAAATGACTGTATACCTGTAACCTTTCAGGAAACAAAACATGACAAAAAATAAACACATACATGCACAGAAGCGTGCACACACACACACACACATACATACATACACATGAATATATGGGAATTGCTGCTTCAGGGAAACAAAGATGAAGGGGCTGTCTTTCACATGCTCCTCTACAGTTGGTCTCTAAAACCCCTCTATAGAGACCCTATGCCAGCTAAAAGCTATTTGAAGTTGCTAAGATGATTTTCAAATGTGTTACCAGAAGACAGTGGGATGTTAACAATAAGAAACCATTTCTTAAATTTGACTTTGAAACCCCAACTACACTGTGTTTCAATAGTATTTTCTGGAAAATAGTATGGGAAAATCTCTGAACTCCTTAGGACGTTTTAATTTATTTTTTTAACATCTTTATTGGAGTATAATTGCTTTACAATGGTGTGTTAGTTTCTGCTGTATAACAAAGTGAATCAGCTGTACATATACATATATCCCCATATCCCTTCCTTCTTGCATCTCCCTCCCACCCTCCCTATCCCACCCCTCTAGGTGGTCACAAAGCACCAAGCTGATCTCCCTGTGCTATGCAGCTGTTTCCCACTAGCTATCTATTTTACATTTGGTAGTGTATATATGTCCAGGCCACTCTCTCATTACGTCCCAGCTTAACTTTCCCACTTCCCGTGTCCTCAAGTCCATTCTCTACATCTGCGTCTTTATTCCTGTCCTGCCCCTAGGTTAATCAGAATCTTTTTTTTTTTTTTTACATTCCATATATATGATGTGTTAGCATACAGTATTTGTTTTTCTCTTTCTGACTTACTTCACTCTGAATGACACACTCTAGGTCCATCCACCTCACTACAAATAATTCATTTCTTTTTATGGCTGAGTAATACTCTATTGCATATATGTGCCACATCTTCTTTATTCATTCATCTGTTGATGGACACTTTAGGTTGCTTCCATGTCCTGGCTATTGCAAATACTACTGCAATGAACATTGTGGTACATGACTCTTTTTGAATTATGGTTTTCTCAGGGTATATGCCCAGTAGTGGGATTGCTGGGTCATATGGTAGTTCTATTTGTAGTTTTTTTAAGGAACCTCCATACTGTTCTCCATAGTGGTTGTATCAATTTACATTCCCACCAGGAGGGCAAGAGGATTCCCTTTTTTCCACACCTTCACCAGCATTTATTGTTTGTAGATTTTTTGATGATGACCATTCTCACTGGTGTGAGGAGATACCCCATTGTAGTTTTGATTTGCATTTCTCTAATGATTAGTATATTGAGCATCCTTTCATCTATTTGTTGGCAATCTGTATATCTCTTTTGGAGAAAAGGACTTCTGCCCATTTGGGGATTGGGTTGTTTTTTTCTATGATATTGAGATGCATGAGCTGCTTCTATATTTTGCAGTTTAATCCTTTGTCTTTTGTTTGATTTGCAAATATTTTCCCCCATTCTAAGGGTTGTCTTTTCACCTTGTTTATGGCTTCCTTTGCTGTGCAAAAACTATTAAGTTTCATTAGGCCCCATTTGTTTATTTTTGTTTTTATTTCCTTTTCTCTAGGAGGTGGGTCAAAAAGCATCTTGCTGTGATTTATGTCATAGAGTGTTCTGCCTATGTTTCCTCTAAGAGTTTTATAGTGTCTGGCCTTACATTTAGGTCTTTAATCCATTTTGAGTTTATTTTTGTGTATGGTGTTAGGGAGTGTTCTAATTTCATTCTTTTACATGTAGATGTCCAGTTTTCCCAGCACCACGTATTGACGAGTGTGTCTTTTCTCCATTGTATATCCTTGCCTCCTTTATCATAAATAAGGTGACCATATGTGTGTGGGTTTATCTCTGGGCTTTCTATCCTGTTCCATTGATCTATATTTCCATTTTTGTGCAAAGACCATACTGTCTTGATTACTATAGCTTTGTAGTATAGTCTGAAGTCAGGGAGCCTGATTCCTCCAGCTCCATTTTTCTTTCTCAAGATTGCTTTGGCTATTCGGGGTCTTTTGTGTCTCCATACAAATTGAGCAACTTTTTCTTCTACTTCTGTGAAAAAATGCCATTGGTAGTTGGATAGGGATTGCACTGAATCTGTAGATTGCTTTGGGTAGTATAGTCATTTTCACAAGGTTGATTCTTCCAATCCAAGAACATGGTATATCTCTCCATCTGTTTGTATCGTCTTTAATTTCTTTCATCAGTGTTTTATAGTTTTCTGCATACAGGTCTTTTGTCTCCTTAGGTAGGTTTATTCCTAAGTATTTTATTCTTTTTGTTGCAATGGTAAATGAGAGTGCTGCCTCAATTTCTCTTTCAGATATTTCATCATTAGTGTATAAGAATGCAAGAGATTTCTGGGCATTAATTTTGTTTCCTGCTACTCTACGAAATTCATTGATTAGCTGATAGCTCTCTGGTAGTATCTTTAGTTTTCTGGTAGCATCTTCAGGATTCTCTATGTATGGTATTGTGTCATCTGCAAACAGTGACAGCTTTACTTCTTCTTTTCCAATTTGGATTCCTTTTCTTTTTCTTCTCTGATTGCTACGGCTAAAACTTCCAAAACTATGTTGAATAACAGCAGTGACAGTAGGCAACCTTGTCTTGTTCCTGATCTTAGAGGAAATGCTTTCAGTTTTTCACCATTGAGAACGATGTTGGTTGTGGGTTTGTCATATATGGCCTGTATCATGTTGAGGCAAGTTCCCTCTATGCCTACTTTCTGGAGGGTTTCTATCATAAATAGGTGTGGAATTTTGTTGAAAGCTTTTTCTGCATCTATTGAGATTATCATACGGTTTTTATCCTTCAATTTGTTAATATGGTTTATCACATTGATTTATTTGCATATATTGAAGAATGTTTGCATTCCTGGATAAACCCCACTTGATCATGGTGTATGAACCTTTTAATGTGCTGTTGGATTCTGTTTCCTAGTATTTTGTTGAGGATTTTTACATCTATGTTCATCAGTGATATTGGCCTATAGTTTTCTTTTTTGTGACATCTTTGTCTGCTTTTGGTATCAGGGTGATGGTGGCCTCATAGAATCAGTTTGGGAGTGTTCCTCCCTCTGCTATATTTTGTAAGAGTTTGAGAAGGATAGGTGTTAGCTCTTCTCTAAATGTTTGATAGAATTCGCCTGTGAAGCCATCTTTTCCTGGGCTTTTGTTTGCTGTAAGATTTTCACAGTTACAATTTCAGTACTTGTGATTATTCTGTTTATATTTTCTATTTCTCCCTGGTTCAGTCTCAGAAGGTTGTGTTTTTCTAAGAATTTGTGCATTTCTTACAGGTTGCCCATTTTATTGCCATAGAGTTGCTTGTAGTAATCTCTCATGATACTCTGTATTTCTGCAGTGTCAGTTGTTACTTCTTCTTTTTCATTTCTAATTCTGTTGATTTGAGTCTTCTCCCTTTTGTTCCTTCTGTTCTTGATGAGTCTGGCTAATGGTTTATCAATTTTGTTTATCTTTTCAAAGAACCAGCTTTTAGTTTTATTGATCTTTGCTATCGTTTCCTTCACTTCTTTTTCGTTTATTTCTGATATGATCCTCATGATTACTTTCCTTCTGCTAACTCTGGGGGTTTTTTGTTCTTTCTCTAATTGCTTTAGGTGTAAGGTTAGGTTGTTTATTTTTTATTTTTCTTGTTTCTTGCGGTAGGATTGTATTGCTGTAAACTTCCCTCTTAGAACTGCTTTTGCTGCATCCCATAGGTTTTGGGTCATCATGTTTTCATTGTCATTTGTTTCTAGGTATTTTCTGATTTCCTCTGTGATTCCTTAATGACCTCTTGGTTATTTAGTAGTGTATTGTTTAGCCTCCATGTATTTGTATTTTTTACAGTTTTTTTCCCATAATTGATATCCAGTCTTATAACATTGTGGTCAGAAAAGGTACTTGATATGATTTCAATTTTCTTAAATTTACCAAGGCTTGATTTGTGACCCGAGATATGATCTATCCTGGAGAATGTTCCATGAGCACTTGAGAAGAACATGTATTCTGTTGTTTTTGGATGGACTGTCCTATAAATATCAATTAAGTCCAACTTGTAATGTATCATTTAAAGCTTGTGCTTCCTTATTTATTTTCATTTTGGATGATATTTCCATTGGTGAAAGTGGGGTGTTAAAGTCCCCTACTATGACTGTGTTACTGTCAATATCCCCTTTTATGGCTGCTGGCATTTGCCTTATGTACTGAGGTGTTCCTATTTTGGGTGCATAAATATTTACAATTGTTATATCTTCTTTTGGATTGATCCCTCGATCATTATGTAGTGTCCTTCATTGTCTCTTGTAATAGTCTATATTTTAAAGCCTATTTTGTCTGATATGAGAATTGCTACTCCAGCTTTCTTTTGATTTCCATTTGCATGGAATATCTCTTTCTATCCCCTCACTTTCAGTCTGTATGTGTCCCTAGGTCTGAAGTGGGTCTGCTGTAGACAGCATATATATGGGTCTTGTTTTTGTATCCATTCAGCCAGTCTATGTCTTTTGGTTGGAGCATTTAATCCATTTACATTTAAGGTAATCACCGATATGTATGTTCCTATTACAATTTTCTTAATTGTTTTGGGTTTGTTATTGCAGGTCTTTTCCTTCTCTTGTGTCTCCTGCCTAGAGAAGTTCCTGTAGCATTTGTTGTAAAGCTGGTTTGGTGGTGCTGAATTCTGCTAAATTTTGCTTGGCTGTAAAGATTTTAATTTCTCCCTCAAATCTGAATGAGATTCTTCATAGTTAGAGTAATCTTGGTCATAGATTTTTCCCTTTCATCATTTTAAATATGTCCTGCCACTCCCTTCTCGCTTGCAGAGTTTCTGCTGAAAGGTCAACTGTTAACCTTATAGGGGCTCCTTTGTATGTCATTTGTTACTTTTCCATTGTTGCTTTTAATATTTTTTATTTGTATTTAATTTTTGATAGTTTGATTAATATGTGTCTTGGCATGTTGCTCCTTGAATTTATCGTTTATGGGACTCTGTGAGCTTCCTGTACTTGACTATTTATTTTCCCATGTTAAGGAAGTTTTCAACTATAAATTTTCAAATATTTTCTCGGACGCTTTCTTTTTCTCTTCTTCTTCTGGGGCCCCTATAATTCGAATGCTGGTGCATTTAATGTTGTCTCAGAGGTCTCTGAGATTGTCCTCAATTCTTTTCGTTCTTTTTTCTTTATTCTGCTCTGCAGTAGTTATTTCCATTATTTTATCTTCCAGGTCACTTCTCCATTCTTCTGCCTCAGTTATTCTGCTATTGATTCCTTCTAGAGAATTTTTAATTTCATTTATTGTGTTGTTCATCATTATTTCTTTGCTCTTTAGTTCTTCTAGGTCCTTGTTAAACATTTCTTGTATTTTCTCCATTCTATTTTCAAGATTTTGGATCATCTTTACTATCATTACTCTGAATTCTTTTTCAGGTAGACTGCCTATTTCCTCTTCATTTGTTTGGTCTAGTGGGTTTTTACTATGCTACTTCATCTGCTGCGTATTTCTCTGTCTTCTCATTTTGCTTAACTTACTGTGTTTGGGGTCTCCTTTCCGCAGGCTGGAGCTTCGTAGTTCCCGTTTTTTTTTTTTTGGTGTCTGCCCCCAGTGGGTGAGTTTGGTTCAGTGGCTTGTGTAGGTTTCCTGGTGGAGGGGACTGGTGCCTCTGTTCTGGTGGGTGGGACTGGATCTTGTCTTCCTGGTGGGCAGGGCTATGTCTGGTGGTGTGTTTTGGTGTGTCTGTGAACTTATTATGATTTTAGCAGCCTCTCTGCTAATGGGTATGGTTGTGTTTCTGTCTTGCTAGTTGATTGGCATGGGGCATGCAGCAGTGGAGCTTGCTGGCCGTTGAGTGGAGCTTGGTCTTAGCATTGAGATGGAGATCTCTGAGAGAGCTCTCGCCAATTGATACTACTTGGAGCCAGGAGGTCTCTCGTGGTCCAATGTCCTGAACTTGGTTCTCCCACCTCAGAGGCTCAGGCCTGACACCTGGCCAGAGCCCCAAGACCCTGTTAGCCACCCAGATGTGTTACAGGGTCTTTCTTCTCCTAGGGACTTGGCCAGCATTTCAGGCAATGGGTTCTAAGCCCCAAAATTGCCCCTATTTGACACAGGAGAGGTTTCAATATTTTCTTGGAGTTGGAGTTGCTCTCTTGTACTTCTCCCATTGCCACAAAAAAATTCTTCCCTGAGTAGCTGCTGCTCGTTTATCCTTAATTCCCCAATTGAACACACTTGAAGGAGACCTGAGACCAGCTTACAGTAGCTGGAAGGAGCCAAAACCAGTCTCTCCTTAGGACATTTTAATCTAATTCTATTGATTTCATGTTTGCTAGAGGAATCATAAAATTTCACTGATTTATTAGAGGAAAATGAGTAGAAGCACATACTAATTGAGACATAACTCTGAGTATGAGTGAATTAGATGCAGGATTCAATCTTTATGAAAAGGAAAATAATTAAGAGAAAGTAGTAAAATAGGGTTAAGAAGAAAAGAATATAATAACTTGTGTATAATGTCAACTTTTCTAAGAGAAGCAAAGTCAGATCTCACCCTCTCTTGGGTAAAGTCACCTCAGGGTGGGGCGGATATTGTAGTATTTCATAAGTGAATCAGTGAGTTTCTAGCAAGGTGAAATCCCTTCACCTGAAATTGGAGACCTGTATCTCACCTGTGCAAACATACTGACTCAAGATAGTTATGGTAAAGACTATGTAAACAATGAGAATGCCTGTAGGGGTTCACTATTCTCAAACAATTAGAGAAAATTTAAAAATTACAACAGTTCTTTTCAGAAAAGTAAAAAGAAAATATTCCTTTTGCAATATCCGGGACCTCAAATTGAACAGTTATGAGCCACTGTTTTTTATATACAAAGAAGAGAAATCATGAGACTGTCCTAGTAGTGTGAGACTCATGAAATATGATCTACAAAATAACAGAATGGTAAATACAATAACAGGATAAACCCTGATCTGAGAAAACTAAGTAATTACATTATGATGGGCAATTTATGAAATTAGAAAAGAAAGAGAAAAAAATGCAAATTCAGAATAATTTCATTAGCAAAAGGTAACTAATCCCCAAAGAAACACGTCAATTATATCCTTGGTTCTGTCAGATTTGGGGCAAACTTAAATGGAGTAAATAACATGATATTCCAAAAATGATTTGAACTAAATTTCAACCTTTGCCTAGGTGTTGATCTTCTCATTAAACTAGCAAAGCTGTTTTTTTTTTTTTTTAACTGAATGTCCAGAGGAAGTTTATTACTATTTTCAGTATGTGAAAATATGACTAAAAAGAAGTACTGTTCCCTACTCAAGCCACATGCCTTATAATTACCAATTCATTAATTTATCCTTATTACTGTCATTCTCATTTTGTGTGTGAAGAAACTAAGAGACAAAGGCTTCAGTTCACTTGTTTAGTACAGCATATGGTATATATGATGACAAAAGAAAGGCATTCCAAAAACAAAAAGAAGCAGATTCACAGATATAGAGAACAAAGTAGTAAGCAGTAGGAGTGGGAAGTGGGGAGGGGCAATATAAGGGTGGGAGGAAAAAAGGGTCCCTATGGGATTATATGAAATTTTGTGTGTGAAACTTTTGAAAATTGTAAAACACTATAGAATTTAAAGACTCTATCATTTAATTTAAAAAAAAAAAAGAAAAGAAAGGCATTCCAGAGAGGGTAAAACATGAATTGCATATTGGAAAACATGAAGGAGGTAGCCTAGACAAAGGGATAGGTATGAGGAAGCCTTTCCCGGCAGATGGAGCTGCTTCTAGACAGAGGGAGAGAGAATGATACATTTCAGAGACTGAGTTTTTTTGGAGAACGAACATGAAGATGTAGCAACAGAAGAAGGTTTAGGGAGTCAGGCTGGTTCTGTGTCATGTAGTATCTTGAAGGCCATGCTTGGAAACGTATACTTTTCCCACAGACCACTGAGGAAACATCAAAGGATTTTAAATAAGGATATTTGCATTTCCAAATAATCTTTCTGGTAAAATGCTGAAAAGGATTTGGAAGACAATTCTGAAATTAGGGCATTCCATTATAGGATTCTTTCCTTTTTTTTCCAGCTTCACTGAGATATAATTGACATATAACATGATATAAGTTTAAGGGACACCAAGTGAGGACTTGACACATCTCCATCACCTCACATAATTGCCTCTGCCTGTGTGTGTATGTTTATATGTGTGGTGAGAACACTTAAGATCTATTCTCTTAGCAGCTTTCAAGTACATAATAAATTATTGTTAACTACATTCGCCATACTGTACAGTAGATCCCCAGGACTTATTCATCTTATAATTGAAAGTCTGTACCCAATACCCAACATCTTCCCATTTTCCCCCAGCCCCTGGCAATCACCATTTGATTCTCTGTTTCTATGAATTCAGCTTTTTTAAATTCCACATATAAGTAAGATTATACATTATTTGTCTCTCTCTGTCTGACTTTTTTCACTTAGCATAATATCCTCAACATCCAAACATGTTCTTGCAAATGACAGATTTTATTCTTTTTAATGGTTGAACAATATAACACATATATATACAAACACACACACACACACACACACACACACACACGCACCATTTTCTTTATCCATTCATCTGTCGAACACTTAGGTTGTTCCCGTTTTGGCTATTGTAAATAATGCAGGTGCACAGCTGGAGGGGTTAGCCCCAAGTGCATGCACAGCTGCGGGTCTCAGCTATGGGGATCTAGGCCGGCAGTTTGCACTCACACAGCAGTCCACTCCTACTGTGTGGATGATACTGGTAGCCCCCACCTTCTTCCTTGTTCCAAGCCATCTCTATATGTCTCAGCTTTGCTGGTATCTGGGAATGGTAAAACTGAAGAGGGACCTTCAGGTACTGCCCTGAAAGGCTGGGAAGTTGTTTGTTTACCACCCACTCCCATTTTCAGAGAGGAGAACTCTTTCCAGCAGAGGAGTTCCTTCTTGGTGCTGCGCAGTGCCAGTCAGGGAAATGGAATGATACAGGCAAAATAAAGATGTTTTTCCTTACCATTTTGTGCAGTTATTTTCAGGGTTTTTTGTTCCACCCTGTTGCTGAAGTTTCTTAAATGGACTCCTAAGCTGTCCCAGAGCTACTTTTGTTTGTAGATAGCTGTCTGACTATTGACCTTTGTGTGGGGACAGAGTCTGTGGTCTCATGAGTCTCCATTTTGGTGACCTCACTCCATATCATATTTATTGATTTGCATATGTTAAACCATTTTTGCATCCCAGAAATAAATCCCACTTGATCATGGGTTATGATCTTTTGAATGTGCTGCTGAATTCGGTTTGCTAATATTATGTTGACAAATTTTACATCTATATTCATCAGGGATATTGGTCTGCAATTTACTTTTCTGGTAGTATCCTTATCTGACTTTGGTAACAGGATAATGCTGGACTCATAAAATGAGTTTAGGAATGTTCCTTCCTTTTCAATTCTTTGGAGGAGTTTGAGAAGAATTGGTGTTAACTCTTCTTCAAACATTTGGTAGAATTTAACCTAGAAACCATCTGGTCCTGGGTTTTTCTTTGTTGAGAAATTTTTGATAAATGATTCGATCTCCCTACTCATTAGTCTGTACAGATTTACTATTCCTTCATGATTCAGGCTGGTAAGTTGTATGTTTTTCAGAATGTATCAATTTCTTCTAGGTTATCTAATTTGTTGGCATAAAATTTTTCGTAGTAGTCTCTTTTGATCCTTTGTATTTCTGTGGTTTCATTTGTAATGTTTGCTCTTTCATTTCTGATTTTATTTGTCTTTTTTTCCCTTTTTTCTTACTTAGCTAAAGTTTTGTCAATAGTGTTTATTTTTTCCAAAAACCAGGTCTTAGTTTCATTGATTTTTTGGGGGGGGATCTCTATTTCATTTATTTATTTTGCACTTGTTGAAATGCTGCAGGATGGTTATGTAAAGGAGGTATAGTGCAGGTACTTCTCAAAGATACATATGGTCTGTTTGGAAAGGACACATCCACACAATATAAGGAACTGATTAAAAAGGACAGGATATGAATTAATGTGTGGTTGCTGATGAAGGAAGGCATGAGATTAAGCTTCAAAACAGAATGTAATGTTTACACATAGTGTGATTAATTTTCTTTCATGTCTCATTGTCAGAATGTTTCCTTCAATCTAGGGATAGAAGAACAGGCTATACAAGCTACATATAAGCCCTCTCTGTGCCACTCCTGGGAATAGACAGCAAAAAAAAAAAAAAAAAAAAGTTACACAAGCATTTCTCAAAGCCTGGTTTACAAAATACATGATGCTTTTCATGGAAAAGTTTTTAGATATTCACAAAGGACTTAAGAATCTTGAAGACAATGAGAAATTCTATGATAAAAACTCCTGCTTAACTTGTTTTAATGTAGCATTTCACAAAATTGTTTAACCACAGAAAAAGTTATCTATTAATGTCAGTTAATATGACCTATATTGTCATCGGATTATTATGGTATTAATATGAGTAATCTTTGGAATGCACTTTGAGAAATTCTAACTTCTATTACTTAGAAGTGCTTAAAGGGACCTTTTAAAGAGAAAAGGAAAGCCTGTGGCCAACATGATGCAGTTTTTCCTGAGTCAAACTGATCAGTGGGAGTACTGAAAGATCCTACATAAAATGGTCTTTAAGACTAGAAAAATAATAAAGCCATTGACCCTGTAACCATACATCTCAAGAGGAGACATATGGGAACTATGTTTACGCAGATAGAAACACTGGTCATGGAGTAACTTAGAAGTCAGTATATAACAGAGAAACTGAAGTCAGGATATATTATTCCAGTGTTCAAAATACAACGGTCAACAGACAAAAAGACAAATTACAGTATCTGGGTGAGACAGAGCAGCATGCCTCTTACTAGGCAATGTTGCAGAAGGAATATCTGTACTAATGGAAAAGTCAGAAACAGGATGGTGAAAAGAGCAATGTAGTAGCAACATCACCAGCCCAGTTAGGCCTTTTTATTTAAAAAAAAAAAAAAAAAAAAAAAAAAAGAATAGAGACTTAAGGGAATACAGAAAGACTGTGATGAAATCCAACCTTGTGCTGAAGAAAACGTTTCATAGCACACATTACAACCATCAGACACATTTCTACTAGCAGGAGGGGATGGCCTACCTGAATACTAAGAGAATGAAAATAGAAAAAATGTTTCCTCTTCAGAACCTGTAGCTCAAAGAGTTTATCTATTAATCATGAAAGGAATAGTGATTAAATAGGTGTCAAACAAGTATCAGTTACTTAACAGGGATAAATTATACGCAAACCTGTACTGTTCAGCTATTAACTGAGATTATTTTCTCATTCATTCATAATTTGTTATTATTTATTGACCAATAGTATTCTAAAGTAATTCAAATTTAGGTTGTTTTTAAAATGGAAATGTTTGAACTTGGGTGAAGTCAAGTCATGATCTTGGTGCCTGGGTCAAAACTATTCTTGACTATATCTAAGAGATGAGAGTTAATCAGGTAATGAGACTGTGTGTACTTTCCTACCTGCTACATAATTGTGTTTCATATTTTACCTTCAAACAGATGACAGTATTGATCCATCTTCAATTAAGGATGAGTTCAGAGGTATTTACAAGGTGTTTTCCTTGTGCTGAGTTTTGGTTTTATACATGTGGAATATGATATATACAATCTAGCTATACTATTAAAAACAGAGTTATGTCCTAATTATTAGTACAGTGCTCTAAAACAACCATGGGCCAACATGAGAGTTGTCCTTTTAAGGAAAAGTTACACTTTCTAGGAAATATTCGTTGATCTTTTGTTTTTTAATGATTATTTTTTTCAGTTACACCTGTTATGAAATGGAGAAGGAAATGTTATGCTTGCATTTTTTTAAAAATTTCAATCTGGCTAAATGTATCTAAAATATTCATAAAATTAAGCTTTTTCAGGATAAAAAAAAAGACATGGTTTTCTAAATTGTTTATAAGCGTGACTCTAAGCTGATGGAGATATTTTGAGCACAAGGTGCAGCAGAATTTTAAATATCTTCCTCTCACTCCTCATCAGTGTCTATATGATTTCTAATCATTCCTCTACACATCAGCTGTGATGAGAATGAATCCAGGTGTGATGAACATGATGTTCTTGTTATTCTGAAGGACGTTTATTTTTATTTATGCCATTGTGTTTAGGCTTCTCAAGCAATATTTAGAACAAATAGGCACACAAAGCTTCTAAGTTACACCTTCTACTAGCTCCATTTGTAGGGTGGGGGCAGAATCTCTTCTTGTTTGGATAAAAGTTTCCAGCTGGAATAGGATGAGTGAGGCCAGGACACTAATTCCCAAATTGCCCTTAGTCTGATATGGCATAAGGGAGTATTTTCTAAGCAGTAGTTTCATCTGAAGTTCCAGAAAAATTGAAAAGAAGAAAATACATATTTCCCAATGTCAACTTCTGTTACAAGAAAAACTTTTCAACCACAGATGTTGATCCATAGATAGAGTTGTTACGGCAAGAGGAACTTTCCATAATTATAGGTAATCACGCAAACCCCTTGGAACACAGATTCCTCTTCATTTTTTGTTCCTGAGATTACAGAGTCTTGGGAAAGGGGGTATTTTCACTTATTGAGCTAACAGCAGATCTTCTGAAAACCTTAGCGTAAGTTTTTTATTAGGCATATATTTGCTGACTAAACAAGTGATTCTTATTTCCACAGGATAATAATTTTTGAAGTTCAATTCATCCACATGTCTAATGCTTCACATTTGTTGCTGTGCAAATAAGAAAATATCAAGAACTAACTAAAGAAACAAAGCTTAATGTTAGGAGCCCACTTGATCACACCCAGGAAATGGTTATATTTGTTTGGCACTTATTAAAGCTGCATATTTAAGTCTATTAAGATGCATTTCATTACCTCTGCCAAATGCAAATAGGCTTTCAACCTTTCCAGAGCATCAGGATTTATTGTACAGTTCAAAGAATGATTGTATCTGCCTTCTGGGCTTGGTGTAGTCTAATTTCATAATATATATACAAATAGGATTTGTTCTCTGAGAAACACTGGGACAATTTCAGAGCTGTAAGTCAGGTGCTTGATGAGCTCCTGAAATATTTGTTTAGTATTCTGAATAATACATATAATTTACAGTGTTATCCTGAGATAACAAGGAAATGTTATTTCAAATAACAGCTTACTTAGTAAACATGGGTGCCAGTGGAGATACTACCCAGCTATCACAAGACAACATACATTCACTTTAGGTAAGCCCATATCAATAACGCATATCCCAAGAAAATTACGAATATTCCTGTGAATTGGCTGACATTCTGCTCAAATAAGATTTCTCTAGCAGCTACAAAATTGTAAATGGATTAATGCAACTTAATTGCTTTGAAAATGCTTTACTGCATTGATAAAAATTACATTTCACTTGAAGTGAAGCCAGGGAAAAAATAATTCTTAAAGGCCACCAGCAAAGTGTAATCAAAATACATTTGAAATAATTATAATGTAAAGCATTAACAATATTTCCACTTTCATCAGAAGTTACTATAAAAATATTACACAAATCAATATTCACTTGAATTTTTAAACTTCATCTTTAAAAAATTTATACACTCCCACAAAAAATAAGGTATCTGTCTGCTCTGCATGTATCTCTTCCTACAGAATGACAGGCAGGCAAGATTGAAGAAGGTTGTAAGTCTTTTTAGTTTTCAAACTTGCCCAAGGCTTCAACATTCTGGAAACAACTGGATAGAATGACTAAATTCCTCCTTCAACACGCTCCAATCTCCTACTGGAACACAGGCCAATAAATATCTTCTCTTAAAATTGATATCAGTTATGTGAAAATTATTTCCAAGATTTGAAAATGGTTGTTGCTATCTTTGAGTCTCAACACTGACAAAGCAAAATGTGTCATTCATTCCACTGGTATGTACCAGGTGTACTCTACATTCTGGGTATGTAGCAGAGAACATATAAGAAGAGCCCTACTTTTACCCAGTTTCATTCTCATGGGGGTAAGAGATAGTCAGATTATAAGAAAACAAATAAACAAGATAATTTCATCTTCCTTAGCCTTAGCTTACCCACTGTAAAATTACTCATCAATTCAGCCAGTCATTGAAGATTTATTGAGTCTATAATTGGTGGGCACTGCTCCAGTAGTTGTAAATAAACACAAAAATCCAGGTCCTCATGCACTTACATTCTAATGAGAGGAGATAGATAATAAGCCAAATAAGCAGGTAAAACATATATTATGTTAGATGCTAAAATGTACCACAGAGAGAAAATAGCCAAGGATAGTGCATAAAGTAGGTTACAGCAATGGAGGCAGGGTATCAGGTTTCAATTTAAACTCAGGTAGTCAAGAAATTACCCTCTGTGAATGTATTAGGAGAGCAGAATTCTGAAGGAGGTGAGAGAGCAGTACCTGGGAATCACCTGGGGGCGATGAATTACTGGTACCTGGGTTATTCCAAGGATAGTAAGAAACTCAGCATGATAGGACTGAGCAATCAAGGAGAATCATAGTAGAGGAAGAGGTGAAAGAGATAACAGCATGGTTTGGAGGGAGTGAACTGATGGTTTTAAACCTTGTAGACCATTCTAAGGACTTTGGCTGGAGCATTCTGGGTAATAGATTTCAAATGACCTGATATGTTTTAATAGGACAGAGTCAAGACAAACAATTAGGATGCTATTGCAATTAATTGGATGAGAGATGAACATGAGACATTACTGTTATTCCACCAAGAGTGTAGCAGTGGAGGTGGTGAGGAGTAGCTGGATTTTGAAGGTAGAGTCTATAGGATATATTGGTGGTTTGGATTTGGGATGTAAGAGAGACAGAAGAATCAAGGATGACCCCATGATTATTAGGCTGGGCCATAGAAAGAATGGAGTTGCCATTAACTAGGATGGAGAATCAGGGGAAGAACTGACTTTGGAGGAAAGGTCAAGAGTTCTGTTATGGCTATGTAGTTTTAAGATGCTTACTAAACATCTAGGACATCTAAGTATGGAGATAATTAAGAAAACTGGAGCTCAGGGGAGAGCTCCACGTTGGAGGTATACATCTGGAAGTCATGACATTTAAAATTATGAGAATGAATAAGAAAAGTATGATAGTCTCATTCAACTACACCTTAGGGTATTTCTAAAGAAAGTACTCTTTTAGACATTTATACTGGACCTAACACAAAGTTAAGCCTTTAATAAATGTTAGCTATTATTATTATTTATGATTCTGCTTTGTATCAACTACTTCTTATTCATACTTTCCATAAAAGTTAGTAACTACCAGAAACCACAGTGTCAAGTCTGATTAAAATGTGCTTATACCCTTGGAATTGAGGTCATACATCACAGATTATACAGGGTTAGAATATAGGTAGAAATAGAAAACAACACCCCTAGAATAGTATGAGGGTGCAACACTATACACAGATGGCGGTTTCATGGATATTAACCCTGGAGTATAAACTTCTGATAAGAAATAAGTAAAGGTACAAATCAAATTAAGCACCCCCCACACAAAAATAGTAGTTTTATGTTGCTCTGTTACATGGGAATTTAGACTCAAAAGCAACTCAGAAGCAACTTCATTGGCATACAAAAATCATGAAAAAGTAAACTTGGACATATTCTGGATTATCAGATATAGAAAGTGTGTTGGGGGTACGCTGTGTTACCTTTTCTTTGTTTAGCTTTTCACTGGAAGAATTCTTCTATTTAATTAGTAAGGATAAGACACACTTAAGCATTTTCCAGTTATTTCAAAATATGACATGTCTTAAAATTGTTTTGAATTATAACCCTATTGAGCTATACTTAAAAAACAAGAGGGGGTTTCCCTGGTGGCGCAGTGGTTGAGAGTCCGCCTGCCGATGCAGGGGACACGGGTTCGTGCCCCGGTCCGGGAGGATCCCACATGCCGCGGAGCGGCTGGGCCCGTGAGCCATGGCCGCCAGGCCTGCGTGTCCGGAGCCTGTGCTCCGCAATGGGAGAGGCCACAACAGTGAGAGGCCCGCGTACCGCAAAAAAAAAGAAAAAAAAACAAGAGGGAATATTAAAGAGCAACAAGTGTTCCCACAATAACATTATGTTGATCTTAAAGAATAGGCTTTATGTGTAGCAAGTGATCAAGAGTGATTTAAGTGCCATTCCCAAGGAAATACAGAATCTGTAGTCACATTTCCTGATCTTTTCATATTTTTGCCTTTATGGTTCAACCAAATTTGGCAAAGCAGATGATTTACACTCAAAAACACATTTTAAAATCAATATCAGTAGTTTTTCTTATCAGTTTTCTCATTTGAATCACTGTTAAATTGTAAAGCAGAGTAAAAATTAGTATTTTCTTGATCAGTCATTGTTTCCATAAAAGTTCCAAGATGCAAAGTATAAACACTGAAGGGCGTGGTTATGAAAAAACCCTTACAGACCATTGCACTATCAGCATACTCGCACTAAAAAGTCCATTAACAAACATAACTGAGAGCATTAAACATTACAAAACATGTTACAAAAGCACCTATACCTTAACAGATATTGAAAAGCTGCATCTATTATGTCATCTAGTGGATAAAAAGAAAATAGCAAGACTACTCCCTATGTATTTGTGGGCAGCAAAATCAGGTCTCATTTCTGAGTGTATTACGCTACCTGAATAGAAAATTTGTAGAAGCAACTGGATGGTGGATATAGTGGCTTCTTGTTCTCAGGAGAAGGAGGTCATTATTCAAACATAAAGTTATCTCCAGTACTGAGAAAGAGAAAAATCGAGAATCAGGTGATTAGTCTTAAGAAGGATTTTGTTTTTCATAAAAGCCAATCCAAGTCCTATCCAAAGAGAAATGTGATATCAATATTAATAGAAGATATGATGTCCAAGCTGCTTCTAATTTTAGTTCTATGTGAGTTGACCCAAAGAGAATATCATTTTTACTTTCAGCAAATAAAGTTATCATTTCCCTAAGAAATGGGGAAATAAATCCAAATCTTAAAATAGCAAAATCATAGACAGACATGTTTAGAGGTTTCAAAAACCAGCTTGTAAGGGAATTTTTAGACTATTCAAAATCCAATTACTCCCAGGAACAAATGTGATTGAAATACTTTGCCATAGAGAAAAGAGAAGGTACCTGATCAATGCCAAATATAAACTTAATTGATAGTCACAATTTTAAACCCCAAGACTGAACAATTGGTTAAGAATTTATATTCATATTGAGCACATTTTTAAAAATTGAGGTGTAACTGACTACAATATTATATCAGTTTCAGGTGTATAATATAATGATTTTGTATTTGCATATCTTGCAAAATGATCACCACAATAAGTCTACTTAACACCTGTCACCATACATAGCTACAGATTCTTTTTCTTGTGATGAGAACTTTGAGCACATTTTTTAGCAGTACTTGACTCTATAAGTTTTCAACCCTATGCTTTCCAACAGAAGTATATGATCCAGATATGGAGCTTACAACTTAACAGCACAATCCTCAGAACTGAGAGATACATCACGCAGTTTTATTTTTCTTTTTAAATAATAATAATAATAAAAAGACTAGTTGTTGTTGGAGGAGAGTTTTACTTACTGGAGCAACAAACACAAACTTAAAGAAAAAAAGCTCGCATATTCTTATAGTGTCAAAAGAGGGCAGAAGTTTATATTCTAATCAATTTGTATGAACTTTTCTCTTCACCCCACTAATGAATACTTATGTGGCAGAAAAGCAAACATGAAATCTGTCAACAATTTTAACATGATTAGTTAAGGAGAACTGCTGCTAGGTCTCCTTACACTGATCTGAAGCATTGATATAGTTAGAGTGGGCAAGCTTGTCAACCAGGTCATCTGCCTTAGGCATGAACCTGGCATACAGCATTTTTGATAATCTTTTACTCGATTCCAACTGTCAAGCAACGCTAATGCTATTTTTCTTAGGTGTCAGTGTAATTGCTCCTGACTGAGAAGTGACTTCGTTTCTTGGTGTTCCACGTATCTGTAGCTTCTTGCCCAAGGGACTTGTCCCAGGCTTCGTTCATGTCATGTTCCATTAGCTATGGTTCACTAGGAGTAGACTTAAATAGCCTATTTTTTCTACAAATGGATAAAGTAAAAGAATTGCATTTTCAATTAGTCACAAAGAGTTTTCATGTAGGTGGCTATGTGTGAGGACTTTTGTACATGTGCACATAAATGGGCACCTGTTGTTTTTTTCGTCAATCTTTACTGATAAAAACAGGAAAGTGGTAGTGATAAGCACTTCAATATTATCATGAGCCTGGGATCCCTGGTAGTCCAGCAACAAGACTTCTGATTTTTCAATACCAAATAAAGGCTAGCAGATACTGCTATAAGTATTAAGGCAAAAATCTAGAAGCACTGCAATATTACATTTACACAGATTTAATCATGCCATTTTTGTAATAGTAATGAATGGAAAATAAGTATAAAGAACCTGTTAAATATTTAAAATATGAGAAAGGTCTAAATTTATTTAAATATAAAAATATTCATAATATATTATTAAATTAATAAGCAAATAGCAAGCATGTATAATATGACTTCAAAAGGAAAATGATAAAGGAGCCCTGGGAGCAAAGGGTGGGGCTGGGAATTTACTAGAAGGAAAAGCTACCTATTTCACTGAGCAGCAGTGAAATCATTTTTCTCTGCTCTACCAATAGTGAATTAGAAATGTTCCTCAGGAAGAACACCAGAATAACCACCAACTGCTGAACAATCATCGACAGGAAGACACTGGAACTCACCAAAAAAGACACCCCACATCCAAAGACAAAGGAGAAGCCACAGTGAGACGACAGGAGGGGAGCAATCACAATAAAATCAAATCCCATAACTGCTGGGTGGGTGACTCACAAACTGGAGAACACTTATACCACAGAAGTCCAATCACTGTAGTGAAGGTTCTGAGCCCCACGTCAGGCTTCCCAATCTGGGGGTCTGGGAACAGGAGGAGGAATTCCTAGAGAATCAGACTTTGAAGGCTAACAGGATTTGACTGACAGGACTGGGGGAAAAAGACACTCCACTCTTGGAGGGCATACATAAAGTACTGTGTGCATCGGGACACAGGGGAAGGAGCAGTGATCCCATAAGAGACTGAACCAGATCTACCTGCCAGTGTTGGAGGGTCTCCTGCAGAGGTGGGGGTGGCTGTGGCTCACCGTGAGGACAAGGACACTGGCAGCAGAAGTTCTGGGAATTACTCCTTGGCATGAGCCCTCCCAGAGTCCTCCATTAGCCCCACCAAAGAGCCTGGGGAAGGCTCTAGTGTTGGGTTGCCTCAGGCCAAACAACGAACAGGTAGGGAACGCAGCCCCACCCATCAGCAGACAAGTGGATTAAAGTTTTACTGAGCTCTGCCCATCAGAGTGACAGCCAGCTCTACCCACCACCAGTCCCTCCCATCAGGAAACTTGCAAAACCTTTTAGATAGCCTCATCCAACAGAGGGCAGACAGCAGAAGTAAGAAGAACTAAAATCCTGCAAGAAACACAGACAAGATGAAAAGGCAGAGGGCTACATACCAGAGGAAGGAACAAGATAAAACCCCAGAAAAACAGCTAAATGAAGTGAAGAAAGGTAACCTTCCAGAAAAAGAATTCAGAATAGTGATAGTGAAGATAATCCAGGACCTCGGAAAGAGAAAGGAGGCAAAGATAGAGGAGATGCAAGAAATGTTTAACAAAGATCTAGAAGAATTAAAGAACAAACAAACAGAGATGAACAACACAATAACTGAAATAAAAAATACACTAGAAGGAATCAATAGCAGAATCACTGAGGCCGAAGAACGAAGAACGGATAAGTGACCTGGAACAAAATGCTGGAATTCACTGCTATGGAACAGAATAAAGAAAAAAGAATGAAAGGAAATGAAGACAGCCGAAGAGACCTCTGGGACAACATTAAACACAACGATGTTCGCATTATAGGGGTCCCAGAAGAAGAGGAGGGAGAGCAAGGACCCAAGAAAATATCTGAAAAGATTAGAGTCGAAAACTTCCCTAACATGGGAAAGGAAATGGCCACCCAAGTCCAGGAAGTGCACAGTCCCATACAGGATAAACCCAGGGAGAAAGACACTGAGACACATAGTAGTCAAATTGGCAAAAATTACAGACAAAGAAAAATTACTGAAAGCAGTAAGGGAAAAATGACAAATAATATACAAGGGAACTTCCATAAGGTTAACAGCTGATTTCTCAGCAGAAACTCTACAAGCCAGAAGGGAGTGGCATGATATACTTAAAGTGATGAAAGGGAAGAAACTACAACCAAGATTACTCAGCAAGGATCTCATTCAGATTCGATGGAGAAATCAAAAGCTTTACAGACAAGCAAAAGCAAAGAGAATTCAGCACCACCATACCAGCTCTACAACAAATGCTAAAGAAACTTCTCTAAGTGGGAAACAGAAGAGAAGAAAAGGACCTACAAAAACAAACCCAAAAGAATTAAGAAAATGGTCATAGGAACATACATATCGATAATTACCTTAAACATGAATGGATTAAATACCCAAACCAAAAGACACAGGTTTGCTGAATGAACATAAAAACAACACCCATATATATGCTGTCTACAAGAGACCACCTTCAGACCTAGGAACACATACAGACTGAAAGTGAGGGGATGGAAAAAGATATTCCATGCAAATGGAAATCAAAAGAAAGCTGGAGTAGCAATACTCGTATCAGATAAAATAGACTTTAAAATAAAGAATGTTCCAAGAGACAAGGAACGACACTACATAATGATCAAGGGATCAATCCAAGAAGAAGATATAACAATTACAAATATATATGCACCCAACATAGGAGCACCTCAATACATAAGGCAACTGCTAACAGCTATAAAAGAAGAAATCGACAGTAACACAATAATAGTGGGGGACTTTAACACCTCACTTACACCGATGGACAGATCATCCAAACAGATCATTAATAAGGAAACACATGCTTTAAATGACACAATAGACCAGATAGATTTGATATTTATAGGACATTCCATCCAAAAACAGATTACACTTTCTTCTCAAGTGCGCACAGAATATTCTCCAGGATAGATCACATATTGTGTCACAAATCAAGCCTCAGTAAATTTAAGAAAATTGAAATCTTATCAAGCATCTTTTCTGACCAAAGCGCTATGAGATTAGAAATCAATTACAGGGAAAAAAACATAAAAGCACAAACACATGGAGGCTAAACAATACATTACTACATAAGCAAGAGATCACTGAAGAAATCAAAGAGGAAATCAAAAACCACCTAGAGAGAAATGATAATGAAAACAGGATAATCCAAAAGCTATGGGATGCAGCAAAGGCAGTTCTAACAGGGAATTTTAGAGTTACACAAGTCTACCTCAAGAAACAAGAAAAATCTCAAATAAACAATCTAACCTTATACCTAAAGGAACTAGAGAAAGGAGAACAAACAAAACCCAAAGTTAGCAGAAGGAAAGAAATCATAAAGATCAGAGAAGAAATAAATGAAACAGAAACAAAGAAAACAATAGCAAAGATCAACAAAACTAAAACCTGGTTCTTTGAGAGGATAAACAAAATTGATAAACCATTAGCCAGACTCAACAAGAAAAAGAGGGAGAGGACTCAAATCAATAAAATTAGAAATGAAAAAGGAGAAGTTACAACAGATACTGCAGAATTACAAAGCATCCTAAGAGACTACTACAAGCAATTCTATGCCAATGAAATGGACAACCTGGAAGAAATGGACAAATTCTTAGAAAGGTATAACCTTCCAAGACTGAACCAGGAAGAAATAGAAAATATGAACAGACCAATCACAAATACTGAAATTGAAACTGTGATTAAAAATCTTCCAACAAACAAAAGTCCAGGATCAGATGGCTTCACAGGTGATTCTAAAAAACATTTAGAGAAGTGCTAACACCCATCCTTCTTAAACTCTTCCTAAAATGCAGAGGAAGGAACATTCCCAAACTCATTCTACGAGGCCACCATTACCCTGATACCAAAGCCAGACCAAGATATAAAAAAAGAAATTTACAGACCAATATCACTGATGAATATACATGCAAAAATCCTGAACAAAATACTGGCAAACAGAATGCAGCAACACATTAAAAGGATCATACACCATGATCAAGTGGGATTTATCCCAAGGATGCAAGGATTCCTCAATATATTCAAATCAATCAATGTGATACACCATATTAAGAAATTGAAGAATAAAAGCCATATGATCATCTAAATAAATGCAGGAAAAGCTTTTGACAAAATTCAACACCTATTTATGATAAAAAATCTCCAGAAAGTGGGCGTACAGGGAACCTATCTCAACATAATAAAGGCCATATATGACAAACCCACAGCAAACATCATTCTCAATGGTGAAATACTGAAAGCATTTCCTCTAAGATCAGGAACGAGACAAGGATGTCCACTTTCGCCACTATTATTCAACATAGTTTTGGAAGCCTGAGCCATGGCAATTAGAGAAGAAAAAGATATAAAAGGAATACAAATTGGGAAAGAAGAAGTAAAACTGTCACTGTTTGCAGATGACATGATACTATACATAGAGAATCCTAAAGATGACACCAGAAAACTACTAGAGCTAATCAATGAATTTGGTAAAGTTGCTGGATACAAAATTAATGCACAGAAATCTCTTGCATTCCTATACGCTAATGATGAAAAATCTGACAGAGAAATTAAGGAAACACTCCCATTTACCATTGCAACAAAAAGAATAAAATACCTAGGAATAAACCTTCCTAGGGAGACTAAAGACCTGTATGCAGAAAGCTATAAGACACTGTTGAAAGAAATGAAAGATGATACCAACAGATGGAGAGATATACCATGTTCTTGGATTGGAAGAATCAATACTATGAAAATGACTATACTACCCAAAATAATCTACAGATTCAATGCAATCCCTATCAAATTTATAAAACTAGAACAAAAAATCTTAAAATTTGTATGGAGACACAAAAGACCCCGAATAGCCAAAGCAGTCATGAGGGAAAAAAGTGGAGCTGGAGGAATCAGACTCCCTGACTTCAGACTATACTACAAAGCTACAGTAATCAAGACAATATGATACTGGCACAAAAACAGAAATATAGATCAATGGAACAGGATAGAAAGCCCAGAGATAAACCCACACACCTATGGTCAACTAATCTATGACAAAGGAGGCAAGCATATACAATGGATAAAAGACAGTCTCTTCAGTAAGTGGTGCTGGGGAAACTGGAAAGCTACATGTAAAAGAATGAAATTAGAACACTCCCAAACACCATACAAAAAAGTAAACTCAAAATGGATTAGAGACCTAAATGTAAGACTGGACACTATAAAACTCTTAGAGGAAAACAGGAAGAACAGTCTTTGACATAAATCCCAGCAAGATCTTTTTTGATCCACCTTCTAGAGTAATGGAAATAAAAACAAAAATAAACAAATGGGACCTAATGAATATTAAAAGCTTTTGCAAAGCAAAGGAAACTACAAACAAGATGAAAAGACAACCCTCAGAATGGGAAAAAAATGTTTGCAAACGAATCAACAGACAAAGGATTAATCTCCAAAATATATAAACAGCTCATGCAGCTCAATAGTAAAAAAACAAACAGCCCAATCAAAAAATGGGCAGAAGACCTAAATACACATTTCTCCAAAGAGGATATACAGATAGCCAAGAAGCACATGAAAAGGTACTCAACATCACTAGTCATTAGAGAAATGCAAATCAAAACTAAAGTGAGGTATCACCTCACACCAGTTAGGATGGGTATCATCAGAATCTACAAACAACAAATGCTGGAGAGGCTGTGGAGAAAAGGGAACCCTCTTGCACTGTTGGTGGGAATGTAAATTGATACAGCCACTATGGAGAACAGTATGGAGGTTCCTTATAAAACTAAAAATAGAATTACCATATGACCCAGCAATCCCACTACTGGGCACATAACCTGAGAAAACCATAATTCAAAAAGACACATGCACCCCAATGTTCACTGCAGCACTCTTTACAATAGCCAGGTCATGGAAGCAACCTAAATGCCCATCAACAGATGAACAGATAAAGAAGATGTGGTACATATATACAGTGGAATATTACTCAGCCATAAAACGGAACGAAACTGGGTCATTTGTAGAGACGTGGATGAATCTAGAGACTGCCATACAGAGTGAAGTTAAGTCAGAAAGAGAAAAACAAATATCACATATTAACGCTTATATATGGAACCTAGAAAAATGGTACAGATGAACCTGGTTGCAGGGCAGAAGTTGAGACACAGATGTAGAGAACAATCGTACGGACACCAAGGGGGGAAAGCAGTGGCAGGTGGGGTTGGTGGTGTGATGAATTGGGAGTTTGGGATTGACATGTATACACTGATGTGTATGAAATGGATGACTAATAATAACCTGCTATATAAAAAAATAAATAAAATTCAAAAATTAAAAAAAAAGGAAAATTAAGACCCAAAGGAGCTGTCAGGCACAAAAGTTTATATACCGTTTGAAACAAAGAATAATAAATTATGGAAATGTAACAAGACAAAGTGGTTTGGGCTAGGGGCAGTAAATTATGGGACAGTGACTAGGAAATATATGGGGAAAAGTAATGGAAGACAAGGGTTATTTTACTGGGTTTGTACAGATCCATTTGGTGTCAACTCCTAGTCTCTGGTGATAAGAATTTCTCTTTCTGGTACAGAGAGGTACTCTTTCTCATGGGAAATGTTATGACCTGCTTTTAGCTGGAAAGAGGGAGGTCAGAGAGCCCTTCCTGTATCTGCTCTTCCTCAAGTAACTTCAGCTCAAAATTCAATATGCCAAAGGGGGTGACATGCTCTGAACCCCTTCAGGATAAAAATATCTGAAAAGCACACGAAAAAATTATCAGTAGGATTAGGATAGAAGAATTCATTTTTTTTTTCAATTCAAACTCATATTTAATTTTAATTACATACATATGCAGTAAAAAATAATTATTATTCTCCAATATTTACTTTCCCTTTCTTCCTGCTCCTTTACCCAGTTCTAATAAGGCTCACAGGAGGCTGGCTAGGGACTATATTTCCCAGTCTCTCTTGCAACTAACTAGGATCATGTGATAAGTTCCTACAATGAAAAATGAGCAGAAATCAGGCATACAATTGCCTGGGCATTTTCTTATAACAAAATTGCTTGTTTTGTATCCTGATCTTTTCCCCTTCCAACAGGCTGTAGAATGGACTTTAGCCAGCTTTGGCCTGCAGTGAAGATAGCACCAAGGTGATAGTGCATTGTGAAGCTGAACTGAGCACAATGGAGCTAGGCATCTGCTTTTTATCTTCTTCAGGTCACTTGGAACAGTTGTTCTCTGAGGGAGAAATAAATACCTGTCTTTTGTGAGCTCTTACATTTTGAAATCTTTTTACAGCATCTTGGCCTATCCCCAAGCAACAACAGCAAGCATTTATTGTGTTCTAAATATAGTCTAAATTTTAAAAGTTTGAGATCAATGGAACAAGTATATTTTAAATTAAGATAAAGTGTCAATCCCATTACTTATTTACCCAGTGTGCATATGTCAATAATATTTGAAACTTCTATTTTAGAATGGCATAGTCACTTCATTGATTTTTATAACTCCTGTAATTTAATTCCCAAATTGTTCCTAATATAATTATGTAAAAAAATTGACCCATTGTATGTCCAAAGGAAAAGGCTAGTTCTTTTCATTTTATTTCAGAGATTTGTTTTGATATTCACATTTCTTCATTTTCCTAGACAACCTCTCACAGGATTATATTTCATTTTGACCGCTATGATATTGTTACTTGTTTACTTCTCATCAAATAATGGACTTTGGTATCTGATTAGCTTTATTCTATTCTTGAAAGAAGAATGTTATCCTCAGGCTAACATATCTTACTGATAGCTGTCAGAAAAATAACCTTTGACACCTTCTCAATACTGCTCTAACAACTTCCACAAAACATACTGCAAACAAGGCTAGCTGGATTCAAAAGTGGCATTCATAACAAATTAAAGTCTCCCAATAATTATGGCCTACAACTCTATAACATTCTTAAATTTGCAGGAAATGTACATGGCTTGTGAATCACTTAATAATCAGCCAATATAAAAGCTTTCACATCTGTGTCACTATTAAAATGATTAGTATAGTGTCGTTACTTCCATTCAATTCTTCTAAAACATGAAATATTTTCTATCCTGAAACTTCTATACAGTGATTTCAGAGTTTTTAACATCAACATTTAGAAACACAACTGACTGTTTTTCAAACTCAGTATTCTGTAACCAAATAGATTATTGCTATGATTATTCTCATATTTATAATATGTTTACTTATAGGGGATTCTACATCTAAAAGTAAAGTTTTTCCTGAGAGTATTTACATAAGACATCTCTACCATTATTTGGTCATCAATTTTATTATAAACTTACATCATTGTGAGAACTAAGATATCTCATATTAATGGGCTGCTATAGGGGATTGACTCCCTTTATGCTTAAATGATACCACCTGGTCCCTAAAATTCATTTTGGCTTTTTTGAGGTTATTGGTGTTGAGTTTATTTTGGAACTCTCATAAGTAATTTTTTTTAAATTGACAAGATCCTCCAAAGCCAGGCAAAGCCTAGTATGTGTTATGTAATGATGAAACATACATGAAGGCTATTGCACAACTCTAAATTTAGATGATGCCCAGAACCAAGGTATGATCAATGAAGATGAAAGGGAAGGTGCAGATGTGAGAAACACTAATAGAATCCATAATGATGGGTAACTAATTGAATATGGGTAATGAGATTAAAAACCGGTCAAGAAGGCTATGAGGCCTTAAGTTTGGCAAACTTAGATAATGGGGGAGATGTAAAATAAGCATTTGATGAATGAAAGTAAAAGCCATGTCTACCTTGGTTCGTGAAATGGCAGGCACAGCAGGACTGTTGCAGGAGTTCAATAAATTTGGGAATACTGTTAATGATAATAGATATTCAAATTCTTATGTTTAATTTACTTGGAATCATTCTTGTAGAAGGCACATCAAAGACTCTGACTTTGAGGCATGCCTTTCTTTCTGTTATAATTAACTGCTGCAGAAAAAATGGGGGTGATAGGCATTTAATATAAATTTTGAAAATCTATTTCCAACAAGAGATTTAAGAAAATTGCAATTCAACAATATTTACTTGAACATTTAGTTCTGGAGTTTGGGCTGGAGTTGTCCTTAAGGGGAAATTATAATTAATGAAGAACTCTAATAGAGCAGGGATTACATCAATTATTATAGGAGAAGTAACAACAGTGAACCATTGTTTTCAAATAAAATTTAGATCACTTTAGAGATACACAGAAAAAATAATTGGATCAGATAGCATTTCTGAGGAAAATTATGCTCTGTTGTTTACCCAACAGAGGTCCACTGTCTTGAGTCATGGAAATGTTTGTCACTGATCTATGAAGACATAAATACAGAGATTCAAAGACTTTAGAAACTTTTACAACCATTTAAAAATGTGTTTTGAATATCATAATGAATGTATAAGGCTTTTTATATTTATTTCATACTTCTAACAATTTATGTTTTTATATTGCAATGTTGGACTATGACTGAATAGAAACTTCCAAAAAACTGGTCCTTCATCACAGAGAGGTTGAGAAGCTCTGTATTAGAGGATGGGTAATGTTTCTATATAAATACGGAGGGCATTCCAAGGTTTTCACAAAGCAAAGTATTTCACATGTTCTAGGATCAGAAAGCAGCCTAGTTTCACTGAAGTACAGTGTGTATAAAGGTTTAAAGGTAGAGAAGGTTGTATGTTAACTTTAGATAACTTAGGAAGTCTTGAATGCTATAGTTTAATTAAAGAGAACTTTCCCAAGGTTTCATTTACTGAATGCTCATTTGATTAAGCATGAAGATCAGGCTGATGCTAAACACAACTGCAACACATCATTTTTCTATTAAAGGCACTTTGGTTTCATTAATGAGCATGTGTTATTTTCAAGTCACTCTCCAAATTTATTCCTTATTCATTTTCTCCCATTGGGTGGGGTACCATAATCACAAGGTCTTCTCAGTATTAATTTTTAAAAAAAGAATCCCCTGAATTAATGTTAATAAAGGATATATTTTTTTAAAGGCAGTATAACTTACATAGAAATATAAAATGAACATGTGCAAAATATTGTTTTACCTCATTAATTAATGAGGGAACCAGTAAGATGTTACAATTGGTTCAAAGGAGAATTCAAATAACTCACACATATAAAGTCAATCAAGAATACTAAAATAAACTTGCAAATATATATAAATCTGATGAATATCCATGAGGTAATAATCTACTGGACAAAATTCACTTTCATCTCTATGGATAAGAATTATTTGCATTACTAATAGCTCAAAGAGTATGAAAGGATCAGAACCAGATAGAATCAGATAACCAGGAAAGGTGATCTACCCAGAACAGTAAGTAATTTTTGATTTTTGTTCATTTTAATGCCTTTGGCAATTTTCCCCTACAATCCTATCAACTGAAACTTTCTATTTTTGTATGTTGTGTTTCGTTGCCGTTGCTATTATTATTTCAATTTATCCTAAAGTAAGAAGAGGAGACTTATAGTCAAGCTTCCTTAAAAGTGGGGTTTCAGGGTTTCCCTGGTGGTGCAGTGGTTAAGAATCCTCCTACCACTGCAGGGGACATGGGTTCACACCCTGGTCTGGGAAGATCCTATATGCCACAGAGTAACAAAGCTCATGCGCCACAACTACTGAGCCTACGCTCTAGAACCCGCGAGCCACAACTACTGAGCCCATGTGCCACAACTACTGAAGCCTGCACGCCTGGAGCCCGTGCTCCACAACGAGAAGCCACTGCAGTGAGAAACCTGCACAACACAAAGAAGAGTAGCCCCTGCTCGCCCCAACTAGAGAAAGCCCACACGCAGCAACAAAGACCCAAAACAACCAAAAATAAAAATTAATTTTTTTTTTTAAAGTGGGGTTTCAAATCAACTGCTTTTCAAAAAGTTTAGCTGCCCGGCATTTGAGAAAAGGATGCGCTAAATCACTGTAGTTTCTATGCCTAACATCTTTTGGTGGCACTTATAAGTAGCCATGTGCTGTTTGTACAGTTTTCTTCCAATTCTCCATTCAGAAAATTCTTTTTTTTATCCACCACCATTTACTGGCACTTAAAAGATCATGTTTGTTTCAGAAAATCTGCTTGACAGCCTGTGGTTTACAAGAGAAATTTGGTAGACATTCTGTTATAACATGGCAGAAGAGAGTAGAGTGAGCATGTAGCATCTCGGATTAATAAATGGGAGTGTCAGCATGGAGTGGGATGTTTAAGCAGCAAACGGTTCCTATGGAGGAGGCCCATACCTTACTATGTCTACTCTACCTTACACTGTTGATTTAAAGCCCAGATGGAAGAGAGCCTCGGGTTGATTGGTACCCTCTAAAAAGGAGCTAGTGGTTTCCAAAAAGGCCCTATTAGGCAGGCATCAATTCTTCCTAGAAACCTGAAAGGGATATCACAAGCCTAAGGGGCTTTCCAGTTTACATCTCTGAGACATGTTGGTTGATTAAGTTTGAGGGTCTTGTGTGAAGTGCTTTGGGGGAGTCCACACTGTGAGACTGGCAATACAATACTTCTTTTTGTGATTAACTTCCCCAGTGTTCTCAACTCAAAACCCTGCACTTGTACTCACTTCACTTAAAATTTTACAAAAGCCAGAACCCCTGAGACCTCATTGGCTTCTATAGAAATTCGTCTGTGCTGCCAAATATTTATCTTCTTTAAGAGAGGCCTATATCTTCCCACCTAGCTCCCTTTTGGAATACTGTCCAGCTGTGTATCAGACCTCATACGCTATCCTTCCGATAGCTAAGATAAATCTGACTCTGTGCATACAATCATTATGATTCAAATAATTGCATGCTTGGCTTAGTAGTGGGTGCCAGCCACAAATGTGATAATTTCTTCTTCCCACAACCTCACACAAAGAGGTAATTTGTTCCATGCCCCCAGCAACAGGTAAACGGCACAAAACATGAGCAATGCCTGCATAGAGAGAAAGGCACATTTTACAGATAAAATGGGTGACAGAGAAATGATCCATATGCACAATTACTAAATTTGCATTAATCATATTGGGATGGATGCTCTCATTGTATGAGTCTTGGGAAACCTGGCAGAGGAAAGCTGTTGCCTAGAGGATAAAAATAGCTTTATTCTTGCCGTCATAAGCCTGAGCTCTGGGGGATTCAATTCCCTTGCCAACTTTTTGAAACTCCAGCCCAAGGCACTAGAGTGTCAGGTAAAGCCCTCCACTTCTTAATCAAACTCCAAGTTTTTCTTTTTCCAATACTTAGGTTTTATTTGCTCGCAAACAAAAGTGTCAAACTTGCCTTTCTCATGGCAATTATGTGCTGTTCTTATACCGGTATGAGAAAAAGTATCCCACAGGTAAATACATAGAAGGTGAAATACAGCTATTAGTATAGAAAGAAAGATTTTAGTCTTCTTACAAACCATTCATTCTGCTTCAAAAATAGTCAGGAAGAAATGGTCACTCCTTGAATGCCACTGAAACCAATTCTTAAGCCACTGATGAAAATGAAAGATCTGTGCCAGGAAGGTTGTACAAAGAAAACTATACATCTCAGCTGCACTACACCTACAGATGAACATTGAGAGGCTTGGAGGAAAACAAATTAAAACATAATAAATGGTGAATTAGGGAACCAATCAGTACTTACATATTCTTAAGAATGGAGGTTATATCGTTAACTTTTTGTTCCAGTCCATGCCCACAAATTCAGACTGTCACTCTTGAATAGCTGCTTTCCATCACTCCCACAAACACTAAAAGCCTCTTCATGCCGCATTATGATCAGCCCCCATACACATACCCCTTTAAGATTTCTCTTGCCTCTACCTCCTATATCTGCATGTACCATCTTTGTAAGCACTGCTATAAAACCTTTCCATTGGACCCTGGACTTGCTCTAGAGACATGTTCTTGAAGCACGTTTTCAAACTCATCCGTCTGCTACTGAGGCCACTCTCACTTGCAAAATGAACTCTGGGTCTTCATTCTGTCTGTAGATGACATCTGGAGTAGGCCAAGGGAATGTGGAGTGCACCAACAGCATCTGTTATCTCTCCCAACTCTAGTGAGCTCTGTCTATCACTTCCATCTTTCAAAGCTTTTTTTTTTTCTCTCCATGAAACTAAGCAAGACAAGCAACATGCCCTGGTGGCAAGAGTTGTGAAGTGGGGAAATACCAATATTTTACAGAAAATAGGGGACTGCTAGCCATCTGTGGTAGGCAGAATAATGGCTCCAAGTCAACCTAATTGTCAAAGCTGAGGTCCACTATGAGGGAGCCCAGCTGAAATCAGCAAAGCTGCCTACCCAACTAGAAGAGGACACAGGTAGGTGACAGGGCCCAGGCAAACCCAGAAGAACTGCCTAGCAAAACCTCACCTGAATTGTCAAACTATAAAACCATGATCTACATGCACATTGTTTCCAGTAACTAAATATTGGGGTGATGTTTTGTACAGAAATAGCTAATTCCACACTAGTACCTCCATTATCTGCCTTCACAGACAGTTTGCATGCCTGGATATTTGTACGCCTAGATTCTTTTTTTTTTTTTTTTTTTACATCTTTATTGGAGTATAATTGCTTTACAATGGTGTGTTAGTTTCTGCTTTATAACAAAGTGAATCAGTTATACATATACATATGTTCCCATATCTCTTCCCTCTTGCATCTCCCTCCCTCCCACCCTCCCTATCCCACCCCCCTAGGTGGTCACAAAGCACTGAGCTGATCTCCCTGTGCTATGTGGCTGCTTCCAACTAGCTATCTATGTTACGTTTGGTAGTGTATATATGTCCATGCCTCTCTCTCACTTTGTCACAGCTTATCCGTCCCCCTCCCCATATCCTCAAGTCCATTCTCTAGTAGGTCTGTGTCTTTATTCCTGTCTTACCCCTAGGCTCTTCATGACATTATTTTTTCTTAAATTCCATATATATGTGTTAGCATACAGTATTTGTCTTTCTCTTTCTGACTTACTTCACTCTATACGACAGACTCTAGGTCTATCCACCTCATTACAAATAGCTCAATTTCATTTCTTTTTATGGCTGAGTAATATTCCATTGTATATATGTGCCACATCTTCTTTAACCATTCATCCGATGATGGACACTTAGGTTGTTTCCATGTCTGGGCTATTGTAAATAGAGCTGCAATGAACATTTTGGTACATGACTCTTTTTGAATTATGGTTTTCTCGGGGTACATGCCCAGTAGTGGGATTGCTGGGTCATATGGTAGTTCTATTTGTAGTTTTCTAAGGAACCTCCATACTGTTCTCCATAGTTGCTGAACCAATTCACATTCCCACCAGCAGTGCAAGAGGGTTCCCTTTTCTCCACACCCTCTCCAGCATTTATTGTTTCTAGATTTATTTGATGATGGCCATTCTGACTGGTGTGAGATGATATCTCATTGTAGTTTTGATTTGCATCTCTCTAATCATTAATGATGTGAGCATTCTTTCATGTGTTTATTAGCAGTCTATATATCTTCTTTGGAGAAATGTCTATTTAGGTCTTCTGCCCATTTTTGGATTGGGTTGTTTGTTTTTTTGTTATTGAGCTGCATGAGCTGCTTATAAATTTTGGAGATTAATCCTTTGTCAGTTGCTTCATTTGTAAATATTTTCTCCCATTCTGAGGGTTGTCTTTTGGCCTCGTTTATGGTTTCATTTGCTGTGCAAAAGCTCTGAAGTTTCATTAGGTCCCATTTGTTTATTTTTGTTTTTATTTCCATTTTTCTAGGAGGTGGGTCAAAAAGGATCCTGCTGTGATTTACGTCATAGAGTGTTCTGCCTATGTTTTCCTTTAAGAGTTTGATAGTTTCTGGCCTTATATTTAGGTCTTTAATCCATTTTGAGCTTATTTTTGTGTATGGTGTTAGGGAGTGATCGAATCTCATACTTTTAAATGTACCTGTCCAGTTTTCCCAGCAATACTTAGTGAAGAGGCTGTCCTTTCTCCACTGTACATTCCTGCCTCCTTTATCAAAGATAAGGTGACCATATGTGCGTAGGTTTATCTCTGGGCTTTCCATTCTGTTCCATTGATCTATCTTTCTGTTTTTGTGCCAGTACCATACTGTCTTGATTACTGTAGCTTTGTAGTATAGTCTGAGACAGGGAGCCTGATTCCACCAGCTCCGTTTTTCGTTCTCAAGATTGCTTTGGCTATTCGGGGTCTTTTGTGTTTCCATACAAATTGTGAAATTTTTTGTTCTAGTTCTGTGAAAAATGCCAGTGGTAGTTTGATAGGGATTGCATTGAATCTATTGCTTTCGGTAGTAGAGTCATTTTCACAATGTTGATTCTTCCAATCCAAGAACATGGTATATCTCTCCATCTATTCGTATCATCTTTAATTTCTTTCATCAGTGTTTTATAATTTTCTGCATAAAAGTCTTTTGTCTCCTTAGGTAGGTTTATCCCTAGATATTTTATTCTTTTTGTTGCAGTGGTAAATGGGAGCGTTTTCTTGATTTCAGTTTCAGACTTTTCATCATTAGTGTATAGGAATACCAGAGATTTCTGTGCATTAATCTTGTATCCTGCTACTTTACCAAATTCATTGATTAGCTCTAGTAGTTTTCTGGTGGCATCTTTAGGATTCTCAATGTATAGTATCATGTCACCTGTAAACAGTGACAGCTTTACTTCTTCTTTTCTGATTTGGATTTCTTTTATTTCCTTTTCTTGTCTGATTGCTGGGGCTAAAATTTCCAAAACTATGTTGAATAAGAGTGGTGAGAGTGGGCAACCTTGTCTTGTTCCTGATCTTAGTGGAAATGCTTTCAGTTTTTCACTATTGAGGACGATGTTGGCTGTGGGTTTGTAATATATGGCCTTTATTATGTTGGGGAAAGTTCCCTCTATGCCTACTTTCTGCAGGGTTTTTATCATAAATGGTGTTGAATTTTGTCGAAAGTTTCCTCTGCATCTATTGAGATGATCATATGGTTTTTCTCCTTCAATTTGTTAATATGGTGTATCACGTTGATTCATTTGCATACATTGAAGAATTCTTGCATTCCTGGAATAAATTCCACTTGATCATGGTGTATGATCCTTTTAATGTGCTGTTCGATTCTGTTTGCTAGTATTTTGTTAAGGATTTTTGCATCTATGTTCATCAGTGATATTGGTCTGTAGTTTTCTTTCTTTGTGACATCCTTCTCTGGTTTTGGTATCAGGGTGATGGTGGCCTCGTAGAATAAGTTTGGGAGTGTTCCTCCCTCTGCTATATTTTGGAAGAGTTTGAGAAGGATAGGTGTTAGCTCTTCTCTAAATGTTTGATAGAATTCACCTGTGAAGCCATCTGGTCCTGGGCTTTTGCTTCTTGGAAGATTTTTAATCACAGTTTCAATTTCAGTCCTTGTGATTAGTCTGTTCGTATTTTCTATTTCTTCCTGATTCAGTCTTGGCAGGTTGTGCATTTCTAAGAATTTGTCCATTTCTTCCAGGTTGTCCATTTTATTGGCATAGAGTTGCTTGTAGTAATCTCTCATGATCTTTTGTATTTCTGCACTGTCAGCTGTTAACTTCTCCTTTTTCATTTCTAATTCTATTGATTTGAGTCTTCTCCCTTTTTTTCTTGATGAGTCTGGCTAATGGTTTATCAATTTTGTTTATCTTCTCAAAGAACCAGCTTTTAGTTTTATTGATCTTTGCTATTGTTTCCCTCATTTCTTTTTCATTTATTCTGATCTGATCTTTATGATTTCTTTCCTTCTGCTAACTTTTGGGGTTTTTTTGTTCTTCTTTCTCTAATTGCTTTAGGTGCAAGGTTAGATTGTTTATTCGAGATGTTTCCTGCTTCTTAAGGTAGGATTATATTGCTATAAACTTCCCTCTTAGGACTCCTTTTGCTGCATCCCATAGGTTTTGGGTCATCGTGTCTCCATTGTCATTAGTTTCTAGGTATTTTTTGATTTCCTCTACGATTTCTTCAATGATCACTTCGTTATTAAGTAGTGTATTGTTTAGTCTCCACGTGTTTGTATTTTTTACTGATCGTTTCCTGTAATTGATTATCTAGTCTCATGGCGTTGTGGTCGGAAAAGATACTTGATACAATTTAAATTTTTTAAAATTTACCAAGGCTTGATTTGTGACCCAAGATACGATCTATCCTGGAGAATGTTCCATGAGTATTTGAGAAAAATGTGTATTCTGTTGTTTTTGGATGGAATGTCCTATAAATATCAATTAAGTCCATCTTGTTTAATGTATCATTTAAAGCTTGTGTTTCCTTATTTATTTTCATTTTGGATGATCTTTCCATTGGTGAAAGTGGGGTGTTAAAGTCCCCTACTATGAATGTGTTACCGTTGATTTCCCCTTTTATGGTTGTTAGTATTTGCCTTTTGTATTGAGGTGCTCCTATGTTGGGTGCATAAATATTTACAATTGTTATATCTTCTTGGATCGATCCCTTGATCATTATGTAGTGTCCTTCTTTGTCTCTTCTAATAGTCTTTATTTTAAAGTCTATTTTTTCTGATATGAGAATTGCTACTCCAGCTCCTTTTGGTTTCCATTTGCATGGAATATATTTTTCCATCTCCTTATATTCAGTCTATATGTGTCTCTAGGTCTGAAGTGGTTCTCTTGTAGACAGCTTATATATGGGTCTTGTTTTTGTATCCATTCAGCCAATCTGTGTCTTTTGGTGGGAGCATTTTCTCCATTTACATTTAAGGTAATTATTGGTATGTATGTTCCTATTCCCATTTTCTAAATTGTCTTGGGTTCATTATTGTAGGTCTTTTCCTTCTTTTGTGATTCTTGCCTAGAGAAGTTCCTTTAGCATTTGTTGTAAAGCTGGTTTGGTGGTGCTGAACTCTCTCAGCTTTTGCTTGTCTGTAAAGGTTTTAATTTCTCCATCAAATCTGAATGAGATCCTTGCTGGGTAGAGTAATCTTGGTTGCAGGTTTTTCTCCTTCATCACTTTAAATATGTCCTGCCAGTCCCTTCTGGCTTGCAGAGTTTCTACTGAAAGATCAGCTGTTAACCTTATGGGGATTCCCTTGTGTGTTATTTGTTGTTTTTTCCCTTGCTGCTTTTAATGTTTTCTTTGTATTTTATTTTTGACAGTTTGATTAATATGTGTCTTGGCGTATTTCTCCTCGGATTTATCCTGTATGGGACTCTCTGTGCTTCCTGGACTTGATTAACTATTTCCTTTCCCATATTAGGGAAGTTTTCAACTATAATCTCTTCAAATATTTTCTCAGTCCCTTTCTTTTTCTCTTCTTCTTCCAGAACCCCTATAATTCGAATGTTGGTGTGTTTAATGTTGTCCCAGAGGTCTCTAAGACTGTCCTCATTTCTTTTCATTTTTTTTTTTTTTTGTTTATTCTGCTCTGCAGTAGTTATTTCCACTATTTTATCTTCCAGGTCACTTATCCGTTTTTCTGCCTCAGTTATTCTGCTATTGATCCCATCTAGAGTATTTTTCATTTCATTTATTGTGTTGTTCATCGTTGCTTGTTTCATCTTTAGTTCTTCTAGGTCCTTGTTAAATGTTTCTTGCATTTTGTCTATTCTATTTCCAGGATTTTGGATCATCTTTACTATCATTATTCTGAATTCTTTTTCAGGTAGACTGCCTATTTCCTCTTCATTTGTTAGGTCTGGTGGGTTTTTATCTTGCTCTTTCATCTGCTGTGTGTTTTTCTGTCTTCTCATTTTGCTTATCTTACTCTGTTTGGGGTCTCCTTTTTGCAGGCTGCAGGTAAGTAGTTCCCATTGTTTTTGGTGTCTGTCCCCAGTGGCTAAAGTTGGTTCAGTGGGTTGTGTATGCTTCCTGGTGGAGGAGACTAGTGCCTGTGTTCTGGTGGATGAGGCTGGATCTTGTCTTTCTGGTGGGCAGGTCCACATCTGGTTGTGTGTTTTGGGGTGTCTGTGGAGTTATGATTTTAGGCAGCCTCTCTGCTGATGGGTGGGGTTGTGTTCCTGTCTTACTAGTTGTTTGGCATAGGGTGTCCAGCACTGTAGCTTGCTGGTCATTGAGTAAAGCTGGGTGCTGGTGTTGAGATGGAAATCTCTGGGAGATTTTTGCCCTTTGATATTATGTGGAGCTGGGAGGTCTCTTCTGGACCAGTGTCCTGTAGTTGGCTCTCCCACCTCAGAGGTACATCACTGAGTCCTGGCTGGAGCACCAAGAGCCTTTCATCCACATGGCTCAGAATAAAAGGGAGAAAAAGAAGAAAGAAAGAAAGAAAGAAAGAAAGAAAGAGAAAAAGGGAGAGAAAGAAAGAAAGAGAAAGAAAGAAAAAGAAAGAAAGAAAGAGAAAGAAAAAGAAAGAAAGAGAAAGAAAGAAAGAAGGAAAGGAAGGAAGGAAGAGAGAGAGGGAGGGAAGCAAGGAGGGAGGGAGGAAGGGAGGGAGAGAGGGAGGAAGGAAGCAAGAAAGGAAGGAAGAGAGAGAGGGAGGGAGGGAGGGAAGGAGGGAGGGAGGAAGGGAGGGAGGGAGGAAGGAAGCAAGAAAGGAAGGAAGGAAGGAAGGAGAGAAAGAAAAGGAAAGAAAGGAAGGAAGGGAGGAAGGAAGGGAGGGAGGGAGGAAGGAAGGAAGAAAAGAAAGAAAGAAAGAAAGAAAGAGAGGGAGGGAGGGAGGGAGGAAGGAAGGAAGGAAGGAAGAAAGGAAGGAAGGAAGGAAAAAAAGAAAGAAAGATAAAATAAAATAAAGTAAGATAAAGTTATTAAAATAAAAAATAATTATTAAGAAAAAATAATTTTTTTTAAAGAAAAACGGACGGATAGCACCCTAGGACAAATGGTGGAAGCAAAGCTATACAGACACAATCTCACACAGAAGCATACACATACACACTCACAAAAAGAGGAAAAGGGGAAAAAAATCATGAATCTTGCTCTCAAAGTCCACCTCTTCAATTTGGGATGATTCGTTGTCTATTCATATATTCCACAGATGCAGGGTACATCAAGTTGATTGTGGAGCTTTAATCCACTGCTCCTGAGGCTGCTGGGAGAGACTTCCTTTTCTCTTCTTTGTTCTCACAGCTCCCGGGTCTCAGCTTTGGATTTTGCCCCGCCTCTGCGTGTAGGTCGCCAGAGGGCGTCTGTTCTTTGCTCAGACAGGATGGGGTTAAAGGATCAGCTGCTTCAGGGACTCTGGCTCACTCAGGCCGGGGGGGGGGGGGGGGCGGAGGGAGGGGTACATAGTGCGGGACAAGCCTGCGGCGGCAGAGACCAGCATCACGTTGCACCAGCCTGAGGCGCGCCGTGTGTTCTCCTGGGGAAATTGTCCCTGGATCCCGGGACCCTGGCAATTGCGCGCTGCACAGGCTCCCCGTAAGGGGGGTGTGGATAGGGACCTGTGCTCGCACACAGGCTTCTTGGTGGTGGCAGCAGCAGCCTTAGCATCTCATGCCCATCTCTGGGGTCTGCGCTTTTAGCCGCGGCTCGTGCCAGTCTCTGGAGCTCCTTCAAGCAGCGCTCTTAATCCCCTCTCCTTGCGCACCAGGAAACAAAGAGAGAAGAAAAACTCTCTTGCCTCTTCGGCAGGTCCAGGCTTTTTCCCAGACTCCCTCCCGGCTAGCTGTGGTGCACTAACCCCCTGCATGCTGTGTTCACACTGCCAACCCCAGTCCTCTCCCAGTCAGCGCCTGAAGCCCAAGCCTCAGCCCCCAGCCCCGCTCACCCCGGCAGGTGAGCAGACAAGCCTCTCGGGCTGGTGAGTGCCCGTCAGCATCGATCCTCTGTGCGGGAATCTCTCCACTTTGCCCTCCGCACCCCTGTGCCTGCGTTCTCCTCCGCGGCTCCGATGCTTCCCCCTCCGCCACCCACAGTCTCTGCCCGCGAAGGGGCTTCCTAGTGTGTGGAAACCTTTCCTCCTTCACAGCTCCCTCCCACTGGTACAGGTCCCGTCCCTATCCTTTTGTCTCTGTTTATTCTTTTTTCTTTTGCCCTACCCAGGTATGTGGGGAGTTTCTTGCATTTTGTGAGGTCTGAGGTCTTCTGCCAGCATTCACTAGGTGCTCTGTAGGAGTTGTTCCACGTGTAGATGTATTTCTGGTGTATCTGTGGGGAGGAAGGTGATCTCCGCGTCTTACTCTTCCGCCATCTTCCGCTCGTCCCCCTGTCTAGATTCTTACATTCATTGATTCCGTCACAAGCAAGCTCTGTGACCTCTATCAACTCATTTAGCTCTCAGTCTTTTCATCTGTAAAATGAGATGTTGCTACCGTTTGATAAACAATACCACATTTAGCTTTATGAATCCTTCAAGGATAAAAAGAGAAAAGGATTTCAAAATATTCCTTCCATTAAGACCAACAAACAAAGACAATGGCTGGCATGTCATCCACAAATTACCATTCATATTTGACTGCGAGAATGAATTTTAGCAACTCTGAAATCAAAATTAAGTCCTGAGTTGAATATATACATTCACCTTTCCTCTTCTCATTCATTTACGAGCAGAGCAGAAGAAACTGCAGGATATAGTCCAGTAACAATAAAAGTAAACAGTAAATAATAAATAGACAGGAGTGTTTGAATTACCAAGCAATAAGCCCCATTATTAGCCCCTACTCAAAAACTAACACACTGCTCTCTGTTTCTATATAACTTAGTGACTTTGATTTGTATTGGGAAAGATGAATCTAGAAAATAGCTCTGTGCCTTCTGAAATAGACCCAGTCACCGTAACAAAATTTTGAATATTTACTTTAAATGTAAGACAAACAGAACTGTGTGTGTGTGTGTGTGTGTGTGTGTGTGTGTGTGTTATCAATTTATTTCCTCTCAGTTTCAAATCCATACTCTTTAACTCTTCTTTGTGTTGTTGACATTGGACTCTAAAATTTTCCCCATGCCAGCTGGCACAATGTCAGGCTTTGTCAATAGAGGGAGCTGAAGGGATGCAGCAAGACCAAAACAGAAGAAGGAGCTCCTCTTCCGGATTTAGTAGGTTCTTATGTTGCAGCTCCCAGTAGATGGGTATGCAAGAGGCCCAGCGGCAGTCACTCTCTGGCAAGTTCCTCGGCCATGGTAGATTGCTCCTATGGGCTAACTCAGTCCATGGACACTGCAACAAGTTTCTCTGTCCCCAGCTGACTGTTTTCTGTGGATGGACTCAAGTTCTTACTATTTGCATTCACTACGGTACATGAAACAACACGTGTATAATGTCATTTTGATCCTTTTTGACTAGCAGTCATTATATCAAAAAATTATCATATAAAAATTCATGAAAGTTAACAATTCATGCATCATTTCTAAAGTTTCAGAAATATGATTTCTGGGTCCACGAAGTGGGAAGCTTAAGTGTACTATCAAAAAATAAGCAAATTAAGAGAGTCACATTCAGGCTGATGTTTTTTTCTGGAGACTATAAGTTCACTGATTACAGTCAGAGGAAAGTCAGTAGACTTATTCTTTGTATGTAAAATATCAGTCATGGTTTTAGGAAGGTATCAATCTAAAATATCAGTAGTACAAACACTTAGTCTTACAAACATTGTGAAATTTTGCTAAAGAGAACTGAAACTTATAGCGGACATAGACTGGAAGAAGTTAATCATTTGGCTTATAGTTTCTTTTAGGCCAGGTTCCCCAGAAGCAGACCTTAAGAAGATTCTTTTGCTAGTGTTGTAGTAAGGAAATAATCCCAGGAGAAATCACTAAGAGAAGTTTATTGGGAACACAAGACAGAGAAAGGGAAGAAGGTAACCAAGAATGTAATTGCAGACAATGTCCCAGAAGGGTACCTGCAGCCTGCTACTACAGAACTCTGCAGTATTATGTTTCAGAACTGTCCCAAACTGAGGTGAGGGAGCTGGGTTGTCATACTTTCACAAGACTGGTCACTAGCTAAGGGCCTGCTAGAGTAAAGTCCCCTTCCAGTCATTCTGGGCTCTCTGCCCAAGTGATCAGAGTAGCTCTAGTAAGCTGAGGGCTGGCCTCTGTAGAAGACAAAAAAGCACACCAGAGCAGGGGGCTGCAGGTGTGGATGGAGTTAAGGATGAATCCCAGGGCATCTAAGGAGAGCAATAAGAGAATGTGATACTTAATAAAAGAATTCTCTCCTTTTCAGCATTTTTATTTCAGATGATTGTCAGAACTATCCTGAATGATTTGCAAAAGAGAAAAGATCTGGAATCAAAGATTTTATCAAAAGATCAGGCATGGTGTCCAGTAGTAATAACCAGAGATGGATTTAGTAATCCCACGATAGTCAAGACCCCTCTTTTGTAAAATAAACAGAAATGGTCTAAGGAAATACAATATAAGAAATTTAAAGATTACATGAAGTTCTGTTTAAGTATAATCATTGGAGACTGTAGAGGTGAAGGTATTCTCCAGGGACCTCTAAGGTTTCTTTTCTTAAGAGTGTCACTTTATGTATTTGTTTGAGACTCCAAGCTGAACTCAAAGATTTAGGTATGCTTGCCAATTTGGGTTCAGAATATTTCTCTTTGCTTCTATGCAGCCTGAATCTGAATCATACACATTCTCTGATGGTATATAAATACTGAAAGTAAAAAAGTGGAGAGAAAACTGCTAAGCCAGAGAATACAAAGAATGCAGGAAAAACATGGGTTGTTAAAGGTTGCAACTAAAAAGAAATTTGGCAACTGATAAAATTATTACATGAAAAATTTGAATTCCACCCTCATGGGAAAAAAATACAAGGACAAGCAAGATGACTTCAGGATGGCTTAATTGACTAAGGAGCTGCTTATGGATTAGAGAGCACCAGTATCCATATTTATGTCAGGTTATGATATATCACTCATATTCAGAAAGTATATTTACCTGGAAATAAATCTTAGCTTTCAGTGACATTCTGAGAGGGTGGGATACACAAAAAATGCCTGGACTGATGTGTTACATTGTCAAATGGTTTTGTTTCTGGCAGATTTCCCCCTACATAAGGCAAATATGCCTGGGTTCAATCTTTGGCAAAGAATGAAAAATACAAACCAGATTCCACTCCTTTTCAAAAGAAATAGGATATAACAAGATTAATCAGATAAGTCACAATAATCAGGAAAACTCATCCTCAAATTAACAAACCTAAAATTATAAAGAATGTCAGTATCCTAAAAAATAAAGGAGGTATGAATAAGAAGAGATAAGAACAGCTAATAGAGACTTTAGTCATACCGAAATCAGACATCTCTATTCCTTCTTTCTCTCTCTCTCTCTCTCCCCCTTCCTCTTTCTCTCTTTCTCCCCCTCCTCCACCACTCCTCCTTTTTCTAATGAGGAATAAAAGACATATAATAAAGTGTACTAATCCTTAGCATACAGTTCAATGACGGACTTCACACACACACACACACACACACACACACACACACGTATATGGATCATTTCCAGCAAACTCCCAATTAAATCCAAGTAGCATATTCTAATTCCTATCATCATACATAAATTTTTTCTACCTTTCAACTACTCATAAGTAGATTTTTACAGTATGTATTTTTGCACATAACACTTTGTCCATGTTGTTGCACGTAGCAGAAGTTTATTCTTTTTCATAGTTGTGTGTGTTACGTTGTGTGAATAGCCTACCTTTTAAATATCATTTCTATTGTGAAGGAAATTATAGCTTGTTTCTTTCGGGGAGCTATTATGAATGCTGCAGCAGAATACTTTTATACATGTTAAATGGTGAACATTAAGACTCATTTCTGGAGGTAAGGATATACAGTGGAGAAAAGACAGTCTCTTCAATGAGTGGTGCTGGGAAAACTGGACAGCTACATGTAAAAGAATGAAATTAGAACACTCCTTAACACCATATCCAAAAATAAACTCAAAATGGATTAAAGACCTAAATGTAAGACTGAACACTATAAAACTCTTAGAGGAAAACATAGGAAGAACACTCTTTGACATAAATCACAGCAAGATCTTTTTTGACCCACCTCCCAGAGTAATGGAAATAAAAATAAACAAATGGGACCTAATGAAACTTAAAAGCTTTTTCACAGCAAAGGAAACTATAAACAAGATGAAAAGACAGCCCTCAGAATGGGAGAAAATATTTGCAAACGAATCAACAAAGGATTAATCTCCAAAATATATAAACAGCTCATGCAGCTCAATATTAAAAAAAAAAAAAAAAAACATCAAAAAATGGGCAGAAGACCTAAATAGACATTTCTCCAAAGAAGAAATACAGACAGCCAAGAGGCACGTGAAAAGCTACTCAACATCACTAATTATTAGAGAAATGCAAATCAAAGCTACAGTGAGGTATCACCTCACACCAATTAGAATGGGCATCATCAGAAAATCTACAAACAACAAATGCTGGAGCGGGTGTGGAGAAAAGGGAACCCTCTTGCACTGCTAGTGGGAATGTAAATTGATACAGCCACTATGGAGAACAGTATGGAAGCTCCTTAAAAAACTAAAAATAGAATTACCATATGACACAGCAATCTCACTACTGGGCATATACCCAGAGAAAATCATAATTCAAAAAGACACATGCAGGGCTTCCCTGGTGGCGCAGCGGCTGAGAGTCCGCCTGCCGATGCAGGGGACACGGGTTCGTGCCCCGGTCCGGGAAGATCCCACATGCCATGGAGTGGCTGGGCCCGTGAGCCATGGCCGCTGAGCCTGTGTGTCCGGAGCCTGTACTCCGCAACGGGAGAGGCCACAACAGTGAGAGGCCCACATACCGCAAAAAAAAAAAAAAAAAAAAAAGACACATGCAGCCCAATGTTCACTGCAGCACTATTTACAATAGCCAGGTCATGGAAGCAACCTAAATACCCATCGACAGACGAATGGATATAGAAGATGTGGTACATATATACAATGGAATATTACTCAGCCATAAGAGGGAACGAAATTGGGTCATTTGTAGAGACGTGGATGGACCTAGAGACTGTCATACAGAGTGAAACAAGTAAGAAAGAGAAAAACTAATATCGTATATTAACACATATATGTGGAATCTAGAAAAATGGTATAGATGAACTGGTTTGCAAGGCAGAAATAGAGACACAGATGTAGAGAACAAATGTATGGACATGAAGGGGGGAAGCGGGGGGTGGGAGGTGGTGGGATGAATTGGGAGATTGGGATTGACATGTACACACTAATATGTATAAAATAGATAACTAATAAGAACCTTCTGTATAAAAAATAAATAAAATAAAATAAAATAAAAAGACTCATTTCTGTTTGGTATGTGCCCAGGAGTGGAACTGCTAGAACAGAGGGCATGATGTTTGGCTTTGTAGATACAGTTTCCAAAGAGCCTGTTCCAATTTATATTTCCAGTAGCATTGTATCATTGTTTCAAATGCTCCACATTCTTCCTAGCATTTGATATTGCTCTCCATTTAATTTAATCATTCTGGTGAGTTTAAGTGGTATAGGTTTGTGTTTATACTTCCAAAATGACTGATGATATTACCTGCTTTTTTGTGTTTGATATCTCCTTTCATGAAGTGTCTGCTCATGACTTCTGCTCATTTTTTTAAATTTTAATTTATTTTTTATTGAACTATATTTGGTTTAATGTTGTGTTAATTTCTGCTGTGCAGCAAAGTGATTCAGTTATATATATATATATATATATATACATTATTTTTTAAATATTATTTTCCATTATGGTTTATCATAGGATATTGAAAATAGTTCCCTGTGTTATACAGTAGGACCTTGTTGTTTACCCATTCTATATATAATAGCTTACATCTGCTAACTCTAGCCTCCCACTCCACCCCTCCCTCAAATCCCTCCCCTTTGGCAACCACAAGTCTGTTCTCTATAACCATGAGTCTGTTTCTGTTTCATAGATAGGCTCATTTCTGTCATACTTTAGATTTCACATATAAGTGATATTATATGGTATTTGTCTTTCTCCTTCTGACTTCCTTCACTTAGTATGATAATCTCTAGTTACATCTATGTTGCTACAAATGGCATTATTTCATTCTCTTTTAATGTATGAGTAATATTCCAGTATGGACCACATCTTTATCCATTCATCCATCAATGGACATTTAGGTTGCTTCCATGTCTTGGCTATTGTGAATAGTGCTGCTGTGAACATAGGGGTGCATGTATCTTTTTGAATTATATTTTTGTTTGGACATATACCCAGGAGTGGGATTGCTGGATCATATGATATTCCTACTTTTAGTTATCTGAGGAACCTCCATACTGTTTTCCATAGTGGCTGCACCAATTTACATTCCTACCAACAGTGTAGGAGAGTTCCTTTTTCTCCATACCCTCTCCAGCATTTGTTCTTTGTAGAGTTTTTAATGATGTTCATTCTAACTGGTGTGAGGTGGTACCTCATTGTAGTTTTTATTTGCATTTCTCTAATAATTAGCAATGTTGAGCATCTTCTCATATGCCTATTGTCCATCTGTATTTCTTCTTTGGAGAAATATCTCTTTAGGTCTTCAAAATTCAACATCCATTTATGATAAAAACTCTTACCAAAGTGGGTATAGAGGGAACATATCTCAACATAATAAAAGTTATTTATGACAAACCCACAGTCAATATAATACTCAACAGTGAAAAGCTGAAAGCCTTCCTGCTAAAATCTGGAACAAGACAAGATGCCCACTCTCACCTCTTTTAATTCTACATAGTATTGGAAGTCCTAGCCATAGCAATCAGACAATAAAAAGAAATAAAATGTATCCAAATTGGAAGGCAAGAGGTAAAATTGTCCTTATATGCAGATGACATGATACTAAAGACTCCATACAAAAACTACCAGAATTGATAAATGAATTCAGCAAGGTAGCAGGATACAAGATTAACATACAGAAATCAGTTGCATTTCTTTACACTAACAATTAAATATCAGAAAAAGAATGTAAAAATATAATACCTTTTAAAATTACACTCCCAAAAATAAAATACTTAGGAGTAAACCTGACCATGGAGGTGAAAGATTTATACACTGAGAACTATCAAATATTAATAAAGGAAATTCAAACTGGTATAAAGAAATGGAAAGATATCCTATGCTCTTGGATTGGAAGAATAAATATTGTTAAAATGGCCATACTACCCAAAGCAATCTACAGATTTAATGTGATCGCTATCAAATTACCCATGACATTTTTCACAGACCTAGAACAAATAATCGTAAAATTTATATGAAGCCATAAAAGACCCAGAATTGCCAAAGCAATCCTGAAGAAAAAGAACAAAGCAGGAGGCATAACCCTCTCAGACTTCAGAAAATACTACAGCCACAGTAATCAAAATGACATGGTATTGGCACAAAAACATATATATGGATCAATGGAACAGAATAGAAAGCCCAGAAATAAACCCACACATTTACAGTCAATTAATCTTCGACAAAGGAGGCAAGAATATACAATGGGGAAAAGACAGTCTCTTCAGCAAGTGGTGTTGGGAAAGTTGGACAGCCACATGTAAATCAATGAAGTTAGAACACACCCTCTCACCACACACAAAAATAAACTCAAAATGACTTAAAGATTTAAGCATAAGACATGACACCATAAAATTCCTAGAAGAGATCATAGGCAAAACATTCTCTAACATAAATCCTACCAATGTTTTCTTAGGGCAGTCTCCCAAGGCAACAGAAATAAAAACAAAAATAAACAAATGGGACTTAATCAAACTTACAAGCCTTTGCACAGCAAAGGAAACCACAAGCAAAATGAAAAGACAACCTACAGAATGGGCAAAAATATTTGCAAACGATGCAATCTACAAGGGCTTAATTTCCAAAATATATAAATAGCTCATACAACTCAACAACAAAAAACCACACAATCAAAAACTGGGCAGAAGACTTTTGCTCATTTGTAAGCTGGGTAGTCTATGTCTTTCTTAGTAATGTGAAGTAGTTCTTTATATATTCTGAATATAAATCCTTTTCCAGATATATTTTTACAGACATCTTCTCCCATTATATGGTTTGCTGTTTTCATTCTTTCAGCAGTTTCTTTGGAAGAACAGAATTCTTCATTTTAATAAGATTTTATTTTCTTTTATGAATACTAAATATATTGTGCTGTTTATGAAAGCATTGCCTACTGAAAAATCATGAAGTTATACCTCGATAATCTCTATAAGCCTTGTAGTATTTTTTTCACATTTAGATCTATAATCTATCTAGAAACATTTTTTTTGTATATGGTTCAGGTTCTGGTTTTTCCGTATGGCCATTTAGTTGATGAAAAACCACTTATTAGAAAAACTTTTTTCTTCTCCACTGATTGTATTGGCAAGTTTGTCACAAATCAGGGTATTATTATACTCATAGATTTATTTCTTCATTCTAAGCTGTTCTATTGATTTGTCTTTTCTTGCATGGTATCATACTGGCTTAATTACTACAGTTTTATAATGTTCTTATATTCTGTGTTTTATGTCCTCAAATTTTTCTTCAATATTGCATTAGCTAATCTAGATTACCTGAGTTTAAACATTCATTTTAGAATAAACTTGTCAATGTCCACAAAAAAAGTAATGCTGGGGTTTTACCTAGGATTATCTGAAATCTATAGATAAATTTAAGGATACACATCTTAACAATATTTCCTCTTCTGATTCATGAATGTGGTATAGATCTTCATCTGTTTAGTTCTTGAATTTCTCCTAGCAATATTTTATAGATTGAAGTATACAGATTGTGCACATTCTTTATTAGATTTACTCTTAGATGTTTTATGCTTTTTGCTGCTATTAGAGATGGAGGGTGTTTTTCAAATGTCATTAAAATCATAATTTATATGTAAATACAGTTGATTTCTAAATATCAACTTTGTATCTAGCAACATTTTTAAATTCACTCTAACGTAGTTTTCCTCTTTTCCACATTCTTCCTTTCTCTTTCTTTTTTAATGTAAGACCCCTTCATTTGAAAAAAGAATTTTTGTAGCCCTGTTCAATGCTACTCACATATTTTTATACGATCCTTTCCACAGTTCTGTGATGATAATCAAGGATAAATCATTTAGATTTATGTCAATTGCTAAAATAAGACCATATTAAAGTGTTATTTGGAATATTTTCATCTATCTGAAAAGTTAATCCTTTCTATAAAAATGAGAGTAAAGGAGTCTTCTAAAAGTGTTGTCATCAGTGTATAGAAAAGAGAGATAAGAATGAAATTTTAAGTCATTACTATAAACAAATCAGTGTCCACACACACAATGCCAAGAATAGGACTGAGGTAATTTGGGGATGATTTAGATAATGAAAAATTTAATCGATTTTCTTTCTCCTTTGTATGTGGATCAAATTTTCTAGTGAGGATTCTGTATTTAAATTTAGTACATAAGTTTATTCTTTAATTTGACAAACATTTATTATGTACCTACTAAGTACCAAATACAAGAAATAAGGAAGGATTTTTCAGTCTAGTGAGAGATATACAACTACTGAGGCAATAAAAATTCGGTGATTGTTTTCTTGATAGGAAGAAAGGAATTGATGCTTCTCAGTTTGGGAGGTATGATTAAGAAGTAAGGTAGAAGTAGGGAAATGAGGTATAAACGTTGTCTTAGCTGAGACATGAAAAAAAACAGTAGTTTTATCCAGGCAAAGAGAGTGAAGATAACATTTAGCAGAAGAATGAATAATATGTGAAATTGATAAATAAGTACAAATATTAGCTGTCTCTAAACAATATCCCCTGATTGACTTTTAAATATATTTTTTTGTTTTTTTCCCCCCCCGTGGATAAATTCTGTCCTCCACCATCTCTCCTCCATCCTCTACTGTAAAGTACTTGGAGAATTACTTTGTAATTTTTTTCCTTGCGAATGAGATATAGAGCCATATGACCTTTAATATCTTAGCACCAAAGATAAAAACCCGGGACCATTTTCTTAGAAGAAGGATAGTTTTATTTATGGTACTGGAATGACTATGGAATTAGATTACAAAATTGGATTTCTCTTCTCTTTCATTTGTTCTCTTTCCATTCCTCACCTTACCGTGTTCTGGAAAGGTACAGATTTCCATTTTACCTTCAATATACAGTAAACTTTATGTAATGAGCTAGGCTACTAGAGTTCAAAGAGAGGCATAAAGCATCTAAGAACTTCTTTCTTTTTTAGAACGTCTTATTTTTTTAATTTAAATTATTGAAATGTAATGATTTTTAAAGCACTTTGAGTGATTTTGGGGATATAAAATTATAATCATATATCTAATGTATATGTATTGTTCAAGAGGAAAAATATGATATGCTATTTTACTCTTATGTTCAGCCTTTTGAGAATATAAGAACAAACTATTAAATACCCAAACACAAAATACAAATACATGCACTTTCCTCTACTAAATATAGGAACAAAATTAATCCATCCAGATAAAAGGTTGATATAATCAAATAAAACAAAATTTCAAAAAATAACAGTGAGGATTATGCTGGTAATAATGAACCAGGATTTGAATAACAGGAGAATGACTTCATGCCTATAGTCTTAGGTATAGGCTCTATCACAGATATATACATGTGTATGTATATACATGTGTATATACGTGTGTATATAGTAATATAATGCTATATTACCACTAACTTTGTTGCTAACTTACTTATATCTATTATTTTAGCCAAAAGATAAAGAAATAACAATACTAGCCAAAGCCATGTCCTGTTTGATGACTTCTCATAGGAAAATAAACAACAACAACTAAAAAGAATTATTTACACATGTGCACTTTTGTGTGTGTGTGCTTGTGAGTTCAAACATTGAACTCTACTTAGGGAGTTAAGGTCCTACTCTTCATCTTTTCTAAGATTGGGGAAAAAAAATGTTTTTTTCTTTTTCCCTTCCAGGGGTGAGAGGTGGCCTTTTTACTAATCTCCAGGAGTACTTATGAATTAATTGAAACTTGGCAAAATCTTTCACTTTAAAGAATGGAGGTGGTTATGTTATAGAACGCCTGTTAAAAAAACAGAGGCTTTCGGGCTTCCCTGGTGGCGCAGTGGTTGAGAGTCTGCCTGCCGATGCAGGGGACACGGGTTCGTGCCCCGGTCCGGGAAGATCCCACGTGCCGCGGAGCGGCTGGGCCCGTGAGCCATGGCGGCTGAGCCTGCGGCTGTGCTCCGAAACGGGAGACGCCACAACAGTGAGAGGCCCGAGTACTGCAAAAAAAAAAAAAACAAAAAAAACAAAAAAAACAGAGGCTTTGAAGGTACTGCCCTGTCTCTACAAGTTATTTATTCTCAGGAAGAGAATATCAAACCTGCTCCAATTCTTTTCAGAAAAAATGCTTCTTGCATGAGTTTTATTTTTAGAACCATATGCCAAAATAACTTTAATCTTCTGAGTCATTCTTAAAACTTTAAAAAATTTAAATTCTGAAGTATTCTCTTTGGAAAAAATAAGGATGGGATGGCAAGATGCTGGGCCATAAAGAGAACCTTCAGATAGGGCAGTCGGGGAGACAAATGAGAAATATTGCACAACTCAAACTTTATTGACCCAACAGATGTTTAGGAATTGTTCTTTAACCTTTCCATCAGTTTACAAGCCTTCACTGAAATATGAATATATCCAGAGAATTGAAACAAGATTTTTTAAAGTGCTGTCCATTGAAATTCATATTTAGAGAAATTTCTCAGATTCTAGGGAGCTACTTTCCAGTGTGAATTATTATTATTTTTTTTCCCTCTGAATGACACAATATTTTCTGCACACCTAGTTTTAAACTGTGAGAAAAAACATGAATACTGTTTTATGCTAAATGTAACAAAAAGATAGCTATTTTCTATTTCAACATTAGATGTTTGCTTATAGTATGTCAAGTGTTTTGAGCAGTAAACCTGCACTCCTGAAACTGAAAAGTACTACCATCTCCTGGGTATTCATGAAAACTGCATAAATGATTACAGTGCTAGTTGTAACAACTCCTAATATGTTCACTACAAACTTGAAGATTCCTCTGCTGGGAGCTCTCACCCCAGTGAGCAAAGAGGCAAAATTCAAAATCTTTATTGAGGCTTTTCCAACTTTTTCAATCAGTCCATAAAGTAAAGTGAAATGATTCCACAAGTTTCAACTAAACAAATACTTCCAAGCAAATCAGTATAAAAGGATCATTTTTAATCCTGAGACATTTTCAGGTCATGTAAAAATTGTTTGTCAAATATAATTGTTCTTTGTCCCTTTTTAAACATCATGATGTTTGGCTTTGAAATGTATTTGACTATAGTAAAATTAACAGTACACAGCAATTTATATGTAGATTCTAAATTGGTGAGTACAAAGATTCAGAACCTCAAAGAGAGCCTGCAAAATATAATTATAAACTGGAACAGAAAGAATCCTCGGTTTCTGCAACCTACTTAGAGATATTCCTAGTAGAAATATAGTATAGAATATTGCAAATATTCCAATGACTACTGTCAGGAATTCACTAAAGTTTCTAAGCCTCCTTTTCCCACTGGGGAAGAAATAATTGTTCTTCAGACATAAATTATTCACAGAAAAATAATACTCCTTTATTTTATGTGCTGTTTAAAATCTTACAAAGCACTTAAATATGTGTTTAAATGTTAAACTAAATATTTATATACACATATATGTAAATATATATAATAATCATATGTAATACATCATAGATACATATATACATATATAAAATTTGGAACTCAGAACAAAATTATGTGATTGAGTTCACATTCTCACAGTAATGAGATTGATATTATTAATCACATCTTTTTATGAGGAATCTAAGGCTTACAATAATAAATTATCCAAAGTAACATAATTAGTAAATGATAGACCTGGATGCAAAGTAAATTCTTTATAGAGTTGATGTCCTATGAACTTTCCGGGCACCAAGAGAGGAAAATCTCCTAGAATTATTATTTTAAAAAGCACCGTAGAACCTAAATATTGAATACCAGAATGCAATACTTTGGGTTTCCAATTGCTGAAATGTCCCTGTGAGGGTCACCTCTTTTTCTACATCCTTACCAATCACGGCTCCAGCCTGAAGTGATTAGTCAGAAAGGTAAATGCAATAAATTAATTCTTAAACCACCAGGTGTAACTGCATAAGTGACTATTTTCAGAGGTTAATTTTCTCTCCTGAGGAAAGACTAGAATCCCAGAAGGAATTTGGACACCCTAATATATCATGGATTAAGCTCATGCCTTTGAAACTGCAGTGATTTATTCTATCCAAAGATAAGATAAATGGAAGAATACCAGAGCAAACAAAAATAGAAATTGGATTTACCATTTCTTTTTCCTAAATGAAAGGATTTACTCAGGAAGCTTTTTACCTAATCATCTCCCATTGAAAAATGTAAATCTCCTAAGTACTGCAATAGGAGTCATCTTCAAAGAATTCCAAATATGCCCTGGTTTCAAGGCATACCATTAATTTTACATTATTCATCATCTTCAATGTCAAAAGTTGTATTCTCATCTATTAGATCATCAGCTAGATGACAATTATTACTCAGCCATTATTCACTTCAGAACACATGCAACTATCTTTCCCAGCTGGCCAAAACGAAATCTAAGACATCTGAAAAAAAAATGCTGCAGCAGCAATGTATTTGAAAATGTACCAACAGTTTCAGAATTCATAAATTGTGAAATGATTGTGGTAATGGCCAGGATGAAGTGTAGCCTATAGCTTGCAATGGTAATAACTAAAACTCTAGAGGGAATACAAAGAGAAACTATGAAAGGCTCTAAAAAGAAACAGTAACAGACAGATTGAGGATGGAGGTCAAAACTTGAAGAGGGGCTTCCCTGGTGGCACAGCGGTTGAGAGTCCGCCTGCCGATGCAGGGGACGCAGGTTCGTGCCCCGGTCTGGGAGGATCCCACATGCCGCGGAGCGGCTGGGGCCGTGAGCCATGGCCGCTGAGCCTGCGCGTCCGGAGCCTGTGTTCCGCAACGGGAGAGGCCACAACAGTGAGAGGCCCGCGTACCGCAACAAAAATAAATAAATAAATTTAAAAAACTTGAAGAGAATCCAACGTAGTGGTGAGTTAATAGCTTTTTTTCCCCCTTTTTTATCTCCCATAATTGATCTGAGAGCAAGCTGGGCCCCATAACTGCATAGAAGCCATGGACAGTAAAATCTCCCAGAGAAGCCCCATTAAAAATGGGACTGTGAAAAGGAAACTCTTCAGCTGGAGAATGCAAGAGGAATCCCTAGTGGGATTTTATTGTTGTTGACTTGTTTTGGGTTTGTTTCTTCCCTGGACCTGCTCTGAAGTCAGCCAATATTAACTGGTTACAGCAGCAGAGAAACCTAAAACCTTAAGAGAAATGGATCATTCATACATTGCTGGTGGGAATGCAAAATGGTACAACCACTCTGGAAATCAGTATGGTAGTTTCTTAAACAAAACTAAACTTGTATTTACCATACAACTCAGCATTTGCACTCTTGAGTAATTATCCCAGAGAAATGAACACTTATGTTCATACAAAACCTTGTACAGGAATACTCAAAGCAGCTATATTCATAACAGCCAGAAATTGGAAACAATCCAACTCTTCAATGGATCAATAGTTAAACTGTGGTTTATCCTTACCAAGAATACTACTTAGTATTAAAAAAGGTTAAAAGCAATGATAAATGCAACAACCTGAATGAAACTCAAGGGAATTATGCTGGGTGAAAAAGACAATCTCAAAAAGTCACACACTATAAGATTCCACTTATGCAATGTTTCTTAAATCACAAATTATAGAAATGGAGAACAGATTAGCAGTTGATAGAGGTTAGAAAGCAGGTTAGTAAGGGGACTGGAAAAGGTGACTGTGATTATAAAAGGGGTAGATGACAGATCCTTGTGACAGAATTGTTCTGTATCTTGAGTATTATGGTAGTCATACAAATCTACACGTGATAAAATTGCACAGAACTACATTCACAAATTAGTGTATGTAAAACTAGTGAAATCTGGTATTGTCAGTAGACTGCATCAATTTCCTAATTGTGATACTTTACTCTAGATATACAAGATGTTACTATTGGGGAAAACTTAGTGAAAGGTATATAACATTTCTCTGTATTATTTCTTATACTTGCATCTCAATATACAATTACCTCAAAATAAAAAGTAAAAAAACCCACAAAACCCTGAGAGAAATCCTGTCTAGGCACATATAGCTAAAAATATCCCTTTGAACACTGCCTTTGCTGCATCCCATACATTTTCATTTTTATTCATACTAAACTATTTCCTAATTTCCCTTGTATTTTTTTTTCTTTGACCCATTGATTGTTTAAGAGTATGTCATTTAACAGAATCACAGATACAGAGAACAGACTGGTGGTTGCCAAGGGGCAGGGGCTTGTGGAGGGATGGAGTGGGATGCTGGGGTTAGCAGATGTAAGCTTTCATATATAGAATGGATAAACAACAAGATCCTACTGTATAGCACGGACAACTATATTCAATATCCTATGATAAACCACAATGGAAAAGAATATTTAAAAAAAGCATGTATATATATATATATATATATATATATATATGTATAACTGAATTACTTTGCTGTATAGCAGTAATTAACACAACACTGTAAATCAACAATACTTCAATTAAAAAATAACAAAAGAAAATTAAGAGTGTGTTAAATTCCACATATTTTAAAATTTTCCTGTTTTTCTTCTGCTATTGATTTCTAGCTTCATTCCATTACAGCCAGAGAAGATACACTGTATGCGTTCAATCTTTTAAAATTTATTAAGACTTGTTTTGTGGCTTAATATTTAATCTAACTTTAACATTATATTTGAAGCAACTTTCTTGTGGCAGCATATATTTGATCCAATGTGACAATCTCTGTCTCTTAATTGGTGTGTATTTCATGCACTTACATTTATTACAAGCCAATCTTCTAATTTATATGGAATTACAAGAGCCCCAAAGAGCTGAAACAATTTTTAAACAGAAGGATAAAGTTGGAGGACTCATGCTTCCCAACTTCAGAACTCACTACAAAACTATGATAATCAAAATAGAGTGGTACTGGAATAAGGATAGGTATATAAACCAATGGAATAGAGTTGAACCTGTACTTTTGTAACTAGTTTTTGACAGAATTGCCAAGTCCATTCAATGGAGAAAGAACAGTCTCTTCAATAGATGATGCTGAGACAACTGAATTTTCACATGGAAAATAATAAATTTGGACCTCTACATCAAAGCATATACAAAAATTAACTAAAATTTAATCAATAACCTAAATATAAGAACCAAAACCATAAAACACTTAGAAGAAAACATAGAGGTAAATCCTCATGACTTTGGATTTGGCGATGGATTCTTAGATAGAACACCAAAAGCATGAGGAACAAAATTTAAAAAATAGATAATTTGAACTTTATAATAATTTAAAGCTTTTGTGTATCAAAATGCATTATCAAAAACTGTAAAAAGACTATGTAAAGAAAGGAAGAAAATGTTGCAAATCATATATCTGAAAAGGATTTAATACCCATAATATATAAGGAACTTCTATAACTCAAGAATAACAGAAACAAACAACCAAATTAAAAAAATGGGCAAAGGACTTCCATAGTCATTTGCCCAAAGAAGATATATAGATGGTCAATAAGCACATGAAAAGATGCTCAACATAATTAATCATGAGAGAAATGTAAATCAAAACCATGATTAAATAGTACTTTACACATACTAGGATAGCTATAATCCAAAAAAAAAAACAAAAGAAAAGAAAGGAAAAGAAAAAAAGTGTTGGTGAGAATATAGAACGTTGGTGAGAAGGTAGAAATTAGAATCCTTGTACATTACTAGTAAGAATGTACAGTAAAGAAGAGCTACTCTGGAAAACAGTCTGACGATTCTTCAGAAAGATAAACACAGAATGACCTCATAATATAGCAATTTCGTTCCTAGGTATATACCCCAAAGAATTGAAAGCAGAGACTCATACCTATATTTGTACACCAATGCTCATTCCAGTATTATTCACAATAGCCAAAAGCTGGAAATGAGCAAAACATTCATCAACAGATGAATAAACAAAATGTGGCATACACCTACAATGGAATGTTATTCAGCCATAAAAGAGAATGAAGTTCTGATAAATGCTACAACATGGATGAAACTTGGAAACATTATACTAAGTGAAATCGGCCATACACAAAAGGACAAATGTTGTACAATTCCACTTGTATAAACTATCTATAACAAGCAAATTCCTAGAGACAGAAAGAGATCAGAGGTTACTTGGAGCGGGGAAGAGAGGGAAATAGGGAGTTATTGCTTAATAGTTATAGAGTTTCTGTTTGGGGTGATGAAAAAGTTTGGGAAATAAATAATGGTGATGGTTGCACAGTATTGTAAACATAATTAATGCCATTGCATTGTACACTTAAAAATGATTAAATGGCAAATTTTATTATATAAATATACATTTTTTCTAGGATTGGAGGACAGATCTGTAGTTATTTGGGTTTGGGGATGGGGAAATGGCGTGTTTACAAAGGGTCAGCATGGGGGACTTCTTTGGGGTGATGGATCTTTTCTGTATATTGATTGTGTTGGTGATACACAACTCTATGCATTTGTCCTTACTCATAGAATTGTATACCAAAACACGTGAATTGCATTGTGTGTAAATTTAAAAATTTAATCCATTCCCCAAAATAAAAATACCTTAGAAATAGTTTCCAGAAATAGAACCCTTCTGCCCACTAAAATAGTCACTTGATAGGCTCCAATAATTTCCAAAGAACTTCCAATTTTTGTATGATATTCTTTTTATTTTACTGGGACTGTTTCCTTATACTTTAAAAATATTTCCAAATTATATTAAAAAAAAAACCTGTAAATGCTTCATTTGTGGGGACCTTCACTATCCACCCAGGTTATAATCAAAATTTACAGAACATGCACCAGTGTAGCATTCATGAAAATTGAACAAGAATATTATTAAGTACCTCATCAAGTAGATGGAATTTCATGATTTTCTGATGGACCAGGTTGGCTCAATCTTTAAGAATTGACAGGCCAAGTCTATCATCATATTTAAACCTTTACTTTGCCTCAGGTTCAGTTCTGTTCCTGATAAAGGACAATGGCTATTGGTCCTCTGAGCTCTGCCATTAATCATTTCTGAAGTCACGCCACTAAAATCTTTCGTAATTTTCATAAGATTGAAGAAGTGCTTTTTTTTCACTAAGATAAAACACTTGCTATCTTCTTTACTCTGTTTCTTCCTGAAGATTCATGAATCACATTATCTGTAACTATTTCTGATTTTCCATATTAGAAGTAATCATTTTTCTTCCAATGTATTTTTAATAAGTCCAATAGTGAAGAGTATTATTTCAGTTCTTTCAAAATGTCTAAAGTGAACAGTGGCTATACTTGTCATAACTGTCTCTAAGACTTTGCATTCTTTACCTATGAGTTCATATGCTAGTAACTTCCAAGATAGTCCTTTTTCAGGGAATCATTTCAAATTCCATCTTTCAATTCCACTAACTCCCCTTGCCTGTACTACTGATGCAGAATCCCTCTATAACTGCCACTTTGTATTTGATGAATACCAAGATATGAAAAAGCTCAGGATCAACACAACCGATTCTTTATTAACAATGATACCTGATCTCCCAAAACAAAAAATAAAACTGTTTTATAACTCACAGAATTGCATTGAAGTCACAAATGTTCCTTTCAATGCGATATGGAAACAAGAATTTCATCATTGGTCTCACAATAAACATACAAATGAGATTTGTAGTTGTATGTCTGAGCTTGGATGATCTCTAGTAAGTAGGCCATCTTTATGGAAATCCCACTGAAAAGAAAACTCATGTGTATTCCTTTCCTGTATATAAGGTTGCTTTTATTTGAAATATTGTTCACCGAGCTGAAACTGTGCACTGTGATTTATTGTATATCATATCTGGATTTTACAGTTATAATCTAATGGTAATAGAGGCAGAGTTATCTACATGCACTAAAGGCCTTGTAATATTTTCCTCTGTCTTCTGAAGCAAGGCCTATTACAATGTATTTACATCTTATATTTGAAAACTTTTCAGTTATGCATTACATATTTATGGGTTTTAAATTATCCACATCTACTTGAAATAATGTTGACAAATCTTATGTTTCCTTTTGGGTCCTTAATAGAGCTTCTTCCTCCCCACCATCAGGGTTTAAACAAAGGTTTATGGGTAAAAACGATACTTACATTCTTTCTGCATTTGTCATCCATGGACACACATATACCAAGGTACTATAAGGTATAGAGATAAAATAAAAGAAGGTTTATCGGGAAAACTCACAAGCAGAGATACAGCAGAGTTCATGACTCCTCCATCCTCTTGGATCAAGTAGAGAGGCATGCTTGGGTAGAGCACAGCTGGAGAGCCTTTAAGCTTAGCTTCTGATACCCGGCTGTTTTACTATTGAGCTAATTCAAAACTACTGTGGGAGTAGCCTGCTAAGCTATCAAAAGAGTGTGGGAGTGGTGGGAGGGGGAGAACGAGCCTCAGACTCATCCAAATTTGTCTCTCCTCAGCCCACCCCCTAGCCCTTGGTGGCTCATTAAGTACGAGTCTTTTCATTAGCTCTCATGGATTCTGGGTAACAGTGATTCTTGCATAATTACCTAGTAGGTCTCTTGCAGCTGAGAAAGATAGCAAGCCATGGCTTGAAACAATTGTGAAAAACCATTTTGGCCTTTTCATCCATATCTAAAATAGGAAATCTACATGCACCAAACTTTCTGAGGTCAGAGGATCTTGTGCCTGTCTAGTTGAGGTCTGCTACTCCTCTTTGTTTATGTTAGGCTGTATATCCACTTTTAATTAAAAATAAGTTCTTCAGAGACTCAGAAATCACCCTTTTGTTATCAAAAGCAACTTCTGGGCATAGAAGAAGGTAGTTGTACAGCTATAAGAGGCAGAGCCACTATCTAGATTCATATCTCTCCAGATGTCCTTAATCTTGGCAACATACACTATTCATCCACTCACCAAAGTCATAAACCATCCATCCATACAGCATTGCCAAACACAAATTTTGAAAATACTGAACATGGCTAAAATGTTCCTCCTCAAACTCTTACTAACTCATGACTTCGAGGTGCACTGCTGCTCAGCCAGGCAAACTAGATATAAAAGCATAGGTACAACTTTTAAAGAGCGGCAGGCAGCCGGCCCAGCCTCATAGATATAGTTAATGGAGAGGCTAGAATAGGGGCAAATAGAGGATACTCTGAGTGTCAAAACTTTTCCCATTGAGCATCCCCATCCATTATGGTGGTTCTATGCCACTTGTTAAAGTACAGGAGAAATACTTTATTCAATGGGAGTCATTACAATGGGTGTAGGGACCACTGCCATGGGGTCTTGTAGTGGGGAGAGAAACTGAACTCAACTCCAAATACAGCATTGGCAAGTGGGAATTTATAGCCAAGGAGCAGGGTGCAGGTCAGTGGATAGAAAGTTACTAAGAGAAAATATTAGGAGTAAGGGGGGATTCTGGCTAACCCAACTAACAAAATTCTTGTTGAAGGCAGGCCAAGGTGATTGGACATTACCTGGGGAATGGCAGAGGATAAGAAACCTGATTATTTGTCGAGGGTAATAGGATATGGAAAAAACTTTCTTAACCTGTAGAAGTAAACTTTTAATGGCTGGTTAATTATATCACTGCATTTTCTTTACACTATAGTACCTACTTAAGCACTTAAAAATGGAATGTGTATAATGATTAAATTAAGACACAATAAATTGACTATATATTTGTTTTTTGTATTAATAAAGGTCATAACCATACTGTTGATATGTAACTGTTATAACAAGACAGCTAAACTTGTGAGTCTATAACAGAAGTTGATAAAGACCATGTTAAAACACTAGGACTAACAGGTTGTGGTTGTAAGTAGCAACAAACATATTCACTCAGATCTGGAGTATTTTAAGTTTTATAGTTGGTGAGTTAAACCAAATTAGCAGGATTCTTTCTAAAATTGGACAGTGCAGAGACGAACGTGGAAGGTCTGGTTGAAAAGTTCAGGGGAGCCTGAGAAGAGTCTGGATCAGGAAGGATTCTATGTCATGTACCATGCATCAATGTAGATGTTTATTTTAGTCAATTTCAGGGATGCTACTCCATGGAGAACTAAAATTTTGTCCATACATAAAACTACTAATACTGTGGTTTACCAACAACTTACTCCCATTATGTTTGGCAGATGGCTAAGGCATTCCATAGGGTTTACCCACCTCAGAGGAGGGCTGTTTTTTTTTATCAGTGATTCATCCTTCTCTTGCGAGGTGACATTATTTCCACACCACAACCTTGATAAACTTTAAGCAGTTCTGAGCCATTCAAATACTAGAGAAGCCACCAACAAGACTCACAATGTGTACATCTGATCCATAGGTTCAGGTACCCATGCGCTCCGTATTAATTAAAGGTAGGATAACACAAAAAACAAGCACAGTCCAGAAACCCCACCTTTACCAGGGCCCTCCCCCCAACAAAATAATTAACAACTAGATATAATAAAATAAGATTTCTTCATAATTCTCTTAAATTCAAGAATCCAGGTTTCACATCAAACCATTGGGTTGTTTACATTTTTCACGGCACAAATAGCCAAATAAATTCCAGGTATTGATATAAATCAATCGACCTGGATGCACTGCTGAGCAGCCCCTATCTTAGGTTATTCCAAGTATTTTTACTCTCTAGGAGAAGTGTATACATTTCTACCCCCAAGTACTGCTAATTTTTGTAATATTCTTAAATCTCTTTTAGGCCCCCTCATCCTCAAAGACAATCACTGGCCCCGAGCACAGCTTCCCTCTGTAACTGTGTCAGTTTTCTGGTTTTTAGTCCACTTACAGGGAATGGGACTCTTCCTACTACCCAGCCTACCCCACCCCATTCCCAGCCCTGCCTTCTTCCCACTGGTTATTAACACCCTTGTTACTGTGTTTTATTTCTTTCCCAGGAAATCCATCATTCTGAGATTTCGGATCATTAATTTTGCTGTCATCTTTCCAACCACTGCATAGACTTGAAGAGACACTACAAAGAACTTATTGTCTTTAGAACTTGGAACACCTAGGGCAACTCACCAATCTGGGTCTGTAGCCTATTCAGTCGCCAGCCCTCCCACTTTCCTTCCTCTAGGCAGGTGTATTGCCAAAGGAAAACTGCTACTTCCAAGAACAGCCCAGAATGCAGTGGTGTTTGTCCCTTCGTGGTTACCTGTTATTATGCAAAAAAATCATTGACCCACCACTCCAAATGTAAAATCAAGCTTCTTAGAGGAAAACTGAAGGCATTGATGGGGGAATGTATGTCATCTGTGTTTGCTAATTGGATTTACTCAAAGGAAAAGTAAACTCTCCCTTAGCTTCATAACAGGAGGTAGTTTTACAACTTAGAGCAAGGTATCCCCCTAAATTAAGCTCTTACTCTCCCACAGAGACTGGGAGACAGAGACACTCTCTGCCTTTGTGATTACATTTCAAAGGAGTGGCTCCCAGGTCCTTGAGAAAGACCGTGCTGGGCTGTAAAACCGGCAAGAAGCTTTTAGAAGATTTACACTTCAAAGGGGTATGAAAATAATTTATAATTATTCATTTTCTAAAGTAAATGTTCCAAGAAAAGGGAGATCAGGGGCTTAGAGACTGGAAGAAACTTGTCTAAAGTTTAGTCATGCTGAGGGAAATGTTAAGGTCTTCTTGGTTACCACGTATCCTGCCTGGACGTTATGGTCACCAACCTGGGAGCCAGAAATGAAGGAAGACTTGACTTTAAGCTCCAGCTCTGATCTATTCAAGTAAACATCTATTCATGTAAACATAATTCTGAGAAATACTGCACATGGAGCCAGGAACACTACACCTAAGAAATAAAGTCAGTATAAAAAAAAAGTAATTTAGAATTGGAGATCCAAAACTTATCCACTTTGAGTAGAAAATGGAACGTGAGTCAGGCAAGGGAGCCAAATGTCAATGCGACCTCTCCTGGCTCAAGACACTAGGTTCTTCTGCCATCCACAGAACACCTCTTTCACAGCATATTTTTCAAAGACTCTGCCAACAAAGTACTCTCTTTCTAGGGATGTAGTAGTCTACTCACCCAACAGCTGCATGCTCTCTGATATGAGTGTTCTTTACCTGAAAAACCCTTTCAAACATACTTTAAGTTGCTCATCTAATTCATCCTGTTTGATGTCCTCAATTTACTGAGTCTCACAAATATTTTGCAAAGCTACCAAGTCTTAGAGACTGATGCTTTTTTTCCTAGGCTACCCAGGAGACAAGCACAAGTCAACAGGGCATTTGCATGGAGTTTCCAGAGTTACTGGGGAAAACAAAAGTAGCAAACAGGTACAAGAAGTCAAGCAGAAAGTGAAAGAGAGATGCCAAACACCTCCCTTTCCTCTACCGCATTCACTAGTATACCTGGAATTAAGTCAGTTGACTGGTTTGCCATTTTTCACTACAAATATATTAAAAATATTTAATCTCAAAAGGAATGTTGAAATAGCTATTCTCCCTGCTTTCAATTCCCTCTCAATGCTGCCACTTAGCTTTTTAAAACTCAGAAATAATCTCTCAATCATTTCCTTAAAACTTAAGTGGTTCTTCCCAACTTCAGAAAAATGTCACTACCAAACTCCTTCACCTAACAAAAGGGATAACATGCCCCAAATATATTTCTTCTTCCCCTTTTCACCCCAGTGGGACCTTGTGTACTGCTGCCATGTGAAAGGCACCCGCTGGAATTGTGCACTATAGTGAAAATTTCCAACACATTCCTTTCAGCTATTTCCCAACTGACACTGCACTTCCATCCTACAGAAGACATTAATCATGAACTAATATGATATTTGCAGCAAAAGGATGGAACTTTCACTGTTAGAGTCAAAGTCTCTCTTCTGATCCCTCTGAAGAGTAGAACATAACCTCTTTAGGGACTGGATATATTACACTCATCTTTTGTCCACACTGCCTACGGTATAGAGCCTGGCTCATGGTTGACCCTCAATAAGGGTGTGCCAAATAAATGAAATAAATTAACTGTGAATGAATGAGCGGATAAATGACACTATGGAACAACTAGTTAGAATAAACTTAAAGCTCTGGAACAGAGAAATGCAAATGTGTACTCTAAGGGATCAGATTAATGAAGTTAACTGGTATTAATGAACCACAGATTCACCCTACACAGACAAACAAAACACTTATATGTATCCATGGAAAAAATGACACAATACCAAGGATTCTTTTATCTTATTCTACTTTGGGAAGCAGGAAAGTACATTCCATTTCTTGAAATCACTTTCCCTGACAATTTTTTTTCAGTCAGTTGTATTGATTGATCTTCATCAGTTTTAGCCTTGAAATGATAAAAAGGGTGGAATATAAACAAAGAGCTGCCTGCACAATATTTAGGTGGAGAACATTCATCAGTGTGAACAGCTCTAACTTAAAAGCAGTAAGAAGAGTATTCCCCCAATTCCCAAGTATAGTTCTCAGCTTTAATGAAAAAGAGACAATTAGAACAAAGGCACTTGCTCACTTCAAGTCACAATTCATCAAGCTGTCAAAGACAATAAAATGCTACACACCTAATCTTTCCTGTTAACCATAATGTAGGCAATGCAATTACATTGTTGCAGCAAATTGGCAAGAATTAGAGGAAGAATTAATGTAAAAACCTTGTGAAATTTTCTGTTCCAGTAAATGGTGTCATTCATATTTAAAAATCTGGTAAAGAAATAAGTATTAAGTGAATTAGCAATAAATACTTCTTTTTAGGCCCATTTTCTTGTTCAAAAGTATTAGAGATTTTTTTAACTATATAAGCAAGGAAAAATTAATTCATACCACCAAAGCCATCTAATTTTAATAAAAACAAAAGACAATTTTAGGTGAAATGGAATGTAGTAATACAAACACTCAGTAATACATAGACATGCAAGAGGACAGATAAATTTAATCTCAAAAATGGTCAAAATGCTTTCAGTGGACTTCTTTCATAAACAGTAGATCCATATGCACACAGAAGAGGAAACTAAGCTGATTACGAAATTATATGGTTAACTATAAAGAGTATTTTCTAAATGACTCTCTATTTTCCAAACTCAGCTCGTGGCACTATAAGAAATACAGAAAAATAAAGCAAAGCCCCCACCCTTTAAAGGTACAAACGTTAATTGAGGACTATAAATGCCAGCCCAAGGATTAAAAAGATGCAGAGAAGTCGTGTCTGATCTAGAGGAGCTCACAATCCCCTGAGGAATGCTGTGGATAAACTAATCATTGCTGTTTATACTTTACTGTTCATGTATGCCAAGAAAATGGAGGACATGTATTTGTCATGTCAATCTTATCTTGCTTCAAAAGTCTCCACCTTGGTGCATAACAGTGATGAGATTGGTTCTTCAAGTTTGCTTGACAGTCTCATTTTAACTTATTAATTATTCAGCTAACGCAAAGTTTAACCCCTATCATGCTGTTTCTCCTACTTCCACTTCTGTTTCTTAAGAAACCAATGCGTATATTGAGGGGTGGAGCTTGCAAGATTCCCAAGATTTGGACACTCTCTCCAATCTGCATCTTGTCTTCTGAATCCTGGCTGCTCTGTGCTGTGGGTTCACCAAGCTCAGTTCCCCTTTGCTTTCTCATCAACACCTTGATCCTTGTTGCCATTTGGGCTCTCCCTATGTTCTTCTTATAGCCTTGGCCGTGTGTGTACTTTGTCCCACCAGATCAAGCTTTCCTAAACACCCTCCCCCAAGCTCATAAGCCAGCAGTATCAGTCACCTTCATCCTTCCAAAATCATGGAGGGATGTTTCTATTTATCCCTTCTGCACACACACCCAAACTGTCACTAGCTCCAGCTCTCTCTGTCTCTGTCTCTCTCTGCTTGTTCAAATAGAACATACATCCATTTCTACTCTGATGTAGCTACCCCATGTTGAATTCTCATTTTAAATTCCAAATAGGAAATAGAACAAAAAAGCACTCCTTCCCTTTTTTTTCCCCTCAACAAAATGCTCTCTTACCTCTCTCCTATCTATACTATAAAACCTATACTTCTTTAGAGGAAAAGAAGATCTCTCTTATACTATTTTCTATCACCAGATACATACCATATGTTATATTTTTCTTATGTTTCTTCCAGGGGGCATAAAGCCACATACTTTAGCCCTAATTATGGACAGATTTTAAGAAGAGGAAATAATTCTTTCCAGTAAGCAAAATACATACAGAAATTCCTCACAAGTTTTATCCCTGTTAGACCATAATTTTATTACAATATGGTATAGGAAGATAATGTTAACACTGTGAAAGCATAAATAAGAAAGATTAGCTTAATTTAAGAGACTAAAGAAGGTTTGGAAAAGAGGGCAGTTGATTACAATGGTAAAGATAAGTTGAATTTTCAAAAGTTGAAATGACCAACACTAAAAACCAAAAGATCTACTTACATTTATACAAATGTATTTATTGACCAACAAAACATAAGAGTTCTGTCGTATGTGCTGTCCAGAGGCACCTCTTCAAGAATGAACTTGCTGTTAAGCTACAGCATATTGAGCAAGTAGCCTTTAGCTCTTAGCTCCTTCAGGGTGTGCCCCAGTTTCAGAAGTAACACCGTTTTGAGCGCATATTTATTGCTGAGCAAGGTGAGGGTATGAAGTCCCAGGGATTTTGGCCTGATATGACACTCTGATGAGCATTACTCACTCTAGAACTCCCTGACAATTCATCTAGGGCTTTATGGGGCCCACACTGCAATTCAACTCTTTCAAGGTCAAGTTTTGCCTCCTCCTTTTCCTTTCACAGAAGTTGATCCTTAATAAACACTTTGCACCCCAAGCTCTATCTCAGCTCCTGGAGAACCCAGAAGTACGGTCTATGAAAGTAGGCCAAAAGATGGAGCTTTGGGGCTAGATGACTCAGCAACCTGTAGGCAATGAGGGTGCCATCACTAGTGGTAGGTCAAGAACATTCCTCCAACAAGGTGGCAGTCAATGTTTTACCAGTGGTGAATCAGAAGGGTATCCCAGGGAAGGGGGAATAAATTAGCACAGGTAAAGATCAGGCATTGCAACTTACAGAGAAACTTGTAGATGTAAAGATAACAGGATAGGCTGGCTATGGCTAAGAGCCTTCATGCTCCATGTGGAAAGATAACAAGCAGCAGAGGTAACAAGGAACCAAAAACCAAGTATGAAAGCCAGAGGTCTGCGTGGCTGCCTACAAAGATGCTCTTATCATCTGTATGACATGATAGAAAAAGCCAAAGACAAGTCCAGGACCTAATAGACCAAGTGGTTAAGTGTCCAATAACAAACAAGGTGAAATGCCAAACTGAGGCAAGTCAGTTACACCATGGACAGGGCTCTGAATAGGACATCCTAGGATGCTGACACGTGAGATGGAGCTGCTGTCTAAGTATATATGAAGTAGATCCTATGGTGCAAGAGGTACACTGGGATAGATGTGATGTGGCCCAGATCCTCCATAAAGACATGAGCTGATGTGGGGAGTATGCTCTGCAGACACCCTCCAGTTATCATCCACACTGGCTGCTAAGTGAGGAGGGGTATAAAGTTTAGACGGTTCAGCCTGATGCACATCACTCTGACAAGTGAACTTGCTCCTGAGCCCCTTGTTGGTTTGTTCTAAGTGTCTAGTTTGTTTTACCTTCTCCTTTGCTCAAGGTTGCCTCTTTCCCTTTCCTTTCACAGAGTTCTCTCTCTCATATACATCTTGAATCCCAAACTCCATCTTAAAGACTGCTTCCAGAGACACCATATTGTAACTCAAACTGTTCAAAGAGAACTTATAGTACCAGTATTAACATACAATTAGAAGGTATTTGTTGGGGGGCAGGTTGTTGCCTACAGATAATTGTTAATGACTATTTGATAGGAAGTATTTGAGGTGAATTTTTGCACTTCTAAGAGAATTTTTGTCATCTGTAAAACTATCCAATTCCTTGTAGGTTCTCAATCTCGGAAATTTCCCTGGTGAAATCTGAAGCTGCCCTCCTCACCCCAGACAAGGAAGGCATGGAGACTTAAGAAACAGGCAGCCACTCCAGATTGGTAGGCGGCAGTTTTAACAAGCACAGGAACTTACTTACAGGACTTGTCTTGGGTGGCAGCAAGATGAGTAGATCTCCACACCTGCCAGGATCTTAGTTTACGTAGAGGCCTTAACTGGGTTCACTAACATATACTGTCCAGATGGTCTCAGCACACATTGTTCTCTAGAGGCCTCATCCATGAAAATAGCTCCCGCTATAGAAACGTTACCAACCTTCCCGAGTGGAGCCCCACCAAGGGTCCACCTAACCGGTGTCACTGGAACCAATAGAATGAGACTGAGTTCGGTTCAGAAGCAAAGGAAAGCTTTGTTTTTTGATCAAAGAATGGAGAGGCGCAAGCTCACGATCTGGAGCATATGCTCTCTGCCGGGCTCCGGGCTCTATGGGCGGGGCTGCTTTATCTGCAGGGATGAGACGCAGTTCTCGCGAGTCCTGCACAGTCGTGACGCTCACGGCACATTATAATGAAGCGCCTGGAGCGGTGTCTCTGCACACGGCCCGCCCTCCGCCGCCGTCTCAATTGGCGGTGTTGTGCGCAGTGCTTCTGCGCATGGCTCACCAAGTCCATGCATCAGGTGCAGCGGTTCTGCCCTGGAAACTCTGATCCAACGTGTTAGGTGCACGGCTTCTATACACAGCCTCCTACAGGCAAGTGAAACTAGACTAAGCACTAAGAGAAGAGGTTAGACCTTATCACCTAGAGTCCATCTTATTTTTCCCAGGGACCCAAGTGGACTTTGCTGGTGACAGAAGTGGCAGGCAGAATATACATTTCAAGGATGGGAGAGGGTGACGAGTCTCTGATGGGCCAGGTCCAGCTGGTGGGTCAACCACAGTCAGGTCCTCCCAACGACCTCATCCAACATTCCAACGCTCTTATGATCTCACCCACCTCCTTCTTCCTTAACGTGCCCCAAGAGGTCAGCAAGGGGTTTCACTAGCCTGGAGGTAGCTTGTTTGGCAGCCATCTGGCTGCAGTGGAAGCAGATGCCCAAGCAACAATCTAAGCACATGCGAGAGCAAACGCAGATTAAGATAATGATTTCTGATATAAGTAACAAATTTTTCAGCCGAAAGGCCCATGATCCAAAACCACTGATTTACTAACTCCTCTATGCCTTCTCTGCCCCAGGCCGGGGTGGGGCAGGGTGAGGAGTTTTGGGGAGCTGGATCACTTAGAGCGTTCACTTGTATCCAGATTAATCAGGTATGAACATACGCTGTTTGGATAATGGCATAGATGCCTCCCTGTGAGGCAGTAATAATGTCCCAGGCCATTCTGTTTTGGGGGACAGCTTTTCTCATTAGAGACGTTTCAGTGTTCATTAAGGACAGGCTTTGCCAGCTATCATTTGAAGCAGGCTGGGTGAATTTAGTAAGGACTTCTATGTGTGCTATAACATCCTCCAGGCCCATGAAAGTACCAGTGGAAAACACATTACTTTCTCAAGTCCGTAGTCTTGAAACAGCAGTTAGCGTGGGAATGGTGGGCAGAAGGTACATTCCAAGGACAGAGGAGGGGGTAAGGAGCCTCCTATTGCCTGGGTCCATCCCACAGGTCAACATGCAGTCACGCCCTCTTGATGACTTCCTCAAACATTTTTCCAAGCCCCCAAAACAAAATATTGTACCATAAACTTCCATTTCAATTGTCCTTTATGGAGTGCTTCTGTCTTTGGTTCAGTCTTACTATTCTGTGCTCATTCTTAGTCTGAAAATTGGCAAACATTTGGATTCTCTCGTGTACCTGAACTAAGTACCATAAAGTTCACCTTTGTAACATATATAATGGATATGAATTGACTGAGATAGAGTCATATAAAGAGTATGAAGAGTAATAATAATTATCTCAGAGCCATTCAGTCTAAACATCTTATTTAGGGTCCAGCAAAGGAAGTCATGAAATTGGACAATATGAGGAAGGGAATCAATGTAGAAAGAAAAAAGAGGACGTCTATGGACTTTCAGCATTAAAATGTCAGGGAGATAAAGAGGAACTGAGGATGAGCCGCCAATGAGGGAAAAGAGAAGCAATGGAGAATGCATGCCATGGGACCTGTGAACAAAACTCCTTATGAAGGAGGGAAGAATCAACTGTGTAAAATCCTTCTGAGAGATAAATTAAGATGAGAATACAATAGTAACTGGATTTTGGAGTGTGGAGATCATTGGTGGCCTTGACAGAGGGTTTTTATGGTGTGACAGGGTCAACATACTGATTGAAATGGGTGTAAGAGAGAATAAGAGAATACAAAATAAGGTTACATCTGTAAACAATGCCTTTTAGAATTTTTGTTACAAACAGGGCAGAGAAGTTGGAAAGTTGCTGAAGATAAAATGCGGAAAAACATTTTTTAAAAGAATGGATGAAAAGATGCAATTAAAAGGACTCTAGGCTCCCTTTTAACTTCAAGATTCAACATCATGATCATGTGAAGAACAGCAATGCAAATGCATTATTCTGCCTTACTGGGTCAATATTTTTTTCCATATAGAGCTCTTACCAAAGATTTAACACGTAAATGTCATTAAAAAGTATTCCTGGGCTTCCCTGGTGGGGCAGTGGTTGAGAGTCCACCTTTCGATACAGGGGACACGGGTTCGTGCCCGGGTCTAGGAGGATCCCACGAGCCATGGCCACTTAGCCTGCGCGACCGGAGCCTGTGCTCTGCAACAGGAGAGGCCGCGGCAGTGAAAGGCCCGCGTACAGCAAAAAAAAAAAAAAAAAGTATTCCTATTTTTCAGTCAAGTACTTTAAATTATGATCCACTCTCTTAAACACCTGCTCACTTCAAAACAGCTCATTGTTAAACACCCAAGTTAACTTACAATCTCTTAACAGGTTAAACACGAGCACTTAACTCCTAAAGTATATTAGCTACAAATTGAACATTAAGTAAAAAGCACTCAAGGCTATTTAAGGCTTTAGTGCCTTCTTATAAAGGTATAGTATTTGCAATTAGATATGATTTCCATTAGTTATTATGGAAATAATCCACAGAACAATGTTCCTAATTGGTATTATAATAAAATGCTTCTCTTTGGAGCAAGAGTGGAATCAAGGCAAAGATGTGGATTAAAGTAAATGGCTCCCTTACCTTCCGGGACCATTTACTTTTGTCTCTGGTTATTTGGCCAGGAATAAGCAGGGACCCTGGAATGCAGGTTATATTTAGTTGACCCTCTCTATCAGTAGCTGTTTGCTTTGGGAGGCAGGTGAGTGTCTGAATATCAGCTGCACCCACTGCCAGAGTAAGCAGACATCTAAGTACTCCTTTGGCTCCTGGCAGTAATTGCATTACCACTTTCCAATTCCTTGCCCTGCTGTCCAGAGATGAGTTCTAAATGCCCAGGGCTCAAGGTGAAGAGAAAGAAGCTAAGGCAAAGAGTTATCCCAATATCCAGTGAATTTGTATTGTTAACAATTTAACTTTTCAAAGGATTTTAGAGTAAAGCAATCAGCTCTCTGCTGGAGTTGGGCAGGACATAAGGCTGAGACTGCTGAATCAATATGTGGAAACCTGACTGACAACTCAGGTAATTTGGTGCAGGAGTTTGGACAACAACTGGAGATAAATTACTTAACACAGTCAGGAACCAAAATTGTGTTCAGAAAGAGACGTATTTTCCTGAGAGAAGTGAGGAGAATTGTACTGACAGGGAACTGATGGGAAGTAATTATTTCATATGCAACTGTATAAGTTCTGATGAATATCTTTGAATTGTCTTTGTGGAAGGGTAGGGAAGTATTGCGAAATATATGTAAATTAAACTGTGATACAAATTCCTCCTCTTTAAAGTACGTAACTTTAGAACAGTTAGGGCTGAAATATAGAAAGATGCTTATTTTGTGGAGAGAAAACTGCAGTATAAAAAGTCGTATTTTTATCTCTCTAAATCATGACGCAATCCTTTTAGAATTCAATTTGACTTATGACAAACTGTGTAAAATACTTTATATAAAGTTTATTTGTATTTTTAACTAGCTTGTATTGGTGTGCTAAAGAAAGTTTCTTCCCCTCCTCCCACATTAATACCCCCCTATAATGTAATATACTCAGTAGTTGCAAAATCCAAGATGAATAGATCTAGCTACCTTACCAACCCTAGAATATGTGCAGTGAAAAAGGGAAGGAGGATGCAGAGAAGGGCAAACTCAATTGCTTATTCACTGCTGTAGTCACTGCCAATCAAGAGGATCCTCCTGTTTTCACACGTGTGAGCAAACAATGTTTGAAAGCGTTACTTCATTTCTGAATTGCTTCAGTAAAGACTCTTAAGTGCCTTCCAGGGTGTAGCTGAGATTTGTTTTTGGCTTTTCAGAGTTCAATTCCCCTTTCTAATACAATCTATATATCCTTTTGAGGAATTACCTTCTCCAGTATGTTCTGCTGTTGCCATATTCAATAGATGACATGCTATATGAGCTAGGCCAATCAGATGCTTCCTCTTGAGCAGAAGGACAAAGATACCAGATGTAATTGGAACCTATCCCATTCTAACAACCATGACTCACCCAGATTATTACTCTTCCTAGGCTCTTCTTGTTCTGGCTTCCTAGCCTCTGGGACTACTTGACCTACTCATTTCCATGCGTCCCATGAATTTTTTAACCTCCATTATTTCCTCAATCAATTCTCTTTTGCTTAATTTAACCAGAGTTGATTTCTGTTGTTTGCAGTTAAATATCCAAAAATTTATACACAGGATAATAACTGGCTGGCCCCAATGCTGATAATTCTACTGGGTATTGTGCCACCATCCTAGCTCTCCATGAACATACATGGGTGTGTGTGTATAAGAAATCTCAATGTGAGCTGTTCAACACATGTTACATCTTGGCCACTTCTTTTAATGTCTTTAGCAATTTGTGCATATGGCTATGATACCAAAACTGATCTTTTTCCTTGGCATTCTTTCTTGATGAAATTGATCAACAAGGGTACAATACCAAATACCTAGGAATTAGCCTTTATACCTCCCTCCCCTTCACTACCTTTATCCAGTACCTTACCAAGTCTTAATGATTATAATTTCTAAATACTTCTCAGGTCTGTACATATAACTCCATCTCTACCACCACTGTTCTGGATGATTATCATTTCTCTCCTGAGCTACTGCAAGAGCTGCATGAAAGGTGCGCTTATAATTATTTGTGTCCCTTTACAATCTATTCTCCACATAAAGCCGGCAGAATAACCTTAATGAAATAATAATTTAAACATTTCACACTCTGCTTTAAACACTTCAGTAGCTTCCCAGAACTCTTAGGACAATGTCCAAAATCCTTAATATATCCTTCAAGCCAAGTATTCTGACATTCCTCACTCAGCCCCTTACTTCACATAAAATGTGTAACCTGGTCACACTGATCTTTCAGCTCCAGGAAGGAGCTATGTTTCCTCCCATTACAGGGTCTCTGTACTTACCTCTACGCATTTTGCCTTTTCTAATTAAATCTTAAGAATCCTTCAGATTAGCATCCTTCAGATAGTGTTTCATGTCCCCAGAAACACTTCTCATCCTCACTAACTAGATCAAATCCCTCTAGTATAGACTCTTCAGAATCATAAACCTTTCTTGACACCACTTATCTCAGACACACTTGCATTGTAGGATTATATGATTATCACTTTTCCCCCTCTCCCAACAATGAAATCTAAGCTACATGAGAGCAGGGACAAAATCAATGGTTTTCATCATTGTTTCACCAGAACTAAGTGCAGTGTCTGACAGATGTTAGGCACTTGGTAATGGATGAATAAGGCCAATATTCTCTGTGAAAATATGAATTCCTTGAATTCTCTGTGGAATTATGAACTAGTGTCTGACACAAGTGCTCAAAAACTGATTGGGTTCTTCCACACTCGGGTTCAGTAAAGGAATTGCTGACCTTAACAACTGATGAAGGTTATAAACATTTTCTTTATCACTCAAGGTCAGGTACACATTTTGATCATAATCTGATATTGCATAATTTTAAAAAAATTATTCTCAGACTCCCTTTGAACAATCAGATTCAACATGCCAGGCATGGTAGTAGATCATCTTTCATCAACAGTCCATGATATTGTTTTTTGATAGAGAACATTTCACAAGAACTGAAATCATGTACTTCCAAAGAACATTTAACTTTTCCATTAACAGAGTACTTTATTTGAAATGCTTATTAATAAACTCAAGATATTTAAACAAAACCCTAAATTAAATATCAACCCAAAGCCAATTAACTCTCACACATGTGCCTTTGATTTTCTGGTGACAACCTAAAGTATAGATTCAGACTCAAATCCAATACCAAAGTCCATGATCCTCCCAAGGACTTAATGAGACTCATTTGGTCTGCTCTCATATTTACAGGGTTTCCCCTGGTTCTCAGATGCTGACTAGTGTTGGCAATTGTTTCTGACTGAAGATGAGCCACTTTTCCTATATAAGTGTTCCATTCTGAAAGTGTTCCAGATGTTCCATTCTGGAAAAAAATATTGAATCTTATGCCTAAGGGGCATAAGCATGCTTTCAGAAAACAACTATATCATCACTCCCATCTCTTGTCAATTCAAACCTGTTCTGTTGAACTACTTACTTCTAACCTTTAGATGAAATAGAATGCAACATATGCCTTTTCTCATTACTCTTAGATAATAAAATGGTTTTACTCTGGAAGTGTTGACAGTCATCTTCTGACATTTGAAACTGAAGAAGGAAGCCAAAACCAAGAGAAAGAAGTTGAAAAATAGAACATTTAGTCCATGGTGAAATTTTTTAGCCGAAGATCACATTGTGCTCAGATCTATTCAATTATGTGAGCCAATAATGTTCCTCTTTTACTTACTTCAGTTTGGTGTTTTAGTTCTATGCATAACTGACATATGATCTGCCAAGTATGCCCAAGAAAGATTTCCCCCAGGTGGCTAACTGCTCGCTGGTACATGGTACTTAGAGATATCTTACTCCCAACTCCAAAAACACAAATCCACTCACTGAGGAAACAAAGACAGTGCTATCTGTTCTAAAAACTCAAAGAAGACCACTAGAGGTAACAGAGTTTTCTGTTCTTATTTCTTCACTTCCTCAACCTTGACAGTGAGGAGATCTTTTGATGCTGCCCTGTGATTATTTTGAAACACTTAGGCCTACTCCTCCAAAGACATAAGGACATAATTGCTATCAGCTACATGCAAACCTACCCAGGATTTCCTACATGACATTGATGTTACAGCTCCTTGTCAAGATGAAACCCACATCCTAATATCCTGGCGAAGAGGGCACAGACAATTGGAAAAAATGTAGAAGAAACTAAGGCGTTGAGGATGAGGAACAGGAGGATGAGGAGAGAAAGAAGAGATGTCAGAGAAAGAGATGGTTTCCAAATGCCCATTTAACCTAGGCACGCCCCGTGTAGACTGAAAGGTGACAGTGTGGAAAGGAAAGAATGTTTTTTATCATCTATCAGCCTCCATGTGCTTTCCTTTTTATGAAAAATGAGATTGTATTCCCTCTGCTAACAGATTGCTCATACAAAGCCTTTCAAATTGTACAAGATAGAGCAAAGCAGTTAGAAAATGAACACTCCTGGAACTTGTTTAAATATTTCTTCTCCATTCTTTCAGCCTTAAGTCCCATTTTTGGCTCCCCTTGGGGGTGCCTTTCCTCTCATATAATAAATCAACAACTATATCTAAATGTCATATATATACACACAAACATATATATGTAATTTTCTCCGGTGAAACCTTAAAATGGAAAGAAGAATACCAGGTGTGCATATATATACATGCACATACATACATATATACACATATATGTTTACTTTTTCCAGTTGTCCATCATAAAATCTGTGCCAGAATCTGTACTTGGTCCAGCATATGAAGGACCCACTTCTCTATGCTTTGGATAAATTTCTTCTTGTTCATCTACTTTTATAACACTTCCTCTCTACCCCTCCCTGCCTCTCAGAATTGCTGTGCAATTGGAAACTGTACTAGAAAAGTGTACCAAGTTAGCACTTCATTGTTGCTTTTAAATACAATAATTATTTATGAATAAAATTATTATACATGCATAGAGTGAGCATTATATAGCTCAAGATTTTACAGATTCTAAAGCAACTCCTTCCCAAGTAGCAGTAGAGATGTAAATTAATTTCAAATACAGATACCACAAATTCAAAAAAACTTGGAGTGGGAAAAAGAGCAATGGGGATATATTGTCTGCCCTGTGTCTAGAAGGCAGTTGTTTTCTCCCCATTTGCCAAGGAGAGAAGTGAACTGAAAAGAAGTGCTTACCCAAAGCTGCCACAGTTATGTTAATGCTTTTGGAATTTTTCCAAAGATTTTAACCAAATATTCAATCCATAACAAGTATTCCCCGTGGCACCGTTGAAGCATGCTGCAGTTACACATTATAAATGAAAGCCAAATCACACACTTATGTAAAATGACTGGTACAGCAGAAAAACAAGTTATGTATTTAATAAGCAATCCCAAGCTTGTAATGTAGTGAAACCCACTTGTAATTTCTTTCAAAGTTTTTTTTTTTTTCCCTGCACACACTATTCATTTCTGAAGCTCTCTACAAGGCTTTTATAAAAATCAACCTAGCCAATATACCATCACTTCAATTTTCTTTGCCCATTGCTTTGAAAAACTGTACTCCCATTCACGAATATTAGTCATATCAAAATGCATGAAATATGGTTGTACGGCATTCCTTGAAGCATGGTTTTTACTTATAAAATATGTATGTTAAAAAAAGAAGCCTTCAACACATGCTTACACTCCATGTAGTAGACATGCTTTCTGTATTTATAACCTGTGGGATACTTTTACATACAAAAGCCATTCATCTGAATTTTGTCTACCAAATGAAGGTTGTTATAGTTCCTCACATTGACATTACCCATAATTCTGATTGCCTTAATGAAGTAGCATAATGGGCATTTTTGCCAATTAAACATAAGGCTTTTGTTAAAAATGAAAATACTGGACGTAGCAGTCAATTCTGAAACAGACTAACCTGAAATTCTGCCAGCATATTTAAGCTGTCCATTTAAAGATGAAACTATCCATTGTTGCTTTCAGCAGGCCCTTTACTAGCTGGGTTCCCTCTCTACTGAATTTCTTCATTAATTTCTATGACATTTTACTTTCCTTTAATTAGATAATTATCTAATTCTATTTGAGCTATTTGTAAATGTGTTTTCATGCATCCAACTCCTCAGAACACACTGTTTTCTATCAGACAGGGAAAAAATATTATATTTATAATTAGTTACCCCATGGAACAGTGTTATAAGAAATTTTTCTCTGATAAACTTTGATTGAAAAGAAAGCAAGTCAGTATTTTGCCAGTGAGTGCATATTGGCTTAGGTTTTCAGTGTATTTTTGATTTATTTTTAACCTTGGCTTTCTGTTTGAGCCAGAAAAGATCATCTTCTTCTGAGGATTTTTCTCTTTTGCTGATTAGCTATAGAATGAGGAGAAGCACCTGAGGGGCCACATGAAGAAGGATGCTAAGCGGTTTACAAGTCTCAGTAATTAATGACTATTTTTATCACAAAGAATATAGACTGGCTTCTTCCATCTATCTAAAACTCAATGTAAGCCCCTATAAGCCTCAATGCAGCATAATTGGTGCAACAGAGCTGAAAATGAGATGGAGGATATAATGCAGCTTCCTGCCTTTAGCTGAAATGGAACAGTAGAAGCCCGTGGCAGCCTCCAATGTGTTTGCCACTAAGATTTAAAGACAGCCAGCTGTTTAGTGTTCCTTGTAAAGCCCACATCACTGTTTATGTCCTTAAATAGAGTTCAAATGTTTTAAATAATGATATTTATGAGAATGATTTACTATGGTAAACAATGTACTTCTCAGCCTTTTGGCTCTAATTGGGTGTTTTCTCTGATTAGGAGTAATCATAGACTGTGTACTTGTATTAGTTTTTATTCTGACCACACTGTGCTTAAAATGTGCTCTCAAACCTCTTGGGATGAACAAACGGGTTTTGCTTTCTCAGTGCTGTTATTAAAAAAACCCACTCTGCTGTAAATCATAATATGCTAATAATAGGTCTGAGGACTCAACTGGGAAAATGCAAAAAGCTTCACATTCCTGAAGGCATGCTAAGTGAGACCATAATAAGTGCTGGATAATGTGTTTGTTTTAGATGTGTGACCATCCCCTCTATAGCCTGGATAGCACTGTTTTGTCCAAACCAGCCATAATCACAAAATAAGCTCTTGGTAGTTTTCTACAATATGACTGGAAAGAACACTGGAAACAAAAAAAGCAAACAAAGGGAGGGGCTGGGAATACCTTCCAGAAGATTCTAAAACAAGCCAGGGTTATTTTCAGCCACCTCCTTGAATAGCACCTAAGCATTTCACTCATGTTCTTCCTCACAATGCTGGCACCACCTACTGTAAAAACAGAAAGACCGGTTTCTTCAAAAAAAGGCTATATTTGGAGGCCCATTAACAGCATCCTCTATGAGTATTATATAACAGCTGAATGCCACCTCTCTGTGGATATCAAAAATTAGAAGGTTTTTCTAAAAACATCTCTTGAGGATATGCCAGGTATCCAGAATTCAAAAGATTCATTGTAGAAGCCAAATGGAATCGGATTAATCAGGAATATGGTTAGAGTTAACACAATAACAGAGATAAATCCAATGGACAGAGAAACCAGTTGGAGTTCAAATCTTTTAAGAATTACTATAGGGACTTCCCTGGTGGCGTAGTGGTTAAGAATCTGCCTGCCAATGCAGGGGATACGGGTTTGATCCCTGATCCGGGAAGATCCCACGTGCCACGGAACAACTAAGCGCGTGCGCCACAACTACGGAGCCTGTGCTCTAGAGCCGGCAAGCCACAACTACTGAGGCCCCGTGCCACAACTACTGAAGCCTGCATGCCTAGAGCCCATGCTCTGCAAGAAGTCACCACAATGAGAAGCCCACGCACTGCAAAGAAGACCCAACGCAGCCAAAAATAAATTAATTAAATTTTTTAAAAAAACATTACTATATAGAGCAGGGGTCCCCAACCCCCAGGCTGCAGACCAGTACCAGTCTGTGGCCTGTTAGGAACTGGGCCGCACAGCAGGAGGTGAGCAGCAGGCTAGCGAGCGAAGATTCATCTGCCACTCCCCATCGCTCTCATTACCGCCTGAACCATCCCCCCCCCATGCCCCGTCTGTGGAAAAACTATCTTCTATGAAACCAGACTCTGGTGCCAAAAAGGTTGGGGACCGCTGCTGTAGATGATAAAATTCTGTTAGGATGAGAGTCTAAAATACTACCTATTCCATTACCCCATGACATAAAACAGGAGGGTTTCACTGTGAGACAGTCTCCTGAAAGACACTGTGTACTCCCCAGTTCACTGCTGCAGGAGTGCTTAGTAGGGAAACAAGTTCATAAGGAGCTGTGAGGAAGGTCCAAGAACAACTCCAACTGTTGAATGAAAAACAGAAATGAAACAAAAGGAAAATCTGAATTTACTCACTGCAAACAAAACATTCATCATAAAAGAACAGATTGGGTATTTATCTCTTATTTTATGTTGACTCTTCTCACAAGGTTAAAGACTTTGGTAATCTGAATTGTACAGTTTCCTATGATAAAGATATGAGCACACCAAATGTTATTCCCTTTAAACATAAAGCTGAATCAAGTTACAGCATCTAGACAATATTACAGAGGTGATGCAGCATAATGCTCAAGATTGCTGGACTCCAGACCTAAATTGCCTGGAAGTGATTCTTATTTCTGCCAGTTTTCAGCTGTGTAACCTTGGGCAAGTCCTTCACTTAATCTGTAAAATGGGGATAATAGTACAAACTACCTCAACAGATTATTGGGATGATTAAATGAGTTAATATATAGAAACACAGTACTATTTAATAAATAAGTAAATAGAAGCCCAAATATGTACATCACTTTTCCAAGATCACATACTTAGGAAATAGTGAGGGCAGGACAAGTATCCTGTGATTCTGACCTGTACGTCACTGAGACGCCCACACTGGCTTGATGAAAGTACTGATGATTTTGGTGAGAGTGATTCTGGTGATGGGAGTACAAGTAAATGTAGGAACAAGTAATTAGGAGAGGAAGATGCAACCTAGATTCTGAATAAGCAAAATGAAGGAGGAACATTGAAAGGATTAGAAGATCAAAGGAAGGTGATGAAATATTCCACAGCGGTGTCTGTCTGCCCAGGTGCTTGATTGGAACTATTATATATTAGATGAGGTGCTTATACTAAAATAGATGTGAACAACTGGTTCAGGTGAACAATATACAACTTATATTTGTACTTAGTTTTTTCCTGCCCTACACATCTATGCTATCTTTCATGCATGGTCCTGAAAAACTGCTAATTCCTTAGTCTCATCCAACTAGGGAATACAATTCTGTGATGGGCTAGTCACTCTCCTTCAAACACACCTGGATTCCTTTTAAGAAGATTTTCAATATTATAAAGAAGTGGATATTACAGTTGCCTTCTTCATAATTGTTTAGTTTCATGAGCTCTACATACTGTCAAAAAGCTACTGGCTATTCTGTATAAGAATTCTGATTACATTGGACATAATGCCATATATTTGATTTATTTGCCCTTCCAAAAAATCATTTCCATCAAACACTGTCTGTGACAGAAGTACCTCTTTTACTGTTTATATTCTCCAATATCACATGGAATGTTTTGAAAATTTTTTTTCAAAGTTTGGTACTTCTGCATCCAATTTAAAATGATTTCCTCACTGGATAACCTTGGCTACATCTGGCTCAGAACAATTCTTCACATTTTCTATAGGATTATCATACTATTACATGGTTCTATTGCTACAATGCTATTGCATTAAACTAATAATGCACCCCAGAGAGCATTCTAGATTATACATTTTTTAGGCAAGAAAATAAATATTTTCCCAACCACTCTAGAATTGAATATTCTCATAAATTTACCTGTACGCTAAGCTTTAGTTTTGCTTACATCTTCTTGAGCCTCACACTTTCTGTAAATAGATTGTGACTTACTCTGGTTACTACAGAATTAGAATCAAAGGTGGGTGTTAATAATTTGTTAAGGCAAATATCTGCTCAATAATAGAGAATTTTAAAAATAGATAAAATAAAAATACAATGGTCCCTAATTGATATAGATACACAAATGCCTTAAAAGAAGGGAGTTGTCTGCTGTTTGAAATATTTAGAAGAAGGAACAAATCTATCACCAATACTGTAGAGAAGATTCCTGAGTCAAATGCAAAGTTAGACTTAGGGTCCTCTGAGATTCCATAATCCTAAACCAACTCACAGTAGATCTATCACAAGAGGTGGGAACAATTTTCAAGAAAAGAAGTCATAATTCTTAGTATATTTTCTATTTGATGTTTGGAAATTAATTTATTGTATTATTGTTTTAAGGCAATAGCTATGGACTCTGGAGTACTATAGACTTGGCTCTGAATGCCAGCTTTGACATTTATTAGTATGTAGAATCAGGCAGTTTACTTAACCTCTTGGAAGTGCTTTTTTTATTTTTTTTAATTTTTTCTTTTTGCGGTACGCGGGCCTCTCACTCCTGTGGCCTCTTCCGTTGCGGAGCACAGGCTCCGGACACGCAGGCCCAGCAGCCATGGATCACGGGCCCAGCCACTCCGCGGCATATGGGATCCTCCCGAAGACATGAATTTGAATTTTGTATTCTCATTGCCTGGAGTTTACCCTTTTGGCAGAGAATACTACATATCTGCTATTTGGAAACATTAATTTTTCCTCTTCTTTTCAACACTGATCAATACAATCAATAGAAATTATAAATATAATAAGTTTTTATTGCTCACTGTCTTTTTTTTAATATCTTTATTGGAGTATAATTGTACTCACTGTCTTAATAAATAAAAAATAACTGATGTCTGATGGTAATTTATAAATTAAGATTAAGTTGATTTCCTCAACAAATAACTCGTGATGTATTTAAAATTAGTATTTTAAAAGGACACAATCCCCAGCTTAAACCAATTATTCATTAAGTCGTGTTTTGTTTTTTTGTTGGGTTTCCTGGTTTCTTAATTTTCCATTTAGTGTTTAGGATCTCAGTGCTGATTTTTCTCCTTGCATTTCTTTACAACCTTCATTTTGGGTAGCCAACATTTATTTCTATACTCAACACCAAACAGGTTCCTTCCAATGAACACTTCTACTACCCTTCCACTGTCCCCCAATTTCCTTCAGATTCTCCATCAAAGGTAATGATCTCTAAATTTATAGCTACTGAAAAAGGTAACTGCCAAACAAGAAAAACACAGTGCTAGATTCATTTTGAAGTGTTTTCAGAGGATGTCAAGATAAAGGAGTTGGATGACATAAGCAAACGAAATATTAACAGATCAAGAAGTCATAATTGAATCACAGGAATGAATATATTGATCTGATAAAAAATGGTTTAATCATTTTATAAATGAATCGGTTTTATGGACAACTTTGGCACAATTGCATTTTTATAACTTTTAAAAACATCCTCAGTGATATGGCTGTTTAAAAGTTTTATTTCTATTGATTTATATGTTTTATAATAGCAGCTATGTATAGTGCCCTCACTCCATGCTGAGAATTGTATTAGCATTAAAAGGTTATTTTACTCAATCCTTATACTAACCCTATGTAATAGGTATTATTAATCTCATTTTACCAATTAAAAAAAGCACTTCCGAGCTTCCCTGGTGGCGCAGTGGTTGGGAGTCCGCCTGCCGATGTGGGGGACGCGGGTTCGTGCCCCGGTCCGGGGGGATCCCACATGCCGCAGAGCGGCTGGGCGCGTGAGCCATGGCCGCTGAGCCTGCGCGTCCGGAGCCTGTGCTCAGCAACGGGAGAGGCCACGGCCGGTGAGAGGCCTGCATACCGCAAAAAAAAAAAAAAAAAAAAAAAATTCATGTCTTCTTTATATTCTCCAAAATTCATTTCCCTCAGAGTTTAAGTCACCAAACATTATTAAAGAAGAAACAATTTGCTCTCTTTGATCCCCTAGGTTGCTAAGTTGCTTCAGTAATCCATTGACAATAGTCATCGTCTAACATAGCTCTTTTGTTCTTCTACTGTATTCTCTCTCCATTGGTACCTGAAGATTCAAAAACCAAAATAAAAATAACAGCAATAGTTCCAGCCTTTCCCTATCCCCTTCCCACTAAAAATACTTCTGGCTCTGCCTGCTAAGTTTCTGCCTTTTCCCCAAACAATGAGGAGCATTCTGGAATTTGAAGCAGATGTTTGCATTATTGTGATGCATTATTATGGGAAAGACTGCGGAAGAAGTTACACTAGAGACTAGAAGTTTGGGTAAGGCATTTTTTAGTAGATTTAGATGTTAGAGTTTGATACTGGGTTTGTTGTAGGTGAAGAGAAGAGTAATATTACAATGAACCTTATATCTTCTTGTGGAGTTTGAAACATGTAATCAACTTAATTCATTTGCACATTTCTTTTTAGTGGCCAGTCTTTGTTTTTTCTTGACCAACACAAGGCTAAGACTGGATGCTTGAATCATGGCTATATTATCTACACAATGAATTTTTTTAACCAGTTTATTGAATCCTTAGAATTGCAAATGAAGAAAACCATAAACAATGCAAACGATGAAGCATATTGGGTATTGTTTTCAGTAAAGCTTGCCCAGCGCAGAATTCACCACCATTTACCTGGTAGTAGTACCCATCTGTGTGGTAATGCTGTTATAATGGTGCTTGGAAATTAAGTATAACGTACAGGCTGATCACATGAGGTCTATTTAGATCTATCTCGGGGGCTAGGTTTTGAATCAGGGTTAGTAGGCATTTGTGTTGAAGGCAAAACTGAAAAGTCATAATGAAAAGAATTTACGTTAAGTATAAGAAGGCCAAATTGCATCTGCAAGTTCAATTGAGCCCCAAGGTGCTGCACATAATTTGCTTTGCCTACTGACTCCAGTCACGTCAGTGTCCACAATAAATCATAAGGTTGTAATCCATGAAGTTCTGCCTGGCCTACTGGTTGGTATATCTGCCTGGAAGGAAAACCCAAGAACGGAGGAATGGAGAAATCTCTCTTCCGAGGCCTTGTAAAGTAGCCTGGGATGACAGTGATTGTGGCAGCCCAAACTTTCTATCACCTAAAAGGGTAGTGAGAGTAGAAGCATCATGAGGATTATATTCCAAGCTTTCACTTTATCATCTCCTTTAACCCGTGTAACAACTAAATGCAATATGAACTATGTTTTATGTTTTATAGATAAAGAAACTAGGACTCTCAGAGTTATATGCTCCAAATCACTCAGCTAGTTTAAGGCCAGAATTTGAACCAAATATAACAAGTGCTTTTTATTCATATTACCCCACATCCTTTCAGATTTCTTCCCCTTCTTTCATTGTTTTTCCATCTATAAGAATATGCCTTCCGGGACTTCCTTGGTGGTCCAGTGGTAAAGAATCTGCTTTTCAATGCAGAGCACATGGGTTCAATCCCTGGTCAGGGAACTAAGATCCCACATGCCGGGGCAACTAAGCTGCACGCCACAACTACTGAGCTCACACGCCTCAACGAGAGAGCCCGTGTGCCGCAAACTACAGAGTCCGTGTGCCCTGAAGCCTGAGTGCCACAGAGAGAGAAAACCCGCACGCCACAACTAGAGAGATGCCTGCATGCTGCAACGAAAGATCCCACATGCCTCAACGAAAATCCTGTGTGCCGCAATGAAAACCCAAAGTAGCCAAATAAATAAATAAATAAATAAAAAGAATATGCCTTCCTAGACTTTATACTCTTTTTTGTTTTTCTATCAAAATTATTGTAAAAAAAAAAAGGGCAGCAATATTATTATTTAAATAATATGCCTCAGAATAATTCACTGAAAAAAGTCTGAAACCTTGGTTGATATAAAACAAATTATTCTATAAGGCTTTTGTCCTAAATTTAAATAGTCAAATAACTTAAAAATTAATATTTTTCGCCAAGATTGCAATGCCATTAATGAAGATCCTAAATAGATGCAAGTTTTCTAAGTGGCTTCGAAGCCATTAAGGAAATATTAAAATATCTTTAATAGGTATCAGTGTTATGTATATCTTACTGCATTATAATATCTGGAACAATGTTCAGTTTATTTATGGTGCATGTTTATGTTACTCTCAGCCAATCCCCTGCTTGTGACATAAATTAATTTAATAGAATAGAATTTATTATTTATTTAATAGAATTGTCTTTATTCAAAGCTATAGGGTCACTGGGTTTCTCCACTGCTTTTCTGTACTAAAATATTATCTTTTACAGTCCTAGAGATTATGGTACACAGTGAGAAGAGAGATATTCTTTCTACCAGGGTTGTAAAGTTTCCAAATATAAATTGAAGTAGAATCTGCATAAATATTTAAATGTTCCTTGGCCTGTTATTATCATTGTGTTCATAGTATGAGACTCATCTATGAAAGGAAGGCTGAATTTAAATTCTCTAACAAGATAATTACCCATTGCATCTAATTTTGAGGGTAAATTATTAAAGAAACTGTGTCTGCACGAATATTCGAACTGTGAAAAGTTACATGGTCATGATTCTGAAATAATCCTGGTGGGTGAATGTGGATATACCAGGATTCTCTGGTGATGTTTTTAAGAGATTCTGAATGGGTCTGAACTCAGGCTTTTAAAGAATTTCGAATCTGTATCTACTCCTGGTGCTGCCTGCCAGCTCCAGTTTCTTTACTTTAAAGAGCTAATCTCCTTTTAAGGGAGGGCATTAGCTCACCAAAAAGGAAATGGTGTGCTTGTAATGACAAATGACATGACTCTTCTCTTCTATTTGATAGAAGGGCACTTGTTCTGTCTAAATCGTATATTCTTTTGTAAACAGACTCTCCAGCCCTCTAGCTAGAGAAATCAATGCCCTGTGCAGACAGTGCCAGACCTTTATTCAGAAATGCATGCACTTGATTCATATTAAAGTTCTGATATTTAACCTTCTGTCTAAACCTTAAATCAGGACCCTAGGGCAACGTCAAATATCTTCATCTTTTTAAATTTAAAAATTTGTTTCAAACTATAGAAGAGAAATTAAAATCTCAGAATGATTTGAGTCTGTGAGCATAAAAATAGCCCTCTAGCATAGGATGCATTTATAACGAGAGTCATAATCTAAGGATCAGTCTCTCAAAATGAGAATGAGAATCAAAAAGAATTAGAGGAAAAAAGTTGTGTCTGTGGAAAGACATATATAAAGCCCTATGAATATAAAAACCAAGCCAAGCCAATTAAAATTCAAGCGTATTTAAATACAACTCTATACCCTGTTCTCCAACATACATACAAATATACACATAAAAAATATAATGTAACCGAAAATTATGCTATTTAGAATTTTTTTAAAAGTAATTACAGGACTTAACTCATATAGCAGCTAGGGAAATTATCACAGGTTGTAGCTACTGCCGCCATAAGAATTGGTTTCAATTCAGCCTTTAATGAGATCAGCTATTTCTATTCATTTTCATGGGTACCTACTTCTATAATGACAAGGATTAATTTGAAGTTCCTAGAAATGCATCACCTAGCTCACGTTGGAGGGTAGCTAGTCTGTGGGCCATAAATATAAATTCTTCAAGTAGTGGGTTGACCATTTCATTAAAACTGATGATGTTTTAGTATTTCATATGCAGAGCCATGCAAAGGTGGTATAAAGCAAGGTTTTAATATAGAAGGTATTTAAGGAGGAAAAGCTGTCACGGAAAGGTGATTGTTAGTTACTCACAGATGCACGAGTCGGGGTAGGGGGATACTTCCTTTGTCAAGCAAGTGCAAAATAATCTCTGAATTTCAGGTGTCTCTTATGGCTAAAACGGGCCTGCAAAACATATCACCACATTCAACATAGCCAATACAAAGGCAGGGGAAGGCTTCTGTGGCATGGCTACCCTTCAAATGTCAATGGTATTAATTTACTTCACTTTTCTTTAAGTAAAGATAATAATGATTGGAGGGTAATATTTGAGGTTTGGGAGAAGATAGTGCACACAGTATGATTACTCAGCCTCCTGTAGTTTAGCCCCTGTTTGTAAGTCAGTATTTCCCAGTATTCTTCTCTAACACTGTAACCAATGCCATTCAGAGAGACAGTGCTGGCAATGGCAGGCTACTGTCATGCTCAGCGTGAGGGAAGCTGCAAAACCGGCATCAGGTCCATAAAGCACAAGTTCATTAAATTCCCTGAGAAGCCCACAATGACTCAGACACTTTGTGTTATGTAAGTTATGCACATGTAATAACCAAGCAAGCAATTTAGCCTCCGTTTGATCAATTCACTGAGGAGAGAAAAATAAAAGAGAGCCATTGTGGTTTCATATGAAATCAGGGGCAATCACTGTCCTGGACTTCTCAATAAGAGTGTTATAGACATGTTTTCCAGATTCTATTCTTCCAGAAAAAGAAGAGTTGACTAGTATTTTTGAGAGTTAAACATTAAAAAACATTTAAAATATCAAGAATTATTTGTAAAATAGTAATAATCCACCTACTTTTAAGTGGAAATTTTATAGAAAATGATAAAACGTTTATTTCTTTCAAAATTCTTTCCAGAAGCTGTTCTGAATCTTAACATAGTGTTCATCATCTTGCAAGTGAATAATAACATATAATGATTCTTAGCCCTGCTGCAGAAATCCCACTTTGGGACCAGTATCCTCTGTGACATCTATAAACCAATGACAAGACAAGATCACCAATAATGATGTCCTGGACACCAATCAGCCACAATGTAGTGAGCCCGTCTGGGGTATTGTCCTCCCCTGCACCAGACAGGTGAAGAAGGGAGCTCATAAGTGATGTATGAACCCTTCTGTTGTACCTAACAGAGGAAGAGTGTTTATCTTCCTAAATATCTGTTAGACTCCTGTCACTTAGATATATAATACTCCAAGAAGACGAAAGGAAGAGGAAAAAAGGAAGTTAAAAAAATGTATCTTTCGAGTCATTGTGCTAAGGAGTGTCAGGTCAGGGGTTACTGCCAAGTCTGAATAGCTCTTCAGTGAATATGTTTATGTAAAATGAAAACCACAAATTAATTCAGAGAGAAGAAACAAATGAAAAAAATTCCAGGTTCATTATTTCCATAATACAGCCCAAACCACTGGTTAACTTCTTTCACTCTCAAGTTTTGACTCGTTGGTTTTGTTACTATCCTGCTAATCCAAGGCACAACTGATAGACTATCATATGGAAAGGAAGAGCATTCATTTTTTTCTCAGCTTTATTGAGGTATAATATCATCTTCTCTTAAATATCTAAACTAGTATGGATCTTAACCTCTAAAAGAAAACACTGATTCCTTATCACTCTGATCCTTAGTTCCATCCATAAAATTGGATGAATAATTCAGCGGGTGGCTGCATAGATTAAGTGAAGTAACATATGTAAAGTGGCTAGGGCTTTGCAAGCACTCAATAAGTATTAAATATTATTTTTATTCCTATAGGTGTGCAATATTTCAGTTGATTTTCAGTAAACATCAACTTTTCCTTAATTCAGACTATGAGCAAGTGTTAGTTACAGTTTGAAAAAAGTGAAACAGAAGATTAAAAGAAACTGAAGATCTGGATAACTATTATTCACTATAATTGAATTTCCATTTGTGATTAAACTTCAGCTTCTTCATAACTGAAAAGATACTAGAATAGTAGGTCATAACATTTGTTGTGAATATTTCCACATGTAAAAAGACTGATTATTTCTGACTGCAAGGCCCCAGAGTACTTACACTGCACTTCACAATTAAGATCCCAATATCAGTTCCCAATTTCATACGTGAAAACAGCAGAAGAAGACTGGACAATTTGAAATTCAGTGTGTGAACTGCATTTTTGTTTTCTTACGTAGCTCATTTTCTCATACAGTTAATCATTGATTTAGCAATATATTTGGGCACCTACTATGTGCCGAATATATAATGCTAGTACTAGCAAGAAATATTAGAGTTAATAAGACAAGATAGAGCTTACAACTGACACACACACTAAACACACACCTTTGCAATCAATTGAAAAACAAATATTGAACAAGAAAATCAACCACAGGTCCTAGAGTTGAGTGGGGTTTTGACAAGTAGAGCTAAAGGAGAAGAGAATTATGGGCAGAAAGAATAGCACAAACGAACGTCCGGATAATGGAAACACAAGATCTGATTTATCCTTTCTTTGTCTGCCAAAATCCCACTCTTTCTCCAAAGTGAAATACAATATTTAAACTGACTGCTTATCCCTTCCCCTATCTTCTTAATTGTTCTTCTTCCATAACATCTTTCATTTTGCTTTAGTAAGTTACACTCTCAAGATCAGGAACATCTGGAATCAAGAATATTTAATTCTCTAGGATCTTATATGGTACCTGGAACATTAGTCACTAAAAAAATGTTCATTCTAGAATATAGAAAATGAGGGAAAATGAGAAGCTGTGATATGTGATTTATAATAAGAAATATATATTTGGTCTTCATCCCCATTTTTGGCTCCTAAAATCCTTGGAATTTCCTAAGTGAGGAGAGTGGAAAAGGTATCTTTTTTTATGTTAATGAGGTGACTTTTGGGCCCCACCTAGGGATGGGGGTAGGTTGACAGGAGAACCAACCATGTAACTTGAGGCTTGGGATTTTCAGTCCCACACACCCCTCCCCACCCCGCCTACCCCTCACCCCTCCGGACCTCTGGGAACAGGAGAAGGCTGGAGACTGAGTTCAAGCACCAATGGCCAGTGATATAATCAATTATCCCTATGTAATGAAGCCTCCATAAAAAACTGAAAGGAGGGTCAGAGAGCGTCTGGGTTGGTGCACACACGGAGATCAGGGAGAGTGGCACCGTCAGAGAGTATGGAGGCTCCATGCCCTTTCCCCATACCCTGTCCTACACATCTCTTTCACCTGGCTGTTCCTGTGTTATATCTTTTTTAGAATTAACTGGTAATCTAGTAATTAAAATGTTTCTCTGAGTTCGGTGACTGCTCTAGCAAATTAATAGAACCCAAGAAGGAGGTCATGAGAACCTCTAATCAATATAGTCAGAAGCACCTGGGCTTTCGACTGGCATCTGAAGTGGGGAGAGAAGGGGTAGAGTCTTGAGGGACTGAACCCTCACTCTGTGGGATCTGATGCTATCTGGGTAGAGAGTATCAGAATTGAGTTGAATTGTAGGACACCCAGCCAGTGTCTGGAGAATACTTGGTGCTGTGCGGGAACCACATCCCCCCGACCCCACACACACCCATTGGAATTGGTACCAGAATCTATTTAGATCTCTAGAATTTAAGTTTCAGTGACTGGGTAGAAAGAGGTCAGAAGCGTGGAGTCCCTGAATAAGGAGGTAATTTAAGTTATTTGAGAAGAAGAGAATTATGATGATTTTAGTTTTGATGACAATTAAAGAGCCAAGTGAAGGTTCCAGCCAATTTTTGCATATACAGGACTAGAATTAAAAAGGTAGCCAGGACTGTAGAAAAATATTTGAGAGTTGTCCACATAGTGGTAACTGTATATAAAAAAAAGATGAGGAGTGTGCTAACAAAGAAAGCCTGAAGGACAACTATTTGGGGGACAGAAAGAACATGAGAATACAGAAAATTGAGAAAAATTAGAAAGAGAGCTAGGAGAGCTTATTGTCAGAGGATTCCATGGAGAACAAAACAGTCAAAAAGAAAGGAGAAAGATCAAGAAAAACTGAGAAAGAGTTATTAGAGTTGTGATTTCTGTGTTCACTGGATACCAGCAAAAATTATTTGGAGACAGAATGGAAGTCATTTTATCAGAAGGCATTTTTCTTCTCATGCTGGGTATACTTACATCTAAAACATGATATTGCAGAACAGAGTCTATAAAAAGTAATATGATATATCAATAGCTTTATGAGGAATGAAAAGAAAGTGTTTATTCAAAGCAATTTCAATATATTACTGTGATTTGCACATAGTGACATCATTTTAGGAGTGCATCAGATGAAGTTTTTGTACTTAGGACTTTATAATACAGTATTTTTTTAAAGCCTACCATTATTAACATTTCTGAGAGTTAGAAAAATTTACACCAACTATCACAATTAAACTACAGTAAAAAATCAGTCCTGATGCAGAAATAAGAAGCCCGAATGCTATTTTGGAATCAGTAGTTAACTATTTTTATGAGGGAAAGTGGATGTACTTATACAATACAGTAGGAGGAGAATCAGACTACCTAGAGGTAGTTTAGCCTGCAGGTAGCCTGAATGTTTTGCATTTTAGAAATTGTGTATAGGTTGTGAGGACAGGAGTGTAAAAAGTGAGGAAATGAAAATAGATGACCAGCTACCCAGAGAATCTGCCTGATTCAGTTTGTAATTAGATGTTTAGATTATCACTCTTAATCTTTAAATTATTTCAATTCTGTTGAGAGTGGAAGTGAAATTACAAATTGTAGAATCTTGTTAGCTGAGCTAGTTTAAGACACAATAAATTCATACTGAGGGTGAACCTTCTTTCTATATCATATAAATATGCAAAGAAAACATTTCCCATAGTAATATGAAAGTTAGTATATTTTCATGGTGGAATTAATTTAGTAATCCAGATTCATGTCTTATGAAACCATATGGAAGTCAGTGTATTATCCTTTTCCCCTTTGGAGTAGGTATTCATTCAATCATCCACTCATTTACCCATTCAAATAATAATTGAATGCTTACTATACATCAGGCACTGTGGTAGGCACTGGTCATCCAATCATGAATAAGATCCATCCCTTTCTCTCAAGAGCCAAAAACCTAGAAGTGCTTTCTAGATGCTTCAAAATTTGTTAAAGAAAATTAATAGAGCAACTTTTAAAATCCAATATATATGCCATACAACTACCACTTAAATATCTCACTATATTAACCAACATTCTTTATTTGCCCTATATCATAGCCAATGTCCATAGCATACTGAATGCTCAAAAACAGGATCTCTCTTATACTCTCTAATACTTTTCCTTCCACTAGTAGAAGGTTTTCATGTTTTTGTTTTTGTTTTCATCAAGCCTACAGTTTGGATTTGCTCCCAAACATGTTTATATAAGTTATGCTCATGATCGTAATTATGCAATTCAATTAAATATTGCTTAAGCTGATTAAATACAGTTGTGAAAGTGTTTCTTTGATGCTGTTTCTAAGTTGAATGCTTTGTTAAGACTCAATAAAAATAGGTTACCAACAGGGCTGAATTAGTTTAGGAGACACAACTTTAAACAATTAAAGGGAAAACACCTTAAACGTCTTAAAGGCTTCTCTACCTAGGTTAGATTACTTTGCAATGGTCTTTAAGTTCTTGGTCCACTTAAAAAAGAAAACAAAACTGACTTTCATACAAGATCTATTATGTGTACGATTTATGTGGAAAGATGAACTGTAATCATTGGGCCCATCCTTTAGGAAAAAAAAAGCAAAAAATAACTTTGGTCTTACATTTAAAAAATAGTTAATGAACATTATTTGTAGGTTTTAGGCTAATAGAAAACCTTTAATGCAATGCGTATAACATTATTTTGTGATTCCTCACTGTAACCAACTTTTTCAATTAATTGATCTACTACCAACCTTACCTGCATGTGATAGAAGGCTTTTTGCTGTGCTAGCTACAGACTACAATTCCAAAGACACATGGATATGGCATAATAGTGTTGCATACTAATGGCTTATGCATAGATAGATATCATTTTGTTATTCTGAAACAGAGAAGATGTCTTCTGTTTCTCAATTTTAAAAAGGAATACGTTATTTAAAGGAACAGTTTTTATTGGGAAATACAAGAAGTTAGAACTTCATAGCCCTAAGGTGCTATTCTATGCTTTCTTCTTAGAGGCACAACAGTTCTCCCAGCTGATGGATAAAAAGTCCACAAAAGGGAGCCATGAGTTGGGTAGCATGTTCCTGGAAAGGAACGAGATATGACAGTTTGAAAATTGAGTTTTCTATCAAAAATGTTGAGTTATTTAATTCTCAGTGATTCAGTGTACTGATAAATATTATTTTTACTTGGAATGCATATCCTTGAATGTTATGTTGTAAAAATGTCCAGAAAATGGGATCTGAACAAAGCCATTTTTCTTCCATTACATACTAACAGAACAAAGAAAAACAAATGTGTTTACATACCCTATGCTTTATTAAACTACAAGGACTTCAGTTGTTGCCTGTGGGATTTTTATGAGAAACTTTTCTTACTTTGCTCACTCACGTGCAGGCTATTTAATGGTCTTGCTTAGCTCACACTCATTAGCAGACTTAATGATTTAGTGGATTACAACATAAAAACTAAAATAACAACAGATTAAACTATCCAAAAAAAGAAGAAAATTCCTCAGAAGGTTTTCTCTTGTGAATCTCTCTGGAAAAGCTAGAAGTCCTATTGTATTCAGTCTTTAGTCTAGAAAAGATATGTAATTCAAATTATGACTTCTCTGTACCATTTTTACTTCCTTGTTTTATTCCAGTTGCTGACTTTAATAAAATTGCCATCTTGTTTAGCCATCTCCTCCATTTTACCCTTAAATCCAAATGTTCACCAAGTTTTGTTGCTTCTTCCTTTTTCACCTTCACAATTCTCAAAGCCACCCACCAAGTCAACGACCTCCTTAGCTGACACGTGGATTCACTTTAACTCGTGTTTCCTTTTGCTGTCCACACTGCACAGCACTTCCAGATGAATCTTCCTCAAACATGGTTTGTAACACTTAATTCTCCTGCTTCAGAATAAATAAAGCAATCTATTGACAACATCATTTATCTAAATGTCTCTTCTTGTTATTCCAAGTCTTCTATAATCTGCTCCCACTCAATCTGATATTTAGTCTCTTCTAATCTATTTTTAATTAGCTGGGGGTTTGAATATATAACTCCTTAACCTCAGCATAAATCCCATAGCTTATATCAAGGGTCTATAAACTATAAGCTGTGGACCAAATCTTCTCTATCACCTTGTTTTTATACAATCCATGGGCTAAGTATGATTTCTACATTTTTAAACAGCTGGGAAAAATTAAAAGAATTCTATTTCACGATATGTGAAAATTATATCAAATTCAAATTTCAATGTCTATAAGTAAAGCTGTATTGGAACATAGCCATGCTCATTTGTTTATATATTGTCTATGGCTGACTTCACACTAGAAAGCTGAGTTGAATAATTGCAACAGAAACCACATGGCCTACAAAGTCTAAAATATTTACTATCTGACCCTTTACAGAAATATATATATTTCTCTATATATATTCATTTCCCTTTATTCAAAGCAATATATGCTAGCCATGTTATACTCTACTTCATAAGCAATTTTAAACATGAATCTCTTTTTGCAAACTTAGAAAAACATTTTCATCAAAATGCTACTTGGGGTGTAGTGAAAAATAACAGCAGGAGAAGACGGGAAGGCAAGAGGCAACATAAGCATGGAGAAAGTGGAGAATTTAGTGAAAGAAAAAGGTAAGTAAGGAGGGCAACAGGGAGCAGATTGTACAGACATAGAGGGAGAAAAACAGAATCAGAATTAAATAAAAGTTAGAGCAATATCCCCAGTCAAGCCAACTCCTGCCATGCTGCCCTTTCTCCCTATTAAAAAGAAAAATAATTAGCTCTTACTTAAAAGATTTAGTTAGTTATCAGTTAAGCCTCACAACAAGCTGCAATTAAGGCAATAATGTTATTCCAAGTTACGAGATGAAGGGTGTGAGACCTACAGATGTTGACCAAGTGACAGACCTGTAACTGTAACTTAGATATGATACCAACGCCCATTGTTATAACACCGCACTGCCTTTCGTTATTCTTCAAGAGTTGTTCCTTATTCAGGAGTGTATGTTTAGTTCTTTAGAAAATCATGCATTTTTAAAATTACTATGGAATACTATCAAATCTAAACTCAGCTTGCCTCTTACACTTAATAACTTCTTGTAAAATCCAGGTGTTGATTTTTACCTAAGAGGCTCCTGTGAGAAAGAGTAATCAAGAATTTTGTTGACCCAGGGAAATAAGCTACACTGGTAGGTTTCAAGGCTATTGACCAATGATTAAATATCATCCTAATAGTGAATATTTATTGACCTCTTACTATGTTTCGGTCATACCTTTCTCACAATAATCTTAAAAGTTATGTACAATTAATATCCCTATCTGCATCATCACAGAAAAGTTTTGAGTAAATTGCCCAAAGTTACAGAGCTCAGCAGAAGCTGGGATATGAACTTAAATGGACTAATACTAGAGCCATAAGATTAACAATTATGCCAGGTTGAGAAAATCTTTAAAAGATTTAAATATATGAGACTCATGAAAACCTAAATGTATGAGACTTACATTAGTGGTTTCTATTTTTTTAAAAAAATGAATTACTTTGCTTTGATAAGGCAACAATTTGAATTTATAAGACTACTGAAGTGTTATCTTTGAAGTCAAAGCAGCACAGCATCATGATGAACAAACACTCACATGCGCCTGTGCATGCATACACGCACAATTACAAACACAGTGGTAAGAAGTGCTACTGTGGTCGGGAAGATCCCAAATGGCATTAGGCTTATCAACTTAACAGTAAACAGGAACTCCTCTGTGATGAATAGCATGCTTGGACCATAGTGTGGAGTTGCTTTAAGTTCAAGAAGTGTCTCTCCTTCAGGCAACACTCCAAGCCAGCTTTCCTCATGATCAGATCTTGGGACTGTTAATATAAAATGTTTGCTATCGTTACTGGGCTGTGAATGGTGCATAATGAACAGTCTGCCCCAGGGGGCCACAGTTCATGTAGCCCCCAAACACTGATGAGGCCAGAGATTGAGATGTCTGTTCAATCTTATTACTATTTTTAAGTCGATTTCAAGATAAAAAAGTTCTCTGGAATGAGGCGGAGGAACCTCACTGCTGTTGGCATAACTTTTTTCTGGTACATTGTCTTGGATGTTTCATCATCATAATGCAGTGTATTTCACAGGAACTGTACTATTTTAAAAGATAAATGCTAAAACTATAATGTAATATTTAGATACTCTTTTCCTGGAGGTCAATGTAAGGACACTGAGTAATTATATCATAACATGAGATACTTAATTACAGAGGTGCATATATATTACCTCTACTAGATAAAGCCATTTTTATTACAGCAATTTCTTATTTTTTAGAAACACTTTTTCCCCATTTAGGAAGTCTGACACTGGAATACATCTTAACATCACAAAAGCAGATATAAATGTGTACATTTAGGGAGGTGATGATACCCTACCCCAAATGTTGATTTGACATCTTAAACTAGAGGGTCTCTTAAAAAGGAAAAAATAATGCAATGATTTAATATCGGTATAGTATCAAATTATTTGTTTTTAATTTAAGAAAGCATTTTCAGGGTTTTCCAGGGCTGTTAAAAAGTGAACATATTTGTCCGGATCACATGGAATGCTCACCACCCTCTCCTGACAAAGTAAAGCATTAACAGTGGCAGCAACCATTAACATTCTTGTCTCTCTTACTGCTAAAACCAGCACCCTGCGACATAGTGAGAATTGAAAATTCCTGACCTTCAACTCGGTTGATTGGAAAGCTTTCCTTAGAAGTTGGTTCTCTTATGGCCCCATAATCTATATTTTAAAGCTTATTATCCACTGTTTTAGCCATTGATAAGCTGACAGCTGTAAAACATTCATGAAAACACACTTGCAATCTTGATAAATGCCTCCACTGTGTAATCTATTGCAGCAGCGATATGTATTACAATTATTTCTTAAAGTACCCCAAATTGACAAATTCACCTTGTTTATACACATACATAATGATGTAGTACTAGACCTAGATTTAGAATGATGCCCTTTTCTTTTATTATCAGGGAATTTTGCCTTCCCTACTCCTATAATTATTTAACATGAACAACTTTCTTTTTCCATCCATCAAACAGCAGTGCTCACCAGGAATACAAATAACCAGAAGACAGTTAGCCTTAATAGTCAACAAAATGTTAATCATTATATATACTATGGTACATTTACCAACCTGTAATGTATTGTTTTCCTTTTCTCATATAGTGTGAAGAAATTTGCAGGCTTGCCTAAAAGGTTTCTTACAACGTAACTATCAAAATGATTGTATAAGTAAAAAATAGAAGCAAACTTGTTTTTATTTAAAATTAAAAGTACAAAATTTAAAATATCCTGTGTAGATCCAGTAATAACTGAAATGTTCTCCTTTTACTTGAGTCTTCATTTGATTGAATATATTAAACATACAAATATCAGGACTTTAGATTATAGAAAATGTGTCTGAAAATACTTTCCAAAATATACCCCTGTAGACCTCTAGATGGCAAGCTTTAGTAAATTTTTAAAACTGGGCTGAATTCAGTTTCTTACCAACTCTGTCTAATCCACCTATTGAAATAATTTTCTGTTAATAAGCTACTCAGAGGTATTTGTGCTCTTATGGAACAATGCATGAAAAGAGAAAATTATATTTTTTTCTGAAATTTAATCCTCTTCTTTGGGACAACCCAATCGTATCTACATGGTGTACTAGCATCTTCTAGCAGTGTCGTTTTGGTGTATGGGATGTTCTGGAAAAGTTTTACTTGATAGATGATTTCAAGTGGTTTCTAAAATCAACTATTTATTTATAATTATAAAGATTAGCTACAGCTTTTATTTTAGGAATTTCAGAAACCTTATAGAATGACTTTTTAAAAGTCCTTTGAGAAACGTAAAGTATGAAATATGTGTGCATTTGTCATTAGAATTTCAATCATGCCCTTTACAAAACAAATACTAACAGAACAAATTTCCAAAGCATGAATCTTTTTGTGATACATCATTCATGTCTGTTTAATTCTATAATCACTGCTATTCCTTTAGTCAAGTTAAAAATATTTGTTTTGAATGCCAACTATATTCAAGAGTTGTCACGGGATGAACTGAAAAAAATTAATAAGAGAGTTGATAATTAACATATATGCAAGTGGCGTTGAAAAGGACAAATTTACTTTGCATATAATATTATTAGCAAGAATGCTGAAATATGAACTCCAGTTATAGCTAGGATACATATGTTAAATCTTCAATGAGGACTTGAACTAATATCAATATCACTGGCTATGAGAAAATCCATTACGTAGTGTGCTGGATATTATAGATCCGTTTCTGAAAGGTAGCTCGTCCTCAAACACATAGTAACTATAGAAAGAATACCTAGCATCATGTCATACTGGCTACTGACCACAGCTGGGAATCTGCTCCAATTGGCATAAGCATCTGACAAAAGCTGGGACCAAGTTCTTTTCAAATTCCAGATTCGGGTCACTAGGATGGGTCCCTGATCCAAGATGAACCAAAAAGAGTCTTTCCCTAAAGATTATAAAACTAGAAAAAGGGGAACAAATCTCTCTCTACTAGCCGAAGCTATAATATAGAGAGATAGAGAGATAGAGACAGAGATAGATATATGTAGAGCTAGAGATTGAGATAGAGATAAACATAGAGATAGAGATATCTACAGTTGGTGAGTTAGAGGCAACCACTTTTGCTTCAGATTGGAGGAGCCTAAATGGGAAAGAGTTCTGAGGGATTAACCACTGATTCCAGTTATTCGTGAGGCTGAGATATTTTCTTATCTTCCCAGTCTGTGAGACAGCCTAGAAGCCAGTCATTAAGTTCCCATTTTACTTCAGCTTGTTCAAGTTGTATTTGAACACTTAAAACCAACAAAATCTTAACTAATACATTTTGTTCTTTTGATAAAATAGTATCTTCTGTAGTTGTATTCCGAAGGTAAATCATTTTAGAGCTAAATCAAGCAGCTAGGTTTTTAATTCTTATTTATGTACATACTAACTGAGAGTGTAGACATCTTCTAAAATGTGACAGAACCAAGATATACCTTCTTATAAAATCCAAGTACATTAAATATTATTTATGGACAATAAGTAGAATAGTACATTTAACTTAGAAGACTTCAATACAAAGAAAACTTTGTGACCATAGAAATGTAAGAAGAACCCAAATGAATAAAGATAAGATTTTCTTTCATTCATAATTATAAGTGTAAATGAGTTTTTTGGGGGGATATATACATGTATCATCCAAGAAATGAAAAGATCGAGAATTTTTATAGCTCCTGTAAAATATTTTGATCTAGATTGTGCATGTTAAACTGAAATGAGGTACAGAGGTGAAGCCCTGGCTTGAGCTCATCACAAACCGGTGCCCTTTCACAAAATCCTTACAACTCAGTGTCACATTCTTTTCAGACAACAGACCTCCTTGTTTTCAACACAAAACCTTGAGATTTGCTCTGTAAATGCTTTTTAGATGAGCATGGATTTTCTCCTAATTTTGGATGGTGGAAAATACAGATGATTTCCACTAGGGGCTCCTAAAGTCCTACAACATGGAGAACACCTGCCTGAAGATTAAGTCAATTCACAGAGAGAAGCAGATCAGGTAAAGAGAGATGCAGCAAGGGTATCTCACTTGAGCACATAGATCCAGTCATGCTGAGTCAGTCCAGCCCCGTGACGTTACATTCATGTACACTAATAATTTCTCATTTTTATCAAACCAGCTTGTGTATGGATTCATTAGGAACCAAAGGAGTCTTAAAAATAGCGTCAAACCCCACTTTTTTGACTCATGTATTTCAGTGGAATCTCTTATTCCTCTCCAAAGGGTAGAATCAGAGCTAGAGGATAAGAGAATCTTTAGTTTCATACAGGAAACTTAAAATGTTGATAGCTAGATAGAATGACATACCTAAAAGCAGCCAAAAGATTCATCAGATCACATATCCAGATGTCTGCGCTCAGGAAAATGTTATTTACATATAGTGATTGACAGAATAAGGTTTTCAAAAAGTTTGAGAAGCTAAAAGAAAAAGTGGGTCAAACTTAAAACATGAAATATCAAAGAGATTTATCTTTTTAACAGAAGATTAGTGAGTCCCACCTAACAGATCTTTGCAGGTGAAAAATATAAGAGGTTTTTGATTATTGCAGAGATGTCCAAAGTGGCTAATGTGACTTAACTGAATAATAACATTATAATAATGCCTTTAAGAGGAATATTTTGACTGTTTTTCCTTGGTTTTCTTTATTCTGTAACATAATTTTGCTAAATTCTGAGTACAAAAATATGCATAAATTGAACACTTGTAAGAAGAGTATAATTGAAAGATTATATCCTGATAGTCAGCTAAAAACTGGAGTAATTCAGTTTAGAAAAGAGAAAATTCTGGGAAAAGATTAAAAAAAAAGATGTGATGTCAAAAAGCCTGAAGTTCTTGACCTGTCAATTGCTAGAGAAACTGTCTTGGATAAACTGCCTGATATCGGTAAGTTTCAGTTTCCTCATCCCTAAAATTGGATTGATGTAGTAGATAACTATGTGCCTGTCTTCCCAACAGCTTTTCTTGGAAACTATCCACTATTTACTTGGGAACTATGATCAACCTTGTTTGTTTGCAACCTTGGAAATTTTCAGGGTGAGATATGAAGCTGGTCCCCATACACAAAGGGCAGGAAGAGGCTGAAGAAAGAGGCAGACCACTCCAGATTAGGAGGTGGTAGTTTTAAGGGAACTTACAAGGCTGGTCTTGGGTGATGGCAAGAAGAGTTGATTTCTGTATAACTCTGCTCAGTATTCTGTAACAACCTAATTGGGAAAAGAATTTGAAAAGTCATTGATACATGTATATGTATAACTGGATCACTTTGTTGTACACCTGAAACTAACACAATACTGTTAATCAACCATACTCCAACATAAAATAAAAAGTTAAAAAAAACACTGAATCAAAACTACAAAAAACATTTTTTTTAATTAAAACTAAAAAAAAAAAAGAAGAAGAGTAGATTTCTGCACCTGCCCACCAGAATCTTAAGAGTTTATACAGCGGCCTTAGCTAGGTTTAGTCCCCTTTTCAGTCCAGATGGTCTCAACAACATCTTACTCTCTCGAGGCTATGTCTCTGAAACAGGTCCTAGTGTGGGAACTGTGGACATAACATCTTCTCAACCCAGCCCTTGATAGGAAGAGAAGTTTTTACGATGATATGCTCTTTCTTACTCAGATGCTCTTCCTGGAGGAGCGCCGTGTACCCTGCTAGGAGCACTGAATAGTGAGCTCAACAGGAAGCCTCCTATCGCCTCCAAGAGCCCTCACCTGGAAGCAATCTCAGCCTGCAGCATACCTGGGGCATGGGAAGCAGCCAACCCATCAGGGATGGTAGGGAAAGGTGGGGCAGGTGTGAGCTGTTGTTCAGGTTTTAAGGCTTTGCACAGGCTGACCAACACAGCCTTGGGTGGATGGTCTTTTCAGGTGGGTCCCGGCAGCAATGAAGTCAAACCACACCACACTGCTTCCCAGCTCCTGTTACCACACACTTTAGGGGTAGCCTTTCGGCTTTTTCAGCTCCCTCTCTGTCTTGGGCCTTTCCCACAGCCTGTACCCATCCCCAGGATTTGTCAGTTTTCCCCAGATCAGCAATGGATTTTCCAACATCATAAATATCTTGTCCCACAACTGGGCTCAGAATGGATATCAGCTTTCCATTCCAGGTGCTGGGGGTGAATTGGAATATTTTGTCCTTCATTCCTGCGGCAAATGTGGCACACTTAGGGCCTTTAACAATGAGCATAGATGGCCTGTTTCATTTCCAACTCCTAAGAATTTTTGGTGCTTCCTCTATAGATTGCCAAGGCCCCATGCACCTACAGAGATCCCCCTCACTGGGCCAAGCTTCCCTGTAGGATCGAATAGTCCAATCTACAAGGGAGTGAGTACCTTGAACCTCCCGAGTGCCATGCAGTCTCTGCCAGAGGACAGGGAGTGTGGGGTGATGTGCTTTGGCTTTCCTTTGTACCAGAGATCAGACGTCACAGGTGCTCTGTCCATTTCACTGTCGATCACAACATCCTCCTCTTCACTCTCCTCACTTTCCCAGGGATTCCACCTCTTACTGTCCTAACCAGGCTTTGTCACAAACAACTGGACCTTACTCCTCAGCAGTCTGCACCCTCCCAGCTTTGCAAAACACACACTAAGGTGTCCAACTTGTTATCCTGCTCTCCCACCTTGTCCGCCAGCCCCAATGCGAGCAGAGCAGTGGACACCCGCATACCCTTCTCTAACCTCAGCTCTCTGCCAGCTCTCTAACTGGACCTCAGCCTCTAGTTGGACATCGGTGGCCACAGTAGAGGCCAGTCCACTGTGGGGGCCATTTGTTTCCCTTCTTTGCCACAGCATGCTCTGTGCAGTTCCTCAGACAAGGATGTTAGACCAGCTGGCGATTTCAGGGCATCCGCAGACTCACAGAGTGGTCCACAAACATCTAACACAGAGGTCAATGGCCAAATCATGATTTCCCTGGAGGATGCCTCTTTCCTGTCAAAAGCTAATAAAAAAAACAGCAGTAAAACCAATGAATTGCTTAAGTAGTAATTAGTAAAAGTTTGTTGTTCACACACCAAAAAGAAACTATTTGCAAACTGGGAGCACTCAAACCAAAACATGGAATGAAGCTCAGAGGTGTATTGTCATAACACAGCTTATATAGTGCGAAAGCAGTTAAGTGTTTATTCTTTATAGGGATTGGTTATGTTACAATTTTCTTAAATAAATGGGAATTGGTTAGTGGTTACCACATTTCGACTTTGAGGAACGTCTTAAGTTCTGCTTATAATTTTCAGAGGCACAAGCAAGAAGTGGCCCAGGACAGGTTAACCTTGCTTGTCTGGCAAAATAAGCTAGATTAAAGCTTTGCTTGTATGACTAACTAGTTTTGTCTGCTCAGGGAATTTTCAAGTCTGGTGTCCATTCGCGCTTGACTTTAATGTTCCCAAGACCCATTTATTTGGTCTCTCAGTTGGCTCGCCAATCATCAGTTCTCGACCTCTGGAATTTCCCTAGTGAAATCTGAAACTGGCCTCCATACACAGAGGGCAAGGAGAGACTGAAGAAAGAGGTAGAGGACTTCAGATGGGTAGAGGGCACTTTTTTTGTTTTTTGTTTTTTTGCTTTTTCTGCATCTATTGAGATGATCATATGGTTTTTATTCTTCAATTTGTTAATATGGTGTATCACATTGACTGATTTGCATATATTGAAGAATCCTTGCATCCCTGGGATAAATCCCACTTGATCATGGTGTATGATCCTTTTAATGTGTTGTTGGACTCTGTTTGCTAGTATTTTGTTGAGGATTTTTGCATCTATATTCATCAGTGATATTGGGCTGTAATTTTCTTTTTTTGTAGAATCTTTGTCTGGTTTAGGTATAAGGGTGATGGTGGCCTCGTAGAATGAGTTTGGGAGTGTTCCATCCTCTGCAATTTTTTGGAAGAGTTTGAGAAGGATGGGTGTTAGCTCTTCTCTAAATGTTTGATAAAATTCACCTGTGAAGCCATCTGTTCCTGGACTTTTGTTTGTTGCAAGGTTTTTAATCACAGTTTCAATTTCAATACTTGTGATTAGTCTGTTCATATTTTTTATTTCATCCTGGTTCAGTCTTGGAAGGTTATACCTTTCTAAGAATTTGTCCATTTCTTCCAGGTTGTCCATTTTATTGGCATAGAGTTGCTTGTAGTAGTCTCTTAGGATGCTTTGTACTTCTGTGGTGTCTGTTGTAACTTCTTTTTCATTTCTAATTTTATTGGAGTCCTCTCTCTCTTTTTCTTGATGAGTCTGCCTAATGGTTTATCAATTTTGTTTATCTTCTCAAAGAACCAGCTTTTAGTGTTATTGATCTTTGCTATTGTTTTCTTTGTTTCTATTTCATTTATTTCTGCTCTGATCTTTAAGATTTCTTTCCTTCTGCTAACTTTGGGTTTTGTTTGTTCTTCTTTCTCTAGTTCCTTTAGGTGTAAGGTTAGATTGTTTATTTGAGATTTTTCTTGTTTCTTGAGATAGGCTTGTATAGCTATAAAATTCCCTCTTAGAACTGCTTTTGCTGCATCCCATAGCTTTTGGATTATCCTGTTTTCATTATCATTTCTCTCTAGGTGGTTTTTGATTTCCTCTTTGATTTCTTCAGTGATCTCTTGGTTATGTAGTAACGTATTGTTTACCTGCATTTGTGTGTGCTTTTTATGTTTTGTTCCCTGTAATTAATTTCTAACCTCATAGCATTGTGTTCAAAAAAGATGCTTGATATGATTTCAATTTTCTTAAATTTACTGAGGTTTGATTTGTAACCCAAGATGTGATCTAGCCTGGAGAATGTTCCATGCACACTTGAGAAAAAACTGTAATCTGCTGTTTTTGGATGGAATGTCCTATAAATATCAATTAAATCTATCTGGTTTATTGTGTCATTTAAAGCTTCTGTTTCCTTATTTATTTTCATTTTGGATGATCTGTCCATTGGTGTAAGTGAGGTGTTAAAGTCCCCCACTATGATTGTGTTACTATCGATTTCCTCTTTTATAGCTGTTAGCAGTTGCCTTATATATTGAGGTGCTCCTATGTTGGGTGCATATATATTTATAATTGTTATATCCTCTTCTTGGATTGATCCCTTGATCATTATGTAGTGTCCTTCCTTGTCTCTTGTAACATTCTTTATTTTAAAGTCTATTTTATCTGATATGAGTATTGCTACTCCAGGTTTCTTCTGATTTCCATTTGCATGGAATCTTTTTCCATCCCCTCACTTTCAGTCTGTATGTGTCCCTAGGTCTGAAGTAGGCTCTTGTACTCTTGTAGACAGCATATATATGGGTCTTGTTTTTGTATCCATTCAGCAATCGTGTATCTTTTGGTTGGAGCATTTAATCCATTCACGTTTAAGCTAATTATTGATATGTATGTTCCTATGACCATTTTCTTAATTGTTTTGGGTTTGTTTTTGAATGCCCTTCTCTTCCCACTTAGAGAAGTTCCTTTAGCATTTGTTGTAGAGCTGGTTTGGTGCTGCTGAATACTCTTAGCCTTTGCATGTCTGTAAAGCTTTTGATTTCTCCATCGAATCTGCATGAGATCCTTGGCGGGTAGAGTAATCTTGGTTGTAGGTTCTTCCCTTTCATCACTTTAAGTATATCATGCCACTCCCTTCTGGCTTGTAGAGTTTCTGCTGAGAAATCAGCTGTTCACCTTATGGGAGTTCCCTTGTATGTTATTTGTCGTTTTTCCCTTGCTGCTTTCAATAATTTTTCTTTGTCTTTAATTTTTGCCAATTTGATTACTATGTATCTCGGCATGTTTCTCCTTGGGTTTATCCTGTATGGGACTCTCTGTGCTTCCTGGGCTTGGGTGGCTATTTCCTTTCCCCTGTTAGGGAAGTTTTCAACTATAATCTCTTCAAATATTTTCTCTGACCCTTTCTCTCTCTCTTCTCCTTCTGGGACCCCTATAATGCGAATGTTTTTGCATTTAATGTTGTCCCAGAGGTCTCTTAGGCTGTCTTCATTTCTTTTCATTCTTTTTTCATTATTCTGTTCCATAGCAGTGAATTCCACAATTCTGTCTTCCAGGTCACTTATCCATTCTTCTGCCTCAGTTATTCTGCTATTGATTCCTTCTCGTGTAGTTTTCATTTCAGTTATTGTATCGTTCATCTCTGTTTGTTCTTTAATTCTTCTAGGTCTTTGTTAAACATTTCTTTCATCTTCTCGATCCTTGCTCCATTCTTTTTCCAAGGTCCTGGGTCATCTTCACTATCATTCTGAATTCTTTTTCTGGTAGGTTGCCTATCTCCACTGCATTTAGATGTTTTTCTGAGGTTTTATCTTGTTCCTTCATCTGGTACATAGCCCTCTGCCTTTTCATCTTGTCTATCTCTCTGTGAATGTGGGTTTTTTTTCCCACAGGCTGCAGGATTATAGTTCTTCTTGCTTCTGCTCTCTGCCCTCTGGTGGATGAGGCTATCTAAGAGGCTTGTGCAACTTTCCTGATGGGGGGGACTGGTGGTGGGTAGCGCTGACTCGGTAGAGGGCAGTTTTAATAAGCAAGGAAACTTACTTACGAGGCTTGTCTTGAGCAGCGGCAAGAAGACTAGATTTCTGCACCCACCTGCCAGAATCTTAAGAGTTTATATAGAGGCCTTAGCTAGGTTTAGACACCTATTTTGTTCAGATGGTCACAATATCTTACTCTCTCAAGGCTGTGTTCTTGAAAGAGCTCTTAGTGTGGGAATGATGGACTGATGTACAGGATGTACATTCCAAGGACAGGAGAGCAGGTAAGGAGCCTCCCACTCCCAGGGTCCAGCTCAAGCATCAGCCAGCAGTCACATGCTCTTGATTGCCTCCTCCAACAAACCTCTAACCGTATTTGGTTGTAGCGGGTTCAGAAACCTCATGCCGATTAGTCCACTAGGCCCTTCATGGGATTGGTGAGCCAGAGAGGGGTCAGACAGTCTTCAATAGCCAAAGGTGGGAGATGACAGTTAAGGAGCTGCTATTGATGATAGTTACTGCCAAGGAAAGGCAGACTGCAATAGGAAAGAAGCTGATAAGCAGAGAGACTGACAGTTAAGAAGTAGAGAGTCATGTCGTTTTGCTCACTGAGTCATTCTAAGTTCAGCTCTCGAATACTATTTGCTTTGTTGTTCAACTTTTCCTTGCAATCACTTGCCAGTACATTTCTCTTTTTTTTACATCATCTTTGAAATTGGTATCACTTGCTGCCAAGGAAACTCCTAATCTGATTAACTTTTCTAATTTTATGTATATATATTTTTAATAAAGAAATAAGATACTGGACATAACAGGACTTTGAAAACTTCAAGCACTACCCAAATATAATACAGTGTTACCTTGTTTATTATATACAACCAACCGCAAATGTTTGAGGGACTGTCATGAAAAAGAAGGATTTCTTTTTATAAGTAGTTTCAAATGGAAATACCAGGGAAAATAAGATTTGGCAAAATTTAAAAGGAGGAAGATTTCAGCTCAATATAAGAAAGAGGGTTTTAAAAACTGGAGTCTTCTAGTTTTCTTGCATTCAACCCTAAAATTCTGTGACACTAAATACCTCCATGATTCTATTCCAAAGGCTACACCCATTCTAGTCAATGGCAACATTCCCTCAGCTCTATATTACTTTGGATAAAAAGCTATCCTTTCAAGTTTTCTACGACTTTTGTTTAATACATACATGCATACATACATACACATATATAAATATAAATTTTACATATATTTTAATTTTCTCTCTATATGTGTATATAGTTTCTAAACCAGTAACTCTCAGAAAACTGAAGTCACTGATTGTTATTTTCTCTCCAGCAACTACTCCCATTTCTTTTAGCAAGAATAAATAGTTAAGATTTAAGGGAACCATTCATCCCCATTCTTTGTCCATATTTTTTCATTGAAGCTGAATGTTGGGCTGGGATTGTTCAGGACTAGAGGATATGACCTCAATTAAGCCCATCAGTGTATTGAATTTCCTGCCCATAAAAATTGCTTAAGGGACAGGCACATAAACTAAGCTGGCTTAATTAGTGTCAAATCAGAAAGTTGCTCTGGACCAATTAAATGGCGCATCAGGAACTTTGCTGGGAATTCTGAAACAAAGATCCTTTCTTCAGTTGTAGGCATTTGACTCTGGAATCTGCCAGCAACCTTCATGTGTTTATGGGGGAAACAATCACAGAATAGGTTCTAATACATTAGAAACAGAGTGGAGAAATAACACTGTGTCCTTGATGACCAGGTTGAGTCACTGGATTAAATCTAATATTAAACCTTTTAAAAAGATGAACTTTTTATTTCCTTTTAGTGTTTAAGACAGTTTGAGCTCAACTGTCTTTAACTTGTAACTGAATGCATTTTAAATAATGCAAGTGAGAGGAGTGATGAATGAAGGGTACCAGAATAGGCCACACCAAATTATGCCTCTCTGGCCTATGGACTGTTTTGAGGTAATGGCCATTGAGAACTAGCAGATGCTGGTAAAGGACCCTTAACAACTCTTATCAATAGGGAAAACTTAAATCTGTATAATAAACCTTACTAAACAACCCTTGTTTACCATACTTTTCTGTCACCTTCTCATAACTTGTTCCCGCCTCTCAGAAGCCCCAAACCCTAAGATGGTATATGGGTCCAAGTTCTAACCAGCCCTTTAGGTTACTCATCATTGGTTGCTCCCATGGGTGTGCAGGATACACATGTTAATAAACTTCTGTTTGTTTTCCTTTTGTTAATCTGTCTTTTTACAGTCTAATTTACAGGGCCCTGCCAGAGATGGGCAAAGGAAAAATATTTTTTCCTCCCCTAAATGGACAACACTGTTCCCACTATGTTTGTTCAAACTCCACATACCTGCACAATCTGACATTATACCCTAGTGACAATATTCACAAAATCCACCAAGGTAAGGACTGAGATGGCAAAATTTTAAAAATAAAAATTAAAAAGGTTTGAGTTATTAAAAATCACAATTCAACTGAGTAAATTTGAAGCTCTCATTGGTCTTATTAGGCAATTCATGAATTGGGCAGCATCCCATCTAGCAACTGAAAGGGCAGTCTAAGGTGTTCTACAAATGGAAGAATTTTATAGGAAGAAGCGTGGGGCCAAGGAGTTATTAGCAAAAAAAAAAAAAAAGGATTTTTTTTTTTAAGCCAGGATATCTTTTTGGGGGGAGGGGGAGGAAACAGCAAGGGTTTTATCACTGAAATTGCCTCTTCTTCCTATGGGGGATACAGTGGTCCCACATGGCAGATTATCTCATTGGTGCTGACCAGAAAATTCCAGACTGGTTGATTAAAATTACATATTTGGTGAAGGTCGAAACTGCTGTTAGGTTAGGTTTTAAATCTAGGTTTGGTGCCTTGGGTTTCAGCACAAGTGACGCCATTTTGGGCCTGTGGTTTTTCTCTTTAACAGCATAAGATATTTACTCACATGACCATGGATTATGAATTGCCTACTAAATGTGACTGAGAATAATTCTGTAAAGTCTGGAGCTGTAGGCAAAATTATGTCATACAGAAAGTGTGTCTTCAGGACTACATTCCTCCCCTCTCACTATGAACCTACACCCTCTCCTCCAAAGAAACATGTACAGAATATTTATCTTTGCTCTCCAGTAACTACACATATATATGGAATACTTCCTGGATTCCAACATCTTTTTTTTTTTTTCTCTGCAATAACTACATTTGGAAGGGTATTGGAGTAGGAAGGACTTCATATTTTTCAACTCCCAGAGTTATTTGTGTTCCAAGAGAGCATGCCTGTGTGAGCCAACAGGAGTTGAACTCTTGTAACAAATGTTTCTAAGAACCGTTATAACAGAATATAACAGAAACTCCTATAGTAAATATGAACCCCACAGCCCACAAACTCTGGTGCTAAAAAAAAACAAAAACATAAAACAATTTTTTTAATTACTTAATTTAATGTCTATCTCAAGTCCTCATTCTGCCTCATGACAGAAAACAGCCTATCTTAGCTTACTCTCTGCCTTCTATTCTTGCTCCCTTCCAGGTGGAGACAGTAGGAGGGTAGTAGATGCTGAGTCTAATTTGGAAATATTATCAAGAATAAAAAACCTGTATCAAAATAATTTCTGCTACACTGCTTTATCAGTAAAGTTCTAAGAATTCTAAATTAATCGGATTGTTGTATCTAATGGAATTTGATCTTAACCCAATCTTCTACCTAAAGCCTCACTTTACCAAAATAATATTGGTTTTTGAATAGAATTGTAAAGATAATTCTTAAGACAGCAGAATAAGTGGCTAATGGTGAAATCGCTAACATCAGTGATTAGAAGCCAGGGGACAGACTATTCACCCTATGCTAAAGAAATAATTCAAAAGAGTGGAGAGAAGTGAATGGTTTTCAAAGAAAATGTCTGAGAACCAGAATTTGCATAGTTTCCAGAAAACAGGTCTGATAAAGCAAGAATAGAAGATAATGAGCTAGGACATTTCCTCCTCTCCAGCAAGTCTGCAACCTCATCAAGATCAAACATAACCTGGCCTGGCTAGAAGTCAATTGGTAAAATAAATTATCAAAAATATAATTAAGTAAGCAGAGAGGCCTGGGCAAGCTTCTTAGACTTTTTAATATCAAAGCTGTAAAAATGAAGCTTCCTGGGGTCATTCCATCAAAATCACTAACAAAGCCTACATCTGGCTTGACTCTGACCAGCGATCTTGCCTCAGAATCAATTAGGGCAATTACAAACTAGTGGAGCACAAGGGCTCATCTGTGGTTAATTGAGTAAAACATACTTAATCAACTTTCTGAGTAAGAAGTACATAGAAAATCAGAATCCCTCATGTCCACTGGTGCTTGCTCTGTCCTGTTACTTAAAATCTGGCTCTTTTATGGATATGAAGGGAAAATGTTTGAAGGAGGACAAAAAGATGGTATTTATAACCCTTCCTATCACCAATAAACAATTTCCAATATATCCGAAGACTATCTTTGTGCCCTAGAGAGAGCACAAACATGTACAACCAAAAACAATCAAACAAAAGCAGCTAAACCTCAAGATCTGGAATCAAATTGGCGGAGTAGAACCATGTGCTCTCTCCCTCTTGCGAGAACACCAGAATCACAACCAACTGCTGAACAATCATCAACAGGAAGACACTGGAACTCACCAAAAAAGATACCCACACCCAAAGACAAAGGTGAAGCCACAATGAGATGGTAGGAGGGGCGCAATCACAATAAAAACAAATCCCATAACTGCTGAGTGGGTGACTCACGAACTGAACACTTTACCACAGAAGTCAACCCACTGAGTGAAGGTTCTGAGCCCCACATCAGGCTTCCGAAAATGGGGGCCCGGCAATGGGAGGAAGAATTTCTAGAGAATCAGAATTTGAAGGCTAGCAGGACTTTTTTTTTTTTTTTTTTTTTGCAGTACACGGGCCTCTCACTGTTGTGGCCTCTCCAGTTGCAGCGCACAGGCTCCGGATGCGCAGGCTCAGCGGCCATGGCTCACGGGCCCAGCCGCTCCACGGCATGTGGGATCTTCCCGGACCGGGGCACGAACCCGTGTCCCCTGCATCAGCAGGTGGACTCTCAACCACTGCGCCACCAGGGAAGCCCGGCTAGCAGGATTTGATTGCAGGATTCTGACAGGACAGAGGGAAATAGACACTCTACTCTTGGAGGAAACACACAAAGTAGTATGTGCATCAGGACCCAGGGGAAGGAGCAGTGATGCCAGGAGAGACTGAACCAGACATACCTGCTAGTGTTGGAGGGTCTTCTACAGAGGTGGTGGGTGGCTATGGCTCACTGTGAGGACAAGGACACTGGCAACAGAAATTCTGGGAAGTACTCCTTGGCGTGAGCCCTCCCAGAGTCCGCCATCAGCCCCACCAAAGAGCCTTGGTTGGCTCCAGTGTTGGGTTACTTCAGGCCAAACAACCAACAGGGAGAGAACACAGCCCCACCCACCAGTAGTCAAGTGGATTAAAGTTTTACTCAGCTCTGCCCACCAGAGCAACAGCCAGCTCTACCACCAGTCCCTCCCATCAGGAAACTTGCACAAGCCTCTTAAATAGCCTCACCCACGAGAGGGCAGAGAGCAGAAGCAAGAAGAACTACAATCCTGCAGCCTGTGGAACAAAAACCACATTTACAGAAAGATAGACAAGATGAAAAGGCAGAGGGCTATGTACCAGATAAAGGAACAAGATATAACCACAGGAAAACAACTAAATGAAGTGGAGATAGACAACCTTCCAGAAAAAGAATTCAGAATAATTATAGTGAAAATGATCCAGGACCTTGGAAAAAGAATGGACCAAAGATCGAGAAGATGAAAGAAATGTTTAACAAAGACCTAGAAGAATTAAAGAACAAACAAACAGAGATGAACAATACAACAAATGAAATGAAAACTACACAGAGGGAATCAATGGCAGAATAACTGAGGCAGAAGAACGGATAAGTGACCTGGAAGACAGAATTGTGGAATTCACTGCTATGGAACAGAATAATGAAAACAGAATGAAAAGAAATGAAGACAGCCTAAGAGACCTCTGGGACAACATTAAACGCAACAACATTTGCATTATAGGGGTGCAGAAGGAGAAGAGAGAGAGGAAGGTTCAGAGAAAATATTTGAAGAGAATATAGTCAAAAACTTCCCTAACATGGGAAAGAAAATAGCCACCCAAGTCCAGGAAGCGCAGAGAGTCCCATACAGGATAAACCCAAGGAGAAACATGCCGAGATACATAGTAATCAAATTGGCAAAAATTAAAGACAAAGAAAAATTATTGAAAGCAGCAAGGAAAAAACAACAAATAACATACAAGGGAACTCCCATAAGGTTAACAGCTGATTTCTCAGCAGAAACTCTACAAGCCAGAAGGGAGTGGCATGATATACTTAAAGTGATGAAAGGGAAGAACCTACAACCAAGATTACTCTACCCGCCAAGGATCTCATGCAGATTCGATGGAGAAATCAAAAGCTTTACAGAGAAGCAAAGGCTAAGAGTATTCAGCAGCACCAAACCAGCTCTACAACAAATACTAAAGGAACTTCTCTAAGTGGGAAGAGAAGGGCATTGAAAAACAAACCCAAAACAATTAAGAAAATGGTCATAGGAACATACATATCAATAATTAGCTTAAACGTGAATGGATTAAATGCTCCAACCAGAAGATACACGATTGCTGAATGGATACAAAAACAAGACCCATATATATGCTGTCTACAAGAGTACAAGAGCCTACTTCAGACCTAGGGACACATACAGACTGAAAGTGAAGGGATGGAAAAAGATATTCCATGCAAATGGAAATCAGAAGAAACCTGGAGTAGCAATACTCATATCAGATAAAATAGACTTTAAAATAAAGAATGTTACAAGAGACAAGGATGGACACTACATAATGATCAAGGGATCAATCCAAGAAGAAGATATAACAATTATAAATATATATGCACCCAACATAGGAGCACCTCAATATATAAGGCAACTGCTAACAGCTGTTAAAAGAGGAAATTGACAGTAACACAATAATAGTGGGGGACTATAACACCACACTTACACCAACGGACAGATCATCCAAAATGAAAATAAATAAGGAAACACAAGCTTTAAATGACACAATAAACCAGATAGATTTAATTGATATTCATAGGACATTCCATCCAAAAACAGCAGATTACACTTTCTTCACAAGTGTGCATGGAACGTTCTCCAGGATAAATCACATCCTGAGTCACAAATCAAGCCTCAGTAAATTTAAAAAATTTGAAATCATATCAAGCATCTTTTCTGACCACAATGCTATGAGATTAGAAATCATTTACATGGGAAAAAATGTAAAAAACACAAAAACATGGAGGCTAAACAATACGTTACTAAATGACCAAGAGATCACTGAAGAAATCAAAGAGGAAAGCAAAACATACCTAGAGACAAATGACAATGAAAACAAGACGACACAAAACATATGGGATGCAGCAAAAGCAGTTCTAAGAGGGAAGTTTATAGTTATACAAGCCTACCTCAGGAAACAAGAAAAATCTCAAATAAATAATCTAACATTACACCTAAAGGAACTACAGAAAGAGGAACAAACAAAACCCAAAGTTAGCAGAAGGAAAGAAATCATAAAGATCAGAGCAGAAATAAATGAAATAGAAACAAAGAAAACAATAGCAACGATCAATAAAACTAAAAGCTAGTTCTTTGAGAAGATAAACAAAATGGATAAACCATTAGCCAGATGTATCAAGGAAAAGAGGGAGAGGATTCAAATCAATAAAATTAAAAATGAAAAAGGAGAAGTTACAACAGACACTGCAGAAATACAAAGCATCCTAAGAGACTACTACAAGTAACTCTAGTCCAATAAAATGGACAACCTGGAAGAAATGGACAAATTCTTAGAAAGGTATAACCTTCCAAGACTGAACCAGGAAGAAATAGAAAATATGAACAGACCAATCACAAGTATTGAAATTGAAACTGTGAATAAAAATCCTCCAACAACAACAACAACAAAATTCTCCAACAAACAAAAGTCCAGGAACAGATGGCTTCACATGTGAATTCTATCAAACATTTAGAGAAGAGCTAACACCCATCCTTCTCAAACTCTTCCAAAAAATTGCAGAGGAAGGAACACTCCCAAACTCATTCTATGAGGCCAGCATCACGTTGATACCAAAGGCAGATCCAGATACTACAAAAAAAAGAAATTTACAGACCAATATCACTGATGAATATAGATGCAAAAATCCTCAGCAAAATACTAGCAGGGTCCAACAACACATTAAAAGGATCATACACCATGATCAAGTGGGATTTATCCCAGGGATGCAAGGATTCTTCAATACACGCAAATCAGTCAATGTGATACACCATATTAACAAATTGAAGAATAAAAACCATATGGTCATCTCAATAGATGCAGAAAAAGCTTTTGACAAAATTCAACCCATTTAAGATAAAAACTCTCCAGAAAGTGGGCATAGAGGGAACCTACCTCAACATAATAAAGGCCATATATGACAAACTCACAGCAAACATCATTCTCAATGGTGAAATATTGAAAACATTTCCTCTATGATCAAGAACATGACTAGGATGTCCACTCTCACTACTATTATTCAACATAGTTTCGGAAGTCCTAGCCATGGCAATCAGAGAAGAAAAAGAAATAAAAGGAATACAAATTGGAAAAGAAGAAGTAAAACTGTCACTGTTTGCAGATGACATGATACTATACATAGAGAATCCTAAAGATGCCACCAGAAAACTACTAGACCTAATCAATGAATTTGGTAAAGTTGCAGGATACAAAATTAATGCACAGAAATCTCTTGCATTCCTCTACACAAATGATGAAAAATGTGAAAGAGAAATTAAGGAAACACTCCCATTTACCATTTCAATAAAAAGAATATAATACCTAGGAATAAACCTACCTAGGGAGACAAAAGACCTGTATGCAGAAAACTATAAGACACTGATGAAAGAAATGAAAGATGATACCAACAGATGGAGAGATATACCATGTTCTTGGATTGGAAGAATCAATATTGTGAAAATGACTATACTACCCAAAGCAATCTACAGATTCAATACAATCCCTATCAAATTACCAGTGGCATTTTTTTTAAGAAAAAAAAAATCTTAAAATTTCTATAGAGACACAAAATACCCCGAATAGTCAAAGCAGTCTTAAGGGAAAAAAGTGGAGCTGGAGGGGCTTCCCTGGTGGCGCAGTGGTTGAGAGTCTGCCTGCCGATGCAGGGGACACGGTTTCGTGCCCCAGTCCGGGAGGATCCCACATGACACGGAGCGGCTGGGCCTGTGAGCCATGGCCACTGAGCCTGCGCATCCGGAGCCTGTGCTCTGCAACGGGAGAGGCCACAACAGTGAGAGGCCCGTGTACCGCAAAAAAAACAAAAAATAGTGGAGCAGGAGGAATCAGACTCCCTGACTTCAGACTATACTACAAAGCTACAGTAATCAAGACAATATGGTACTGGCACCAAAACAGAAATATAGATCAATGGAACGAGATAGAAAGTCCAGAGATAAACCCACGCACCTATGGTCAACTAATCTATGACAAAGGAGGCAAGGATATACAATGGAGAAAAGACAGTCTCTTCAATAAGTGGTGCTGGGAAAACTGGACAGCTACATGTAAAATAATGAAATTAAAACACTCCATAACACCATACACAAAAATAAACTCAAAATGGATTAGAGTACCTAAATGTAAGACTGGACAGTATAAAACTCTTAGAGGAAAACATAGGAAGAACACTCTTTGACATAAATCACAGCAAGATCATTTTTGATCCACCTCCTAGAGTAATGGAAATAAAAACAAAAATAAACAAATGGGACCTAATGAAAATTAAAAGCTTTTGCACAGCAAAGGAAACCATAAACAAGATGAAAAGACAACCCTCCGAATGGGAGAAAATATTTGCAAATGAATCACCGGAGAAAGTAGTAATCTTCCAAATATATAAACAGCTCATGCAGCTCAATATTAAAAAAAACAATCCAATCCAAAAATGGGCAGAAGACCTAAATAGACCTTTCTCCAAAGAAGACATATAGATGGCCAAGAAACATATGAAAAGCTGCTCAACATCACTAATTATTAGAGAAATGGAAATCAAAACTAAAATGAGGTATCACTGCACAGCAGTTAGAATGGGCACCATCAGAAAATCTACAAACAACAAATGCTGGAGCGGGTGTGGAGAAAAGGGAGCCGTTTTTCACTGTTGCTGGAAATGTAAATTGATACAGCCACCATGGAGAACAGTATGGAGGTTCCTTAAAAAACTAAAAATAGAATTACCATATGATCCAGCAATCCCACTACTGGACATATACCCAGAGAAAATCATAATTCAAAAAGACACATGCACCCCAATGTTCATTGCAGCACTATTTACAATAGCCAGGTCATGGAAGCAACCTAAATGCCCATCGACAGACGAATGGATAAAGAAGATATGGTACCTATATGCAATGGAATATCACTCAGCCATAAAAAGGAACGAAATTGGGTTGTTTTTTGAGACGTGGATGGATCTAGAGACTGTCATACAGAGTGAAGTAAGTCAGAAAGAGAAAAACAAATATCGTATATTAACGCATATATGTGGAACCTAGAAAAATGGTACAGAGGAACCGGTTTGCAGGGCAGAAATTGAGACACAGATGTAGAGAACAAATGTATGGACACCAAGGGGGGGAAGTGGTGGGTGGGTGGTGGTGTGATGAATTGGGCGATTGGGTTTGACATGTGTACACTGATGTGTATAAAATGGATGACTAATAAGAACATGCTGTATTAAAATATATATATATATAATTTAAAAATTCAAGAACAACAAAAAAAAAGCAGCTAAACCTGGAAGTTGCATTGGTCAATAAGCTGAACATGAGCTTTGATCCAAAATCCTAGCTCTTAAAATGTTCTGCAAGGATGTAATTTTATTTTCACTCTCTAGTGATGATACATTCTGAAAATTAAGTTTAAAAAATACTCCCAGATTAACTTAGCTCAGTACTCCCTTTTCTTTTCAACCTATTCCAAGAGACAAGTGCCAGCTCTAGCAAGACAGTAGAAAATACAGCTCATGCTGGAATCCAGCATTTTCCAAACAACATTCAGAGTCAATCAATCTCCAATGCATCTAATTTTTTGAAGACAGCTCTGTTACAGAAAGAATAGCCAAAAACCACTTCTACTGGGCATGGGGGTGGGGAAGACACTACAAGTTACTTACCAGAGAATTGGGGCCAACCATCAAAGTATATAGGTTTCTATTGAGCAATGAAATTTCTAACCTAAGCTCTATGAGGAGTGAGTCCCTTATATCTATGGAAAGACTACCTTCTAATTCTAATCTAAAGCACCGGGTGAATAAGCAAGAACTTTTTAAAGAATCCAAACAGCTCATTTCCTCCTGCTGCTGGGTACACTTTTAACAAGTTGGCATTAGCACACAACTTCCTCTGAATGGAAGAGAACAAAGAGAAAGAATAAACGAGATATAAAACAGAAAACAAAAATGCCCTAGGGTTGTTCTGAACTCCAGAGGCTCAGACTAGGTGAATGGTGCTTCATCAGCACAGTGGGAAGTTCCCAAGCAGGCAGACCCCATGCCCTAGAAAATGCCTCTGATGTGGATCTCTAATCAAATTAAACAAAGAATTTTAAAGAGAGGATGAAAAAAAAAGTGGCATGTTTTTGTGGGAAGAATATTATGTTGCCTCGCCTTCTCTGGAATTGGTACTCTGGCACCACGCAACTGTCTGGAGTGTTCTTTCCCAGCAAAACAAGGCTCAAATTATTTATGTTTTCATTGTGTCACATTACATGAGGCTACAATGCAAAATAATCAACAAAAAGAAGCCTCAGGTGACACAGATGGTAGCACCAATTGTTTAAGAAAAAATACCTGATCACAAGCTTTGCATTAAAACTGCTCTGACAAATGAAATCATCATAAGAAGAAAATAGCACTTTGATTGAATAATAATTCTGAGTAAATGTCAACTTCGCCTATATCCATTTGGCATTAAAGATGGCTTTGGAATAAAATGAGAAGGACACCGTTTCTTGTTCCACATGAATAGAGATTAAGTAGTGTAAGATCTTTTGAGAAGCAAGGAGAGAGAATTCCCACAGGGTTTGGATGGGCTCAGATTTTTAAATACGAGGGTACATGTGTGTGCAGCCTATAAACAAAAAATCAAATCCTTCACACATGCACTGTTCTGAAGTGTTCAATCTCTGAGATATGTGGGAATTGAGGCCAAACAAGCTAGTAGAATAGCAGAGAAGAGAAGATACTAACCGAAGTTTAAATATATTTTCCCATATTTTATTGCCTACATAGAGGTGTCAGTGTATACAAAAATAACAGATACATAGAGCATTTAGATAACCTTTTCTGAAATGTCTGTGATCTCATGTTGAGAGTGTTGTTTGTACAGCCTTAATATTTAAGATGTCTCTGCAGCTCTTTAGCTTCTTGCCCCTTATACTCAACAATGATAGAGATGAGAGTGAGTATCAAATACAGCTGTCAAGTTTGATATGTAACCCAGGGTCCCTGTACAGCCTTGGGTTCGAGTGGCTGTAAACCTGGCATCTACAGTCATAGGCACTCGGGCAGGTCTTACCTCTGGGCTTGACATTGCCCTTGCACACCCAAGGTAGTTTCTCCATTCTTTTTTCTGTCTGCTTCTAGAGAGCTAAGCCAAAGATTTCTCTTTTGTGAGTCTTTAGGTTTCGTCATCTACCATTCTCAGCTGACCCCCTTTCTCATGCTATCCATAAGCTATTTTGTCATCTTGCTGTCTTCCCTCCCTTGCACGTGCCTTGCCTTGTGAAGCTCACTTACAGCTGTACACTTTCCATGCTGGTTGGCAGGCTGAGTGGTAGGATTTCATTTTTAGTGATTGTTGTGGTACTTGATGTCCCTTCTGATGTAAATAGAGCTCCACAGTTTCCAGGAAAAAAATGGAGGGTTCTATGTAAAGCCTTGTGAGTAATGGTTGAAAGCTTAAAGGAGATTTATGATTAGTCCCATCCCGGATGTCTTCCCCAAGTATACCCAGAGTGAAAAGCTGGCACCCTGACCTGCTCGATTGCCTCATTTTTCACCGTGTGGAAGGGTGGTCTTGGAAAAGGGGGTGATGCTTAATAACCCCCCATGCATTCCCAGGCTATTTTAGCACCCCCAACACAGGCTGGGTCTCTTTTCTCACTTATCACTATTAAACTTTGTCAGAAAGCTTACAAGCCGGCAGCATGTACCGACAGCTTTCATTTCTGCATCTCCAAGGACTACCTTTAGCATTACAAATGGTCATCACAGGTGTAAGCTGATGCTGTTATTTTGATCTCCTTCCAAACAAAGACGTTCTCCTAAGGATCTCTGCTGTGTGTGGCTGGCTCCATATTTCCAGTGAGTTATCGTGTATGCAGAATGATTTCTGAGTGTTGTAAAGATGTCCATAATTTTTTGAGCTGAAAGAGCTTCCCCAGAGGCCAAATTTATATTCTGATAACATAATCCTCATGTCTCATCTCCCTAAGCAGGGCTTCAGGAAAAGATGATCCTGAAGCCAAATCTACAAACTATTCCTACTTCTACACCATTAGTAATAGGAAATGACTCTAACACAGCTCCTCAATTGTCACCCACAAGGCTACATCCTCATGTACTAGTTTTGCATCAAAATTAATTCTATTCATATCCACATCTGTTTAGAAGTACCTCAGTTCAGGTCTGCTAATAATTGAAAATATGTCTATACGAAGTTTTCAGAGATATATCCAGACAATTCATGTAACTTCTTGTATTTCTCTCCTATCAAGAGAAAACTGCCTCTACTTGCAGGCTAAAACTACCAGGGACTCTGGAAGACTTCTTTAGCACTGCACAGTAGCTGATTGAAAGCAGTTTATTCAGGGATTGTGCCAGTGCTCGAGAGAGGTGGCAAGTCCCAACAGTTGCTACGTACAGCTTTTTGACTCTTCTTTACAGATGGTGACGACAGTCATGCTGCATCCTGAGATGCGTTACCAGTGCTTTATGGGAAGAATCCTAGAAGATGTCTGAGGAGCTCCTTCTTCTTCAGAAAACCTTGGCAATGAATATGGCAAAATCCAAGGACTTCACTATTAGTCATCTGCCTGTCCCGTCAAGTTCTGGCAAAGCTGAATATTTTCCTTAGCACCTTCTTGAGTATTCTGTGTAATAGAAAGTCTTATGCATAATGGTAGAAGGCAATAAGGATACTGATAAACTATTACTCTCAAGGATTTCCTCTCCAAAGGCCCTCACAGTGAAAGAGTAGAACCCATATACTTGCTGTCATTTGATCCATAAGACACTCCATAGTACCACCAACAAATGGGGAGCCCAAAAGAGGTATGAACATAGGCAAAAAACAGAAATGACAAAATGCAGTAGGTCTGAAGGTTAGTCCAGGCTACTTTAATCCCTGAGGGTCTATCAAGCTGACTTCCCCTTGGGAATGTTTTCTGGATAGCTCTGAAAGGAAGTGAACTTTGCAAGAAGAGTCTCAACATGAATATTCTGGGGCTTGGTTATTAGCTTCATCATGAATAGGCTTTACCTTCTCGGATCCTACTTTTCTATATTTTATTAGGATATCTCACGTGACCATCTCAGAAAATCTGCCATTGCCCCTTTTATAAGTGTCCAAGTGTGGCTTACAATTTAGGACTCTTCCTACTTCTGAATTCAAAAGACCCCATGCTGTTGAGCAAAATGATAAACCATTAATATTTTTATAATTCTTCACAGACGTACAGAACCATACATCATGGATAAGATGAACATAGCATAACACTCATCAAGAGAAAGAACAATGAAAAAATTTATTAGACAAGGTTCTATTTGCATACAGGAACAATAACATTTATTGAGCACTTACTCCACATGAGGCACAGTTTTTTATATGCATTTTACATATATCACATATTTAATACTCATAACAAAACTTATGCAGTATATGCTATTATTTTCTACGTTTTATAGATGAGAAAACTGAAGCATGACACGAATCGGTAATCTGATCAATGTAAAATTATTGGTAAGTGGCAAAAATGAGGTTAAAAGCCAAGCAGTCTGGCTTTGTAGCACACTACCTTAACCATCAGTCCATACTGCCTATGGTCAACACTAATCATTGCTTTGCTCTTACAAGGGGAACTGCTTGATTAAGATCACTAATGATCATGCATGTATCAATTCTGTATTGTGACAATGCTGCATAATAAAGCACTCAAAACTTCAGTGGCCTATACCAGGGAGCATTTATTTATCATGCATCACTGGGATTCAGCTGGCCTAGGCTAGGCTTAGCTGGGCTTGGCTGGGATCATTCATTTTTCTGCAGAGTGGTTCTGCTTTGCATGCCTCTCCACCAGTCTCTGCTTGCATCTTGTTTACCAATATTCCATTGGCCCAGTGCAAGCCACATGGCAGAGTTCAAGAGTCAGAGTGCAAGGGCCCTACCAAAGGTGTATGGCAATGGACACAGGGAGAGGTAGAACTGGGTCATTCTAGAGACTGTCATACAGAGTGAAGTAAGTCAGAAAGAGAAAAACAAATACCGTATGCTAACACATATATATGGAATGTAAAAAAAAAAAAAAAAAGGTTCTGAAGAACCTAGGGGCAGGACAGGAATAAAGACGCAGACGTAGAGGATGGACTTGAGGACACGAGGAAGGGTAAGCTGGGATGAAGTGAGAGAGTGGCATGGACATGTATACACTACCAAATGTAAAACAGATAGCTAGTGGGAAGCAGCTGCAAAGCACAGGGAAATCAGCTCGGTTCTTTGTGACCACCTAGAGGGGTGGGATAGGGAGGGTGGGAGGGAGGAGATATGGGGATACACGTATACATATAGCTGATTCACTTTGTTATACAGCAGAAACTAACACACCACTGTAAAGCAATTATACGCCAATAAAGATGTTAAAAAAAATTGGGTCATTATGTAAGCCTACTATAATTAGTAACAAGGAATGTAAATTGAGTTGGAAGCCAAATTTTACTATATTTATTCATCCTTTTATCCATGCATTCAGTAAACTCTCTTGAGTTTCACATATAAGCACTGCCCTTACATCTTTAGTCATACCAAGATAAAATTCAGAGTTGCTCCTTCAAAAAGACTTGTAATTTCGTTGATGAGATAGACAAACCAACAGTTACCATACATCATGGTATTGCAAAGAATGTTATGAGAGCAAAGACTAGAGCTCCAAAGAAGGGTTGTATTCAATAAGGAGAAAGGATAAAGGGGAGGAGTGACTCCCCTAAGATAATGTTCAGGCTAAACTTTTATGTGTAGGTAGTTCAGATAATAGCAAATGTGCCTGCATTACATGCAGCAGGACATCAAGAGATGAAAATGGAAGTGAGATCATGAAGGGATTTGCATGTCACACTAAATAGCCCAAATTCTATCCTGAAGGCAACAGAAGGCTATGAAAGATTTAAGCAAATTATCAAACTTTGTAAAAATGTCTATACAATGCCTGACAATTTTCTGATGGGTAATTTACAAGTTGATATATAGGTAGGTAAGTGGTATTAGACAGAGATAATCCTTCTATAATGTTCCTTTATTTTGAAGTCCCCAAAGACACTTTCTTATTGATGTTCCAAAGTGTGATTAGTCTTTGAATGACTGGTTCACACTTACTAATAAACATGTAAGATAAATATCGAAGAATCAATTTATTTATATGCACTGAGAAATATAACTTTTACACAACCTATAAGTATTTGAGTCAGTAGGGTTGGCACATTGCTTCCCCAGGGCCAAACTGTGTGGTCATGCAATAAACATTAACCAAAGTCTGTTTTAATAATTTACTGTGAAATATTATAGTGACAAGGACCATAAAACAGAGAGGCAGACGTGGAAATTAGATTTCTTGGTGAGCATGGAATCAAATCAATGGGAGTTAGATGAATTGAATGTTTAATGGCAACAGGTAAGAATACCTGTTGGTCATTTTCACAATAGAGTTGCACTTTCCATTCAGATCAGAAAGACCTAAGATCCGTCCCCTGGCTCCAAATCTTAAGGGCCAACCTTGCCAGTGGGACATAAGTAACTTGATGTCTAATGACTAGACTCCCTTCTTCCTTTCATGATCATTACCTTTTGCCCAAAGTCTTGGTTTCTTTTCCTGCATTTCCACAGTTGACTGATGCCCCTTCTGTGTGGCACCTTTTTTCTTTAAATATGTTAAAACTTCAACCAGAAGCCATCTGGTCTGTCACAAGTCTGCTGATCTATAATCTAATATTGATTTTACCATTTATCTCCCACAGAGCCAATTATTTCCTTCACTGTCAACATTCCTAGTGGGCTTCTTATTGTAGCCTCTTAATACTAAAGAAAAAAAAACAAAGACACTAGAATGTGTAGTCAACAACTATTATACAAACATACATATGCAGTCAGTTAAAAAAAAAAACAGACATTTTTGGTTATTTAATGATGTAGTTCCACTGGTGAGTTTTGACCTGTAATAAAAGCATATGGGTTTCCCTAAGTTATTTAGATCAATATATTCATGAAAACATGTTTTTTTATTCACTGGGAATTTTAACTTCAAGTAATGCATCTTTCTAATTATACAGTAAAGGGCAACAGACACCTCCAGGTAATCTTTGAAATAGGAGAAGAAACGATTTGTTCTCTGATTTTCCATTCTCCTTTCTTGTGCTCTTTATTACCATGAGCAAAGTATTTGAATGAAACAGAATTTTTGTTTACAGATGATTATCTTCTGTTAATGTCAAAAAAGCCTCCATGGGCTTCCCTGGTGGCGCAGTGGTTGAGAGTCCGCCTGCCGATGCAGGGGACATGGGTTCGTGCCCCGGTCCGGGAAGATCCCACATGCCGCGGAGCGGCTGGACCCGTGAGCCATGGCCGCTGAGCCTGCGCGTCCGGAGCCTGTGCTCCGCAACGGGAGAGGCCACAACAGTGAGAGGCCCGCGTACCGCAAAAAAAAAAAAGCCTCCTGACTCCTAAATAATAGTGTGATTACATTATGTATATTTTCTTGGCAAATGAGTGAAGTAAAAGGAAATAAAGTAAGCAATCTCCAAATTGCTCACTGATACTGGGCATTTATGGCTTCAACTATGTTCCTATGAGATAAGCAATTAAAATATGGTATTGCATGCACCCATAATATACAAGTCACGCAGGAAAGTCAGAAAAAGTTCACAACTATATAGAAATACTGCTGCTTATGTGTGTCTGTTTCTTTTTATTTATTTTTTTTAACATATGATTTAGGGATTGGAGAATGGAGGATTACTACATTTATCAAAATGCTTTTATTTGCTAGTAGTAGAAAACACAACTCAGGCTTAATTAATAAAGATAATTTATTGCTTTTGTGGCTGAAAAGTCTTTCAAATAGTGCTTGAACCACAGCTCAAAAGGTATTGCCCAGGACTTGTATTCTTTTTGCATGTCTCAACCCCTCTTTCTGGGCATTTCCCTCATTCATTAGAGGCTTCTCTCCTTATACTCCACGATAGATGGCAGTGGTTTCCAAACAATCATACTTCTGCATTCCTATCCAGCAGAGGAAAGCATTTCTGCCACAGTATCCAAACAAATGCCCTGATACTCATTCTGATTAGACCAGTTAAACCACAAACCCATCTCTGAACAAATCACCATGACCAGGGAGCCACCTCTGTACCTGGCAATGAAGTTAGCTTCCTGCACCACATGCCCTCCTGAGATTAGGGAGGAGATGTTCATTAAAATCAAGGTAGTGCACCAAGAAAAAGGAAATAAACTTAGGAGTCAAGTAACTGACTTTACAGTTTGGCTTTAACATCAAACAAAACACATTAAAAATTATTCCTATTTGCAGTAACATATTTGGTCAAGATGAATAGGGCACACAGAAAAATAATTTCACTGAAAAAAAAAGAAAAAAAATCACCTATGAAAAGGATTAATGGTAATAATGACAGACTTCATTGAATGAGATTGGGGTATTTGATATTTACCTTCCTCCACAACAGAACTCTACAACCATTTCCATTTGCCTTTTGGATATCCCAAAGTACCACTGCTAATCAAAAACTGCTGTAAGCCGCTAAGTTCAACTTCCCCTTCTATCTTCTAAGCAGCCACAAAACCCACTGTCCAGTGTTGTTTATTATCTTCTGTCATCATTCTTCTCTATATCAGTAGGAGGAACAATCGCATATCCCTGACAAGGAACACATAGCTAACTCAATTCCAGGGTGCTTTGCTTGAGATCCAGTTAGGAGATCTGGTCATTTAGAAACTAGAAAGCAACTATCACATGCAAATTGAGACATATATTGCTGTGTTGCAATGCTCTGCCTGTTTGGTGTTTTTCTCTACATTTTACTTTGTTTTAAATTGTTTCCATTGACAGATTTAAACCTTAGTTTTTTTCCCAAAAGAGTTACTAATTATCCTTACGTAGTGACTAAACCAAAGTCTTTTCCATCTTCAGGGCTATTTAAACCTGCTATATCTTTTTTTTCTATTTGCCAGAAAGCACTTATTCTATTTCACGTGGAACAGAAGGCTTACTGGCTCCTGTAAAAGTAAATACTTTTGCATGTCATCTAAAAACAAGGCAAAGTGACTTGACAGGTCTTTCCGCTTTACCCCCTTTCAGGATGGATTGACATTTTCCAGGTACTATCAGCCCTGAGCAGTGGGAAAATTTCAAGATGTCCACTTCATATAATCTAGACTTCAATGAACTAAACCATCAAACTGTTTTGTGCATTAAATTAAGTGTGCATTGGTAATGAATATTTTTCCAGTCAAGGCTGGTGTTATAAGGATTTAAGATGCAGAAGCTCAGCAATAAAGTGTATATACAGCTAACAGCCTCGGAAAAGAATTGATTGAATGTGGGTTTAAAATCAAGTTTTACACAATCTTATGAGTGCTTTAATGAATTATCAGGTATTTTATTCTAACGAAAACTTGACTCTTATGCTAATCGGCCAAGGAAAGGTGTATTTGCTTTAGGTTAATACTTCTATATAATAGAACTTAACTTAGTTTCAAGAGCTCCTAGTTTAATTATTTACAGCTTGTACATAATAAAAGGAAAACACATATTGTGAGTTACTGTTAACTATTTGAACTAGTAGGATATTCTATTGCTTAATCACAACATAAAACTCCTCATCCGTAAGTATTTATCAACACAGTTGACTTCCAAAGAGTTGTTGACATTAAATAATATTTATTTAATTGTGTATATTAGATAAAAACTTGAGATAAAGAAAAAGGCAATAAGGGGAAACCGATGTTCCACAGTACATTTTCATAATTATTATTCAAATTCTTTCATTGGCTCCCTATGTCCTTCCTACTAAAGCTGCCCTCAATATTCCTAACTCAGAAAAGAAGGCACTGCCCACAGCCTGATCTTTCTGACTTCACCTACTGATGATGCAGTGCCCCACATTTCTCCCTACAGGACTGAGGCCCTCATTTCCAACCACTGAGAGTCTAGACTGCTGGCAATTTTCAGCTGAGTCTCTCTCCAAAATTTCCTGAATCCTGTTGTTCTCAAACTTTAATACGTATTTGAATCATTGGGAGAGCTTAGAGCACAGACGGCTGTGCCCTCAGACTTCTGATTTAGTAAGGGATCCAATATTCTACCTTTTTAACAAGCACCAGGATGATGAACCACACTTTGAGAACCACTGCCCTAAGTTGAAAAGAGCTGCCTCACACAAGGTCACATCTCCCTCCCTGGAAGCAGCCCAGATCCATTGGGAGTAAAAAAGTTAGAATTTCTCGCGTCCAAGGAACAAATCTAAAGGGTCATCTTAGCTCCAGACATCCTGGTGGGATTGGCTGTGGCATTTATCACTGCATAGTGTTTCAGTAATTCCGTTTGTCCAATCCTATGTCCATTCTTGTCCTACAGCTGTGGATCCTATGTGTAATGCAAGGCCCAAATTGATCTACTTAAAATTCCTGTCTTGTTAATGGCTCTTCAGTATGCCTAGAATGCCATCCAAACTTGTATCTATCTTTTGCATTCTTCCCAATTCTGGATTACTTAGCTTCTACTGTCGAATGTTGCTGGAGAAAAAATGTACAAATTCATAATGTCCTGCTCCAAATTAGCCCTCCACACTGCCCGATAGTACTAGAATGTGTGGAGGTAATATTTTCTCTCTGTTTCCACATGAACTATCTTTTTCACTTTCTTTCTACCTCCCACTCCACCATTTCCTAATATACTCTCAGGTGGCCTTTTCATCACCTTACCTAATGGCACAAAGCAGATGCCAAAGTTACCCTCCACAGTCCTTTTCCCTTATTCCTAATATCTCATCCAATATCAGGTCCTGATGATTCTATCTACAAAATATTGCGCAAATTGTCTACATCTCTTCTTCCCAATTATCCATTCATGCCTCAATGCAGGCAAATATTATTTCTCATTCTGGTAACATTAAAGCCTTCTTGATTAGACCCAGGTTTTTGTTACCTCCCAACCATTCTCTACCTTGGCAGTGTTTCTAAAACAAAAACTTGATTTCATTTCTCCCTTTTAATACATTCTTTCCACACTCTTCTACCATAAACATCCTGATGACCCACCTCACCCCTTCTCCACTCCACATATATACATAACCATCTGAGAATAAAGCTTGAAATTCTTAACTTGGCTTACAAGACTGTTCATGATCCAACCCATGCTTATATCTCTTGCCTTATCCTGTGTTCCTACATATAATAAAATATGCTCCAGTACTTCCCTGGTGGTGTAGTGGTTAAGAATTCGCCTGCCAATGCAGGGAACACAAGTTCGATCCCTGGTCCGGGAAGATCCCACATGCCACGGAGCAACTAAACCCGTGTGCCACAACTACTGAGCCTGCGCTCTAGAGCCCACAAGCCACAACTACCGAGCCTGAGTGCCACAACTACTGAAGCCCGTGCGTCTAGAGCCTGTGTTCCGCAACAAGAGAAGCCACCGCAATGAGAAGCCTGCGCACCTCAACGAAGAGTAGCTCCCACTCGCCACAACTAGAGAGAAAGCCCGCGTGCAGCAACGAAGACACAACGCAGCTAGATAGATAAATAAATAAATATATACACACATAAATAAATAAATATGCTCCAGTTATGCTAAACAACTTGAAGATCCTAAGCCTTGCATAGGTCACTCATCCAGTAAAATGTGTCTGAGTCCCCAAGGCTAGGAACATTAAAAAAAAAAATCATGGCAACAAATTTTAAACCTTTCCAATCCTTGAGATATACCCTCAGACGCTGAGAGGTTGGTCATGAAATCCCAGGTTGAGAAACACTGTTATAGATGCAATCCTCTAATATAAAAGCAAAAGAATTGTAGAATTTTAGGGCTAGAATGACATTAAACAAAAGCAAGCCCAACTCAATTGTTCTCCAAATAGGGAAAATGGTGCTCAGAGAAGTTAAATCATTTCAAGTGGCTATTATAGGAGTCGGAATAGAATGGGACGAGGGTGGGAAAAGTTAAAGAAATCTATTAAATACCAAAGAAAATTTTTAAAGTGGTTGTGAGGTGTCACCATCAATTTTGAAATCCAGATGTGTAGATGTGGGACAGGGGACAGACTGAGAGGACAGATGCCACACTGGTCTCCAAGGCAGACATGGTTCCTTCCAGAAGGCATTGTTGCCAGTGCCTCCTGGTTGAAGTCAATGAAGACTTAGAATGAGAAGAGGTATTGTACTTACATCTTCATCCCTTTGAGCATGCTGGGTATAGTGCTAATAGGTAACGTCTCAGTAAGAAATGCATTTTATATTGTTAACTGGTAGACAGACACGAAGCAAAATACTTTTGCACACAACTAAATAATAACAATTTTCACAAAGCAAACTCTGATGTCTTCTATTTTGTTTCATTCTAAATCATTAAGATAAGGGCTAACTGTGACCTGCTTAATTGTTTTCACAGTCCGTTAATGGGTTGTAACTCATAGTTTGAAAAATAATGATTTCTCATTATTTAGTCTGAATTTGAGCTCTTCTTCATGTCCTTTCATCCATAACAGCAATAATACTTCATAATATCCCTATTATATTTTGCCTTCTTGGTAAATTGCATTTATCTCCCAGCAATCTTTCTTATTAAGATTAAGCCATGCAGTAGGTATAAGAAGGAGATATATATATATATATATTTTAGTCAGCTCAGGCTGCCACAACAAAATACCATAGATTGGGTGGCTTAAACAACAGAAATATATTTTCTCACATTCTGGAGGCTGGAAGTCTGAGATTGGGGTGCCAGCATGATCAGGTTCTGGTGAGAGCTTTCTTCTTGGCATTTAGACAGCCACCTTCTTGAAATGTGCCCCGATGGTAAAGAGAGAAAGAAAGTAAGCTTTCTGTGTTTCTTCTTAGAAGGACACTTCTAAGAAGAAGTGACGCAAAAGCCCCACAATAATGGCTTCATCTAAACATAATTACCTCTCAAAGGCCCATCTCCAAATACCATCCATATGAGCTTCAATGTATGAATTTTGGGCAGACATAATTCAGTCCAAAGCTTAATGTAATGCAATGTTCTTTCAAAAAGAAAGAGTCTTCTATGCCTGGTGGAAAGGAAGACGTGAGGAAAGTGGAAGTGAAAGGTGAAAAAAAAATCCTATTTACCTTGGAACCAAAATTCTAGGATAGTCTGTTAGAAACATCCATAGAGAAGGATGAAGGGGATGAAGGGGAAGAAGGACGAAGAAGGGCTTACTCCTCGTTTTTAAGTTGTAACTTACAAAATTTCAAAACCCTTTGGAGAAGCAGCCTGACAACACAAGGTAGCTACCATAAAGTGCTGATGACACAGGCAGAGAACAGATCATGAGACTGTGATCTCTTCATTCTCTACAGTCTGGGAAATGTATGTAAGAAATCCAGAAGTTTTTACGTGACATATTACAGAGTGTGTGGTAACAGCCGGAAGTCAGAGAATTTGATATCACAATGTCAGAAATTTTTGCTAGGATTTCTGCTAGGATTAACTGAGGTGTGTGTCCTGGGTAGGAAATGGCCAGCATCTCAGGAATTTTCTTGAGCAGAGAGAGATGACACTGACACTTCATGAAAGATACAAGGACGGAAACCAAGGCCTGAAACCAGGCAAGATGATCTATACCTTGACTGGAGATACTCAGAAGCAAACCAGATAAGAATAACGTAACAGTATGTGTGTGGTCTATGTGCCTAAAACCAGAGAGCGGAGTAGGAGAGGTGGGATGGAGACAAAAAGTCTGGATATGGACCACAATGATATAGAGAAAAACTGAAACAAATTGTTGTTAAACTGGAATAGATTGTGATATATTTAATTGCTAAGTTTGTGACTTAAAACGTGACACTATTATACTTCACTTTTCTTTTACACTCACTCTCCATTAAAATATTCTGACTTGTCATTTTAACTTAAGAAAAGCATAAGGTTATTTCTAAAAATATAACATAGGCTATCATAAGAAGCTTGGGTCAAAAACAATGTGATTGCATGCTAATATTTTTGGGACCAAGTAGTTAACTCCTCACTTTCATTTACTTCAAAAATGATAATAGATTGATCTATGCCATGCATCAATATCAGGAGTGTCACACACATTTGTGCAAAGTTCCCATTTATAAAACTAGTGTTCTTTGTACCATTTTATATAAAAACTACTCTATTCTTGGGAGTCCTCCAAACTATGTGAAAAGAAAAATGTGTAACAAAGGTTCAATCCAAGATAAATAGTGAGCCATTTCTGGATAAATGTGTAACTAAGAATAGAATGAACTCCACTGGCCAGGGCCCACCATTATACTACAGCCATTGGTGCTACACTTAGCTATTTCTAAGTGATCACTGACTTTTACTGTACACCCACTGTGTACTTATCACTGTGGTAAGTAGGCACTGAGGACACCAATTGAAAAGGACAGAATTCCTACCCTATCAGAGCTGATGGCTTAATCCCCAAAAGAGAAAAGAGGGACAGCTTCACAGAGATGATAACTGGACTAAATCTTATAGGGAGGAATATTGTGTTATGTTTTTTAAAGAAATATTGATTTTTTAATACTTAAGAGACCTGAATGAATCTAGTAAAAAATATTAGAATGGAGTAAGTTGGGGTCACAAAAAATCTGGAGATTAAATTTTGAGAACTTACCTCATGATTTCTTGGGTTGGGTTCTATGACAAATAAGCCATTTAAGGATAACTTTTAAAATCCATGCAATAGTTATTTATTTTGAGGAGACTGCAATATACATTTGTAAATATGAACAAATACTAATGGTCCTAATATTACCAGAATGACTACTTGTGGCTGGGAATAAAATATCTAGCAACAACATTATGTACCAATTCAAATATTTTTGTATTTCAAAATATTTAGACAGGTGAAGATGAAGTAACCTGAAAAACTCCTTGATGACTCAAAAATGGCTCAAGTGATGGTGATGAAATGAGATTTTAAATGCATATCTTGACCCAAGTTAGGTCAAACTCACTTTCTCAAGAATTTAAAATTGGAAGAGTTTCCAATGGGCTTTGGGTGCTGAACCCTGCAAAACGTGTAAAATTAGAACTGGAACAGTCATGTTTGCCCACCAGCTTTGTTGGACAAGCAGAAAGTCCAATTGCAGAAGAGTAAAGAACAGAGGGAAAGAGAATTAAAGGCCACGTGAACCCAACTGGAGGAAGGGAGAGACAGGGGTAAGTAGGTTACCCTGGTTTCTGGGTTGTCTTGACTGCTCTGGTTTGGGTACTCTTCATTTTAGTCCCTTGCAAAGCCTGGCTGAATTTCTTATCCTTGGATTTTCTGAAATATGCCAAGATTGTCCCAGGTTTTGCCTAGATAATTATGAGTGGATTTTTTTACATCCAAGCAAATGATTGACACACTGTGCCTTTAAAAAAAAAATTAAAAGGTAGCCTAAGATCAAGAAAAAAAGACAATAAATTATTTAAAGCATAATGTACAACATCTCTATCATTTTTACTATTGACTCCACTGAATGAAAAGCAATAGAACATAAATAAATTCAAATGCTGCCTTTCTATTCCTCTAGGGTACACAGTAGAACTAAAATTATATGTAATCTTAGCTGAATGAGATGACTCCGTAATTTTATCCACAATATGCAGTTTAGAGAAAAAAATGTATTCGTTTTATCATTTCCATGTTTATTCTTTTGTTAAGTAGATTAAACTAAAATTCTCAGGGTGATCCTAGAATTTCATCTGAGATTTCGCTTTCCATCTGGAAAGAAGGCTAAGAGAACAGTAATTGATTCTATTTATTTCCAAATAAATAGCCATTTATTTCCAAATACCCAAATATATTGAGAGACTAATTGAAGTTTTTTAATTATCCAGATGTTAGGCACATGTAAACTTTAAAAATAGGAAAAGGAACTGCTACTTGATAAGCCATAGGTTAGGGCAGCATTAGGAATAGAAAAAACTTTAAAGAGATGAGTGTAGCTTTAATGACATCAACTACATTTTCTTATTGAGTGGCTACTCTCACCATCCTATTCGATTATTCGGTAACTTTATAGAGGCTCTCCTTGCTACTGGCCCCCTCTAAATTTCTTTTCTTATTAACTCTTCAGAAATTCATTCACACAAAAGGGATTGATAGTTGCTCAGTGTTAGCTTTCCCAGGAGAACTGTCACTTTAAGCCTTTAATTAAACAGCATAATCTTTTACTGCAGGATTTTTCAAAATGTAGTCAATAGAAAGGGAGTATTTGAGGAACAAGGAAGTTTCCCTGATGCCTCTTATCATACCAGGCAGGTAGCCGTCCACTCCAACCCTCTCCTTAACAAGTCAGGTCTTGTTTGGCAAAAAAGTATAATATTCAGCAGAAGTAATTATCATACTAATTCTGCCTTATCATTGTAACTGTTATCATTGCTATTCTCATTCATGAGTGAACTTTTTAACTTGAAAGTTTATATATTCTTCCCAAAAGAGAAAAAGAAAACAAAAAAGGAGAATTAACTCAATGAAGAATTAAGCAGATGATACTGAGGAGATATGGCACTAATAGCAATTTTTACAAACATATATAACATAAAATAATTATACAAACAGTAACAAAAATAGAAGACATTAACTTATTCAACCTGATTTCTTGCATGTTGATCTCTTGCAAAGTTCCATGAAAATTTGCAATACAAGCCCTTAAGGCAAATAATGCTGGTAGAGTTCTATGGCGGTGAATAGGTTGCCTACATATTACATCATATTTGTGTAGCAATAGGGATGGACTCTAATTCATAATTAAGTCAAGGGAGGAGCTTATATTCCCTGAACCAAGAGAGCTCAGATGGCAGGTCATGCCATTGGTCAATACACTAAATAGCTGTAACCACAAGAAGGACCCCTGATCATGACAGGGAGAGGGATGATGCTTCATAACCGTACAGTGAGAAAAACCCACGGCCTAAGAGCTGAGGTCTGTCTCACAAGTCTGATATCTGTTTCATCCCAAGTGCAATGGGCAACATTAACCCCCACATCAGCAGCTCCTATTATTCTATGATTATTCTAAATAAGTAATTCCCCAGTAGGACAGGTATGTGGGAAATCTGGCCATTTGCCTTTGCTTTTATAAAAATATAAAATACAATATAGAGATTTAATATGTGGATAACTGTATTGATTCATCAAGTACTTACTATTCACTCATCTCCCAACAAATAATTTTGGGGGATAGCTGTGTCAGAAGCTGTGTTACAAACAACACATACCCAGAACTGGGACCCAGGACAGAGCACAGGAATGGGCTTTAGAATTCAGATGACTGGGTTAAAATCCCAGTGCTACTTAGTGATCAGCAGTATGACTTGCGCAAGCTACACATATTCTCTAAGCCACATTTTTTGTTCCACAAGATGGATATGTTTGCAAGTTTGTCATGTGGATTAATGAAAATATACAGATAACACCTTACATTAGTATAATGGCTACAGTATTCTATTTTGGTCAATTTGTTTATAACACTTTGCTTTGAAAAAAAATTCTGATAATCAGGATATGTAAATAGATTCTTAATTTCAGAAACATAAATGATCAGGCAACAAATTATAGGAATATTAGTACCAAATTTAAAAAAAACTCTTTAGTAAAACATGGGGGGTGCCTTTGGTTGAAATAGTCTATTAGAGCATGGATGCATAAAACTAAGAGAGTATTTGTAAATAGCTTCTTCCAAAAGAATGATTATTCACACTGATAATCATTCATTGTTAGGCCATTTGTCAGTGGGAAATATATCAGTTCCCAATGCTTAAAAAAAAAAAAGCAACCCAAAATTTTAAAAAGGGCTTCTTGAGAAGTCTCCTCACCTACAATTTCATAGAACACATCTAAATAAGTCACTAATGTGTGTGGGTTGCTAGGGAATGCTGTAGCTTAAAGCACTTACGTTATAGCTTTGAAAACATGGGTCCATGTGGAAATGAAATTGTAAGAATTAAATGGTCAAATCCATCCACAAACACATGTTTTGAAGATCCTGCATACTGTCATAGACTGAATCGAATCTTCCATTTGTAAACTGTAATCCCCAGGTGACTTCTGCCGGAGAGAGATGCCCACGATAGACCCAAGAGGACGCTCACCACTGGAACAGGAATAGTCTTCCCCATACCTTTCTGTAGTTGCAGGTTGAAGATCCTGAAATTTAGCAAACAAACCAAACGCTTCCAGTCCAGTGTTCTGAACTCAGAGATTGCTCCAGGGATGTTAAGTAAGAAAGGAACTAAACTGATTTATTCTGAAGGAATTCACTAGCTAAAAGTATTCCTATTCCTACTTCTTCTTGAACAATTTACTTCCCAAAACGATTGCAATACAATGAAGTTAATTTGGAGTATATGCATGGACAAGCATAAAGGAAAATGCATTTTTTTAAGAAAAAAATGAATTGCCCTGGCCGCCTGCTTTTATGAGCCAAACTTACTCCAAAAACTGGTCCAGGATGTTGCTAGCATCCAGTGGGTACACAGTCAGATGTTTCCAATACAATTCACACTAATATTAAAAGTTCAATATATACAGGTGCTTTGGGGAAAATTAATAATTTAAATAATTGGAAGACATCATCCTCAACTAAGTACACTCAACTCTGCATCAACAGGATGTGGGACCCACAGATATCAAGGAATGATTTGTACTATGTCATTTTACATATGGGACTTGAGCATCTGCGGATTTTGGTATCCAAGGTGGGTCCTGGAACCAAGGCACTGTGGATGCTGAGGGATGACTGCACCAAGTTTAAAGGCATCAATCAATCAATCCCAAGCGTCTGATGCTTTAAATATATGATCTTTTTTCATCTCTGCCCGAATTCCATTTTACAGATGAGGAAACTAATACACAGAGACTCTTATTTACCCCAGGAAGCAGTGCTGGGATGCCAGTGTGCCAGTAGGGTCATACTTTTGAATCAGTCATCTTAAAAAGGGTGTAGGTGGAAATTAAAGGACGATTGAAGAGATACATAAAATACATTCACACAACCTAATAACAGAGAAGAAAAGATTTTTCCCATTACTGAGACAGAATAAAGAAAAATAATCTAATAAGTAGCTTCTAACCTGCTGGTGAAAAACAAAATAGGACTGAAGTAGTTGAGCTTGCATATGAAGGTACATACATTGTAAAGGGATAATTATTACTTTTAAATACCAGTTTTACCTTGAGGCATTGTCATCTATGCTACTTCCTTCCTTAAATGAAGATGGTTATTTACCTTCCCCTAAATTAAAATAAGGTTCATAGAAGGAATACATTTTTGAAATTAAGATCTATGATAAAGAATAGATTTTATAGAGCTTCCATAGATTTGCCATCGTTTTAGAGTACACAACTGAATCAGGTGAAGACTTAGAAAAAATACACCCCAGGGAGATATTCAGTATTGGCTAAAGAAACACATTCTGCTTTAATGTTTTGTTGTTGTTGTCGATTTCATCACTTTTTTCTAAAATGCTATGATCAAGCCCTTGGAAATCCAGGCTTCTCGATTTTTTTCATGGATTCTACGGGACTGCAGAATAATTTAAGCTTTCCATCTGAGTTAGGATCTTTACTTCTGCAGTTCATCAACCTCATCTGTCACGTATATGTCATGAAATGAGAAAAGCCTTAGAAGGCAGGAAGAAATTAAAAACAAATTAATGTGGGAAGATGATATAAATCAAGTGGTAAAGCCAAGAGTGAATTATCAAAAGATTTTTCATCAGGAGTGAATACATTTTCCTTTCTCAAGAAGAACCCATTACGTGTTTTTGTTTGCACTATTATACATCAAGTGGAATATTAAAGAAATAGATTTATTAGGATTTAGAATGTGTTTTACTCTGAAAGAAAGAGGAAAGAATAGCGGTCCTTCAAATTTAATTTGAAAACGCTTAAACCATGAAAGTCTACATAGGCCCTGGTTAGTAATGAATGCTAAGAAACACAAATACTATTTTTAACTTAAAACACATGAACAAATCCTCTCCCCTTAGAAAAAAAAATACCAAAACAATATCAAGTTAGAATAAGCATTATTTATTCTATCTAAAATCCTTAGAGTTGATTCAGTCAGCTATGACAGTTTGAGGTTTTTTATGGCAAATCATGCTCTGTTTACTGAGAGGGCAAAGAAACAAATCAAGGGTTGCTTGTGTTCTCTAAGCTTGTTTTTCTTCTGAGTTAAAAGGATTGGCTTTACCAATGGGTTTTGAAAGATAAGTCTATATAAAACAGAGCTCTCAATAAGGAGTTTGAGATTGCCAAGCAATTTGAGAGAACATAAAGGTGGATAGAAATTCAAAGATAAAGAAAAATTAGCTTTTCTGTGGTAAGCTACTTGTAACTTGCCTAATCATTCATCACACCTGTTATTTTATTAGAGAAACATAAGCAGCCATATTGGAGTCTACCTGGAGAAGTGTGTGTGTGTGTGTGTGTGTGTGTGTGTGTGTGTGTGTGTGTGTGTGAGAAAGAGAGGCAAAGAGACTTGTAGGGAGAAGAACTGTCTAGGCATTTAATTTGGCTTAAGAAAGGTATGTGGTAAGACTGGGGGGACTGACTATTGCAGTTGGAGAGGTGAACCATTATTGCAATAGGGAGAACATTCTGGACCAGAGATCTGCTAGTGTCTCAACAGTTAAGCAGGAAAGGACCTTTCCTTTCTAGCGAGGACTAAACAAGGCTAGAAAAGAACAGGTGTGGGCAAGTGGGATAAAGGGTAGCCTGATGGGACAACAGATCAAAGAATGTTCTACTGTGAAGCCCCCCTGTTCTTGACAGGGGCTCTTAAGGAGGGGTTGTATGTTGGCTCAGGCTGAAGGCGATCAAAATTCAACAACCTGGGGAATGGAGAGAAAATTAACTTTGAGTGTTCTGATTAATCAGTAGGAATAATCAGTTTAGCAAATCACTTATGAGGCAAAGAATAGAAATTTGGAGAGTCTGTGTCTGACTTGTCATAGGTAAATAAGATGCATCTGTGAGTTGTATTTAAATCACATGCAGCAGGGTGGTTCTCTGCAGTACGCTCTTTGCTAGAACACAAGAGTGGGGGATTTCTTTAACCTTCACTGTTTCTCTGCATCAAAGGGCCAGGACAAAATTCAACAGTCAGACTTAATGTCACCCCCAGCTCTGAGCCTTTCTTCTTGCTCTTGCCCTAAAAAAAAAATTTCCCTTACCCTCTTCTGCTACAAAGATCCTGGAAGAAACAGTTTGCTGTCTCAAGTGCTAAGGCAAGGGCAAGGATGGGGAAGGAAGATGATGTTGGGAAATCTTTAAAGAGGCCCTTGGACAACAACATCTGAGCTAAGGATGGCCTCCTAAAATGATCGTGGTCCCTCCAACAAGATAAAAAGCACCTAGAAGGGACATGTCATTTCATCAAACCCCTTCAGCTGACTTGGGGGGAGTCACTGCTGGAGTGTATCGTTTGTTTCCAGAGCTCTGAGCATGGGAGGCGCTACATGCAGCCTCTGGGCAGATGCAGGCTGGCAGAAGAGACTGCAGTGTACAACGAGTTAAGATATGTTTAAGTCCTCCTCCAGGCACATACTGGTGACTGGGCCTGGCTTGAACAAGAACAAAAAGGTCACATATGACCGCAGATCTCATCAGGGTGAGAAAGTATAGACCAGTGATTTTATTATGCCCCAGAGGCTCAGAGTCAGGAGGTATGTGAAATTAAGCGGGTGGTGATTTGTTTTCCCTCCTGGGAAATACATGCTGCATAAACTTGAATAAAGTTCATAAACCTTTGAACTCCTATGTCTTACTTTCTTAATCAAGAACATTACTTACAACTTTGATGACATAAGTTTATCCCGTGAATTCATAGGCCAATGAGAGCTTGAGAAAAAAGTTCTTCAAGATAGAACACCAAGTATCGTTACTGTTATACATACTACTACCATTAAAAGCAGCAACATACACCGTAAATTATATCATTAATTCCATAAGGGTGAAAAGAAATTAGTTCTGCTCATAAGTTACAAAATGCTGATAACTCTCATTCAATTTCACGATTTAGGAGCATTTAGAACTTTTATCATTATTGTGATAAATTAGAAGTGGGAATGTAGCCTATGTTTTCTCTAATTTTGTAGTAATAATGTCGTTTCTGACATACGTTGTCTCTGTCATCAAGGTAATATGATTTGCTTCTTAATTACGTTTCTGGGTGAACGTAAAATAACAAAGAACCACACCAGTGAATTCATCTTTTAGTAGATGTTACAGTGATCTTTGGTTAATGCTAAAGAGATGGAGAGGAAAGAGGCTCAGGAAAGCAGATTAGACTCTCCTTTTCTCTGACTTGCCCTAGCTTACAGAATGTTACTATTCTGCATTCCATATATTAAATATAATTACATTTTAGTGTCATCCCCATTTCTCATAATGTTGAAGTGTTCATTGTAGCTTACCAAGAAGCCTTAAATCTGGTTGTATGGGAAGTTGGAATGAACAGAATTATTCCAATCCTGCTTTCTGTATCTCATTATCAAGGCTTCATTTAACCACTCTCCTAGAGGAGGGGCAGTTGCACTTAAATTATACCACCAACTAATGGAGACCAACTAGAGAGATGCCAAAAGTCTCATGCACAGTAATTTTTAGACGTTTGCTGTTATCCTTTATTCAGCAATATCCACCATACCTATCTTGGCATTTGGTGAATTATTCTGAATCTGAAGCTTCATTTTCTCTCCTAATCATCACACTCCACGGTCCAGGTAAGTTCTGTCATCCTGCAGTTCTGTGGCCTCTAAAAGCAGCCACCTCTTTGTACTGCTTCCACCATAGATTCAAGCAATGAGGTAATAGCAATAGAAAAAGCCCTTCTTCCTCCTCACTCCCAAACAGGAAGAGCCAGCTGAGGGCAATGCTGTTCAGCAGGATGTCCTCAACTGACACTCCAAAAACATTTATGTAGCACTGAACGAGATGTGAACAGAAATAAAGATAAGTAAAGGAAGGGCCCAAGCCCTGCAGAAGCTGACAATGTATTAATGCACTTGGGAGGATTCTGATAAGTTTATTCACACTAAACTGTTACAAGCTGACAAGTGTTAGTTCCATCAGGTGCTATTGCAACAGGTTCCTTAGCAACCCAGTTCCTCCTTCCTTGGTTGGGCTGTAGCAGTGGGAGAAGCTGGTGACTGGGTATTGTTGTGTGGGAACAGCTTCTGAGGAAATCTGTCAGAGAATTATAAAGTTGCCCAACAGAGGCTCCAGAGAACAGGCTGTCATCCTACTTCATCCTGGACCTTTTAGAGAATGGGTTCCCTGAAATGTCCCTTAACAGATTCTCTGCCAAGCAAGAGGGCAAGTGTGCAGAGCTAACCTTGGAGCCAGAAGTCTCAAGAGACTCGTTTTCTGATTAAGGATTTTATTCCCTTTAAAAGCACTATAATGTAGCTTGAAAAACTACTTTCCTTTAAGAGCTTGTTTCACAGCCTGATGTACTTTGTGGGGTAATGGCCTCAGAATTTAGGTTCAACTGGCAGTAATCCTAAAGGGCACTATATCAAGTGTTCAGAGCATTAGGAATTTTAGGCTGGAAATAAAGTGGCCTCCTGAGTGAATTTCACATTTCAGTGAGTGGATAGAGGAGATTTGTCCTGAAAACAGGTTTTGGGGAAAAAAGTCTAGACAGTCTTTTAATAGGAGATTCGGTATTTCTATCTATGGATATACAGATATAAAAATATATGGATATAAGATATATTTTATAACTATATATCCTATAATACCATCTATGTACATATGAATACACAATTTCTTGTATTCAATCTGTGGTTATTCAACAGTAAAAAAATGAAAACCAGGGGCCAACCTACTTACACAAAAATTTATAGGATAGTTCTTTAATTTGGTCTATAATCATAAAACAATAAACTTTATTTTTTGTAAATGAAAACTAGGGGCCGGACCACTAATAGAAATTTAGCTGAAAGATATCATGATGACCTGTTTTATCACTTAGGCAGGTCATTGAATACGTTTAGGTTTAAAATATACAAGGGCTGCCCTGAAGGTCAAGGCCTTGGCCAGTTAGCTTGGAACAAGGCTTCTTTTATCTGTGAACATATAGATCCAATAGACTATTGTTAGCAATGCATGGTATCATGTGTTCCTCTACCCTAATCCCGAAGTGTAATTTATAAAAATTAAGTAGGGAGGAAAACAAGAGCATGCGGTTTTCTATAATTTGTGTATTTTGTAACTTGTCATGAAATTTTTCACATACTTGCTACTATGTAATATCCAGTAGAAGACAGGAGATGCCCACTTCTCAGCGGCTCAGCTAGGAGACAAAATATTGCAGTTGGCTAGGGACATTGCCTGTCATCTCAAGTACAAAAGAGTGAGATGGATCATCTCAGGAGCAGAGACCGGATGTGTTGGAGGAACTTGAGGAAGTATGAACCGCTCTGTCTTGAAGAGGGCTAGGATGGGAGTGGCAGCCATTTCCAGTTCTGCTTGGAGCCTTCACCATCACGGGGTTAGAATCTAACGTACAACACGGTGACTACAGTTGGTGACACTGTATTGTATAATTAAAATTTTCTAAGAGAGTAGAAGTTAAATGTTCTCATAAAAAAACTAAATATGTGAGGTGATACATGTGTTAATTAACTTGATAAGAGGAATTGTTTCATACTGCTATATACATATATCAAATCATCACATTGTACACCTCATACATCTTACAACTTTGTCAATTATACATCAGTAAAAAATTTAAAAAATAAACCATTGTGGTCCATATCTGAATCTTAAGGTTATCTGGAGGAGGAAATTTTAAAAATTTTGTTAGAAAAAAATCTTCTGACTGGCACCTGTCTCTTCAAGTTCTGAAGGTTTCATTCAGTCTTAGAAAAAAAAAAAAAAAAAGGTATTAATTAATCAGAGCCTGAGAAGAAGGAAAGGGCTCTGACCTCAATCAAGCACCTCCATATGACATATGACAATAACATATGACAAAATTAATAGCACATGGTAGGCACTCAGTAAATGTATTTACAGAATAACGATACTAGTAATAATAGACAATGCCTGAAGAATTTACTGTGTACTAAACACCTGGCTAAACACTGTACTCAGGAAATTCCAGCTGAAACACACGTTTTTTCATGACTCAGTGGACAGCAACACCTGACCTGGCTTAAAGTCATTTGATGGAAAAACGTTACCTGAACTGCTATGCAGCTGTTTCTCAGCTTTTTTTTTATTCAACTTAGTGTGAATATCCATATACTTTCCTGCAGAAATGTTAATATGTTTGTCTATACTGCTCAAACTCTGTCATGGGTATTGTATAATATATTACATATACTCCATTTAGCCTTTCTTTAAAAAATAAAAATGTCTTAATTCTAGGGTACATCCAGTCTCAAGGGCTTTAGACAAGGGTTGTAGACACTAAGTCCTTCCAATAACCTTTGATTTGGTATTACTATTATATTTATTTTATGGTCGAGAAACTGAAGCACAGAGAGATTAAATAGCTTTTCTAAGGTCACACACCTGGTGATGACTGGAGTTAGGACCTGAATTTAGGCAGCTTGTCACCAAGACCTATAATCTCTACCCACTGTTTCATACTACTTCTTATATGGATAATGACACATAATAGAGAAACAATCAAGTTTAGTGATAGGATAATGGAATGCCTGCATGTAACCTATAAGAAAATATTTTATAAACAAGCAAAAATGCTTTCTGTTTCATTTTGGACAACTAGTCCAATGAATTGACTAAGAGCTACAGGAACTAGAAAGCAATATTGCATAAAAGCGAACAGGACAAGGCCACTTTGTCAGTGGCAGGTCCTGGGAAACTCAGGACATCAAAGAAGAAGCAATTATCAGGGGGAGATCTTAGGAATCTTTGTGTTAGATGCCTGGAAGAACCCCAAGGCAGCCACAAAAAAGCAGGGACCAAAGAAATCGGGAGAACCACAGACCACAGAGGTCCAAGAGGTGACTGAGAATCTCTGCTTCCTCTTTTCCTTCACCTGGACACTCCATTGGGATTACAAGGGTTGCACCCAGTTTCCTACTAGAAGCCCTTCCTCTTATTTCCCTCTGACAGGTGAACCATCTGTGAAGGCTAGTGCAGAGGTACTGGGGAAAAGAGAGAGAGAAACAGCTTGCATGAGGGTGAGTATTCATCTCGATAACATCTCATTGAAAAATTATCTTCAGGTTTATAATATTTAGAAATATACTTAAAATAATAAGAAAGAGGTAAAGAGATGTAAAGTGATGTTTTCAACAACAAAGGAGAGGGAAAGGGGCCCTCTGCAAAATAACTGGCTAATATGAAAGGGGCCAAAGGACTGTAAACAGATGCTGAGGGCAAGCAAGGAGGAGGTTGAAAAAACACACACTAATGGCCATAAGAGAAATGAGTTTTCCAGAAAGTTCTGTCATATCATGATGCATTCTGGAGTTAGAAGGGGCTAAGGTGAAGTAACTATACAAGTAAGTAGAGGATAATTAAGTTGGCTGGTCTCTGAGCTAAATGCTGGCCAAGTAGAATGGATTGCTTAATCCACCATCTGGAGTGGTGTCCAATTTATCCCCGGACTCTCAGGCCTTGACTATGAAATTAGGAAGGCAAGTTCTTAAAACTAAACAAAGATGGTTATTGAAGTGTGTGATGATTCATTTTCTAGCATGTCTCTATTAGGCAGTGGTATTAGAAAATAACACTTAGAGTATCCTGAGGACAGTGACATATTGTCGTAGCCACATTGATCCACAGAAATGTAAACCCATTTTTCCCAGAGGTCAAATGGTGATGTTAAAACAAGCTTGCTTAATCTTGAGGTAATGTTGAAGATAATTTACATGTGGACTTCAGGTGATTTGTATCAGAGACTAAAAAACTATTAAAAAGATTTAAACTCTCCTCCCCTTTTACCCATATAAATGACCCTTCTCCAAAGAACTCTGATGAGGTTCTAACAGCAAGTTCTTACAAGGCTGACAAATCAGCTAAATGGACTTTTTTAATCACTATAAAAATGAAGCATACTTTCAGAGATCAGAATGCCAATTATTTTATCTAAAATTTCTTTCAGAGAAATTACATTATAAATTAGTGAACCCAGCCTAGAACTGCTTATAGCACAGCAATGCATCCACACGACTATCATTAGTGGCCAGGAAACGCTATTGAAAAGTCAAAAGATATACATTGTGTGATATCCAACCACATGTGTCAAAAGTTTTTTCTTTCTTTTTTTTTTTTTAAATCTTTTGGCCACACCATGCAGCATGTGGAATCTTAGTTCCCCAACTAAGGAATCGAACCTGTGCCCCCTGCAACAGGAACACGGAGTCTTAACCATTGGACTGCCAGGGAAGTCCTGTGTCAGAAGTTTTGATAAGACAGACATGATAAGGCTTCAGTGTTTTCTGATAAACTTTGAGGAATCACTTTATATTCAAGACTCCTTGAGTTATGTTGCAAGAAGAAACTGGGTGTCTTTGTTCCCTGGGACAGAAGGTAAAGGGTAGAATGAAAAGTTATGAAATGAGACTTCTTTTAAAAATAAGGACTTCAGCCTGGTCATCTAATTCAACTCTGATATCTCTGAACTGTAGTAACAGTCTCTTGTTTTTGTCTTCTCAGCGTGTATTTTCCTTTCTTTTTTTGGCAATTAAGAACTCTATTTTTCTTTGCAAAGTAATTCAGGTAAATCTGGCCCCATTCCATCCTGCTCTGAGGGGTGGGAAGTAGCTATACCCAGCCAAACACATTTACAACGAATAGCTCAAGGACCGTTATATGACCCTAGTTGAGCCAGGGAGTTAAGCCCTAGACTCTTTTAGAAATCCATGGAAAGAGAAGCTAAGTTAATAAGCCAAGAGCTGCCAACAGCCTCTGTATGGTGAGAGCCTGCCTGAGAATGAAGCCAACATAGAGAATAAAAGATGGGAAGAGGGGTGGGGGACAGGGGTGAGACCGAGGAACACTTGTTGATACTCTTTGGATATAACTCTTCCTAAAGCTGGCTCTCTTATTTCTGGATTTTTCTGTTATATAAACTAATAATACCTTTTGTATTTATTATTATTTTAAGCAAGCTTATAATTGCGAGCCTGTCACTTGAAGTTTAAAGATTCAAATTTGTAAAAACTGGTACTTGCAAGTGGGGTAAAGTATAAAATTTTGAATTGACTGAGTCAAAGTGGGATATGAGAAAGCTTGAATCTGTCTACCCCAGGAGATCACTGATGTTACCTATTATGCACTAACGAAGTAAATAGTCAAATTATCTCTTGCTATATTTTAGGAGTCTGGTGATGTGCCCACTGTAGTTGGAATTTTAGGTTACTAGGTATAAAAATGTAAAGACAGCTAAATCTTTTATCCTATGTCCTTAAAGAAAGACCAAGCATGTGTCCAAATGTGGCACACCAGAAAGCAGGAATGAGGAAAAATATACTGTTCTTGTTTGTTTGCTTGTTGCTATGAAGCTACAGTAATCAAGATAGGGCAATGTTGGTAGAATGATAGACAAATAGATTAGTGGAAGAGAAAAGAAAATCCAGAAATAGACTGCTTTCTCACAAGGCACAGTCAACCAATTCAATAGGAAATGAAAAGTCTTATCAACAAATGATCTGAAAAAATGGAATAAAAGTATGAAAAAATATTAACTTTATTCATTATCTCACAATAAAAATTAATTCAAGATGTTCATAGACCTAGAGCATTAAACCAAAACTATAACATTTCTAGAGATAAACATGGACAAATATTTCCTGGAACCTTGGGTAAATAAAAATTTCTGAGAAAAGGCGAAACAAGCATTGACAAGAGAGAAAAAACACAATACATTCGACTTTAAGTTAAAAATGTCTGTTCATCAAGAAAATGAAAAGGCTGGAAAAATATTGGTAATACGTATACCTAACAAATGACTTGAATCCAGAATATCTAAACTCCTACAGCTCAATAACAGAAAAACAAAATATTAAATGGGTAAAATATTGAAAGATACTTCACAAAAGAATAAGCACATGGAAAGATCCTCGATATCATTAGTCACCAGAGAAATGCAAATTAAAACCACAATGAGATACCACGTCACATCAATTAGAAAAATCTTGAAGGAATTGATCAGACCAAACGCTGGCAAGGATGTAGAGCAGCTAGAACACTCACACATGGCTGGTGACAGGGTAAAACAGTAGAACCACCTTGGAAATATGTTTGGCATTTCCTATAAAGCTAAACATTAATTTACCTATGCCAAAGAAATTCCTTCTGTAGATACTTACCAAGAGAAATAAAAAAAATCTATTTTATACACAAAAGCTCATAAAGTTTATAGCAGTTTTAGTCAACTGTATCCCCAAAGTGGAAACAGGTTAAGTGTTGCTTAGCAGGAATACATAAAAACAATGTGTGGTATAGTCATATATTAGAATACTATTCAACAATAATATTAATATTAAAAAATAAACAACTGATACACTCAACACAATGAATGAATCCCTTAAAAATACTATGTTGAGCAAAGAAAAACGAGACACAAAAGATTACATACAATACAGTTCCATTTCTGTAAAGTTCAGGAGTAGATAGTTGCTCTGAAGCACACCCATCATGGCACTTAGCTTAACCCTAACCCTATCCCTAATAATATCACTTGCATTTCAGGCTCAACCATATCCAAGGGCTTTCTTTTTTCTTCCCAAATTAAAATATCTTCCTGCACCAATTCACTTACTCTCCCAACTGTCTTACCTTAGATAGAAAAAGGAGAAAAGGAAACAGAAAACTGTGGTTGATATACTCTTTTTGACTTAGATTCTATAAGATGGGTAGCAATGAAGAGCCATCATTCTGCAGTGAGGAGACAGAGCTTTTGGGGTGTAGTAGTAAACACTTAATGCTTTTATTATTTCTGACTTAGATAAATTGGCAAGAGAAGAAGACTATAAAAATACTAACTTATCCATTGTAAAGCAATTATACCCCAATAAAGATGTTAAAAAAAAAATAAAGTACTAACTTATGATGGTAAGGTTAGAACAGTGGTTGCTTATGTCAGGTAGGGATTAATTTGAAGAGAACTGAAGGTATTCGTGACCTTGAGCGGGGCGTTGAATACATGGGAGTATACATTTTCAAAATTCATTGAACTATGTATCTAAGATCTTTGCATTTCCTTATATTTAAGTTTTTCTTCAGTGAAAAATAAAAATGTATGTGCTTAACAATATTTTTTTTAAGTGTCAAAAAAACCAAAAAGACCTTAAGGCCATGGATTGCCATTTGTGACTAGTAATCTACGATGCCTACAAATCAAGTAATCAAATTTTATAGGATTGGAAAAGCTGAATTTTTCTCTGTGAAAAATATAGTTAGTCCTGGCAGGAATCAGGAGTAAGATTGAAACCAAAGAAGCCAGAGCTCGAGTCCTCATGCCATTTCTCTGTTTCCTTCCTGCTCGAGAAGATGGGGGATTACCACATTCACATTTCTGATGGAAAAGGCTTTCAACCTAAAATTACACTCAGTAAACTGGTTAATAAAGTGAGCAAGTAGAAAAGAACCATTTTCAGACATGGAAGAAGTCAAACAATCTAATTCTGAAGCGGCCTTTCATAGGAAGCTCTTTCAAGATGTGCTTCAAGCAAGGAAGGAAATAGATGAAGAGATAAGAAGGCAGAGCTCTTAAGAACAGGGATCTCACACAAAATCAAGGAAGGAATACAAAGGACACCTCAGAATGACTATTCTGTACCAGGTACAGATGGTGTCCAGTCTGTAGGGGTCAGGTCACATCACCAAAGAGCACGTTATTCAATATAGGCAACCGTTCAGGTTGGAGATAACCGCAGACCCCCCAGAAAACCTCTAACGTGATCTCCAAGAGAGCCAGCCTGCCAATACCTACCACATAGGAGATACCAGTGACTGAAATACAAAAGTATCAATGACATAAGACCTTTGCCACTTTTGCCCTAAGCTCTTCACCCCTTTCATCCCCCCCTAACCAAGAAGCCAGGAAGTATGGAGGATGGGAGAGAGTTGGGGGTCAGTGAAAGGACAGATCCTATGATACTCCAGTGCAGGTCTCTGAGCCTAGTTCAGGACAGCCTGACCTTGGAGGAGGCGGAAAACTATCAACTAGAGATGATACTGAAGGTTTAAGTTGGAGTGGTCTGGACATGTACCTAAAAAGAAGTCACAGTTTGCTTTTTCTTAGGGGAAGGTGAAGGAGATCTGACAGAGCAGGTTTAAACACAGTAATGGGAAAATAATTACCTTTTCCCCTTGTTTTTACTCCACTGAGTTAACTGTTCAATAATCTACTTACAGTATCTACTACCTGCCTGTCATAATGATTGAAGATTGGGCTTTCCATTTTTCTGTTACCACCGCCCATATTCCATTCCCAGTAACTGAATGGAGTTATTTTACAGTATTTGATTCAGCATATTTACTGTTTGTCTCACTGTGATTATGTAAATATTTTCTATTGTGGATCCACAAAGACAACTACGATCACACTTCTTAATGTTACAAAACTTTCCATTTTCCCCAGTTACATCTTGGCTTAGTTTTCCAAGACTCAACTGAGAATTTTTAGCATAATAAAGATCTTTAATAATAATATTTGGAAATGTGTGTATATTTGCTAAAATGCTAGGTAGACAGTAAGTTACATGTATTTGTATTGCTTGTTTGTTTGTCTTTGAAATAAAGGTGTTGTATATTCTGAGATACTGTTGTTCAATCCTAGCATTTTGATTGTTCTTTGCTTAAGCTTAACTTCTGGCCATTTGTGTTGTTTTATGGAGAGAAATTGAGTGAGTCTTCTTACGTAGACTACACATGTGCTTAATCAGTTCTGCATTTACTTATTTTTTGTAGACACAAAAACAGATAGATGAGAGAGAAAGAGAGAGAGAGAGACAGAGATAGAAACAGACATACATATTTATATATAGGAATAAACATATAAATATTCCTTATGTATGTAATATTACTTGTAAAATTGAAATAATGTTACTTTATAGGATTGTTGAGGATTTACTGAAATAATTTATATAAAGAATAGTGCCTGTCGGGCTTCCCTGGTGGCGCAGTGGTTGAGAGTCCACCTGCCGATGCAGGGGACACGGGTTCGTGCCCCGGTCCAGGAAGATCCCACATGGCGCGGAGCAGCTGGGTCCGTGAGCCATGGCCGCTGAGCCTGCACGTCCGGAGTCTGCGCTCCGCAACGGGAGAGACCACAACAGTGAGAGGCCCGCGTACAGCCAAAAAGAAAAAAAAAAAAAAAAGAATAGTGCCTGTCAAATAATATGCTCAATAAACATTGTTTATTATTTTCAGAATAATATATAAAAATTATTCTCTAATCCCTTAGCATAGTCAAAAATATGGATGCATTCCAATTATTTAAAGAGTGGAGAGCACAATACTGAGGTTTAAGAGACCTAATTTTTAGTCCAGCCTTCTGTAACCTTCTCTGTGACTTTTACCAAAATGTTCTACTTCTATGGGCCCAAATTTCTTCCCCTATAAAACTAAAAGGTCTGTTATATACTTTCTCTTTAGAGTCTACTTCAGCCTTATACTTAGACAAAAAGTAAGTTAAGAAATGCATTTTCAGGCTTCCCTGGTGGCGCAGTGTTTGAAAGTCCGCCTGCCGATGCAGGGGACACGGGTTCGTGCCCCGGTCCGCGAAGATTACACATGCCGCGGAGCGGCTAGGCCCGTGAGCCATGGCCGCTAAGCCTGCGCGTCCGGAGCCTGTGCTCCGCAACGGGAGAGGCCACAACAGTGAGAGGACCGCGTACCACAAAAAAAAAAGAAAGAAAGAAAGAAATGCATTTTCTATAGCCAATCGTTCGATAGACTTGGGCAAGACAAGTTGAGCAGTAATTTGAAATTGTTATGTTAACAAGTACTTACTGAACACTTACTATGAGCATGACGTACTGGCTCATGGCTGGGACCCAAAGGGATTTCTGCAAATTTGGAGACCATATCATGAATAAAATTCTGTATTTATTGATAACATATTTTTACAGTTACAACTATAGCACTTTATCTGTATAGCTATAACAATTTCTTTCTATAGGTCTATCACCTACGACTTAGACGGTTAAAGGACTCAGTGCTAAATTCTAGAATGTGCTTTTTTCCCCTGTGACATTTAGATCCAAGTCTGTCAATGGCCAACTCTGCAGAAGCTGAAAAACTGCTCTGCAACACTGCCAGCTCCTGCTTCAAGGCTGATTTCTAGCAGATGTCTTACCCTTGTCCATCCCCCCTCTTTATTTCAGCTGCCATCCTTTGCACTAACAAAAGGAGTCTTTTGGCCATCTGATATACCTGCAGGAAGCTACGCAGCCCAGTGCATGAGAGCACATCTGGATTAAGATTGCCTTTTTCCCCTGACATACAAACACAAAGTACCTCATTGCAGCTTGCATGCTCTGTTTCCAAGTTGCTTGCAAGGGGCCTGGCAATTTGACAGATTTAATACAATGACATTCTGATCACAGAACCACTGGACTGACGTTAAGGCATTAGGATGGATGTAAGTTGTCACCCTTAAACACTTCACAACCGACTGTGCAAAAATTTTTACCTGGGATGAACAAAGTGTTCAAGAGTGTTCAGGAGTTGAAGAGTGTGAAACACTCAGAGTAAACCACATTTGCTCCCTTTGGAATAATATTATACCTGCAGTCAGGATTCTGATTAGGACTGACATCAAATTCCCATTTTTAGGAAGGTCTCATTATCATCACCAACTGTGGCCAAAAAGGTAAAATAACATATGTTTATTTCATAAGGTAAATAATTTCATCTGGTAAATGCTGTATTCTCACACAGCTTCACAATAAGTACAAAGCTAAATAAAAATGGAAATTATTTTGCAAGCTTTCCTACAACTTAAAAAAAATGAAAGAAAGATACTTTGGGACTTATTTTCGAGATACATACAGATTCTTGAAATTCTTTATTCTTTTATCAGCTCTGTTGCCCAAGGGGAAATCTGTACGACAGGCATCGTATGTCTTTAATAATGAAGCAAATGTAGCTCAAATCTTTCTAGCAGCTAAGAAACCCAATTGTGTGTAGGAAATGCCAGAAGAGTTTGTTTTACTAGAGCTATAAATTCAGCAACATTCAAGGGTTAGGCTCATTTCAATCCAAGGCAGAAAGGCTAAACTGATGAAAACATTTAAAAGGATAATCCATATGGACTGAGTCTGAGGGAAATTTCCCATGAAGCAAATACCTTCCTTATAAACCAGAGCTCTAGAATCTTCCCCCTCCTTTTTTGTGTTTAGAGGCTCAAACTTTATGAGACTTCTCAAAACAAAGTTTCATCCTTCTTGAAAAAGGAAAATTGAGATATTTATTTTAAGTACTTCCGGCATAATTTCTCCAAGTGAAATGTTTTCTCTATGATCCTATTTAAAAATATCCATTTGCAGTTAAAAACTGCAAAACTGGAGTTAGCAAATTAAGATAGTAAAGATTTGCTTCTAATGACACTGTTACACAAAACAGTACATTATATGCCTTAGCTGATGGATGAATAATGGCTAAAAGCCGCTATTAAGCAAAGTAAATACATTAAAGATAACTATAAAAATAACTGTATTTAAAGCATCAAGAAAACATTTTAGGCATCATTTCCATATGGTCTTCTTGGTGCTTCAAATTGATGTCATAATAAATACTATCCATTGAGACTCAAGATAAAGTCAATTGAAAGTACTGCAGATTTTAAAAATATTTAGTCAATAGTTCATTTTTCTTTCAAAAACCCATTCAGCGGAATAAATGTGTAATTTTAGAGACAGGAAAGGAACATGTTTACTTAGATGTTTTCACATAGGAAACCCCAGCACTACAAAAACATTGTACTGATAACAGACCAGCTCCGTCCTTAGCTAGGCACAACTAAGGAACACCACTGAAGCTGGTGTGCGCTAGGTAAACTGAAGAATCATGTCATCTTGACTAATGAGCTTTTTAGCTGAAGACTCATCACAGATCTAAAATTTATATGTCACGTGGCAACAAGCCTACTTCAGGGCGAAATCAAATTAACTGAATGTAAATATTGTTCAAAACAATCCCATTAATTTTAAGAGATTTAACAGAAGAATTCCTTCCACACACAAGTGAGCTCTTTATTTTGTAATTAGAAAACGGTGCGAAAGTTCTTCCTGATCCTGTCTTGATTTGTACAGTCCAAACAAAAGAACTCAATGTTCTGTTCCAGAACTTGGTATGTTAGACAAATTTCTTACTAAAAAGTCTTGACTTCTTTAAACACGGTTCTAAAAAGTGTGCCTATTTGACTTTCTAATCCAAAACAGGTTAGAAGCAGAAAATCAGAAGGGGGCATGACTATATTGGCAGGCCATCAAAGAGCAGCAAGAAATGACAGCTGAAAGGCTGGTGGAGAGGGACAAGTCAGAGAAACCATAAAATACACAAAGTAATTATAAAAAGTAAATACAACAAACTGACCCAAGACTTTAAAAGGCATAGCATCTTGAGGCAAACGTCTCCTCAAATAATTACTTTACTATACACTACAAATTGATATGCACAATGATGACACAGAGTCATTAAGAAACATTGTTATGTGCTCTCCTCCAATAAGACAGGAAGTATTTAACACATCATACAAACATTCCCATAAAAACACTTAGTTTATTTTAAAAATAAAGCATGAGTATTCTGGGTAGCCCCTTTTGTGGAATATCTCATCCCAATGATGTCAGACCTCTGAAGCCTAACTGTGTTAATGTCAGACTATATGTGATACACAATATGACTGCCAGATGCTGACCGATAGTTTAGGTAATAAAATGTAAACAATTTATTTTTAACCTTAACAGTAACCTATTGCTACATAGTCTTCATGATAATACCACTTAATGTTACTAAACAAAATAGTTCTCTGAGTGGATATTTTAAAACTTATTCTCCATTCCCCTTTGGTTGAGCATTTATATCGGTTGTAATGATATTGTAATTAGAGTTTCATGTCTCAGGATGTTTTGCAGTATAAATAACAGAAGAAAAGGCTACAAATAAATTTGTTTACCCAGTGGATACCCAGTGGCAGAACGAACTTCAGTTCTCTTTAATACAATGGTGCTGGTTTCATTTCTCTGCAGTTCCTCAGCTGTGCCCTTCACGGGTTTAGCCACAGGACCAGCTTCCTTTATGGTCACAAAATGCCGCTAGCAGTACCAGGCTTCACATGTCCACAAATCAAGATGTGTGGCAGAGCAGAGAATTTTTTTCCCCCTGATTTCTCTCTCACAAAAACTCAGAAGACTTCTTTCCTGTCATCCCCAGAAAAACTCTCCAAGTTCACCCTCATGAATTATTTTAATCCTGGTACCTGAGCCCTGTGGCTGGCAGAAGGCCATTCACTGATTGACTTAGGTCTGAGTCAGTGAACTAATCACTGTGGGATTTCCCTGAGACAATCAAGCCCAGGCCTGGAGGTTGCATTGGATCTCACCTTGACTGTGGAGGAGTCGACAACTATCTGAAGATTGGGTAATTATGAGGATGAGGGAAAAATATCTTTCATTTAGATTCCTTCTTTAGTATAGTTTGTCATACATAATACAAATATTTTGATTTCATAATTTAAACTGTTTTGGCCACAATGATTGGAACACATTTGAATTTGTTTAAGCAAGTGAGGAAATATTTCGGAGTATGTTAGATATACTTATTGTCTTATTTTTCCAGGACAGTACCCTTTCCCAGTATTGAGGAAAGTGTTTTGAAGGCAGCAGGCTTTTTTGTTGTTTACATGCTTGTACTTTCTTGGCAACAGTGACTGGTTGAAGGATGAGCACCTGATACAAGCATAGCCTATCATAGTTCTCTGTACCCTTGCTCAGTTGTGATTCATCCAGGGCACAGTCCCATGGTCCACGGCAGATTAGGCTACTTTCCAAAAAGCTTTATAAGTGGGAATCGTGGGAGCTGGGGGGGGTGGCCGAAAACTGATTTTGTTTCACCTTGAAAAACTGTACCCAGAGCTGCTGGTGACCACCGTTCCAGCCTTGTGGAGAAAGCAGGTTTCAGAGACGCCAAGACACAAAGAACAGAAAGAAAAGGTGGAACAAACAAGTCCCAAAGGCATCGACAAAGGTTCTCTCCTCTACCAAACTCTACTCAGGCTGTCCTTAACTTTCTCAATTAGGTCTCTACTCTTAGACTTCCATGTTTGTCTCTGTATTGCCCAGTTTTAGCGAGAACCCTGCTAAGTTGGTTTAGCTAGAATTCTTCATCCTCCATATCCGATCACCTTTGATATCTCATTGGGTTCCTCATCCTTCATCATCCCTCAGTTGATGTTGGATCACCCTACCCCGCCTTCAGCAAGACTTCTGTAGGGTGGTTTGGGCAGAATTTCCCCTTACCACTGTTGTTTCCATATAATTTTCCATACAATGACCCACATCCTGCTCTTGGTGGTGAATTCCCACTTACCCTTGCTGTATTTGGAGTTGAGCCCAGCCTTTCTCTCCCACTGCAAGACCCTAGTGCCATGGTTTCTACTTCTATCCTTTGAAAAAAGTCTTCTTTACCATCATTAACAAGTGTCATTGAATATTTTTTTTTTAACTACATGCATGCACCTGGTTCTAGCTGTGTCCAGTAACATGCAGGCCCTTCCAATGTATTGGGGTAGGAAGTTTCCAGAAAGTTTGTCCCCAATTACTTTTATAGGTATCTGATGCTTATTGCCAATTTGCTTTCACAAAATGTTGTCCTAGTGTATAACATATTCATCATAAATCTGTGTGCATTTGTTATTTAATAAATTGTACAATGAATACTTCTGAATTACATATACTGTAGTATCACAGAAAAGCAGCAGAAGTAAGAGGAAATCTGCTATAGTGGAAGGACTATAGTCTTCAGGGTCAAGCAACCCTGAATTCAAAACTCTACTCCTCCTGTTCACCAACCATATAATTTTTGGATAGTTACCTAAGTTTCAGTCACTTTAGTTACAAAAATAAGCATATAATGCCTAGCCAGTGTCCTATTAAAAACCCAGCATTTAGGGCTTCCCTGGTGGCACAGTGGTTGAGAGTCCGCCTGCCGATGCAGGGGACACGGGTTTGTGCCCCGGTCCGGGAAGATACCACATGCCGCGGAGCGGCTGGGCCCGTGAGCCATGGCCGCTGAGCCTGCGCGTCCGGAACCTGTGCTCCGCAGCAGGAGAGGCCACAACAGTGAGAGGCCCCCGTACCGCAAAAAACAAAAACAAAAACAAAAACCCCAGCATTTAATAAATATCTTTTTCTTTTTTCCCTGGAAGAAAAAGATATCTCCTCTTCTTAACTACAAATTGCTTGATCTAGGGAAACTCACATTATCCACATCTCTGTACATCATTATCTTAACTAAGAAATTTAAAAATCTCTTTAAAAGCTAATTTTTATAACCAATTTAATATCTTCAGATTTATAAATATTGTTATATCTAAATCAAATTAAAATGAATAATTTATAACTATGCAAAAAGGAAAGTATTTTTTTCTGGGAAAATTATTACTTAGAGAATAAGTATATAGTACCTGTCTCCATGGAATTTCTAACTTCTTGACACTGTTCAATTGCTTTTTGAACCATTCATGAGGCTGACTTTATTTGGCTGGTGTCATTAAGCCAAATGAAAGGTGACAAAACTGCATGAAGCTTTGGTATTTCTGAGAAATCCATCTCTGATCTTTACATTGTCTGCTTCTTCCTTTGGTAACACTTTGTTTCAATAAATGTATGTCTTGGGGAATTTAAGGGTACATTTAGAAAAATGGAAAATCTACCTGTGTGAAATCACTGGCTTTGTGAGGTTCCTAATTATATACTCAAAACATATACAACCATGTATAGTTCATGTGTTAATGAACTTTTATAGTAAAATCATGAATCTGCATGCCTTATCAGCATTTCTATATTGATAGCCATTTCTTTGTAGACTTTTCCAACTTAATTTGCAAGCTATATGGGAAATATTCATTAGTATAAATTCTTGAAGTTTGAATTATTTTTAAGGATTTAATGAATCATGTCAGCAAGTTCACTTTAATTCAGAGAGAATATTTTATTGCTTAGCCTTAAATTTTAAATTTACATGTATGCTCACTTCAGGAAACACCTCAATTATTTAAAGCTTTCCTTAACATATGCAGATATAAAACAATAGTTTTTTGAACCCGGAAATGTTTTTACATCAGAAGAGATCAGAAAAAAATGGATAAGAGTAGAAACACTGCTGGTTTTCATTTCCTTACATGCATTTGTCAGCTAAAGGTTACTTTTCAGGTCAAGAAAACTTGTATGCTAATCCCTTCTGATGAGAGAATCAAGGAAACATGTTGGGATTTTGGCTTTCTTAAGTAAAAGAATATTGTAATTCTCAGAATGGTACAGACAAGTATAAATATGATGCTACATTTGAAGTGCCTTTCTTATCTTTATATTTTCATTTCGTATAATGTGTAATCCACAAATAAATATGCACATAGGACCTAACACTTATCTTTATTTTTTTCATTTATCTAAAATTTTGCTAAACAGCGGAGCAAAGTTTGCAAGTGCTAAATCCCTTTGTAATGCTTGCACTGCAACATGTAATCTGGAAAACCTTGGGACATTTTTATTTTAGGGGGAAAAGGAAAATATATTGCATAAAACTAGAGATTCATGGGGCAGAAACTTAAGTAAAAGATGTTTGAGGAAATGAGGATTGGTTTACAGTAAAATAAGCAAATTGATTCCTCTTTTATTTAATCTGTGTTGTCCCCTGGAAAGAAACACGCACTAATGTATACACATCAACACGCATACACGCAGGGCTCACTGTAATTAGAGAAACAGCCATTGGTAGTTTGCTGCTTTTTGTTTTTTGGTTTTTTCAGATAGTGGGTAAAGATACTAAAAGTCGAAAACATTCAGCTTTATTTTCTTCTCTAGATGTATTCTTGGATATAAGGATTCCACTGAGGTTAAAGATCATGTCTATTCTTTTTTTTTTCCTCATATATCTTTTAATAACAGTAAATGAAGGAAACATTTAACAGCAAGTCCCAGGGTGAGGGCTCCTTTTGATTCAGCGATCTTCAACAACAGAAACACCTCAGACTAAAATTCAGAATGCTAAGTACACAAATTAATGACCAGTTATTTCCAAAGGTAACCACAGAAACCATTTTGGTAGAGTCAAAAGGTTTTACAAAACAGAGAAAACATTACAAAATGTCCCAAATTGGTGTGGGGCACAGAGCACCCAAGAGCCAGCTTGGCAAAAATAACTCTTCCTTGCAGCTGTTTCGGGGGATCACAAGACCGGTTCGAAAGGAAGCCACTGTGGGAGCAGGTGATGGAAGGGGTCTGCCCAGAGCATAGCAATCCCACCCTGGGAATGAGGAAGGATTAGGGTGCGGGAGGGCGCGACGACAGAGGCACTGCGAATTTCCTAGCAGAAAACATCACAAGTCAGACCATCTGATTCTCTCTACCACACTAACACCCATAGAAACGAAGAATTCTTTCAAATATAATACAAAACCAACACCGAAAGAAAGCAGGTTTCCAAAACAACAGCTTGGCTTGAAATGACTCTTTTCGTTTTGTTTCTTCCTGCCACAAGTAGCAAACCAGTGTACAAAAATGTCACAAGAGCAGCAACAAGCACACAAGTGGCTCACTCTATATACAGAAGAGGAAGGCTCGCACATTCTCACAGACCCTAACCACCCCACAAAGGGCAGGGCAGGGTGTGCAATGAGGACACTCCTTCCCAGTAGTCCGGGGCCTTGCCTGCGGGACACCTTCCCTTATGCCTGCTCCCAATTTACCACAACCAGCACCGGTGGCCACGCCCACCCTTCTTTTCCCCTTGCCCACCTGCCCATCTCCCCTTCAGATGACTCGGGATTGACGTCTACAAATCCTAGGAAGTCTCTTTGGTTGGGAAAGGGGGAAAGGGTCTTCCGCCAGCCCCACTGACAACCTGCTCTCTGTGCACAGCTGTGAGTCCACTTCACAAAACATGCAAGTTATCAACGGGCACAAACGGCAAAACCCTGATGGAGGCTACAGCCAAAGGGATCATCAGAGAGCTGGACTTGAGGTAGCGGATGGGAAAGGGCCCCAACCGCCCCACACATCCTGACCACCCTGCACGCAGCTTCTGTGAATGCTGAGAAGTCCCAGGACAAAGAGAGAAGTCTGACTTGGGGAGACTGAGTCTGTGGCTGCCTTGCAAGCTGACAGAGGAACACGTCACTGGGCCTCCAGGAAGAAGATGGGCCAGATCATCATAGAGAACCAAATACCGGGGGGACGGGGAGGAGATGGGGGGCTACAAGCAGGCGTGACCATCTCTGTTATTTTGAGTTGATGACACAAGTTGGCCAGCTGAACAGAAACTTCTCAGTGGCCCGGTTCCTCAGCCGAGGCTGTCTGGGCGCTGGAGGGAGCACTCCTTTCCCTTGCCGGGGCCGTTTTGAAAGAGACTCTCCAGTTCTACGAACACTCTCCCAGACACACACGGAGCTCCCACACGCTGGCAAATGGCACGTGGCAATTTGGCCAGGCTGGTTGAGGAAGCTCCTTGGCACTGACAGGAAAGCCCTGGGGAGGCGCTGGGAAGCCCAGGCCCACAGGTGCGGGGGCCACCTTCCCAGGCAGGCCACCGTGGGTCTGGCCAGGTTACCTCTCTGCATGGGCCTGGCCCAAGGTAAGAGCCAGGTGCAGACCAATTCACACGCCTGCTGCTGCCCAATACCTCAAACACAGGCCAAGACTCTCCGGGGAGGAGGTTCGTTCTCTGTTCCCTCCCCGCACATGTTTCTAAGCCAATCCAGCCCCCAGAAGCCCCGCATTTCCCCTTCCCTTCCCCGGACAGGTGCATCTGCCTCCGGCCTGGCCAAGCCAGGCACATGGCTTCCACTTACTTCTTTCCTTCCAAGCAGCAGAAAAGTGCCAGCCAGCATGGGGCGCTGAGTTGTAGCCAGGGCAGAAGCGAGCTTTTGGAGGCACGCTGGTGCGGGGAAAGCTCGGGGCGACTAGCACCCCGCGCCAGGCCCGGAGACAGGGAGGAAGAGAGCCGCAGAACTGCTCTGCCACCGAGCCCTTGGCGGCGGAGCGTCTCTCCCACCCAGGCTGCTGGCCCCTAGCTGCGGCAGACTCCGCGTTCTGGCAGCGGGCAGGCCAGGCCAGGCCCCCAAGCGCTCCTCCCGAAACCTCCGTCTAACCTTCCGGCGCGTAAAGAGGCCTGAGGGTTACTGAGGTCTCGCGAGGTTCCTCATCAGCCACGCCTACATGCAGCCGGTGGGCGGGGCAAGTCCAGGCACTGCAGTGGTGCCTCTTTGGGAGGGCATCCCTCCAAGAACGAGAGAAATGAAGGTTGTGCGTCGCGAGCTGCCCCTGGGGAGTCAGCGCGCTCGGTGTTCTCCCTCCTGCAATCCCACACCCCGGGGAGTGATGGCCTCAATACAGCGCGCCTCTGCAAAGGGGCAGGACTGCCACAGTTGCTTCCCTGGGCGTTGCCATCCTCGGGGAGACTCTTCACTCTGCTGCCTCCTGTTAAGTCCACTGGCCGAAATCACGACCCCCTAGTCACTGAAACTCAGTCTAGGTCTGATACAGTTAACAAGTGAAATACTGCACAGGCCCTGGGCAACTGGGTTGCCTACAGTGGGAGGGGGAGGGGGGCCCATCACGGGAGGTCACGGAACTAGCTTTTCTGTTCTTAAATCTAGTCTTAGTAAGAGCCAACAAGAGCATGGCCATTTTTATATTGTATCTCAAGTGGGTAAGAGGAGGTGGTAGATTATGGCATAAATTCAGGATTGGAGTTTTGCTTTGTGGTATCACGGGAGGTTTGCAAGGGAGTTGAGGATATGTTATGTATTTCTGGTGAAAGCAAAAGTAGCTGATGATCATTAGGAAATTACTGGCCTTAGGAATGCAGGTGTGAGAGAGATTCAAAGAATGAGAGATTGTGGTCATACAAAGGTATGCTGGAGGGGCTTCCCTGGTGGTGCAGTGGTTGAGAGTCCACCTGCCAAAGCAGGGGACACGGGTTCGTGCCCTGGTCCGGGAAGATCCCACATGCCGCGGAGCCTGTGCGTCCGGAGCCTGTGCTCCGCAATGGGAGAGGCCACAACAATGAGAGGCCAGTGCACTGCAAAAAAAAAAAAAAAAAAAAAAAAAGGTATGCTGGAGTTCAAAATTTCAGAGAAGCAGCAGACCCTCATGTCAGATCTCAGTGTAAGGGAAGCGATGTCTAAGGTATCAATGCTTCCACATTTTTCGAGAGTAATAGATTATTGGAGAAGACAGCTGTGGGATAGAGGGATAGAGTGTGGCAGGAAACTCAAAGAAAGAAGGGGTTTTGCACAAGGGTAAAAGAATCAACATTGGGAAACTGCAGTGCTTTATGTCTTAAATGAAAAAGATTTGATCCCTGTTTAACAGTCATGAAGGGCAGTCTGTAAAACATAATGGTTACTCATTCCCTTGGCTCAGAGCAGCATCAGGTGAGGCCACTTTCCTGTTATTTGCTAGCCTCCTACATACTGGCTGGACATTGATACATTACCTTTTAATGAATAAATTTATTGAACAGTCAAGGTGGCAGAGCTAAGGAAACACACTGAACGTTTTTATTATTCATAGATATTTGGTCATTTGTAAGGTTGGTGTATTGCTGACTGTATTTTCACTTCCATTTTCTTCAGCTAAGTCATAGTGCTCAATTGTTTCTTCCTTAAAATGTCTTTTATATTTATAAATTCTTCTCCATTCCCTTTTTCTCAGCAGTAGTTCTGAGTTGGAAATCTCTATTTTCTCTAACTCTTGCCTCTCTCCTGTTTCAATCATCTTAATGCATCAATCGGATTAATCTTTGCAGAAGAATGATGTCAGTATCTAATTCCACTGCTCAAGAACATACACTGTATTGATTCTCCATTAGGTGCATTATTCAATTGTATTAAGTCCTTTGTTAATCTACATCTTCAGCCTTGTTCCCCACCACGCCCCACTAAGAATGGTCTATTCTCTTCTGGCTGTTGCCCTCCTGTGTCCTCTAACACATGATATTCATGCTCACATTTTTGTCTTCACTAATGCTATTTCATCTGCTTCAATTGACTGTGCTTCTTCCATCAGTGGGTCTGAATTCTGCCCTGTATTGTGGGCAAACTATAATCCATTTTCCAAAAACAAAAATTATCATTTTAAATATTCCATCTTACCACGACTTTTCCCTTCTCTCAATTTTAAACATTTAGCCATTCTCTTGTTTTATTTTTCCAAATAGATTCGAAGCTATTTGAGGGGAAGTGTCATATTATATATTTCTTGCCCACCGCCATAGTGCTCAGAAACACGATATTGGGAATCTATGATAAATCACACACAGATGGCATTGTGCTGTCAGTACACTATTAGAACACAGTATGTTTCTTGAATGATTGCCTTGGCATTTTTAAAAGAATGTCACCAAATGTTGACTATTTTTTACATTGCTCAGTTCTATTTTGCATCAGAATTTGCCAAAAGTACTGCTAGAATCAGCTTGTAATAAACTCATCACTAAAATTATCAAGGCCAGAGCATAAATGGACTTTGATTATAGGTGGATGTTAACTTTCAAAGAGTAAGCTGTGACTATTCAATTCATAAATCTCCATTAAATGACACCCAGTGACCTTAGGTTTAAGCCCCAAGAGAGCCAATTCAATTTGTACTTCATAACCTAGGAAGGCCAGATGCTAGTCTACTCAGTTCTGCGGCAGAAAGATATTTAGAAGCATCTGAAGGTCAATCATGAGGAAAAACTCAAGCTCAAAAAAAAAAAAAAGAATAATTTAAAGTGACGCATAACACACCATTTTGTTTCAGTTAATTCTATTTTCTACCTCTTTACTGTAAGACAGGCCAAACATAAGAAATTCTAATTCTTTTCATTACCCAGAAAACATTTTTATAAAGAATTAAGTGTGAAAGTGACTTAGGTTTAAAAGTAATGAAATTATTCCTATGCCTCAAATTTGTATTGTAGAAAATTCAGATAAACTAAATTTCTGCAGTCAGGGGAGGGAAAGTCAGACAACAACATATTTTGGGGTAGATGACAACCCTGTGTAAATGTTACATGGCTTTTGTCCTGGTTGTTGCTACTGTTTCCTCTATTGTCTTCAGAAGTTAAAGTCATGAGTAAACATTCTTGTTTCCCCACCTGCAAAATAAAATAGCTAAATCGTATCAGCCCTCCCAGTTTGAAACACTGCATAATTAAAATTAGATTATCATTTCAGTACATCAGAGTTGGTGAACTACATTGCATGAGCCTTTTGTAGGCAAAATATCAAGGGGGTAAATGATACGTTTAGGAGAAAATTCTCTCTTCTTTGGCAAAGACTATTTGTTCACACAAAAATTAACTGAGCATACTCTCTGTGTCAGTATACGATACACTACATTGTGAATTTAAAAAAAGAGCCATAGTGTATAAGGAAGTGAGCTTCAAGGTTGTATAATAATATGGTTAGGGAGACAAAACACACATATATAAAATGCTCATAGCAATGAAATACAACCCCTGAAAAAGATAAGTCACTGGGAAATGTTAAAAGCTATGAGTTCAGAAGAACGGGAAATCAGAGGGTCAAGAAATAAAGTTCATTTCAGCTGTTGCATTAAAAACCAATACACACCTGCATACTAGATGCTTTTCTTACATTGTCTCCTTTAGGGAAATTCAAAGTGGATTTTGAACCAGCAGACTTTGGGTACAAAAGGAGGGATGGAAATCAGAAGTCTGAAGGCAGGATGACAGAAGCCTGGACTGGCTAGCAGGAGCAAACTGAAGTTTGGAAATCAGGTGGATGGGAAATCAATCTGGGGGTGTACACAGAAATTTAAACACTCTCAACCCCCTCAGTATGGACAAAGTATTGTCCTCCCGAGACCCCTTCACCAGCTCATCAGCTTTGCAGGGTTTTTTGTTTTGTTTTTTTTTTTACTTAAGACTGCATTAATGCATTTATTTTTTATATTTTTAAATTTTAAAATAATAACACACAGAAAAGTTGCAAGTACAATATAAACATTTTCCCCCTGAAGATTTGATCTGATGCCCCATCACCCCTAAATAAACGAGTGTATGTTTACTACAAACAAGATCATTATCCTATAAACCACAATAAAGCCATTAAAATCAGGAAATTGAAACTTTGCTGTTTAAAGAAACCTTTTTGAATTTCAAAAGCATCTTACAGTGAGGACCAGTTCCTTGTGGTTTGAGTCAGCACATAACTAGCAATTGTGATGTCAGAAGCACTTTTGAACCAAACTTTTGACTAAGTATGAACTGCTGTGCTTCACTGTGATGAACTCAGAAGTTTAGAGCCTGCACTTAAACAAATATGTTACATGTACATATTCACATATAGATTCACTTGTTAGCCATAGCTTGCTTATGCCAAGCTCTCTTGGCTGGCTACATCAGCATGCGTATCATTTCTTCTTCCACTGCCTCCTCAGACTGCTATGGACAGATTTCATTTCCTAGGCCAAAAGTCATATTGGTGAATAGAGTTGTTAAATCCAAAAAATTACTGTTATAACAACTTTAGCAAGTGTACAGAGTCTTCAGGTTGATTGTGACTATATTTACACCTTTCTTGAACATATCAAGATTCTAGTTCTTGATTTTAACATTTAATTCTGACATAAGTTAAGGAAAGCTCTTCGACCAATCTCCAGTTTAGGAGTTGATCCTATCTGTAAAAGAATTAACTCTCTTTATGCACATTAGCTCAAAACTTAATCCATCTTAGGTTTCCCCTCTTGAGCAAGGATTTTCTTTTTCTAGGTGGTTCCAAAGCACTTGATAGAACTGATGTATGTATACCCACACCAAACTCACAACATGAACAGATTACACTCATTCCCAGTTCATAGTTTATCAAACACCATACCCCAATGGAAATAATTATATAGAAGGAAAGATACTTGTAACTTGTTTCTTCCAGCTCATTCCCCAAAAGACACAAAGTTATTAGGTTTTATTTCTTTAAAAGAAAGGGGGGGCAAAATCTCCCTTTCACACAGTACGTTTTTTTCTTAAAGCTGTGGGAAAATCTATTTGATATAAAAGAAAGAAAAATGAGTTACACTGAATAATGTCAGAAATAAATCCCATAGAAAAAAAGCTTCCTGAGAAAAACCCAAAGATCTAACAGTCTGACATAATTCTTTGAAAAGGAGATAAACATGCAGGGCTTGAAGAGGCACCCTAGAGTTTGAATGTAATTATGTATTTGAACTTGAGGATAAAGTATTTGACATTGGTGAACATTCACTGAACACCTGTAAAGACAATTTGTTAAGAATTGCTTGCCACTCCTTAATAAACTTGAACTTTTCAATCATCCTGTCCTCCAATCCCTATATATTCACAATTTTTTCAACCTGGTTTTACTCTCCTCATTCAGACATCCTTTTTAACAGTGCCTTTTCTAACACTCAGAGATCACTTTTTTGCTTAACTTTCTGCTATATCACTGTCCTAGAAATACTATCATTCCTTTTCTCCCATCCAGCTTTCAGGTTGATAAGAATTGTAACAGAAAAAAAATAATAAAAAATTCATCTTATCAATGGGTCAAATTCACATGCTCTAACCTATCAGAAGAAGTTAAACATCTACTAGGAAATTCTTCTAGATATGTTTAATCAGCTCCCGTAATATGTATTAAAAACCGTTCTCAGGTTTTGCAAGTTTTCAACTTGATTCTGCAGTCTTACTCTTCAAGGTGAAAAGAGATGCTAGTAAAGTGTCCACCAGTTTCTTTCCTTTTCACCTAAAAATCTTATTTGATATCTCCTTCCTCTTTCCTGTCTCTGGAAGAATTGCCCAAATCACACTCAGCCTGTTCTCTCGACTCCAGTCCTTTCCACTTCTGAACTTACATCTTCAATTTTTATCTCTCTACTCACTGGCTCCTTCTCTGGCACTAAATATACACTCTCCTTTCCTAATGTTACCAAACCAGGCACATTTGTCAGACACACAGGAAGCCAAACACTGAGATGCAGAGGTTTGCAGCAGAGAAAGAGTTTGTTCCTGAGGCAGCCAAGCAAGGAGACCAGAGGACAAGTCTCAAATCTGCCTCCCCAAAGACAAGAGGCTTGGGATATTTATGGGACAGAGAAGCAGGGTGGTCTGAGGCATGGAGAAAGATGACTGGAGGCAAGGAAAAGTTGAAGTAGTCAGTATTCTGAGCAGGCATATCTGAGTTACATGCTTCTTCGTGGGATGAATGTTCAGAAAATGGTGGCATTAGTATGATCTAAGGGTGGAGTTTTGACCCTCTGAAGTCAAAAGGTCATTCATTGGGCCCTTGTGCAAGCCCAGTTGAATGGTTGGTGGTCTCCATTGGTTTGAACTGGGCAAGACTAGCTCCAGGCTCCTGGAAAACTATTTAAGCAACTGTTACTATAGCGACCCATATATCAGAGGTGTTATCTATAAGGGGTGGTTAAAGGAGTCGTGTGATATATTGTCTAAGCTCTGTGAAGCTTAGAGGATATGCATTTTGCAAGAACAATTAAAGCAAAGTTAGGGACTTCCGTGGTGGTCCAGTGGTTAAGACTCTGCACTTCCACCCACCCCCACCCCCCAAAAAGAGCAAGCTTAGTCAGTAAGAGCAGGTTGTAGGATATTATTTATTGAGCAAGTTACAGTTTAAGGATCTAACTGATGATTGCCCTCAGTTTCACTAAGAAAGGGGATTATGCTTTTTACCTCCAGGTGTATTATCAAGCTTTTCTTTGTTTTTCTAACAAACCCACATTGGCCAGTCATTAGCTGTCTACTGCCCACTCACCAAATCTTCCCAGTCTCCTTCTCCTCCAACCTCCCAGCATTCTGTTGAGCTTTCCCTTAAAGAATCACCATTGACAATCTAAATGCAAGATCAAATCATGGCTTTTCACTTAGGACTTGTCTTACTCCTCAGCAACATTTCTTACCATTACCTACCTTTTGTCATTGCTGCTGTTACTTTTGTTCTAAAATCCCACTTCCTTTTGTCACATAACTTTGCATTTTCTGGATTCCCTTATGTCTCTCGAGATACTACTACCTATCCTTCTCTTGGTTTGTTATTACACACACCAAATACATGTGAGTTCTTAGAAAGGTCTGAGTTCAGAAATTTTAACTCCTAACTCCATTTACCAACACTTTATGGATGGTGTTCAAATTTATATCTCTGGTTCCTAAATTTCCTGAGGTAGAGACTGAAATTTTAACAGCTGCTAGACATTTCCACATGGATTAACCTCAGTACCTAAAACATAAGGGGTTCAAAGTCAATAACCTCATTTTTTCTCAATTTCTCTATTGTTTATGTCACTTACTCATGTTATCATTTTTCCTCTTTAAATTTTTAAAGTTATCAGTGGTTTTCATTTTCTTTTCAACTCTCACACCCCACACCATCACAGGACTCCAGCCAAACAGTCCTTCCTTTCCAATGTTCCAACATACAAGAATTTTAGTCACCATGTTTTAGTTAAATAATACCATTTCAAAACAACACAATTCAAATTACACTTACCATAACGTCTTAACCAAGTAATTGCAAAAAGTGAATTCTTTCATAGCTCTTCAGTCGAGAGGCAGACAGCAGAAGCAAGAAGAACTACAGTCCTGCAGCCTGTGGAACAAAAACCACATTCACAGAAAGATAGACAAGATGAAAAGGCAGAGGACTATGTACCTGATGAAGGAACAAGATAAAACTCCATAAAAACAATTAAATGAAGTAGAGATAGGCAACCTTCCAGAAAAAGAATTCAGAATAGTGACAGTGAAGGTGATCCAGGGCCTTGGAAAAAGAATGGAGGTAAATATCACGAAAATGCAAGAAATGTTTAACAAAGACCTAGAAGAATTAAAGAACGAACAAACAGATATGAACAATACAATAACTGAAATGAAAAATACACTAGAAGGAATCAATAGCAGAATAACTGAGGCAGAAGAATGGATAAGTGACATGGAAGACAGAATGGTGGAATTCACTGCCACAGAACAGAATAAAGAAAAAAGAATGAAAAGCAATGAAGACAGCCTGAGACCTCTGGGACAACATTAAACACACCAACATTTGCATTATAGGGACCACAGAAGGAGAAGAGAGAGAGAAAGGACCCAACAAAATATTTGAAGAGATTATAGTCGAAAACTTCCCTCACATGGGAAAGGAAATAGCCACCCAAGTCCAGGAAGCACAGAGTCTCAGGCAGGATAAACCCAAGGAGAAACATGCTGAGACACATAGTAATCAAATTGACAGGAATTAAAGACAAAGAAAAATTATTAAAAGCAACACGGGAAAACAACAAATAACATACCAGGGAAATCCCATAAGGTTAACAGCTGACTTCTCAGCAGAAACTCTACAAGTCAGAAGGGAGTGGCATGATATACTTAAAGTGATGAAAGGGAAGAAACTACAACCAAGGTTACTGAACCCAGCAAGGATCTCATTCAGATTCAATGGAGAAATCAGGAGCTTTACAGACAAGCAAAAGCTAAGAGAATTCAGCACCACCAAACTATCTTTACAACAAATGCTAAAGGAACTTCTCTAAGTGGGAACCATAAGAGAAGAAAAGGACCTACAAAAACAATTAAGAAAATGGTAATAGAAACATAGATATCGATAATTATCTTAAATGTGAATGGATTAAGTGCTCCAACCAAAAGTCACAGGCTCGCTGAATGGATACAAAAAAACCCCGCATATATTATGCTGTCTACAAGAGACCATTTCAGACCTAGGGACACATACAGACTGAAAGTGAGGGGATGGAAAAAGATATTCCATGCAAATGGAAATCAAAAGAAAGCTGGAGTAGCAATACTTATATCAGATAAAATAGACTTTAAAATAAAGAATGTTACAAGAGACAAGGAAGGACACTACATAATGATCAAGGGATCAATCCAAGAAGAAGATATAACAATTATAAATATATATGCAACCAACATAGGAGCACCTCAATACATAAGGCAAATGCTAACAGCTATAAAGGAGGAAATCAACAGTAACACAAGAATAGTGGGAGACTTTAACACCTCACACCAATGGACAGATCATCCAGACAGAAAATTAATTAGAAAACACAAGCTTTAAATGACACAATAGACCAGATAGATTTAATTGATATTTATAGGACACTCCATCCGAAAACAGCAGATTACACTTCTTCTCAAGTGCACAGGGAACATTCTACAGGATAAATCACATCTTGGGTCACAAATGAAGCCTCGGTAAATTTAAGAAAATTGAAATCATATCAAGCATGTTTCCTGACCACAATGCTATGAGATTAGAAATCAATTACAGGGAAAGAAATGTAAAAAACACAAACACATGGAGGCTAAACAATATGTTACTAAATAACCAAGAGATCACTGAAGAAATCAGAGAGGAAATCAAAAAATACCTAGAGAAAAATGACAATGAAAACATGACAATCCAAAACCTACGGGATGCAGCAAAAGCAGCTCTAAGAAGGGAGTTTACAGGAATACAATCCTACTTCAAGAAACAAGAAAAATTTCAAATAAACAATCTAACGTTACACTTAAAGGAACTAGAGAAAGAAGAACAAACAAAACCCAAAGTTAGCAGAAGGAAAGAAATCATAAAGATCGGAGCAGAAATAAATGAAATAGAAACAATAGCAAAGATCAATAAAACTAAAAGCTGGTTCTTTGAGAAGATAAACAAAATTGATAAACATTTAGCCAGACTAATCAAGAAAAACAGGGAGAAGACTCAAATCAATAAAATTAGAAATGAAAAAGGAGAAGTTTCCATAGACACCTCAGAAATACAAAGCTTCCTAAGAGACTACTACAAGCAACTCTATGCCAATAAACTGGACAACCTGGAAAAAAATGGACAAATTCTTAGAAAGGTATAACCTTCCAAGACTGAACCAGGAAGAAATAGAAAATATGAACAGACCAATCACAAGTATTGAAATTGAAACTGTGATTAAAAATCCTCCAACAAAACAAAACTCCAGGACCAGATGGCTTCACGGATAAATTCTATCAAACATTTAGAGAAGTGCTAACACCCATCCTTCTCAAACTCTTCCAAAAAATTGCAGAGGAAGGAACACTCTCAAACTCATTCTACGAGGCCACCATCAACCTGATACCAAAACCAGACAAATATATCCCCCTAAAAGAAAATTACAGACCAATATCACTGATGAATATAGATGCAAAAAATCCTCAACAAAATACTAGCAAACAGAATCCAACAACATATTAAAAGGATCATACACCATGACCAAGTGGGATATATCCCAGGGATGCAAGGATTCTTCAATATATGCAAATCAATCAATGTGGTACACCATTTTAAAAGCTGAAGAATAAAAAGCATATGATCATCTCAATAGATGCAGAAAAAGCTTTTGACAAAATTCAACACCGATTTATGATAAAAACTCTCCAGAAAGTGGGCATAGAGGGAACCTACCTCAACATAATAAAGGCTATAAATGAAAAACTCAAAACAAACATCATTCTCAATGGTGAAAAACTGAAAGCATGTCCTCTAAGATCAGGAACAAGACAAGGATGTCCACTCTCGCCACTATTTTTCAACATAGTTTTGGAAGTCATAGCCACAACAATCAGAGAAGACAAAGAAATAAAAGGAATACAAAACAGAAAAGAAGAAATAAAACTGTCATTCTTTGCAGATGACATGATACTATACATAGAAAATCGTAAAAATGCCACCAGAAAACTACTAGGGCTAATCAATGAATTTGGTAAAGTTGCAGGATATAAAACTAATGCACAGAAATCTCTTGCATTCCTATACACTAATAGCAAAAGATCAGAAAGAGAAATTCAGGAGACAATCCCATTCACCATTGCAGCATAAAGAATAAAATACATAGGAATAAACCTATCTAAGGATGTAAAAGATCTGTACTCAAAAAAGTATAAGACACTGATGAAAGAAATCAAAGATGACACAAAAAGATGGAGAGATATACCATGTTCTTGAATTGGAAGAATCAACATTGTGAAAATGACTATACTACTCAAAGCAATCTACAGATTCAATGCAATCCCTATCAATTTACCAATGGCAGTTTTTTTAGAAATAGAACAAAAAATCTTAAAATTTGTATGGTGACACAAAAGACCCCGAATAGCCAAAGCAGTGTTGAGGGGAAAAAAATGGAGCTGGAGGAATCAGGCTCCTTGCCTTCATACTATACTGCAAAGCTACAGTAATCAAGACAGTATGGTACTGGCACAAAAACAGAAAGATAGATCAATGGAACAGGATAGAAAGCCCAGAGATAAACACACGCACCTACTGTCAACTAATCTATAACAAAGGAGGCAAAGATATATAATGGAGAAAAGACAGTCTCTTCAATAAGTGGTGCTGGGAAAAACTGGACAGCTACATGTAAAAGAATGAAATTAGAACACTCCCTAACACCATACACAAAAATAAACTCAAAATAGATTAGAGACCTAAATATAAGACTGGACACTATAAAACTCTTAGAGGAAAACATTGGAAGAACACTCTTTGATATAAATCACAGCAAGATCTTTTCTGATGCACCTCCTAGAGTAATGGAAATAGAAACAAAAATAAAGAAATGGGACCTAATGAACATTAAAAGCTTTTGCACAGCAAACGAAACTATAAACAAGAGAAAGACAACCCTCAGAATGGGAGAAAATATTTGCAAACGAATCAACAAAGGATTAATCTCCAAAATATATAAACAGCTCATTCAGCTCAATATCAAAAAAAGAAACAACCCAATCAAAAAATGGGCAGAAGACCTAAATAGACATTTCTCTAAAGAAGACATACAGATGGCCAAGAGGCACAGGAAAAGCTGCTCAACATCACTAATTATTAGAGAAATGCAAAGCAAAGCTCCAGTGAGGTATCACCTCACACCAGTTAGAATGGGCATCATCAGAAAATCTACAAACAACAAATGCTGGAGAGGGTGTGGAGAAAGGGGAACCCTCCTGCATTGTTGGTGGGAATGCAAATTGATACAGCCACTATGGAGAACAGTATGGAGGTTCCTTAAAAAATGAAAAATAGAATTACCGTATGACCCAGCAATCCCACTACTGGGCATATACCCAGAGAAAACCATATTTCAAAAAGACACATGAACCCCAGTGTTCATTGCAGCAGTATTTACCATAACCAGGTCATGGAAGCAACCTAAATGTCCATCAATAGATGAATGGATATAGAAGATGTGGTATATATATACAATGGAATATTAGTCAGCCATAAAAAGGCACAAAATTGGGTCATTTGTAGAGATGTGGATGGACCTAGAGACTGTCATACAGAGTGAAGTAAGTCAGAAAGAGAAAAACAAATATCATGTATTAATGCATATTTGTGGAATCTAGAAAAATGATATAGATGAACCGGTTTGCAAGGCAGAAATAGAGACACAGATGTAGAGAACAAACGTATGGACATGAAGGGGGGAAAGTGGGGCATGGGGGTGGGGGTGGTGGGATGAACTGGGAGATGGGGTTTGACATATATACACCAATATGTATAAAATAGATAACAAGAACCTGCTGTACAAAAAAAAAAAAAAGAAAAGAATAAAAAAATGCTGGCTGTGGGAATGTTGACAACTCCAACGTGGAAGAAACTCTAGATATGGGGCTAGATAGTCACTAGTTCACTGAATATGGGCTTATTGACACAAATGAGGAAAGCAGTTGCCACAGCAAGGATACAGCTTTCCTAGAAGTGATGCTGGCAAAACTACATTAAAGGAATTCTCAAAGGTATTTCATGGAACTGAAAATCCAAACTATAGAATGTTGGAAGCCGATCTAAGCTTAGAAAGGAGTACAATTCACCAAGGCATATAAAAGATGTTTCCTCTGTATAGGAAGTTATATGACAAGAAGGCAAGCACTAATCAAGCTACTGTTGAAATGTTTTATACACAGAAACCAAGCACATTAATTGTTTGCATTTCAAATGTCTTAAATTACTGTGTGCTAAATAAATATTAGTCTTGCTATTGTTTAAATTTTCCTTTACATTTATAATCTACAGTAAGAGGGATTTTAATGCTTTGATAAACATTTTAAAGGTTGTAAAACAATTGTAATTTTCTTTTTGATTATTGAGATTCTTTTGTATGGTTCAGCTTTCACAGTAATTTTTATGATACCTCATCACTGTGCAAAACAAGGACTAGGTGTACTATCAATTCAGCTTCAGCATCTTCAATGTGTCCTCTGCTGCATTTTGGGTGTTCTTAATCAGGAACTTCCTTACTCTTTTTTTTTTTTTTTTTGCGCTACGCGGGCCTCTCACTGTTGAGGCTTCTCCCATTGCGGAGCACAGGCTCTGGACGCACAGGCTCAGCGGCCATGGCTCACGGGCCCCGCGGTCCGCGGCATGTGGGATCTTCCCGGACCAGGGCACGAACCCGTGTTCCCTGCATTGGCAGGCAGACTCTCAACCACTGCGCCACCAGAGAAGCCCTCCTTACTCTTCTTAGATGAAGGATATCTGCAGATGGCAGAAGGGGAGTTTTCCCAGGAGCTTCTAGGCAGTCTCCTGAGAATTACCCACTTTGGTGCTGTAGGCAGCTCTGATAATCAAGAGCAGCTTTCAGCAGTATCTGGGCCCTATCCTCCTGAGAATCACTGCCTTTGGTGCTGTAGAGAGCTAAGTTTATTAGCAGTGGCAAGTCTTATACTTTTGGGTCTGCTGAAAGTCAGAAGTAAGCTTCCTCACCTTTACTTTACCAGCCCTTGCATGTCCCTAATAATAAATCACTTTGTAATATTTGTAGTGATGTCTGTCTTCCTATCTGCCCCTGATTAATACAATATTTCGCACCAGAAGAATTTCCGAGGTAAGAGCCATCTAAAGATGAGTCTTTATATTGGTTATCTCACCTAGTGAGATGTGAAGACAGTAGTGAGTTTATTAGTGGTAAATGAGATGGTAGTCCATAAGACAAGGTGAAAAAGTGTATAGGTCAGGATGCAACCCGGAAGAAGAGAGGCCATTATGAGTATTTAAAACACAGGGACTTAAAAGCAGGAATTTGGTTACACTGTTTATGAAAAAGGCTAGAATGCATTTGGGGGCGGTTGATACATCTTTTTACCTGTGTAGTTCTACTGAAACTACTCTGGCTTCAGGCCAATCCCATCTCTGGAGTAGCAATTTCATTCAGCTTTACAACTGATCTCCCAGCTACTGACATTTATCCCCTACAAAGTACATTTTAGAGCACCTTTCTGAGTTACAGCTCTTATGGGCACCATAACATAATGGGGGAAATTGGCTAATGTCCTATAGACTCATGGTCAAGTCCTAATCTGCAGTGAGATCATGGGCAAAAGGCTCCTGAGTCAAAATTTTCCAGCAAATACAATGAAGGGATTGGGGTAAATGGTAGATTTCACATCTTGTTAGCCTTAGAACATTTTGTTCAAAGAAGTGCTATGTGGACTTAGATAAAAGTAGAGTTGCTCTGAATGAGGAATTGTGGTGCTGTGTAGACTTACCCAGTCAGCAGCCCCGAATGCTTTGCCCCAGCCCCCTACTCACCAAGTAGTTCTCATGGGGATTCCCCAAATAGCAAATTATGAAAATCATTAGAGGAGTGGATTTTGAGGTCCATTCAGCTCTAAATATTATTTTTCTCCTACTTTGTAAATAATCCTTAATGACTGTATAATCAGTAAAATCCAGCCTTCTTAGTTTAGATATTGAAGGTCATTTATAAACTGGTTCTAACATCATTCCACCATCAAATCTCTTTTCCTTCACAGAGTCTGACTCTGAACTACTAATTCATGTTGAATGAATTAATAGGTGTTCAGAGAGCATTCAGTGTAATTTCTTAATTCTAATATAACAATATGCCTTCTTTCTATATATATATGACCTAATTCACCTACTTACTTTAACCTTACACATGCAAAGCCTAATTGTTTTTTTTTTTTTTTTTTTTTTTTGCGGTACGCGGGCCTCTCACTGTTGTGGCCTCTCCCGTTGCGGAGCACAGGCTCCAGATGCGCAGGCTCAGTGGCCATGGCTCACGGGCCCAGCCGCTCCGCAGCATGTGGGATCTTCCCGGACCGGGGCATGAACCCGTGTCCCCTGCATCGGCCCTCTCAACCACTGTGCCACCAGGGAAGCCCTAATTCTTGATTTTTTTAATCAGTTAGATCGTTTAGTTTCATTGGTAAGTAAATCATTTAGGATTGGATTTGCTGCATTAACAGAAAATCCTAAACATTTTAGTACATTTATAAGGGCTTTTTTTTTTTTTTACATAAAATAAATCCACAGTAAAGGCAGGCCACTGTTGTATGATTGATCCATAATCACTGGAAATCTAGCATCTTCTATCTTTCCTATCTGCCATCGAGCATATTAAAATTTCTCATGACCTAACATGAAGGCAGACCTCCAGCCATTTTATCTGCATACCAACCAGCTGAAGGAAAAGGTAAAGGCTATTGTTAGTAAATGCCCTAGTTTTCTATTTTACCTTTTAAGGAGTCTTCCTGGAAGTTCTACCTAACTTCTTTCTTTGCTCGGAATTTAGTCACGTGGATGGAAAAAGGATGTCTTTTGGCACCTGAATAATTGTTCTATTATTGTAGAAGACAGAAAAATGGACATTGGATAGGAAACTTGTACACTCTGCCATGACAGCAAATCTATTCGCTCCTCTGAGACTAACAGCATACTAAATTGTGAAATTCTATTACTTATTTATCTTTACATTCCTAGAACCTGGCACAGTATCTCAATACATGAATTAATAATAATGAATGAATAACAACCTTATCTTACTTTAAACTGGCATTTGGCTAGCCTTCCAGAATGTCAAGAAGGGGCCTACATCATACTTGTTCTAGGAATGTGAGAAGTACTAGAAATAACTGGCCAGTGAGGACAGAAATGATTTGTATTTGGGAATTCTTCAAAAGAAACTACGTGAATATTACTGACTTTGTTTCTGTAACTGCCTGTCAATAAATATACATATCTCTCTATATATTTAACCCAAGTTTAGTTCTTAGTTTTGTCCAATATTTAGTTTATCTTAAATTTTTATATTACTTTCAGATTTCTAATATAACAAATCTTTAATATCTATTTATAAAGGAATAGAAATATAATAAAAGATGTAAGAATTTATTGTTTTGTCATACAAAACAAAAAAATCATTTTTTTCATATATACTTTAAGATGTTTCACATATTATAATGCGATTTAACATCCTGCTGTCACAATATTGGGAAGAAATCTTCATGACTCTAGATAATCCAAGTTTTAGGCTAATGAAATATCAAGGGAAGCTCCTGTACTTCTCATTAGATCTAAGTAGTTCCTCAGCAACTAGTCACAATATGGAAACACAAAGCTACAGACTATGCCATCATGACAACCAAAGCTGTATTTTTAAATTTTGCCTATCTCTCTATCTATCTACCTATCTATCTATCTTCTATCCTATCATTCATATACCTACTTCCTTACGCCAAAAATGATTTAGATGCATTACAAATATATACTACAATAAGAGATATAAAAACAAAATTTAAAAGTAAGAATAATGAGAGCAAAGGAAGATTGTGGTAACAACAACAAAAAGCAGATCAACCCAGAAATTAGGTAATTAAATGAAATGCATAACATGAAATTATACTCATTTTATAGAAGTTGGACTTCAATCTGGTTCTAAGATTTCTTATAACCTTGGGAAACTCAGGCCAGAGAACTTTGAGATCAGTATTTGGGGATCCAGTTAAACAGCTATCAGGAGAATTCTGAACCTAGGGAAATTAGATTGTCCACTGACAATTAAATTATGAGATTAAGAAGTGGTTTTAATGCAAATATTGACTCCTAGATAAGCTGATCTTGAAGGAAAGTGAACTGAACACACACACACACACACACACACACACACACACACACACAGAGAATAGTTTGAAAGAAGAGTTATTGGTCATTGAAGCATAGAAAAAGAAGAGCAAGTTATCTTCAAGTTAGTGTATCATAACTATGTTTAAGCAAACATAGTGGGTTTTTTTTCCCAAAATGTTTATCGATGTTCCTTGTGGATGAGAACTGAGTTAAACAATGTTAAATAAGTTCTGGAAACACTGGTTAAATGTTAGACCAGTTTCCTTACTATAGGAATTCCCAGGGTCTTTAATATTTAATTTGCATTATGAGTCCGTAAGGGGGAATAAAGCATATAAGATTTCCCAAACTCAGTTGACAATTATGACAGATGCTATGCTATATTTTTATTGCACTGTTTCCCCTTCCTGCAAAAAGAAAGATCTAGCCTCCCCTGCAGTTAGGTCAGAAGAGTGTGACTGAATTCTGGCTAAGAAGGTGAAACAGGAAGGGTGTAAGCCAGCTCCATCCTGGATGTACTCTTGTAATTCTACAGTTTTCTCTTCCATTGTGACTTTGGAGGTCACATATTCCAGATGGCATAACTGCAAGATGGAGAGGGGTCACCTAGTGCAGAGGGGTCTGCACTGAAATGAGATATGAAAGGAAAATACTCTAGTTTTGTCCAGTTGTTAAGATTTTAGGACTTACCTGTAATTTCAGCCTCACTTTGCATAGCCTGAGGATTGTAGGCAAGCTCCTAATTTTTGGAGAATATTTACAAATATAATTTCTTAACATGAAATGTTGTACCAAGGTAAATGGCTGAAAAATATATGCCTGAGTATCTGAATGAATTATTTTGCCTATGGGATGGATTACTAGTAAGTCAAACGTGGAACAAGTTTTACGAAAAAACCCCAAGTCTTGGTTTCCAAATGTTTTATTTGCTCACTTGCAGGCCACTACTCAAATAATTAAGTATAGTATCTCAGTAATCCAACACAGATCAACAAGACATACGTTTTAGACATTTGCTTTCATGTAGTCATGATTTTAGAGCTTTGCTTTCTCTGTTGGTCAGGGAAGGAGACGGGGAAAGGATGGTTGGTTATCATTATTTCAGCCACTTTAGAAAATTGCTTTCAAGCTCTTAGCCTGCAAAGTTCAGTCTCCTTTCAGTTTTGGTTTGTCTCCCTGGAACACTGGGTGTGATTTGTTGTAACACTACATTTCCTCTGTAAAGGAGATTTGTCTGTTCAGGCATCTCCTTTGACACAACTAAAAAAATATATTAACTAAACTCTACATTTTATTTGAATTTCACCAGTTTTTCCCTAATGTTTCTTTTCTGTTCCAGAAGCCATCTTGGACACCACATCCCATTTAGTTGTCATGCCTCTTTAGCCAGCTCTGGGCTTTGACAGATTCTTAGACATATCTTGTCTGGCATTTCCTTGTCTGGGTATGTGTCTCTATGATGGTTACTCTTGTCAACTTGGCTAGATTATAGTACCCCGTTATATAATGACAAGCTAACTTAAGTGTTACAGTGAAGGTATTTTGTAGATATGGAGGTTAACATCTACAGATGGTCCCAGTTTTAGGATGCTTCGACTTAACGACTTTTTGACTTACAATGGAATGAAAGCAATACACATTCAGCAGAAACTGTACTTTGAATTTGATCCTTTCCTGGGCTAGTGATAAGTGGTAAGATACACTGTTGGGATGCTGGGCAGCAGCAGCAAGCTCCGTGCCCAGTCTGACATGATCATGAGGGCAAACCACTGACATACTTAGAACCATTCTATCTTTCACTTTCAGTACAGCATTCCATAAATTACATGAGATAGTCAACACCTGATTATAAAATAGGCTTGGTGTTAGATGATTTTGCCCAACTGTAGGCAAATAGTAAGTGTTCTGAGCACCTTTAAGGTAGGCTGGGCAAACTGAACTGTGATGTTCAGTTTGTTAGATGTATTAAACACATTTTGACTTGCAATCTTTTTAACTTAAGATGGTTTTATTGGGCTGTAACTCCATTGTAAGTAGAGGAAGACCCTTATGATGACTTGATTTTACAGATTACTCTTGATAATGTGGGTGGGACCTCACTCAATCAGTTGAAGGCCTTAGGAGCAAAAAACTGAGGTTTTCCAGAGAAGGAATTTTGCCTCAAGATGGCCATATAAGCTCTTATCTGAGTTTCAAGTTTTGCTAGCCTGACCTACAGATTTTGGACTTGCCAGTCCCCATAATTATGTGAGCCAATTCCTTAAAGTAAATCTCTTTATATTTGCCTTATATATATTATATAAAGAGATATGCACACATATATAAAATCTTATACACACATACAAAATCCTATATGTGTAATCTCTTGATATATGATCTCCATATTGTATGTATGTACACAATGTATATGTATACACACATGTATATGTATTATATATGCAACCCTTCATTTGTGTGTGTGTGTGTGTGTGTGTGTGTGTGTGTGTGTGTGTGTGTATGTGTGATATTTTTCTCATGGTTAGACTAGAATTATAGGTTTGGGGGATTGTATTTTTGCCATTCTCATCACTCTCATCACATCATTTCGAGAGTATATGTTATCAACGTGTCTTACTGATGATGCTAACCATGACCACCTGGCTGAGGTAGTTTTCCAGATTTTTCCACTGCAAAGTCATTATTCTCTTTTACCTACTCTGCTCTTTAGAAGGTGGTCACTAAGTGCAGCCCACACTCACAGAGGGAGTTGGGGGTAAGGAGAGTTAAGCTCTACCTTCTTAAGGGGGAGTGTCTGTGAAAATCTTCATCATTCTCCTGTACGGGAGATTTATCTCTTCTCCCCATTTATTTATTTACTCAATCATTTATATCAGAATGAATTCATAGGTATTTATTTTATACATTACACAATAACACAATATTTATTTTATTGCTCAAATTATTTCAGGTATGACCATTGTGTGCCTTTCAATTAATCCCTGTTTCCCTTTGACACATTCCATTCTTTTGATTTGGGGGCATCTCCCTACTTTCTGGCACTATAAGAAGCCCCAGGCTTATCTTGTATATTCCCTACCCAGTCCTAAAATCAGCTATTTCTCCAAGGAATCCTGGTTCATTCTTTTAGAAAATAACACTAGAAACAAGGACCTGGAAGCTGGGTTCAAGCTCTTTTAAATTTTTGTTTCTATGCAACACATGACAAAAACTTGAATACTATCTGGAACTTGAATACTATCTTGCCACAGAGTGTGGGGCATTACATGCCCTAGTTTGGCTTCAAATGCCATCCACTTCCCCCAGTGAAGACATGCAAATCCAACTAAAGACAAACAAGAGAATTCCCTGGTGGTCCAGTGGTTAGGACTCTGTACTTCCACTGTGGGGGGCCTGGGTTTGATCCTAGGTTGGGGAACTAAGATCCCACAAGCCATGAGGCCAAAAAAAAGACAAACAAACAATACAAATGAGGGCGTCAAATTTTTACCCTTGATCCAGAGATCATCAGTGATCCATGATGGAAGACAGCAGAGTGAGTTGGATGGGCATGAGCCTGGACCCAAACAAGGATAATAATCATCATTTTTCAGAGTTCAGGAGACTCAGTGATAATGTGCATTAAGTGTCAGCACAGGGCATAGTAACAAGAAAGCACTCAACACATGGTAGCCAATGCAGTATGTCTTTAAAAAAAAAAAAATATATATATATATAGAGAGAGAGAGAGAGAGAGAGAGAGAGATTGACATATAGATATGTATATCTGCTTGTAATTAGTAGAATTAGGCATACTACTGCTGTTTCTATATAGCTGAGTGATGCTCACTTATCATAAGAAAGATTAAAGGGGATAGGGAGTGACTCTGTGTGTATGTGTTGGAGGAGGGATCTCTGTATCATATGATTGGTTTTAATCAATAGTTGACAACATGGGTAGAGGCATCTGTGAAATGAAATTACATGCAGTGTTTTTCATTATTTATATTACTGGAGTGAATGGAAGGTGACACTACAAACTCAGTTAAAAAGAATCCTTAGTGGATATAAATAAAGAAGCAATAAAACTATTTCATTTCCACCCTCCTCTCTTTCTAGAGGAAAAATAAAAGACTTATAGCCAAATAGGCTGAGGTGAGAAATTCCCTAAAAGGATTAAGACACATATATTGCATTTTATTGCAAGATCTGCAAACTCCTTCGAATCCAAATGAAATCACTCTTGTTCAGATTGATGCTCTTAATATGGCCATATAAATTTTGGAATCAGTGAACTTTGTCAGTTTTCAGCTTACTTACAAATTATATGTATATCTGTGTGTATTCACACACCCATGCATATACTATAAATACATGTATGTCAGAAGGGTTTTATTCATACATTTACAGCTGTTTCCCATATTAACTTAGACAAGTATGCACAAATAATTTGAACACTTACCTCGTTTAATTTATATCCTTGTGCAGCAAAGTAATTTGGCATGATAGCTATTTTGTTAGTTTTCTGCTTTCCATTGTCTCTTTGTAAGTACCAGACAACTGTGGAAATTACAGATTGGTGGCTGATAACTTTCTGCTTTCTTCAAGAAATTACTTTTGTGCAAATATTTACTTAATAAAGATGTGTGTTTCTAATGACAGTACAGACTTTCAATCCAAAAAATGATGGGCCAAACTGTTTCTAAACTATGAGCTCTCTTTTGCAGTTCTTAAGTTTCCTCTGCATTTATTCCTCCTGCCAGCAGTGTATACTGGGCTGTGAGCAGAAGGGGAAGAAGGGGGCTTCCCTGGTGGCACAGTGGTTGAGAATCTGCCTGCTAATGCAGGGGACACGGGTTCGAGCCCTGGTCTTGGAGGATCCCACATGCCACGGAGCAACTAGGCCCATGAGCCACAACTACTGAAGTCTGCGCATCTGGAGCTTGTGCTCCGCAACAAGAGAGGCCATGATAGTGAGAGGCCCACACACCGCGATGAAGAGTGGCTCCTGCTTACTACAACTAGAGAAAGCCCTTGCACAGAAATGAAGACCCAACACAGCAAAAATAAATAAATTAATTAATAAACTCCTACCCCCAACATCTTAAAAAAAAAAAAAAAGAAGGAAGAAGGAAAGAGAGACCCTCAACACCTGGTTGCTGTGTCTCCCTGGAGGGCACCTGTGGCTATTTCACTTTGTGTACGGTTTACCCTGATCTACTGGTTACCATTAAGAGGTTGCTAACTTTTCTTCATAAGGCTGGGTTACTTAAGAGCAGAGTCTGAGAGTAGCTGGGACAGTCCACTGACTGCATGAGAAGGAATTCACTGGGACTTTCTAGTGCCTTCAGAGCAGAAGCTAAAATTAAAAAATAAAAGCAGTGGTGGAGTAGGTCTGACGTTTCGGGCATCTGCAGTGGTGGTGGAAATGCAAAATCCCCTTCTCTGTAAAGCAGCCCACACCCCCTGCCTGGGACAGTACTGATAACAGTGCAGAAGCCTCGAAGGACAGACAAGTGGCAGGTGATGGGGACAGTGTGTTCCTGACAACAAACTTGGAAAATGTCTACAAATGCTGACTCACCATCCATGTAGCTATCGATCAAACAACAGCCATTTATAAAACCAATGACGATGCTCTTTTTTACTAATTGTCTCAAAACCATGGAAAAGTCACTGAGTGCTTTCTAAAATGAGGCACTGGGAATTAAGAGCTATAACTTGAACTCAGGTCTTCTAACCATTATATCACACACTTCCTTTAAAGCTCAGTGCAGGTTTCTAAGTGAAACAGTCTATGCAACAGTCTTATATGAGGGTCAAAGACCTCTCTCTGGTACAGCAGAAATGACAAAAAACCCTGTAAGTAATAAGTAAACTTATGAATGACACGCCCTTTGGTATAAGCAGATCTATCACAAAATCCCTTTTTTTCATGTAAATAAACATCACATTCTCTGCACAGTTTTTGCCAAGAGTTAAAATCCAGATGTAATATTTTAAATTATGGAGACAAAAATACTTATAACTACTGTATCTTAATTCCTCATACTACCAATTAAGAAATTCTGCCCTAAATTATGAATGTTTCTCTGCAATTCTCTACAAATCACCACTAATAAGATAATAGAGCAGAAAAATTAGTAGGGAGTTCGTATGATTTTTCTCCCCCTGAAGGCTGGCTTTAGTGGGAAAATTTGTCTACATTTCAAGCCTCACGCATTGTGAATGATAAATGAACTCTATTGCGTAAAGGACATGACATTGCTGTGCCTTAGATTTCTATTTTCTTTCATCAGAATATTCTACCTAGCAAAGTTCATAGCTCAGTGCTTGTCTCCCTATAAGGAATGTGTAGATTAATGAAACCCCACCACTGTAAAGAACCGTAGTTAAGGGCATGATTCAAAACAGGCAAAAAGAAATAATATGAGAGGTGTAAGGCCAGGCAGAAAACTGCTTCCCTGTTTTGCTTTCTATCAGGTATGTCTGCTCTGGTTCATTCTAAACAGGAAGAGCAATAGCAAACCTATTTTATGATGCTTTCATCACCTGATTCAATGGCTGCAGGACCAGAGACAGTGAAAAGATATTTGCCCTGAAGCTGCAAGCAGAACACTAGAGGAAAACACATTACCCTTCATCGTTTCCCCCAGATCTATCTGCTCTCTCTCCTGTATTATTTGAAGAATAGGCTCCTTATCCAGACAGCCTCCTGTATGAGCCCGCATAGCAACGGCTATAACCCTGATGGGTGACAAATGTTGAGTTGATATTGCTAAGGGGAGTGTGGAGTCAAGAGGAAAAAATACATGCATTCTTTTACAGTTGCTACCATAAAAGTCAGTTTATTGTCACTGGTTATTTTTTGATCTTGAGGAACATGGTGGCTAAATCCCTCATTTTATGTTAGAGATGAATACATCAGCTAAGAGCAGGGCAAAGTGAGAAACATCAAAGGTACAGAAAAGAAAATATGAAAGGAGGTGACCCTCAGAGTTCAAGTGCTATAAAGTGAGAGACATTCCAGGAAAAATGTTTACAGTGCAAGTTTTGATTATTAAAAACTATGGTATTTTCTGAGTAAGCTAATATTAAACTAAAACATCAAGCATCATTAGCATGAGGGGTAAATTCTCTTTTGGATAATAGAGCAATTACTAATATTTGCTAATATTAAAAAATGATGGGAAGATATCTGTACTCATCCGTGTTTTCTAGAACATAAAAAATTAAAACAGTAAAAATATTTATCCTAAAAAAGCCAACAAAGATAGATCACTCTCATTTTTGATGTTGGTAATCAACACAGCAGAGGAAAAAGCCATTATTATAAGGCAGACAGAGTAAAATTTTGCATCTCTCTGTTGTGATTATTGAAAATGTTTAACCAGTAAAAAGAAAAAACTTCCCACTGGACTACATGATGATGAGAATGTTACTGAATCAAAAATGAAGATGTAAAGTGAAATATAGCACAAATATTAAACTGTTCTATAAAGGCTGTTTGATACAACAGGGAAGAAAAATCCAACTATTACATTTTACTTGGACTCGATATTTTATTTCTTTGCATGTATTTTTATGTTTCACACCTAAAACATCTGTTTATTGTTCTTGTGGCAGGGGAACACTTGACAAAGGCAATTAACTTACATTACATTGTTAAATTCGAACTTTACACTGTGAAATCTAAAGACCATAATAGTAAGGTCAATCAACATAATGAAAATATAGCATATAACTACTCTGGTCTTTTTACTTTCCACAGAGGTTGAAGTCAAAAAAACAAACAAACAAAAAAATGAGTTCTAGGTGTGAAGTAATCTGTCATTTTGTAAAGAGTCATGATAGAAAATTAGCATATCTCTTTATACATAAGAAATGCAAAGGTAAGAAATTATAAACTAGAACACAAAACATCATGGTTGTACGTCATGTTATTATCAATAACAGGCACAGTACACAAATCATGGCAGTGCTAAAACGTTAATAACACATCTGTAAGGGCAAAAGCATTACAGAAGGCTTTCAGTAGTCTTTCCTAATGTGTGTCATCATCATCTGGCATCACTGTCAGGAAATCAAACTATTACTGTACTTTTGAAATTAAGGCAAATAACATGTGTCAGACCTAGATGCAAGGCTTTACTCAGGTTATAAGAAAGATGGTTAATATGCAGGCTTAGCTATAAAAGGAAGTCTCTTTTGCTAATCTCTTCCATTACTGAAGCAGTTTTTAATAGACTTTCATGTACTCCTTATTAGTCATGATAATCAAGCTAAAAACAAACAAAAAAAGAAGCAGTCAGTATTAATGTAAAGGAAAATATTAAATCTTTTAAAAAGTGACAGATACTTTATGCCTCATGAGTGCATCATAATTTCTCAGTTATGAATGAATTACCTGTGGCCTGCTATTTAATACACCAAGGGGTAATTTCATGATGGAGTATCCCATGGAGTTGAGATAGTTAATTCAGCTTCTAAAAGCGTTGAGGTTTAGAGCTCAAAAGTAGCTTAGATATCTGAGTTATTTAGTATAATTTCAACTTAGCAAATAGTACCTAAAGAAAAAAATAGTATTAATCCCCACGCCTAGTCCATCGTGCCATGTGCACATATGTGGGGAAGGTCTCAGAGTTGAGAGAGGCATTTTAATATTCACTTTAAATCAATCCCCATAACATCACAGCAAAATAAACATTATCAAAGGCAATTTTGCAATTTTTTTTTATTGACTAAAAGTAAAAGATAGTTTCTGAAATGTTACAATTACCAAGAAATGAAGATATTAGCATCTACCAAGATACTAAGTGAACAAGAGATCACAAGATAAAACTTATGCAAAAAAAGGCATGGATGAGTTCACAGGCAACAACTTTTATCTTTGACACAATTCTTAGTTTTATATTATTATTATATACTTATTACAGTATTTCTAAACACAATTTGAAAAAGGAGAGTAACAATCTTGGTATTTTGTAATTTAGATCAAGAGATACCAGAACAAATAAAGTCACCAGATAGCGCCTTAAAAAAGATGCTGTATACATTCAACAGAAATAATCAAACATGGCACATGATTCAAATCTGAACTTAAAAGGACTAAATAACTGGCTTGTAAGGCAAAATTGTTTGAAGACATGATATATCACACTTCATTTGAGGATCCTAGCTGTTCAGATGGCTGGAAAATATAGCCTAGGATCTCCAAAATTCCAACAAATATGTTCCCCTCTCCTCCTTAAAGAAAAGTTTGACATTCATTTTCATAAACCAGTATTGAATTTCAGACATCTGACATTTAGGCTAGACAAATATATTTTGAAAAGCTTACACATTACAAGCTCTGGGACAACAAGCGTGGGAAAACAAAGTGCACATCTTTCTTTGCTGGAGCTGAAATCAGATCTCTTCAGTTGGGCAGGTCCACATTCTGAAGGACGAGGGCCACTCGGTTTGGAATGTACACCTAAGACAACACAATAGAGTCAGTGCATTTGAAAGAAAAACTGGGAGTGATGTCATCATGTCAGAGTGACTGAGGCATGATGCAGTTTCACATTTGCCTAAATTACAGTTACCTTTACAATTCTACTGGCTCTGAGGAGACTCAAATCCCACAGTTCCAACAGTTCTGGCATCAATGTAAGACTCCTTTAAAACACAGTTCCAACAGTTCTGGCATCAATGTAAGACGCCTTTAAAACAGTCACCGCTAGAGGGCTCCATACGCTTTACAAAAACCAATGCTCCTCAGACACTAGGGACAGAAATAGCCCTCACTGCTCCTTTTAGGCGCTATCAGGTGGTGAAGGAAGGCTGCCCTCCAGTTCACAATGTTATTCTATTCAGGGGAATAAAAGTAACATACAAAAGATTGCTCACATCAAGTCACTTTTATTATCGTTCTGGTTTGTGTTTTCTCCTGTTATTTTAAGAACAAAACCTTAATGGTAACAGTAAAAGGTATCCTAAGTGTATTTTAGGCCCCGATCCAATTTAAATCAATCAAGAAGCTTGCCACTGCACCGAAAATACAATCCACATTCTTTGCCTGCCCCGCGGAGTCCTGACTCAGCTCCTTCTTGAAAATGTACAGCTCCCATCTCAGATCTGCTCTTCACTTACCCCTTCTCCCCTCACCAGGCTCTGGCCACAGGGCCCTTTCTGTTCCTTGAACACTCCACATCCTTCCCTTCCTCTTGGTCTTGGCCCCTGCCTGCCCCTCTGTTCAGAACACTCTTTACCTGGCTAGTTCCCTATCTCTTAGATCTTGAAAAATCCCAGTTCCACGGAGACGTATTCCTTGATAACTCTATATCTGATGGTATCTCCATGCCATTTCCTATCACAGCATCATTTTTGTTTTTTTCTGAACACTTAACAATTTGTAATTCTTTTTCAAGTTTATGATCAGTCCTTCCCACTAGACCATGAGGTTTACCAGGGTATAGGCCATATATCTTCATATTTCTAACTTTTAGTAGGTGCCAATGGACAAAGTAGGTGCCAATGATGACTAAATAAAAGAATGAATGATGGAGTAAGTAATAGAGGGATCAATATGTGCATATTTCACAAGATATTCTTTAATACACTTAAATCTAAAATAATTTTCATAAAGCTGAGAACTGATTTGAACTGCTTGATGCTTATCTATGTGCTGTTTTACACATATTTAATTACACATATTTAATTACTATTAACAAAGCAAACAGTAAAAATAATATTACAGATTGCTGTCTTCATTGTGACAGTATCTCTCCATTTCTGACTTTGTGAATATTTTACTATTTTCAGTCACTTTAACTGAAAGCTTGACTGATGGTTAAAAAAAATAAAAGAAAAAGGCTTTTATAGTTTAGAACTGGAATGAAAAATGCAAAGCAAACAGGGCTTTAGGGAAAAAAAATTAAAGAACAGAACAGCTGATTTTCATTGACTGAGACCACTGTATGTCCAATGCATGTCAACTCTGCAAATGAACACAATGTTTTCCCTTGAGGTTTCTGTGATAAAGACCTCTTACAACTGTTTAAAAAAAATAAGATACACCAATACAGCTGGTTAGCTTTGAACATTAAAGATTAAAGCAGTTTTTAAATGATGGAATTTTGAGAAATTTATATTATGAATGTAACAACTAGGGAACAGTTTTTCTAATTTTGAATCAAAAGTAACAGTGATTTAGAAAAAGAACATGGTCATCTGAGAAAAATTTCACAAATGCTAACAGTTTACTGGATTACTCAATGTCTCACAGTCTGATTTGCAATCCAGTACTTCCAAAAGATAATATTACATCCTTGCAGTTGTTAAGTGTGGGGAACCCATGTATTTCAATGCCATAATCAGTTTCCCTACAATTTACACAGTTTTTAATGTCATATAAAACCACATCATGATTTGATTGCTAATATAATCTCTTCCATTCAATAGTTTCTTTGACTGTGATAGGTAAGATGTTATAAGATTGGTTCAACAAAAGGAAGCTGGAGGTACTCATGAACAAAGCAGGACTATTACCAATGGTCCCGACAAATCCAGTCCAAAGGATGCCCTATTTCCACAATGACACTACAGACTAAAGCAACAACAGACCAAAGCAAAAGAGGAGAAATAAAAGAAATCAACAATCAGATTCAATCATTTCTCTCTCCAGGTCTTCTCAAAACAGGCATGAATCAAGAGACAGTTGTCCTGCCCTTCTAAAGGAATTTGCTATGTATTTATTCTAGCTGTTTAGTTTGGGGAATCATAGTAACTAGGTGTAACTAATCAGTGGGACAGCAGGTTATAATCAGAATGGTTCTGATTTGTTCTGTCAGGGCCATTCTAAAACTGAAGACCAATCTAAATTTCTCAGCAGCACCAGAAACTGGAGAAAAGAATTTCAGTTCCCTTTACCTTAAAAACATGTCTCTGATATTATTTGGTCCTATATGCAGATAAAAATATTCTGATTAGCCCAAGTCTCCTAAGAAGCAATAAAACACACAAGTCAGGCCTAGGACAAAAAATGATAGGTCCATGCTCAGTGTGGCACAGTGATATAGCAGGACACATCACCTCAATCTCTTACTGGATCTTATGCACTTTTGATATTTACTCTGATTCATAACCTCACACCGATTTCATTAATGAAATATGAATAACTATATGTTGATAATTTAGAAGCAGTCTTACTCTCTGGTATTCTAGCTAGCCCAAATTTAAGTGTAAAACAAACTGGATGACATGAGAACTTCAAGGTTTGCAGTAAATGCATTGAGTTTCCTATTTTGTCATTTAATGGTTAAAAAAATCCTCCAAGAATTCTCTCTCAATGATGCTGGCCATTTTATGTAAGGACCTTTATGGTGCCAATTCCAGCCACACTTAGAGACCTCTTAATACTATCTGCTCAAAAACCATCAGTTGATAATTGTACAATATCATTAATGGGAATATTGTGTAATTATATTTTTTCACTGCATTGTTAATTACCAGAATGTGTTCATGTTGCTTTAGAGCCCCTGCAGTATAAACGACATGAAAGAATTTCCCCAAGCAACGGATTTTTCTTAACTATGGCTATTTATGGATTTTGGACTTTTCTTCTTTACTAGGGTTCTGAGTATATAAATCAGTGTTCTTAGTAGTTAGGAAACGACTACAAATTATACTAAAGGACTTAAGATAATTAGAGCTAATCCTTATGATGAGACAATTACAGACATGAACAATTTGGGGACTCTATAATTTAGTGCTAATATTGGCTCTGTAAATCTCAACTTACAATTTTAATTCTATAAATAGTTTTGATTCATACGGCAAAAGAAATATGAACATATTTTAAGTAGATTTAAACATAAATGCTTATATTTAAATACGAACAACTCATATTTAAGTATATGTATATAGAAACCATTTAGTACACACATCACAAATAAAATATGCTGATAAACATGTTCACTAGGCTCACTTACTAACCATTAGGCCGTAAACATTTTGTAGCTAGAATCACATGAAGAACATGTGAGACAGCGTAATGTAGAGCCATGAATTTCATTGTTTCTAGCTATTTTTATAGTCCATTCTTCACAAGGAATCAGAATGTCACATTATAATCCAGTTCATTTATTAAGAGAGTCAAAATGCATGCTAATCTATCCAGTTATTTTGACTACCTTAATGACTTAATCACTATGCAAACCATTAGTATGGCTCAAAAAATAACTGACCACACAATAATCTACTATATTATGTCATCCAGGCAAAGTATTATGTTCTTCTAGGGTCAAAATTGAGTTACACAATTTAATTACACAAATTAATTACATAATTTTTGCAAACAGTATGGCAAAAATTTGAAAACAGAAAATTTGAAAATAACTTTAAATACAAAATACTTAGGGCTTCCCTGGTGGCGCAGTGGTTGAGAGTCCCCCTGCCGACAGAGGGGACACGGGTTCGTGCCCCAGTCTGGGAAGATCCCACATGCCGCGGAGCGGCTGGGCCCGTGAGCCATGGCCACTGAGCCTGCGCGTCCGGAGCCTGTGCTCCGCAACGGGAGAGGCCACAACAGTGAGAGGCCCGCGTACCGCAAAACAAAACAAAACAAAACAAAACAAAACAAAAAAATTTAAAAGGCAAGTTTTGAAATGTTCTTAGAAATTGTAAAAGTTAGCAATAGCACATAATCAGAGTGATAACATCATTTGATGAAAAGGGCATTAGACCCTTAACAATCTATATATATACACTTGTCATAAAAAATCAAAAATTATTTTGAAAAATAAGGGTGACATATATAATAATTTCAATTTTTACATACATGCTTTAGTTCACAAAATATTTTCTAAGAAAAAAATCTTATTAATGTAGAAGTATATATTATCTCATTTAATTTAGAATATGAAAAAGAGTAAACTTTAAGAATCAAAATTGATTTTGTCTGAAAAAAAAAAACCTAAACATTTTCATAATTCTGGATAGAGCAAAAAACATTTCCCAACTTAATTTATATTTTCAATGCCTACAACTGAGGGACAATAAGAAAGATACCTCTATGCCAAATGCCCTATTTAAACTAGAAGTCTACCTTTGAATCACCAAATTTAGAATGGGAATAAACAGATCTACTTCCTAAGGATAAGGAGATTAATTGGCAAAGTAATAGATGCTAAAACTATTGCTTTATTCACATTTCACCATTAAGACTGCTTAAGTTATTGTAAAGGAATCTAATTCATTTCAGGTTCAATAATCTCTGCTCTTCCATTTGTGCCATGGAATTTGAATTTATGAATCAGAAAAGAGACAGAGAGCACCCCTGCCCCTCCTCATGCACTGATTAAGATATAGGTTAATATAAGTTCCTATATCAGGAACCAAAATATAGAGAAATCATTATGCTAAAATGGAGTTCCAAAAACTGTCAGTAAAGAAGAATGGAAAAGTTCTGCCCTATAGCTTCTTGGCATTTGTGAGATACTCCGACCTTAGCATATACGTTTCAACAGTAGTACACATGCAGTTCTCCTCTGGCTTAACAGTTGCAACTGATGGAGCATATAAAGAAGACACTGGGATGGTACCTGGTGATGCTGCAGCATATATGGCTATTTTAAGATTCCTTTGAGCTCTGTTTGTTGCTATCTTTGAAAACAGATTTGGCACTTAATCAGCAGATCCTTTGGATTATTGAGCTTGCAAATTAAGCTTTGGCAAATACAGTGTACTAGTTATGATGGACAGAAATTTCATGGAAAAGAAAAAAAATTACATTTTTTCTCCCCTTCCCTCTTTATTCTAGGCATGTGGGAGGCAGAAGGTGGTTGAATGAGACCTAGAGCACTTAGGGTCATGTTCAAGAAACCTGATTGGATCCCAGCGCATATTGATCAGTTTAATAAAGAGTTCCATTATGATGATGCATTCTTATATTAGGTATGTATATTAATGTCATTTTTTTCTTTGGCTCTTTGAAGGATAACTCTGGTAAGAATGAATCTGTTTTATTGGATTTTCAGGTCTACTTGGGCTCCCTTATTCTTTTAAAAAAATTTTATTTTATTATTATTTGTTTGTTTTTTGCGGTACACGGGCCTCTCACTGTTGTGGCCTCTCCCATTGCGGAGCACAGGCTCCGGACGCACAGGCTCAGCGGCCATGACTCACGGGCCTAGATGCTCCGCAGCATGTGGGATCTTCCCGGACTGGGGCACGAACCTGTGTCCCCTGCATCGGCAGGGGGACTCTCAACCACTGCGCCACCAGGGAAGCCCTCCCAAAATTTTATTATATTATTTTATTGCATTAATATAAATTATTACAAAAATCACAATGTCATATACAAAAATATATGAAATACTATAATGAATATTTTAGGTACACACACCTTGCTTAAGAAATCATCCCTAACCAACAACCAATTTTTTTTTTAATTGAATTACAGTTGATTAATTGGGTTCCCTTATTTTTACATTAAAACCAGTGATCACTTCATCTGGAGTCTAAAGACTTATTTAAAATGAGTCATTCCTAGATTGGTTCAAGATGGTGGAGTAGAAGGACATGCACTCACTCCCTCCTCCAAGAGCACTGGAACCACAACTAATTGCTAACAATCATCAATAGAAAGACACTGGAACTCACCAAAAAAGATACCCAACATCCAGAGATGAAGGAGAAGCTGCAATGAAATGGTAGGAGGGGCGCAATCATGATAAAATCAAATCCCATAACTGCTGGGTGGGCAACTCACAAACTGGAGAACAATTAAACCACAGAAGTTCACCTACTGGAGTGAAGGTTCTGAGCCCCACATCAGGCTTCCCAACCTGGGGTCCAGCAATGGGAGGAGGAATCCCCAGAGAATTGGACTTTGAAGGCCAGTGGGATTTGATTGCAAGACTTCGACAGGACGGGGGGAAACAGAGACTCCACACTTAGAGGGCACACACAAAGTAGTGTGCACACCAGGACCCGAGGGAAAGAGCAGTGACCCCATAGGAGTCTAAACCAGACCTACCTGCTAGTGTCAGAGGGTCTCCTGCAGAGGCAGGGGATGGCTGTGGCTCACCACAGGGACAAGGACACTGGCAGCAGAAGTTCTGGGAAGTATTCATTGGCTTGAGGCCTCTGAGAATCCACCATTAGCCCCACCAAAGAGCCTGCAGGCTCCAGTGCTGGGTCGCCTCTGGCCAAACAACAACCAGGGAAGGAACACAGCCCCAACCACAGGCGGATTACAGTTTTACTGAGCTCTACCCACCAGAGCAACACCCAGCTCAACCCACCACAGGTCCCTCCCATCAGGAAGCCTGCACAAGCCTCTTAGAGAGCCTCATCCACCAGAGGGCAGACAGCAGAAGCAAGAAGAACTACAATCCTGCAGCCTGCGGAACGAAAACCACAATCACAGAAAGACAGACAAAATGAAAAGGCAGAGGACTATGTCCAAGATGAAGGAACAAGATAAAACCCCAGAAAAACAACTAAATGAAGTAGAGATAGGCAACCTTCCAGAAGAATAATTCAGAATAATAATAGTGAAGATGATCTAGGACCTAGGAAAAAGAATGGAGGCAAGGATTGAGAAGATGCAAGAAATGCTTAACAAAGACCTGGAAGAATTAAAGAACAAACAAACAGAGATGAACAATACAATAACTGAAATGAAAAATACACTACAGGGAATCAATAGCAGAATAACTGAGGCAGAAGAACAGGTAAGTGACCTGGAAGACAGAATGGTGGCATTCACTGCCATGGAACAGAATAAAGAAAAAAGAATGAAAAGAAATGAAGACAGTCTAAGAGACCTCTGGGACAACATTAAATGCACAAACATTCACATTATAGGGGCCGCAGAAGGAGAAGAGAGAGAGAGAGAAAGGACCCGAGAAAACATTTCAAGACACTATAATTGAAAACTTCCGTCACATGGGGAAGTAAATAGCCACCCAAGTCCAGGAAGTGCAGAGAGTCCCAGGCAGGATAACTCCAAGGGAAATACACCAAGGCATATAGTAATCAAATTCACAAAAATTAAAGACGAAGGAAAATTAAAAGCAACAAGGGAAGAACGACAACGAATGTACAAGGGACTCCCATAAGGTTAACAGCTGATTTCTTAGCAGAAACTTTTCAAGCCAGAAGGGACTGGTACAATATATTTAAAGTGATGAAAGGGAATAACCTACAACCAAGAATACTCTACCCAGCATGGATCTCATTGAGATTGGATGGTGAAATCAAAAGCTTTACAGACAAGCAAAAGCTAAGAGAATTCAGCACCACCAAACCAGCTCTAAAACAAATGCTGAAGGAACTTCTCAAAGTCAGAAACACAAGAGAAGACAAGGACCTAAAAACCAAACCCAAAACAATTAAGAAAATGGTAATAGGTACATACATATCGATAATTACCTTAAATATGAATGGATTAAATGCTCCAACCAAAAGACACAGGCTTGCTGAATGGATACAAAAACAAGACCCATACCTTATGCTGTCTACAGGAGACCCATTTCAGACCTAGGGACACATACAGACTGAAAGTGAGGGGATGGAAAAAGATATTCCATGCAAATGGAAATTAGAAGAAACCTGGAGTAGCAATACTCATATCAGATAAAATAGACTTTAAAATAAAGAATGTTACAAGAGACAAGAAAGGACACTACATAATGATCAACGGATCAATCCAAGAAGAATATATAATAATTATAAATATATATGCACCCAACATAGGAGCACCTCAATACATAAGGCAACTGCTAACAGCTATAAAAGAGGAAATCGACAGTAACACAATAATAGTGGGGGACTTTAACACCTCACTTATACCAATGGACAGATCATCCAAAATGAAAATAAATAAGGAAACAGAAGCTTTAAATGACACAATAAACCAGATGGATTTAATTGATATTTATAGGGCATTCCATCTGAAAACCACAGATTACACTTTCTTCTCAAGTGCACATGGAACATTCTCCAGGATAGATCATATCTTGGGTCACAAATGAAGCCTTGGTAAATTGAAGAAAATTGAAATTGTATTAAACATCTTTTCTGACCACAATGTTATGAGATTACAAATAAATTACAAGAAAAAAACCCGTAAAAAAACGAACATATGGAGGCTAAGCAATACGCTACTAAGTAACCAAGACATCACTGAAGAAATCAAAGAGGAAATCAAAAAATACCTAGAGACAAATGACAAGGAAAACACGATGACCCAAAATCTATGGGATGCAGCAAAAGCAGTTCTAAGATGGAAGTTTAGAGCAATAAAATCCTACCTGAAAAACAAGAAAATTTTCAAATAAACAATTTAACCTTACACCTAAAGGAACTACAGAAAGAACAAACAAAGCCCCCAAATTAGTAGAAGGATAGAAATCATAAAGATCAGAGCAGAAATAAATGAAATAGAAACAAAAGAAACAATAGCAAAGATCAATAAAACTAAAAGGTGGTTCTCTGAGAAGATGAACAAAATTGATAAACCTTTAGCCAGACTCATCAAGAAAAACAGGGAGGAGACTCAAATCAATAACATTAGAAATGAAAAAGGACAAGTTAAAATGGACACTGCAGAAATACAAAGCTTCGTAAGAGACTACTACAAGCAATTCTATACCAATAAAATGGACAACCTGGAAGAAATGGACAAATTCTTAGAAAGGTATAACCTTCCAAGACTGAACCAGGAAGAAATAGAAAATATGAACAGACCAATCACAAGTAATGAAATTGAAACTGTGATTAAAAATCTTCCAACAAACAAATGTCCAGAACCAGATGGCTTCACAGGTGAATTCTATCAAACATTTAGAGAAGAGCTAACACCCATCCTTCTCAAACTCTTCCAAAAAATTGCAGAGGAAGAAACACTCCCAAACTCATTCTATGAGGCCACCATCACCCTGATACCAAAGCCAGATCAAGATACTACAAAAAAAGAAAATTACAGACCAATATCACTGATGAGTATAGATGCAAAAATCCTCAACAAAATCCTAGCAAACAGAATCCAGCAACACATTAAAAGGATGATACACCATGATCAAGTGGGATTTATCCAAGGGATGCAAGGATTCTTCAATCTATGCAAATCAATCAATGTGATACACTATATTAACAAATCGAAGGAGAAAAACAATATGATCATCTCAATAGATGCAGAAAAAGCTTTTGACAAAATTTAACACCAATTTACGGTCAAAACTCCAGAAAGTGGGCATAGAGGGAACCTACCTCAACATAATAAAGGCTATATATGACAAACCCACAGCAAACACCATTCTCAATGGTGAAAAACTGAAAGCATTTCCTCTAAGATCAGGAAAGAGACAAGGATGTCCACTCTCACCACTATTATTCAACATAGTTTTGGAAGTCCTAGCCATGTGAATCAGAGAAAACAAAGAAATAAAAGGAATACAAAATGGAAAAGAAGAAGTAAAACTGTCACTCCTTTCAGATGACATGATACTATACATAGAAAATCCTAAAGATGCCACCAGAAAACTACTAGAGCTAATCAACGAATTTGGTAAAGTTGCAGGATATAAAACCAATGCACAGAAATCTCTTGCATTCCTAGACAGTAACAACAAAAGATCACAAAGAAAAATTCAGTAAACAATCCTACTCACCATTGCAACAGAAAGAATAAAATAGCTAGGAATAAACCTATCTAAGAAAGTAAAAGACCTGTACTCAGAAAAGTATGACACTGGTGAAAGAAATCAAAGATGACACAAACTGATGGAGAGATATACCATGTTCTTGGATTGGAAGAATCAATATTGTGAAAATGACTATACTACCCAAAGCAATCTACAGATTCAATGCAATCCCTATCAAATTACCAATGGCATTTTTTACAGAGCTAGAACAAAAAATCTTAAAATTTGAGTGGAGACACAAAAGACCCTGAATAGGCAAAGCAATCTTGAGAAAAAAAAAAAAAAATGGAGCTAGAGGAATCAGGTTTCCTGCCTTTATACTATACTACAAAGCTACAGTAATCAAGACAACATTGTACTGGCAGAAAAACAGAAATATAGATCAATGGAACAGGATAGAAAGCCCAGAGATTAACTCACACACCTATGGTCAACTAATCTATGAAAAAGGAGGCAAGGATATACAGTGGAGAAAAGACAGTCGCTTCCATAAGTGGTGCTGAGAAAACTGGACAGCTACAAGTAAAAGAATGAAATTAGAACACTCCCTAACACCATACACAAAAATAAACTCAAAATGGATTAAGGACTTAAGTGTAAAACCGGACACTATAAAACTCTTAGAGGAAAACATAGGAAGAACACTCTTTGACATAAATCACAGCAAGATCTTTTTTGACCCACCTCCTAGAATAATGGAAATAGAAACAAAAATAAACACATGGACCTAATGAAAGTTAAAAACTGTTGCACAGCAAAGGAAACCATAAACAAGACAACCCTCAGAATGGGAGAAAATATTTGCAAATGAATCAACGGACAAAGGATTAATCTCCAAAATATATAAACAACTCATGCAGCTCAATATTAAAAAAACAAACCACCCAATCCAAAAATGGGCAGAAGACCTGAACAGACATTTCTCCAAAGAAGATATACAGATGACTAAGAGGCACAAGAAAAGCTGTTCAACATCACTAATTATTAGAGAAATGCAAATCAAAACTACAATGAGGTATCACCTCACACTGGTTAGAATGGGCATCATCAGAAAATCTACAAACAATAAATGCTTGAGAGGGTGTGGAGAAAACGGAACCCTCTTGCACTGCTGGTGGGAATATAAATTGATACAGCCACTATGGAGAACAGATGGAGGTTCCTTAAAAAACTAAAAATAGAATTACCATATGACTCAGCAATCCCACTACCGGGCATATATCCTGAGAAAACCATAATTCAAAAAGACACATGCACCCCAATGTTTATTGCAGCACTATTTACAATAGCTAGGTCATGGAAGCAACCTAAATGTCCATTGACAGACAAATGGATAAAGAAGATGTGGTACATTGGTACAATGGAATATTACTCAGCCATAAAAAGTCACGAAATTGGATCATTTGTAGAGGTGTGGCTGGACCTAGAGACTGTCATACAGTGAAGTAAGTCAGAAAAAGAAAAGCAAATATTGTATATTAGCGCATATATGTGGAATCTAGAAAAATGGTACAGATGAACCTGTTTGCAAAGCAGAAATAGAGACACAGATGTAGAGAACAAATGTAAGGACACCAAGGGGGAAAAGCAGGGGGTAAGTGTTGGGGGGTGTGATGAACTCAGTGATTGGGATGGACATATATACACTTATATGTATAAAATAGATAACTAATAAGAACCTGCTGTATAGCACAGGTAACTCCACTTTGCTGTACAGTAGAAACTAGCACAACACTGGGAAACAACTATACCTCAATAAAAAAACATAAAAAAATTAAAGAATAAAATAAATGGAGTCATTCCTAAAGCATCAGTAGTTATCGAAAACAAGATGCTGCTGCTGAGAAGACAGGACCAATCTTTACCTTTTGACCGAGTTGGATCAGAATTCTATTATAGGCAGTGTTCTATTTCTCATGTGCTTGCAGTGCTGTATTCCTCTACCTCTTATGGAGACTTATCTGACCTTCTCCATTCCACCTGCTAATTTAGAACTGCACAGTCCATATTTGGAAGATCAATTCAATTAGTGCTTGAAAAGTAATCTCTTGACTGTTGCTGCCACTGGTTACTTGGCTTGTTTTAATTATATAGAATATCTTTGCTCTTAAAAAATCAAAAGGATGTCAAGATATTTTTTGCCCACCCTCAAAGGTTGCAAGCCCTCGCCTAAGATAATAATTTTTCCAAAATTGGGAGAATATCCTCAAAGCACCTAGTGTCTTGACACACTTAAAATACCTAAATAATTATTGAATAGCCACAACAATAGTAACTTTTGAATACATGTGCAGTACCATTTTGCAGCTTCCCCAAAGCTTGGCTGTGTTAATTAATTTAGGCCCCGCAAGAACCTCTTGCTGTAGGCAGGATGCTATTATTAATCCTCACTATGCAGACAGGGAAACCGAGTCACAAAAAGATCAAATTACTCAAGTTCTCATAGCTGGTAAATGATCCCAAATTCCCTGCCATGACATGTTGTGGTCTTTTTTACTATATTACCAGGCTTCCCTTCCCAATAGAGCCCTCTTTGGATACACGAACCTTTAGGAAAGTTGGCTATATAACATTTTTTTTGTGTGTGTTATGTGGGCCTCTCACTGTCGTGGCCTCTCTCGTTGCAGAACACAGGCTCCGGACGTGCCGGCCCAGCGGCCATGGCTCACGGGCCCAGCCGCTCCGCGGCATGTGGGATCCTCCCGGACCGGGGCACGAACCCGTGTCCCCTGCATCGGCAGGCGGACTCTCAACCACTGCGCCACCAGGGAAGCCCGGCTATATAACATTTTTGCTATCTGAAACTTTCAAAACCCTTTCAGTCTAGTTCAACTGGTTCAAGTTCAGCTTTATCACAAGTGGGTGCTACTTCTCCATGACTCCTCTTTATGAGCTGTCACCTTCCCTAACCCCTCAGGGGTCTCTAACTCTTTTGGTTATTTCAGAGCTTTAAGACCGTTTTCTTGTTCATGTCAGAAACTATTTGTATCAGTCTTATTTTACATGTCAAAACTGAATGTTCTGACAAACTACGGCAATCATTCTTTGGAGATAGAATCCACTAGCAGCTTTGAGCCCTCCCTCTTGAAAATACATATGAATCTAGATCTCTATCTAAGCCATATCAACATCATCAACACCCCACCTCAACACACACATAGGGTAACACCTAGGTTTCCTAAGGCTACTGACTTTCCTCAGAGCTGATAATCAACAACTTAATCTTGCTCATCCCTGCTCGTTTTATTTATTTTATGCCACTGTCTTTGACATATATAATATGGCAGCTTACAAAGTAAGGTGCTGGTACCACCCTAAGAGTTGGGGATATAGTAGAAAAATGGAGGAGCCAGGGGTACCAAACAGATTCTCATGCTTGACTTTTACCCAAACTTAAAAAAAAATGAGAGAATTTAACAGCAATAATAAAGCCATACATTTGTGGGATACATCCTGGCCTCACATAAGTGAAACAAATCTTTCCTTTTTTTTTCCTTCTTTTTCTTTATTGGAGTATAATTGCTTTACAATGTTGTGTTAGTTTCTGTCGCACGTTGAAGTGAATCAGCCATACGCATACATACATCCCCTCCCTCTTAGACCTCCCTCCCCCCCACCATCCCACCCAACGAGGCCATCACAGAGCACCAAGCTAAGCTCCCGATGCTATACAGCAGGTTCCCACTAGCTATCTATTTTATGCATGGTAGTGTATTTATGTCAAACCTTACCTCCCAATTCATCCACCCTCCCCTTACCCCCTCCGTGTCCACACGTCCATTCTCTATGTCTGCCTTTCTATTCCTGCCCTGCAAATAGGTTCATCTGTGCCATTTTTCTAGATTCCACATACATGCGTTAATATACGATATTTGTTTTTCTCTTTCTGACTTAAATCTTAATCCAAGACCTTTTATTGTGAAACAAACAAAAAAATGCAGATCTGAGACAGAGAGAAGAGGGAAGAGGAAGAAAGATAGATATATAACTAGTCAGGAAAAGGAAAACATACATAATGCAGATGTGGACTTGGCCATAAATTAAACGAAGAATTCCTCCAAATCTGCAGAGCTTCTAAATTCTACATTAATTTTTTTTTATTGATATAGTTGATTTATAATATTAGTTTCAGGTGTACAACATAGTGATTCAAAATTTTTATATATTATACTCCATTTATAGTTATTATAAAATATTGGCTATATTCTCTGTGCTGTACAATATATCCTTGCAGCTTATTTATTTTATACATAGTAGTTTGTACTTCTTAATCCCTCCCCCTATCCTGCTGTTACCCCCTTCCCTCCCCACACTGGTAACCACTAGTTTGTTCCGTATATCTGTGACTCTATTTCTGTTTTGTTATATTCATTTGTTTGTTTATTTTTCAGATTCCACATATAAGTGATAACAAATGGTATCTGTCTTTCTCTGTCTGACTTACTTCACCAAGCATAATACCCTCCAGGTCCATCCATATTGTTGCAAATGGCAAAATTTTATCTACATTTTTAAAATAAATTAAATTTAGTAGTCTAAAGCAATATTCTTTCATTGTGTCAACATCACAAAGTAAAAGTTAGTTAATATAATACAACACTCTCCTCAGTAATATAAGGAAACCAGAGAATTTTATAACTAGAATGAATTCAGTCATCAATAACTACATGAAAGAAAAAGATGTATATACAGATTCTTTTAAGGTGTTTTAAATTAAACTTCATTAGATAACCAATAATGTAGAAATCTGCTTAATGTAAAATATTACAGAGAAAGCAAGAACAGAAAGAAAGTAAATTGTATAAAAATAGAAATATTCATAACAGAAAACTAAAATGTGCCTTCCTTTTATTTTTTGAGAAATAATTTTTAATCCTATTAATATTCAAATTTCCTCAATTGTCAGCTAAATATTCTGTATTATTTGTTTTTCCAAAACCCAGTTCAGTCTAGCACCACACATTGCATCTATTTTTTTAGTGCAATCCTATTACCCTACTCTCTGCCTTGTCTCCAAGTTGCTTACTTGTTGAAGAGTTGTTTCCTTGGACAAAAACACATCATTTTGAAAATGCAGAATTAAATTTAAATGAAATGAAAATACCTTAAAAATCTTACTTACCAAAAGAGAATAAGGACAGTTGTTATGTTCAAAAGGTTTAGAAAAGAAATCGGTATTGTGGTCCAGTCTCTGGTGTCCTCCATATTCTGCTGCATCTGAATCTAGCACAATTTTGTACGTACAACTCTTAAGGAACCACAACGGTTTAGGAGTTGAATGAGACATTATAAAACATTTCTGAGACAGGACTTAAAAGTGAGTATTTTGAAAACTGTTTAATGATGATTTGTGCTATGTTCTCATTTCTTCTCTAAGATTTCTGAGTTTGAGTTTATCATGTTTGAAAGGGGCTTTATAGGCTATCTAGTCTGCACACCCGTGGGATCCTTGTTATCCTTTTATCACAGCTCGTCACATGATCATCCATACCTATTAACGAAGAATCTACTTTCCTCTTCATGTAACTAATTCCATTTGTTAGAAATTCTTCTCCATATTAAACAGAATTTTGATTTCTTGGGACTTTTTCTACCCAGAAAAGCCATAAAGAATAAGTTCAAAATACAGTAATTTTCAAATATTTAACAATAGCTATTTTGTCTCCATGTGTCCTCTGCATACATAACTAAATACTTACTAAATGTAATCCCAGAACCTTTGATCATTACTCATTTGATATGGCTTTTTACTATTTCCCTATCTCTGAATTCATTGCAGTTTGCCAGATCCTGGTTGATAAAGTGAGGAACACAGAAGAGAACTAAAGGTCCATGTGTGGCCTGAAGACCAAGTAGGCTCATTCTTTCCCCTTGGTTACAAGCAGCATGCTTCTATTCATGCACAAGATCATGCAAACATACTATCCATCATGCCACAGGTGGATTCATGTTGCAATCATGTGATCTGCTACAACTTAAACATCTGATTTTTCACAATGAGCTATTATGCATGTTAGCATTATTGTATTTATAACAAAATAAGAGCTATGGTTATTATGTTCAAACTTATGCTCAGAAAGTCTAGAAATGATACTTGATTAAAAAATCCACAAGTAAATATAAATGGGTACCTAGAAATTTAAGTTTCTTCTAGCCTAAGGAGGGAGACAGATAGGTGTCTAGGTGCTTTGTATTTTCTTTTCCTCGTATATAAATATTTAATCTCAGAAACATTTGTACCTTTTCATTACAGCTAAAGTTATCACATTAAAAGTACATGGGAAAAAAAAAAGTACATGTGGATAACAAACTATGACCATATTTTCATGCCTAGGGGACTTCTGTGTGGGTAAGAGATGCAGATGGACGCACCACAGGAACTTTTGCTGGGAGTGGTGGCGCCATTTCAGTCAATCCAGGTCAGCCTACTCTGATGCAAATTTAGACTAATACCGTAATCAGCATGTTACTGTGTTTAAAAGAGAGGGAGAGGGAGGAGGAGAAAGACTGAGTTCAAAAGGTGACTACTGGGCACAAGCTCATTCTAAAGTCACTCAGTAGAGCTGCACATGATTTGAGCATATGGATTTATTTAATGGGGAAATACACACAGTGAAAATAAATCATTAGGGGCATGGTAAATAAATGAAGCATTGTGGAATGAAAGGAACTACTAAAATAAAAGTTTAGTTTTGGTTCTTCATCCTAGTTCATTAAATACTTGCACAGTCTTCAAAAAGCATTAAACAAAAACAAAAAGAGTACAATACAGTTTAGAGAATAATGACCTAGAATCCTTTCTAAAACACTGGAAATACAGTATCAATTATTAAATTATTGGTTAACAGCATAGATTATTGGTAGTTGTGACTGAAGACAGCAAGTATACCATGAAAAGCACCGATTCCTAACCTGTGGGTTGATAATCACTGGTCATTGTGTTATAAGGGTCTCACAGAATGAGTAATTATGTTATTAAAAGGGACTGGGATGGATTCTATATGTACATTGTCTGAAGACTAAATTATGTTATTATACCCATTTGGTACTGTATTTCAAAGAATATGCACTTTTTTGATTAATGAGATATAAATTCATTTAAAAAAATCACAGAATTTGTAGTAAGTTTTTTGATATATTTTCTCAATCAAGGATACTGAAAGAACAATTGTTATATAAGAAGCAATTTTTTTTGACATTGAAAGGGGTCATCACACTGAAAATGGTTAGAATCTACTCACTTAATCTATAATTTATAGCCTTAAAGAAAAAGCTTACAAAAGCCATAAAGTTTCAAAATATCAGTTTAGACATATTTCTCTGATCTATAATTTAAAGAAAAAAATTCTGTTGTGGCCACTTTCGGAATTCCCCAGCCCTGTGTCTCTATTACCCAGGGAATACAGCCATGTCCTTTAGAAAACACATCCCTTAAACTCCAGAAATTCCAACAATTTAAAACACTAGATTAAAAGTAATGATTGTGAAAGAGCTTTATAATTGTAAATTACTACAACATACTACTCAAGTGTCAACTTAAAAAAATACACAATGTTAGAGTTGCTAGTTAAGTTTTATTTGGGGCAAAATGAGGACTGTAGTCTGGGAGACAGCACCCCAGATAGCTCTGAGAAACTGCTCCAAAGAGGCAGGGGGGAAGGTCAGTATATATATGGTTTCGGTGACGGGGGAGTACATGCAATCAAGCGCATATTTTTTACAGAAGTTTTCTACTAGTCTCGTGCAGGTTACTGCTAGTCACAGGAGCAGACGTCACGATGAAGGATTTTAGTGCTTTTCTATATATGAGGAGATACAAGAATTGGGCTCATAAAATTGCTCCTGAAAATATCTAACTATCTGAAGGCCTGATCTGCCAGTTTTTCCCAGAGCACAGAGTGCCTCATTTCTGCTCTCCACCCTGAACTCCTTTCAGGGGGTGTTGAAAGTCAGCAGATGCAGCAGCTCATGCTTTAATCCTTGTAGACGTAGATGGCAAGTGCCAATGGAAAATGCCAATTCATAGTTGACACAAAAATCAGGCAACCCCGTCTTTTAGGAACACTGCTTAACATAAACATTTTTAAAGAGGTTTTATGCGCAATTGGATTTTTGTTTTTCTCTTCTCTCACTTAGGCATTCCCTCACTCCCTATTTCTCATGTACATGTGAGCACACACAAACAGACACACAGATACACACATGCACATGACGTGGGACCCACACAGCACCAATATCCCTACAAAGCCCTGTCTTCCACTAAAGAACATCCCTCTGAAAATATAACTCAGAGCCAATTTACACTTAAACTACCTTCTTCATGTGGTTTCCAGTTCCACAGTGGATAAAACAAATTTAGCAGGACATCTCAACACCTTCACATCTCTTTAATTCATAGCTACCTCCCTACACCTAGCAGACTGCCTTCTCATAATAGCTTCTCAATACATCTTTCAAACTGATATTCAGGATGACAATTCTGATTCACCAAGAAAGGCCAAATTACATGTCTTATTTTTTATATTCGAGGGAAGTAGGAGAAATTATTTTCCCATTCACTTAATACACACAATGTAGGAGGCACTGTACAAGATATTAAAAAAAAATGACTAAGATGTGGTTTTAGTTCACATGCAACTCACAGCCTATTAAGGGGAGATTAGAAATGAATATGAATGTCTATAAATAAAACAGAAAGCAATATGCAATGAGAGGTAGAGCCAGGGAGGGAAGGTAGGATTGACAGTCTATAAACAAAAACTTTTAAAGGCTAGGCTAGACTGTTAAGATTTATTTTGTAATTAAGTATGAGAACATTGAAGGTTTGTGAGAAAGGTTATGACAATCAAAAAAATTAACCTGGGGCTTCCCTGGTGGCGCAGTGGTTGAGAGTCCGCCTGCCGATGCAGGGGACACGGGTTCGTGCCCCGGTCCGGGAAGATCCCACATGCCGCGGAGCGGCTAGGTCCGTGAGCCATGGCCGCTAAGCCTGCGCGTCCGGAGCCTGTGCTCCGCAATGGGAGAGGCCACAACAGTGAGAGGCACGTGTACCGCAAAAAAAAAAAAAAAAAAAAAAAAAAAATTAACCTGAAGGTTGAGGGTAGAATAGGATGAACAAAGGAAAGACTAAGTCAGAGAAACCAGCCAGGGACCTAACTGGTTCACGGATAGTAGTATGGCTAAACTTGGATAATGCAAATGGAGAGACATACATAAACCAATGAGATTTTGGATGTGCAACTAATGGTACTCAAATGTAAGGAAACTGATGCTCAATTTGGGGAAACACTTGGAAGGGGAGAATAGTTGTGCCCAAAGACACACAATAAGTTTAGTGGCAGAGCTGGGATGTAGACACAAGTCAAATTCAGATCTAATTACCCTACTCTCCTCAAGTGGATGCCTATTTTATGCCAAGAATCAGGCAAAGTGTTTTCGCAGGCAATTTCTTGTTTAATTCTAAATTTAGATTCTAAGCATAAAGAGGTTGGAATGAACATGACATGAAGAATAAAAACAAGGAAAATAGATAAAGTGATATCCATCTGAGTGTTTAATTAAATTTAAAAGATTGGTGTTAAAGGACTGTAATTCTTAACATTACTTAAGGAGTCTGGATATCTGAGGTTTATTGCATTTGTTCTAGATCAATTTCTTGTTTAGTTGGTTCATTTGGTCACTTGATTGGGGAACACAAAATTATTGAACTGAAAAAATGTACCTTGCTCAATTTGGGAAAATACAGCAGGGAAAGAATGATAGAATTTTTATAGAGATTTTCTTTTAAAAAAGGAGATCAAATAGATCCCTATCCATTTGGTCATCATTTTAAAATATTATTTCTTCTTATTTTAAATTCAAGAGCTTCCTAAGTATTTGATATATCTATCAACAGGTTGAAGTAGATAAGAAGTTTTAAGCATTATTTTATCATGTGTCCTTAAATTTGAACCAAGGAAGAGCCATGTTCTGAAGACCTGTACTAATAAGATTAAAGAACAGTGAAGACATGAAGACTCTTAAATTCAATGGCTCTTCAAATACTTCAAAAGTTGCTGTGTTTGCTCAGCCACTTGATAAAGTGTCTGTTCAAAGTATAAGGATTTTGATGTAAGAAGTACTATCGTTTAAATCATTCTGCACTATACTCACTTCACTCCTGCTGAAGAAACTAAGGACATTTATTGTAAGGTACAAACCCTGAGGTTTCAGACTGAGTGACAATAAAAGGGGTTCTCTAGTGACTAGGTGGCCATAAAGATGGCAAAGCTGGTAAGTTACCATATATCTTTAAATCTTAGACACCTTCAATTTTAAGATGAATTATTTAATACACCTCCAATAAAGAGAAAAATATCACTACCATGATAATCACTGTAAGATACATCCCAATTGAAGACATGTTAAAATGTGAAAAAAATGTACACTTAGAATATATGAATTTGGTACGTTATTTTTAGATCTGATTCTTTAATCAACCCACCCATAGTATTATGATTGCAATAACTTTTGGGAGTTAAGTGACCCCAGGAGAGAGAATCTGTATCAAAGGCAGAAAACAGTAGGTACGAAATTCTAAGGAACTGTGAACAAACATCTGGCAGTATAAGAACAGGTGGTAGAAAACAAAAATAATTTCATGTTTTTAACAGTCTAAAGATAACCACCCAGCACAGGACTTGCCTCAATGTTCTAACATAATGCTCCCCTTTCTATGTTTCATGAATTGAATTGTATTTATTGCCAGCCCTAATTCACAAAATCTTAGGTTATGGCTGTATAGCGTCTCAAATAGATCTGTCTCTCTATTTTATAAATATAGTTAAATTATACATCATTTATTGTCCTGAACTACAGAAATGGTCATAAATGACAACCTTTAGTTGCTCTCTCTGCTCTCTTTCCAAATATAGAAGTAGCAAAAACTTGTAATGTGTTGCTGTATGTTTTATGAATGTATGTGTGTTAGAGTGAGGCAGGTGTGTGTGTGTGTGTGTGTGTGTGTGTGTGTGTGTGTGTATCTGATTTAGGCATTTCTATCTTTAGCTCTGTCATCTAGAATATACGATGATTTAAAAATTCACCAATGGAAATGGAAATGATATTTTCATTATTTGTTTGAAACTATTATAGGGCGATGGACATTTATGAGTATATTACTTTCAATAGACAATATCCATTTAGTTTTTTGCTCTACCTAACTTTAAAAAAAAAACTCCCCCAATATTATACTATTTCTAAAATAAAATTAAAAGAGGGTAAAATAAAAATAAATAGGAAATTTACTACTGAATGTAGTCAAAGTATATTTTAAATATAATGAAAGGCAAGTGGAAATTCCCTTTAAGGGTACAATATATTTTTTAAAATTTTTATTAGTTTACATTAAAATTTTATTGTCCTTGAAAAAAGCAACAACTTCAACGCATGAGCTACACGTGCATTCAAGTTTGTGAACAATGTTTTCATTAAAAGTTTAAATGACAATCACATGTTTTAATTAAGTGAAAAACAAAAGTATATTTCTAGTATAATTTAGAATGTGCTTGTTTCATCAGTAGGTTTCTGATTTTAGCCTAAAAAATAAACTCCAACTCCTGCAAGCTTACTTCCTTAACTATACATTCTTAGAAATTGTACAATGCAGAATAACAATAAAGTAAACTCAAAGGATGAGGGGGTCAAATATAATCTACCATGTTAATTAACGGATTGCTATGCTTTTTGAAATGCATTTTCAAGCAAATTATTAGTTCATTCTTAGGCACCAAATTGAATAATATAAAATATTGAGCACTACATATTTCTCTATGCAAATAGAAATATTATTCTAAATACTTAACAGAATTCTTTGACTAACCTAATTAGGAACTTTTCTTTGTCCTAGAAGATTATATAACTTGAACTAAAAAATGTCACTGTTTCTCAGTAACTCAAGAAAGGAAAATAAGGAAAAAATATGCCCACACTTCTAGACTAACCTCCCTCTAAAACTGTTGGTCTTTGTCTGTGACATTAAAGATTATTACCCAAAGAACTTATAAATTCAATTATTTGATGAAGCAATAGCAATTATTTAGAACTGCAAAAGAAAAAACAACCAATTTTTATACATCTTTTAAACACATACTTTGTCATCAAAATGAGTTTTGACCATGCAGATGCAACATTTTTTACAAACATATTGTGCTTGTGCTTTTGAACTCAAAATAATTTTGACATAGGCTATAAAGAAACGTCTTCACCCAAACTTACTCTAATACATCCTTTAATAGAGTCCTATGCAATGTATATATAAATGGAAAATATAATTGGAACCTTCAAAGTTCCTGAAAAATAACGACAATTAGCGTAAGCATCATCTAAGCTATTTCATGCAGACAGACAAGAATAGGAGAAAGCATCCTAAAACAGTAAAATACAGTGGGTGCATGGCTTTGGGGTCCAACAATTGCATTCTAAACTCGATTCTGCCAATTACCAACTGTGTGTCTTCCAGCAAGTTACTGAATTTCCTGGAGGCTCAGTTTCTCACTGGTAAAATGGAGGTAATATATCAGAGGGTTGCTGCAAGGATTCACAGAAGCAATGTACATCAAGTGCTTAACACAGTGCCCAGTGCTGGGAAAAATGCTCAAGTTATTAGCTGCTCTTTATATTATTATTATAGACCCTGGACCATTTAAACTGCTGTCTAAAGTGATGAAAAATGTAAAAGTAGGTTGATTTACTTTCTTACTTTTTACGCCCAACTTGGCCTTTGCTTCCTTTGTGACCTTTTTTTCCATTCCTTTCTCCCATGTCTTTGTTCTCACTAGAATCTAAACACTTTTCCTGTTATTTAAACAAGCTGAACACTGAAGTTTGATTGGACAGTACATTGAACTATTTGAGGACTACACACTTTTTAAAATTTTATGATTTTTTTTTTTTTTCGGTACGTGGGCCTCTCACTGTTGTGGCCTCTCCCGTTGCGCAGCACAGGCTCTGGACGCGCAGGCTCAGCGGCCATGGCTCACTGCCCCAGCCGCTCCGCGGCATGTGGGATCTTCCCGGACCGGGGCACAAACCCGTGTCCCCTGCATCGGCAGGCGGACTCTCAACCACTGCGCCACCAGGGAAGCCCTAACATTTTATGGATTTTTAAAAATGCTCCTCATGCTTCTGAGAAAGATTGAGAAGCCTACTCTGAACATCCTAACTGAAAATTAAACACTTCCCCACACGCTCTTGCATTTGTCCTGATTTTTCAACACAGCATTATCAACTTTTATCATCCTATAAATTTAATTATTATATTTTCTCTCTTCCTTTAATTAAAATAAACCTCTATAAGAGAAATATGTCTTTCCCCATCCCCCCTCTTCCCCTCTACCTGGGACCTAGATTAGTACCTGGAATATTTATTGAGTGGATCTTCTTTTCATTATTTTCCTATGGTAGTATCCTCCTTGGGTTTTGATCTATGCATGCTCTTGCTAAACTTTAAGAAATAATTTAACACTACTTTAGTCATAAGAGAACAACCTTGATTTTCTTCCCTCATTTTATAGAGTTAATATTCCAGATCCGTACAATGTAACGTCTAACACAATCCCATTTCATTATCTATAAAGTTTTACTTGGACATTTTAAAAGATTTTTTTCCTTCTTTCTGGAACAGTCACAACAGTTAAACAGATGCATGTCAGCTTGAAGCAATTAATTCTCAAGTGAATAACTCTGATTGGTATGAGCCCTGGAGACAGACATTTTATATAATTCTTAGTTGAAGTGGATAAATGATTACATGTTTACTAAAGTCGACATATACTCAAAGACTTGTATTTTCAACTTGACTGCTTAGCCTTCTTTATACAGATGACTGAAGTTAAGCATTGAACATCAAAATGACTGTGAAAAATCATATATATATGATTTTATACATAATTTGGCAAGGCCAGGATATGCACTTAGGTATAATATTTTCTACACTCTACCACCATCTGCCAGTTAAAGTCTGCAAAGTAAATGAACATTAAAATACTTAAACATTTGAAAGCTTACTGTTTTAGTATTGGTAGTAGAAACATCCTTTTTCTTTATTTGAAGTCAAAATTTATTAGGAGTAATGGATAGTCTATATTCATCTTTCTCTTTTAACTTTTAAGACCAAATAGAAAATCTAATACTTTAGGGCTTACTCAGTGCTTCAGAAAGGTAAATGAGAAGGGGCTGAGCTAGCTTTCCTTGAGAAACTGTCAAGTAAAGCTTACAGGAGTATGTGTGTGTGTGTGTGTGTGTGTGTGTGTGTGTGTGTGTGTGCGTGCGCGCGCACATGCATCATTACTCCCAGTCATTCCTGAGCACTTCTGGGCACACAGTCAGTAACTATCAAAACTTTACCTAGGTTGATGATTGTGAGAAAAAAGATTCAAAGTAAACATTTCTCCACAGGCACCAAAAAAATTGAGTGAGAGAGCTTTAAACACACATACACATGTGATTGCTAATATATATTTTTTCCAGGGGTATAATAAATCTAGTATAGTAGTTTGCAATTATCTTGAAAACAATCATATTGGTTTAATCTTACTAGGTAGATGTGGAAAAGAATTACACAAGAAAAGAGTAAAGCTGCTAAGTTATTTCTGAAAAGTGCATTTTTGTACAATTCAAAACAAAATGAACCAATGTTTTGGCTATGATAGTCAAATATAAAGATGATTTACGTAATTGAAATGAGCAAAAATTCTGGCACATTTTGGATCAAATTCTATGTAGACTTAATTATTTATTTTTATAGTTATTTCACAAATGTTGAGTTTTATTTAGACTATCCAAATATTATTAAAATTCCAAAGTGATGTGACTACTATGGTCATAAAAGAGTTAACCAAATCCAGTAAGACAATTCTGTATATCCCTTAGGTAAGTTGTCTGAAGCTGTCAACAAACAAAATATCACCAGGAATAAATTTCCTACATTCAAAATTATTAAGGCAAGAAAAGGAAATATATACAATTAAATGAAAGAAAGCTGATGATAGCAGGACGCTTCTCTTTCACCTCTTTGTAAAGTGTTCTTTATTCTATGGGATTTTTAGTCCCCAGACTCTTTATCCTCTAACATCCTTCAGCACCTAGCATGACACTTTCTCAATCTGCACTTGAAGCTGAAATATACTTAGATTTATATCCTGGTTTAACAAATATTTGAGCAGTCATCTTTTTCCTTAGAAAATCATTTTATCCCTTTAAAGTGAATATGTTTATTTTAAAAATACTCCAGCTAAATTGATCTGTGTTTGTGTCAGAAACTAGGACAGTGTAACACTGCAAAAAATGACATTTAGTCAGAGACACCATTAACTTCTACAAAGAGAAGCAGAGAAAACAAATAAAATTATAAGTAGTTAGTGAGACACACTTTACTTATTTTAATGGTGTTTCTACAGGGCAATAAAAGGTGAATTATCTGGTGCCCAAGTAAAAAACTGTGCTGAACTTACAGGAACTAGACTTAAATCACATTTATTCACTTACTAAGAATATGATCTTGTGAAAGTTATAAATCTTTCTAATGCTTATATTTAATTTGAGGATAAAAATACTTGCCTGACCCCATCACTAAGATGATGTGAGGGCAAGATGAGTCAATATAAATAAAAGTATTCATACACTGTCAAGTGTTATGCAATTTAACTTTTGGTATTAATTTGGAAACCATCTCTAAAATACATCTGATCCAACCAATTCTATTTAATTGAATAGAACCAGGTCATGCTACAGTTCTTCTATCTTTCAAAAAGCTATGATTCCAGACTGCTCAGTATTTCCTAACAGTCATTAAACATCACAAAATTTCACTTAGTGAATAGGGGAAGACCATGGTAGAAGGGGCAATTAGGGATCATCTTCACAGAGCTACAGTTGAAGTTATGAGCATGTGTGAGTTCTTCAAGGGAAAAGAGCAAGAAAAAAGAATAAATGATTGGGTTTGGATCTGAGGGGAAAAAAGACAACACAAAGAGTGATTAGAGAAGAAAGGGAAATCAAGATAGTGGTGCAGCATGTGGAGAAAGTGGAGGTAAGGAAGAAAGGTGGGCCAATGGCACAAGAATGAGGAAAAGATATAGCAGGGAGCAGAAGACTTTACGACCATCACAGCTAACAGGTACTGAGCTTATAGTATGTGCTGGACACTGTTGCCAAGCCTTTTACATGCCATCAATTCATTTAATTCTGACAATAATTCTACAAGTAGGTGTTTTAAAAATGAGAAAACTAGGAAACAAAGAAATTACTTTCATGAGTAAGTGGAAGAGATGGAACTTGAACTCTCAGATGGTCTTATTCCAGAGCTAATGCTCTTAACCACTATCCTAGGAAAAAGAGCAAATTTCTCAATGTTTACAAATATAAGACCCAGAAATACCTACTGCCATACAAGTTACATGAGCCTTTGTGAGATAAGAATGTTAGGGTAAGAGAACAAACTGAAGAAAGGAATGTGTCAGAATCAGAAAAGAATGCTACCACAGAGAAACTTACTTTCCTTTTGTTTTCCTTAGGCTGAACAAAAAGGAAGAGCGTTAGAAGGGAAGGTAGTAGAGTGAAATTGACTATTTCCCTAAGTAATAAAGAGCTTATGGGGAAAAAATTACAGTAATGGTTATAATTTTACAGACAAAGAAAATAATCTTCTGTTTAAATTAATGTTCCTATCATAAATGTTAATTGTGTGCCAATAAAAGGTAATATGACTGCACTTAAGTTATATATTAAATAATTTTACTTAATAACATAATAAAGAATGCTTTCCTTATTCAACAGTTGGTATCATGTAACTACTGAAAGGATTAATTAGTTCCACAGATAAATTTCACAAATAAAATAGGGATTAATTAGGCATTTTGCCATCATTTAGGATAAGAGATACCACATTAATAGAATTAGAGATGGTTCTTACACATGGTTATAACTGAAACCACTGTTTCCAAGAACACATTGTTCATGGCTTTACTTTTTCCACTTTTCTCTGGAGAGACACAACTTTCTTTTGGTTGTAGCACCCATATATCCTTAAGAGCCCTTAAACATTTATAATGAACCAGTAATTAGATAATGGCTTAATTTTAAGAAATCTTCTGGAATATTCAGGTACCATTTTCAAATATAGATGAAACACTGAGCCCTCAATTTGACCCTGTGAGATTCTGTGAGAGTTAGAACAGCTTAACAGAAAATGATGAAAATAAAAATATCTCACTTATAGAAGATCCAAACAGCTTTCTCGTAGGCAGGAGATGTTCACTGAAAAAAAAAATAAAAGGGGGGGGGGTGGGCTAATTTCTACAGAGATGCAGAAGGAAAAAGTAATTTAACATTCAATATATTAGAAATTTATTTTAGATACTGAATGCTCTATTTTAAAAAAGCTGGCATCAGATATAAAGGTGATATGTATAATTTATTTTTCAAAATAAAAGAGAAAAATCTGTTCTGGACTAATTAAATAAAGGACAATTTAAAAAGAAAGTTTAGATATGAAATCTTTCAGGCCAGTGTTTTCATTGTGGATTTTTCCTTCCTCTACAGTTTGCAATGCTATTCCCTAGGAAAGGAAAAAGTTTACTAAATGAGACAGTGAATGTAAAGTGCTTGCAGCATGCAAAGCATATGTTTGTAAATAGATGGTAGGTCTTTATGAAAGTCTGTTCAGCAAGTATTCTGACAGCAGATTCCACAATTTTAAATTCTACAAAATCATGATGTATGTTATTGATAATATTTTATCAATTTTTCCTTTCTACCATTTAATTAAACATCTGCTCTAAGGGAAAAGCAATAGATTATAGAAATCTTTGTGTTTTAATTACTTAATTTTGAACAACTTTAAGGGCTCTTCCACCATTAGGAAACTGTATCCTCCATCTATCCAGCCATCCATCCATACATCCATCCATCCATCAATCAACAATTTAGCTTTATGTTTACCTAATATATTCCAAGTAAAGATATAATTGTTAATATAAGAAAGACAGTCTTACCATGTATCTTGGAGTCAATTGCCATATAATAGTACCTCTTTTCACAAATTGGTAAAAATACTTATGCTAGGAACAAATGTTTTCCTCCCATTAATGACACAACTAGTAGGTGAGAATGTCCTGTTTTTATAGCATACAATAATATTTCTGATTTCTGTTTTCTCCAGAAAGACAAGAAATAGAGGAGAGAAATCTTGACTGAGCTATTGTTAGATGAATTTCTGGAACAAGAGGAGACTATCACTGAGCAACTGAGCTATGAACCAAAATCAGAAATGCTGTTGAATGACACTGACACAGCTGTTGAAATGCTGTTGAATGACACAGCTATTAAAAAAAAAAAAACTAAAAACGTTTGTGTGTAGTAAGGGCCCACTCATTATTCATTACTACCTATGGTCCTCTGAATATATATTAAACCAATCTAAAAGTGTTACAGCAGTTGCAAAATATTTTCCTTACTTTGTGATTCATCTCAAATTCCTGAGTAGAAAATGAAGCTAAATCATAGGCTCTTTATTGCCAGTGGAGGTGGGGGGTACACGTTTGTCATTATCATTACATCACAGGGGTTTTTGGACAGCGTTTAACAATGAAAAATTACCAAAAGTACCTCTAGGTAATGAGGTAATGTTTAAAAGTATTACTTTCACCTTGAAACTAAAGAAGGCTAACCAAGGCCATGAGTGTACATCCATTTTGAAGCTACAGAAACAAAAGGAGGACTTACGTTAAATATAAAATTGTTAGTAGGATTACCTGTCCCCATTCGCATAAAAAGAGCTTCATCACTAAATGGACACAGAGTAAAAGCGCTTTTGTGCTCTCTCTCTCTCACACATATGCGCATGAGGAAAAGAAACATGCTTGCATCTGTTCAAAGTCACTATGTAGATCTTTTATGAGAAACCCTTGGACTTGTTTTTTTTTCTTCCTTTAATTTTTTACCAAAACATCTAAGCCTGGAAAACTAAAAAGTTAAGCTCTACATTTTTAGTCCAGAAATTAACCTTTACATATAAAATCTTGATAGAATGTGGCAACTAGCTAATCCTAAATTAAGTCCTTTGTTTTTATTTGCTGCATAAAGCCTAGATTCTAACAAACACAGACTGTTACATAACCACGCTTCAAAGGCTTCTGTAAACTAAGCAACTCACAACAACATCTCTGCCTTCGGCGATCACACTTCAGTGAATCATCCAAGTGACCTTATATGCTCATGAGAAACTCTGTGTGCAGGTTGCAAATGTCAGTGTCTGAATTTACATTTTAAAAAGTACATCTTTCAGCAGTTTAATGAAAATATTGCAAAGATCTTGAGTCAAATCCAACTATTTACTCATCCGTTCCCTTAGCTTTAAATATTTTTGGCCTGGATTCACATATTCTTCACAAGCTATAATTTATGATGATTCCTCTTAACATTTCAATATCGTAAGAGTTTGAAAAGCCATTTGGAAAGGGGGCTGTAATAACACTATTATTCTCACCCCACCTCAAAAGCATGCTGACAAATAATTTGAAAACGTTTGTTACTAGTGTTATTTACGCTCTCAGAGTGATAAGAATCTGTACATACCAAGACACATACCTTATAAATGAGCTGTGAGGGCTTAACATTCACATAAATATTTTACAGTAAACTTAATTGATGTGAAGCATCAGAAGGTTTCACTTTGAGCAAAGAACTATGGCACATTTATATTCTCCAGAATGCAGAGAAATCACAATAATTGACCTGAAGCAATTACTTCATGTTTTGCTTTAAAAAATATATATTTTTTAGTTTTTTCTTTTGGATGATGGCGACAGGGGTCACAAGGAAGAATATGTGGGGAAAAATTTGTAGAGCGTGATGGTGAGGTACTGAGGGAACCTGACGAGACTGAAGTCTGTGCCATGAAATTGTGTATAATTTTCTCATGCTACCTATTTTCCCAGAACTATAGCAAAATCCTTTTGAACATTACAGAAATAAGTCATCATCTCTAATACCACTATTGCTACCACCAGCAACTAAATGTACGCACCCATGAATGGCAGAAAGGGGCACCGTGGTCTAATAGAAAGAACATGGGCTTTGTAACACACTGCTCAACCTTCACCAGCCTGTGCTGGAGGGAAGTTGAAGAGTTACTTAAAGGCCTAGTTTCCTGATCTGGTCACATGAATCTAATACAACCTACCTTACGGGGCACCTGGGAATGTTAAGCTACATACTTAATAAAAATGGCTAGCAAACAGAAGGTCCTCAAAAGAGGGACCCTTCACCCATGCTCTCCCCTACGTCACTCAAAATGAGGCAGCATCATTTGTTTTATTCAAAATGGATTAGAAAGAGTAGTTTGTCCTTAGGGGCTCAGCAATTTTCCTTTTGATTCAATGCTGATTTGATAATGGTCTAAGTGAAGAAATGTGACCACAGAAATACAATAATGATTCTGATACTATAAAGGGCATTATGTTTCTTGCTTTCTCTCCAGCTAAACAATGTAAAATCATAAGCAAATACACCACATCAGGAGAATGCATTTTATCTTCCTGAGCATGTAACCTGCCAGTACATTGGGTCTCAGTTCTGCATCACCCACATTGCTATCCACTGTAGGAAAGAACGCTGGTGATTATTACACTGCAGATTAGTGGCTAAAAAGACAAATGGGAGACAGTGCCCAGGCAAAGGGTTTTTATTGTTGCTATTTCTTGTTTTCTAGAATATGGCTACAGATTCCTTTTGTAGAAATAATACGATGTCCTTTAGCAATCACCGTGAAGACCAGGTTCAAAACCTTAGTAATACAAAGCAGACAACCCTCTCAGCTTTCCAAATTTATCATCTTATTTTGAAGTGACAGCTAAAAGCATCCTTAAAGTGTTGCTTCTATTCTGCCTGGCATTGCCCCCAAAATAGCTCCCCTTACAACAGTTTCTTGGGAAGACAGTCAGCACATATGCTACACAGATCTGAGTGAAAGTTGATGTCTTGCTATTTGATATACAGGATACACAGGTTAAAAAAATGGAACTGCGCAAGAATTCAGACATGCTGCCTATTGCAGGTTTATATTTCATAGTGACAGAGGAAGTTCAAATGACTTCTTTAGAAACTTTAAATTTGTTCTGGTACCAAATCCTGCTTTTCTGGGAATTAAAAATTTGATGAATTTCCTGACTTGATTAATACATCCAATCTTGCCTCTGTGGATCCTTCACAGAGAAAAATCTGTATTCAATTCACTGGCTCAGTAGTTGGAAATACCAGTGTCATAGAAGAACACTTTGGTAAAGTCAGAAACTACAGCATAGAAATCCCAATGTTTTCGTACTTTCTATACCTGAAATGATTCTATAATGCTGAACTACAATGTTGTTTAAAGGTATAAGAAAAAAGTCAGAAAGATGAAAGACCAAAAAGAAATGAGACTTGTAAAATGCTAAGGATAGTAAAAAGGACTGTTAAAGCTAAGCTAGAAACAACAAGAATCTGAAAGAAGAGATCTATCTATTGCTTAGGGGAGATGGTATGATCATAACATTAATACTCTCGTGCTCTTTTATCTTCTCTATTAATAGTTTAGAGACAAAAAAAATAGTTTAGAGACAAAAAATAATGTTTTTTATGTTCAATGTTAAATTTGGGATTTTAGTTAAAGTAGCTGAATAAATAAAGAATAAGGGAGATAGGACACAATACAAGTACACATAAAGAAAAGCTAAAGCTTTTTATTTGAAAGTGAATACAGTATGAGTGAAAAATGTGATGGCTGCCAGAAAAGCTGATGTAACTTTAACTCCATTAATGAGACAGCAGTCTCAAGATAAGAGGAGGTAATGGGGCACTCAATATCATACTTGCCAGACCATATCTGGAATATTCTGCTGTTAGTTCTGGAGACACAATGAAGAGGAGTGTGAACAGTGCTCGGTGGATTTTGATAAGAGAGACATGATGGTAACAGGTCTGGAAAGTATCACAAGAATCTATTAAAGAAACCAGAGGTATATTTGGTCTGGAAGAGGGTAGACTAAGGAGAGGTGGTACTGTGAGGAACAAGTTAAATGCCTTTTTGATTTGAATAGCTGGCATATAGAACAGGCATTGGCCCCAGAGTACAGAATTAATGCACTTACATTTAAGGCTATATTAAAAACAAACAAACAAACTTGAATTGTTTACCTTGTGAAATAGTGAGATTCCTAAGATGGAAAGTGTTCTAATGACTGCTATGATTTGTGGAGGAGTATATAGGTGGGATTTCTGCACCGAACTGGGTCATTGGAGTATAAAGCATTTCAAACACCGGAAGTTTTTATGATTTCAAGCTAGGAGTTAGGGCTGGCAGTAGTAATATAGCTAATTAGAAAATATGGTTTAAGGTATGTTGGAAATGCTCTACTGCCTTCCTTTCCTCAAAAAAAAAAACACATCCTCATTATAAAAAAAATTATTCTACTAGATATCTAGTCCATTAGGTCTTCCATACTTTTGAGTATTCAAAGAGACTGTTATTAAAATGCAAATGTCCTTGGAGGAAGCAATAACATATGGGAATTAGTTACAGCTTGTTTACAGAAAGACAGGAATGAGAAAGGCAGCAAGAGTAAATAAGGTCCAAGTGGGCACAAGTCTGTAGAAGACAAAATCCTTGTAGTAAAAGAACCAAACAATATTTCTTCAAGGTTCTCTTAGAGACGCTACAGATGACTAAGGCTGCAACTATGACTTCTATAAAGATATGGCCCAATTTCCCAAGATCTGTATATCATTACAACATTGAATGAGTACATTTTCTGAAATGAGTCATTAATATAAAGCATTCAGTATTTATCAGTATAGAAATTTTCTGTATAACAGGTGCCTATGGGCATTTAAACAAATGGCTAAATTTCGAAAGATTCAATTTGTGGCAAGGTTTACCAAAACCAAACTAGACTTTCATGTACAGTGTAACTTTGTATCATTAAACAAAATTAACTTTTGGGGTGAATTTTACTTAGTAAAATATACTATGTTATTATATATATTTTCATTTAATAATATTGTTAAATTACACAGACTTCAGATAGGGGATCAATGTAGCTTGAGCCAAGATTTTTCTCCTAGACATCATCATTGAAATTCCATGTATTTCCATTTGTCAGTGATGCTAAATTAAGTTCATATTTTCTATTCCCCAAACTGGTTACTCCTCCTCCTTGCTTTGCTATCCTCAGTAATAATGCTACTACCATTCTTCTCACTCTTCAAAGTGAAACCTTGTATCTTCTTTTCTACATACAACCCGTGTCCAAACAATTGCTGAGTCCTTTCACTGCAAGAAAGTGCTTCATATACCTCTTTCTATCCTATGGACATTACTTTAGTTCATACCCTAATTCTCCTTTATGTGTACTTGAATTTTTCATAATTGATACCTGTACTTCCAACCTCTCTCCTCATAAAAGCTCTCTAACACCCTGGGTACATGAGAACTTTTCCAAATGCATACATTCTTATCAAGTAGCTCCCTAGCCCAAACCCTTCAGTGACTCACTATGAAACTATAGAAAAAAAGCCTAAACTAATTAATAAGGCATTAAAATATTCTATTATGTGATGGCAATCTGTCTTTTCAGTTTTATCTCTGAGTACTTTTCCTTCTGGTCCTCATTCTCCAGTTAATCTACGGTACTATCCATTATCTAAGGATAGTCTCTGATTTCCAACAGCTTGAACGGCCTTCCTCAATTTTTTCTACAATTTTATCCATTTCTCAAGGTCCACGCTTAAAGGTCTTTTCTTAATCAATCCATCAGTCCACCAATCATCTCTCTCTCTCTCCTCCCCGATCCAGGCTTAAAAGTCTTTTCCTTTTCAATCAATCAATTAATCAATCTCTGTTTCTTTCTCTCTCTCTCTCTCATATTTATTTATTTTTCTTTTACTTATCCTCTGTTAAACATGAGGATAAGTTTGTGGAACATTCCTGCCCCATCCCCTTTACTGCATTATGCCTTACATCCTAAATTGGTTTTGTACGTCTCTTCTTCCCCACCTAGGGTCAAGGGCAGTACTTAACTAACAAACACTGCAATAGATCACAAGTGTTCTGCAATTGCATTTTGATCTGATAAAAATCAAAATTATGTCTTGATTATATGACATTATTAGATATAGCAGGATTTAGTCTAGGGGTATTACTTTTAGCAGTTTGTAGCTGAGAAGGCTTATGTATGAGTTGCTACATGTCTAGCATCTGTTTGCATTTCTTCATGGAGATGGTGAGAACATTTGCCTCCTGAACAGTACAGCTCTTCTTTAGTGCAGACAGCCTCATTACACTGATTTCCATTATCTGAGCATTCTCTGTATTAACTGGGGGGCATATTTAGGCTATTACTCACAGCAGTAGCCTTCCCTCCCAAATGCTCTGATGTCCTGTGGGATGGTGATCTGGGAGGGTTGGGGTAGAAGACAGGGAACATCTTTCACGACCCTCAATGTCACTGAGCAGCACAGATGCCACAGGCTACTTATCAGATAGTATGGCCCTTTACTCCTAACTGCCAAGAAACATTCTGTCTGGGCAGCCACTTCACCAAGGAGGCCACTTCCTGGAGACTCAGGGGTAATTCCTGATTAAGCTACTAATGATGATAGCATTCTCCTCCCTAGACACCTCTCTGGGGATATGTGACTGAATTCTGGTCAATGGGATACAAAAGGAAATTTGCTAAAGTGACTTCATTCTTGAAAAAAGACACAAATCTCTTTGCCTTTTGTTGTGTCTGAAGGTGACATTTGGAACCATGGCTGTTGTCTTGCAACTCTACCAGGTGCCAGCCTTTGGACACTGCTGGCACCCTGAGAGTTAAAAGCAGAAAGGCCAATGGACCAGGGAACTTGATGATATTGTCACAGTGCTGGGGTCCCCCTACCTCAGGGCTTTCATTGTTTGGCAAAATGCATTTTCCTTATTGTTTGAGCCAGTCAAAAAGGGGGTTTCTCTTACTGTAGCTAGAGACACCCTGACACGTAGGACTTCATGTTGGCGTCCGGCATCTCACTCAGGTGGCTGACATTAATCATTGTTAGGGCTTCAGGGGAAGAACACATTATTTCTACTGCCTGTTTAAAAATCTGTGCTGGTTTGTTGCTAGATCCTGAATCTGTCACTTTTTTCCATGGATTGGGTAAGCCATAATCTCTTTAAAATACACAGCAGGTTTCACTTTGTCACAATGATCACACTTACAATTATTAATGTTTGTCTTCTTCACTAGTTTAAAAGCTCGATGAGGGCAGTGACTGAATCTGCCAGGAAAATTCCTGTACTTCCAGCACCTAGCACAGGGCTGGCATGCAGGTGTTCAATAGATAGATGCTTAGTAAATATCTGTGAAATGAATGAATGGATGAGTAAATGAATGTTCAGACTATATCAAAACATTTTCCCTATTATTTCCTTTGCTTCCACCTCCCATGCCCTGATTCCTTACCAATTCAGGCCCACAAAAGCGAGCTATGTCTTGTATTTTAGGAGACGGGAAAAAGAAAGGGGAAGGAAGCTATCTTTACAGCTACTGTCTACTTGCTCACTCAGTGGAGAAGGGGAAAGGAGACAATTCTCAGGGGCAACTTACAAAATATTTTCATAAAGAGAAACAACAATTATCTCCTATACTATTAATAGTATATTAATAGTACATTAATCCTATACTACATATTGGATTAAAATATTACTTAAGAAAATATTAAAAATCATACTTTTTAGAGCCAGAATGGAGTTTAGGGTTAACTTAGTGTACCTGAATTAAGCAAAGATTTATCAACTATTTTAAGTCCCTCATTTTTCAGATGAAGAAACTGAGAGCTACCGTCACCAAGATCAGCATTAGTTTTTCTGACGCTCTATGATGCAATAAAAAAACTGAATGCAGACAGTCATATTCATTGGCAACAAAAAGGATATTTTCCTGGCACTGTCGTTCCAAGTCGGTAATCAGTGTAGCTGTTGCTTGGATGAAAGTTGAAAACGAAAAGAAGGCCTGCTCTCTCAAAAGCAATGATCTTATTGGTTTCATGCTGTTCACTAACATAAGCCTGCAAGAATTAAAACACATAATACATTTAAATAATACCCAGATGCTGCTACAAGTAAATTCTTTACAAAAAAGTTGTTTTTGTCTTTATTAACAGCCTTGTTAGTTATTAAGCCAAAAATGAAAATTCTAGCATGTTATATTTTTTGAACATGTTGCAATCATGCCCTATCAAACTCTAGGCCAACAGCAGTCTCAAAAAATTGCTTAAGGAGTATAAAAGCTCACCAGCAACTTGCCAACTTCAAACAAAGCACAGACAGAGGATTAGGGTTTTGGCTTAGGTTTTAGCTAAAAATATAGCACCTGTGCTATACATAAAGCGTGTGTGTGTGTGTGTGTGTGTGTGTGTGTGTGTGTGTGTGTGTGTGTGTGTGTGTGTGTATTAGATCTACTTATAAGTGAATTTTCTTTAAGACTTTTGTTTTACTCCTTAATGAGGTAAGGTATATAAAATTACTTTTCAAAATATGATGTAACATTGTTATTATATCCAGATTTCTGAAGTTGTAGTTTTCTGAAAAACTTTACATTATTGCACGACTTTGTCAGATTCAAAAACAACCAAGAGTCCTTCACAGTATACTTTTTTTTTTGCCTAATAATAGAGAAAGTCTGAAAAGGAATTACAACATCTACAAGCTCTCTTATTTTATACACCACATTTTACAGTAGGTAGTGAGAAGGCTTTGTTTTCTCAACCCTACCCTCTTCCAGCCCCAGCTTTGATAGGACTTTTTCCATGCACGTCAGCAGCGCCACTCTTGGTAATTTAGAAATGTGAGCTAAGGCTCTAGAGCAAACAGCATGCCTTTTGGTATTCAACATTGTTCCTATTGAAAAGGCGCATCATTTTGCTCTCTCTTCTGGAAACAGCACTACTAATAAATGCGATTAGGGCATTTGTGTCATGTAGCCAATCTTACTGAAAATATAAGTACCTTTGTCCAACCATTAAAAAAAAAATCAGAGACATCAAAGTAAAAACACATCAACAGTAATTTCAAACAGCACCAGTAGAAAGTAAATGGATTATAAGTAACACATATTATATGCTAATTTTTGCAAGAGAAAAAAAAAACACTGTATAAAATCTGAACCTGTTAATTACATTTTCTAAAACTTATTGAAAACTGAGACTTTAATTCCAGAGGAGAGTCAGGCTCATGAAAAATACAAAACAGCATGGAGGTATAATGGCATCTATTGAAATGACAAGTTAGAGACCAGTAAAGGAAGGAAAAAAAAAGGAATAAAGAAATCTCCATGTTGTCAAAGCAGTTTCTTTATGACAGCATAATTATTTATATAAAGAAAAATAGTCAAAACAATTAAGATATTTCCACAGCAATTTCCAAAGTGGATGCCATGCAGAGCTTTTGTCATTTATTTTAACCAATTGAAATAAAAATTACTAAATTTAAACAACAACGACAAGCTAACCAGGAATGTAAGCAGGGAATTATGTTTAAGATTTTCATTATCTATTGGGGAGACTTCAGTAACATGTTTTGACAACCTGAAGTATGTCACAGGGCACTACACACTGAATAATAAAATGCTGTTTAAAAGATCTGCATATAGATTTAAATCAATTGCCATTCTAAGCATGTGACTAAAACATAACATTTAGAGTAAAGAGCTTACCTGTGGAGCTGAAAGCCAATGACATCTTTCTTCCAATTTATTCATATCCCTGTCAAAGTTATTTAGGAACTTATAGCGGAGAAGGTCATCATCAGTTAAATGAAACTGCCTTCTTGCATAATGGTAGCTCTCATTATTTCCTTTCCTTGGGAAGTCTAACCATTCAGGATGCCCAAATTCATTACCTGCATTTGAAAACAAACATAAACATCACCCGGCAATATTAGCATTTCTTATTAAGAAGACTCAATAATTGTATGTTTTAAAGTCTTTGAAATCAGTTTAGGTTATAATTTACTATAGCTGTGCCCTACAAATGATGCACAACCCTGGCTTAGAAACAGCATAGTCTAGCATGCAGTACCAGCAGCATTTGGACTCAAAAGCCCAGGGCACAGTTTTAGCCTGGTCACACATTCCTTGTTCTACATCTCATTTTCCTCATGCACAAACTGAGAACAGTATCTCTGTCATACTTATTTCATCTGTGAAATAATCTCTGAAATCTCGGAGTAATTTTTGAGATCTCTATTTCTATAATCTCTGAAACCTGTACAACGCTTTGCAATTTCCAAAGGCTGTATGTACATTATTTTTTGATCCTCGAAGGAACTCTCTATAATATCCATTTCACAGATGAGAAATCCAAAACTCTAGACAGTTAAGGGATTTGCCCAACCTCACATGGATAATAACTAGAAAAGCAACCATTAAAATTTAGTTCTTCTCATTAAAATCCAAAGTTCTTTCTACCTCATCACATCAGGCAAGTACGTTTTAAACTTCAGGTGCTACAGAAACCCAAGTCATCACTTTTATTATTCATTTTCCCCATCCCTTTCTCAGATCCATGTGCCACCATTAGATGTATATCTTTAATTTAAATGTGTGTGTGTGTGTGTGTGTGTGTGTGTGTGTGTGTGTTTACGGCTGGGACACTTCGTTGGGAACCCATTTGATATTATTTCTCATTATAATGATGAGAACCAGAAACCTGATACACTTTAAACATGAAATAAAATAATAACACCTACATATTATACATTCTTCCTTCTGAAAATCAAATTTAGATATTAGTGGTCTAATAGACTGGCTCCTATTGTTTTTCCCAGGTTAGATTTCTATTTTATGGCTTCTTTTTTTTCTCCTAAAAATTAAACACTACTTTCCAAAATTTACTTACATTTGCCACTTTAATTAAGCTGCAATTTTCTAAGCCACAGGTTTCTCCTTTGAGTTGGAAAGTACCGTAGCTGATACAAGTGTGTCCTACTTTAAAGTAAATAGTTGCTAAGTGAAGTAAGTCAGACAGAAAAAGACAAATACCGTATGATCTGATAGGTGGAGTCTAAAAACAACAATAACAACAACCAACCAGCAAACAAAAAACAAGCGCTTGGAGACAGAGAACAGACCAGTAGTTGCCTGAGGTAGGGGTGAGGGGTTGGGCAAATGGGTGAAGAGGGTCAAAAGACATAAATTTCTAGTTATAAAATGAAAATTAAAAAATGTGGGGATGTAATGTACAGCATGGTGACTATAGTTGATAATACGGCATTGCATATTTGAAAGTTAGCTAGGAGAGAGGATCTTGAGAGTTGTCATCACAGAAAAAAAAATTTTTGTAACTATGTAGGGTGATGGATCTTAACTGGACTGACTGGATGATCATTTTGCAATATATACAAATACTGAGTCATTGTGTTGTACATCTGAAACTAATGTAACGTTATGTCCGTTATATTTCAATAAAAAAGAAAGGCAGAAGAGAAGCTAGCATATTAATAGTCTAATAAATAAAAACTAACAAGCTATGATGTAATTCAAAATGATTTACTGTAGAGTTGCTTTAAATGGTAAACTCTGCTAAGAAACACTGCAATTTACATTTAACTTTTCAGGACTATAGTCATCAAAATAAAAATAACATCCAAATATATCTGTAGCAGCTTCATAAAAATTACAGTGTCTGCAAAACTTTTCCTTAATTTGAGTATTTCAGTCTAAACAATACTTCTTATATTGTTGTCTGCTATGTGACAGAGGAGGGAACCAGATTTCTAACTCTGCGGGCCTTTATTTACTTTATGGTGTCTTAAAGTGATATGGGAACTTCCCTCTGCTACATTTAGGAGTCCTGCCTAGGTCTGGAGCCTGATTCACATCAGCCCATAGTGAACCCATGGCATAGCTTGCTCCATCATCCATTCAACCAGCAAAAAGATGCACCTCCAGAATTGTAGTCCAGCATATTCATTGCTGATACTGAAGGTACTGTCTGGAGAAAATTATATGTCCTAGTACTAGCGGGATTTCAACTAGTTGGGAATTTAGGAGAGACCGGAAATGCCATAGGGTAGCTAAAGTATAGTAGCCTACAAACCGGATCCAAGCTCTCTATAGGCAAAAATACTTTTATTTTGGTATGACCATGAATCTCTGAGTTGACTCCAGTATTAATAAGCAATTTCTTTAGCCTTTCTGGGGGAAGACTGTTATATCACTGCCATCATGATTATCATAGTAGAATCAGCAACAAAAGCTTAATGTTGGCTTATTATTTGCCAGGCACTATTCTAAGCATTACACATGAATTAATTCCTTTCATTTTCAACAACCCTGAAGTAGTTACTATTATTGTCCCAGTTTTATAGGTAAGGAAACTGAGGCACAGAGAGTTATTAAGTAGTGGGGCCTATTAGCCCAGACAGTTCGATTTTAGCACCCTCACCCTTGGTTACCACTCTCCCGTATTGCTTAGAAGCAGATACCATGGAAATACAGTGCAAACATTGACCAAATTCTCATATGTGGACAGAGATTCCAAGATAATGGAATGATGTGCAAATGTGTTGAGTGAGAAGGTGAGATGTAGTAAGGAGTTTGGTTTAGCCATGAAATAGGGCTTGTGGTAAGGAGAAGAGGTGAGACAGGCAGGATGAAGCTAGATTAGGATGGGCCTTACAATCTTTAAACCTTAAGCTACTTTTAAGTAGGGGGATGCAAAGCTCAAATGTGTTTTTATTAAAGTATCTCTGGTAAATACAATGTGGAGGAGACACTGGATATTGGAAATAGCTGAATGGTAGGAAAGCTAACATGGAATTCAAAGTATAAGATAAGAAATAACCAGGGGAGTTCCCTCGTGGTCCAGTGGACTCTGTGCCTTCCCTGCCAAGGGCCTAGTTTTGATCCCTGGTTGGGGAACTAAGATCCCACTAGTCGCACTGCGTGGCCAAAAAAAAAAAAAAAAAAAAAAAAAAAAAAAAGAGATGACCAGATGCAGTGGGAATGGAGAAAAGAATGGCATTTTTGAGGTGGAAATAACAGGATTTGATGACTGCCTGCTGCATGGATTTTAATTCCAATGAGGACATTTATGAGAAACATGAATTTAGGCAATTGAATCTCTCCGGGACTCAGTTTCCTCATCTGTAAAATAGGATAACAAGTTTCATAAAAGCTCTTTTAAGGTTCAAACGAGGTACGTTGAGGCACTTGGTACAGGGTCTGGCGGCTAAAGCTTTCAATGTTTGGCAGCTTTTACATTACACACTCATTTCTGATGGTGCTCAGAAAAGAATGACATAAAAGCCAATAAGTGAGAGTTACTATAAACCTAAAATTTCTGGCTCCCATCATTCTGAGGAGGGAACTAACCAGCCCAACTCTGCAGCAGACACACAAGCAACCAGGATGAATTCAAGGCAGCTATTTGGCCCTTCTTCACTTGGTTTCATGGTACAAAATTATTCTTCTCTTTAAAGTGTGGAAGTTCTATGCTGATGCGTTTATTCATATATTTTATAATACAAACACATTTCCCTAAGCCAAGCATTAATGTTCTTTGAATTATCTATTTTAGATCTTAAAATGCAGAATTGACTGTGAAAGTAATTTTTCTACAAGACACCCAGATTGATAGGGCAAATCAGGTTGCTATGTTAGGAATCCCCTCTCTACACTCTTCCTTCATTATTCCCACTACATGTTCATCCTGCAACCTCTGAACAAGCTCTCAGGGGTTATTTATAGTTATACTATATATTATACACACATATATGCTATATATTGTATATATTATGCTATATGGTATATATTTTTATAGTATATGTATAGTATACAGATGATTCTATTCCACCTAAGTTGAAATTTAATCCTCAGTATGATGATCTTAGGATGTAGGACCTTTGGAAGGTGTTTAGGTCATGCGGGTAGAGCCCTTATGAAAGTGATTAGCACTTTCATAAATACTAGACTCCACTGAGCTCCCTTTCTCCTTCCACCACAAAAAGACATCACTAGAAGTCTATGACCTGGAAAAGGTCCCTCTCTCAACCATGCTGGCACTCTGATCTCAGACCCCCAGTCTCCAGAAATTGTGAGAAATAAACTTTTATTGTTTATAAGCTACCTGGTCTTTGGCATTTCATTATAGCAGCCCAAGCGAAATGACATCACTGTTTCCCTGTTGATAAATATTTTATTTATTTTTATTTCTATCTATAGCAATAGCTATATATATATATCTCTATCTATATCCATACCTATACTTATATACATATCCATCTATCTATTTATCTATCTATCTTACCTACCTACCTACCTACTTAACAACTAGTTTTTGAAAAAAGGTAGATATATTATATATTATTTTGACTTTTAATATAAACACTTTTCATGTTAATAAGTATATTATCACCATGACGGTATTCCATTTTGTACATAAAATGCAATTTTATTTAACTATTTTCCTCATGTTAGTCATTTTGGCTTTTTCTAATATTCTAGCATTATAAAAAAAGACCAGTCTTATAAATGCATCTCTGTACACTTGTCTGATATTTCCCTAACATCAACTGAATAAGTAAAATACTGGTTCAAAAGGTAAAGAGCAGATAGGAGTCTAAGAGAAAACATTTCCCAAGTTTTGAACATTGCTAATTATTTGAAGACACAGGCACAAGGTAGTAAATTGTTTCTCAAAATAATGTTTAACACACACGCAAATTATATTCCTTAATGTATATGTTTAAGTTTCTACTTTAAAAGTACTCTTTATTACTTAAATTTAAGACTTCATTTTAGTGCCTTCTAACATACATTGATCTTAAACATTCATTTATCTTTTCAATAACATCTAAAACTATTAACTATTAAGAAGAAAATTTATTACATGAGGGCAAATTAAGTACTTGGAAAAAATATAAGAAAAAAATGAAAGTGGTAAAAATGTTTGGTATCATAATCCAATTTAGGATTTTGTATGTCACTACTTTAAAGAACATTCCAATAAGCATACTTACATAATATGGAATATGAAATTAAACTTCTGAGTTAGAAAAAAGAACTGTTTAAAAAAATATGACATGAAGAAGACCCTATTCTATTAGAGAATAATTTACTAATCTCTATTACAGACTAATTTAGATTCTCTGAAAAATCTCCTGGAGAGGCTTCTTTTTAAATTGAACGATAGAAAGTTGCATACAACAAAGAAATAGACAGAAAAATTCCATTAGGGATTGCAGACAAAACATTTTACAGAGTGGCTTTTGAATGTTATCTCTGTTGTAAATGATCTGACAAGGGGCAAATTAAGTTTAATATAGACAAATGCAACATTAAATTCATATTTGGTTCAAAACTGTAAACACAAGCATAAAATAAATGGAAGCAAATCGCAGAAAGACTTTCAAAGTGACCTTGGATAACAGTGAACCATTCTCAGACTGAAAAGAGAAAAGTGGAAAATGCCCGTTAGTATCTTACACTAGTTCTCAGCTCACAAACCTAATGAAGAAAAATATTATCATTAAAACAAGTTAAGAATGTTCTTCTCAACTATGGTCTACAGATTACTTAGGAAATGTGGCAGCATTTGAGACAGTACAGTGAAACATGCTCACCCAAATAAGCTTATAAGTAAGGCCTGCTGTATATAAAGATGGATAAGAAATCTAAATTTATTCAGGTAATGGCAAAGAAGGTAATTGACTTGTTTTAGTACAGATAACTTGATGGAATAGGGAACACATGATCCGAATCAGCATTTTAATTTAACCAAATTAAAAAATATGTCTGTATATATATTTCTAAATTATATATAAATATGTTATGTTTACATGCATACATAATATATGTATACATTCCTTAGTGAAAGCAACAGGCATTTATAACCTGGGGTTCATGCTTTCCTACAGACTCCTGATATTTTACGTAAAATGTTGTATGTATGTTCATCTGTGCATTTTTCTGAGGAGAGAAAGGTGTTCTTCAGATGCTCCAGGCGTCTGAGTCTTAAAAAGGGTAAGAGCTACTCACTGTATTAGAATGTTAGGAACTAGAAGAATGAAACACAAGGAAGGGTTTCTAAGCTACATAAAAAAAGAAAAAAAAGTAGAAGCCTAAATTGAGGAAAGCATTTTAAAAATCTTCGGCTGGTTTACTCAACAGATAAGAGGCTTAGAAAAGTCACATTTAAACTAACTCTAGTGCAGAGAGGCAATGAGTGTGACTCCTGAGAACAAGACTTCCAAGTCCAAAATATGCATTACAAGTAACCTGGCACTAACCATCAAAACATGCTCTTTCTGCTCGTTAAATTATAATTATGATCACTAAGGTAATACATAGGATGGTACTCGTTTCAAAATGAAGGGAGGATGGTAATTTTTTGAGCTGCCACTTGGGACATTTTGTAAGAAAACTCACAGTTAAGGCCACGATTCATTGCATTCAATATAGTAACAGAAGTGGATGCTTCCAGAAATGAGAAGGCTGAAAGCTTTAGCTAAACAACTTTAAAACAAACACAGGGAAGCAAGTGACTAACATTGCTATGGTTAATTAATGCTTCTAGAAAATTCTACGCTGTTCCTTTTCTCCCTTTCAATTTCGTCTGTAAACAGCACCATTCATGCCTGGTTAATTGTGAAAAATCTCTAAGCGCGAAATTCCTATTGGGATTTCTTTTCCTGTAATTAATTTTTTGCTGTTTGATGTAAAGGTCCAAACTATAAATTGACAAGAAGCCAGCTGTTGCAGTGATGAAATTCGAGACAATACAACTAATGAAAAAAGCCCCAGCTCTGTTAGCTGAACATTTTGATTAGCCGGTTTGTGTGTTTTGTTTCTCTAAACTGTAATACATACTAATTTTACCTAGGAATTAATTAAAGTCTATCACAGCCTCCATGCTGTGGATGTTATGTAACTCTTTGTTGATACCAAGTTTATGTATATATGAGAATAAGGTACAGTTTTAATGAGAATATAAAAAACTTTAGCTCCTACTTTTTTTTTTTTTTGCAGTACGCGGGCCTCTCACTGTCGTGGCCTCTCCCGTTGCGGAGCACAGGCTCCGGATGCGCAGGCCTAGCGGCCATGGCTCACGGGCCTATCCGCTCTGCGGCATGTGGGATCTTCCCGGACCGGGGCATGAACCCGTGTCCCCTGCATCGGCAGGCGGATTCTCAACCACTGCGCCACCAGGGAAGCCCGACTTCTCTTAACTGTACTGAAGACTAACTCTTTTTAAAAGGAAGTATCTATTTTAAAATCAAATGCTTCTGTCTTTCTCAAGGCCATCAAGTTACCAGAGGGTGAGACACAGAATAAAATATTTTTCTATATTAGGGAGTATGATTTCTCTTTTTAGAAAAATAAACTTGCTATCTACTGCTCCATCCCACCTTTGACACTGATCACTATGGCTCCGGTCAGGGGCTACACTACACTTCTCTTCTTCATTCTCCACAGCATGTTCCCGTGTATTATACCTACAACAGGGACTCCTTAAATATTTGTTAAGGTTGGATGTTTCCCTCTACAACTGATAAAGGTCTAACATCATCTCTTTTGAGGTACAGAAACAAAATATGACAGACTCAGAAGAGGAGATAAAAACAGGACGAACAAAACTCAGCAGTGCTTCTGGGATTTACCCTTGGAGGATAAAGGGTAATGGAGGATTCACAGCCTCCACTCTGCGGATTTTAGGTAACTCTTTGTTGATATCAAGTGTATCTATATATACACATATAATGTGTATAAATATATGTATGTGTGTATGTATATATGGTAAGTACTAAAGAAAATATTTTTAAAAACCAAACAAACTTTAATGCCCATTCCTCTTACCTGTACCGAAGACTATTTTAAAATCAAATGCTACGGTCTCTGGGTGCTCTCTGGAGCCTCCCTCGTGTACACTCTTCCTTCAAAAGGTGCAAGTCAGTGATTATATTCTGAGCCTCATGACTCCCTATATTGACCATATGCTCAACTATAACACAAAATTCTAATTTTAAAACTACTGAAGTGTATCCTGTGTATCAGATAACGTGCTCAGTGTACATCAGCATGGTCCCTTTCCTCATAGAGCTTACAATCGAATGAGGAAGAAAGACAAATATAAAAATACACACACACATATATATATATGTTTATATATATAAACAAATATAAAAATACATATTTCCTTAAAGAGAGGAAGTTGGGGAGAAGGCTCAGAAAAGGCTTATAGGATCAGTATGAGTTGAAATAACAAAAAACTGTAGGGGAGGAAAGGAGAGAATGGCAGCAAACCTCCTCCAAGAGCAAATATAAATGCCCAGAGATGACAGTTAGGGAGGACGGACTGAAAATTATGTCAGTATACAGGGAAGGGGGAAGAGTCAGTCTTAGGAACTCAATCTTGGAATTCTAGAATTTCCCTTGGTATTAAAAACAAAACAAAACAAAAATCTTTGCATACTAGGCATGTATATAGCTTTTAGAAACATACCGGGTAACTGATGCCACGGAAGTGGATGAAATTGCCTGGGGAGAATACTCAGGGAATAGAGGCAGAAAAGAGAGTATAATGGGACAAAGCCAGAGGCACACTCATACGGCTAGTTGGGGTAGAGGAAGGGGGGCCTGGAAAAGCTGGCAGAGGAAGGGCCAGAGACAGAAGAGAAAAACCATGGCGGGTAGGAGACGGGAGACTGAGCCCTGAGAAGTAGTGCTTCCTAGAGGAAACAGTGCTCAACAGTATTAAGCGCTGGCGAGCTGAACTAAAACCTGAAGGCCTATAATAGACTGAGTAACAAGAGAGGGCACTGATGAAAGACAGCAATAGCAGTGATATCTGAGGGTATAACCAAAGAACTGAAAACAATACTGTGAGAAATGAATGCTTTATTTTTTTCTATTTGTTTATTCTATGATTTTTCTGACAGGTAGTATATTTAACTAAACACCTGGGAAAGAATGGCTCACCTTAGTATGTAAGCTTTGCACTCGTAAATTTTAAATTCTGAGGCAGTTTATGGTATATATGTGTATGTATATATATTTCCTATTTTAAGACATTTAAAAAAAAGGGTTAGTATACTACTAGGTTTCCTTAAAATTCCTATAACAAATTTACAAACTAATATTTTGAACAAAAGACATGATAACTTCCAGTCCTTCATCCCCTAGATAAAGGGCATGGTGGCCTGAATCAAGCACTATAGCTTCTGTCTTCCTCCATCTAATAATACTGTCATGACTATCGTTCATGCCTCTGACACTGTGACAGCTTAAAGGGGCCAGAAATAATGCTTCTGTTGGAGCTGTGGTAGTGAGGCTGGTCAATACTCTCATTCTGTCCTGCTCTCCCCAGACTTCCCCCTGATTAATTATGCATAAAAAGTCTTGAGGCAATAGCCAAATGAGCTCTGGGCACTTGGGAAAACAATTTTCAACTTGAACTATGCTTGGACCATGGCCAAACCAATCAATACCTTTACTTATCTACATGATTACAATTGCTTTGGGTGATAAGTTCCCATCAGTAAAGCACAGAATAGGGGGTGAACACTTGCTTACCTCAAGTGTTTCGATAAGAAGATTATCAAAATAAAACAAGCGAACAAACAAAAAATTCTCTTAACTATCAATGTCCGTAAGTACAAAATCAGATTAACTTTATATTACCTACAAGTGTGGTAGAATAAACGTAGACACTTTTATAAACCAGTCGTTTTAAATGCTGAAGAATTACCATTATTATATTCATGGGTAATTATATATTTCTTAATGCTTTCCTTTAAATCACGAAAATGGAAAAATGCTTTAAATAAATGAAATGTAATCATAAAACTATATTAAAATAATAAAAGCAATAGTAATTACTTGAGAGCCCTCTAGATACACAGACTCTGTGCTATAATTTTTAGCAGTTATTTCAGATAATAGTTGCAAAAACCCCTCAATATGGGAGGGGGCATTATTCCTATCTTCAGATAATAGATCAGGAAGGTAATATAACTATCTAAGGTTATAAGGTATAAAATATCAAAGTTAGTATTCAAACCTATATCATCTGTATTCTTTCCATTGTATCTGGCATTAGGTACTTAATTTGAACAACATTAGCTGGAAACCTACTATGAATGTACAGGCATTAGGGAAGGTAATGAAAGAGCTATAAAAAGGTGTAAAGGTATATATTTCCAATTCCACTCTCAAGTGTACAAATAAATTATACCTATTACTGACCTGTGCTCCGTTTGTGCCTTGTGTGTTCTGTTACTCCTGCTGTTACTACTCCAAGTGATAGCTGTTTGGTCTCCATGAGGCTTTTTTTAACTTCTGCAGGAAGGTTTTGGTGCTTGTGCTTCCACTAGTACTTAGATGTAAATTTTTCCCTTGTTAAAACAATTACTTAAATAGTGTAAAAATTTTGTTTTGTTTTTTTTTTTTTTTTGCTTGTCTCAGACTGGGGATAGACATCCTATATCCTAGTTATCCTATATTTTTATTTATTATCCCTACTGCCTAATCTAATAACAGGCACAGAGTACCCATTCAAGGATTTATTAAACCTGTGTTGAAAGAAAAAAAATGAAGGAAACCTTCTTCCCTTAGTAGGCTATAGGTTGCTTATGGAAAGTTCTGCCTTACTTTTTGATTATACAGTTCACAGCACAGGAACTCAGATAAAGAAAGTATCTAACAATTTTTTTTAACTGATTGCAAAATTGGTCTTTATAAGACCATAAGAAAAACAGACAAAAGTGCTTTGGGATGGAAAGGGGATGGATAAAGAGGAGCATATCCGTGTCACCAGGGAGGGGAAGATGTATACCAGAAGATAACTTCAGCTCTCTGTTTCTCAGAGGCCTCCTCTGGCGTTCTTCTCTGACTGCCATGCCAATAGGAGGCAGAATTTCGAATTGTTCATGTTGCTCTATATACTTTGACATACATTCCATCTTCGTGGCACAATTTTGTTTTAAAATAAATAAAAGTATCACCAAACAAGGATAAGACAATGAACAAAACAAACGAGACTGAACTGAGAATGTGTTATTTTTATGCAAACACAATTTTTAAGAGCTAGATAATATTTTCTTGAGAAAATTGATAGCAACAGTAATGGACTTTTGCCATTCATTACAAAACCATTTTGATGCTACATGAAGCAGAGGACTCACGATACTCTTTGACAGGGAGTGAAGTGGGAATAAGGGAGAAATTGTGGGGGGAAAAAAGGGGTTCTTTAATAAAATCCTAACTGAATTCAGATTTTTCTGCAAGTAGTTAACAAATGTCTTAGAAAATGATTTGCTAATGGACAGCCTTGTAAAAAGTGTAAAAGTTTTGCATGCGAACAGGGCACCCACTGAAAGACTCCACACCTTTCTAGGTGGTAGAAAACAAGCGAGGAAGACAGTAATGTAAAAACAAAGAATATATTGGCTGATTATAAAATTGATTATACTTGTGGCTTTGTGGCTATTCTAACTTTAGGTTTAGACTCAAAAGTTTAGTAGTGGAGTCACACTGTACTATTTTCCCCTAAAATTTGCCTATAATTTAGGATATGTTACCACCAAGTCAGGGTCAGTTCCCTGTGGTCACACGAAACATACATAGTAATAGAGATTAACACACTTCCCTAATGAATTATTAAGAGCTAAGCAGATGCATTTAGAAGGGAAGCATATAACCACAGGAAATAAGATTGGAAAGAAAATGTTCATTTAAATCCTCTATACTTCATAATCAACATCCATTTAACTCAATGCTGGTACCATTCCCAGGCTAGATGAATATTTCTGTAAGAATCTAATGCTCTTTCAAGGCACAGCCTGGATATAGCTTTTCTGAGGTTCAATCTCCCGCAGCCTTTCTTCTGTAGGCAGCAACTCTAACTCCCTAGTAGAGAGATTTAACTACCTGCTTATAACTTAATCAAAGAACCAGTATCAGTTTGCCTTTGGATGATGCTTCTATCCCTCCAAGTTCCTGCCAACAGCTAGTTATCCTTCTCTACTTCCCTGCTGTCAGCTCTTGCTTTCCTCTCAGGCCGCTGGTGCCCAAGAAATGAGAAAAAAGTTCCCTAGCAGCACGGTGGCTTGTGGGAAACACTGTGAACTTCTTCCCCCAGCAAGAAGAAAGGTTCTCAGTAATTGTACTTGCTTGCTTCAGGTGTCTCCCTTTGCTCTGAATAAAATGGATTTCGAATTTTAAAAATGTCATGGCAAGTTTATGAATTAGCCTATCAACTGGCTTTGAAGGCAATTAAATGGGAGGGTTCAAAAACACAAACAATCTATGTCTTTAAAATAATAATATTTAAAATATTATGCACAAGTCTCCTAGAGAGGTTTGATGCGACGTAAACAACTGCCATCACCACCCTCCACACAGGTGAACCTTACAATCTTCCATAAGGCTGAGTCAGTCTCTATACTTCCATAAAAGTTTACGTTCTAATAAGAGAAAGGGTTTGGTAAAGAAAAGAACACGGAAATGAAGCAACACAACTAGTGATTTAATCAGTTGTGTGCTTAACTTTCATGGTATCCAGCCATTTCATTAAACTATTCCATGTGGAAATGCTCATCACTATTATTTGTCCCTGAATGAGTAGAGTTTCTTTGTTCGCCTTTAAGCTTTATCTCCCAATATACAGAACTTGCTTCAGGCAAACCAGATGACCCACAGTAATATGATACGGCCCATCTTTCCTGCTTCCACATCTTCTCTCCAGTTAGTCCTTGGCTTGTAATGCCTGTTACAAGTCAAAAAGGCAAACGCCTCCAGAAATTCTGTCCATTCTTCAACAACCAGCTTAAACATCATCTTCTATGTCAGAGACAAATCTCCTTCAGTCTAAGAAACTTACCTATTTTTTTTTTTTAGCTAGATAAACTGATGTCAAGAAAAGATACATTTCCTAACTTCCCTTTATGGCTCTCCTTTATGGCGCTGTGTCTAAGTTTTGTCCAAAGATATACAAGCAGAATTGTTTATGTGAAGATTCTTTCTAAAGAGCTGACTCAACTGGTGGATATTCACTTCTGGTTCCTCTTCCTTCTTCCTTATGTAGAGAGAGTGTTTGGGTACTTATCTGGATGACGTGGGAAGGGCAGCATTTCAGGTTTGTGACTTTTACTTTATACAATGAAATGTTTTGTACATATAGATACACAATTAAGTGAATTTAATGTAACTGTACCAAAAAACCTAAGGGTATGAAGAATATCTAAGTCAACTTCCATTCTTCAGGTTAGAAATTATATGTATAGTACAGAGGGAAACAATATGAACTATGCTATTATAGAACACATATCTTAATCTGAAATGAACATACTGTATTAATTTTTAAATAATATAAAGAAAGCTATTCAGAAATAAATGCTATAGCTTGCCTAAAGAGTAAAGAAATATAGCAACAGTAATGGACTTTTATTACAAGAGACTCTAAGAGACTCCAAGACTCCAAGAGACTCTAATTACACTAAAAATATATTAAAATAAGCATCCAGAATCATGGCTCAACAGTCCCTCACAAATTGGTACATGAATGTATATAAATACTGTGTCAAAGTTATCCCAAAACTTCTTGAAACTTTACGGAAAGTCATTGTGTCTTTTTCAGAGGGGAAAAGGAAACTTTTAACGTTCCAAATGACAGATGTCAAGACTCATGAAATACCTAAATATTCATAACTTAGCAGACATTCTAAACAACCATCCAGGGATATATACATATTTGCTTTAATGTTATTCCTGGGACCCATTTTAAACAAAAAACCGTATAGGAACAGTGGGAGCACAGAGTGAAAACATACTAAGAGGTAAACTCTACTAACTGACTTATATAACCACAAATTCCATTGCAGTTTTACGCTTTCAGATAATTTTCTGACTATAACCTAGCGAGTCTTCAGTAAATAAAGAATTTCTCTTACAGAAATTAGAAAATAGGCAAAAATTATGTGTATACAGTGAGTAAAACATGGGATATAGAAACAAATGACATGAATTTTAGTACTCTGTCACAATGTATAACCTCAAGTTGTATAATTTTTCATTATTTGTAATATAGTTAGAACTTACACTTACTAAACACTTATTACATGCAAGGCATAATTCCAAAGACAACATCACTAAATATTTTAATTCTTACAAGTGCCCAGTAAGATAGGTATCATTATAATCCCCATTTATGACATGATGAAGGTGAAGTTCCAAAAAAATTAAGTAATGTGCCACAGATGATGCAGCTAGGAAGTAAAGCAGCCAGGATCAGAATGTGGGCAGACTGTCTCCAAACTTGAATTCATAACCATTGTGTTATACTGCCTCAGAATGAAAATTATAAAAAGAATACTGACTTTGCAGGTTGGTTGTACTAAGTGAAGTTATGCATGCAATAATGCTTTATAAACTTTAGAAGTTTAAAGAAATGCAATATTAATAGAAAAATGGCATAGGAGTACAGGAAAAAGAAAATGAAGAATAAGGATGCTGTGACTTGGTTACTGGCTGAATGTTACAGACAAGGAAAAGGAAGGAGCAACTGAAATGACTCGAGTTCACCCATGGTTACTAGAAGAGAGATGATGATACTTATAATAATAATAATTTTTGAAAGGCACCACAATTTGTAGGGAGGATGATTACAGTTTTGGATTCAGTGGCTTCAGGAGCCAACAAGATACCATGTAGAGATCTCAGGCAGGCAGTTTCCAAATTTATATTTGTAGTTTAGAACAAAAGGTTCGATTCTGAGATGCAGATGGGGGGCGATTATTTGAATTAAAGAGATGGACAAAGCCTAAAAGTAGATGAGCTCTCTGAGAAAGAAAGAGTAGGGAAAAAGTAAAAGAGGCCCAGGACAACCCCTGAGGAAATATGTACGTTGTAAAGAGAAACAAGATGAAAAGGAGACTGTGAAGGAAACAGGGTCATAGTTGATAGAACAAGGAAGGCAGGGAGGGAAGACATGAGGCATATCAAAGAGAACCAGGTGATCAAGGGAGTTCAGGGAGTAGGTGCAGAGACCAGTAGGTCAATGATGGCCTTAGAAACCAGAGTTTCCAGACTGTAGAGACGGCAGTGGGAGGCCTACAAGGGTTTGAGTGGGCAAAAGAGTATGAGAAGGAGGGGTTAACACACATGACTACATAATGAAGTTTGCCAAAGTAGAGAGAAATAGATAAAAATACTAGTTAGTTTCACAGATTAGTAACCTATTTCTCAATTTGAAAAATGTACATTTTAAAGCAATGATTCAAGAGTTTTTGATAGTTTCTCAGATTCATTTCCTAGTTATTTTATAATTATCAAAATAATTAAAACAAATGTGTATAAAAATCATGGTGAAAAGAACTGTTTCCAGTCCAATGCTTACTGTTGATATTGTATGTTTAGCCACAGCATAAAAGGAGACATTTATTGTTTTATTTAAGTACAGTTGAAAAACAAAAACAATTTAGGTGTTACTAAAGTATATACCATCAAATTGCAGGGGAAATGCTGCTTGGTATAAAATATCTTGTGATAAGGGTCAGAAAACAGCAATCTTTTTTTCTAATTAAAATCCAAAAATTCTGTTTTTCTATCAGTAAGTCATAATAATTATATCTGCCTTTTCCAATTAACCTCCTCAAGACAAAACAAATATTAAAATATTCCTGACTCATAAGGAAACAAGTGTTTTATGTACTCATGGTTAGTTACATAGATAGAAACTGATTTTAGGAAACAAAACTATTAATACAATTGGATTTCAGTATACTAAATACTAATGTGCATAATGATTATATTATTTTCTTATCCAAGAAAATAAATAATTTTCATAATATGCATATAGCAATATAGAGATATTAGAACTTTTTTCCAATTTAAACTTATGACCTTAAAGTCAACTGATTAAATATGAACAGATATCCTTGTATTTTACTAAAAATATGATGGGTGTCTATAGGAAAAAAAATTAGAATGTAAAAGTTTCAGCTCTTTATCTTAAGTTGTCTGGCCTTTGATGTTATATTTGCTCAGGCAACCATTGCCCTCATTTAGTCGAGGGCAGCATATATTGGCAAGGGAAAAAGAAAAAAAGTGGATAAGAATAAAAGAATTAAGTTGGAAGTAGGCTGGCGGTAACTGAAAATATTTTTTTCACTTTCAAACATATTTAAAACTTAAATCCCGTCTTTTTTAGCTACTTGAGAAATATCTTCCAAGGGAATAAGAACTCTCATCAATACCACTGTTAGGAAGAATATGAGGCCAATGTCTTTGTCTCATTTTACAAAAAGAACATTTAGTTACATGGGAATGGCCGAGCCAGGACTTTTTAAGTGTCTACTCTAAAAGTAGAATCTACACATCAAACTAGAAAACTGAAACAAATATCCTTGAGATACTATCGATACTTTGAGATAAACAGAATCTAGTGGGTGACACTTGAACAGAAGGCCTAGAGTTACGATGAATAATACAGTGTTTTTTGACCTTTTTGTCATTATTGCCCCCTGACCTATGACACACACACAGACACACACACACAAGCCTTTTAAGACATTTTTTCCTAATTGCTTCCACCCTGTGAAATTTAAATACTGCAGATCTACTGCAGATCTGTTTAAATATGCTATGATGCTCTGGAGGGCAATAACGATTATAATATATAAGTTTTGTTTGCCCTCCCTTAAGGATCAATTTTCACCCCTATTGGGGTGATAGCACCCTCTTGAGAATGCAGGAATAAGGCATGTTTGTGAAACCAGGAAGATAGGCATGTTGCTGAAAATAAATGCATGCATACTTCTCCGTGTAGAGAAGGCACATGCTGTATGAATCAGGTAGTCAAAGAATTGTTTGATTATACATGTTCCAAGAGTATATAAAAAGAGCATATCTGGTCCACTTGATCACTGCCCCCTGGATTTTATTCCCATCAGGCTCATTTTAGGAGCTGTCAGAAAAGTCTGGCTCTCACTTTGTTATACAGCAGAAACTAACACAACATTGTAAAAAAAAAAAGAGAAGAAGAAGAAAGAAAAAAAAGAAAAGTCTGGCTCTAAAAATATTGGGAGTGACTAACAAATATCATAACAGCAGCTTTTCGGACAGCCTCTTCAATAAATGGTGCTGGGAAAACTGGACAGGTACGTGTAAAAGTATGGGATTAAATCACTCCCTAACACCATACACAAAAATAAGCTCAAAATGGATTAAAGACCTAAATGTAAGGCCAGAAACTATCAAACTCTTAGAGGAAAACATAGGCAGAACACTCTATGACATAAATCACAGCAAGATCCTTTTTGACCCACCTCCTAGAGAAATGGAAATAAAAACAAAAATAAACAAATGGGACCTAATGAAACTTCAAAGCTTTTCCACAGCAAAGGAAACCATAAACAAGACCAAAAGACAACCCTCAGAATGGGAGAAAATATTTGCAAATGAAGCAACTGACAAAGGATTAATCTCCAAAATTTATAAGCAGCTCATGCAGCTCAATAACAAAGAAACAAACAAATCAATCCAAAAATGGGCAGAAGACCTAAATAGACATTTCCCCAAAGAAGATATACAGACTGCCAACAAACACATGAAAGAATGCCAACATCATTAATCATTAGAGAAATGCAAATCAAAACTACAATGAGATATCATCTGACACCAGTCAGAATGGCCATCATCAAAAAATCTAGAAACAATAAATGCTGGAGAGGGTGTGGAGAAAAGGAAACACTCTTGCACTGCTGGTGGGAATGTGAATTGGTACAGCCACTATGGAGAACAGTATGGAGCTTCCTTATAAAACTAAAAATAGAACAACCATATGACCCAGCAATCCCACTACTGGGCATATACCCTAAGAAAACCAAAATTCAAAAAGAGTCATGTACCAAAATGTTCATTGCAGCTCTATTTACAGTAGCCCGGAGATGGAAACAACCTAAGTGTCCATCATTGGATAAATGGATAAAGAAGATGTGGCACATATATACAATGGAATATTACTCAGCCATAAAAAGAAACAAAATTGAGCTATTTGTAATGAGGTGGATAGACCTAGAGTCTGTCATATAGAGTGAAGTAAGTCAGAAAGAGAGAGACAAATACTGTATGCTAACACATATATATGGAATTTAAGAAAAAAAAAATGTCGTGAAGAACCTAGCGGTAAGACACAAATAAAGACACAGACCTACTGGAGAATGGACTTGAGGATATGGGGAGGGGGAAGGGTAAGCTGTGATAAAGTGAGAGAGAGGCACGGACATACATACACTACCAAACGTAAGGTAGATAGCTAGCATAGCATAGGGAGATCAGCTCGGTGCTTTGTGACCGCCTGGTGGGGTGGGATAGGGAGGGTGCGAGGGAGGGAGACGCAAGAGGGAAGAGATATGGGAACATATATATATGTATAACTGATTCACTTTGTTATAAAGCAGAAACTGACACACCATTGTAAAGCAATTATACTCCAATAAAGATAAAAAAGAAAAATAACAGTAGCTTTCCAACCTTGCAAGCAAAAGAACATGTTTGACTATATTTATTTATTTATTCTGCTAATATTTCTTTGGCCTCATTTATAGGAGAGTCCATATACACACAGAATTTAAAAGTCTCCTAATTAAATGAGAGAGCCCTATCAGTTCACATAGCTTTCAGAAGACCTTGCTTTAATAAATAAAATGCCTTTCAAAAAGTCAATAAATGAATTTTTCAAAATGTACCAGGGTTATAAATGTTTATTTGCTCAACATGTAATAATCAAGCTCTGTCATACTACTATTTTAAAGTCTATAGCTAGGCATAAAATAAGCTGATCTTTAAAACAATATGTTAAATGCACAGCATTTTTACATTATAGTAAAGAAAAAGAAAAGAAAATATAAAATGTGGAATGAATTGTTAACTACATAATGTAATTGATATTTTTTATTAAACTATAGATAATATATTGGAATAATCCAAGATATCTGAATGTCTTCTCATTTGTGGAAAGGTGTTATCAAGTATAACATGAAACTTTCACTTATGACTTTTATATAATCATAATGTATGTAAGATTAAAGTATTGAAAAGGTGTGGATTATATAGGTTTTCAAACTTTCATTTTTGTCATCTTTTCATCCCCAAATGGTCATCTCAGCACATCTCAAAATGGAACCTCTGAATGATGGTGGTTTTGTGTATGTTGGTGAAGCTCAAACACCTATCATTAGTTTTTTGGGTTTTTTTTTATTCCTTCACATTCCAAGTGTCTTTATTTTAATCACAGGCACCCCCTCCAGCTTTATTAAGATATAATTGACATATAACATTGTATTAGTTTAAGGTGTACAATGTGTTGATTTGATGTACTTATATATGCAAAATGATTACCACCAGAGCTTTTAATACCTCCATTGGGTCACATAATTACGATTTTATTTTTGTAGTGAGAACATTTAAGATCTACTCTCTAAGAAACTTTCAAATATATAGTACACTATTATTAACTGTAATCACCATGCTGTACATTTCCAGACTTGTCTTATAACTGAAATTTTGTACCCTCTGACTAATATCTCCCCATCTCCCTGCCCCTACCCAGTCATTAGTTTTTTTTTTTGCTTTATCACTGTCCTTTATTTTTTTTAACTTTTAATTTTATTTTATTTACATTTTTCATTTTATTTATTATTTTAAAAAATAAATTTATTTATTTTAGGCTGCGTTGGGTCTTCATTGCTGTGTGCAGGCTTTCTCTAGTTGTGGTGAACAGGGGCTACTACTCTTCGTTGCGGTGCATGGGCTTCTCTTGTTGCGGGGCACTGGGTCTAGGGGCGTAGGCTTCAGTAGTTGTGGCACTCCAGCTCTAGGGCACAGGCTCAGCAGTTGTGGCGCAGGGGCTTAGTTGCTCCGCGGCCTGTGGGATCTTCGTGGACCAGGGCTCCAACCAGTGTCCCCTGCATTGGCAGGCGGATTCTTAACCACTGCACCACCAGGGAAGTCCCATTAGTTCTTTTAAAAAGTAATTCATAAGGGTCTATTAGACAATGGCGTACAAACAAAGATGCAGAGCAGTTTCTGGATTGTTTCTCTCAAGCTATAAAATCCCTCTATAAAAACTGAAAGTTGACATTTTTAAAGTTTAATAATATAAGCTTTTTAGTTAATTTTCAATACATTTCCTGAATATGTTTTTAAAGGGCAGATAACTATTGTAGACTTTCTATAATATAGTTATGAACTGTTTAGGCTTTAAAAGTTATGCTATCGGACTTCCCTGGTGGCGCATTGAGAGTCCACCTGCCGATGCAGGGGACACGGGTTCGTGCCCCGTCCGGGAAGATCCCGCATGCCGCGGAGCGGCTGGGCCCGTGAGCCATGGCCGCTGAGCCTGCGCGTCCGGAGCCCGTGCTCCCTAACGGGAGAGGCCACAAGAGTGAGAGGCCCGCGTACCGGAAAAAAAAAAAAAAAAAAAAGTTATGCTATCATTCTTTTTAATTTATAATTTATGCTTCTACAGGTACAACTTACTTTAAGCAACTTAATGATATGAAAATGTTTTCATGAAAGACAAATCAGGTGGTAATTCTTTGCTATATTACAGAATTCTTTAAAATAACACATTTTCAATTGCATCTCAAATTATTCATTTTCAAACTCTAAATTAAAGAAAACTTTTCCAAATGATAGTTATTTCATAATGTGAGTTATACCTATACTACCTATATTTTTAAAACTGCTTAAATCAAGCACCTGGATCATTTTTGAATTATGAAATAAAATGCAGAGGTTGATTCAAACTTGCACAAAGAAACGTATCTTTTATATGACCTACATAGACCAAAAATTTCAAGTACTATTACTTGATTACTTTGGATATAAATATACAGTAAGAATAATTTACCTAAATAATATAATGATAGTTTTATCCTTATATTACATAACTTAGGTGGAATTAACAATTAAATTTCTCTTTCATTTTGAGGCAATAATCAGAGGAATCCTAGTATTTGTATGGCTCTGGAAAATGGCAGTTTTATTTTCCTCATAATCTTCAGAAAAATCTTTTTTTTTAATGAAGTAAATGATTTTGAACCCATCCACAAGAGATACATCCAATTTATTGACTGATGTGAATAGTGTGGAAAGAACTGAGACCTACAGTTTTAAACCAATTTTAAAGAACTCCAGTGACAGAAGATCTTGCAGTGCTATATTTAGTGTGAGGTCACTGCCCCCTTAAATCTATCTCTCACATTTTTAGTCCAGTAACATATCTAAACTGTGGATCTGACAATGTCAATCTCCTGTAAAAACCCTTCAATAGCTCTCTATGACTTGGCCTCTCTCTCATCATTCATGTCCTAAATTAATATGTCCCTCATTCTGTTTCACCTTCTTAGCTTTTCATAGTCACCATTCCAGTGAGGGACACTCATAGAGGATCAGGATAGAAAGGAATGGGGCACTTTAAACTGAACTCCCTTTCTGTAGGACACCCTCCCTTATAGCCCACTACTTCCACCCCCGTCCCCCGAGTATCAGTTTAGTGTTCTTCCCTGGGGTACTCACACTGCTCAATGCGGATCTTGAAGGTGACATTTATCACCCAACACACTACGGCTATCTGGCTTTGTCAGTCTCCTTCCTGGACACTACGCTCCGTGAGCTAATGCCTACGTCTTCTCTTTGTAAGATAGGTCCTAGGCTGGTACCTGACCTGGCAGTAGGTGCTGAATCACTGTAGAATGAAGGAAGCATAGGGGACTAACAAGTCATTTGTAAGACTGGCTTGAAATTTGAGAATAAGTTACTTTCTCCCTTGATTTGTTTCAGATTGCTGCACAATATAAAATTTGGTTTGTTATTTTCCGCTTTGACTTACCTCCTCTGGAGGGATGTCTATAGCTAGAGATTTACCAACATCACTGACAATCTAAGCATACATTTTAGGTAAAATAATAATAGAGTTGGCTCTCCGTATCCCAGGATGCAAAAACCACTGATACAAAAGACTGTACTGCGTGACTGATTTTACGTAAGGGACCTGAACATCCTTGGATTTTGCTATCCTGGAGGGTCCTGGAAGCAATCCCTGCCCCGTCACGGGAACTGAGGGCTGACTATATTGGCTCATATGAAGTAGTGTGAGGCAGACAGAGCTGTGCTCAAATTCTGGCTCTTGTATTGATCTGAACAAGCCACTTAACCTTTCATGTCCTTTACGTGTGAAATGAAGGCAATCATTCCTACCTTTCAGGATGGCAACACAGGTTTAAATGAGATATTATATGTAAAGCACTTATTGTACTGCCTTGCTCAGGGTAAATATTCAAGATATTGGAGCTAGTTTAAGACTACCTTGTTCAAAGACTGTCAAATGAAGACAAGTCACCCAAATAATATGCATGCCCCCAATCCCTCAAGGAAAATATATTCCCAAAGAGAAACCTATGTCTCTCCAGTGAGAAAGGAAAAAGAAAAGTTACTATATTTCCCAAGGAATTTAATCACTCTACTACTAACTGAGATGAGTGTGTATATTTCACCATCCTGCTTTGTTTGGGGGAGTGAGGTGGGGTGGAGAGTTAAAACTCAGATAATGATCTCAAGTTTTAGAGGCAAAGAAATTCACCTTCTAAATCCTATCTCCTGTTGGCAAGTTGCTCAGGAGAAACGCTGTCAGAGCAGATTATTTGTGTTTAGAGCAGTCACCATCATATCCCAAGAGATGACAGCCATACATAGCTCACCAGCTCTGGTAATATATAATCAATCACCTTTTGCATCCTATGGTTATAAGGATTTTTAGCCTGGTTATAAGGATTTTTAGCCGATAGCCTGCTTGAATAATACTGGAAAAGTCAGCCATTCGGTCTTTTAGCTAAAATAAACTCTCTGATCAATCCTGCTTGGAAGGAAGATCTGGGGGTTTCTTGGTAACCTCTAGAAGCCTATGAAAAGCTCTAAAAGGCTGTGAGCCAAATAACAAGACTTACTATCTAGTAAAAGTGGAGAGAAGAGAATTAGTAAAAGAGAGAAATGATTCAAGAGCCTAACGCCACAGCAGAAATATTGTGACGTGTAAAGAAAATCCATACCATGGGACCAGTGGGGGAGAGTGGGATGCTTATTCATTTATTGGCATATCCTTTAGGCAGATTCCACCAATAAGATGAGGTTATCACCCAGGTGGGCCTTTGGGATTGGATCAGGGAGAGGCTTAAAGATATAACTCTAAATTAGGAATCCAGGGCTAGGTATGATGTCCATTATATATTAATTTATCTTTACTCACATGTCTTAGGATAATACCTTATTTTTTCCCTTCTTAGGAAGATGAGCAATTTGACAGAGGATCCTGGACCTAGATGACTCCCTGAATTTAGAGGATTCTTCTGTGGGACACTGAAGCTCATAAAGTGAGGCTTTGAAGTTCTTTTAAAATGCTAGGTAACAAAGAAGGAAGGCTTGATGAAATTTCTATGTTTCTAAATAATGTTAAATTACATAGTTCCTCCATTCTGTAAACTCCACCATCTACAACTCAACAATGGAGCTAGAGAAGTTTATATACTAAACTTTTAACCCAGGGCTATGTGGATAGTGAGTTCATTCAATGTTATATATACATACATGCATACATACACATACATACACACACACAGTATACATACAATGTGCATTTATGTGTGTGTTTTTGTGTGTGTAGTAGCCTAAGAGCAAATAATTCAGATATTAACTTTAGAAAAAAACTGTGCTCTTTTCACTGGGACTTATTTTAAGGTCCAGGCCCATTTTACTGTTTTGTTACATTAGGAAATCTGCTATGCAGCCTACATGTTGAACTTCCTATTTGTGATTATCTCACCTTGAGGAGAGAGAGATGAAAAGAAAAATACGTGTCTCCCATATGTGGGAATTTACTTTCTTTATAAAGATATGATCATATACCTTCTCACTGAGAAAAGTCAGTCCCCTAGATGGTAAGTTTTGGCTTAAAATCCATAACACATGAGGAATAATATTCCATTGATTAGCATGTTCTGCACAGAAGAACAATCTTATTTTCCCAGCAAGCCTCTCTAATGAAATAAACATTTGAACCAACAGTAATAATTAATATCTCTACTTTCTGATGCAGTTTTAGAGCAATAAACCAAAGAGAGAAAAAAATTCTTGTTTCTGGTGTAAAAGGCTTAGAGGCAAATGACCAGAGAGCAGCAGACCTTGCCTAGATGGATAAAGACTGGGGTCCTGCAGTGGGTCTCATCTTATTGCTTTAACCATTTCTTTGGAACTTCAGTAGGACGTCAGCCCAGCTGAACAGTAGTTTAGGGAGAATCATTTACACCACACCCAATAACACCACTGACAACCACACAGACCCCAAAAGAAGAAATGCAAGGACTTATACAGATATCCTACCCTAAGATCAAGACGGGAAGAATTAAGGACACATAGGTTCAGTTGCTTCTGTTTTCCTCTCAACATCCAGATTACTAGTAGACCCTTTTCCTATGTGTAAAGGGTGTGATGTATTCAACTTGAACAATGTGAGTGGGCTAGAGAAAAATGTGGATAAATTGCATCAGAAACATTCTTCACTAGGTTAAGATGAACTTCTCTAAAGTGACTCTTCTACCAGGTTATAATCGTCGGCAAGGATTTGAAGGTTCTTGTGTGAAAATTAACCTGTCAGAAAGAACACTTCTGGTACTGAGTGGGGTATTTAAATCACGTCGGGAAAGGGACAGGTGAGTCCCTCAGCTAGCCCCCAGTGATCCCAGCACAGTCTGGACCTGTCTTTGGCCCAACTTTCATTTTTGCATTTCCTTCCCATCAGTGGATCTCTATGTTCTATCTCCACAAGTTAATCACTTTGTGAGATTTTTTTTTAAAAACCACTAGTGTCACAGCCTCACGATCGCTGACTCTGGCGTGAAAGGTTGATGAGGCTCAGGGTTCAGTATTTTAAAGATCCCCAGGTAACTGCAGCAGTACTTCCTTCTTAGCCCCATGCTGTACTCATGTTCTCATTAAATGCCAGCCAAAATTGGTTATCAGTGTGCTGTGAATCAAATCAGGGCCATTACTTTTAAGTCTATGCCATTTAAAATAGATTCTATTTGTGTCTCTGAGCATTTTAACAGGGCTTCAAGCCATTTACAGCTGCTCATATTGAGAATTTTGCAGTTTTTCACAGCTCAGTTTTACAGACTTCTCCTAGCTGTGTCACATTCAGTAAACTTGCCTCAACAAGCTAAGAGAAAATGCCAAAAACCAGCACTCCTACTGTTCGGCAGAGTGCATTTTGTCCTCTTATAACTGCTTCAATTCCAGCACTTAGCAGGAAGACATTTAAATTTTTATTGTATTCCTATCTATCAGAAAAAAGAAGAATTTACAAGTTTGACACTAAACAATCACAGATGGAAGATGTGAAGTAGGATCACACATTTTACACTGAAGTATAATGCAGCTATCACTAAATGCAGACCGACACAAAATCCATCCAACTTTCCCTGTGGCTTTAGGGAGAATGTAACATATTCATTAAAGAATGTCCCACAGAATTTCAAATGTCAAAATACAATATAATCATATTGAGAAAATCCTTCAAATTTAGTAATGGAAATTTCATAATACTGCTGAGAGAGAAAATTGCCAGTTTGTAATTATGCCTCTTTCTCCGCAGGTACCACTCATTACAGAAACTAGGAAAACATCATGGTAATGAGATTCCTAAACAAGAAAGAAATAAAAACAGATGTATGCATACCAGATGACCATGCTGTTAATAAAAGACAGTTTACTCCATTGTCATGATTTTAGTTTGTTTATAAATAGAGAAAACAATATAAGAAAAGTAGAAAAGCCTTCTCATTTAAATTCTATCTGTTGATAAAAATCTATTCGAGAAAGCTTCTCAATACCAACCAGGAAAACTCCAGAAGCAGCCCCATTCCTGTTTGCCTTGTTTGCTATAGGAAGTCCAAGTCCAGCTTCCTGGTCCTTCATTGGCCCTTCACTGACAGTTGGACTCACAACATACCCATCTGTCCCAACTTCCCTTCCTTGTACTGTGCCCTCTATGATTTCTGTTCTAGAACCAGAGAACTTTCCTATATCTTTTACATCCTCTTGGAATTCTCTCTTTACTTCCTAGCCTTAAGGAATCTTTAAAAAATTCCAAAGCCCAGGCTATAGCAAAGGCCAAGTCAATCACAATTTCTAGTATTTTTTGAAACTCTCCAGGTCATTCCAGTGTGCAATTTTGAGAATCAGTGATTTATGGGTTCTCTATTACATCAGCTATTTTCTAATACTTTCAAAATCCTTCCCTCTTTTGACAGATGCCTGACAAAATTCCAACCCTTGATCAACCATGGACTACTAGGAAAAAAAAAAATGTCACACAACAAAGAGGTTGATTTGGCTTATAATCTTGATTACAAATCTCAAATGAGCATTCAGTATTACCTAGATATCCTACTACAGTTCTCTAGTATTTTCACACCTGAAGATGTCCATTTCATACTTCTACTTTTTTTCTCAAAAGTCTCTTACTCCTTCCACTCTCAAATGATGACCTCACTGATAATATAAAAGTTATCAAGCATGAAATTCTTTGCCTTCACACAACTCTACTTACATCCAGAAATTGACATGAAAACAATTGGTTTAACTGAATGAATGAATAAATAAATGAGGGAACAAATCAATGAGTCCCAATGATTCCAGATTACTTCTGACATTTCAGTTTTATGCAGTAACAGCTGATGTCATGGGGAATATGTATTTTATGACTGCAACATGAGTTTTCAGTTTTCTGGACTACCATGCCATATTATAGTAGTGAAACATTGTTAGTTTTGTTGATTTTACCCTGCTAGTTCAGTACTTTTTAAATGAGAAATTGGAATCACTTATGTTTTGACATAGACCCAGAGAGTTACATGCAGCATTAAAATTTCTAATGGAATGAAGGTGTACTCATTTAGAAAATGTATTCTATAACATAGAGTCCCCAGGAGGAAAAAGAAAATGGTAACCGGGAAAGCAAAGCTTCTGTTGCAAGAATGATTCTCACTTTAGTTCAAAGACTTTCTGAACAAGTGGAACATGAACATGACAGTATTGAAAGTGATTCAGATCACTCTGCATCTGAATCTCTATCTATATATGATGAAACTCAAGAAAATGAAGTCAAGTTGCTTAAAAAGATTTTCTTCAAGTTATAAGACACTTGGTTACATGAAAATGAACATATTTGGAGTTAGCTGTCCAATGTAACCTTCTCCTACCATTGCCCAGCCTAGGATAGGATTACAAAGAGCTTTCTGAAGAGCCAGAAAATTTTTCACAGAAACTGACTTGGAACTAACTCGATGATGACAACACTTTAATTCACGTTATTTTTGAAATTCAAATCTTTAAAAATGATTAAATAGTATTATTTAGTTTTTGACTTTGAGATTAAATTTTCATCCTTTTGTTTGGATAGCTGATTCTTAAGATTATACATGTCTGCCAATATTTTAAATCAGCAAGATATGTGCTTAATATTTAGATTTTAATTTATACTTTACTTGATATTTTAAAATATGTACATGTTTATATTTTAAATGAGTTAAATACTTAGGTTCTTCTCTTTTTCTAGAATTCTAAGCAGTCTTTAATAAAGAATACCATCAATGCATTATTTTGGTATTTCAGTTGACTCTTGAAAAATGACAAAGTTTATCCACTAGTAACTTATAGTTAGCCCTCCATATGCTTAGTGCCTCCACATCTGTAGATCCAACCAACCACTTAGTTTGTAGTACTGTAGTACTAAATACTGAAAAATATTCATGTATGAGTGGACACTTGCGGTTCAAAATTGCATTGTTCAAGGGTCAACTGTATCTGGAATTAATACTGCAGCATCAGTATTGGCGTTTTTTTCCCAGTACACAATTACTGGACATAGTAGCCCATTTGCCTGCCTGGCCACACCTCTCTACAGCAGTTCCTGACAAGTCACATGACAAGGTCATGCAACTACTCCCTCTGCCTCAGTAAGCTGGGTTAGGAAAAGGTAGCACTTCCAAGATAACCAGAGAACCACCAGAAAATGGGGCAAAATATATCATTAACCACAGTTTCTTCTTCTTTGAATTGCTTTAGCAGTTTATCTACATACAAGTATAGGTATAGTGAGAAAGTACTGTGGGTTCAGTTCCAGACTACCTCAATAATGTGAATATTGCAATATAGTGAGTCACACAAATTGTTTGGTTTCTCAGTGCATATAAAAGTTACATTTACACTATACTATAGTCTATAGTAATAGCATTATTTCTAAAAACAATGTACATATCTTAATTTAAAAAATAGTGTATTGCTGGGCTTCCCCAGTGGCACAGTGGTTGAGAGTCCACCTGCCGATGCAGGGGACACAGGTTTGTGCCCTGGTCCGGGAGGATCGCACATGCCACGAGTGGCTAGGCCCGTGAGCCATGGCCGCTGGGCCTGCGCGTCTGGAGCCTGTGCTCTGCAACGGGAGAGGCCACAACAGTGAGAGGCCCATGTACCACAAAAAAAAAAAAAAAAAAAAAAAAAAGTAGTGTATTGCTAAAAAGTGCTAACCATCATCTGAACCTTTGGCAAGCTGCAGTAGTAACATTAAAGCAAATCAAAACCACAGTGAGATATCACCAAACACCTGTCAGAATGGCTATCATCAAAAAGTCTACAAATAACAAATGTTGGAGAGGATGTGGAGAAAAGGGAACCTTAGTACACTGCTGGTGGGGATGTAAATTGGTGAAGCCACTATGGAAAACAGTATGGAGGGTCCTCCAAAAACTAAAAATAGAATTACCATACGATCCAGCAATTCCAATCCTGGGAATATATCTGAAGAAAATGAAAACACTAATTCGAAAAGATAACATGCACCCCAATGTTCATAGCAGCATTGTTTATAACAGCCAAGATATGGAAGCAACCTTAGTGTCCATCAACAGATGAATGGATAAAGAAGATGTGATACAAAAAATATATATATATACACACACAATGGAATATTAGTCAGACATAAAAAAGAATGAAATTCTGCCATTTGCAACAATGTGAATGGACCTAGAAGGTATTATGCTTAGTGAAATGTCAGACAGAGAAAGACAAATACTCTGTTATCACTTATATATGGAATCTAAAAAACCAACAAATGAATATAAAAAAACAGAAACAGACTCATAAATTAGTGGTTACCAGTGGGGAAATGGAAGGGGTGGGGCAAAATAAGGGTAGGAGATTAAGAGATACGTATTAAATAAATAAGCTACAAGGATATATTGTACAGCTCAGGGAAATATAGCCATATTTTGTAATAAGTTTAAATAGAGTATAATCTGTAAAAATATTGAATCACTATGTTATATACCTGAAACTAATGTAATACTGTAAATCAGCTACACTTCAATTAAAAAAAGAGCACTGATCACAGATCACCATAACAAATATAATAATAATGAAAAAGTATGAAATGCTGCGAGAATTATGAAAATGGGATAGATACAGGAAGTGAGCAAAGGCTGTTGTAAAAATTGTGCCCATAGACTTGCTCAACGCAAGGTTGCCACAAACCTTCAATGTGTAAAAAACACAATATCTGTGAAGTACAATGAAGTGAAGCGCAGTGAAACAAGGTATGCCTGCAACATATATTCACTGAGGTCATCCTATGTGTAAAGCAGATGTTTTTCATTCTATATTTATTTTTAACCAACAATTAAACATTAAATAACCACTGATTATAAAAATAGCATAGACATATCCATATAGATTATCAATAATCACATGTCTTATTTTTCTAATCTGTCTCCTTTTAGTTATATTACAAATAGATAAAAAAATAAACCATAAAGCTATTAAACCATCAGTCAATACCAGGCCTTTCTTACTGAAGAGTTCATGATGCTTTAAAGTGATTGAAAACCACATTTTTTCATTAAACTTGCCAATCAATGAATGATCTCTAAATTGATTTCTTCGGGCCCCAGTTTTTTCATTTATTTGAAATTTAATATTCCCAACTGACTTTAATCTCACTCCACTGCTTCAGTCCTACTCCTTCTTAACTTTCCCTAAGTTTGTCATATGGCTTTCTTGTGCCTTTCTATTTTTCTATGTTTGCCTGGCTGAAGCAGCTCATAAATTCCACCAACAACCTAATCTCTTAACCCGGTTTCCTACACATTTACATGACATTCTCTGCTTATCTCTATCACTGTATCTAGTGAATGTACTAGGACAGAGATACTTGTCTGCTTACTTGTCTGGATCCCCTTTTGGGTTCTGAGACCTTGAGGGCAAGAACTCTTTTTCACCCAGGAATATCCACCACTTAGCAATACCTGGTACATAGTAGATACATATAAATGTCTGAAGCATGAAGGAATGTTATCAATTGTGTTAAAACACATTCTAGAATGTGTTATAAATATATTGTGTATAGTTTAAATTGATATATATGTCAAATTCACTAACTTTTTAAACTGAAGTTGCTTTATATCAATCTACATCTCTCTCTCGCTCCCTCCCTTCCCCCCTCTTTCTGTGTAAAATAAATCTCGGCACAGGTATTCCAGAAAAATATATTAAGTTTTTTTTTTTTTTTTTGCAGTCCGCAGGCCTCTCACTGTTGTGGCCTCCCCCGTTGTGGACGCGCAGGCTCAGCGGCCATGGCTCACGGGCCCAGCCGCTCCGCGGCATGTAGGATCTTCCCGGACCGGGGCACCAACCCGTGTCCCCTGCATCGGCAGGCGAACTCTCAACCACTGTGCCACCAGGGAAGCCCTATATTAAGTTTTATGCAATGCTCACACACACTCATACACAGATACCATATAATATATAATAAATGTTAACTGATTAATATCATATTGGCTTATCCTAGAAATGAGAATCAAGGCAAACATCACACCTCTTCATACGTGAAAGTTAAGTAAGATGTTTTAGCAGCAGCATTCAGCAGACATCACTATGAATTAAAAAAAATACGTAATCTTAACTCTTAGTGAGATTTACTATAGAAATGGCTTAACTTCTGTATAATTAACCACATAATACCACCTAGGAAAATGTCATTTGATTTTTAACAAAGAATTACTGCCTTTACTGATGTTTTCAAGAGGAAATGAATTAAATATTTTAAGAAACTTTTACATTAAACAATATACCATCATATAAGATTCTAAAGAAACACTCTTGGATGGAATTGAAACATCAGCGTTCAGGACCCATATAGTCAATGGAATAGCTAGTAATATTAAAAATAGTAATAGTAAATTTAACTTCAAGTGAAATTAAATTTAAAGAAACATTAACTATGAGTTATGTGCCTGGCAATATTCTAAGTCTTGTGTACGTATTAAATCATTTCACCCTGAAAACAATCTTCTGAGGCAGGCACTACTCCATTCTACCACTGAGCAAACAAAGGCACAGAGTAATGATGCCCCTTACCCAGCTCACACAGCTAAGCTTGTATTCCCATCGAGATCGCTTTCTTAACCACTATGCTCTACCTTTTCTTTAAAAGATATTTATTAACCATAGTTTGGTAGCTAATCTATACACTGATCTAATAATAATTTTCATTTCTAATTTTTTCACATTGTAAATAGAAGAAAAAGACAATCAGCTGCTGTCATTTTCTAGTTGTACAATATTAGGTGTGTCCCTTTTCCTCTCTGAGTTGTAGCTTTAGTAAAATGGGACTTGGAACATCTACCTAGATACCTGAATATTCTTCTTTCACCCCATGTTTCTTTGCAAGCCAGACAGTATTAAAAAAAAAAAAAACTTTTATGAAGATTGAGTTAGATGAGGCATATGAAAATGTTTTAGAAAATATAGTATGCTATGTCAAATATAAATTTACTTTTGTTAATATTTATTATAACTCTTATGATCAATGATATAAAAGTAATTTAACTATCCCTGCTCCCCTCTTCTATATTTGATTCTTTCATATGATGATATGGTGGAAGAATAGGAAATATAAACCTATTTATTCATAATCAATTAAAATAACCTAGCAAATTAAAAATTAAAAAAACCTTGCAAATATTCCCCTGGCTTTAACCAGAGTGAAAGAACTTTTTTAAACTCAAGATTATGAGTATATAAGACAAAAACAAATAAAATAAAACAAATCAGCCAAACTGGTATCATTGTGAGAGAATTCATATTGATCTTAATTATTTTTGATAAACAGAACACATATCTAAATGCCTGATGAATTTAGGTAAATAGATTTAAATGAAAAACTACAAAAGTATGTTGTTTTCTTACTTCTTTTAAATCATTCTTTCTCTACTAGAGGGAAATAAAAATAAAATTCCAAAAGCTAGTAAGTTTTAAAATGCCTAAAACATGAGTAAACAACCAGATTGCTCCTTAGTCTTGAATTTCTTAAATTGATCTTTTTAAAAATTAATTTCTTACATGCCACTTGAAAAAAAAATAACTTTCCTTAAAACTACAACTGGGGCTTCCCTGGTGGCGCAGTGGTTGAGAGTCCGCCTGCCGATGCAGGGGACACAGTTTCGTGCCCCGGTCCGGGAAAATCCCACATGCCGCGGAGCGGCTGGGTCCGTGAGCCATGGCCGCTGAGCCTGCGCGTCCAGAGCCTGTGCTCCGCAACGGGAGAGGCCACAACAGTGAGAGGCCCTCGTACCGCACACAAAACAAAACAAAACAAAACTACAACTGGTGATTGCAGCTAATGAACTACTGCTAAAAATAATTACAAGGTAATTATATATATGCATATATGTATATATATAAATATATAAAATAATCCTTTTTTGGAAAAATGTGCAAGTCTTGTGATGTGCTAGATACTGTGCTAATTGCTACTAGTTCATGAAGATATAATAGTGAATAAGATACAGACGACCCCTATTTTCATTCAGTTTTAAATGTATCAAGGCAGCTATATATTTAATAGTTTTTGAAAATGTAATTTTGTTATTTGCCACAAAAGGTAGGTATAGGGTAATATAAAAATGTATAATAGGTAAAACTAGTGAAGTTTGAGGCTTTAGAAAAGACTGCCCTAAGGAAAAAAGATTTGCAAATGAAGGATTGTCAGGTATGGCAGGGGGTATCTGAGTAGAGTGATTTCAGAGGGGAGAACAGAAAAATATACAGAATTCATAGTGGAAGGAAGTTGGTACATTCATTGAACTGAAAGAAGGCTTGCTTGACTGGAGCAGAGCCATCAATGGGGAGACCCATGGGAGACCATTCATGCAAGGCCTAGAGGTCAGCTGGAGGACACTGCAGCCATTGAAGCCATTCAGCAGGAGAGTGCCATGATCAGAAAGTGGAAAAAAAATATTTAAAGTCATGATAGCTTACAGGGAAATATTAAATTTCATAAAACAACATCAATAATCAGAAATTATAGAGACTTTGGAGATTACTGGTTTCAAAGTTAGTAGAGAAATGCTAGATTTAGATAAGACATTGAGACAGAAGGATTTTTAAAAAGTGCTATACTGGAGTTAAACATTATAAGCCTTTTGAAGGACAAATGTAAGAAGAAAACTTCAAAAGATCTTTGAGTCCTGTATCAAAGAATAATTTCAAAATTATATTTGATACCACAAATATGGTCAATTTACAGACCTTATAGAGAGATGCTAGAAATAATTATGTTTATTTAGTTGTGTTACTATTGAAAGTTCCATGGGAAGAGTTTACAAAACAGAATAGCGTCTTAGCCATCCTCAGGTTGAATATATACAGTTAAGAGTATATTAATATAAACATTTCACAAAATTTATGAAGTTACTGGAGATTTGTTAAGATCTTAGCTGTCCATGATCCATTTTTACCCTCAGGGAAAATATTGACCAAGACTCAATTCTCATTATGAACTTTCATCAGACCTTTTTTTTTTTTTTTTTTTTTTTGCGGTACGCAGGCCTCTCACTGTTGTGGTCTCTCCTGTTGAGGAGCACAGGCTCCGGACGCGCAGGCTCAGCGGCCATGGCTCACGGGCCCAGCCGCTCCGCGGCATGTGGGATCTTCCTGGACCGGGGCACGAACCCGTGTCCCCTGCATCGGCAGGCGGACTCTCAACCACTGTTCCACCAGGGGAGCCCCATCAGACCTTTTTTAATCTGAAAGTTATCAATATTAAATTAACTAGGGCCATTCATTCTCTGTCATCTGCAGATAGTTTTATTTTACTCTGATGCTCTGTTGCATGCTATGGGCTAGAATTGTCTTCAGCAAAGGACAGTCTCAGGAAAAGGACTCTATCAGGTACTTCAAACTACTGACACTCTCAACTCTTCGCTATAGGCTTCTGAGCTGATACTGCTTACACAACTTCCAGACTAAAGCAGTAAGCTAAGTCAGGATTACTAGAATTCTCGGATGCAGTTAGGCTTCAAGAATTAATGACAGGACGAACAGCATGAAATCAGAGGTCTTCTTTGATTTTATTTCTCTAACAGGAAAGTTGTTTTAGTTTCCACATATATAAGGAAGCTCTTTCATTTTCTTTTTAATCTATCTATATACACTGCAACAATTTAATAAACCCTGCTTTTGTAAATGAAATAAAACATTAAAAACTCTCTCACTTTACATGGTGACATAGTTGTTTACCTAAGTTCATTGACTCCACCTTTTCATCAAGATATAATTGAATAAACTGTGCGACTAAGGCCTTACTGGAAAAGCCATACTCATGAATGATGTTCATTGTGTGAAAGAGGACTAGTTGCCTTTTAGGAACTGAGGCCGGTTTTACTTATGAATACAATGCCTGCAAAGTCCACCCAGGAAGCCCAGCCTGGTGCCTGAAAGACAAAGTGCCCTCTCACAGGTCATAAGGGCCACTTCCTGACAGGTTGGGAATATTAACAAATTTTGGTGATCCTGAGAGAAGAGGGATGCACTGAAAGGTACAGGTTGTATGGGTGAAATCTGGTGTATGGTTTATTGGGTCTGGCTTCCTAATCTCAAGTTAGCAAACAATAGAGGCTTTTAAAAGTCCAAGCTGAGATTTTTTTTTTTTTTTGCGATACGCGGGCCTCTCACTGTTGTGGCCTCTCCCGTTGCGGAGCACAGGCTCCGGATGCGCAGGCTCAGCAGCCATGGCTCACGGACCCAGCCGCTCCAAGGCATGTGGGATCTCCCCGGACCGGGAAGATCCGGGAAGATCTGCATCGGCAGGCGGACTCTCAACCACTGCGCCATCAGGGAAGTCCCAATCTGAGATTTTTTAATAAAAATTTCCAGATAGAAATGAACTAATCTGAAGCTCTACAGCTTTTATTGTAGAAAAATGTCAGTCTCCCATATGCATTTTCCAATCTTTCTAGCTCTCTCTAACCTAAAAACTGGTGAAATGTCCTAAAAATCAAATGGTCATGGTTGACCAAATAGAACTGAAAATGGTATTAGTTGATTTTTATGTTTTATCATTCAAGATCCTTCAGACAACAATGACCTTTGACTATTCATATTTTCCTATTTTTTAAAATAAATACATTTTTTTTTCCATCACAGTATCTTGGGCGTTGGCTTCCACATTTATAATACAAGTATACTGGTATACAATTACCTCAAAGAAGACCAATAATATTAGCTCAATATGCTATGACATGACAATTATATCCTTCTTATGTTCAATGTATTACAAACACTATTTAATAAACTCAATGATTAAATTCAGAATAATAATTCTGTTTAAAAAAGTTCACCCCACTTATTGACAACAATATTAAATAAAATATCAGCCATTAGATTACTTTTGCATCATGTATTAGTATAACAATAATCTTAAAGCAATTTAATTTTCACAGTTTACGCTGTAAAAATAAATGACAGTGCTTTAAAGAAATAAAGTTATAATTTTCTATTTTAAACCTGAACAACCAAACCAAAATATTCTGCATAACTTATGTCATATATAATATTAGTTAACATTTTAAACACAGATTGGATATATGTTCAGCTCATACTTACCCATGAAATTGAGATAGCCTTCTCCGCCGAGTGCATGAGTAATGAGTCGAATCATTTTATGAAGCTGTATTCCACGATCAATAACTGGAGTAAACGGGGTTAGAACACTCATGTTGGTATACATTTCAGCATCCATCAACCAAAATGCCAGCGTCTTATCCCCAACGAGTGCCTATAAAAATAAAAGTCACTGAGATAAATGCAAATAATAGGTACTAAGCAGCTGTGATTTATACTAGAATGACATGCAATTATACAGAATGGAAACAATGCAGAAGAGGTGTGTGAATTAGTATTAATTTCATGTATTTTCCAACAGTCACTATGCTGAAGGTGAGCTGGTGAAATACATGAGAGATCTCATGTACCTATGTTTCTTTCATTTTTAAAATAGCTTGGTGAAAAACTCATGATAAGCTACCTGAATATTTGTTATAATAAGCTGATGCTTCACATTTTTTGAAGTTAGAATAAACATGTATTTTAATGTTGAGAATACTAACAGATATTTTTTCTTTTTCTTAGGATTTGAACAATGAATTTTTTAATTGAATGAATTCTTTAAATTCTATAGTGCTTTACAATTTTCAAAAGTTTCACATACATGATTTCATATAATCCCATAATCTTACATTAAACTATTAGAATACTAATAGATTTTTAAAAATATCTTGCATATCATGATTTTATTGTTTTGAAAGAATGGAAGAGTTTCCTAAAAGTAATTTATATGTATATGCATTTATATTTATATAGATGTATTTATATATATATAATATGTATATAAATATATTACAATGGACCCTCTCCCCTTCAGCAGCAAATTGACAACTTTTTCTTAAAATGTAAAATTTGCTTTCTCATTATATTTGCCATCTAATCTAAAATTAGTTTGTTTTATATGAAAATATAATAGTTGACAAATGGGGCAGGTTAACTCAGAAACACCCTGAGCAGCAGAAGAGGCCTCTTAATGATCTGAATTATTTATGGTTAAAAACAGCTAACTCTCGTCCCGTCAGTGCTCACCCTTCCCCCTCCCCATAACCTCAAGTACGTTCTCTAGGAGGTCTGCGTCTTTATTCCTGCCTTACCCCTAGGTTCTTCATGACATTTTTTTTTTTTCTTAAATTCCATATATATGTGTTAGCATACAAGAGAGAGTCATGGACATATACACACTAACAAACGTAGTAAGATAGATAGCTAGTGGGAAGCAGCCGCATGGCACAGGGATATTGGCTCGGTGCTTTGTGACAGCCTGGAGGGGTGGGATAGGGAGGGTGGGAGGGAGGGAGACGCAAGAGGGAAGAGATATGGGAACATATGTATATGTATAACTGATTCACTTTGTTATAAAGCAGAAACTAACACACCATTGTAAGCAATTATACCCCAATAAAGATGTTAAAAAAAATAAAAAAAAAATAAAAAAAATAAATAAACAGTTCAATGTTGAGGTTAAATTTTCCTATTAAAAAAAAAAAAAACAGCTAACTAATGCCAAGTGTTATTTATTGACAAAAAATTATATATAGTGAAACACAGAGACTAAACCATAATCTCCTCACCCTATTACTGTATGATTATTTTCATTTTTAAAAAAATATTTTTACTTATAAACCTATTTTAATCTCTAAGCTATTTTCACATATATATTCATATTTATAATTTTTTATCAGGTTTAAAATTCAGTATACATTTGCTTTTATAGAAAGAACTAGGCAATCTGCATCTTTTTGTACATTCCCAACAATTTATAATACAAGGCAGAATTATGTGGATCTTTAAAGCATGAAATAATTCTTGGTAAATCCATACTGTTTCTGTACATTTGGGGAGAAAAATTATGAAATTAACCTACCAGTTTCATCTTCAATTTGTTTATTCCACTCATTTATTTATTCTTGTGTTCATTCATATAAAATACACATATATTGGGAGCTCAAAACATGCTATAACTGCTAGGAGTTTGTAATGGAAAGATATCATTTATGCATGCATTTTAATTTTCATATTGTTATGTATTTGGCAAGGGATTCCCCCAATCTTAAATTAATACTACTCATTTCTTATTTTGTTACGTTTTGGTTCTGGTTTCTTCATAGGTATTTATTTGATCTTGCTCCACAGCCAATTTAAGTTGAAAAGAAAGTACTGCTCCAACTAGGAAGATGCAAAACTTAATATATGTCTACTTTATGAGTGAGCAAACATTCTGTACAGGCCAAACAGTACATAGTGTAGGCATTGTGGGCTCCTTCCTCAGTCTCAACTACTTAAATATACCATTATGGCTCAAAAGCAGCCATAGACAATAGGTGAGTGAATGAACATGGCTGTGTTCCAATTACCTTTACAAAAACAAGCAGCAGACAGAATCTGGCCCATGGGCCTTGGTAGCTGACCTCTGGTCTACTTATACTTTCTTAATAGTTCAAAGGAGACACCTGAAAAACTACTGTCTACCTTAAATTGTCAATTTCTGCTGAAATACCGAGGAGCTAATTGGTTTAACTTTAATTTTCTGAATACATATACTGCAAATAATTTCAGACAGTTTTACTGTCTTTTTAATGTATAAGGAGTTCATTTTATGTTGTTTATGCTGGTTCATAGGCTTTATATAACTGAATGGCCTTTTCCTGCATTTATTTATGTTTATTGAGTGACTACGAGGAATAGCACAGTGCTAAGGCTGGAAATACAAAGGTATCAGAAGCAAATTTTCTGCTTAAAATGTGATGAGAAAGTGAAGAATGGGGAAACTATTTTTTCCCTATACACCTGGATGAAGGCTTCAAGGAGAGTATGTCTGAGCCAGGGCATTAGGTATTCACACGAGCTTCCCAGGTGACGTAGGCATTTGCAGGTGTGTGGGGAAAAGTACAAGATTGGAGCAAGGTTGACCTACTCAGGAATGGGTGGAAATTTAACAGTATTGAAGAATAGAACTCTTGGAGGGTTGAGCAGAGAATAAACTTTGGCATGAGCCAGGATATGACAGGCTGTGAATGAGAAGCTTTAACCAAAAGATCTGGGTTGACAAAATTAGCTTTGCCCTTTGGAAAATACCTCAGACTACATTACAGAGGATGGACTAAAATCAAGAGGGACAGAGGTCAGGGCGATCAATCAGCAAAAGATTTCAGTGACTGAGGGAAAAAATGATGAAAGCTTGTGAAAAGGCATAAAAGAAAACCTTTAGAAGGAAACCTAAAATGGAAATTAAAATTAACCTGGATTAGCACCAACATGCCTCTTGTGACAACAAAGGAAAACATGTAAGATAACACTTGAAACTGTCATTCACAATCATTTAATTACAGTTTGGCAGGGTAAACGTGGTACTGCATTTTGAAGCTGGAATTTATGGATCTACAAAATAATTTTTAAATGTTTTTCAAGTATGAATAGTTGTCACATAAAATAGACAGATAACACATTACATTAACTGTATTAAACTATAGAAATTTGTACCGTGATATGTTTATAATTAGGTATGTTAATAAATACAGACAGAGACAGAATGGTTTATACACATATTAATTTACCTGATCATGGCTCTCTGCATAAGCAATGCACTTTTCAAGGTAGCGTCTGTTTGTGAGTGTATACACTATATTGCCCATATTCCAATCTTCATCTTTATATTCTTTAAGTAACTAAATAAAAGACAAAAAATAATTCCAATACACCATTATCATCCTTACTTTAAATCCCAGTCTGAGGGTATACAGCATATCAATCCAAATTATTTGAGATGCAGATATAAGCACAGCCACAGAGCAAAAATATCTTTGTCAAAACTTTTACTGAAATCACAGCTTTTATACAGACTATCCAAATGACAGTGGTGTTGCATGTGTGTATGCATGTGTTTTTCTGCAGATGATTTGATCACTGCATTTTAGGATTTTTGTAAACTTTTTCCTCTGTAATAGCTGCTACCTCTTGATTAATGACCACAGTGAAGTGTTGTGCAGTATGTCTTTCCGGAACTTCCACAAGGTAGAGATATACTTGCTACATTTTTAGGTTTGAATGAAAAAAAAAATTAGCAAGAATAATGTCTTGTTCCATTCTTAAAAAAAAAAATTAAAACAACTGTTATTTCAAAGTATAAAGCCTAATTATCATGAATAATTATCATCTTAACAGACCACACATTTTTGTTTCCACTTCAGCTGCTACTCAGTCTCCAGTGTGGCTTCTGTGCCACTAACACCTCTTCAGTGCAAATGACCTTGCCAAAATCTCAGGCTATGATTGTCTCCTAGGTCAGTAATTGCTCTTTCTTAGGCAAATGCTTGCAGTACATGATGATAATGCTGACCCTACCCCTTCCATGAAATGCTTTCCTTCTTAGTCTACCATTGCAAAACTCTTGACTGTTTTGTTTTGTTTTGCAACCACTCTAGACATCCTGTAAAATCCCTTCCTCTGCCTATCCTATAAAAGCTGGTGCTTCTCAGAGTTAATAGCGTAAAAATAGCCTGTCCTTTTACTCAACGCATTCTTTCTAAGTGGGTTCATTTCTCTTGTCCAAAAGTGTCAAAGGCACGCTGATAGAAGCAGAATTCTAAAATGGCCCCTATGATTCCGGCTCCCTCAGATTCACATCTTTGTATAATCCTTAACCTGGAGTGTGGGAGGGTCCTTTGAATACAATGGGTGTCCTTAGAAGAAACTGTGAGATAATAACAGTAATGTTTTAAGTTGCTAAATTTGTGGTAGTTTGTTACAGAACAATAGAAAATTAATGAAGATTTTGGTACAAGAAATGGGGTTCCAGCCTGCCTGTATCTTCCTTTGCAAGTTTTTTTTTTTTTTTTTGGCTCAGTGGAATTCAGAGGTGCTTAGCCATCCTGCATAATTGCACTGTGAATCACTGAGAACCAGAGGACAGGCTGTATTAGGCAGATTAATGGCCACCCACAGGTGTTTACATCCTAATATCCAGAGTCTGTGAATATGTCACCTTACATGGCAAAAAGGACTTTAGAGATATGTCGAAGTTAAGGACATTGAAATGGGTAGATTATCCTGGATTATCTGGATGGACTGAATGTAGTTGCAGGCATCTTTCTTAAAAGATGCCTGAATTGTCAGAGTAAGAGAGAGATTTGAAGATGCTACCCTGCTGGCTTTGAGGATGGGGGAAGGGACCATGGATCAAGGAATACAGGAATACAGGTCCATGCTTTTACAGGCTTTTAGAAGCTAGAAGAGTCAAGGAAACAGAGCCTCCAGAAGGAATGCATCCTTACTAATGCCTTGATTTTAGCTTAGTAAGACCCATTTCAGATTTGTGACTATATGACAGTAAATTTGTGTTATTTTAAGACACTAAGTTTGTGGTACTTAGATACAGCAACAATTTGAAACTAATGTATAGACCTATACAAATATGCTCAATTAAGTTCAACTACTGTGTAAAAACAATTCAATGGAAGTAGGTTCAATGGACTTTTCAACAAATCATGATGAATGAGTTAGACATCTATAGGCAAAAGAAAAACAGAAAAAAACCCTTACATGTTGACTGAACAAAAACTAACTCAAATGGACTATGGGTTTAAATATAAAAGTAAAACTATAAAATGTTTAATAGAAAACATAGGCGAGTCAAAGAATTCTTAGGCTTGTCACCAAAAGAGATCTCTAAAAGGAAAAAAAAAATAAATTGGCCTTCATCAAATTTAAAGGAAACAAAGAACTTTTTGTTCTGTGCAAGTCCACATGAAGAGGATGAAAAGACAAGCAAAGACTGGGATAAAATATTTGTCAACCACATACCCCCCCACAAAAGAGCTGAATCTAGACTATATAAAGAACTCTCAAAACTCCACAGTAAATAAATGATCCAATTAGAAAATGGTCAAAAGACATGAACAGACATTTCACCAAAGAGGATATACAGAAGGCAAATTAGCACAGGAAAAGATGTTCATCATCATCAGTCATTAAGGAAAGACAAAGTAAACCCATAGTGAGGTACTTCTGCACATCTGTTAGAATGATTCAAATAAAAAACAGTACAATAGCAAATGCTATTGTTCAATGATGTACAGAAATTGGATCTCACCAAAGTGGCTGGTGGGAATGTAAAATAGTACAGCTACTCAGAAAAATACTTTGGCAGTTTTTTAACAAATTAACATCCAACCACTATAAGACCCAGTAATTGTACTTTGGGGCATTTATCCTAGAATAATGAAAATTTATGGTCATACAAAAATATGTACACAAATGTTTATAGCAGCTTTCTTTACAAGAGCCAAAACCTAGAAACAATCTAGATGTCTTTTAATGGACAAATAATTAAACTGTGATACATCCATGCCATGGAATACCATTTAACGATGAAAAGGAATACACTGAAGTAGAGTCACAGATATAGAAAACAAACTTCAAGTTACCAGGGGATAAGCGAGGGAGGGAGGGATAAATTGGGAAATTGGGACTGACATATACACACTACTATATATAAAATAGATAACTAATGAGAACCTACTGTATAGCACATGGTACTCTACTCAGTACTCTGTAATGGCCTATATGGGAAACGAATCTAAGAAAAGAGTGGATATATGTATAACTGATTCACTTTGCTGTACACCTGAAACTAACACAACATTGTAAATCAACTATACTCCAATAAAAATTGTTTTTTTAAAGTTGAAAAGGAATAGACTACTGATACATGCAAGAACCTGGATGAAATCCCCAGAGAATTCGATTGAGTGAAAAATGGCAATTCCAAAAGGTTACATACTGTATAATTCCATTTATATAACATTCTTGAAATGAAAAAATTATAGAAATGGAGATCAGATTAGTGGTGGTCAAAAGTTAAGGAGTGACTGTGGGAAGAGGGAAGTGCGTGTGGTTATAAAGGCAACATTTGGGAAACTTGTGGTAGTGGAAGTGTTCTATATCTTGACTATTCCATATCACTATCCTGGTTGTGATATTGTATTATAGCTTTGCAAGATGTTACCATTGGGGAATACTGTTTAAGAATTCACACCAGATCTTACTGTATTATTTCTTACAACTGCATGGAAATCTACAACTATCTTAATATAAAAAGTGTAATTAAAAAAAACTATATATAATGAAAAATACCAGATGCTCAATAAATATTTGGTGGAATTAATAAATGAATGAATTCAATTAAATACCTATATTACCTTTACATGAACACGTCAGTTATTAGATAATAAAAATGATCAAATAAAATGAAAGAAGATACAGCAAATTTGGCATATTTTAGATAGGCAAATATTTGTTCAGCAAATGACTAAACTAATATGATATCCCAAACTACTGATTTTGAGCTCTACAAGTAGCAAATGGTAAATAATTTGTTTCTGAACAACAAAAACATGAATGAAATCTAGCATTCTAATCTAACGCATACTCTATGTGTAGATAAAATGCGTGACACATACATTCTGAGTAGTTGTCATTTCTATCAATGCTCGTGTGTTTTATTGACATTTGAAGGGATGATAATCATTTATGGAATTTTTTTTTAAATGCACAAATTATAAAAGGACTGGAAAGTCACTGAGTTTTTAAAAAAATATTATTTTAACTATCTCGTCTTATTAACTAAGGCTCCCACTTTGGTGATGAAAAAAGATGTTAAGTAATTACATAAAACAGAAGATGAGATCTGTCTTCAGAGGCTTTACAAACTACAAAGACCAGATGGCCATATCCTAAACAGAGGACAATACATTTTTTTCTAATTATATGACGTACTGCATAGTATAGTATCTTGAGCATACAAGGTACTGAAATGTTTAGTAAGTTAAATTTTTTTTAAAACCTGACATGATTGCTCAGAGAAGGAAATATCCTACTGTGAGCCATGACTGACTGGAAAATAATTCTGGGTTGATGTACACCTTGAAATATCCTGGAATTTGCCCAAAGACTGATGAAGGCTTTTCAGTAAAAAAAAAAGTAAGATTTGGCACTTGTGAGGGGAAAAAAGTCTGTGTGGAAGATTAGAAATAATAAAAGATGGTGGGTGGATAAAGAACCTTCAACTAAGGTAAGAAACTTGAAGACCACAGCATTTTTTTAAGGTAACAAATACAAAGCAACTTTCCCAGGTATTAAAGTTGGAACACACATTTGTTTGTTCCTTTGATTTTTAAGTCTAATCGCCTCTGTAAAACCCTTGCTTTTCGACCTGACAATGTTTACAAAATCATTATAGATGGAGAAGCGGAAGTTGTGCTGGTAGAGTTTTAATGTCACAGCTGTGCACTGCCCAAATTACCTAGGGATACAGAAAAGGCAATTAAGAGATGATTACAATAACTATTTCCTTCAGAGTAGGCTTTATGTTTTTTCTGTGCAAAGTTAAGCTCTTCTACCGTTGTGATCTCATGGCACCTGTTCATGTCTGTACTAAAGGGCTTAACAGAAAGCAATGATTATTTGATACGTATCTGACTCCTTATACATATTCAGCCTATGATTAAAGACTTGGACACTCAGAAATGTTCTACATCAAATCTATGTAACAACTTTAGTCTTTTAGACAAACATAAAATGAAACAAAATATAATCCAAACTACTTGAACTGTCATTAAATTTAATAAAATTGTATTAGAAATCATATGCAAGGTGTCATGTACAATTATTCATTCCTAGTGCCTAACACATGGTAAGGGCTTTTAAATGCTAAATGAAGGAATGGATAAATCCAAATCTGTTGAGAAAAAAACCATACTATGAAGCAAGTACTGGGAATTAAGGAGTGACTTCTACATTAATTGATGATTTGCAGGCAGAAATGGATGCGTTGATGAAGTTTAATGTGTTTTAAATATAGAACACCAAACTTTCATATAATTGCATTGATAAAGCAAAATTCCATTTACACAGATAACATTATAACAATCATATTTTCTCTGTGCCTGTATAATGCAAGTGTGAATACTTTACATTAGAACTTTTAGAAGTTTGAGAGGCACCTTATTAAAAAGCACAAGAAGCAACACCCTAATGAGAGAATACTTCAATTATATCTGTAACTACTGATCACAACCAAGAAATAAATCAAAGAAATAATAAATAAACCAACATAGTATCCGCAGGAAAATTTTTTTTTTACATGAAACCTTACCTGGATCCATTTATCTGGAACTGCCATGGCTAATCGATAATCAAAGCCAGCCCCTCCCAGGGAAATTGGAAAACACAGAGCGGGCATTCCTGATACATCCTAAAATAAAGAGCATCAGAATTATCAGTTCATATTGCTTAAACTTTTACTATATATTCTTCTGACAGTAAAATCCAGGCCAAGAAATACAAACAATAAATAGGGGCGAATACTCTTGGAGTACTTTGGTAGCATAACTGTAAAAGTAGATAAAATTGTGATAATGTATCTCATTTCCCAATAAGATTTTGTGTAATGCTTTTCATTTCAGGACAAATTTGATCTCTTTTCCTTAGTAGCACATAGAGAACACAAAATAGTAAAAGTGTTATTGTTGAAACATAGCTTCTTATACTAATTTTTGAGTACTATATTTATTAACTACTTCTTTCATCAAATATAAAAATACATGTGCCATATATCTGTTATTCTTGTTCTCTTTGTATACAGCATGGACATATAGTGTATTTTGTGAGAACTTAGCTTCTGATGAAATGGAAAGTAGAGTTAGCACACTAAGAGCGAAGAAGCAAGATGGCTTTCACTATAGTCAGTTACACTTGGAAATGGTCTTTGAGGTTATCTAGTGGATTCTCTTCATTTAGAAGATACAGAAATCGAGGCTTATTGAGGTGAAGGGATCACTAAAGACATGTTTCTCCATGGTAGAGCCAGGACTCAGACATCTGGCCTTTTGACAGGGTCTTCCTACTGTCATGACACCACTAGATTATCAGTAATCAAATAAATATACAATCAAACAGATAAGTAAAAAAATAATGGTACAAGGACCCAAATGCAACAAAATACATTATTATAACAACTGTGGTAAAATATGGGACAAGTACTAGTAATTCTAACTCCACAATATCTTTCCAATAAATTCTTTTCCTTTGCTCCATTTCTACAGACACTATCTTATTTAACCTACATTACTGTTTGCTTCAACCACTATGTTTCCAAACAAAGTTCCCCATCTCCAGTTTCTCTTTACCCTAATTGCTGCTGAAGAGTCTGCTCCTATCACTGCTTGCCGATAGCTTTCAATAGCCAACAATAAAAAACTCAAATTCTTCAATTTAAGATATAATTCAACAATTATACTTTAAGTGTTGACAATATAGTTCACTATTTGACTATCGGCTTCCTCATTCACTGTTAAAATTTAAGATCCATGGAGCAGGACTTTTGTTGCTGTTGCTGTTGCCATTGTCCACTGACATATGCCAGGAATCTAGAATAGTAGAAGAGTCGCTGGCATAAGGCAGGAACTCAGTAACTCCCTGCTGAGTGAATGCATGAAGGTGCTGCCAAGGATTTCAAGATACATAAGACATAATACTTGACTTGCTGGATTCATGAACTAGGACCTAAATGAACATGCACACACATACACTTATCACGAAATGACAACGTGCGTGGCTGTCATAATTGTTAGCTGAAGTACACAGAAAGTGCAAGGAAGAGACCTCTATCTTTCCATCGTTATTTTTACTATTTCATTTCAAATATTCAATACCTCATCCACTTTGAAACATTTACTCTTCCCTGTACTTGTCACAAGCTTTTCTGTGTGTGTCATCGCCCAAATTCTTTGGATCATTTTCCTTACTTCCTATGAAAGACTATACTCTGAGCTATACTCTGACTATACATACTCTGAGCTCTCTGAGACTTAACTGCTTCTTCTTCCACGACACCTCATCCTCAAACTTGTCCCACAGAAAAGCTGGAAAAAAAGAAACATATGACCTCTCTGGACTTCCAAAATATGTATTAACTGTTTTCTAATGGAAGAGAGCTACAGTTAAATATAGTACATGGTGGAATATATCCATAAGAAAGTATTCGTCAATAATATCTTATTTCTACATACTTCCTTAGAGTTTATAAAAGTGAAAAAAGATGAATTAAAAAAAGTGAAAAAGGATGAATGTTTAACAGAAAAGAAACCATTTTAAAGAATTATATTTATCAAAATATGTCACATTTTCACAGATATGATAGGTATTCAGTTCAATTCCTTATAAACACTGGCTGAATATGTATTAATCTCAGGCACCTGTGTTAGGCACTGGAATTACGGACACAATGCCTTCCCAAAAGAATTTTCGTAAGACCCAGAGTTTTCCTAAGACTAGTGATAAGATGACATTAAAGATCAAAATAATTTTTCTCAAGAAAACATTAAGGTACAGTCTATATTCAGTCTACAGGTAGTTTTAGCAAATAGTTTGAAAGGAAATAGAATCTGCTAAGAAAAATATTTGGACACCAATTGGTCGTAACTCCTAAATCTGACTACTAGAAGGCTGCCCCATTAATGCATATGAGATATTTCTAGCTCTCTTCTGGAAGTACAGAGTTAATGACTATTCTTATAAAATCTTAAAAGAAAAAAAAAAAGTAAACATAATGGTCACTAAAATAAATATGCTTTAAATATAAAGGAGTTGATGCTTACTGACATAGGATATTAAAATGATCATGTATGTTTCAAATGAAGTTAAAATAGTTTTAATTCTTTAATATCTAAAGATGACTCATGACTATTCCAGAGGGGTAAAAAGCCTCAGTTATGAAAAAAATATTTTTAATTAATACAGCAAATATAACCATGTATAATAGTTGATATACAGAAAAAAGTCTTCAATTTTAATAACTATTATTATAAATAAATTCAAATTTCTACTACAGGACTTTATTATAACATTGCATTATTTATTCATTACACCACATTCCTTTCTTAAAAAAAAAAGTTCATGAGGATCAATTCCACATTTTGAAGAGACTCCCACTAGACAGAAAAGTGATGTATTGAAATTGAAGTAGTTTTCAATTTAAGTAGAATAAATTGAAGATACATCTTGTTTTAAAAATATCTAAAACCAAGTAATATAAAGTAGGCTAAAGTCCCCAAGTTTCCTTGGTAGAAACACTGATAATCAGACAAGAGCTCCCTAGATGATGAAACTATTTTACTTGAAATGAATGGAAAGATCAATGTAACAATTTTAAGTTTCATGTATTAAATAATTACTTCTTTTTCTTCAGTACCCACTTCTGATTTGTGCTGTCATTAATTGTTTGTAGTAATTTGTTATATATAATGTCTCGGCTTCAAATTGCCATAAATATAATTGACAAAACTAATTATTTTTTTTGATGTTTAACAGATAATATTAAAATATATAAAGACAAAATAAAAGTTTAAAAGTACTAATTTACATTAAAAAATATTCAGCACAGAAAGTGTTAGCATAAGTACTAAAAAGACTTATAATTTATGACCAAATATAGGTAGGTAGAGATTGTGAAACAATACAGAGTATCAAAATGGCATTGTAATTGTGGGGTTTTTAAATTTTATATGAAAATTTACTCCAGGAATTTAGGATCTATTGCTCTATTCCTAGAAGATATTTAGGAGGCAAAAGGTCTCTGTTCTCGATCCAGAGATAAACCAGGAAATCATATCACCTAGTTTGAGATTTGGAGTTTTGAGAAATGATGTATAGAAAAAAGGCTATACAAATAATAAACACTACAGGAAGGAGACTGTCACTACTGCATATCATTCCAATGAACAAAATGCCAAAAATGTGAAAATACACCTTAACTCTGACTCTTTCAATAGCCTTACTACTTTTATATGCCAACCACTACACTTTGTATAGAACAGTTTTAACACACTAAGTTCAATTTTAATAATAATTCCTAGTTAGAGGACTCACAAAACCAGAGGGACTTTACTACTAAATATAAATTAGCATAAGCATTTAACAAACTTCTTAATTTATCAAATTTATCACCAAGAGGGGAATTGTCAATTATGCATATATCGAATTATATCATTACAGTGCAGCTTTGGGACAGTTAATCATGAACCTTCAGTAATCATGAATAACTAGTGAACATTTGGCAATTTCAGAGCAATAACGTAAACAAGAAAGGTAATCGCATCAGAACAAGAGAGGTTTCAGAGAAGCTCGCAGGCAGTGATCCATGCCATCTCTAATGATTAAACCAGAAAGGAAAAAAAAAATTAAACAGCCAGACGCATATTAATATTCAATTCTTTTCTGTGCTGAAGGTCACATGGCAAAAGGACCTGTCCACTGATTAGGGTATTTTACTTTCTAACCACTGGCAGTTTCTTTTTTAACAATGGAATAATGACAAGTAATTAGGGTACATTATCTGATAATAGGAAAACAGTGAATTCTGAATAATGTGCCATCCACACAAGGTAGCTGCACTATAGTCAGGGTATAATTGCACTTATGCAATTACTGACAACATAGAGATCATTCAAATATTGTATGCTGATAAAATGTTCTATTTTAAAGGGGGTCAGAGGGTAGAGATCATTATAGCTTTACCTCAGCTATTGTTATAGAATCTGGATACAGCGTGTGAACCAAATGATTTGCCAACATGATATAAGTCAAAGCGTCTTCATCTACTTCTAGTCCAAAATACTCATGGTAGTCACCGGAAAAATTCTGACCTAGAGAACAGAAAACCAATATGGATGCATCATCTTAGCATGCAAGTCTTAACTCTGCACAAATGCCTCCACCAATTAGATGGTTGATATCAGTTTTGTTATCATAGCAAAATGTCATGAGCCAGCAATTATATGATTTAACTTACAAAAGTACTCCATATCTACATTCAAAGTTCAGACAATCTTGAAATTCAATTTTTGTTTTACAAACACAAACAAAACCCCTGTGATTTAAAATTTTAATTTAATTTGAACTGAATTTTACAGGAGAAAAATGAAGTAAAATGATACCAAAGAGGGCTTCCCTGGTGGCGCAGTGGTTGGGAATATGCCTGCCAATGCAGGGGACACGGGTTCAATCCCTGGTCCGGGAAGATCCCACATGCTGTGGAGCAACTAAGCCCGTGTGCCACAACTACTGAGCCTGCGCTCTGGAGCCCGCAAGCCACAACTACTGAGCCTGAGTGCCACAACTACTAAAGCCTGCGTGCCTAGAACTCGTGCTCTGCAATGGGAGAGGCCACGCAATGAGAAGCCCATGCACCGCAACTAAGAGCAGCCCCTGCTCGTCACAACTAGAGAGGGCCCGAATGCAGCAACGAAGACCCAACACAGCCAAAAAATAAATAAATAAAAGAAATAAATTAAAAATTAAAAAATGAGACCAAAGAGATTCATAAATTTTGTTTTAGATACATTTTTTGTCACACTAAGAGATCTTAATGTTAGCTAGCTCCTATTCAATCCCTCTGAAGAAAAGGGAGGATTTTGTCTGTCGGTGGGCATTTAGGTTGCTTCCATGACCTGGCTATTGTAAACGGTGTTGCAATGAACATTGGGGTGCATGTATCATTTTGAATTATGGTTTTCTCTGGGTATATGCTCAGTAGTGGGATTGCTGGGTCATATGGTAATTCTATTTTTAGTTTTTTAAGGAACCTCCATACTGTTCTCCATAGTGGCTGTATCAATTTACATTTCCAGCAACAGTGAAAGAGGGTTCCCTTTTCTCCACACCCTCTCCAGCATTTGCTGTTTGTAGATTTTCTGATAATGCCCATTCTAACTGGTGTGAGGTGATACCTCATTGTAGTTTTGATTTGCATTTCTCTAATAATTAGTGATGATGAACAGCTTTTCATGTGCATCTTGGCCATTTGTATACTTTCTTTGGAGAAATGTCTGTTTAGGTCTTCTTACCATTTTTGAATTGGGTTGTTTGTTTTTTTAATGTTGAGCTGAATGAGCTGTTTATATATTTTGGAGATTACTCCTTTGTGCATTGATTCATTTGCAAATATTTTTTCCCATTCTGAGGGTTGTCTTTTTGTCTTGTTTATAGTTTCCTTTCTTGTGCAAAAGCTTTGAAGTTTCATTAGGTCCCATTTGTTTATTTTTGTTTTTATTTTCATTACTCTAGGAGGTGGATCAAAAAAGATCTTGCTGTGATTTATGTCAAATAGTGTTCTTCCTATGTTTTCCTCTAAGAGTTTCATAGTGCCCAGTCTGATGTTTAGGTCTCTAATCCATTTTGAGTTTATTGTTGTGTATGGTGTTGGGGAGTGCTCTAATTTCATTCTTCTACATGTAGCTGTCCACTTTCCCCAGCACCACTTATTGAAGAGACTGCCTTTTCTCCACTGCATATCCTTGCCTCCTTTGCCATAGATTAGTTGACCATAGGTGCGTGGGTTTATCTCTGGGCTTTCCATCCCATTCCACTGATCTATATTTCTGGTTCTGTGCCAGTATCATATTGTCTTGATTACTATAGCTTTGTAGTATAGTCTGAAGTCAGGGAGCCTGATTGCTCCAGCTCCATTTTTTTCCCTAAGGACTGCTTTGGCTATCTGGGGTCTTTTGTGTCTCCATACAAATTTTAAGATTTTTTTGTTCTAGTTCTGTAAAAAACGCCATTGGTAATTTGAAAGGGATTGCATTGAATCTGTAGATTGCTTTGGTAGTATAGTCATTTTCACAATATTGATTCTTCCAAACCAAGAACATGGTATATCTCTCTATCTGTTTGTATCATCTTTAATTTCTTTCATCAGTGTCTTATAATTTTCTGCATACAGGTCTTTTGTCTCCTTAGGTAGGTTTATTCCTAGGTATTTTATTCTTTTTGTTGCAATGGCAAATGGCAGTGTTTCCTTAATTTCTCTTTCACATTTTTCATCATTAGTGTATAGGAATTCAACGGATTTCTGTGCATTGATTTTGTATCCTGCAACTTTTCCAAATTCATTGATTAGGTCTAGTAGTTTTCTGGTGGCATCTTTAGGATTCTCTATGTAGAGTATCATGTCATCTGCAAACAGTGACAGTTTTACGTCTTCTTTTCCATTCTGTATTTCTTTTTCTTCACTGATTACTGTGGCTAGGACTTCCAAAACTATGTTGAATAAGAGTGGTGAGAGTGGACATCCTTGTCTAGTTCCTGATCTCAGAGGAAATGCTTTCAGTTTTTCACCATTGAGAATGATGTGTGCTGTGGGTTTGTCATATATGGCCTTTACTATGTTGAGGTAGGTTCCTTGTATGCCCACTTGCTGGAGATTTTTTATCATAAATGGGTGTTGAATATTTTCAAAAGCTTTTTCTGCATCTATTGAGATGATCATATGGTTTTTCTTCTTCAATTTGTTAATATGGTGTACTCCTTTGATTGATTTTCATGCATTGAGGAATCCTTGCATCCCTGGGATAAATCCCACTTGATCATGGTGTATGATCATTTTAATGTGCTGTTGGATTCTGTCTGCTAGTATTTTATTGAGGGTTTTTGCATCTATATTCATCAGTGATATTGGTCTGTAATTTTCTTTTTTTGTAGTATCTTTGTCTGGTTTTGGTATCAGCGTGATGGTGGCCTCATAGAATGAGTTTGGGAGTGTTCCTTCCTCTGCAATTTTTTGGAAGAGTTTGAGAAGGATGGGTGTTAGCTCTTCTCTACATGTTTAGTAGAATTCACCTATGAAGCCATCTGGTCCTGGACTTTTGTTTCTTGCAAGATATTTAATCACAGTTTCAATTTCATTACTTGTGATTGGTCTGTTCATATTTTCTATTTCTTCCTGGTTCAGTCTTGGAAGGTTATACCTTTCTAAGAATTTGTCCATTTCTTCGGGGTTGTCCGTTTTATTGGCATAGAGTTGCTTGTAATAGTCTCATAGGATGCTTTGTATTTCTCTGGTGTCTGTTGTAACTTGTCCTTTTTCATTTCAAATTTTAATGATTTGAGTCTACTCCCTCTTTTTCTTGATGAGTCTGGCGAATGGTTTATCAATTTTGTTTATCTTCTCAAAGAACAAGCTTTTAGTTTTATTGATCTTTCCTATTGTTTTCCTTCTTTCTATTTCATTTATTTCTGCTCTGATCTTTATGACTTCTTTCCTTCTGCTAACTTTAGGTTTTGTTTGTTCTTCTTTCTCTAGTTCCTTTAGGTGTAAGGTTACATTGTTTATTTGAGATTTTTCTTGTTTCTTGAGGTAGACTTGTATAGCTATAAACTTCCCTCTTAGAACTGCTTTTGCTTCATCCGATACATTTTGGATCGTTGTGTTTTCATTGTCATTTGTCTCTAGGTATTTTTTGATTTCCTCTCTGATTTCTTCAGTGATCTCTTGGCTATTTAGTAACGTATTGTTTAGCCTCCACGTGTTTGTGTTTTTTACGTTTTTTTCTCTTTAGTTCATTTCTAATCTCATAGCGTTGTGGTCAGAAAAGATGCTTAAAATGATTTCAATATTCTTAAATTTACTGAGGCTTGATTTGTGACCCAATATGTGATCTATCCTGGAGAATGTTCTGCGTGCACTTTAGAAGCAAGTGTAATCTGTTGTTTTTGGATGGAATGTCCTATAAATATCAATTAAATCTCTCTGGTCTATTGTGTCATTTAAAGCTTGTGTTTCCTTATTAATTTTCTGTTTGAATGATCTGTCCATTGGTGTTGAGGTGTTAAAGTCCCCCACTATTATTGTGTTACTGTCAAATTCCTCTTTTATAGCTGTTAGCAGTTGCCTTATGTATTGAGGTGCTCCTATGTTGGGTTCATATACATTTATAATTGTTATATCCTCTTCTTGGATTGATCCCTTGATCATTATGTAGTGTCCTTCCTTGTCTCTTGTAACATTCTTTATTTTAAAGTCTATTTTATCTGATATGAGTATTGCTACTCCAGGTTTCTTCTGATTTCCATTTGCATGGAATATCTTTTTCCATCCCCTCACTTTCGGTCTGTATGTGTCCCTAGGTCTGAATTGGGTCTCTTGTAGACAGCTTATATGGGTCTTGTTTTTGTATTCATTCAGCAAGCCTGTGTCTTTCGGTTGGAGCTTTTAATCCATTCACATTTAAGGTAATTATTGATATGTATGTTCCTATTACCATTTACTTAATGGTTTTGGGTTTGTTTTTTGTAGGTCCTTTTCTTTTCTTGCTCTTCCTACTTACAGAAGTTTTATACCATTTGTTCTAGAGCTGGTTTGGTGGTGCTGAATACTCTTAGCTTTTGCTTGTCTGTAAAGCTTTTGATTTCTCCATCGAATCTGAATGAGATCCTTGTCGGGTAGAATAATCTTGGTTGTAGGTTCTTCCCTTTCATCACTTTAAATATGTCATGGCACTCCCTTCTGACTTGTAGAGTTTCTGCTGAGAAATCAGCTGTTCACCTTATAGGAGTTCCCTTGTATGTTATTTGTCGTTTTTCCCTTGCTGCTTTCAATAATTTTTCTTTGTCTTTAATTTTTGTCAATTTGATTACTATGTGTCTCAGTGTGTTTCTCCTTGGGTTTATCCTGTATGGGATTCTCTGCGCCTCCTGGACTTGGGTGGCTATTTCCTTTCCCATGTTAGCTATGTTTTCGACTATAATCACTTCAAATATTTTGTTGGGTCCATTCTCTCTGTCTTCTCCTTCTGGGACCCCTATAATGCCAATGTTGCTGCGTTTAATGTTGTCCCAGAGGTCTCTTAGACTGTCATCATGTCTTTTCATTGTTTTCTCTTTATTCTCTTTTGCAGCAGTGAATACCAGTATTCTGTCTTCCAGGTCACTTATCCGATCTTCTGCCTCAGTGATTCTGCTATTGACTCCTTCTAGTGTATTTTTCATTTCAGTTATTACATTGTTCATTTCTGTTTGTTTGTTCTTTAATTCTTCTAGGTCTTTTTTTTTTTTTTTTTGCGGTACGCGGGCCTCTCACTGTTGTGGCCTCTCCCGTTGTGGAGCACAGGCTCCGGACGCACAGGCTCAGTGGCCATGGCTCATGGGCCTAGCCGCTCCGCAGCACGTGGGATCTTCCCGCACCGGGGCATGAATGGGCGTCTCCTGCGTCAACCACTGTGCCACCAGGGAAGACCCCTCTTCTAGGTTTTTGTTAAACATTTCTTGCTTCTCAATCTCTGCCTCCATTGTTTTTCCTAGTTCCTGGATTATCTTCACTATCACTATTCTGAATTCTTTTTCTGGAAGGTTGCCTATCTCCTCTTCATTTAGTTGGTTTCTGGGGTTTTATCTTGTTCCTTCAACTGGTACATAGCCCTCTGCCTTTTCATCCTGTCTATCTTTCTGTGAATGTGGTTTTTGTTCCACAGGCTGCAGGATTGTAGTTCTTCTTGCTTCTGCTCTCTGCCCTCTGTTGGATTAGGCTATCTAAGAGGCTTGTGCATGTTTCCTGATGGGAGGGACTGGCGGTGGGTAGAGATGGCTGTTGTTCTGGTGGGCAGAATTCAATAAAACTTGAATCCCCTTGTCTGCTAATGGGTGGGGCTGGGTTCCTTCCCTGTTGTTTGTTTGGCCTCAGGCGACCCAACTCTGAGGCCTTCCCGGGCTTTTTGTTGGTACTAATGGTGGACTCTGGGAGGGCTCACACCAAGGAGTACTTCCCAGAACTTCTGTTACCAGTGTCCTTATCCTTGTGGTGAGCCACAGCCACACCCCGCCTCTGCAGGAGTCCCTCCAAGGCTAGCAGGTAGGTCTGGTTCAGTCTCCTATGGAGTCACTGCTCCTTCCCTTGGGTTCCGATGCGCACACTACTTTGTGTGTGCCCTCCAAGAGTGGAGTCTCTGTTTTCCCCAGTCCTGTCGAAGTTCTCTAATCAAATCTTGCTATCCTTCAAAGTCTGATTCTCTACAAATTCCTCCTCCCGTTCCCAGACCCCCAGGTTGGAAAGCCTGACGTGGGGCTCAAAACCTTCACTCCAGTTGGTAGACTTCTGTGGTATAAGTGTTCTCCAGTTTGTGATTCACCCACCCAGCAGTTATGGGATTGGATTTTATTGTGATTGCACCCCTCCTATCATCTCATTGTGGCTTCTCCTTTGTCTTTGGATGTGGGGTATCTTTTTTCATGAGTTCCAGTGTTTTCCTGTCGATGATTGTTCAGCAGTTAGTTGTGATTTCAGTGTTCTAGCAAGACGGAGTGAGAGCACGTCCTTCTACTCCGCCATCTTGAAGAATGTCTACTGTCTCAGTATTTGTTATTATCCTCATCTCAAAGTGGGAAAGCATGCTAAGTAACTCAGAATGTTTTTCTTTACCATTTCTTGGGCCCTGTACCCATAAAAAGCATATCCCATATCCATGGATTTCAGTTCATTTCACCAATTCCACAATTCCTTGGATAATACCTAGCCCTCAGCACAGCGAGGTTCTGCTGGGGCATGTAGGTGTTTTAATCTAGGAGAGGATATTTTTGAATTTTGTATTGCTTGCCTTTTTCATCCCCTAAGTCAGCTTCTCTCCAAAGTGGAAGATATCAATGAAATCTGTCATGTCTTATAGATTCAACTTCTTCCCTAGGAATGTTTCATGTGGCCAGCATCTTGACTGAGAGCAGTTAACAGCACACTTTGAATATAGCATCTTTTCTTGGCACCCACTTTTTGATTTATACTCTAAAGTCAATTTTTTGGATTGGTTGTTGCCAGTAAATATTTGGTCATTAAAAAAATAATAATTATTCTCCATGTTATCAATTGAAGGATTAGGATTCTGTGATCCCACTTCTCTGTACAACTTTTTAACTGAAGATCTTTGATCCATATTTTTAATTACAGATTAATTTACAATTTAATTTTAACTGAGCACATCTATATTTAAAATATACATATTTTCTTCAATTTTTAATATGCAAAGGAACCCATACATTAACAAATGTTCTCATTTATTATTTTTGTTATTTATTTTTCATTACAAATGCTGTCATGTTCACAGCCTGAGGGTGCTGTAATAAATGGTATCCTTAAAAAGCATTTTTAAAAGAATGCTACATATTAAAGAGAGCATATTATTAAATAGATATATTTCAAAGAAAATCATTATATTTTATTTACTTATAAAATGTATTTGACCCAATCTCTTGCCAAAAAGGGATCAGAGAAAAGACATACACAATGGAACTAATAAAAAATCAATCCAACAATAATGGCTACTGCAGAGACATAACTGAACCCCAAGCCTGGCTGTAATCTTCCAGTAAAAAATAAAATAAAATCATTAGTTACATCTGTAATGTATCAGGTTACCTACCTATTCCATGGTGATGATACAGCATGGATGTAACACCATCAAAACGAAATCCATCAAATCCATATTCTTCCAACCACCATCTTATGTTTGACAGAAGAAATCTTAAAACTTCCCAGCTAAAATATTAGATAAATATATATTTAAGCATAATGTATATAGTATTTTCCTTAATTCTTATACATCCTTTGCTAAGAGTAATAATTAAAATCAAAATCTCTCTCTTAGGAATCATGATGTTCAAAGAAATATATCACATAAACAACAGAAAACTACTAAGATTTACCTCATTTGTTTGATGAAATTCATTCTAATAGGAAAATGTGCTAAATTTCTTTAGCTGCAAAATCACTCAATATCTGAGAAAAACCTAAGGAAAAAATGTGTCAGTCTGGTCCAAAGTGCAGGGACTCTGTCTTGTTCAATGAAAACATACAGTGATTACTACACAGTATTAGTTACTAAAAAAAGGAAAAAAAAAAGAAAAAAAAAAACAAAAACACAAAGTCTGTCACTTATCTCTGAATTTTCATCACGATTTTTCATGTAATATAACCACAGTTACGTAGTTTCTCCTTTCAGAAAATATAATTTCATTATCAATAGAAAACTGCTTTCAGCCTTCAGTGTTTGCTTAAAATATTTCCTTATTCTACAGTTTAAAACAGATATAGTTCAGAATAAAAAGTAAAATAAAAAAGAGAGTTTTAAAATCAACCATATGATAAGCAGTATTATACTTACTGGACTTGTTTTGTGAGGGTAAAAGAAGGAGACCTAATTACTAGAATATACATGTTTAATAAAGTAAAAAGTTCTACAAGTTAAAGAGTCTTATATCCATAAAAACAGAAAGAAAACAAAGAACTGTTATAACTCAATTAAAAACACCACATGAAACAAGGCTATTTTGGACAATTGAAAAGAAGGCATCATCAATTAGTATTTTTTTTTTTAGTCATACAGTTATGGTTGAGTTCTCTATCTCATTATAACTACGGTCTTAAGACTCTAATACCTCATTTAGTTTAATGACAAAGCAGTAATAGTGTACATAATTCCTTAACCCATTTGAAATTTATGTACTTTTTTTAACCTTCAATATATTAAAGAGCCATCTGACATAAGTGGAGATTAAGTCATCACAATCAACTCCAGAATTGTAAATCAAAACTTTGGGGCAAGATGAGTATCGTTGGTAATTAACTGCTTTAAATAAGTTACTTTGAGTTTTGAAAACTTACTCAAAGTTAAGAAATGAAAAAAAAAAACAGAAATCCAAGCAATCCAGTTGATATGAAAGGAAGCCCGGAGGTTCTAGATTGTTAGGTCCAAGCCATGATGAAGGCAGAATATACCAATGTTTCTATTAATGCATATTCATTTAGGGTTTAAAGAGAAAAAATTCTGTTTAACAAAAAGACATGAATAGATCAAAATTGCTCTATTTTTTTGAAGTTTCTTTAAAATTAATAAACTTTATTTTTTAGAGCAGTTTTGGGTTCACTGAAAAATTTAAAGGAAGCATGCCTATACTTTTTTTTTAACAAGGTTGCTATATGAATATTTCAGAAAGAATAAATTTGCATATCAATAATCCTTTCTAAACAATATTTTGAAAAGGTCATACTTTTCTCATTTGATTGGTAATGTATATTTTACTTCTGAAAGGCAAACTGAAAGTTATTTTTAGCCCAAAATACCTCAGAGTAGGACCAAAACCTGTTTAAAAACTAAATATCTTGGGTAGATGTATGAAGATATGAATATGTAAACCAGAGTTCACAGACTGTCCCTGGGCCTGATCTGACATGTATTACTGTTTTGTTTACCTTGCAGAAGGCAGTAGACCCTTGAACAACACAGGTTCGAACTACACAGGTCCACTTATATTTTTTTTCAACAAATATACAGTCATCCCTCCATATTCTTGGATTAGCATCCTTGGATACAAAGCGACCACAGTATTCATTATACTATGCCACTTTATATAAGGGACTTGAGCATCTGTGGATTTTGGTATATGGTGGGGCTCCTGGAACCAATCTTCTGGAGATGTTGAGGGACAACTGTACTTTCAATTTTCAGTTTGAATTTCTGAAGATGGAACATGTACTTTCTGGTTCCTCCCAGTACCTGCAACGCCACATTTTCATACCAACCCTATTGACTCATTTACATCACCATCTTGGGCTGGTGGACATTTACTGTCAATTTCTAACATAAATATTAGACATTTATGTTAGGCAGGTAAACACATTCAAATGTGAAAACTGCATCCTAATATCTACAGAGATAAAGTAAGAGAAAAGAAGAAAAAAAGCCAATGATATTGCAATTCAATAAAAAGCAGAAAAGAAGGTGATGTGAATCTAATTATTAAAAAGAAAATACTGTGCAATATCACATACTTGATTAAGGGCGGAGTTACTAAATGTCCTACTGATTCCTGTTATTACAATATTTAAACTATCTTCTTCTTGACCAAAAGGAGTTATAAAACTATATTTAACATACTTGGCTGTAACTATGTGAGTAGACAGATTCTTGGTATGAGTAAATAGAAAAAGAATTTCCTGTGATAATCAGAAAAGAAACAATAATGAAAATGGAGCATATAATTAAAAAGTTCAAATGGGTTAAAAAAATACTAAATTCTATCCTATGGACCTCTAAAATTCTCTTAACCTGAAACAAAGTCTAAACAACATAAAAATTCTTTACAAAAATCACCACAAGATTAAACAGATAGGAACAAATCAAATCTGTAGTGCTTTCAAAATAATCCATTTTATTATATTTTATGAATATGTAAATCATTAATAAAACAAAAAATAGATGTGTAGTCTGTGGAGATAGAAAAGAGATTCAATTGACCCTTGAACAATATGGGTGTGGGTCCACTAATACGTGGATATTTTTCGATAAATACAGTATCTGTATTTTCATTTTTCAGGTCTTTAAATTAGCGAACTGTGGGGAAAAGTTTGTGTTCAATTAGAGATCACAATATGTGGAATCAAAAGAACTATAGTTTGAGTCCTGATTCTAATGCAAACTGTTTCAGCTTGAGTGAGTCATTTGTCAATTACTTTGTTTTTGAGGCAGAGATAGCAGATGTGTATTTCAACTGAGCAGGGGTAGGTGCATCTAAACCCCAAGTTGTTCAACGGTCAACTGGACACAAAATTTTACAGGGGAGTAAACTATCTAGAATGAAAATAGTAAAGAAACAAACTCTAGAACATTTTGTTTTTTAACAAAATTTTGGGAAATACATTCAGGAAAAAAATCACATCTAAAATTTTCAAGTTAGTAGCAGTAAATAGAAAGCAAAAGTTAAAAGTATTAATTATCTGGTTATACATATTTTTTAAAACTAGATTATTTTAAAAAGTTAGTAAAAAAATCGATCTTATAAAGGTAACATTTTATAAATAAATAGCCTTTGTTGTTCAAGAAAAAATAAACTACCAGTGCAGGAAATAGGGGGAAAGACAGACTCATAATTATGTTCCCAATATTTCTGTAGTCCAAATTTTCTCTTATCATTTTAGCATGATAAATCCAGACGGATAAATTCACTCTATAAACTCAGTGTCCTAATAAAACTAATTTAAAACACAGGTTGCTTGCACTCAGATCACAAAAATTGGGGCTTTCAAGACCTAACAAGACAGAGAACCAGGAAGACTGAGGTCTGAGTCCCTAAATAACCAGACCGTACACGTGAGTAATTGCATGGACACAATCCAGAACTCAAAGTTGAAAAACAGCAGGTTTTAGAGGGTTTACAGTATCACTGGAATAAAGATGTAGCTTTCTTTTTTTTTTCTTACACTACGTAAACATCTAACTTAATGTTAACAATGTATTTAATTATTATATAAATATATTTATCCCAGGTCACTGAAGTTAAATTACAAGAGGAAAGCTGTGCCGGGAGCCCTCCAGACAACATCCAGATTTAGTGATTCATTAGGGGACCTACAGGAGTAAGCATATAGTCATGCTCATGGCTATGATTTATTACATACAGTAAAAGGATAGAAAGCAAAATCGGTAAAGAAAAAGGTGCATGGGGCAAAGTTCAAAGGAGTCTAGGTGTAAACTTCCAAGAGTCGCCCTCTCCTGATAGAGTCACACTTAATTCCTCTGACAACAAACTCACAACACTTGTGAAATGTCATCTACCAGGGAAGCTCGTGAGAGACTCAGTTCTCAGGAGTTTTACTGGGGGCTGGTGAAATCTTAAATATATGTTAAAAATCTAAATCTAAAGGACCTCCAGTTGAGGTACTCTGTTTTGCACCCTACTTTTCAGCAGTCACATGTACGATGCAATTATTAAGCTTATACATGAATGAAATCGTTCACTGAATCTAAGCTTTGCCTTATAAATAGAACACCAGAACAAACTTAAGGAATATACACCAGTGAAAATATAGATTTCTGGAAGACGTCTATTACTAATCCTACTATCATAAATTTCAAATTCAGCACCCATAAATTGCATTTTTCCTTCTTTGAGGGGCTGAGAAGAAGAGTTAGGATATATTCCAAATTATGACTGAATTACAAATATTACTCAATGTGCTCTGTAGTAATAAATGAACTGAATCATCTCAATTGAATGGTTTGCCTTGAGTCAAAGTAGGAAAACGTCTGGCAAAGGGTACGATAGAAAAGGCAATTTACTTTTTCTACTTCAAAATGTCATCAGACAGCCCATGACACAGTTAATATATCCAGTTGATTAGAGTCCCATAAAAATATAAAGCAGAATTTAAGAGTACAGTTTTACTTTGGTTTGCTACAGCAGACAAGGTGGGGCTTTGATTTTAAGATTATTCCACTGACACAAGGCTTTTAAAGTCTGTCCTTAAAAACCACAAAGTAGCCTAGTTTCCAAACAACTGGAAGAATTTGATGCTAACAAATATATACTTAGGGACCAGCTTGAATGTATTTGAGAAGTAACCTTTTTTAGTTATTAGCTTTCTATCTTAAACCAATTAACACATAAATTAGAAACAAATACTATGTCATATATACTGCCTAAGATCGATTGATTAGCTTACTCATATATTTTATGAAGCAAAAACAAAATCCCTAAAATCCAGAAAAAGATAATGAAATGCACTGACTTTCCTGTGAATCATAAACCACTAAAAATGTTGAAATCACAGGTGTCTGATATAGAAACTGAATATGTCAATGAAAAATATATAAATTTAAGGATTTCTGGCAATCAAAGTAATCAGTCTAATTGGTTTGGATGTCTGAAATATTCAACCTGTAATCAAGGAATGATGATTTATTAAGATAATTTTGTCACACACATAATTCTAATATTAAGGTTTTTAAGAAATATCCCTAAAATCAAAAACTGTTGATTTGTCTCACATTCTGCCAATGAACTTTATAATGAAATAAAACATAGTCAAATTTTCTTGGCAAGCAAGTATAATCAGATGTAACCATACTTATTAGATGAAGTTACATTTTGTAATTCAAAACTATTTGCCTAATGTATTTATTTGTGGCCCTGAATAACTTCTAGAATTTTCAAAATCAGCCACTTAGACCACTGGATGTTACTAACCCCACTAATATTGCATACAAATAAATAGGAGACATTTTTAAGCAGTGGTCAAATATCAAAATATGAAGAAAAATTATATATTCCTCTTAGCTATCACAAAGTCTTTGAAGCTGAATGGCTATTAACATACATCATAAAACCATAAAGCAAAAGTTACATGTTTTGATCTGGGTATTTCAACTGAGGCAGCAGATTAACCTTAAACAAAGAAAGTACTTTGAGACTTTTTCTTTTATAGAAAAATATGGCATGTCAAATAGAAGGATAGAGTCTTGAATCACAATAACATTTTTTTTTAAAGGAAGATACTCTTTTTAAAGGAAACTAACATTTTTTTAAAGGAAGATACTAAAAAGCAGGTAACGTCTTACTACGTACTCTATTTTTAAAAATAAAAAAACCTCATCTATCAGTATAATTTTACTATAACTAGTCAATAAAGGGAAAATGCTATAGTTTTGCTTTTTACTTTGTCAACAGAAATTATACTGTCAGTCAATTGGAATTGATTGAGAAAAATTTTAAACATCAAAAAGTGCAAAAAGTGCTTACTCATATCTCGTACAACATAATAGTGTCATCTATAACAAAATGTATCTAGGTCTTTAGACAGTATATTGAGGCGACTGTATATATTAATTTCAAACAAAATTAGATAGCAATAAGCACACAACTTAATGAGACAAAGTATTAATCAACTACTAAAAATCTGTAATAATATAAATTTCAGAAATGGGTTTTTATTATAAAATATGATTTTGAAGTTTTCTTTTCAATATCATGTTGTTTTTTTTATTTCAACCTGTACAACTTTATTTTATTTAAATTAATATACTGTTTAATCATATTATATCCACTGAGCCCTGGTTATCTACATTCATTATTACAATAAAACATTTTCTTCCCCTTAAGGCCTAAATTGTACTTAGCTTATTAAATATTGAATTAAAATTACATCCATTTATATTATCTGTAAGTTTAATCAGGTATTCTCCAGGAAATAAGTAGGAAAGGATGGCATATTACACTTTCATATGCTAAATGTTTCCAATTATACTTTTCCTAAAAAAAAAAAATACTCGAGAAATGTTCAAGTCTCTCTTTTCTCTAAATTTATATTCTTAACAAGCTTGGTTACCTTCTCAAGTAAGATGAGAAAAATGCAAACTTCGAGGGGAGTGTGTTTGTCCCTGTGTATGTGTGTGCATAGGGGTGGGGAGCAGAGTGGTAAGGGACCAGCAGTGAAAGCAAAAGTGAAAGATTTTCAGTCTGATACAAAAAAAGAGATAAATCTAAAATAACTAATAACCCACTCTGATAATGATTAATTACTCTGAATGATTAAGAAATTAATAAGTTTTCATACTATTTATTTTTATTTATTTATTTATTTTGCGGTACGCGGGCCTCTCACTGTTGTGGCCTCTCCCGTTGCGGAGCACAGGCTCCGGATGCGCAGGCTCAGCGGCCACGGCTCACAGGCCCAGCCGCTCCACGGCATGTGGGATCTTCACGGACCGGGGCACGAACCTGTGTCCCCTGCATCGGCAGGCGGACTCTCAACCACTGCGCCACCAGGGAAGCCCCATACTATTTATTTTTAAATCAGTTTATATTTCTTTGCTTTCTCATAAAGATTGTTACCAAAGGTGATTTTTCAAAGCATTAGAGCTTATCAAATATACTATTAAAATTTGGACAAAACTTAGATCTTTTTCAAAGTAGAGGGTGCAAAAAAGCTGAGCATCTCAAGGTCCAGAAAGCAGAAACCCAAGCTAAATCATCCTCTATAATGAAACATAGGGGAGGTATTGTATGAAATTATTACATATCTCATCTGAACAAGGTGTTGCTCTTCTACAGAACAAATCACTATAGGTTAGCTAATTACATATACATACATACAGGTACACAGATACACATCCATCTTTTCCAAACAAGGTTAAAAATTCAACCTTACCTATAGAATGAAAATAATTATTGCTCCAGATCAAAACTGACAGTGACTTAAACATATAGAGATATACATTATTGGCAAATATTAAACTATAATTGGTAATCAGATTTTAAAAGCTTATTTTAATGGTAAAAGTTTGGAAACATTAACTATTTACATATTTCTCATTTTTCAATTTTTCTCTTCTGATTGATTTATTTCTAATAGATTAACTTGATATTTAAGTGAACTATTATAATATTTCTATTGTAGAAAAATAACTCATAAACTTGATAATTTTCCATCACTGTATTAAAATTTGTAACTAGATATATAATGTTTATTTACTTATATTTAACCAGCTTCATTTCAAAAGACTGACTTGAGGTTAACTTAAAGATAAATACATCTAGGCAGCATCAAAAATAAATGAGAAAAATACAAGTGAAGGAGAACAAAGATCTGTAGATAAACAAGTATAAAGCATCTGGGAATTAATTTTCTTTTCTAGTCCAAAATAATTATGATTTTATAGACTATATTGACTACAAGAGGATTTTCCTTGACTACCAATCCTAAATAATTAATATTTTAAGACAACATTCAAGAAAAATACTATTATAGTTTATATAAAGTTACAGATATTTAGAATACTAAGGAAGTTGCAATGCAACAATGTACTCTGAGACCAGAAATGGATAAGCACTCTGGGGAGGAGATGAGTTGGGGAATACCAGTTGTATAGGGATAGAGATAAGGCAAGGGAAAAAAGCAGCACCTAGTTCTTCAGAAAATGTTATGTGCATGCCTGTGTGTGCTTTGTGTGTGTGTGTGTGTGTGTGTGTGTGTGTATGTGTGTGTGTGTGTTCTGGGGGTGGGAAATTGAGGAAAACTGTATGGGAAGCTGCTATTAATCATATTTAAATTTCAACTATCACTCCTTCAGCAGTTTTCAAATTTGCACTAACCTTGTTAAATAAGATATAGTTCTTTAATGTCTATTTGTACACATTCCTACAAACAAAGGGAATTAGCATTTAGCAGGCTGGCTAGAATAGAACAGAATGGAGAATATAGTTGTTATATAGAAAAGAAAAAGAAATTCAAATTCATTGAATGTCTACTGGCTTCTAGAATTCACACATTACATAGTCTTGCTTAACAAGGCTGTAATGTCAAGTGTGTTTCATGGTTGGAGAATCTGAGAGTTTAAAAAGTTCAGGGTCACCCAGCTAATAAGTACAGGTGGAACTCAACCTTTTGAGTCCAAAACCTCAACCCTTAAGTATAACTGGATAGTGCTACATTCAGCATGACCATGTATAAGTTAATTTTTGTTTTTGGCAATTTCCTTGGTACAATAATTTTTTAAAACCACATACTCATAGCTCCAACATGTGGTCATGTCAGTTGTATGAACTTGGGCAAGGTACTTAGCTTCTCTAAGCCTCAGTTTTCTCAACTGTAAAATGGAAGATAATTTCAGCACACTCCTGAAAGAGGATTAAATAGGATAATGTGTATGATGTGGTTAGCAGTGTTTGATATATAGTAAGGATTGATTAAGGGGGGCATCTATTGGATAATAAACAGATTTTAAATGTATTTGTTTACATGTAAATTAAATTGGAATAGACCAATGTGTTATAATACTTATAATTCTTTTATATTGAAAATAAATATTCTTAAAGATAAGCACGTTTTGGCTAATATCAAAACAAAATGAGCCTGTTTTTTTTTCTAGTTGATTCAGCAGTTGAGTTGTTACACATTCCTTAGAGGATTCCGACTTCCATGGCCACCATCTTGAGCCTTATTTTTTAATTCTGCATTTATTTTTTCTGGAGTAGTGTGGTGTTTACTTATTGGTGCATTCAACAAATATTTCTTGAGTACCTGCTTTGTGCCAGGCTCAATGCTAGGTGCTGGGGTTATAGTCATGAATAGAAAACATACAACACCCATTTTCATGGAGCTTAGAGACTAACGGGAGAGAGAGACATTTTACAAATAATAACACAAATGCATTTAATTACAATAGTGATTAATAACACAAAGAAAAGTATGGTAGTATGACACTATAATGAGAAAGGATCTGTTAATCTAGTGTGGAAAATATGAAGCTAGGCTACTCAAAAAAGTGATATTAAAGGTGGAGGTCTACAGGATAAATTGGACAATATATCATTCAAACTTACTGGAAATCACCATAAATTTAATTCAGGAAAGCTGTCAATCCATTTCTGACAGGCATAGCAAGAATACCTTTGTATTACATACTATCAGTTCTATAATGTAATCTTTAACATGTGACCTCCTTTAAAAATCAATTCTAATACAGTCAACACAATCAGATTTTGTGGAAAGCTATTTATTAAATTAGCCATCAAATAAACAGGTGAGAGCATGAAAAAATAAGAGATGAACATTTTTTATGTGATAATTTTGTGTGGTTGAACCTCTCATATAATACTCAGCTATTCACTTCTGAAATGTTTGAATTGCATTTCTCCAGAATTTTTCTATTTTATTTATTTGTTTATTTATTTAGCTTGGTCAATAAGTTTATTATTGTCTTTATCTGAAAAACCTTCATAGAAAATTGTGGTTTGGTTTATCAGCTCCCAGCGGCTCACTCCTGAGCTCTGAGGAAGCTTGCCTTCTTCTGAGCTACTCCATCTTTCTTTTGGGCATTTGACATTCTGAGATGGTTCTACTTCTTCTTTTAACCTTCTTTCTTGGGCTTCTTCTCATAGACTGGATTCTCTCCTACAGCAGCATGAGCTTTCTTATAATCTCCTCCATCGTGTCTAGAGTCACATTGTTCTTTATGTATTGAGAGAATTATTTCCTGGAAGCATCTTCACCTTCTTCAGTCAGGTAACACAGACAATCTGCAATGTTCTGACCCATGATGTGCTTCCAGTGTACTTCTGCAATGGATTCCTTGCTTTCTGAATCATAACCAGAGTCTTTTGGTACTGTGAGGGACAGAGAAGCCTCCATTCACAGCTCCCTTCAGGGCCCCCAAACCTTTCTTTCAAGTAGTAGTTCTGGCAAGCCCTGCATCCAAACAGCAGGTGAAGGCACCAGGTTGACCATCAGTGCTTTCTGCAATGTATCCATGAGAGTTCATGAACATAAGCTGCACAAACTATCATATCTCCTTCTATATGGAATAAGCAATCTGACAAATGATATCGCTCTCGGTTATACGAACTATCATCCTATATTTGGGTTTCTTGTACTTATTTTTACCCTGGATTACCATGCATTTCTGAGCACAGTCATCAGCTTTAACCTCTCGTCTTCTTCCAAATTCCACTTGGTATCTCTTGAAGTAGGCCTTATTCTTGATAACTTTAATAAACCCCATCCTGCAGAACAGAGACCTGTGCCCACCGCTAGCCACAGACCTGCAGATTCAGCACCTCTGAGGGCGGCAGTGGGGTGGGAGTGGAGAAGTGGCCGCAGCCCGAACTCAGGCACAGTAATTAGCCAGAATTTTTCTCTTTAAGGAGAATACCTTTGGGATAATTTTCTTTCTAGCAAGATACATCTCTGGAAAATTCCCACTTCATGCTATAGTCTCTTTCCCAATTAAGGCTCACGCTTTTCTTGAATCCTGTCCAAACTATTGCCCCCTTCAGCTGAGACTTTGCTCTTTCTATCAGTTTTAAGAAGCCATTCCTTTTTTCCCTTGCTCTCTGTGGCTCCTTAATTCCTAAACTAGCTCTCATATGATCTCTTCTTCTCTTTCTTTTCCTTTTTCTTTTCTAACCTCTTTTTCTCTCTTCCTTTTCTCTCTTGTCAGCCTCTCTTCCTTTTAAATTGTCATTGATAAGGCAAAAGTGAAAGCCCATCAAAAAACTAGCTGTTGCTTGAAATCATTAAATAAATAAATATATTTACTAATTTTGAAAAAATAAAGAAAGCAAGTGCCTTGGTTTGATGCAATTTACGAGAAAATTGTCAGACTTCACGTAATGAACATCAAGGAAGCATTTGTAACACACACACACACAAATAGCACTGAGTTAGGAGTCAAGAAAACTATTCCATCTGATGTTGTAAAAATCAGTATAAGCACATAACCTCTCTGAACCTCAGAGTGATAAGCTTTGACAAGAAGTTATTAGATTATTTGTTCTCCTTCTAACTTAGGATTTAATAAACCTTTTATTAAAGTGAAAGATTAATTCAAGATCAAAAATTTTCTGAGCTTCAGGATACAGAGTAAATAATTTGAATCACTCCACTATATGCTAACATAATCCAGACCTAAAGGTTTATTACATCAAATAATGTGTTTTAGGCAATCACAGAATTCTAGATGATAGGGGAAAATAAACACACATACTCAAAAACACAACCATTCAGCCTCCCTCCCGAAAAAAAAACAAATATAAGAACTATTACCCATTCCTCTCCTATCCAAACTCTACCTATTACTCAAGTCTCAGCATAAGCTTTGCAGAATCTTCCTGACAATTCCTTAATTAGTGTAAAAGAAAATAGGAGATAAACTGGTTCATGTAACCAGTCTTCCCAACACAACAATAAATGTCTATGTGGTAGGAATCATGTCCTATACCTTTGTAAAATTAATTTTAAACAAATTGACCTGAACTGAATTAATAAGGTACATAGAAAGCCAAGAAACTCAAATAAAATCCAACATTAACTCTGAAGTAGTTAAAAAAAAAAAAAAAACCTTGTATACATTACTTAGGAAACTATGTTTTCAGAGTCATTGAAATAGGAAATGGAAATTAAGAACAAAACTCTTGACTACACTGGCATAAATGTAACTTAAATATACTTTTGTAGGAACTTAAATATACTTTTGTAGGTACTTCAGATACCTACAAAAGTGGCTATGTAATTAGTATGATGTAGGCATTTAGGAAGATATTTTCACGAAGAAAACTAAATAAGAAATTATTTACTTGGGATGCTCAAATAAGATTATCCTCTTCCTTTTTCCCCACAGTTTACAATCTTTGTTTAGGGGCCTTTTACAACATGTTTACCACTATGAAAAGTAAAATCATTAAACTCTTCAGTAATCATATTTCCTTATTAATGCATGAATTTGTTTAAGTTTTAACACACATGGGCATTCATCTGAATATATACCCCAATTAAAAATATATATATATATCCAGCCTCTAGTTAGAACAAATTCAGATTGGCCTCCACGTATAGCCTACATTGGAATAAAAATGCTTATGATTAAATATTGAAAATTTCCCCAAACGTTAGATAAATCTCTGGTGACGACAATAAAAGAAAGAAACCACAAAAACATCAGTATCCTTAAGGAATCATCAGCTTCTTTTTGTTTGCTCCAGTTATAAATTTTGCATTTGCACATTGCTGCCTAGATTTTCAAAGGGTTCTGCAATGATTAATTTAACAATCTACCCATATTGCTGTAATATAGCCAAGAACTTTTACATATGTATAATTTATAATATTCATATCAAGGACAGATTAGTGGGCAAAATAGAACCTCCAATAACCAGGACTGTTATTAACGCAGAAATGGGCAAGCATCACCAAAATATGACTACTCAAAAAACAGACTTCTCAAACTTAGGCAATTTTATCTCCAAGGATATACAGAAATACACATAAACAGTGGTGCATCTTCATGAGAGTCAATTTGACCTGATTACTGTGAAGTAAACAAAATGAATTTCTAAAAATTCTAGTAATTATAAATATATATTGAATGCTTATTAAATGCTGGACTTTGTACAAAGAGCTTTGTGTGAATTATTCCATGGAATTCCCACAATAACCCTCAGAAGTGTGCACTACGACAGGGATTGGCAAACTTTTTTTGTAAAGGGCCAAGTATAAACATTTTACACTCTGTGGGCCACGCACAGTCTATGTTGCAATGATTCAGCTCTGCTGTTGTAGGTTGTTAAGAGATCACAATATGTAAAGGAGTAAGCATGACTGTAGTTCAATAAAACTTTATTAACAAAAACAGATAGGCAGCCAGATTTGGCTCGCAGGCCATAGTTTGCTAACCCCTGCAATTAAAACTCACATTTTGGGCTTCTCTGGTGGAGCAGTGGTTGAAAGTCCGCCCTTCAATGCAAGGGACACGGGGTCGTGCCCCGGTTCGGGAAGATCCCACATGTCGCGGAGCGGCTGGGCCCGTGAGCCATGGCTGCTGAGCCTGCACGTCCGGAGCCTGTGCTCCACACGGGAGAGGCCACAACAGTGAGAGGCCTGCGTACCACAAAAAAAAAAAAAAACAAAAAAAACCCCTCACATTTTACCAGTGTCCATATGTAACTTTCATGGGGCCACACAGCTGGCCAGTGCTGAAGTCAGAATTTGAACTCAGGTTTCTTACTGCAGAATCAAAGTAGCTTGCTACTATGCACATCTGCTTCTTGACAGCAACTTAAAGAGCTAACTGTAGTAAAATAAACACAAATATATTCTGAAGTAAAAGGCAAACTGACAAATTTGTAAAAGATAAAACAATAGATTAGAAGAAACTTCACGTCTGCGATGGATGCAGGTCCTGGGGAATAAAAGCTTAGACTCCTCAGAATATCAGATATCTGGTGAAAATTTTGAGGAGAATTTAGCCTATGCTTACAAAATTAACTTTTTCTTTTTTTAAACACATGGGGCTAGAGATTTATTTGGGGGAGGTTATTTTTTTAAAGAAGATGTTGGGGGTAGGAGTTTATTAATTTATTTATTTTTGCTGTGTTGGGTCTTTGTTTCTGTGTGAGGGCTTTCTCTAGTTGTGGCAAGCGGGGGCCACTCTTCATTGCAGTGCGTAGGCCTCTCACTATCGCGGCCTCTCTTGTTGCGGAGCACAGGCTCCAGACGCGCAGGCTCAGTAGTTGTGGCTCACGGGTCTAGTTGCTCCGCGGCATGTGGGATCCTCCCAGACCAGGGCTCGAACCCGTGTCCCCTGCATTGACAGGCAGATTCTCAACCACTGCGCCACCAGGGAAGCCCCAAAATTAACATTTTTAAAAGGTCCCCAAATTATCTTAAATTTCCGTGGTTTCAGGATTCTTTTTCATATATAAAGACATAGGATGAATTGTCAAAGTCACCCGCCCAGAGTTTTATATATATAGTTATCAATGCCCAGGCACTTTGCAAATGTACAGCGTGCCGTCAGGTTGAGATTAATGACCCACTTTCAGGTCAAAATCCTGCCCAGTCAGAGTGACCTGGCCCTATTAAATAAGTCCCATCTCACCTGGGATAAAATCCACTCTATAGTCCTGGCTACAAGGTCTGATACAATCAAGCACAAGTCTAATACTGTGACTTCCTCCCTTCCACTAAGTGCCAGCTACAGTGGCCTTCTTTCTGTTCCTCAAGCACAATCAAGCTCATCTTAACCATATGGGCTTCGCATCTCTGCCTGGAATTCTCTGCCCGAGTTGAACCCAAGCTCAGATGTCAAGCAGATTTTAATCAAATATGACCTCTGAGAGGCTTTCTCTGGACACCCAGGGATCATATATAAGAAACTATGTCTTTTTATGGCTGAGTAATATTCCATTGTATATATGTGCCACATCTTCTTTATCCATTCATCCGATGATGGACACTTAGGTTGTTTCCATCTCTGGGCTACTGTAAATAGAGCTGCAATGAACATTTTGGTACATGACTCTTTTTGAATTATGGTTTTCTCAGGGTATATGCCCAGTAGTGGGATTGCTGGGTCATATGGTAGTTCTATTTGTAGCTTTTTAAGGAACCTCCATACTGTTCTCCACAGTGGCTGTATCAATTTACATTCCCACCAACAGTGTAAGAGGGTTCCCTTTTCTCCACACCCTCTCCAGCATTTATTGTTTCTAGATTTCTTGATGATGGCCAATATTACTCAGCCATAAAAAGAGACGAAATTGAGCTATTTGTAATGAGGTGGATAGACCTAGAGTCTGTCATACAGAGTGAAGTAAGTCAGAAAGAGAGAGACAAATACCGTATGCTAACACATATATATGGAATCTAAGAAAAAAAAATGTCATGAAAAACCTAGGGGTGAAACAGGAATAAAGACACAGACTTACTAGAGAATGGACTTGAGGCTATGGGGAGGGGGAAGGGTAAACGGTGACAAAGCGATAAAGAGGCATGGACATATATACACTACCAAACGTAAGGTAGATAGCTAGTGGGAAGCAGCCGCATAGCACAGGGAGATCAGCTCGGTGCTTTGGGACCACCTAGAGGGGTGGGATTGGGAGGGTGGGAGGGAGGGAGACGCAAGCGGGAAGAGATATGGGAACATATGTATATATATAACTGATTCATTTTGTTGTGAAGCTGAAACTAACATACCATTGTAAAGCAATTATACTCCAATAAAGATGTTAAAAAAAAAAAAAAAGAAACTATGTCTTAAGCAAGGAATGTTATAGTCATGTTCATCTATGATTAGTTTTATATTAGCCCCTCAAGTCCCTTGGAACTAAGTCTACTACTTTTTCCAAAATCAGTTTTTGTTGCTGAAAATCACTAATTCGGATACCAGCTGAATATCAGCAGGTCACTACTTATACAACCACCAATGGTTTTCTGGATCAGTGGTAAACTCTCCCATGCCAAACTATTTTTTTACAGTAAGAGGGAATCTGCAACCTAAACACTATGGTCTATTCCTCTATTATACAAAGATTATGGGATATACCACATTAAAAACAAACAAAACAAAACAAAACAAACCCAAAAACAAAACAAAAAAAACCTTTGCACAGTATGAAAGGAAAGTAAGGAGAGACACTATCTAGTTAAATACACTGTGCTTCTGCTGAAAATTGTTCTTGAGCGAGATTTTTATTTAAGAAATATAAATTCTACATGTTACTGTTTGATTAAATCAGGCATTTAGGAAAAAGCTGCTTATTTGGGCTATACCATCTTCTCCCTTTCATGAAATCCCTCCCAAACTACATTTTCAATACCTTTTTCAACCTGCACTGAAGGCCACTGAATAGGTTTGAGACATTTGCTTTTTCATTGGCATGTAGAACTGTCATTGTGAACAGTTCCAACTACAATACTCAATGACGCCCAAACAATGAGCAACACGCGATAACTGTCAGAGTCATGATGTATCTGCTAACTCCTGAGGATGATTCCCTCTCCCCTTTGGCTGCTGGCAGTTTGCATTCTGGGGAGATAAAGAAAGAACAGGAAACTATCCTTTACTGAGAATAGATAATGGGTCAAATGCTTTATCCATATAGTCATGTTTAATTTTTTCTTTACACTTACACTAAGGGTTATCACCCTCTAATTACAGATGAAGAAACTGAAACAAGAGATTTTACATGATTCTTCCAAAATCACCTGAACAGATAAGTGAAGGATTGGGACACTGGTACAGATCTGTCTGACTTTCCCCCATCCAAAACATCTCTCAAAGCCAAAAAAAACTTTAAAGTCAGATTTTATCCACAGACACAGCAAATGTACGGATGATTATAGCCCATATATTTCCCTGCCTCCCAAATTATTTTCTAATTTTTGTTCCCTCCTCTTTTGTTTTGTTTTTGTTTTTTGCTTTCTCTTGTTATCATCCGTATTATTGGTATATTAGCGAAGTTTATAAAATTTCGGATGTATCACAGGAAGTTCATGGAGTTTGCAGCAATGCGGCACTTCCCTAGACATCTTAACTTGCCTTTTTCTAGAGCCCTCTTGCACACAGGTGGTTTGTTTTAATTTATCAATTACCATCACAATGTATTTCATTGTCGCTATTGTTGATTGCTAATGGTCAAACCGACTTTGGAAAGAATTATAATATTAGAATATTTTAAAGCAGATGTTGGAGACTGTAAATATGTAAATTGCTCACAACAGAGCCACAAATAGCTCATATTTGGCATTCTGACTTGTCACTAACATAAATATGTGATTCAGATTCATTCACAGCCAGTTACATGAGGAGTAAATGAAGAAAAAAAGAGAAAAAAGGGTATAAAAATTTAATATAGATGTAAATGTGCACAGAGAATGAAAGAGGCACATAAACAAGTAGAAAGGTCCAGAAAAATAATAGCTATACACAAAAATGAGTATTGCTCTGAAGTATATATCCTTCTTATCATAATTTGCTGAGTTTTTTCCAACTATTATGACACCCCATGTTATATGTCTGACCCACTGGTTCAAAATGGCCTTCTCTTCACTACAGCAACAGCAGTACTCAGCCAGCAAGAGCAAGCCTGTTCATGATCCTTCCGCAGCTCTCCACCACCACTCAAGGATGCAATTCCTTGACCTTTGATAGAGCAAGCTAATCAAAGAATAATTTCACATCTCCTTAGTTTCACAGATACTTGTTAGTCTTTGGCAATAGTTGATTTTATGAAAAGTGTGTCTCTTAAAGACGAAAGGGGAATATCTAGTTGAAGACAATTGCATTTTTGTGAATATTTGTCACATTTACAGATAAAAGGCCTACACTTGTTTCTCGTAACTCATAAACACTTCATAAAGAAAGGCCTCTTTGAAGGTTTATGATCATATTACAGCAAGAGAGAAAATATAATTTCGATTAATCGGGGTGGCCTATATATTTCTACTGTGGTTTTTAAGATACAAAAGTTTAAAAGTGGCCCAGTAACCTCCGAAGCGCTGTCATCACAATGGCTGGCTGAAGGAAAATACAATAGCTCTTTGAAGCTCCAAGGCTTGTTGATAACACCTGTGATTGCAGGTGGCTCTTCTGGAAAAGAAAAGCACCACCTTCCTCTTCAATTGTGACCACTGTGTTCCACAGTGGGTCAGAGGTGACCAGGGTGCTTTCAAATTCAGTTTTAGACTTCTGAAGAACTGGATTGTGAGCACTGACAAGTACCCAATTTAGCCTGTTAGAAACATAAAAATGGTCTGCTTTCCCTCCTTTAACATATATTTTCATTCACTAAGTATAGCAGGAGATTTAATCTAGTGACTTTCGGAATCCAATTTAAATTTAAACGATAGATTGTAAGATTTTTGACTAGACATATATTGAGGCTTAAAAAAATAGTAATCTTCACAATACACTCGAGGGAGAGTAAATGAGGTAAAACAAACAAAAAAAGGAAAAAAATATATCACTGAGTGATTTTTTTCCCCATTACCTTATATACACATTATTTACAAGTCTAAAAGACAGAATAGAACCAAACCTTAGTACGCTAGAAGTCTTTTGACACAATTGTACTTTTGAGGTATAAAATAAATAGAAAATAACAAAGATACAGTGCATGTCTATACTGGGCAATGGCCAAGAAATTTCTGACTAAAATATAATATGATATAGTCAGAACCCATCGTTATATTACATTCAGAATTCCAAATATAAGAGGGATATAGACAAATTCATGTTTGCTAATAAATAAGACTTCAAAACCACGTAATGCAATAGGAAAAATAATCGGGGAGAAAATGGAAATACACACTCTGGAAATAGAAAGAGCTCCAGGTTATAATACTCAAAGGCACACTATGTAGAAAAGTGATTGGATCTGTCTTCTGAGTGTCCATGGGTTACAAATTGATAGATTTTTAACTTAATGTAACAAAGAATTTTCTAATGGGGAAACCTGTCCAAATATGGAACGGGCTACCTCATGAGATGGGTTTCACACTACTGAAGATATCTAACGGCAAGCAGAATCAGGGATGTTGAAGCAAAGATTAAAGATTAAACTATGTTACTGAGGTCACTTCAAACACTTGAGTCTATGAATTTTCTAGTAAGAGAATTGTCTACAATGAGAGAGAGCCCAGATTGATAAAAAGAGAAAAATAAATACCAACATACAAGTAACATTAGCTAATAGCAGAAATAAATGTAACTAACACATAGTTTCTAAATGCTTCTTTGATGACGAGATAGGGAGTACAATCAAGGTGACAAGTTTGAATTGTCAAAACCAGGATGTACTGAAGAAATCTGAGAAAAATCTCAAGAAAAAAACATTGATCTGCATTGGGCTTAGTAAAAAACAAACATTATTACAAAGCTTAATAAAATGCATTCATCAGTACTAATCCAGCACTAATGGGAAGAAAGAAACACTAGTTGGTAAACCCAAGCTTTCCACTTATTACAGGGGTAGTAACACCAGTCAGGCAGGAATGGTCCATAAGACATTTACTTTACCAAGATTACATATTGTCTAAGACCATGTAATGTTTATAGTGTTAACTCTATGCTCATTTAAAAATCCTTAAAATTACTTATTTGAACTAAAAAACTATTTGGAACAAAACAAAGGTGACTTCTTTACTGAACACAAGGATTCCAACTAACTTTTAAGGCATATACTCCATCTAACATTATTAGATCAGTTTTTTTTGTTGTTGTTAATATGAGTTTATCGTGAGTGCGGCCTCTATAGCTCAGTCTAAACTGGGGCGGGGGGGTGGAATTCTGAACTCTAAAGTTGAGTATCAGCTCTGAGTCACAGTGATTTTAATTGGCATTGATGTTCTAAGACTGCATGAGCAGCAGATATCCTGATTTGACTAAATCTAGACTTAAAAAAATCTATTTGAAAAGTTATTACCTATGTCAATATGCTTCTGAAAATGAAGCTTACTTTCAAATGCCCATGAGCGGTAATAGTTAAATGACTATTAACATTTTCATATGATTTCTTCAAGCCACTTTGTTTCTGATATAAAGAGGATTTTAAAAAATCTTAATTAAAACTTCTGATTTTGAGATAAATGTAGATTACCACACAGTTACATGAAATAATACAGGCAGATCCTGTGTAGACTTTACCTGTTTACTCAAATGGTAACATTTGAAAAGCTATGGAACAATATCCCAGCCAAGGTACTGGCACTGATACAGTTAAGATACACAATGACATCACAGGCGGCTCTCCTGATTCCCTTTTATAATCACATCCACTTGCCTCCTGCCTTCCCACCACTATCCTTAACCCCTGGTTACCACTAATTTTTCTGTTTCTTTATTTTGTCACTACAAGAATAATACATAAAAGTAGTTGAATCATATGTATGTCCTCTTTTGAGACAGGGTTTTTCCTGTCAGCATAATCATCTGAAAATTAATCCAAGTTGTTTTGTGGATCAATATTGTTACTTTTTATTGCTAAGTAGTATTCCATGGTATGGGTGTACCACAATTTGTTTAACCATTCATCTATTGAAACATACCTGGCTTGCTTCAAGGTACTAGTTATGAATAAAGCTGCTACGAACATTCATGCAGATGTCTTTGTGTGTGGGGAGAAAAAGTTTTAATTTGGGGGGATAAATACCCAGAGTGTGACTGTTGGGTTGTATGGTAGGTTTACAAATACCTCATTGTTTCACAGAGTGAAACACTTTACATTCACAGACTGTAAAATTTTACATTCCCACCAGGAATGATCCAGTCTCCCTGAATCCTCACCAGCATTCAGTATAGTCACTGCATTTTATTAAAATAAATGAAATGGCTAAAGCCATTTCAACAGATGGGTGGTGATAATTCCTTGTAGTTTTAGTTTGCATTTCCTTAACTAACAATGTTGAATATATTTTCTTTCATCTGTTTATTAGGCATCTATATACACTGTTCATGTCTTCTGACCATTTTCTAACCGGGTTTTTGTTTTGTGTTTCTCTTTTTCCTTTTTTTTAATGTGGAGTTTTGAGACATCTTTATATACAGTTGAATTTGAACACAGGTATTTTTCAATAATAAATACCACAGTACTACACGTTCTGTGTTTGGTTGAATCTGCAGATACCAAGGAACCTTAAAATACAGAGGGCAAACTATAAGTCAAATGCAGATTAACACCAGCGTTGTTCAAGGATCAACTGTATTCTAAACTTGAGACCTTTGTTGGATATGTGGTTTGCAAACATCTTCCTCCAGTCGGTAGCTTTTCTTTTCATCATCTTAACAGAGGCTTTATATCATAATTTTAATAAAGTTCAATTTGTAAATTTTTCCTTCTATTGATTGTGCTTTTGAGTTTAAGAACTCTTTGACTACTCCTACATTCTGAAATTTTTTCTAAAAGTTTTCCAGTTTTACATTTTATATGTTAGTTCATGATCTATTTTAAATTTTATATAACGTATAAAATTTAGTTTGAGGTTAATTTTTAGCCCATGGATGTCCAACTGCTCCAACATCATGAATTGAAAAGGAAATCCTTCCTCCTTTGAAATGTTTTTCTACTTTTGTCAAAAATTAGTTGGGCATATTTGTGTAGGCCTATTTCTAGGTTCTCTATTCTGTTACATCAATTTGTATCTATCCCTCCACTGATACAACATAGTCTTGATTAATGCAGCTATATAATGTCTTAAACTCAGGAAATCTGATTCCTACCACTTTCTCTTTTACAAGATTGTTTTAGCTATTTAAAACAATTGCTTTGCCTTTCCATATAATTTTAGAACAATCTTCTTTATGTCTTAAAAAAAAACTTGCTGGAATTTTAATAGGAATTGTCTTAAACTGCTTTTTATTTGGGAGAAATGACTTCTTCACTATGTTGAGTCTTCTAATCTGTGAGCACAGTATGCATCTTCATTTATTTAGATATTCTCACCTCTTTCACTGGTGTTTTATAGTTTTCAGCATACAGTCCTGTTTAAATTTTATTATATTTATAAATAAATATTTATTTTGAGAGAGAAAAAAGGGAGGGAAGAAGGGAGAGAGGAAGAGAAGAAGGGAGGAAGGGAGGGAGGGAAGAAGGGGGCACAATTAAAAATGACATATTTTTAAAAAAAATTTTATGGTCCCATGTTCATTGCTAGTACATAGAAATATAATTGATTTTTGTACATGTTTCTTGCATCTTGCAATCTTGCTAAACTTACTTCCTAGATCTTGTTTTTTGATTGTTTGAATTCCTTGGAATTTTCTACATAGATCATCATATTATCCATAAATAGGGACAATTTTATTTCTTCTATTCCAGTCTTAACGTCTTTTCTTTCCCTTCTTTTGCTTTATTTCATTAGCTAGAACTTTCAACACTATGTTAAATAGGAATGGTGAGAGCACACACATTTGCCTTGTTCTCAAACTTAGGGGGAAAGTATTTAGTTTCTGGCCATTAAGTACATTATTAGATGTAGGGTTTTTTGTTTTGTTTTGTTTTGCGGTACGCGGGCCTCTCACTGTTGTGGCCTCTCCCGTTGCGGAGCACAGGCTCTGGATGCGCAGGCTCAGCGGCCATGGCTCACGGGCCCAGCCACACCGTGGCATGTGGGATCTTCCCGGACCAGGGCACGAACCCATGTCCCCTGCATCGGCAGGCGGACTCTCAACCACTCGCCACCAGGGAAGCCCTTCCTTAGCTATTCTTTGAGGATAGGTCTGCTGGCCACAAATTCTCTTCGTTATCTTTCATTTGAGAATGTCTTAATTTACCTGTCATTCCTGAAGGATATTTTTGCTGGTTTCTAGTTAATAACTTGCAATAAATATCTTTAAGCACATAGTATTTTCTTTTTAATACACAGTAGGCCTATAGTCTTAGAATAAAGTACCTTAAGTGAAATAACTCAATGATCATGCTATAGCATTTTTTAACGTAAGTGCTGACAAACTGTTTTCCAAAAGGACTGCAGAAAATTATACACCAAGAAAAATAGTGCATAGAAGTGATCCCTACTCGTAGAGAGAGGATGGACTACTAAGACCCTTCCAACTTCATGATTCCAACTGATACCATTGACGAGGCTCATTCATCATGGTAATTTTTAGACATGACTGTATTAGTCAGGGTTCTCCAACGAAACAGAGCAAACAGGATGTATACATATATGAGGCGACTTCTTATAGAGATCAGTTCAAACAGTTATAGAGGCAGAGAAGTACCACAATCTAGCTTTCTGCCTGCTGGAGAATCAGGAAAGCCGGGGATATAATTCAGTTCAAGGTTAGCCGATGATGTAACTCCCAGTAGGAGGCCTAAGGCCTAAGAACCAGGGTGCCACTGGTATAAGCCTCAGAGTTGGAAGGGCCAAGAACCAGAAGCTCCAATGTTCAAAGACAGAAAAAGATGAACTTCCCAGCTCAAGAAGGGAGAGAGAGAAAGAGGAAATTCACCAGTCCTTCAACTTTTTGTTCCATCGGGGTCAACAAACTGGATGGGGCCTGGCCACATTGGTGAGGGTGGTCTCTTTATTCAGTCACTGAATCAAATGCTAAATCTGTTCCAGAAACACATCCACAGACATACCCAGAAATAAATGTTTACCAGCTATTTGGCATCCCTTAGCCCAGTCAAGCTGACACAAAAAATTAACCATCACAATAACAAGGAAGAATCAACTTTGAAGGGCAGTGAGAAGTTTCTTTTGCCTTTGACATTCTCAATCAATACTTGTTCATTCCCACACCAGTTCACCTGGGCATTTTTGCTTCACTTCTCTTCCCCAGGTCAGAAACTTCATTGATGATGCATATCCTACACTGAACTTTCTTTTCTATAAAGAGCTTAGGGATGAGTTTAGGCAACACTACACTTTACAACTGTCCTTGAGAAAGTAGAACTACTGACTTCTATAGTTAGTTGAAAAGCTATGACTAGACCCAGAGATACTGGTGTTCTATTAATGATTTTTACCTTTAAATAAATGGACTCATCAGGCACTTTGGGGGACTGAAAAACTTCTACACGCCTAGAAACACCTTAACTAGTGTACTCTTGGAAATCTCTGAACTTGTTGTATATGAGATACTTTTTAAAGATTACCCTTTAAATTATGTCAAAATAATGAGAATATACAGAAAATAATTTTATTTATCATTTTGTCATAAATTGCAAGGAAAATATAATTTTCATCCATTTAGTTTTCAAAAGAGATCACAAGTAGTAAGATCATTAATAATCATAATTTACACATTGGTCTCTGCCCTATAAAAAGAAGCAGAAATAACCATATTATGCAGATGTTCAGCAGCATGGCTGAACTAGACCTGTAAAATTGATTCTATAGAAAATATATCCTTCACATTATCCATAACTATATGAATTTGACTCAAGTTTATTGTGCAAATATATCTATACATACATTCATATTTTAAAAGTCTATCATTTTTCCATATAAATTTACAAAGACCACAGTGGTTTTATGGTCTTCTATATTTGCCCATACTGAAATCAGAATAAAGAGAAACCTATATCTGACATATATTAAATGTATGTTATTATGCTAATTAAATAAAATTGACAGATTGCTTATTTCTGTACTTAAGTGCATATTTCTGTGTTTTTATATTTATATAAAATTATTTATAAATCAAAATAATCATAGCAGTTAATTATATGCCATGATAGATATATGATAGATAATGGGATGGCAGATTGGAACTTATAAGTTATTTAACACAATACATTTCATGTGGGGTGGGTAAGATAAGTATTTGATAAAATTGTGACTTTGTGAGGAATGGAGAAAAATTATAAAGCTAATAATTATATATATAACTGTTTGAAAATTATCCTCTAGGTTAGAGACATCCACATTTAAAAATTCTTTAGGGAGTTAATTAAAATAGAAAAAGTCATCACTTCTCAAAAATATGACCAAGAGATTTAATTTTGGCTTTGCATGCTTATTTTGACATTTTTAAATGCATTTTAATATGAGGAAACAAAACATCATTTTCTACTTAAAGTTTTTCTTTTTGCTTTATTTCAGAGGTCTCAGAGTAAAACCTTTTCATAATAAGTAAAACAGCATAATATTAAAATGTCCTCATCATTAAGATATATGCAAATTTATAAAATGAAGTATCTCCATACTTAGGAAGAACTGGATTTTGTGTCAGTTGGTATATCAGAAAATAGATCATGATTTCCTACTAAAAATACTGCTTTAACAAATTACTTAGGGCACAAATAAAATTAAAACTGAATGATATAAAACATATCAATTAAAAAGGCTTTACTATGTGGCAGCATGGGAAGTTAAAAATATTTTTGAAATAGAAATAATTTTTAACATCAAAAGCCAAAGGAAGTGGCAGAACATTCTGCATGAAAATATCTCATGAAATGTAGAGAATCCTCTCTCAGGATAAACATTTTTGTTTTAGGTACAATTCTAATAGATAATAAGCATTAATTAGAGAGCCAACACATGCTGTTGAAGTAAAATCAAAAGGCAGGTCACTGAAATGACATGTTGTCTAGTAGGAAAGACTAACATGGGGGATTTTTTCCATGTAATATATATATATATATACATACACACACATATATACACATACATACATTATTAGACCTATTTAAATGCAGTATTTAAGTAAGAAGGGGAAGTCCAGCTTAAGTCTATTGGAATGAGACAGGCAAGAAGACATTTAAAGCAGCAGGGACAAGGATGGAGATGGTAGAGTTTTTATGAAGGTTTCCTACAAGAGGAGATAGATATTTGGTCTTGAAATATAAGATAGTGTATAAAGCAAAGTAGAAGAGGGAAGGCATTCCAAAGGAGAAAGAATGGCATGGGTAAAGACACAAAGACTTGGTATGTGTGAGAAACTCTACATTGTAGAATTTAGAGAAGTAGAAAGTGATCAGATACTTGAGCTCCTAGTTTGCCAAGAACTAGGAAGTTATCCTTAAGACCAATTACTTTGAAAATATGATTCTTGTTCCCATAGAGCTTCAGTGAAGATGCCTCAGTGCTGAGTGGACAGCACACATGGGATTGCTAGAGGTAGCTGGGAAACCCCTACCCTGGTGCCTCAAGGCAGAGAAAGGATTAACCCACTGTGACTATTGCCTATTGTTCTTTAAGTCTGTGTGCTTTCTCCCAGAAATTGGCTAAGGGTATACAATGAAGTGCAGCCACATCCCTGTTTCAAGTACTTTTTAAAAATAATGCCATCTCTTTTAATATGTATGTTTCTTAAAATTTAGAATTGGATCCTTTTGTATATCAAAAAGTTATAACTAAATGTATTCATGGACCCATAGTTTCAGCCCTGGGGAAAACATACAAGGAGTTAGGCTTGTATGTTGTGACTGTTGTGACTACCCCACCCACCATCCCCAAAGCAAGTGCACATGCACATATTTTTACAACCACTAGACATTCCCTGAGATAGCTGAAAACTGGATAGTACCCTTGTGCTGCCTACTGCCAACTGCAACTCTAACTAGCTAGTGCACAATGGCATTTTTTGTGCTCAAGGCCTTTCAGGCAATCAGGGAACCCACCTTCAGTCAGTGGACTAGGAACAGTAAGGATAATCTCTGAGAAATATTTGGGACCATATTTGAGATGGCATAACTGACTTGTGAAACCCTGTTTTATGTCCTTGGTTCTCATATTTCTATCTCACATGATCAAGAAAGTATCAATCTATGACATAGTCCATAAGGAGGAGGCAGCCTTAAGTGTGAGTAACTCTACAATAGACATTGGATCTCCATTGTCACCAGAGCCATTAGCATTCATCTGTTTAGAAAACAACTGTCATAGGCTATAGTTTACCACCGAATGATTTACACTTGTCAGTCACACACAAAATTTACATTTGAGAAAGCTTACTCCAGCAATACTATGAAGAATATATTTGGTGATGAGTTGAGTATATTTGAATCAATTGTCACGCAAGCTTACTTAGCTTATAATTAATTATACCTCCTGCTGTGACTAGTTACTATTTAACAGATTTGACCTGGAAAACTGTGATTCTTTAAACTGACTATTTTTGTTGTTGTCAACCTTCTGGAAATGTTAACTGTATGAAAATTCAAGGAAAATGGAGGTAGAAAAATTGCCATTCAAGCATTTATTGATTGCCCTTCTCCAGTCTTGAAAACAGCTTCCAGTGGAATTTAAGGGAAGTCTCGTAGTCCTAGCAGAACTTAGTCAAATCCAGCTTTCTGCTTGGTCCACAGGCAGGTGGGCCCACAAAATCACTCAGGAATCCCATCATATTTCCTTATCGATGAAACAACTCTCCCACTCTCTCAGATGACAATTCTACACCTCCTCTCATCTGAAATTTCCAACACCTCTCTCTTAACTTTTCACCTTCAGTTGACTGCCTTGACTTTAAAAATAAATGAAAAAATAGAAGCAATTACAGAACATCATCAACACCCAATCAAATCTACCACCCTCTCTACTTAAAACTCATATATCTGTCTCCTTATTATATCAGATAAATTGTCCCTGAACTTTTCCAAGACCAACCCTCCATTTGTACCCTAAATCCCATCTTCTCTTCCCTTCTCAAAGATTTGTATCTACAGTTATCCATTCTCTACTGACTCAGCAATTTTCCCTTCTCTATTGGTTCAACCCTATCAGCTGAAACATCTCCTACTTTAAAAGAAACTTTCTGACTTACAACTCTCTATTTCAGCTACCAACTCACTTTTCTACTCCCCTTTAAAGAATATCCCCTCATAAAAGTTATCGTTACACATGCTGCCTTCACTTTCTCTCTTCGCATTCATTTTTAACCCATCAAAAAGAGAATTTCAGCCCAACCATTCCAACAAAACCCTTTTTAGTCCAAATAAATGACCATCAGGCCAAATCAATGTCTAATTCTCAATCCTCATCTAACTTAAGCCCAACAGATGCAGCTGACATGGTTGAGCCCTCCCTCCCTGTCCTTCTATTTCACCTACAGATCCTTCTTCCTGACCTCTTCATGTGAGAGTAACTCAGAGATCAGCAGTCAGACCATATCTCTCCTCATCCTCATTTTTCAAGTAATCTAATTCAATCTCATAGCTTGAAATACCTTCTATAAACAGATGACTTCTGATTTCAATTTGCCAGCCCTATCCTTTCCACTGAATTGCAGGTTCAGATATTTGACTGGCTACTCAAGATCTCCATTTATATGTCAAATGGACATTTCAAATTTAAGTTGTCCAACAATGACCTTTTAATTTCCCCCCCAATACTTCTCCCAGTTTCCTGCAGCTCTATAAGTGGCTATGCTATACCTCATGCTCAAAAGGTACAGAGGTGCCATTTTTAGAGGCCCATTTACCTACTGGACACAAACTTAGAAATAATTGTTCTTACCCTCATATACAACTAATCACTCAGCAAGTTTTATCAGCTCTCCCTTCAAAATGTATTCCATTTTAATCTAATCAGTTCTTAAAGCTCCTGATGGTACCACTCTTACCCAAAACACTACAATTTCTCACTGGACTGCTGCGGTGCCGATGACCCTTAACGCTGCCCACCAATTCCACACCTACCCACATCCCTCTTCCTCCTAGCTTATTATAATATAGTGGACTTATCTTCAGTATTGTTACACCATTCCCCTGATCCACACCCTTTAACAGCTTCTCATCAAACAGAATAAATTGAATAAAATAGAAGAAAATCCAAACTCCGTACAGAAACCTACAAGGCTTTACATGATCTGACAACTGCCAAACTCTCTGGACTTTCCTAAAATTATCCCTCACTTACCATTCTGCATCTTCTTGCCTTCTCTTGAAAACACTAAGCCTGTTCCCCCACAGAGACTTCACAACTGCTTTCTCCTCACTGTTCGCTCAACCCCAGGATTTTATATTGCACCTTACTTCATTCAAATCTGTTTAAATATTACCTCTTCAGAAGTGGTTATCTTGATCACATTGAAAAACAGCTGCAGTCAGCATAACACTGAACACTTTTAGGTGACTTTATTTTTCTTCATGGTACTTGCTACTATCTGGAACTTTATTTTGTATTGTCTGCCTTTCCCATAAACAGGGCTCAGAGAACTGGGGTCTTACCTGGTTTTTTACTGCTTCATTTCCAGGATTCAGGAATATTGGGTACATAATAAGTGCTCAACGAAATTTTGTTTAGTTAATTAATTAATTAATTTAATTAATTAGCTAATTCAGCACCTGTGTGTGCCAGACTTTTTTTTTTTTTTGCAGTACGCGGGCCTCTCACTGTTGTGGCCTCTCCCGTTGCGGAGCACAGGCTCTGGACGCGCAGGCTCAGCGGCCATGGCTCACAGGCCCAGCCGCTCCATGGCATGTGGGATCTTCCCGGACTGGGGCACGAACCCGCGTCCCCTGCATCGGCAGGCGGATTCTCAACCACTGCGCCACCAGGGAAGCCCCCGGACTTATTTTTAATACATGATTCTAAGCAGCAGATTACTTTATCATTAACATGTGTCCATAAAGCCCCCTGTCCCTATCATTCATTTTAAAAAGCAGAGACACTCAGAAGTTCATTGTATATACATATGCAGTATATATACACACATATACATAGTACATGTATATATTTCCTAAAGACGTTTTACAGACATTTCTAATATAGAAAAAGTACTTCATTTCTATTTTTAAAGCAAAACTTCCTTTGCTTTAAAACTAATTTACCTGCACAGCATAGAAATCTATATTCTTGCCCCATTTTCTATCAATTTTAGTTGTGTTGAGATTATAAACTATAGTTAACAGCAAGAAACAAAAACATTAAATAATCTATGATTAATCTGTATAAAACTTTGAACTTTAGATGTGTCTGTACACATACGTATATAAACATGTATATAAATAAGAAAACTCAAATCTAGTGCATATTGATATAAACTAGTTAATATCTACACAGTAATATAATTTATAAACACGCACAACACAAGAATCAGAATTCTACTTTCTGCAGGATGTTAATAAATCCTGCAGAAAGAGTGTATAAAAGGACCAAGCTTCCCTCTGGCTTGTTCCCAGCTTCTATGAATTGCCTGGGTTTACGCTCAAATGGTCTCAAAGGTTTACATTTCTTAAGACAAATTTTTAGTTGCAGCCAGTTTTTTCTACATGCTGAAATTATCAGTAGAGCAGGGAAATAAGCCATAATGAGAGAAAACCAAAGCTGTGCCCTCACCTGATACAGACCCGAATCCTCCCCAGCCTCAGAACCTTGCTCTCCCTTGTATTAAAAAAAAAAGTGGGTGGAGGGAGGAGAAGGGAAGAGGAGGGGAGGGGAGGGGAGGAAGAAAGATCACAAAGAAAAACCGGAATGCTTCACTCCTGCCTTGATGGGAGAAATTCTTAGGTCTTCATCAATTCACAGATGACTATCTAATCTAGACACCGAGGATAGCATCTCCTCAGAGTATTTGGTTCTGAGTGAAGTTCTTACTTTTGCACTGCCTCTATTTTAATATTTTACACCTTGTCTGCTTGTGGCAAGTGGAGTCTATATATTAAGACTTCTAAAAAGAACATAGAGACAATTTTCCCTTAGCTCTTTGCAGAATTGATAAGCATGAATAAAAAAGTAAAATCCATGATTTTTTTATTGTTGGGTATCTCCTTTTAAATATCACAAAATTTAAATTGCCAAATGTACAGCTGAGATCTATGAGACAGACAGAGAAAGAGAAAGAGAAAGGGAGAGAGAGACAGGGAAAGAGAAGAGAGAGAGACAGAGAGAGGACAAAGAGAAAAAGTAGGAGAATAACAAAGGCAGCCAGATGAATCTTTGATGGACTGATGGGGGAAGACTGATAATAGTATTTTGTTTAAGTTAGTGTAAATCCTGAAGCAGGTTGTGCTATTACTTACTGCTTGAGAAAATGGTAAAAAAAGCTTCATTTCTCTAAAATGTAAAGTACAAGTAAATGGTACTATATGTTGATGGGAGCTTGAGAGTGATCAAGAAGAGATGAAAATGAAAGATTTCAATAAAATAAAGAATTAAAATGGTGACAAGCACTACTCTGTAAGGAACAGCCCATAGCTTGGATGCCAAAGCAAACCCACCCTAGTTCCATCCACTAACTACCACAAGTTAATGTCACTATACCTTTAGTATTTAAGGGTTTAGTGAAAATTTTTAGCTTCTTACAAGGACACAAATTTCAAATAAGATATTCTTTACAAAAAATGTAAAACCACCATTAACAGTGTTTATAATATGGAATTTACATACGCACACTCAACAAAATATCTCCTAAAGATGAGATCAAAAGAAAAATAAACCTCGATGTTAGGATTTCTTAAAAAATCTCTTCTAAGTGCATTGAAGTGCCTCAAGGTCAAAGACATTTGAGAAATGAAGTATTATTGTGCAGCACTTACTTGGAGATTCAAAATACACAGTAGCTAATTAAAGATTCCAAGAATTTCAACTATAAAGAAATGTGTTGAACTTGATTTAATTCAGGGTTTTCCAAATTTATTTGAGCACTGAACACTCTTCATGTGACACACATGGATATCCTCCTGAACTTTCCTCCCTGGTGGATCATTTTCTATAGTAGTTACATGGAACAAACTGCTGTGACAGATCTGGATGCCACTGTTACTTCATGAATTAACTGAAATACCATTTGCTATATCTGGGAATAAAAGGACCTGAACTATTCAGTAAGTAAGACTCTGTAGAGATAACGAGTTTCATTTTTTACTCAGTTGAACAAATATTTGACAGTCTACTCTCTGGTAGGCTCTGAAATACTGTGCTAAACAATAGGGTTACAAGATGTATAAGACCTATATTCTAAATTTGGGAGCCTTAGAAAACATAAATGTATTCATTCATTTCTTTATCTATTCAACAAATTTGTGTTTAAGTAAGTCAAGCACTGTTCTAGCCTTGAGGGATAAAGGCAGAAACAAGACAACACTGCCTTTGCTTTGCTGAAGCTTGTATTTTTGCCTGGTGTAGAGGAGAAAAGTAAACTAAATAATAATGCAATCCAAAAAACGGTATAGTAAAATACACATTAACATGTAAGAGAGCAGACAGTGGAGGTAGATAATCAAATAAGAGCGTTTAACGCAGGGCAGAGGTAGGAAAGAGGATCTGGATTTGAGAAATAATTTGGTAGTAATATAAAGAGGAACTGTAATGGTTAGATGGATGTAAGTTCAGAGTTTGTATAATACATAAATTTGAGATTAACAAAGAAGTTGTGGAACAAACCATGGAAGTTATAAGAAATAATAACTAATTCTTATTATGTGCCAGGAACTGTTCTAAGAACTGCACGTATTTTTTTTGTGTGTGTGGTACGCGGGCCTCTCACTGTTGTGGCCTCTCCCGTTGCGGAGCACAGGCTCCGAACGCGCAGGCTCAGCGGCCATGGCTCACGGGCCCAGCCGCTCCGCGGCATATGGGATCTTCCCAGACCGGGGCACGAACCCGTGTCCCCTGCATCGGCAGGCGGACTCTCAACCACTTCGCCACCAGGGAAGCCCAGTAAGCTCCATTTTAATCATCGTTTTAGAGATGGATATGAGTACTAGAATATTTTAAATTATGTATGTGGCTTGCATTATATTTCTTTTGGACAGTGTTGTTCTATATGTTTCTCAGCAGGACTATTAGGTTCCTAGTTTACACACTTATTTTGTGCACACCTCACATATAATTTCCCGTTTTTCCTTCTGACCCCACCAGCCAGCAGCCTGGCAGCGCAGCAGTCTCCTGTACCAGGTTGTCAGCAGGGACAGCAGTACTGAGTGCCTCTCTCGCCACCTCTATGACCTGACAGTGTTCATCCCTTCATTTTATCACTAAACTCCCCGAATTCTCTTCTTTTACAGGAGATCTTAGATACCTCACTTCCGGAAAGTGCTGGGAAAAGATAAAGAGATGGGCAATTTCTAATAGCCTTTCAGATATAACCACACAAGCTGGTCGATGAGCCCATGGCAGAAACAAGGAGGAAAAACCGAAAGTCAAGCAAAGCCCGTGCCAGATTATTATAAGGCAACGCTTAATAATAACACTTTGTCAGAAGGAAGATATCAGGAGGACATGCTAGTCCAGCCTGGGCTCCAAACAACAAACATAAAGGTGTGATCTCCTTACTCACAATCATTGTCACAACATCAATGGCCATGTGAAATAGAAAGAAGAGACAGAAGATGGTAAGAACTAAGTGCGCCCTTCCTGCCTGAGCTAATCTAGGTACTGTTATAGCAAACAGCTTAGCCATTATACTGAAAAATTTGTCCCCTAACTCCATTATTGGGAAAGACTGAACAATCTGATTTAGAACCTACGTCCTGAGATTAAAATTCTGTTTCCCTCTCACAACAAAGTACCATAAGATATTATCCTAAGAAATAGATCAGAAGGCCCTGGATTTAAAAGGCAAAAGAATCAGGGTAGTTAATCCAATAACTGTTTAATAAAATGCCTTCCACACCTGAAAATTTTAAAAATAATAACAAGTAGAGGGATGCTTTGCTTATTCTGCATTGGAGGGGAACAAAGTACTCCACATAAATAAAATCTTCGCAGTAACGCTATTAAAAAATAGTTGACAGATAACTTTAACTTAATCGTTAAAATAGCTTTTAAAAATTTAACATTTTTAACGAAAATACTTTGAAATAACATTTTACTTTTTCCTAGTGCCTAAAAAGACATTTTTGAACATGACTTAAAGTTTTTTTCATGACTCACATTCATTATGATCAATTATTATACTATAGTGCAGTCTAATGATGCCCAGAGCGACAGAGTGTGGAACTGTTTGCTGCTGCACCTGAGGGGCCTCACATCGCTGTGCTTTCAGTTCTGGTTTCTGGCCTTGATGGGCTTTCTCCCTCTACCATTTCTCTTGGCTGTGATTTCTCAATACTGTTAGATGTTGATCACGCTAGGTCATTTCCACAAACGTTCCTAATTTGGGGCTTCTACCAAGAAAACAGTTGAATGTGCTTTTAAAAAAGAGTGTGAGACCACAACAAGTAAAGATTCACAGCGATTATGGCACATATTTGGCTCACGAAAAGTATTGTTATTGCTTGTCTTCAAGCCTCTAAGTACGTTTCAGAGGAATAGGTCGGCTGGTTAATCTACCCACAAGAAGACTGTGACAATGATATGGCAATGTTGGTAACAATGGCGATTATCATGACTACAAGCCAGGCACCAGGATAAGTGTGTCACTAAATCTTCACAATCACAGGAGGGAGATACAATTAGAATCTTATTTTACAGATGGGGAAACTAAATTTAGAAAGATTAACTAATCTGGTTGTGGTTACACTCTAAGTGGTGGAACTAGTATTTGAGCCCAGGCTGCTACCTAAAGCCCAGGCCTCTACCCATTCTCTATTATGCCCCCAAAAGTCAGTAACTACATTTATAGAAATTACTTACAACTTAGATGCAAGGCATTACAATAAATAAAGGTTACTGAATTTTAACTCTGTAGATTTCTTCACTAAATGTGAATTTTGATTTATTGAGCCTGATCTTAAAAGGCATTTATTTTGTTGATTCATCTGCTACTTAAAATAAAGGAGATGTCAACATAATTCTGCTGAGAGACAGTGTCATACTACCAGTTTAGGTTTATAAAATTCCCATTTATAATCCAAAGAAAGTTGAATTACAATGTTGTGTTTAAACTATAAAAGTATCATTGTCCTATTATCCTATCTGACTCAGTACCTAATTTACTACCTAATTTTGGAAGTTTCATAGAATCTGATACTCTCTTAACCCAAGGTACATCTCAGTGTCCAGAGATAGCCCTAGAGGCCCAGAGATTATATCAATCCCAAATGTGTGTTCCTTTGGTCTGAACAATAATTTCAAAATTTTAAATTAATTGCAGACATTTAAAAATGGGGATATTTCATATAAAATGTGGACTTCTGACTTCTCTCAAAGAACTGGAAGATGTGGCTTCACATGGTAACAACCAGCAGGAACTTGTGAGTGGGAGCCCCTTCTAACAAGACCTGTTTGCTCTGGGTTGCCAAGACCACCACCTGGCCTACTTCCCTCAGTTACCTGCCTGGTTTGTGAGTTAAGCCCTGCTTTCATCTTTAGTAAAAATCTGAAAGTACAACTCCAAACTCTTCATAATATTCTATATTTAGCTTGTCATGCATTTTCAATGATGTTATTTTATATAGTTTTAATAACTGCCCTGTGGTACATTATGAGCTCTTCATCCATGAAACCAAGATTTAAGTGTTAAACAGCTTGGTAAGATCAGAGAGGTAAAGGTCATGTAATTCTAAAACCACTTATTTTATATTATGTCAGATCTTTTATATCTTAACTATATGTAGTATTTATTATTATCATCATCATTTTGGCTGGAAGTATCTTTGATAGCTTTCTTCACTGAATTCAGTTCTAAAGAACAGGTAACCACACCAAGTCAACACTTTGCAGTGTCACTTTCATGGCAAACAAATTTGATGGTGAAAAGTTTATGAGACAGAGAGAAAGAGAAACACAGACTGCTTTACTTAAAATATTTTCTATAAGAAACAATAAATATTAACTTTACTTCCACATTTAATACATAAACAACAAATATATGACTAAAATTTAAAAAATAAGTATCTTTTTCAAATGTAACATGGTGATAATTGCAATAGAAAAAAAATAGGTAGGGACAAGAGATAGGAAATGGCAGAAGACTGAAGGAGATATTTTATTTCAGGTTGTCAGAGAAGCAAGTTCAATAAGGTAGGTAGGCACCTAATACCTCCAAATTGAATGATCCTTAATAAAGATTATCACTATAGTCATCATGACCATCATCCCTCACAAAGATCAGATGAACCCACTGAACAGCTAGTTGGCCTCATTTGCCATCCTTTACACAGTGCTGAGAATAGAGCTTAAGTCTTAGAAAAGTTGGCTATTATGCTGTTTTGTTTCCTAAAGCACTGGGAGAAAATGTTAACTATAACTGCCCCTGAGTTTTAGTGATGCTTTCAGCAGATAGAGAATTTTGAAAGGCTACACAGGCAAAGGTCTAATCTTGGGGAGATATTTTAAGCTGAAAAAAGACAATGAAATAAATCCTGAGGCTGATGGCTTGTCTTACTAACAGTGAAAGAAAAAGAAGCAGAATGAAGACCAAATAGAGATATCTCACCACCACAAAACGGGGATGGGAAATTCAGAAGTTTGAGAAAAATATGCCTGATCACTAGTCCAAATGAATTGGGGGGGGGGGAGGAGACCCTCAAAAATAAATAATTTTTATGTTACTTATAAATTATGTGCCCTTCCAAAATTTTAAGATACCTATATTTTCTGAAAATAATTGGCTCACTATAACATAAGTTATTTATCTGCAGCATAACACTAAGGAAATCATTCAGCTAGGGAACCATGAAATATCTCTTCATAACCTCAAAACTGCTAGTCCATAACCTAGAGAACAGACATGCTTAAACAAGTTGTTTTGTTACACACAGATAAAAAGAGAAAAATGGATTTTTTTTCACATTTTACCTGCTTGTTTAAAAAGGTCATAAGAAAAACCCAGATATTATTATTATAGACTCAACAAAATTCGCAGACTTAAATAAACAACCACTGAATAGGGACCTTTGGACCATTTTCACAAGCATGTACCATTGCCTGAAGTTAAAAATGCTGCTTTTGAAGCCATGCTCGACATTTTCAAATTTAAGGTAAATTACCAAGTAAGAAGAGTCCTACTTTAGAGTGAGTTTGCGTTTGAGAAGGTGAATGTTACAGGTGAGTAAGACCTAAATACTCAAGATATTTTCACGATATCCCTGTGCACTTAAAGTTTAGACTTGTGGGAATAAATGAGGTAGATAATACCAGGAACAAAGTTTACACAAAGACTGTAAATCCTTACTCCAGTGCTGTGCTTTGCAGCAATGGAAACCTTTCTGCCAGGCTGAATAATCTCATAAACCCTGTAAGAGAAGTAGTATTTCTACCACTCAAACTCAAATCCAGACAGATTAGATTGATATAGCAACTTCCTTAATCGCCTTTACAAAAGAAAATTAGCCTGTCTGAATTTTGAATCTAACTCTACCTTCTTTGAAATAGATTTAACCATTTGCCTCAATCAAGCTGAAATAAGGTTCTGGTTTAAACAAGGAAAAATTACTAAAAGGAAGAGAGAAAATTCTGTAAAAGAAGAAAACAGAAAGACTTTTTATGGGACATCCAGCATTATTAACAATCTTACTGTGAAATTTTAATATTCTTAATGAATAGGCTATGTAAGTTATTCTTAGTTTATTTTTAATTGTCCGACTCCCTTTGGAATAGTTAACTGTTTGCTAAATCTATGTCTGAAATTGTCTTTTAATCTTTCATCATTTGCTTTTTATTAAGCAAATAGGAAAGGTATTTGTCTAAAATGATACTGTATTATTTCAATTAAAAAAAAATTCAGTGTTCTGAAATCTATCCAAAGAAATTAAAACATATACTTTCTCTTAGGGTTTTGTGCTAGTTTAAATATACAGGAAATATCGTCTCCCTAAAGATATGACATAGGGTAAATGCTCAATAAGTTTATTCAATAAATTTATGAATGAATTGATCACAAAAAAAGTTTCTTCTTTAAAAAAAAAACTTTGACGTTAACCTTAATTTACCTAAGCACTTATTTGTAAACTTTTTTGACTGTGTGCCTTATCAGCACACTCCTCCATATGTGTATTTATTTTTTAATTGTACATATACCACTTTAGTAATATATTAATAGATCCACAAAAAGAAACTAAAAATAAAGATAAAATAATCAAGGTCTGGTTAAACTTAAAATTGCATTGATAGGTGATTTTAATGCTCGTCCTGGCTATAACATTTCACTAAAATACATAGATATAAATGAAAGAAGAGAATCAATGGCTATCTTTATTAAGTTATAAAACTTTTTTTTCCAACTCCTTCCACTATCTACCATCTTTCATGAAATATGGATTGTATATTTCATTTTCCCTGAAGTTAGTTAGGTTATCTTGCCAATTAACCACAAGGTGATTAATTTATATTTATAATTATATTTATAAGCATAACCAATGGGCTTAAGACAAACTATAATTGGAACAATTTTAGAAACTTGGCAAAAAATACTCCAAGATTCATGTGTATGCAAATAAAAGAATTTTTATGACTGAAATCATTTGTGGCAATAAAATCACGAAGATGGAAACTTTTTCTTGATATTTTCCCCAAATGGTTTCCCCATAGCTAAATTTTCTTTGAAAGCAGTTACTTCAAGTTAACTGTTAAAATGTCACCTATACCCTGAAGGGAGTGAGTTTTTTGTATTTGTTTTATTCCAAATTTCTGATAAGCATATGCACAGAAATTTCAAGCATATATATCTAGCAATGTGTCCTAGATGAATCTAAAACTTTTCCAGATAATACCTGTTTTCAACAGAAGTTGAACACATTTACCCTTTTTATGCTATTTTTCTGTGTTATTGTGGCCATTTCTACTATAGCAAAAAAGAGTGATTATTTCACCCAATGGCCTGTTGCTTTTTGGTTTTTGCTTTTAAGAAATCACAAAGCAGCATATGACTTTAAAGCTCTCTTAAAAAATAATATTTTAGAGGTTTCTATTCATGTCCTGGATGCTTAGTTATTAAATATCCTGCTAATCATAATGGTGTCATATATTCATTAATTAATATATCAATGAACAATAATTCTTAAATTAAGGTTCATCATTAATAATTGACTGTCGTGATGTAATATCATATAAATATATGCCAAAATTTTCTTTAGAATTTTAGTACCTATGTTTATGAAGGCTTATCCAAGGAATGTAAGATTGGCTTGACAGGGCTTCCCTGGTGGCGCAGTGGTTGAGAGTCCGCCTGCCGATGCAGGGGACACGGGTTTGTGCCCCGGTCCGGGAAGATCCCACATGCCGCGGAGCGGCTGGGCCCGTGAGCCATGGTCGCTGAGCCTGCGCGCCCGGAGCCTCTGCTCCGCCACGGGAGACGCCACAACAGTGAGAGGCCCGAATACCGCAAAAAAAAAAAAAAAGATTGGCTTGACATTCAAAATCAATATATGCAACTCACTATATTGACAAACTAAAAAAGAAACATCACATAAGATATCACAGAACATTTAAGATTCAAATATCCACTCTCAGAAGGGAAGGCCCCATGAATTTCCTTCCACATTCTAACTCGTGGAAAAGACCTAGCAAGGTTAAGAAGAACCACATATTATAGTGTATGTACTAAAGGATATTTTATTCCATGTGGTTATGACCTTAAAAAATCAAACTGGATTCATTTTTTGTTTCTGAAAGGAACTCTAATAACTCAAGATAAGAGTATCTTCCTGCCTAATAGTTGTCACACTACAAACTCATGCTGACAGAATATGATTACACTACTTTTGTACCCAAATGTAAGGTTCGGGGGGGCGGGGAAATGAGCATGAGCTCTACTATGCTATCTCCTTTGAGATTCATATCTTATCTTTGAAGGAAATACTCAACAAAGAAACTGTTCTCATTCGAAGCTTTAGTAAAGGTTATGGTATAATAATTGTGAAGCTCCACAAATTGTGCAGTTGTCTTGTTATTTTATCAAGTGCATTTACATAGTGCCAGACGCATATGCAAAATACAATTTAAAACTGAGACCATTAAATTATATCCATTATTTCTCACTCTAGAAACTTCTGAAACTTATGAGTGACAGATTTGTCAAGAAGTTCTCTTTACCAACTAAAGAAAGAACAACCCGACCTCTGTTATGAACTGTCATTAGTAATTTAGCAGAGCTAGAAGGCAGTTCAGCCGAGTAGACAGAAAATTAAAACATGGGCAGCTCCTGATTGGAAATTTATTCATAACAGGTAATGAAATAGCACAGTCAGGATCTCTGGTATTACTCAGAGTGAGAGATTTAATTCTGATAACTCTGATGATGACACTTGAATCAGAGATTATAAATGGTGACAGGTTGTGACATACAGATAGAATGAAATGAGCATCAGCAACATATCTCTACAGAAGCTGATTCTATATAAGATCAACATTTTCTTAATTTCAAAAATTATTACAAGTTTTCAAAAAAGAGGTTTATTAGGGCCTTAGGCAAACCCTGTACCATTTTTATATCTACTTTTCAATGGAGTATAATATTAATCAACATATCAAAGGCAAGGGGTGAAGTATAAATTGTTGTTTATATCTTAAAACATGAAGTATAGATTGTTGTTTCTGATTTCATCTGGATAAGGAACAAGCCCAAAATTATAGACGAATAGCTATCCTAGGTATAGAGTAATAGTAAAGGTTTGGGTTTTCCTGTGTTTATATGCATGAAAAGAATACACATTAAGTGCAGCCACATAAAAATAATGTTATTTGTAAAGAATAATAATTTTTATTTTGCATTTTCTATGCCTTTTTATGTTTTCTAATTAACAAAAATGGCATTATTAGTTTTATAATGATTAGTATATTTTTTGAAAGTTGCCTATTTCAGACAAACTCTCTACCACAGAAATACAGCTGAGAAAAATAACAATATTTCCACATAGGTATTTCAATACATCTCTTTTGAATTTGTGAATTGGCATATTTACTGTGTATGGTTAAAACTTGTTAGATGTGGGGATTTTAAAACTTAGCCCTAAAATTCTTTAATACTCCTGTCAGTGAAATAAAAGGGTCTATGCCCCTTGAATCTGTAACTGGACAATAGCTTATAGCAGAAATGATGCCATGTCAGTTTCCAGACCCAGACCTTAACATGGAAGAGAAGAAATGTCACACTGACCTATGCCCCAATTGCAGATCTGGAAGTAAAATAAACAACTGCTGTTGTCCGAAGTCACTAAATTTTCAGCTGGTTTGTTAAGCAGCAATAAATAACCAAAATAGCATCGGACTTTCATCATGAACGCTGATGATAAAAATGGTTTTCGCATTACACCAAAACAATGTTATATTACATATGCTACAACTAGTCAGAATAGAAGGAAGAAAATGTAAAAAAAAAGAAAAATGCAGTACACTTTCATCAGGCTAACATAAATTTTATCAATAAAGTTTTTAATAAATTACAACACAGTATTGAGAAAATAATTCAAAGAATTTTAGAATCTTTAGTATGTTATAAGTTGAAAAACCTAAATATTACAGAATTATTTGCTTAAATTTGGTGATTTAACTTTTTAAATTTGGTTTTGTAGGATTTATCTATATTGTTTAATGATGTTGTAACTAAAAGTATAAACCTATATAGAAATACTAATTCTATAAAAATTAGAGAATTTAAATATTGTCAAATAGAACCACATATTGAATAGTAGAAATACATTTTAAATGGAACTGTATTTACGGAGGTCTAAGCCTACATGACATAATGCAGCCCCGAAAAGTCATGATAAAAAAATAACAAGCTAAAATCATACTACATGTTATTTACCAAAAGTAAGCACCTTAGAAAGATTAATAGTTAATTCAATAAAAAAGAAACTAAGTATTGGGTTGGCCAAAAAGTTCATTCGGGTTTTTCGGTAACATGGAAAAACCCAAACAAACTTTTTGGCCAACGCAATATTAAATATGCCTTAATTTCGGTAATATAAACAATAGAATTGTTTTAAGACAATTATGTATAATTCCCTTTCCTTAGAAAACTGAATAACTTTAAATGGACTTTGAGAGCTCAGGATACAGAAAAATACCCTATAATAAATATTTTAATAAAATAAAGAATCATTTTATAACATAAAAATCCACCTACTTCATGCATTTCTTTTCAAGACACAGTTCCACAGCAGAATAGTTTCAAAACATAAAAATTTAACAATTTTGTGTATTTCTTTCATAAGACACAGTTCTACAGGATAGAGTCAACATTATTCATCCAAATATGAACCAGAAGGTTCAATTAATTGTATTTCTTGTCCACAAGCTACTTTGACAAGATTTACTCAATAATGAAATTGTTAAGAATCATATCATAGAATTAGCACAGGTTCAGTCCCTTTTACTCATTATAAATCTACCGTATAAAAAGCAATATTCAAAAGGTGACACAAATACAAAATACCTTTACAGAGGGAATTGTATTAATCCCAAAACTCTGCCTCCTCTTATAATGAAAACCTGAGAACCAGAATGATTAATCGATTTGTACCAGAGTGAAACTAGGCCTGGAACCCTGCCACCTGCTTCTAACTCTTGTGTCTTTTCTCATATATTATGCTGCTTCATCTGGCACGAGTGATTCCTATACAGCTATGAAATATAAAATAATGCATGATAATAAGAAAAGAGTGAAGCAAAACAACTTCCTCCATATAAAAGTCATCTAAAAAAAAAAGTCATCTAATTTATGCTGAAACATTAGAATTTTTCATTTTATCAAATTCCTTGCTGAAGCATTTTTCTACACTGTTTTCCAGATATGTGCATATTTATTTATGGTACAACATCCAACAGAAAATTCATTAAACTCTTTCAGAAATAATATAAAAATTAGTTATACATTACTTGACACTCTGCTACTTTTAATATGCCTGAAATCATATTTTCATTATATTTTCACTTATGATAAAAAATGGATACAAGCTGATAGTATTTTTTATTTTACAACATTTTTGCCATATTTTGGAATTTAGATTTAATCACCTAAAACACCCTTCTAATTAGATGGGAAGTCAGAGATGTATTTAATCTTAAGGAATTGTTTTAGCACTAAGCCTTAGTTTATTATCTGTGAGATGGTCATAACAATAGTACTTACCACATGTAAGTAGAATTGTTGTGCAGAATAAATAAAATATGTAGCTAATATATCTAAATCCTTGGCACCATACCTGACATATTACATACTAATAAATGTTAGTTGTTATTATAGCTTAGCTGCAACCAAAAACATGGTAATATTAAGATTTAGCTGCGATCAAAAACATGGTAATATTAAGATAGCAAAACATAAAGTATGATTTTTAAAAAATGGCCTACTTAAAACAATGTGTATTCTTCTATTAAAAGGTGATTTGCTATGTTTAATTCAAACTGATAAAGTACTTTTTAGATATCAAAAAATTATTCACATTAACCTTTTAAGGGGCAATATAACCAATATATGTTAAATAGCGTATGATTTGTAAAACCGAAATTTAGTGCAACTTACCATTAATACATGTGCTAATCAAAACAAGGTAAATTCTATTAGTATGTTAAACAGTTCTCATAAATTTTTTTAAAAAATTAAGAAATTAAATACCAGTGAGAGAGTACACATACAATGAATTTAGTAAAATTCCTTGAATTATTATTATTTTTTATTTTTTTGCAGTACACGGGCCTCTCACTGTTGTGGTCTCTCCCGTTGCGGAGCACAGGCTCCGGATGCGCAGGCTCAGCAGCCATGGCTCACGGGCCTAGCCACTCCGCGGCATGTGGGATCCTCCCAGACCGGGGCACGAACCCATGTACCCTGCATCGGCAGGCAGACTCTCAACCACTGTGCCACCAGGGAAGCCCCCTTGAATTATTTTTTAAACAAATAAGACATTTCCATATTCTATGTACGTACCTGGAGTAGGCAAACAATCGACTATCCCAAAGATTATGATTCCCTCTAGGTCCGTAATGAAAGTAACAGGACTCTGTCCCATCAAACATATTCAATCCATCTTCTGAATTTTTTGAGGCATGGCTGTGTACCACATCTAAGAGGACTGTAATACCCATTGAGTGAGCTGTGTCAACCAGTTCTTTCAGCTCTTCAGGCGTTCCAAAACGGCTTAAGGTAAAGGAGACAGCAAAAACAAGATCACATCATATTTAAACCAAACAGCCAATCATTTACTGAGAATCAATTGTTTTACCAGCACAGTACTAGATACTTCAAACGTACAAATGTAGTATGATATAATACTTAGATATAAATCAAAGTTGCTTAATAGTTGTTATTAGGCATTTTTAAAAGCATTCAATAAAAAAATAAATCTGGCTGTTAATTGTAGATTTATAGCACAATGAAAATTCACATTTTGAGTAGGTAGATAGTAAAATTCCGCTTCTCTATACTCAGAGCTTCTGATTTCCATCGCCAAGCCTAGCTAGCTTGAGGGGTATGGTCATTCCTGTCCACATACCTGGCCATCCCTTTAAGCATGCATGGTTGGGATTGTGAGCGCTCTTAGAATACTTCTTTGAATATCCTTGGTGCCTTAATTGAGGCCATTTCTCCTGTACTACTTATTCCCAGATTGGAATGCCTCAAGTACCAGCGGGTCCTGTCATCACCCAAGCCGGAAAGATGGGCAGCTCACATGCACGTGGGTTTGTGTTAAAAACAGTTTTCTAGTCAGCGTGAAATAGGAAACAAAAATCACTCCCAAGAGGAAGGCCTTTCTTAACCTATATAAAAATCTCAATACTGCAGTCTTCCATAGCATCAACTTTTGCTTTTAAATAAAAAATCACCCTGGTGATGAATTGTTTACTATCTCTCTTCCTCACTAGACTATATGTCCCTTGAGGGCAGGGGCTCTGACCATCTGGTTTCCCACGCTACAGTACAGTGCTTAGTATGCAGTGGGGCTCCTGATAGCAGATTCCATGGAGCAGCGAGCAAATACTCTAGTGTGGCTGGAGTGGAATAATCAAGAAAGAGATGAGCTCAGAGAGTTGGCCAAGAACCAGATCACATGTGGCCTCATGGATCAATGTAAGGCATTTGGCTTTTATTCCGAAAGGGACAGGGAATCATCAGAGTTCTGAGCAAGAGAGTGACATGATCTGACTTTCATTTTAAAAAGATGACTTTACATACTGTGCAGAAAGTGGTCCACATGTGTGGGGGGGAGAAAGCTAGGGAAGGAGGACAAGAGAATAGAGTGACCAGTTACAGACCTAATGAAATAATGCAGGTGAGAAACAGCAACTTGGACCATGGTGGTAGCAGTTGAAGCAGCCAGATTGGGGATATATTTTGAAGTTACCAGTGGCTAGGTTTTCTGATAGCTAGAATATAGGGGTGGGGACATAAAGGGAAAAGTCAAGTATAAGGCAGATGGCTTAAACAATTGGAAGATGGAGATGTCATTTATTATGTTAGTGAAGATAGCAAGAGAAGAAGGTTAGAAGATCAGATCAGATATTTAATCTGGAACAGGTTAGGAATGAGATATGTATTACATACCCCAACCTCAAATAGGCACTGTTTGGAGTTCACAACAGAGGTGAGGACTGGAGAACTAAATTTGGCAGTTGGCATATAAAGTGTATTTGAGGAGACTGGTTCAAGATGGTGGCGTACAAGGACGTGCTCTCACTCCCTCTTGCAAGAGCACCAGAATCACAACTAACTGCTTAACAATTATTGACAGGAAGATACTGGAACACACCAAAAAAGATACGCCACATTCAAAGACAAAGGAGAAGCCACAATGAGATGGTAGGAGGGGCGCAATCCAAATAAAATCAAATCCCATAACTGCTGGGTGGGTGACTCACAAACTGGATGACACGTATACCACAGAAGTCCACCCACTGGGGTAAAGGTTCTGAGCCCCACGTCAGGCTTCCTAACCTGGGGGTGCAGCAATGGGAGGAGGAATTCCTAGAGGATCAGACTTTGAAGGCTAGCAGGATTGGACTGCAGGACTTCAACAGGAATGGGGAAAACAGAGACTCCACTCCTGGAGGGCACACACAAAGTAGTGTGCACGTTGGGACCCAGGGGAAGGAACAGTGACCCCACAGGACACTAAACCAGACCTACCTGCTAGTGTTGGAGGGTCTCCTGCAGAGGCAGAGGGTGGCTGTGGATCACCATGAGGACAAGGACACAGGCAACAGAAATTCTGGGAAGTACTCCTTGGTGTGAGCCCTCCCAGAGTCCACCATTAGCCCCACCAAAGAGCCCGGGCAGGCTCCAGCGTTGGGTTGCCTCAGGCCAAACAACAAACAGGGAGGGAAACCAGCTCCACCCATCAGCAGACAAGCCAATTAAAGTTTTACTGAGCTCTGATCACCAGAGCAACAGCCAGCTCTACCCACCACCAGTCCTTCCCATCAGGAAACATGCACAAGCCTGTTAGATAGCCTAATCCAACAGAGGGCAGAGAGCAGAAGCAAGAAGAACTACAATCCCGCAGCCTGTGGAACAAAAACCACATTGACAGAAAGAGAGACAAGATGAAAGGCAGAGGGCTATGTACCAGTTGAAGGAACAAGATAAAACCCCAGAAAAGCAACTAACTGCAGTGGAGATAGGTAACCTTCTAGAAAAACAATTCAAACTAATGATAGCGAAGATTATCCAGGACCTCGGAAAAAGAACGGAGGAAAAGATTGAGAAGATGCAAGAAATGTGTAACAAAGACCTAGAAACATTAAAGAACAAACCAACAGGGATGAACAATACAATAACTGAAATGAAAAAATACACTGGAAGGAATCAGTAGCAGAATAACTGAGGCAGAAGAAAAGATAAGTGACCTGGAAGACAGAAAGGTGGAATTCACTGCTGCAGAACAGAATAAAGAAAAAAGAATGAAAAGAAATGAAGACAGCTTAAGAGACCTCTGGGACAAAATTAAACACAACAATATTCGCATTATAGGGGTCCAGAGGGAGAAGAGAGAGAGAAGGGACCCGAGAAAATATTTGAAGAGATTATAGTTGAAAACTTCCCTAACATGGGAAAGGAAATAGCCACTCAACTCCAGGAAGTGCAGACAGTCCCATACAGGATAAACCAAGGAGAAACACGCTGAGAAACATAGTAGTCAAATTGGCAAAAATTAAAGACAAAGAAAAATTATTGAAAGCAGCAAGGGAAAAAAGACAACACACAAGAGAACTCCCATAAAGTTATTAACAGCTGATTTCTCAGCAGAAACTCTACAAGTCAGAAGGGAGTGGCATGACATATTGAAAGTGATGGAAGGGAAGAACCTACAACCAAGATTACTCTACCCAGCAAGAATCTCATTCAGATTCAATGGAGAAATCAAAACCTTTACAGCGAAGCAATAGCTAAGAGAATTCAGCACCACCAAACCAGCTCTACAGCAAATGCAAAAGGAACTTCTCTAAGTGGTAAACACAAGAGAAGAAAAGGACCTACAAAAACAAACCCAAAACAATTAAGAAAATGGTCATAGGAACATACATATCAACGATTACCTTAAATGTGAATGGATTAAATGCTCCAACCAAAGGCCACAGGCTCGCTGAATGGATCCAAAAACAAGACCCATATATATGCTGTCTACAAGAGACCCACTTGAAACCTAGGGATACATACAGACTGAAAGTGAGGGGATGGAAAAACATATTCCATACAAATGGAAATCAAAAGAAAGCTAGAGTAGCAATACTCATATCAAATAAAATAGACTTTAAAATAAAGAATGTTACAAGAGACAAGGAAGGACACTACATAATGATCAAGGGATCAATCCAATTAGAAGATATAACAATTATAAATATACATGCACCCAAAATAGGAGCACCTCAATACATAAGGCAACTGCTAACAGCTATAAAAGAAGAAATCGACAGTAACACAATAGTGGGGGATTTTAACACCTCTCTTACACCAATGAACAGATCATCCAGACAGAAAATTAATAAGGAAACACAAGCTTTAAATGATACAATAGACCAGATAGATTTAACTGATATTTGTAGGACATTCCATCCAAAAACAGCAGGTTACACTTTCTATTCAAGTGTACACGGAACATTCTCCAGGACAGATCACATCTTGGGTCACAAATCAAGCCTCAGTAAATTTAAGAAAATTGAAATCAGATCAAGCATTTTTTCTGACCACAATGCTATGAGATTAGAAATAAATTACAGAGAAAAAAACGTAAAAAACACAAACACATGGAGACTAAACTATAGGTTACTAAATAACCAAGAGATCACTGAAGAAATCAAAGAGGTAATCAAAAAATACCAAGAGACAAATGACAACAAAACATGATGACCCAAAACCTATGGGATGCAGCAATAGCAGTTCTAAGATGGCAGTTTACAGCAATACAAGCCTACCTCAAGAAACAAGAAAAATCTCAAATAAACAATCTAACCTAACCTAAAGGAACTAGACAAAGAAGAACAAACAAAACCCAAAGTTAGCAGAAGGAAAGAAATCATAAAGATCAGAGCAGAAATAAATGAAATAGAAACAATGAAAACAATAGCAAATATCAATAAAACTAAAAGCTGGCTCTTTGAGAAGATAAAAAAAAAAGATAAACCATTTGCCAGACTCATCAGGAAAAAGAGGGAGAGGGCTCAAATCAATGAAATTAGAAATGAAAAAGGAGAAGTTACAACAGACACCACAGAAATACAAAAGAATCATAAGAGACTATTACAAGCAACTCTATACCAATAAAATGGACAACCTGGAAGAAATGGACAAATTCTTAGAAAGGTATAACGTTCCCAGACTGAACCAGGAAGAAACAGAAAATATGAACAGACCAATCACAAGTAATGAAATTGAAATGTGATTAAAAATCTTCAAACAAACACAAGTCCAGGACCAGATGGCTTCACAGGTGAATTCTATCAAACATTTAGAGACGAGCTAACACCCATCCTTCTCAAACTCTTCCAAAAAATTGCAGAGGAAGGAACACTCCCAAACTCATTCTATGAGGCCACTATCACCCTGATACCAAAACCAGACAAAGATACCACAAAAATAGAAAATTACAGAACAATATCACTGATGAATATAGATGCAAAAATCCTCAAGAAAATACTAGCAAACTGAATCGAACAATACATTAAAAGGATCATACACCATGATCAAGTGGGATTTATCCCAGGGATGCAAGGATTCTTCAATATACACAATCAATCAATGTGATACACCATATTAACAAATTGAAAAATCAAAACCATATGATCATTTCAATCGATGCAGGAAAAGCTCTTGACAAAATTCAACACCCATTTATGATAAAAACTCTCCAGAAAGTGGGCACAGAGGGAACCTCAACATAATAAAGGCCATATATGACAAACCCACAGCAAATATCATTCTCAATGGTGAACAACTGAAAGCATTTCTTCTAAGATCAGGAGCAAACAAGGATGTCCACTCTCACCACTGTTTTTCAACATAGTTTTGGAAGTCCTAGCCATGGTAATCAGAGAAGACAAAGAAATAAAAGGAACACAAATTGGAAAAGAAGAAGTAAAACTGTCACTGTTTGCCCATGACATGATACTATACATGAAGAATCCTAAAGATACCACCAGGAAACTACTAGAGCTAATCAATGAATTTGGTAAAGCTGCAGGATACAAAATTAATGCACAGAAATCTCTTCCATTCCTATACACTAATGATGAAAAATCTGAAATAGAAATTAAGGAAACACTCCCATTTACCATTGCAAGAAAAAGAATAAAATACCTAGGAATAAACCTACCTAGGGAGGCAAAAGATCTGTATGCAGAAAAGTATAAAACACTGATGAAAGAAATTAAAGATGATACAAACAGATGGAGAGATATACCATGGTCTTGGATTTGAAGAATCAATATTGTGAAAATCACTACACTACCCAAAGCAATCTACAGATTCAATGCAATCTCTATCAAATTACCACTGGCATTTTTTACAGAACTAGAACAAAAAATCTTAAAATTTGTATGGAGACACAAAAGACCCCAAATAGCCAAAGCAGTCTTGGAGGAATCAGACTCCCTGACTTCAGACTACACTACAAATTTACAGTAATCAAGACAATATGGTACTGGCACAAAAAAAGAAATATAGATCAATGGAATTGGATAGAAAGCCCAGAGATGAACCCAGGCAACTGTGGTCAACTAATCTATGACAAAGGAGGCAAGGATATACAATGGAGAAAAGACAGTCCCTTCAATAAGTCATGCTGGGAAACTGGATAACTACATGTAAAAGAATGAAATTAGAACACTCCCTAACATCATACATAAAAATAAACTCAAAAAGGATTAGAGGGCTTCCCTGGTGGTGCAGTGGTTGAGAGTCTGCCTGCCGATGCAGGGGACATGGGTTCGTGTCCTGGTCTGGGAGGATCCCGCATGCCGTGGAGCGGCTGGGCCCGTGAGCCATGGCCGCTGGGCCTGCGCGTCTGGAGCCTGTGTTCCGCAACGGGAGAGGCCAAAACAGTGAGAGGCCCGTGTACCACACACAAAAAAATAAAATAAAGTAAAATAAAAAATGGATTAGAGACCTAAATGTAAAACCAGACACTATAAAACTCTTAGAGGAAAACATAGGAAGAACACTCTTTGACATAAATCACAGCAAGATCTTTTTTGATCCACCTCCTAGAGTAATGGAAATAAAAACAAAAATAAACAAATGGGACATAATGAAAGTTAAAAGCTTTTGCACGCAAAGGAAACTATAAACAAGATGAAAAGACAACCCTCAGAATGGGAGAAAATATTTGCAAACGAATCAACAGACATTTAATCTCCAAAATATATAAACAGCTCATGCAGCTAAGTATTAAAAAAACAAACAACCCAATCCAAAAATGGGCAGAAGACCTAAATAGACATTTGTTCAAAGAAGACATACAGATGGCCAAGAAGCACATGAAAAGCTGCTCAACATCATGAATCATTAGAGACAATGCAAATCAAAACTACAATGAGGTATCACCTCACACCAGTTAGAATGGGCATCATCAGAAAATCTACAAACAACAAATGCTGGAGAGGGTGTGGGGAAAAGGGAACCCTCTTACACTGTTGGTGGGAATGTAACTTGATACAACCACTATGGAGAATAGTATGGAGGTTCCTTAAAAAACAAAAAATAGCATTACCATATGACCCAGCAATCCCACTACTGGGCATATATCCAGAGAAAACCATAATTCAAAAAGACACATGCACCCCAATGTTCACTGCAGCACTCATTACAATAGCCAGCTCATGGAAGCAACCTAAATGCCCATCGACAGACGAATGGATAAAGAAGATGTGGTACATATATACAATGGAATATTACTCAGCCATAAAAAGGAACGAAATTGGGTCACTTGTAGAGACGTGGGTGCATCTAGAGACCGTCATACATAGTGAAGTAAGTCAGAAAGAGAAAAACAAATATAGTATATTAATGCACACATGTGGAACTTAAAAAATGGTACAGATGAACTGGTTTGCAGGGCAGATATTGAGACACAGATGTAGGGAACAAACGTATGGACACCAAGCGGGGAAAGCAGCCAGTGGGGTGGTGTGATTAATTGGGCAATTGGGATTGACATATATACACTAATATGTATAAAATGGATAACTAATAAGAACCTGCTGTATAAAAAAATAAATAAAATAAAATTCAAAATAAAATAAAGTGTATTTGAGTCATCAGAATGGATGAGACCTTAAAGGTCCTTCATATAGATACAGGAAGGAATGAAGCCAAGGGCTGAACACTGGAATGGCCCATCTTTATTGGTGAGAAAGAGCAAACAAAGTAAAGAAGAAGCAACAAAACATGTGAGAAAAACAATAGGAAAGTTTAATATTCTGAAAGTCAAGAGAAGAAAAAAGTTGCAAGAAGGTAGGAGTAATCAATTGTGCCAAATGCTGCTGACAAGTAAGCTAAGAACTGATGATTGACTTTACAATGCAGAGGGCAACAGTATCCTAGACAGGAGCAGTTTCAGCAAAGTGGTGGAGCGTGTACTTGGAATGAGTTCGAGAAAGAAGAGGAGTGGAGGAATTAGAGACAGCAAGGACAGATAACTCGTTCAAGGAGAAGTCCTATGAAGAGAAACAGGTGAAGGGACCAGTATCTTTTCTGTATGTCTGGAATGCTATCTACCTACTCCCACTTCACTCCTCCCCCCAGGTAACTCTTTTTTTTAGATTTGAAAACTGTTTATCTCTTAATCATGTTTTAGATCTCAGTTGTAACATCAGTTCAGATCTAATCTAAACTGATTAGACCCCTGATTCTATGTTATTGGAGAAATCTGCCATCTTCTTCTTACCTTTTATTACATGTGGAAATCATAATATGTATGATTATTGGATTTATGTCTGTATGCCACCACCCTCTAAGCTCCATGTGGCAGAGACAATGTTGGACTTACTCAACTTATGGTTATTCGGGTCAGTACCTCTCTGCATAGGACCCCTTGATGTCTTTCTGCCCAGAGAGCAATATTCCTTGGATTTCACCCTGGGAAGAAGGACAGTCCTTCCGTGGGTAGTATATATCCCACCAAGGGCCTCCTCAGTTACCTTCCTATATAAGTCAATCTCTTTCCAGAAAAGGATATGAGCTCTAGCAATAATGGCTTCCATAAGTCAGGATTTTCTGACTGAAGCTTAGGCCTCCGAACATATCACAATTTCAGCAGGCTAACTGGATATTCTGTACCAGAAATCATTTTGTGAAAAGCAATGTTAAATCAGGCCAGACTCTAAGGCTTGATGAGATGAGAGTCTATGATCTTAATAAAAGAAAATGCTCAGCTTCTATTAGCTCTGTTAACCCTAAAATAGGTTATAAGACATCACACAAAATATAGAAATTCATTTCATTTTTTAAATGTTTTGTTCAAACAAGAATGGATATAATTTCTTTCATTTTACCTTGAAGCTGCAAAGAAGCTTGTGATTTGGTAACCAAAACTGGCATAGTAAGCATGTTCCATGATCGCCATCATCTGAATGCAATTGTATCCTGTATAAGCAAAGGTCAAATAGAGATTAAGAGCCACATTTTTAAAAAGTAATGAAAACAATATATAAACACAGCACCCTGTTCAAAAGGCATTACATTTTACATATAATCTAGAAGATTTGGTCATTTTGAAAAGTTCTACTACTTTAACATCTTTGCTTGTCTGACCTTCTAACATAAAATCAGACAGTTAGTTCTTGAGGGTTATAGTCTAGCTATTTGAAATGTCTTCATTTCAATAAGTAATAAGTGATATGCAAATATACTTAATTTGGCTTTAGAATATTAAGATGGCAATCTGCATATGCTAAACTTCAGTTGCACTTGTAATATTCATATCGAAGATTGTGAAAGCCAAATAAAAGTAACTGATTGGAGGCCATGTACTTTTAATTTCATCTTTTTCTTTATATTTCTCTTTTTTCTAACATAAGATATGCCATACCACTGAATCCATTTTTCTACAAGGTAGCTTTTATAAAGCCAGCATTAATGCTTCCATTTTCCACTGTTTCTAGGACCTATAAAATTACTCCACAGTCATTCATGGGCACACATGTGTGCGTGCGTGCACACACACACACGTATACACACACACACGTACACCCACATACATCCTTCCTTTCTCTATCTGAAAATGTTTTGCTTTAACACTAAATAAATTGACTCAAATGAACTGACTCAAAAAGATAGGTAGGTATTTTTAAAAATCCTTAACACAAATATATTTATTAATGTGTTTTTAATGTAAGCAAATAATCAGAGTAGAAGAAACTTTGGTCTTTTAAAAAACTAAAAAAATCATTTTCTTCAAAGTAAAATACAGTAAAATTTTCAAATATGATTTAATTGCCTTCTGCAACATGAAAAGAAAATATTCCTATTCTGTTCTCAAAGTCTAATTCATGTCAATATAATTTCTTGTGCACATATTTTAGTACATAATTAATATTGGAACAATTACGATTCACGTTCAGAACTGAGGATTTGTAAGTTTAAAGGATAACATAAACTCCATGATTCAGAATCTGTTGAAAAGTTATTACTGTTGGCTTTACTATTAAAAAAAGAAACAAATTAACTCTATCAGGCCTGGTAGAAATATGTATATAAACTACTGCTCAATAATATAAACCAAGTATAATACTTAGTCACAAAATACAGAGTTTGTAGTTTATTTCTCTATTATGTAATCAATATTATTCTTCTGACCAAGTAACAATTTATAGCTTTTATTATACATTTTATGTCATTAACCATTCCTAAACTTACTTATGGTCAGAGTACTGGGCTAGGTAATTCAAACACAAAGATGAATAAGAAAATCCTTGTTCTGCTGAAACTTCTGCAAGATCCAGGTCATAAACAATTTATTACAGTATGAAATGAGAGACCATCTCAAGTATAACAATATTAATATAATATTTATTAAATATAATTTATATTAAATTATCCAAACATTTAATTAATTTTGGTTTCTGGAAACTGACCTCACCATCTCAGGTAATCAAGATCCCTATATAACTAAAAATTTCAACCATGAGAAACTTTTCCTCTAGCCAAAATGTGGACTGCCTACCAGAAGCAGACTAATTAAATGTAGTTTATCTTCCTGCCTAGCCACTGTAGCAGGTGCTAATATGCTGAGAAATGATAAAAAGCATTACCTATAAAAAGAAAATAACAGATCTAAAGCATTCTGAATCAATAATTCAACAGTACACTATTCACTCTCCTGCTTGTTCCCATGAAGACAGGGTTTGTGTCATTAGAGTCCAATACAAACACCTAGACCAATGTGACTCACACAGAAAGATGCACCACAAATATCTGTCTAATAAGTCATCCAGACAGGAGCTATATATACAATGACTCTGAAACAAAATGAGTTCTAGTCACCTTACAAATGTAAGATTTTTTTCCCTAACAGACTAAAATGAACAGGCTATAACCAATGACCACTTAAATTGATAAGAATTCTCTCCTGTAGGGCTTCCCTGGTGGTGCAGTGGTTGAGAGTCCGCCTGCCGATGCAGGGGACATGCGTTCGTGCCCCGGTCTGGGAAGATCCCACATGCCGCGGAGCGGCTGGGCCCGTGAGCCATGGCCCCTGAGCCTGCATGTCCGGAGCCTGTGCTCCACAACTGGAGAGGCCACAACAGTGAGAGGCCCGCGTACCGCAAAAAAAAAAACAAAACAAAACTCTCCTGTAGAAAAGTAATTATGCTTACATATTTATCTATAATTTTGGAAGCCATCATTTCACATTAAAATTGAAATTGGAATAATATCTTGAATTCTTATGTTCTATCTTATTCCATTTCTCTTTTCTATGCTATCGCTATTACAGGGCAATTTGAGAAGCCTAAAATAACATGCATTTCTATTACATATTTAATCTCTTAACACAATAAAAGAGACACTTGTAATTAGCTTCTCTAGTAAGAGAACAGACTCATTAAAATTTTATCTGAATAAAAATCAGAGTTATTACTTACCAAGGTCTTTGATTCTTGGTAGTATATTGCATGTAAAATGTTTATAAGAAGCTATTTTTCCTTCATAGGAAGAAATTCCCACATGAGATTCATAAATTCGTAGACCTCTTGGCTTCTTTGGTTTGGAATGCTTAAACTACAGAATATTAAAATTACATATAGAATTAAGCCAAAACTGCAGGTATGACACTAACAGATTAAGCATGTTAAATGAAATGATGAATTAACTCAGTCAAACACTTTGAAACTACTTTCACGTATAAAAGGCACTGGCTGCCTCCATTAAACTTTCTTTTGAAAAAAAAAATCCTTTTTAGGATCATGGTAATAGACCTATTTGAAAAGAGTAGTCATGCGATGGCTCATGCCTTATCACTGACTGAAGATGTATTTTGAGCCTAAGCCTTAGAGAAAACATAAGAACTGTGAAATGCATACATAATTATTAAATGCAAAGCATTTATCAACAAGCTTCGATAACTTAAAGGACAGAAAAGTGAGCTCCACGATACCTATAACTCTTATCAATAAGACAGGCTTAAAAAATTACCCTGATTAATACATTCATGAGATGTCTTGACTATTCGTTGTTCCTAAGGACACTGATCCTGCGTCAAGTCCATGACAGTGAGAAATATTACACCACTGGAGAGTCTTTGATTAATCAGAAATTGTAGTTAAAATTTTTAAAAATCAGTATCCCTTATAGGTCAGTACATAGAGATTTAGTGTTCTTCCCCCGCCCACAACTTCAGAAACACACGATAAAACAAAAACTCACTTTTATATTTTATTGGCTACACATGATGGAGATATATATATATATATATATATATATATATATATATATATATATATATATAGCAAATGAGTACATTATGATGTAAAATATTAAACCGGTGGTGAAGAGAGAAGTTGAACATTACAATAAAAGTTATAAAAGTAAAAATTAATTTTCCTAGAAATATTGGAACATGCATTTATTTAAAGAGTTGTTGTTCTCACTTTATATGGGTGTTCTGGATTCCAGTGTATCCAATCATAATTCACATTATCACTGTCACGAGTCACGTACTTCGCCCACGGTGAAATACGATACAAGATCTCTCCACTTTTACTCCTAATAACAACCTAAAAAGAGAACAAGATATTATTGCCTTAAAATACTTTCAAAACTCTAAGATAACACATGATACTCTATGAGCACTGTGACAAGTAAGAAAAGGAGGAATGATCTTAAGAACCGAAACTGCCTTCCAGATGTGTGACCTTAAGGATGTTTAAATTCTATGGACCTTGCTCTCCTCATCTGCCATGGTATATGATCCCTAAAGTCATTTCCAGCTTGAATATTTTATGATTCTCTGGCAATTTTCATCATTGCCAACCAACCATTATAGTAGTTAATTAAAGTAAGCATACAGTAGATAGGAAAAAGACATGAATATTATTGGAAGCTACCGTCAATAAATCAATCAACAGAAGGAACTGATCCTAGTATATTTTTTAAAAAGTCATGAGTTATATCACCATCTCTTCCTTTTCCTTTTCATAGCAATTAATGATAACATGGGTTTTGAGTAATAACTGTATTATAATACACACAAACACACACACTACCCTACAAACATTTTCCACTTCTCAATTTCTTCTACACCTTATTCCAAGTATGCTTTACCATATGAAACCAAACATTTTCCTTTTTAACCATTTGTTCCTATATTTGCCAATAGTATCACTATTGCTATCAGTATAAAAAATAACAATAAAAATGCAAGGCTTCCCTGGTGGCGCAGTGGTTGACAGTCCGCCTGCCGATGCAGGGGACATGGGTTCGTGCCCCGGTCCGGGAAGATCCCACATGCCGTAGAGCGGCTGGGCCCGTGAACCATGGCCGCTGAGCCTGCGCATCCGGAGCCTGTGCTCCGCAGCGGGAGAGAGGCCACAACAGTGAGAGGCCCGCGTACCGCAAAAAAAAAAAAAAAAAAAAAAAAAAAAAATGCAGAGGCAACTTTTATGGAATCCACAAGTTTAGACTTAGCACTGAATAGAAGGCTTTGAATTTATCAGCATGGTTAAATAGTGAACAGAGCTTCCAGGTATAGCTTTTTAAAGTTTTTTTTTTTAAATTAATTAAACCTTCTAAGAGTAGGTAGAGTGTGACAAAAAATGTTCAGATCAGTAGCTGATCTGAATGCTGAATGATCAATATGCTCTCAGCATTGAGAAAGAATATATTCTTTGGTCTCCTTTAATAGAGAAAAGCTCAAGTATGCATAATTCTTGGTCATTAAATATTTGTAGAATGTTTTATAGTTTAGAAAGGGCTTTCATAGTCATATCTCACTTGATTCCAGAGAATCTTTTTTTTTTTTTTTTTTGCTGTACGCGGGCCTCTCACTGCTGTGGCCTCTCGCGCTGCAGAGCACAGGCTCCGGACGCGCGGGCTCAGCGGCCATGGCTCATGGGCCCAGCCGCTCCGCGGCATGTGGGATCTTCCTGGACCGGGACACAAACGCGTGTCCCCTGCATCGGCAGGCGGACTCTCAACCACTGAGCCACCAGGGAAGCCCCCAGAGAATCTTTATAACCCAAATATTAAGTGAGTAGCCAGAAGTCCCAAAGTCACCAACTGGCAGAACCAAAAGCTAAGCAGAGCTTCTGATACTCACTTCCTTTTTCTTAACAGGCTTTAATGGCACTTCCTTCATATACAGAAAAAGAATAAATCATGATTTAAGGAGGAGGGGACAGGTCAGTGGTGAAAAGGAACATCTAACTTACATGAGTTCAATTCTATCTCCTTAGTTGTGCCTCCCACTTATTAAAGTCCATCACAACTAAGTGTTTCTATTATTCAAATAGTAATCACAAAACATGAATGAATAGGATCAACCCAATCCCGGAGTATTTTATCCCCCAAAATATGTCCCTTAAGTCACATAACTTTCTAGTATAATACACACAGTGATATATTCGAGAAAAGGCTTTTTATTCACTCATCAACCCAGGACAGGTAATGGGGAAATAAAATACCAGAAATCAGTTTTCAATGGATAGCACCCTGCCTAATCCATCCACCTATCTTCTCTCTTTTTTGCAAATGGCTCTACAACCCCTCCAAAGGATGATCATGAACCAATAAGTATTTTTCAAGGTGTCTGCTGGCAGAGAGAATATTTGAAACTTTAAGCAAAGAACATGAAGAATTTCCTTATGCTGAATATAATTTCCACATTCTTTGGAACATTAACTTATTTATCTTGCTGTACACATGAATGTCTTCAGAGGGTACTGAGTGATGGAAGTTGGAAGGAACAGTCCTTCTATGGGTCTTTCTCACTCCTTCATGTTTTGCTGGGTACAGCAAGAATATAAGGTCCTACTGATGACAGAGGCCATTTCTCAGAGTTGTGATTGTAGCAAGCAACCCTGAGGAATGAGATAATGTCTCCCTTGAAGACAATGGACAGCTTTCCTTACTGCTTGCTATAAAAGAAATCATTCCCCAAGGTAAATAGTCCTCACCTATGAGGCAAACTAGCTGTGTGCATAGCATCTATCTAGACCCTATAGTGTCACCCCTATAAGACTTAGAAAGCAAGGGGAACTAATGCAAGTATGATGCACATCCTGTGCCATGAGTAATAAAGTCATTTATCTCGGACTCAGGAGTCCTGTGTTTTCAGCCAGAATCCACGAAACAGTAACAGGTTAACTTATGAGCTTGAAGGTACGGCAAAATCAAATCCTACACCTGACAATGGATGACTTACTCATTTCGAATGACTTCAATATTTTTGTTACCAAAAGTTCTATTTCTTCGTTTCTATTAGTGTTTTATATTAGACATTTTTGTTCATCATTTTTATTAATTTTGCTTCTTGGGGTGGAAACTTTTAATTATCTAATTCCTTCCTTTTTTCTTAGCAATAAAATCAGAGCCTGGATCCTTGAATGATACGTAAAACAAAGCTTCCCACCACATCTAGAACACTTCACTGTAATCATTACATAAATGGTAAATTCACTTCTCTATTCTTTAGGCTCCTGAATTTTGAATGTATTTTTGCTATAGCAGTTTAGCTTTTACTAATAAACACACTTGCCAACAGTACCCACCTTACCTCACCTTTGATTTACTGTTCCTAAGTTGCTGTGATAACAAATAAGAGTATTATAGTAAATCTAAATAACCCAAAATTGAGAGACCTTCCAATGAGTAAAAAATATAACCTTCTGGACTAAATTTTGCTCCTGAAACGTTTTATGGGGGAGAAAGGGGAGAGATGAGTGTACTTACTGAATTTGTGCTCTCTTGAGTTCAGATTCAGATTTTTTAGATAAAACTTTATATCATTTAATTTACAACCTCAAAATAGAACATGTTATATAGCAAATTGAAAAGAAAGCTCTAGCTTGATTGATCTTTCAATGATAGTAAGTCTAATAGCTGATGGGTAGAAGAATTCACTTGGTACTAGCAAACTGAAAGTCTCATACACTACTAGTATGAGTATAAAATAGTATGAACATTCTAAATAGCAATTTGGCAATACGATCAAAAATTCAAAAAAAAGTAATTCTCAATGACTCAGCAATTCTAATTATAGATGTTTGCCCTGTAGAAATAATCAGAGAAGTGCCCAAAGAACTATATTCTTATCTATTAATCTTAGTGTTACTTTTATTAGCAAAAAGTGAATGACTGAATAGTGTATGCTTGTTAAAAATTATACCACTGAATTATATTGAAGGTTGCAAGAAAATTCTTTCAAGTTATAAAAAAGAATGTATTGCATCTTCCTAATGTACATATATACAAATGGTTGCCTATGGATAGAGAAATTATTAATAGCTTTTATTTTCCAGTTGTATCTTTCTATATTGTTATCAATTCATTTCACTTGTAGAGCTTCTATAAATCAGAAAAAAAATAAGTATTCTGATAAGGATTGCAAATAGATGAATTATACAATTGTGTACATATTTGTGGACCTGTGCTACCAAGTTCCATATATATGTGTGTATATACATACACTTTAAATATATTGACACAGTGTTAAACATAAAACTTTAAAAAGTATATTAGGGAATTCCCTGGTGGTCCAGTGGTTAGGACTCCATGCTTTCACTGCTGAAGGCTCAGGTTCAATACCTGGCAAGGGAACTCAGATCCCACAAGTCGTGCGGCCAAAAAAACTAAAAAGTATATTAATATCACCACATATCACTCCAATAAAAAATATATATAAAATCACTTTAAAGAAATATACTAATGAAAATAATATCATGATGAACTTTTGTAGGGCAAATTGATAATTTGTATAATTATAACATTTTATAACATGGTAAAAATGTCATTAGGCTCCTTTTCTAATGAGCCAAATTATCTCTTTGACTTATGGGAGGTTAACATCAAAAGACATTATTAAATTAAATAAAGAAGTGAATAAAATAAACCTCTACCTGTGCAAAAGTCAAATTGACTTAGTGAACTGTATGAAGTCAAATTTTATTTAGAAAATTACATTTAAAACTCAAATATACAATATAAGAAACAGTTTGGTAAAATAGTGAAGACCTAAAAAATTGTGTTTGTGTGTGTATATTCATTCAATCTAGAAATATCTTTTGAAATGGTTCTTGTCAAAGACTATTGTTCCTTTGGACCAAAAAATCACTGAGATAAGACGCTCCTCAGGTGGCCAACAATTTTATATGAAAACAGTGGATGTGTTCAGCTGGTTAGAAGTGGTAGGATACTCTGGAAAATGGTATTGCATGTAACTCTGGGTTTCAAGACTGAACGTGTAGAAGACGAAGAGAAAAGGCACAGATATTGAAAAATATAATTTGATTTGCCCAGATTATACTACCAAAATCACAACAACATGCTATGAAGGAAAAAAATTATTAATAAAGATAACTATTTAGTAGGGTACAGGTCAAAATAAATAAGCAATAAAAGTGATTTCTAATTTATGAAGCAATGTTATATCCTCCTCTTTTAAATTACCTCTAATTTATATAATAATATCTAACGTAATTGATACTATATGTAATATGTATATAAGTATATAATATGTAAAATATATAATTGATATTATATACATATTTTTTAAACAATGGGTACAGTCATACCAACATGCAACGCTAAATATCAGTATTCTGTTGTGTGTGTTTAAAATGTGACAAAAAATACGTGTGTGTATATAGAGAAAGAAATACATACATATAGAACGTATAATACTTTTAAGTAATTTTTAGAAGTGAGTGGGACAAAAATAAAACAGAGCATTAGAAAAAGTAATCACAAGTTTATAATTAAGTAGAAAAATAAGTGATATTCCAGAGGAGAATCTGATGGTTCTACCAATGACCAGAATCCTGAAGAAATAAATATGTGCTTTTAATATTTACAATTAACATAGCATAAACATTATTTTTAATGCATAGATATAAATATTAAAACTTTAAAATACCTTAATATAATTTAAAAAGAAGTTCTTAAATCTCATTTTAATTCAACTAAAATTTTATGACTAACCTTTGTTAAAAACTAGGACATAGGGCTTCCCTGGTGGCGCAGTGGTTGAGAGTCCGCCTGCCGATGCGGGGTACACGGGTTCGTGCCCCGGTCCGGGAAGATCCCACATGCCACGGAGCGGCTGGGCCCATGAGCCATGGCCACTGAGACTGCGCGTCCAGAGCCTGTGCTCCACAACGGGAGAGGTCACAGCAGTGAGAGGCCCACGTACCGCAAAAAACAAAACAAAACAAAACAAAAGGACATAGGGAATTCGCTGGTGGTCCAGTGGTTAGGACTCCATGCTTCCACTGCAGGGGGAACTAAGATCTCGCATGACACAGCACAGCCCAAAAAATTTAAAAATTAAAAAAAAAAAATAGGACGTACGAGTATAAATTTTTTTCAGTTTTGTTTGTTTGTTATCCTTGCTTGGGCCAATTTTAAGATTCAGTAAGGTTACTTAAGAAAGAATCTCTTTATCATCTTGAGAGGCTGAAAAATGGCCTCTCATTTCATATGTTCATATCCTACTTCTCTAGAATCTGTGAATGATAATTTATATAGCAAAAGATGGGTCTTTGCAGATGTAATTAAAGTAAAGATCTTAAAATGGAAAGATTGTTCAGATTTTCCAGGAGGGCAATCACATATATCCTTAAAAGAAGGAGGCTGAGGGATATTCTACACATAGACAGGACAGAAAAAAGCAATGTAACCAAAGAGGCAAAGACTGGAGTGATGCAGACACTAGCCAAGGAATGTCAGCAGCCACCAGAAGCTGGAAATAGAAAGGAACAGATTCTCCCCAGATGGAGTATGTTTCTGCCAACACCTTGATTTCAGCCCAGTGATACCAATTTTTAACTTCTGGCTTCCAAAACTGCGACAGAAAAAATTTCTGTTGTTTAAAAGACACCAAATCTGTGCAACCACCATAGGAAACGATATAGAAATAAAGAAAAAAAATGGAGGCAATCACTCTACTAAGAATAAAATGTAATGTACTTAAATTTAGTTAAATCTTGTCAGTGTCAGAAAGAGTTGAAAAAGTTATCTTAATGAGTAGTCTAAATAACACATTTTATCTCTTATTAACTTCCTACTCCCAAAAAGTAGACCAACATATACCAATGCATTTCAGTGACCTTCATTAAACAAAGTAAGTCCTTGACAATTCTCAGGAAAAGCAAACTCATTCAGAATAAACGTTGCTGAGCTTCAGAACTGATAGGAGGGCCTTCAAAAAAGTGAATTTGTAATACGCAGTTTTTACTGCTAGCCTACTCTCATGTAATTATTTTCAGGGGTTGAACAAAAAAGAGTCAGTCTTTACATGATGCAAATAAAAGTTCTAAATTTTCCATAAGGAGAAGCTAAGGAGCTATTTTTTCTACCTAATACCTGATGTCCATCAGCAGAAGAATGGATAAAGAAGATGTGGTACGTATATACAACGGAATATTACTCAGCCATAAAAAGGAACAAACTTGCGCAATTTGCAGAGACATGAACAGACCTGGAGACTGTCATACAGAGTGAAGTAAGTCAGAAAGAGAAAAACAAACATCGTATAATATCACTTATATGTAGAATCTAGAAAAACGATACAGATGAACTTATTTGCAAAGCAGAAATAGACACAGATGTAGAGAATGGATGTATGGCTACCAGCGGGGAAAGGGAGGTGGGATGAACTGGGAGAATGGGATTGACATATATACACTACTATGTATAAAATTGATAACTAATGAGAACCCACTGTATTGCACAGGAAACTATATGCAGTGCTCTGTGGTGACGTAAATGGGAAGGAAATCCAAAAAAGAGGGGATATATGTATACATATAGCTGACTCACTTTGCTTCACAGCAGAAACTAACACAACATTGCAAAACAACTAAACTCCAATAAAAATTAATTTTAAAAAACAGAGATGGGGTTATTTAAATAAATAGATGATCAGTTGTCAATAATAATACTAATTTTTCATTCTGCATTTTCTAATTAGGAATATCAGAAACACTATCTGATATTAAAAGGCTATTTATTTCATTGTGAACTTGAGTTTATATTTCAATTAATGAGAAAAGAAAACCAAGAAACCAATAAAAGTATCATGGCAGTTTTCTAATAATAATAAGGTCCTGATATACGAATGACCACTTTGTGGATATACTTTCTTAAAACTACATATAATTGATCGGTAAAATTATATAAACTGGGGTTATATATGAGCTATAATTGACATTACCATTATTTAGATATTGAGCCTGCTATAGTAACCAAATAAAATTACTCTGTCTCTTGAAAATTTTTAAATTTTGTTTAATTTTTTCTAGATATTAAAGTTCATACATTTTGGAGGTCTCCATCTTTGTTTCATAATCTACTTCATAATTTTCAATTAAACAAACAACCTGACACAAGCCATGTGCATATAAAGTTATCATAAAAAGTTGTCACATCCTGGTGATGTCCTTTACATCTACAACGTTCAGGGATTGAGGGAAGTGAAAAAGAGATTAAGTGATTAGATTAAGCCCCCTAAGCTCTTTGGATACTGGACACTATCCAAAAGAAGAGAAAGAAAAGGCAATATCCTTGCTAGTAGCTTGATGAAGAAAAGAAACAAATCAGTTGAACTTCAAAAGCAATAACCTATTGATGAAAAAAAAAATAACCTATTGATGAATTTTCACTGGCTCCCATTATTTTTGCTTTGTATAAAATTTCTTATTTTAAAACATGCCATCACAATTCAGGTTTTTTTTTTTCTTTAATAAGAAATTTTCCAAGGTTAAATCCTAAAACAACAGCTTGATTAGGAAGAGTTAAAGGATTTCACTAACAAAAACGAAGCCACTAATTAAAGAAAAAAAACTTTCCTTACAAGAAAAGATTAAGTATACTAGCTATGAAAAATAAATTTGTAACATGACAAAAAGTATCATACCAAATTATATCAAACTTTTGCATAAAGGACACCAATGTATGGAATAAAAAGAGATTAATTTTGAGGTATAGTACTCATGGCTACTTTACTCCTGATTTAACAACAATAAGAATTACAGAGATATAAACATTCACTTCTGTAATACTTACACAAGGGAGAGAAAAAACTGCAGAATATTGCCAAAAAGAAATAAATGAAGATCAGTAGCTGCTTCTTCTAAAAGCAGGTCCTTATTTAGAATGATTTAGAGAGACAGATGCTCCTGTACCTATAAAAAGCAGTATTACTCCCATAGGGTTCCATCCCAGTTCCCCAACCTTCTAGTCTAGTTAAGAAGTATTAAAACTATAATATTTTTTCTGTTTCTGTCTTTTGACTGAGGAAAATCTTTAACGAAATAAAGAAACAACTAAGTAGAACTGATAAAGTGTTTGCTTCATTTCAAGTACATTACCTGAACAAAAATCTTATAAAGTGAGGTCACTACAAAAAGACAAAATCCAAAGGGATTATGTGAGATTTAGGATGCAGGCATTGAAAATGATATCCCTGAGCAAGTGAGAATAACTACTCCTAAGTGAAAAGAATAGGAACAATGCTGAAATTTTGTAATCAGGTAAAGATTGATTAGGTGTCTTAGATGAGAAAACAGATGAATTACACATGATATAAAAATATAGGATTTAAACTTCCAAGATATTGGAAGATCAATATAGTAATAAAAGAAAAAAGCTATGAAAAGGGGGAAAAATCAGTGAGTTTTCATTACTGAAGAAGTGTGCTTCAAAGAGACTCATCCATGTGCAGTGAAGGCTAGAATTCTATTAAGTAAATAGAGTTATGATCTGGTATAACACCAACAAAAAAAATCTTAAAAAGTATTTTTAGAAGCACTAGATGGGAGAGGTACTATCATAAGATGAGTTAAAACTCTCTTTAAAATATTTCATTAGGTATAATTATAAAAGTCTATATGGTGATAAATTGAATCATTTGAAAAAAAGAATATGATTCTTAAGCAATCACTCTAAGTGCCATTGCAATGAAGTAAAATATAAAATGTGAGGGCTGGGGAGAAATAATTTACCTCTTAAGGGAAATGTAGAGAAATTCCAGGAACTAGATACAGAATATGTAATTCTAAAAAATCATAAGATCTTTTGCGAAAACATGTAATTATATATTTAATATACATTGAGATTATCTCTAAGAATATAATTGACAACTATTAAATAAAGAAAACAGTTAATAATGAAAAGAATTCAGAGTTACACTTAAATATTCTTTATAAATTAAGGTTTCATAATACAGAGTGCAACACTATCACTCTTTTCTTCCACAAACGTCACATATTTCTCCAGGTGCAGGTGGTATTAGGGGAAGAACTACAAATAGGTATGTATGAATTAGGAAACACATAGTACACACATCATATGAGAAATTGATTAGGCAGACAGTATAATGGGAAATAGAACATGACTACATGTGAGATATGAAACTCAACATATGCATTTGGATAATTTCTTGTTAACTGATAGACAGTGACAATGGGAAGAAGTAGTGGTAAATAATAGGAGTCTTCACAATAGAGCTATTTACTTTAAACCTTCGTAGCTGAAGTGTATTTAAATTATTAAACATAGATATTTCCATCTTACGTAGATAGCGAAGGCACAGAACAGCAAATGAACTTGGTGATCTCCAAGTGTGACAAGCTCTCTGGAGAAGCAGGGAAATTTCTCTGACAGTGCAGTCAATAAAGCACACAGGTCAGGGAATTACCCACCTGACTTCTGCATAAGGCTCAGAGAATAACCATGTGCTGAGGTGCAGTGACCTATGGTTCACTGTTTTCAAATATGTACATATATATTTCATAAAATAAATATTATATATAATATATATGTGTATGTATATATGTTACATACACACACACACACACACACACACACACACACACACATATATATATATATATATATATCCATGAGACTTTTTTTTTTCCAATCGGGGGCATACTGAGTCACTTGGGGAAATTTATAGCTTATTGGCATATTTGAAAGATGTTAAGATGAACAGACTGAAGAGTGAAAAAACAGAAAACAAACCTTAAATTGAAGAGGGTTATAATTCATATTGACATTTAACACACACTTAACTGTTCTACTCAATAAAAGAATTCAGCTTAAATGTAAATACTTAAATCATAAAAGATTATATAGTATGTACTTTATCACAAGAAAAAGGTCCTGTAGGCATACCATTATTCATTATTATTTGAATTCATTATTATTACTTGGCCAAAGTGCAAATACTTCTATTAAATATAACCAAAAATAATACCCATCTAACAGTCACAAAATGTAATTTTCTTCCTTTTTCTGGCACAGCATTAAAAGATCAAATACTAAACAAAAGCCCTCTTTTAAAAAAAATTAATGCCTACATAATTTAGAAGAAAAAAGCATGAAATACTTTTGTTAAAAAAAATACTCCTAAAGAAAAATGAAAGTGTTCAATTCTCCAGATTTTATAATCATATTTAAAATCTACTATGCCCACACTGAAGGACAAAGGAAGACTGTAAAATAAATGCAAGATATTTCACAGTACATGGATATAAGAAAGAGAGTCTGCCAATACATTTAAAGTATTTCTAGAATCAATGTTCACATAAAGAGTGCAATATTTATGGACAGTCTAATCTTCTAGATACCTGTGATTCACTTCAATAAGCACTAAAACAGAAAGAGAAAAAGAATATGTTTTATAGTTATCTTTCTAAAATGTATTATACATTCCCTTGTGACCTTAACAGAGGGAACTAAACACTTGTAGAAACTGATTTGTATACGCTGAACTGTGACATGGTTGGAATATGAACATTTCCCCCTGAATTCAGTAAAGAGAATATTAGACTTTTATATGTGTCTTTGACAGCAGTTTTCAACTCTGGATGTGCAGTGAGAACCACCTGAGGAATATTTTAAAATAAAGATGCCCGAGTCCTATTTCTATCCACTATCACCACCCTACCTGTCACCCTTGATTCTGATTCTGTGAGCTGCAGTCTAGTAGCTTAGGAGATAAAAGCTAGACCTGAGAAAGCAAAAGACAAAGTAGCTACAGGGACCAGTGCTCCAATAATAAAGAATAGATTTTTATTTTTAAAAAGTTATCATGCAGGAAAGAAAACTAACATTAAAGTTACAGGGACTGTATTTTCTAAACCTTGATAATAATAAAAACCTTTGCAAAAGACAAGGCATATTTTGCAATAAAATTTATCTCAATCTCTACTTTGAATTTTTAATTTATTTCTTATACAGTAATAATTTATAATTTGCTTTCATTCTTCCTAGTCTAATCTCCCTAATTATTCTCAAACAATCATTCTGTAAACTTTCAATCATGAAAGGCAACCAAGCTAGCTCAAAATTTATTCATTTGTGGTCCTGAGTACACCCGTGAATGTCCTTACTGATTTACTTATCAAAAATTTTCCCCTGCACTTAAGAAGGCCTCATAAAAGAGTATGGTGAATCTATTCAAGTTTCTGATCTTACCCTATAGTTTAACCCATCATTTAAAATATTTCACAATTTCTATGCTATATATCACATAAATCATTTTGCAAAACAATATTTATCATGGCTACTTTAAATGCCATTACTAAAATTGGATGATTGTCTTTTCAATACTATGTTCTTAGGAATTCCATTTATAACCTTTATTGCAAAGTTGTAGATGATATTGGCTCTTCAGTCAGTCAAACCACTTTCTGGCATTTCTTCCTATTATAGAAAGGATGGAAAGTTTAAAGTCACATTTTTCACACTCCCTTGCAGCTAGGTTTCTGCATCTAGTAGAGGCACCCATGCAAGATCTGGAAGGAAGAAACTAGTACTTCAGTTAAATCATATGGAGATCAATCTTTTTTGCCTAAGAACCCTGAATGATGCTTAATCTAACAAAATGGCATTATCTCCATAGGCATGAGCAGTAGAAAACTCAAAAGATGATTGACATGCCACAATTAATCAGCTCACATGCTCAATTTCCATTTGTACTTCCCTATATATAATTACATATACATTCAGAATCAGCTTTTTCATGAGAAATAATCACAAAAAAGTGTTTACCTGGGGAAAATTCTTTTCATTCTACATTTGGTTTCAAACTAAAATTTTAAATTTTATAAGCAGAGTTGATATGATTATCATGCAAAAAGAAACAGATGTTGGCAATACATAGGAATCCTCAGAGGAAACAAAGAAAATGTTGGGGGTGGGTGGAGGATAATTTGAAACTAAACTGGCATTTGAAGCAGTACTCATCATAAAAAATACGAGAAAGATGCTTTGCCCTAAAGTAGGACATCATTTGAAAAGAACACACCAAATTTGGATTATGAGATATTGCAGAGGCAAAGTAAGTTTGAAAAATGAAATGGAAAAGCAGGCTCATATAAGGAAAAGTTGGAGGTAGAACCTGGAAAGTGGAGGCCTAAAGAACTGGAGGAGAATGGACCAGATTTCAAGATTAGATGGGTGAAAATAGAAAACTCCTAAGAGGTTTCTAAAAAGTACCAGCACTGTGAAAACAAATAGTTATAGGTATGCCAAAACCTGGGCCTAAAATGACCAAAAAAAAAAAAAAAAAAAAAAAGCTTTGAAAAGAAAAAGAAAGCACCTACAGGATTAATTCTTCAGATGTTAGAATTACTTTTGATAGAATTATTAATTTAAAAATGAGTTCATGTCTCAGGAACAAATGGAAAGGATTGATGCTCAGCTGAGAAACAACTGTTTATGACACAGCTTATCGTTGCTCTAAGAAAAGACCATGCCTACAGAATAGCTTATAACTGCTTTAATCATCAACCAAATACTTATTAAAGTTTGGGATTGACATGTACACACTTCTATATTTAAAACAGATAACCAACAAGGACCTACTGTAGAGCACAAGGAACTTTGCTCAGTACTCTGTAATAACCTAAATGGGAAAAGAATTTGAAAAAGAATAGATACAGGCATACATAATACTGAATCACTTTGCTGCACAACTGAAACTAGCACAACGTTGTTAATCAACTACACTCCAATATAAAATGAGAAATTTTTTTAGAAGTACCCACAGTAAAATTACCTATTTGTTTCAAGATTTACAAGTGAGTAAGGTGTACTTTCATGTTTAACTTACAGATTCATTTGTAAGAATGATGAAAATATTTGCATGAACAGAGGTTTGCAAAAATCACCCACTAATTAGCAGTGCAAGACATCATGGATTATTATTTCATTATTATCATCTCTTCAAACCTCTCAACATAACTGTTGAGAGTCACATAAATGTGACTTCTTAAATTAATGAAATAGAATTAATTTGTCATAATAAACTAACAATATTTAGCATAATGATAGAGAAAATCCAGTTTAATACAAATATGCATATGTCAATGACATTGTTACTTCCAAAGGCAACAAAAGCCATTACCTGTATATTCTTCAATTCATACTATTTCATTAAATTCTGATTTGTATATGAAATAAAGCCTATTCTGAGAGTTAAATTCAGAGGCAGTTCACAACCATGTTTCATAATAGTAATATATATATTTATATATACACACATATATGAACATGTATTGTTGTATGAGCTCCATTTAGATTCCATAGGCTGAAGTAGTATTTTCAACCTCTTAGAAAAGCTGATTAAATAATTAAGTTCTAAAAGTAATTTATGAAAATTAAACAAACAAATGAAAACTATCAAATTGATGTTAGACATGAGACTTTTTAAAGTAAAAGAACCTATTTTGACTCTTGCAAACCTTTTTTTAAATAACATTTATATAGTCATCTTGGGATATGGTAATGATTAACTGAAAATCTTTAAATCCAAAGTACTTCTTCAGAGTCTGTAGACAAAGTTACAAAGGATTACACAATGAAATCTAAGACCATGTCCAGCAAGATACTGAACACCACTGAACAATTTACAGGTAAATTTAGAGCATTTTTAAGGCTCAGCTGCAAACAGCAAGAGGGTAGAAAACAAAAATGCTATTCTAAACAATGGTAGTAAAGGCAGAACCCTGATCTTAATATCTCAAGAAAGCACAAAATTATTATAAAATTACTTTCATTATAAAAAGAAACAGATTTGTGTGATATCCATTAAGTACATTAATATGATTTTACTTCTTTTTATAATAGTTATGCCAAGGTAGAATGCTTAGTCAGAGTAAATATCAATTTCTAGCTTATGTATATATCAGTCTATATGAGTATGGAGTTTATTTAAGTAAGTCAAACAATAATGTACTTTTTGAGATTTGCATGATATATTGAGTGGGGGAAAAAAAGGAAATTGAGAACCAGCAGGCATAGAATAATCACACTTTTATTATTTTTTCTTAAATAGCATATAAATACAGAGAGGCAGAGAGATAAGGAGAAAGACAGTCTATCAATGCCTAGAAACAGATCAGGAAGAATACTCACAAAAACTAAAACAGTGGATGGTAGGAGGGAGAGCTAGGCTGTTATTTTGAGAAATGTTACTTTGCTGTTTTCTTTCCATATTTCTTAATTGTTTTAACTCCTGTTTTTTTTAAAATACATTATAAATCATGTTTAATAATTACAAAGAAAAGTAAAAATAACTCTTCTTTAAATAAAAATGAAAGCATTTCAAATATCAAAATAAAGTTTTCCTGGGTTGCAACTCATATCATACGACCTGTACTGAGTTCTTAAGCCTCAACAAATATATATGTGCATATGTATATGGAAGTTTAATGTTTTTATTAATGTTCTAAAATTCCAAAGGAAAACCACTCCAAAGAAAAATGTTCTTTTTACATTTATATGCTCAAGAAATTATGTAAACTGAAAATCTGTAAAGAATAATTTCTTAATCAAAATGCCATGCCTCGGCTTTCCAAAAGAGGGAGCTATAACTCCACTGCCACAAATGTATCAGTTGGATACATAAGTCATATATTCAAACACAATTTATTGAGTTACTGACATAAAATAATTTTAAGAAAAATAACTTAAATTATGTGTTTATTTTAGCCTTATGATTTTAATTGCCTAAAGAGTACAGTAAAATCTATGAAAAATATCATGATCCACAATAATAAAATGGAAGCTGCTCCAACTCTTTTATGGATCTCTCAACTGGAGAATAAAAATATGACAGAAGTCTCACGATGTTTAGATTTTGAAAAAAAACAGATTCAGAGACCACAGATGTTATGGTTACTAAAAACTGTGGTTCTGATTATTATATGAAAATAAGATTTAGTATTGTTCAAAAAAAAAAACCTAGAGACAGAATGCTACCCATTTCCTGCAGTGATTATTAAAAATATGAATATTAAATACTGTACCTGGGAGCTTCCTATTGAAAACAATGTTTACAAAACTGACTTTATAAATTAAATCAAATCTTTAAAAATGCATTGCATCTTTTGGAAAAAAATAAGAATATAATCTAGTTTCTAAATTAAGAAAGAGAAAATTAATCAATGGATTAAAAAGCTCAAAGCAAAAGAAATATTTGTGCTGTATTATGACCAAAGAAAATACACGAATGACAAAAGGGGAGACATCAGCATCGAATCCAAGAAATGAATTCAACTTGATAAAGCAATGGTATCACTCTCTGGACAAGTATATTGTAAAAAGAATGCAAAACTGCTCTAGGTTAAATACATACACATATACATTTAAATATAAAATGCAAGCAAGCAAAAACAGTTGAAAACATGGCACCTATTTATTCAGGATTCTATTTACCATGTTTATTTTATCTACTCTCTATGTAATTACATTTAAAAATAGATGGTTTGTTTCTATTAATCAGCATGTGGCCAAATCACCAAGTTTCCACACATTTAAAATAAAGTTTGATTGAGCTGATTAACTACAGTTCTCCCAACTTCAACATAAGTCAATATATCGCAGAGGATAAAATAGAAGGTAAACTTCACAGTTTGATTATTGTTTCAGTCATTTATGACATCGAACAAGATACTTAATCTAGCCAACGTCCACTTTCTTCAGCTAAAACTGGGAATAATGATAGTATCTATACCTCACAGGACTGTTAAGCAAGGGTTAAAATAGAACAAGCTGTTAAGCAAATAAAATGCTTAAAATAGTACCTTTAATATACTGAACACTCAAAATAATAATTTTTTAATTCAAACTGAAATGCTCTAAAAACTTAAACTCAAAAAGAACAATAGTATCCCTGGAAGACTATTCATAGTCAATGAAAATACTGCAAATAAAAACATCTCTCTTGATAATGTTTTCTTATTTATACCTTAAGCAAGTAACAGATCATTTATTTTGCGACAAGCATTAAGGAGCTGGTATTTTGTAGGCTCAGATCTTACTAACATGAAGAGATGCATAATCTTGGGCAAGCTATAACTTCCTTAAAATTTAATTTTCTGAACTAAAACAAGAATATTGGACAAGGATGATCTAGAAGTTTCCTTCTCGCTTGCAAACTCAAGGATGCTCATTATGAAAACAACATTGTGTGTATGGGTACATACATTTACACATATGTACAAATAGAGACACAGAGAGAACAGGATAACAGAGAATAATAAAAAAAAACAGCATACGTTAAGTTCTGAGGCTATGTGAAAACTGATGTTCAATCATAATGTTATTTCAACAAGGAAGGAACTTCTAAGCCATTTTGAAGAAGGAAATGGATTTGGAAAGGCAGAATACAGAAAATGGGACATTCTAGGAAGTGAATGGAATAAAGTAGATATCCAGAGATGGAAAAAACAAATTCAAGGAGAGTAACAAAACCCGATTCTAGAGGATTACATGAATCTCCAAATAAAAAACAGGCACACTGAAGAGAAGAAAGTTTAAAACAACAACAATTATTCGATTAATAAAGAAAATAGAAATGCCACACTGAGGAGTTTAGGATTAACAGCTAAAAACGTGCCAAGTACAAGATAAAAATAATAATGATTTACATCATTAGATCATTTTCATCCTTTAAATGTATCTTCATGAAGTCATTAGTTGTGACATATAAAATATATATGTGTATATATTGAACAAGTAAACTGAGGAACCAAGAAAGAAAATCAGTGAACTAATTACTAATGGTTAAACTATAACCCAAAACACCTGACCCCTGGCCCAATGCTATTTCTATGAGGCCAGTGAATTCCAAATTCACCCACCAAATCAGGAGCTGTTTAAAAGCACAGAGCCCTATTTCTGTGATGGCAATACAAAGCTATCTTTGAAAACTACTGTCTTGTGTGGTGGAAATGCCACAGCAGTAATTTAGACAAAAGGCAACACAGGTCTGAGCTACCAATGAAAATAATAATATTCAAGAAATCCTACAGAGGTAGACTCAGCTAAATTTCTCAACTGAATGTGAAGGTAATAGAGACAAAAGTAAAAGAACTATAAATTTACAGGAGACCAGAGGATGGCAGATGCTTTGAGAGTGGTAAATAAGCTGGAAGTTTACACTGGTTTGCAAATGAGAAAATGAGCTTCGATTCTTCATATTAAATGTCAGTTGTACACTCGGATCTTGTCAGATTTTGAGATTCACACATATAACTGAAAGATATATGTATTTTTTTGCAATATGTTCAGAGATTTTTTTCTGTTAAAATTAAACAACTTAAAAACTACATATGATATCTGAGCGTATATATATGAATATATTTTATGTTTATATGAAGGTCTACCTTCCCTCATGCCCCAAGCCCAAGCCCACAAGAACACAGGCACTGTTGAAACGCAGAGCTAAAAGTTAAACTATATTGATTTCATCATTTATTTTTCTAGGAAAATAAAAATCTTATTTTAAACTAATTAGGCCAGTAAAACTACCAATGTCCTTAATTTCAAATATTTGTTACCTTCAAAGTTTAGTGTAATTTAAATTATCCTTCAAGTAAGTCTAGTAGAAGCTCTCTCTTCATAAATAAGGAAGGATCATTTATAAACAATATAAAACACTTAGTCTAAGAAAAGCAAATATTTGCTTGGTAGTATACAATTTATGAATGTGAATTACCCTGTAATAAGGCTAAAACATATAAAAGGTATGGATCCTTTTGCAAAGGAATCTCTCTTTCAGAATACATTCCCATTACCCATTAGCCTAAGAAATTTGTTTTATCTGTATATTACTTATAAATTATGATAAAATATATTTTAGGAAAATTTCAGTGTAGTGTGTTTGAGCAATTACATGAAACACAAAATAAGTGTACTAAGTGGTAAGTCTATATATGGTTGACAAACTTCAAGAGTTATAAGCAGAAACAGCCAAATTTGTTCCTGTGACTTGTTGGAGTTCACTGAAAAGACTATGGGAATTGTGTTCACCAAAATATGAAAGACTCACTTGGTTAACAGATGGACAAAAGCATGTGTAAAATATGAGAACAGTATCTAAGTTCATTCCGGTGCTCACAGTTTAATACGTTTCCTATGATATGTGTTTTTAACATTGATTAGATCTTATTGATTATTCACAGATAGTCCATGTATTTGATTAGTCTCAAAACAACTAACTTTTCTTATTTCCAACATTTCCTTTCTTCATTAAGGATTCTCTATCCATCGTCACTGTGGTAGTTTTATTTTGGCTGACAATCTCCTTGATCTCTCTCATAACATTTCATTAAGATTTCTTTTAATGTTGTACAGAGATTTTATACATAGTTCCAAGATTCTTAAAATGTAAACTTTGAGTTAAGAAAATGAATGTTCAAAAGCACATAAAATTCTTTACATAAATAAGTGCTGGGCAAAGCACACACTTTCTATAAACACTCTAGTGAATTTTCAGACATTGGTGGAGTAATCCCATGAACACACCAGCTGAATCTCAGGAAACAGAGCATTTTGTAGGGAGGGAGATAATGCTGATTTACAGACTCATCAGATACTGGCTTATTATGCAAATTTTTAAAATATTTGGCCTGTGCTCACGAAGTCTACAAAGATGTGAGAATTAAAGGCTAAATAAACATGGCCTCTGCACATATGCATGGAAAAGAAAATAGTTGAGATTACAGAGCATTAACTAAGTACCAGACATTGTTGTGAGTGCTTTTACCCTCCCATCAATTCTAGGGGGTAAGTATGATTATTATTCCCAGTTTAGAAGAAGCTACTGAGGTAAGAGAATGATTAGCCAAAGTTCACGCCATTAGCAGGTGTTGGAAACAGCAAGTGAACACAGGTAGTCTGGTTGGAGTCCATGCTTGTATTTATTATGCTATTATCACCAGTCAAGGGAACATGGAGATACATATCCTCTGAAATATAAGTAGTATCGGCACCAACATAATGTCAAAGCCATCTAATAGGCAGAGTGCACAGGAGTAATGTTACGTGGTATCAAGTACATATTAGATATTCAAGTGAGACATGGTACTGCACTGAATAGTGTTATTGGGTAGTACACTCAAAGGAGGTTTGTTCTATCAGATGTATTATGAGAGAACAAAAATTTAAATAATGAAATATGTACTGTGAGAGAATAAAAACAATCATTATATTTCTTATTTATTGTAAATATGAAAAATCAGAAAGATGAAATCTATTTGAGTACTCTTTCTTTGAAATTTTTTGAAATGTATTAGATTTTTTTTTTTTTTAATACAGACTGGGGGATAGTCAAAAGGCTCAGCTATGTAACTTACTCAAAGCCATAAACGGCATATAATGAACTTATATATTCCAAAGTCTTTTTTATCCAACTCACTATACAAAATAATTTTTCATGACACCCAGCTAACAAGTTAGTAGATGGACTCTAAATAGCCAAGACATGGAAGCATCCTAAATGTCCATCGACAGAGGAGTACGTAAAGAAGATGTGGTACATATATACAATAGAATATTACTTAGCCATAAAAAAGAATGAAATAATGCCATCTGCAGCAACATGGATGGACCTAGAGATTGTCATACTGAGTGAAGTAAGTCAGACAAAGAGAGATATCGCATGATAACACTTATACGCAGATCTAAAAAGAAATGATACAAATGAACGTATTTACAAAACAGAAACAGACTCACAGACTTAGAGAATGAACTTATGGTTACCAGTGGTGGGGGCTGCGGGGAAGGGTGGAGGGAAGGGATAGTTAGGGAGTGGGGATCGACATGTACTCACTGCTATATTTAAAAAGTATAACAAACAAGAACCTACTGTATAGCACAGGGAACTCTGCTCAATGTTATGTGGCAGCCTGGATGGGAGGGGAGTCTGGGGGAGAATGGATACATGTATATGTATGGTTGAGTCGCTTTGCTGTGCACCTGAAACTATCACAACATTGTTAATTGGCTATACTCCAATATAAAATAAAAAGTTAAAAAAATTAAAAATAAAATTAGTAAACATTGACATGGTTATTCCAACTTCATCTCCAATGCTTTGCATCTAAGAAAATTGCTGTACCAGGACTCCTAGAACTGACTTAATATAAAGTGACTACATGAATTCATATATCCTAATCTTGTATTGGGGTAGAAGGGCTGAGAAAGGTCTCCATGACTTATTTCTCTGCTCAGCAAAGTAAAATATAAAGTCTTGTTCAAGTACCCCTTTATTGCACCTGGCCCATATTCTTCCTTGTTAGAATTAAAACAGCTGTATACAACTAGTCAAAATAAAACAAACATGTTCTTGCAAGGGACCTCCTCAAGATCTACAAATTAAAACAAAACAAAACAAACAAAACAAGGAAAGAAAAGAAAAAGAAACAAGATTTGAGGACACAGTTTTGTTTTTTAAAGCATTATCAACTAATGGATGTACTAAGAAATAACAGAGTCCTCTGAACTGTTCTCAAATTATAGTCCCTGAACCAGCAACACTGGCATCATCTGGGAACTTGTGAAAATTCAAAATTTCAAACTCATCCCAGACCTACTGGATCAGACACTCTGGGGTGTGTCTTTTAACAAGGCTGGCAGGTGTTTCTGATACGAGCTAAAGTTTGAGAACCAGTGCTTCGGGATACTGCTACACAGAGTTTTTTGGACATGCGAGTCCAAAAACATGGGGAATGAAGGGTTTATGAATAAAGGCAAAATCTACAGTATGATCACCACAGCGGATGGCTGTGGATCACGCAACTTAGTGAAACTGAGTTGGGAGAAGGGTAAGATCCCTAGAGCAGAGGAGGTAAAGGAACAGAGAGGCCAAAACCAGCATGCTGACGGGTCTCCTACGAGGATATGAAAATTACCAAAAGTATTTTTGTTTAAAATATTCTCTCAAGGATATAACTGAAACATTTTAAGGTGCTTCTGTCCTCCCCATATTTAATAATTTTATCCTAAAATATCTTTTAGAAAAGATAGATTTTGAGAATATAATTATTTTAATAAGATTCCATTTACTAATGGTTGCACTTAAAATGTTTAACCAACTTACTAGTTTTAAAAAGCAGTCTTCTTTCTAAAGCTCTTCTAATACTGTGTAAAATATCTTGAAAATCACTTTCATTAATTATTACAACTTTACACATAAATGCTGGCTCACACCCTTTCCTTCTTATCTGATGTTCCTACAGAACATTTTTTTAAAAAGAGTGAAGATTTAAGTATGCGTATTCAAAAATGCTCGCCACCAACACAAAAAATAAATGATTAGAGCCAATACCAATTTAGCATTTTTAAGAAGAGAAGGGAAATCATTCTTCTTGAACCCTAATTTAAATTTAGGTATCTCAACAGTACCCATCCAGCTGTCCTATGAATTCTCCGTCACAGAGGTGGTTGGTTTACATTCTCAATTGTGCTATTCAAGAAAACCAGGTTAGAGCCTAGTTGCTGTCAGTTGCTGATTCTGCTCAGTATGCTTTTACATCTCACACTGCTATATTTACATGCAGTGCTTTCATTAAAATCCTGCTCTTATTTTGTGCAGAAATTGTTGTCAAACTAAAAATAGCATTAAAAGTGAGACTGGCACTTCATGATAATTTGGTCATCCTTCCAAAAATGGCAAAATTTTAAGCCTCACATAATATCTAATAAATTCCAGATTGCTTTAGGATTTTACTTTCATTTTATTTGTTTAATGTTGGTGTTTGCAATGATCTAAAACCATACCATTATGATTGCACTCTATGAATAATACTAGTTATATCCTTGAGTGTATATTATTAATATTATCAGCTATATCCTCCAAATTTTCTTTCTTTTATTATTAAGAACACCACACTTTTTCTGTTATAATGAATTAAATCATAAAAGTTTTAAAACAATGTGTTTCTATAGCATAACAAATTAAAAAAAAGGATACATTACTTACAGTTGTTCTGAGAAGTATAAAAAAAGTGAGTTTCTAGCACAAGGTTAATTCTTCCTTAAAAAGTTCCTTTTAAATGGCTATAGCAGTAAATGCTAATTGTATTCCAAAATCAACCCTCTATTTTCCTTTAAATAAGACAGAACCTGCTGAATTTTAGCTGGACAAATGGCCCCAAAGCTAAAGCCACATTTCTCAACATTCCTTGCAGCTAGGATAGCCAATGTAACAAAGATCTGGCCAAAAGGATGTATATATAAATGATGTGTTCACATCCTTAAAAGAGAATGCCTTGACCTTGTTTTCCTCTTTCTGCAAGAAACACAGAGAGATGGTGAGTGTTGTTTATCATACAGATAACATACTTGGAGATAGAAGACCAATGGGATGTAAGGAACCTGGTCTGAACATACACATGTAGCAGAAGCAGCCTGTCCACAAAGCACTTACTGATTTAGACTTTTACTTCAAAGAGAAACAATCATCTATCTTTATTCAAACACTGTTATTTTGGTCCTTGACAAAATAAAATATATATACGTGTATAAAATAAAATATACACGTGTGCATGTGTGTACAAATGTGTTTGTGTATACTTAAATATATATATTACATATAGCATATGTTCTATTGAATATTCCTAAAAATTAAACAATGTCAAATTTGTTTCTGTGTGCTCCCAAATGCATTACTGTCTTTGCTACTTGCTCATAGGAAAACATGTATTCTAAAAAAACATATTAGGATTTGCAAAGGTTTATCATTTTAGCCAAAGGCTATGCTTGGTGGTGTTTTTAAACAGTTATCAAGAAATCACAGGAGCTGTAATTAAACTAATATATTATAGCAACATAACATAATGTTAAGAACACAACCTCTATAGCCAGATTTCCTGGGTTTGAATCCCAGCTCTGCCAGATATCAGCTAGCTATGTGACTTTGAGCAAATTATGTCATCTCTCTGTGCCTCAGTTCCTCATCTGAAAAAATGGGGAAGATTGATAATAGGACTTTCCCAATAGGGCTGTTATGAGGGCTAAATAAATTAATATTTGTAATATTTAAAATAGTAACTGGCACATAGTAAGGGCTATCCGATAAAGGAAAGAAAGAAAGGAAGCCTTTTACAAGGAACAAACCGGATTATATTTATAGCCTAGTTTAGGCTATAACTTCTGGATAGTCAATCACTGCATATTTTAAATTATGAAATTATTTTACGTACTGCATTTTTAAAAGAAGGTAAACAGAGAAAAAACATAGGAGAAAAGAAAGAAATCAACAGGTTTGCGGGGTTTTTTTCCCTTGTACTTGTCTCTGAAGGTGACCTCTTTGGGAAACGTATGTTATTTGTTCTCTGAGCTGTGTATGATTAGTTTCTTCATCATACACAGACAAATTAGGAAGGCTGCTGTGGTGCCCAGAAATCATCTGTTAAACAAAGTCAAAATTAATGATAAAATTGAGTTCCCTTTGTGTTTGATTTTCATCTATCTGTACTCAATTATAAACGAGCTATCAAAGAAAGCTACCCATTAGCTCTTAATTCATAATGACTCCAGAAAGCAATCCCTACACTGCCATTGATATCTCACCAACAATCTCCTATTCTCTGCAGGGCTTTAGATGAAAATGAAAAGGGAAAACAAAACTACATAATCCAAGCAGCTCCTAATCCTGAGCCCTACCATGGAAAACTAGGAAATCAGGCTTAATATATGCAAGGTGTAATAAGTTTTCATCTACATATGTGAAAGAGACATTTGAACTATTTTTTCTTTCACCATAATCTATTGTGCCTTAAATAAAACAGTCATAACAGCAACAGTGCATCCCAGATTTCTATTTCATTGTGTCAAAAGCAAATATTCTTCAAAGTTAGAGAAAGCTTTCCATGAGGAAAAAGTCTAAAACAGAGATGATATGTGCTTTATGCAGAGAGAAGTAACATCTAGTTATTTATTTGGGGTAAGAGTGACATCATCCCATAAGTGGACTTTTCTCTCTTCATAGTACTCATCTAAACGCCTAAACACTCTGACCTCTGGCACATCCCATAGTAAATCCATTCTGTAGCCTCCTAACTAACTGGTTCTGAACTATATAAGGAAAAAGAATTAGGCATTGTCCATTTATTCATAGGTGATTTAAAGAAATATTAAAACAGATTTGAATCCTGATTTGAAATAATTCCCTGCCCTTATTCACAGATTTATGTACATTTAATTTATATTCTTCTTACTTCCAAAAAAAGAAAAAAAGACTACTCACAATTTTAAAATATAATATACTTAAAAATAAAATGAGAAGAAAAAATCAGCAGTTACAATGAAAGTGGTCAGAAGGAGAGAAGGGCTGGAGGGCAAGGAGATAAGATCATGGTCTAGGACTGGAGCTGGATGGTTATTGCAAGTGTACAATTCACTTAAGTTTTAAGTCTTCTGACAGACAACAGAAAGAGCTGGGGGGGAACCATAAGATGAAAATAAGCATTTCAAATCTTCAGGAGAAAGGCAAACTTTTTTTCTAATATTAAGTTCTCTAGACAGTGACTCACAAGAATCTTTGTTTTAAAAGTAACATAGAAAATGCTAAAGACTCATTAAAACAAACTGTGATTTCCAGACCAATATTTGCTTACTTCAGTTATTTTGTTTGCTTGTCTTTAACCCTGGTATCAACAGCATTCCTCATATAAACAGCAATTCTACAGGCTGAAGATGCCTAAACTTATAGAAAATTTAAAATTACTGAAACACACTTTATAAATTTCTTTCACTTTCTGTATAATGTGCATATGCAAAAATATTTCCAACTGTAGCAAGTGTACTTACCTAATGATTCCTAACCCTTTCATCCATGCAGTCAATAAACATTTATTGAATAGCTTCTATGAATCAGATATTACTAGGTTCCAGAGACACAAAGATGACCAAGACACTGACCCTGTCCTCAAAAAGGTCACACTCTAAAAGTACATATCATCACAGTGAGTATAGTGGAAACAGGCTCTAGAGAGGCTTATGGCAGAAGGGATATTTGGTAAGTAGAAAGTGGCGTTCGGGATTATGAAAAACTTCACCAAAAATAAATGGCATATAAACTCTATATCAAAGACTAGGAGTTTGTCAGATTACTAAAATAGGGGAAAGCCATTCCACATAAAAGGGATGCTGTCTTTGCATTTGCTGAGATATGACCAGAACAGCATTTAAGCAACAGCAAGTAATTTAGTATGGACAGTATACCTTATTGTTATGGACTGAATGTTTGTGCCCCCCGCAAAATTTATATGTTGAAACCCACCCCCCCACCCAGTGTAATAGTACTAGGAGGTAGGGCCTTTGGGAGGTAATTAGTATTAGAATGAGATCAAGAGGGTGGAGCTCACAGGAATGGAATTAGTGCCCTTATTAAAGTCACTAGAGAGTTTGCTTCCTCTCTCTGCTCTCCACCATGTGAAGAGACATTACCAATGAGAAGCTGGCAGTCAGAAAAGAGCCCTCACTAGAATTCTACCAGGCTGGCACTCTGACCTCATACTTCCAGCCTCCAGAACTGGGAGAAATACATTTCTGTTGTTCATAAGGTGCCTAGGCTATGATACTTTATTATAGCAGCCCAAACAGACTAAGACAAGGATAAAGACAAAGCCGGAGAGGAACCCAATGGCCAGGGCATGGAGGGCTTTGTATGGTAAGCTAAGGAGTATGGAATTCAGCCTAGAGGTCATTGTTCTTCAATTCTTTTAAAACAAAGAAATCATTATTTAGACATAAACATACATGGGAGCCCAACTATAAAACAGAAAAGGAATCTCCTTATTTCAGATGAGTGCTGGAGAATCTGAAAACTGACCTGGTCAGCTTCTTATCACACAGTTTGAAAACCCTGTCTATAACCAAATCAGGTGTGGGGAGAGTTTATCACAAAGGTTTATAGTCAGAAGGATAACATGAGAAGATTTCAAATTTTACAATGATGACTATGGCTCTAATATGAAAATGGATGGGGGGAAAATGAGAACCAAGGAGAAGATGATTTATGAGGGTAAGACCATTTCAAGAAAAGAGTAATGAATGAAATCCTGTATTAGGACAGCGAATAGTGAAATTTTTAGAACATGAAGGATAAAGAGGAAATCCAAGTGACTACCAGGAGAAAGGGCTGATTACATACAAAGGAATAAAAATCAAATTATCAAGATTTTATCAGCAACACTGGATATAAGACAAAACCAGAAATATAAAATCCTAGACAAATACATAAGATCTCAAGTCATCACTAAAAGAATTTCTACAGGATGTGCCTTAAGAAAAGAAAGTGCTAACAAGTAAGCTGCAAAAGCAATGATTTATGACAAGTTTGAGTTGGCAGGTGGTACACAGCAAAAGAATGTATTTTACCCATGACATAACTAGAAATGATCACTCAGGAACTGCAGAAGATTCAGATCCTATCACAGGCCATGACACAGTAGAAATCATCTATAAATTTATATGAAATACTAATGTGAATATGTGGTTCAAATGATTCATAATGGTAAATGAGATTTATATTGCTTCATTCATAGGTCTTAAATTTAAATTATCATCACCAGCTACTTGGACCATTTTACTTTATTTTTTATTAAATCAGAGTAGGAGAGGATAGAAAACAATGAATTGGAAGTGAGGGTATAGACAGAGAAGATGTACATGATAGTAAAGTTCTTCTTTCTAGGAATCTTTATGACATAAAAGAAAAAGAAAGAACATTCAGGATCCATTAACAGTGACTATTTTTTGTTCATTGATAATAAGATTACTTCAGCATTTTTATATGCTCTAGAAGAGAGAGAATGAACATTTCTGAGGGAAAAAAAAATAAGATCATTAAGGGTCAAAAAACACCACAGGTTAAAGAATAAATTGTTCATTTTTTTTAATTATTGAGGTTTTTCTTAAAGTAAGAAATGTAGGATTTAAGAAAAAGCAAAAAATAATCTCTGTCAAAATTTAGCAATTGTAGGACCCTGCACGCTTTTAGAGTAAAATTTCCTAAAATAGATTCATTATTCCATTTAGTCTCCTTACACATGTGACATCTTCATAAGTCAATACAAGTCAAACTGACCACTGTCTCTCATATAGAATTGGCTAATTCCTGTATAATCTTGCTTAACTTTATTTTCTTTTATTCTCTAATAGACCCCTGACAACCTATTCATTAATCTAATCCATTAACTCCTTCAAGACCAAGCTTAAAATGCATCTCTTTCCATAATCATTCCCTAACTAACTATTCAACCTGTGACCTTTATTCTTTTCCATCTTTCCGGTTTCCTAAGAATCTATCTCTAATCCTTGTCCTCTCTCCCTGTCATCTTCGTTCTTGGGTCCCCTCTTAGCCCTATTAATATTTAACCAAAAATGAAAGGAACTAACAAATATAAAAAAGAAACAACCACATATTCTATTTACTTATTCTTACTTTCCTGTTATAAACCTCTCAAAAATAAATAAGCTTCTTCCTCTACTCCCTTACCAGCCACAGAATGCTCAAGTGACTCATTTGTTTATGGTGAGTTTGGTGAGTGGGTGAGTATTGCCCACTTTCTCCAAGTGGGCAATAAATTCAAAGTGCAGGCATTTTATTTTTTATTTCTTCACATACATCCAGGGAAAACAGTGCAATACGTCGAGTGCAGAAAATATAAAACTAAATATGTGCTAACTAAGATATTAAGAAAGAAAAAGAGTAAAATCTGATAAATTAATGTGGAGCACTCTCAAAATAGAAGGAAACACTCACACTTTCTACCTCACCCACCCTCTAGGCAAACAGAGTTATGCTAAATATTGGTAAAAAGACTGCTTTGGAAATTTACAGATTTATTTTGTGTTTCCTGCCAACATTCTAGAGAGCTTCAGAAAAAAACAAAAGAAAAATGAATCAATTAAAAAGTCTTTATTCTCATCTACAGAGGAAGACCATTTCTTAGTACGTTATTTAGGTTCATTAACATTCATGGTGTATTTTGCAAACACAGAATTATAAGCTCTGTGGTAAAGGAAAGTGCATCTAATTTGACCTACACATTCTCCCACAATTAGATGTTTCAGGGTCTTAAAGGTTGATTAAGTTGAACCAGGTAACAAGTGAAGTGAGTAAAGGATTTTCTGTGGGTCATAGAGAAGAAAATCTTTATCACATATAATAATATGTAAAGACACCACAAGCGAGAAATAATCAGTCTGACCAAAATTTTATAATCATGGCATGCGATAAGAATGTAATACTCAAATGAGGCCCCAGAATTATAAAATATTCTTCTATCTGGAAGATGTATTTTTTTTCTGCTTTCTTTTAAATACGGGGGTTTAAGAAGTGTAATCAAAATAACAAACCTACCAAACTTCTGTTAAAATAAATAACAGCAAAGGAATACAAAAATTATTAACAGAGAAAGACAGAAAAGGAGGCAACAAGAGAACAGAAATTTCAACAAGTTTTTGGAACTTAGAAAGTAGTTGGAGTGGTAAGGAAGTAAGTAGACAGGAAAAAATTAAAATCTGCTATTGCAGAGGAAGAAACTGAAGAGAGCTGGTCAGTTTGCTTCACAGAAGCCCTAGGAAACTCAGCATCTGGAGGCTTCTAGTACTATGGCAGAAGGTAAGATGCAGTGTTAAACAAGGGCACTGTAGGCTCTTCAGCAGAGCCTTTCCCTAACCCATACAGATAAACGTGTATTCCTCCAAAATGCTACCTCTCACCCCTCAAATGGGAGATCAGAGGTTCACTCTCTGAAAAACACTGAACTAGGAAGGCTCCAAGTTCAGAGACAATGAGCATAGCAAATGGCAGGTGTGAATCATATGGTTAAAAATAGAGGGATTCAGTCTTACTGAAAGTTGGGACCCTTATGTACTTTCCCTGTCCTTTATGCAAGGATGCCAGTAGCCACATAAAACTTCCTCCACTCCATACCCTTTACACCCATCCCTTGTAAGAGACTGGAAGATTCACCTCTGCAAAAACTAAATGACCTCAGAGAAAAACTTTCACTTCCTTCCATCAATATAAAGGCTATCTCACTTTCTGACTACCCAACAGTGAAGATCACCAGGAACAAAGCACACCAAAAACAGAATTTTCAATTGTCTTTTCCTAACTCATTCTAAAATGATATTATCATGGATCACCAGCCATTTCAAGAGAGCCTGCAACACAAAAGACAAGGGACTAAAAAAAAACCAAAAACACACAGGAAAAGAAAATCTGAAAGAAACAGTGAGGGGGTGGGGGAACAAGAAGAAAACTTGGGAGAAAAAATAAAACATCTATAATACTTTCAAAAAGATAAAACTATCTTTGAATATTTAACAATGACAGAATCTACACAAAAGGTAGACAACACAGGCATTTTATTAGAAATGTTTTTAATGTGATTACTAAAATAATACAGTTGGAAGATAACTTCTCAAAATGGAACAGAAAGTCAAAATGATGGGGAACTTGACAAAAAGATAAGAAAATCTAGGAGATTCAATATCGAAATACTAGAATATCCTAAAACAGTTAACAGAAAATGTGGAGAGAAGGAAATAGATGAAGAAATGACACAAGAAAATAGTCCAGAAATATAGGATGAAGTGCTTATGAGATTAACCTTCTTAAGCAAATATGCAGATACTAATTTTTCAACATGCCACATCCCTGCCCAGTGGCATCCTTCTGCCTAGCAATCTCATTCTAGCCCTCAATAACTAGTTTCACTTTATGTAATCAATCTGATCTCTTATTCTCTAAAACGCAAACTCTTTCCACAAACTTTCTATCTCCTTTCTATTCTCAGGGAAGGTCACTTCAATATTCAGCACACTGAAAAATGGAGACAGTAGTCCCCACACAAAAAAGCAAAAGCAATTATGGTATAAAATAATTAGTTAGACCTGAGACAAGGCTCAAGTTCTACTTCCTCCGTATCACATGTTTTTTCCTTTTTCTCTCTATGAACCCTTAGCTTGACCAGCAGTGTAGCACAATGGTTAGGACCATGGACTTTGCTATTAGACAAGCCTGAATTCAAGTCCAGGCAATACCGTCTACTTAACTTCTCTAAATGTCAGTTTACTCATCTATGAAATGAATATATAATAACAGTATTTTATCTCACAGTGTTACCGTGAGGATTAAATTAAATATGAATGTAAAATAATCTCTAATTTCTTTCCTGTGTCTCATCTGAGAAAACTGCAAATGTAGGTATTAAGTTCCATGACCCTTTTCTACCAATCAATTGTATAACATCTAAATATAATTCAGAAAGCAATATGATCTGCTCTGAACCAAACTGTGCCCCCCACCAAGTTCATATGTTGAAGCCCTAACCCCACTGTGATGGTAGTTGGAGACAGGACATTTGGGAGATAATTAGGTTTAAATGAGGTCATGAGCATGGGGCCTGTTGATAAGATTAGTGCCATGTGAGTGCCATCTGTAAGCGAGGAAAAGAACTCACTGGAACTCAACCATGCTGGCTGATCTCAGACTTCCAGCCTCCAGAACTGTGAGAAATTAAATTTCTGTTGTTTAAGCCACCCACAGTACAGTATTTTGTTATTGTAGCTCTAGATGATTAATACATGATTCTTCAAAAAGGTTAAAAGTCTGGTATCAAAAAACCTTTATCCTAGTCCATTTTGTTACTGATTTGGCAAGGAAAAGTTAAAGTGCATAAACATCCTAAACACTTAAAAGAAGACAATTTTAATTGCCATTGCTAGTCATATGGATATTAATAGGAATGATTTTTTTAAAAAGAGAAGAAAATGGAAATCAGAAGAAAAGAAAGGAATTCTTCAGTTTGCCCCCAACCCACCTTTCAAGTTCACTTTCCCCGACCTCTCACTTTTCCTGACGTGGGGTCTTTCACTGACGTCCTCACCTTATTACTTTACTTTTTAAATATTTTGTTTAGTAAACTCACTTAAAAACATGGAAAGGAGACATTTACGTGACCATATAAGCAATGGGCTATCTTCTTCCAAAGTGTTCAGTTGAAAAGACCAGGTATTTGGAAAGAAAATAAAGCTATTATTTCAATGGTAGGTAATATTCTTTTTTGAGAATGGTTACCAGATAATTCGTAAGAGAAACATCCACAAGTGAGTTATAAAGGTCAATCCCTTGTGGGATGAAATAAGTTTTCAAGTTCAATTTAAGACAAGATTTTTAATTACCAAGGTAGACTACCTAGAGACAATTTCAGATTGAAAGGCCAAAAACCTTAAGTTAGTTGATTTTTAATAGAGAATTTAACCCCAGCCCCCCCCAAAGAAAATCTGATAAATCATTTCCCATAAGTGAAAAACTAATTATATCACCATATTGACATTATAATAGCATCTAAATGTTTCCTCAAAATTTGAAACATCTAAACACTATGAGTGATACTTTGGGCCTAAATTTCCAGTAAATTTATCCTCACTGAAATCTTTAGAGAATAATAATGAAGAAAGATTACACAACAGTTGATTGATATTTTTTGAATGTTTACTGTTAGATATAGATTTTTTTTAAGTAAAAAGGTAAAAGATGCTTTAAAAAAAATTTTTTTTATTATTTCATTTCATCCAGGTCAAATGAATTTATGAAGAAAAGCATAGTATAGTACATAGCATAGTGTTGAAAGCACCTTAGTCCATTTGGGCTGCTATAACAAAATATCAGGGACTGAGTGGCTTACAAACAACAGAAATTGATTTCTCACAGTTCTGGAAGCTGGAAGTTCAAGATCAGCTGCCAGCATGGTCTGGTGTTGGCTCTTCTCCAGGTTGCAGAGTTCTTGTTGTATCTTCATGTGGTGAAAGGGGCTAGGGATCTCTCTGGAGTTTCTTTTTTAAGGCCACTAATCCTATTTGAAGGTCTATACGCTCATGATTTATGCACCTCTCAAAGTCCTATGTACTAGTACCATCACATCAGGAATTAGTATCTCAACATATGATTTGGGGGGAGGACACAAACACTCAGACCATAGGAGAAAATATAAAAGTTTTAGAGTTGGATGGGAGAGGCAAATGCCTATAATTATTAACTATATATGTTAATAAGCATTCATTCCTAGTAATCATTTTTTCCCAATGTATAAAAACAACACATGAAAATTAACTCATTCACTGTATATAACAAAACAGAAAGAGACTGATGGATATAGAGAACAAACTAGTGGTTACCAGTAGGGAGAGGATAGGAGAGAGGGGGAAAATAGAAGTATGGGATTAAGAGATACAAAATACTACTTATAAAATAGATAAGCAACAAGGATATATTGCATAGCACAAGGAAATATAGCCATTGTTTTGTAATAAACTTAAATGGAATATAATCTATAAAAATACTGAATCACTATGTTGTATACCTGAAACTAATATAATATTGTAAATCAACTATACTTCAATTTTAAAAACTGTAAAAAATTAATTAATTCACCTGCCATTTAATGCAAAGAGTAGGTAATTGGAGCCCATAAAATTTTCTAATTTAAGAAGACAAAAAAATTTCTGCAGCACTTTAAAAAACTGGAAATTTCAATTCTTAAAAACAAAATATAACAAAACAAATGTCCAAAAGACCTAAAGCAACAATGAAATCGGTACTATAATAGTAGCCTTGCTTCACAGTTTCCTAAAATCAGGACTTACAGACCATAGAAAAATCAAGCTCTATGGTTTACTCCTTCAAAGATTGGGCCTAAAAATGGCTTTAACATTCAATAAACATTTTTTGAGTGCCTACTCTGTGCCAGGCACTCTTCTAAGAATTGAAAACATACAGTATTAGCAAACAGAACAGCAAAGGCCCCTGCTCTCGTGAAGCTTATACTGACTTGGAAAAGGGATTATATATATTAAATTTAAATCCCTCTTATTGTATACTGTAGCTACTTTTTCTCCTTTTCACTTCAGATTTAGGAGAACCTTGGCGGCTATCCCATATAAAAATGTCTCTTTATTCCAGACAATATGCTCTTCTGGTAACTCTATTATGTGTGGCAATATTTCAGTATTGTCAGGTACACTTATAATTTCATTATTTGTAAAAAACTGCAAAACAAACATACAACACATTTTTTATTTTAAATATACGTTAAGTAGCGCTGGTTAATATTGTTAAATAACAAATGCCAATAAAAATATAATTCAGTTACAGAATCTATCATGAAAAATGCTATGAATGCTATCACACGTTCAAGGAAGGGAAAGAGTTACAAGGGACATGGAAATATTATATAATTATATGAGCATGGGCTAAAATCAAGTAAATGTTAAAGGATTTAGATCGCTTCTCATGTAATCAAATCTGTGACAGGTAATCCAGACTTTGGGACCCATCCTTCAAGCCTCCCTTGAGGAGACAGAAGAGGGCAGCTGTGCTGGCTCTGCACACCCTAAATGCAGAGCTGCATGGTCAGCCAAAGCAGAGGGGAAGTAGAGGACAGGCAGGCCCCTAGGCTAATCCAAGGAGAACAGGAGAAGCAACAGCCCTGATATCAAAGAGCAGAAAGAGGTCAAGAAAATCGTATCCCCAAAAGGCATGCGTCTCCAACACAGCCTCCCACATTTATGTGGCTCATCACAAAGTCAATTGCATCAAGTCTGTCTCTACAGGTAAAAATTCTCTGCCCGGCTGACTTGAAGACAGGTTTCTTTTTTTTTTTTTTTTTTTAATCAAACTTTCTGTTTTCCAGACTAAACTTTTGCAGTTATTCAGTGATCCTTCTATAAGGTTTCCAAAGTTGATAATAATACAACTAGTAAGTTCAGTACCTTACCAACCAAACAATTCCAGTCTAACACATTTCAATTTGTGATGACTTCTCTTAAATTTTCCTCTGTTTAAAAATTTACACTGTTTCTCCCATAATTATCATGCATCACTTTACATTTTAATAGTTTAAATCAAACCTTTCAAACAGGGCAAAAAGAAAATAGTAAGTTCAAATGAAAACAGGAGGGAGGGAAGTACCTTTAATTTGGATCCATGAGGTACTAGGACCGATCTATTCTGCTTTGGTGGGATATACAGCTCCCATTTTCCAAAATCCAGTTTTTTATATGGGTATGCAAATGGATTCCAATCATCTGAAAAAATAAAGATGATCAATTAACAATAGCATTATAGGACTAATACTCAATAAATTTCAATCAAAGTATAATATACTGCCTACTTATACAGAATCAAATTGCCTAAAAAACATTGTTTTCTAAGGTACTAAACAAAATACTCTACTAGTCATTTAGAAAAAGCAGGTTATGCTTAACTTATTTTTTAAAAGCATATTTGAAAGTTTGCCTTTTTCAAACTTTAAAGATTAAAGATTACAAACACATTTTCCATTGTACTTTCAACTCTATTACTTCTATCAATAAATAGAATGATGGGTCCTTTTTTAAGAAACACCATCAACAAAGGGAGATAATATGAAAAAAATAGAAATGCATTCTAGGCAACTAGATAAAATACATGTTATGGTAGGAAAAAAATGGTGAAAAATTATTAAAATCATATTACCCAAATCCACAAGTATGTGATAGAACTGAGTTAAAATCTAAAGAAACGCCTCAAGCAAGAAAGGTAGAAGGTTATAAACTACAAGAGGCAAAGGAGAGGTGGACTACAGATGCTGAAGAAAAGCCAAAATGGACACATAGAAATTTAACATGTAATAGAGGTGGCATTAAAAATCAGTGAGTAGGGCTTCCCTGGTGGCACAGTGGTTGAGAGTCCTCCTGCCGATGCAGGGGACACGGGTTCGTGCCCCGGTCCGGGAAGATCCCATATGCTGTGGAGCAACTGGGCCCGTGAGCCATGGCTGCTGAGCCTGCGCGTCCGGAGCCTGTGCTCCGCAATGGGAGAGGCCACAACAGTGAGAGGCCCGTGTACCGCAAAAAACAAAAACAAAAACAAAACAAACAAACAAAAATCAGTGAGTAAAGGACACACTGTATAATAAGTGGTGCTGGGACAATTGGTGATCCTTATGAAAAAAAAATGAAATGGATCTCTACCAATAATGTTACTGAAGAATCATTTGAACATAGATTAATGTTTAAATATGATAGACAAAATGATAAAATGCTTAGAAGAAAATACAGGAAAAGATGTTTATAATCTTGGGTTTAAAAGTGTTTTTTAGACAAAATACATACATGTACACACACATACACGTACATACAAAACCTTAAGGAAAAGCCTGATAAATTTGACTACAAAAATTATAGACTTATCTTCCTTCATACATAGATAGATAGATAGACAGAATGACAAGACAAGCTACCAACTGGGAGAATACATTTGTAATGAACATACCAAGAAAGAGCATCCAAAATATATCAATATCTATAAATCAATGAGAAAAAAAATACAGACCAATAGAAAAATCAACAAAGATATTCAGGGGAGGACATATGAATGGTCAATAAACATACATAATGATGCTCAAGCTCACTCATAATTAAGGAAACAGATTAAAACAACAGTGAGATGTCATTTCTCATCCACTGGATTAGCAAAAACTAAAAGTTTGAAAATATCAAGTAGTCAGCAAGGATACAAAATAACACTGCAGCTGAGGGTACAAACTGGTAAAACAATTTGGCATTACATAGCAAAGTTGAAGCTATGTTAACTCTGGGGTCTAACAATCCTACTCCTAGGTAATACCCTAGGGAAATTCTCACAAATGGTCACAAGAAAATATTCAAAGATGTTCACTGAAGAATTGCTTGCAATAGCAAAAAATGGAAGCCACTGAAAGTTAAATCAGCCACAAAATGGGTAAATATATCATGGTATAATTAAACAGGATGTTATATAACACTATAAACTGATTGGATTAAATATTCAATATATAGGAATAGGTAAAACATTGAAGTTCATTTTAAAGGTGTATAGAAATACCATTAATGTAAAGTTCAAAAAATATGCAAAACAGTATTATATAACATTGATACATACATATGTAGTAAAAATATCAAAAGAAAAATAAGAATGACAAACATCAAATTCTATTGTGATTTCCACTGGGTAGAGGAAAGGGAACACAGGAAGTTTTAATAATATCTGTAATGTTTTATTTTTTAAGGTAGGTGGTGTACACAGAGATGCTTATTACCTTTTCCCCTATTTGTTTATGCCTAAAATATTTCACTGTTTAAAAAAAACTTAAGCCCCTGTGATGCTATGCACTATAGTGCTATGAAATTAGATTCTCAATTAAGGAGATAATAAAAACACCAAGAAGCTTGTTTTATGCTATGATTTCTTCTTTTAGATGCCAATACTTTCACCACATTAGCCTTAAGGTTTTTCACTCTCAGCCAGTCTGAATGTCATGGGTAGAGTGGGGGTAAGAAACAACATGTAAATAAAGGTCCTTCTAAACATTTTTCTACTCCCCATCAGAAGACAATCTGAAAATATCTAAAGGCGGTTTTATCTTCAGGAACAGGTCAACAAGCTCTGTGTTACTATATTCTCCTGCCCCTAAAACATCAAATACATCTCACCTGTTTATGATGTGACATTCCTTTACCAAAGCAAAGAATTTAGGGCATAATTAGAGAGAAGGAAAACAGCTTGAAATATGAGGATCTAGGTAGTGTAACACTTTATACATTTACTGAATTTCTTTTTAAGCTAATCATTTAAGACAATAAAATTAAGACCAGCAGCAGATCTTTTCCTGGTTAGATTTGAAAATAAAGGGTACAGTTCATTAGTTCATTCATTCATTCATTCATTAAATATGTACTGAGTGGTTAATGTAGGCCCTGCTCTATGCCAAACTGAAAATTAGGGTTCAGAATGACATTCAGATTTCATCCAGAAAAGGTTAAACTGAGTAACAGTACACCAAAATGAAGAGTAAAATATATAATATAGGATCCTCTAAACATTCAACTATAAATAAGACTGTTACTTTGAAAGTGAAACTTCAATTATATGGGAAATTTTCTTATGCAGATTTACTTAAAAGCTGTTTTCAATAATGTAAAAATAAATGTGGTTTTGAATATTAGTTTTTGAATATCAGTTGAAATAGTTCTTCAGCTTGCAGTCACGAGTTTTAAGATCTGTTTAAACAGGTAATGTTATAATATTTGTATAAAGAAAAAATATTTTTACTGAATCACATTTCTCCTTTCATAGTGTCTTAGAGACACTAACACAAATGCTGATTATTTCTAATCCTACACTGTAAAAAATGTTTTTTCTATCATTTTCAAGAGTTTCATTTCATTACCACACCTCCTCTTCATGGAAATCCTGGTGTTAACTTCTACTACACGTACATTTTTCTTGCTGAACTCCAATCTTCAAAGAAAAATTTGGAACATCTTCACATATGCTCCCAAAGAAAATCCATCTACCAACCATCATAAGCAATGTAGAATATACTAAAGGTTTCAAAGGGAGAGAGAGGGGAAGGTTTGCAAGGGGCGTACATACATCAAACAACTTGAGATTTTTGCATTGGACAGCTGTCTCCCACATAAATCCCTCTTCAGCCACACCCACTAGTCTTTTAGCTCCTTGATTCCTTCTCCAATCAGTGTTCAGCCCTAAATTTTCCTTACTCTTCCTCCTTTATTAAATACTATTGCTTCTTTCCATTTGAAAGATGGGCACCAACCAAACTAACCACCTCTACTGTACTGCAGGCATATGAAAGATTTTATTCTAATAAAACCAGTTTATCCCTAAAATTGTTTTCTAAAAATAGCTAATAAGATGAGCTTTATTCTACAGGATACAGATATCTAAGGTCCAGGTACAGAATAGTCAGAAAAGTCATTGGATTTGGATCTGTTCTCATAAACTTAAGTCCTTGGTTAAGAAAGAAGGAACTACCATTAAGGTATATTTAGGTATGACTGTGGGAACTAATTGTGGAAGTACCCAATTAAAAATAAGTAAATAAAAATTAAACATTCAATGATTGGTGTAAAAATATTAAACAAAAGTGAATGTTTTGTTTTTAAATGGAATTTTTTTTAGAAAAACACAGAAGGCAAAATAATAAGAGATGAAAGATACATTTTGGGAGATTTTTTTTTTTTTTTTTTTTTTGCAGTACGCGGGCCTCTCACTGTTGTGGCCTCTCCCGTTGCGGAGCACAGGCTCCGGATGCGCAGGCTCAGCGGCCCTGGCTCACGGGCCCAGCCGCTCTGTGGCATGTGGGATCTTCCCGGACCGGGGCACAAACCCGTGTCCCCTGCATCGGCAGGCGGACTCTCAACCACTGTGCCACTAGGGAAGCCCGGGAATTTAAGTCTTAAGTGTCATGAGACTTTATTCCTGAAAATAACTGAAAGTAAAGTAATATTAATAATGATAAATGGTTCTAAGGCATATTAGATATATCTAAAGTGCATACTTTTAGAGCCAGATTACTCATTTTTCATTTTAATCCTCCATGACTTTATATCCTGAATCTACAAGATAGAACTAATTTTAATTAAGCACTTAATGCAAATAGTTTGTATCTCTATGTAGGCCTCAGGACAGGACCAAAAATATCCTATCATCACCTGTGACAATTATTTGTTTCTCTATCACACACAGAACTACATATTGGGAGTTCTGTAGTTCAGTGATTCTCAAGCTTTAGTTCACATCAGAATCACTTGTTAAAGCAGATTGGGCTGATTAAAACAGACTGTTGGGCTCCACCCTCAGAGTTTTTTGATTCAATATATCTGAAATATGGTCTAATAATGTTGTCTAACGTCTAACGAGTCCCTACGTGATGTTGCTGCTCGCTAAGGGACCACGTTGAGAATCAACTTCCTGGCTCGACGGCTGACTTCAGGTGTTCTCTGCTCATAGCTTTGTGAGTGATGTTCTAGATTAGATTAGATTTATAGATTACCAAATAATGTTCCAAGTCAGTAGCTCAAGGAAATTCTGAAATAGAAATCATCACTAATAATCCCTCAAGGTAAATCTTACTCACATGAAATTTAGGATTTAGAATTTGGGATTCACTAGGCTTGTAAAGCTCAGAAGGATGACCAGTGAGATGAAGATTACAGAACAGACCTGATATATTAAGGAATCTGAATGTGTCAGTGTGAGGAAACAAAAATTTGAACATTAAAAGAAAACATATATTAAGACCAATATTCAATATACTGCTATAAGTGTCTACAGAAAATGTTTCTTATAATATTCTCACTAATAGATTGCATGGTTAAAAAGTACAGGCCACTGTGATCAGAAAATGAATATAAATTTGAAGGCTTCTACCTAGAAAAGTAACATTAAAATTTTTAAGTGTTAACATTTTAACTCATCTTCTTTTCTGTGTGTCATTTCCTGCCATAACCTAGACATTGCTAGGCTCAAGGATGAGGTACCCCTAAAGCAATGTGTGCTTATTATTCTAGTCTTGGTGTTTTAAGAACATGTTTCCTGCTTGCATAAATTATTTTATTAAAACATTTTCTAAGACTTTCGATGATTATCAAGTTTGAATAACCTGACACAGTTTAAAAGCAAACATTTAAATAAGTATTTTATTACTAACAGACTGAAATTCATCATCATATTTTACAATGCAAAAGATTCTATTTTTCCATAGACTCAAAACCAGCAGACAAATTTAAATCGAGATATGGAAAAGAAACGATGTGTTATGCGCAGTTTAACATGAACTGCAAACACACATTCGGCACAGGCAATCAAACGTTAACTAAGGTCACTGCCATCAGGCACACAGACTCTGTATTATCTCAAGCCCAACAACCTTTCTTTTTCTAATGTAATAATCCTCACATAAAATTCTTAAATGTCAGCCTTCTTCAAATATTCCCAAACTCTTTAACTCACAGTAAAGTATTTCTCTTCATCAGGACTTAGCCACCTCATTTCTGTAGAGTTTCTCAGTTTAATATATATATTCCTTACGCATGGTTGAAATGGTCCCAACTTACTATGTAGAACCACACCTTTGATGAAGATGCCAATGTGCTGAACAATGTGGTCTGTACTTGGGTCAACCCCTGCCATAAGCAGGCTTCACTGAGCTAGTGAAGTAAGGTCCCTGTTGGATGTGGCAGATCTAATATCAGATCTAATACAAGCCCAGTACTGGCCTATATGGCAGATGTCAGTCACCTCCTACCTGAGTCGATATCCCTTACATCATAAATTATTAAATATTTGGAATATCACCTCCTTAAAACAAGTAAACACCCTACCTCATCAAACAATGTTGTTTAATTGTTTCAAGCTTCATATTATTCAGAGTTTACATAGATTTATAACGCAAAGTTGGCTTGTCATGATGGAAGTTTGGGGACTTCTCTCATGTCAAGGAAGCATCCAGTCTGTTTCCAAGAAGTCATAAGATCCAGAACAGGAACCTCCTATGGCATTGCCCTTACCCAGAATTATGGAAGGACCACACAATTTTTGGAGGTGGAGAACAGCAGTCCTGACATATAACCCTGTGCTTTTTGATTACCTTCTCTTTTTCCCCTCCAGATAATTCTTCTCCTCAGATGGTTACTTAAGAATCATCAAATTTCTGCTAGAAGATAGCACCCTGGAAATAAACTTAAGACCTCCAGCATTACTTCTTAGGGAAAACTGCTCTTAAAATACATTAGTTTAGGAGAGCTGTGGTTTTCAAGAACAAAATCTAGAGTATGTCAGAATGCCACTAACTTCAGAACCAATGGGATGCTAATATCGTTTTAAAGAACAATATGCTCAGTCCTATGATATGCAGCTTTCTGGAAATTAGGGAACAAATTAAATAACCTAGAGTTTCACTCACTAAACTGTTCTTAAAGGCATGCGTAGAAGAAACGTTCTCCGTGACCAAAAAAAAAAAAGTGTGCCAAAAGTGACTTTAAATAGAATTAACTATGTGTCTTTATTATAGGAATAGTATCTATATTATGATACTTTTATGAAGGAAAGGGGGTGGTAAATGAATATACAGTTGGCCCTCCATATCAGAGAGTCCCATATCCACAGATTCAACCAAACGTGAATCAAAAATATTAGGGGAAAAATTCCAGAAAGTTCCAAAAAGCAAAACTTGACTTTACTATGTACTGCCAAATATTTACATAGCATTTACTTTGTATTTATAACTATTTACATAGCATTTATGTGGTATTAAGTATTAGAAGTAATCTAGAGATGATTTAAAGAATACAGGAGGATGTGCATAAGTTAAACGCAATACTACATCATTTTATATAAGGGATTTGAGCATCCTCAGATTTTGGTATTTGCAGGTGTGGGAGGTCCCAGAACCAATCCACCAAAGACTGAAGGATGACTGTATGTAGTCACCTATGATTTCAAAAAGCATGAAAATAGAACCCAAAAAGTGAAGAGAAATGATTATGTATATGAAGAGGGAAAACACAGATTAGTTTTGTAGGATTGTACCTTGCTTTATTTTGACTATAAGACCAGGTAAACAATTTATAAAATTAGAAAATTTAATAAGTCAAAAAGAGGGGAAAATAAGAAAAAAAAAAGTCTCTTAAAATGGAAATAAACTGAACCTGTGTGATGGAATTTGCAGATGGGGGTTTTGGGAGGTAGTTAGGTTATGAGGGTAGAATCCTCATGAATGGGGTTAGTGTCTTTATAAAAGAAATCCCAGAGAGATCACTCCTGCATTCCACCAGGTGAGGATTTCACAAAGAAAGGACTGCAGTCTATGAATGAGGAAGAGAGCTCTCATCAGATACTGAATCCGCTGGCACTTTGATCTTGGACTTCCCAGCCTCCAGAACTGTGAGAAATCAATTTCTTTTGTTTATAAGCCACCCAGGCTGTAGTTTTTTGTTATAGCACCCTGAACAGACTAAGACAAAGCTCATCTCTACTTTTCTGTATAATAGGAAATTTCCATAACAAAACTGTAAAAACTATGTTATGAGGTCTCTGTGAACAAATACTTGTCCAAATCTCTTTCCTTGCTATCAGTTGTAAAAAGTGATCTTATCAGCCAAAGAGTGTAAGATTTTAATTTATTTACGGTTTTAAACAGATTAACAAACTGCTTTCTGGATAAGCAGTTGCAGTTCATACTCCCACCAGCAGCATATGAGAATTGTCAACTATCCATATCCTCATCAACACCAGAGATTATCCGGTAGGCGGGTAGGCGGGCCTCTCACTGTTGTGGCCTCTCCCGTTGCGGAGCACAGGCTCCGGATGCGCAGGCTCAGCGGCCATGGCTCACGGGCCTATCCGCTCCGTGGCATGTGGGATCTTCCCAGACCGGGGCACGAACCCGCGTCCCCTGCATCGGCAGGAGGACTCTCAACCACTGCACCACCAGGGAAGCCCGGAGATTATCATTTTAATAACAAGGCATGCCTGCCTTGTTCAACCAGGGTTCGCTAAGAGAATTAAGTTCGAATGCCCTACGGATCCATTGTATGCAATAAATTAACTTCTCTTCAATGCATCTTAGAATAGTACCTGTATGTACTACACTTGGAAGAATTTAGAAAATAGGCATTCAAATAATTTTCTGTGTTCTGTGGATCAGATTCAGAACCAGCATGAGAAAAGTTGCCTCTCTTTATTGTCCTAGCTGGAAGAGATAGCTTTGATACACAGTGTTTTCATTTCTTTTCAAAGCAGGTTGTAACTATAACTTCTTATATTTTCTTTAATCCTATTTTTATTTGGGAGAAATTGAGTAGTGGGTATTTTATTTTAAACTTTTTCGTTTAGTTCTAGTTTTATTGAACTGAATATAATAATGTGGTGTCCTTTATGGTCTAATACAGTGGTAACCAATCCAGTTATTTATTTACCAATCTATTTATTTTTAGCAGTATAAACCATTCAATTATCTCAAAATAGATTTTATGAAGGACTCCAGCATAGAAACTATACAAAACATGTAAAAAAGCAAAGCTGCTTTGCTTGAAGTGCCCCTACCTACCTAAACCCCCATCCTCACCTCTTTCTCTCCCTCTCAGAGCCTACCACTCAGAACTCAGTTCTAAAAAGTGCTCCAGTGTATGATCTATCTTTGCAGATCTTCCATAGATCCTTAAAATGTGTCATTTCTTTTTTTTTAATTCTCCATTTAATTTTAGTTTACTTCATCCACGACAAGTTAAGAATATGCTAAATTATATCATGACGATTGGTTCTAAAAATTTACTCAATTTCTAACAATTCTTGCCATCTACACTTGACCAAAAGTAAATGTTATTTGGGACTTAAGGATAAAAGCATTTATCGCTGCTGTGACTTATATTACTGATCTCTGTGCCATTTTATCTGGTTTGTTTTTGGTCTGGATTTGACTCCTTTTATTTTATAATCTTTCAGTGAAAGTAAAGCAGAGAGAAACTAATGGTTAAAGCCAAGAAGAGGTACATTATTTGCTTAGAAAGAATGCAGAACAGGACAAAATAGGAAGGGGAAAGAATGGGAGAGAGGTACTAATGCAATATGGTCAATCATCAGAGGAAGCCATCCCATGTGCCAAGAAGGGTTCTCAATTATGTTTTAACTGGCTAGTACATTGAACTGTATCCTTCCATGTCAGCAAACATCTGGAGCTTAGTTGGAGGACTCTTACAGCACGTACTCCAGTTCATCCATTATATCACTACCGACTGCAATTTAATCTATTTATGACTCCCCTGAAGTCATAAATTTGATTTGACTTTAGGACTCTTCTCTACACCCTAAAACACAATCTTTCATCTTAAGATGTTCCACTTGAACCAGTCCCTGCTGTGAGGGCATGGGAGGGGCCTATAGTAATCAGGAAAGCAATTATATAGATTTCCCTGCTAACCCTATAGCCACTTATGAAAATATTTCAATGAAAGTAAAATAATATTTTCTAACATGGCTAGCAATGTAACAGAAGTAAACCAATGTGTCAATGGTCAATTGATTTTCAACAAGGGTGACCAAGACCACTCAATGGGGGAAAAATAGTCTTTTCAACAAATAATGCTAGGACAACTAGATCTCCACACAGAAAAAGATATATCTGGACTCCTATCTTAAACCATATACAAAACTAACTCAAATGGATCAAGTACTTAAATGTAAGAGCTAAAACTATACAACTCAATGTAAAACAGTGCTGACACCTTGGAAAACAGTCTGGGTGTTCCCCAAAATGCCAGAGTTACCATTTTGACCCAGCAATCCCACTCCTAGTTATAAACCCTAAAGCAATGAAAACATATGTCCACACAAAAACTTGTATATGAATGTTCATAGCAGCATTACTTATGATAGTCAAAAGGTAAAAACCACACAAATACCCATCAACTAACAAATGAATATACAAAATGATGCATATCCGTACAATGCAATATTATTTGGCTATAACAATGAATGAAGTACTGATACATACTATAAGATGGAAGCTTGAAAACATTATGCTACGTGAAAACTCGCTTTTTTTTTTTCACTTTTTTTTTTCGCTTTTTTTCCACCACATATTATCTGATTCAAAAATCCAGGATAAGAAAATTTCTAGAGACACAGTAAGTGGTTTCCTAAGCCTAGGGGAGGGATGGGAAGATTGTGAGATGATAGCTAAAGGGTACAGGGTTCCTTTGAGATAATGAAAATATTCTGAAATTCATTGTGGTTATGGTTGTAGAACTCTGTTTTAATATACTAAAAACCATGAAATTGTACACTTTAAATAGGTTAGTTGTATGGTATGTGAATTGTATGTCAATAAAGCTGTTAAAAAATAAAAGTATTTTAAAGGTCAGGTAGTCGTTATCTGTTCATTTCTATTGAGCTTTTGCGCTAGACTAAAATCAGGTTCTATCAGAGATATTGTAAAGGGAAAGACCACAAAGGGAGACACATATAAAAATTTAATACTGAAAGATAGCTCGGTCAATAAGTAGACTAAAGAGTCTAGGTGGATAGTTGAAGACTTTGAAGAGAAAATAATTAATTGTTTCAAGGCTTTGAAAAAGTAGAACTTGACCATATTAGAAGCTGGGGCGGGGGGGAAATAGGCTTTTAAGCAAAGAAAAATGTATATCTTCTCCTTCTGGAGCCCAGATTTTTAGTAGTTTTGTGAGTGATTACCAACCGAACTGCTGCTGCTAATGTTAGAATTTACCTTGGACTCTGAAAGAGACCCATAAGGAACAGAAATCTAAAACTATCATACAATCCACTCCCTTACGAAGGAAAAAAAAAAAAAGGTTTGAGCAGAGGCTGTCTCAAGACTAATGACATAAGGGAGGGTTTTATTATGATAGAAGAACTAATGAAAGTCATTAAAATAACAAAAAATAGGATGATTTGGTGACACTGATGGCAGCAGCAGTAGTTATGGACCGTCCTGTGAGGAAAAGGTGTTTTGTTTTTTTCTTGTTCAAAGCTAATTTCTTGATTTTTGTTCTTTCTTTTTGTCTGTTTTCAAATATTTTCTCACACTCTGAGGTTTTCAAACATTCTCTCTCTTCAGGCTCTTTAATCTCAGCATCCAAATATGATGGAGTGATGTATCTGCTAATTCTGAAGTAACATCAATGACAATGAAGAAAACCTCTCCTTTGGTCCAAGTCATCCTTTGGTTCTCCTGCCACTGACAGCCCAATTTCTTGACTCCTATCTCCACTTCCTTATATCTCTTCATTCCCTAAAATATTTCTGAAATACTCTGGCAAAGGTCACCAGTGACCTCCAACTTTCCAATCCCAATTGTTCTTTTCAGACTTCAATTTATATGAGCTTTCAGTGACACTTGAAACTCTTGGTCACTCCACCTTCGGTGTCAGTTATACCCATCTCAGTTGGTTCTCTTAAACCACTCAGTGAAGATGGGGAGGAAAAAAAGGGAATGCACTTGAAAGCTATTTCAGAGTTAAAATTGATAAGAAGCAGTGTTTTAGTTATTAAGGGTGACAGACAGTGGTTACTTGGGTGGTTACTGAAAAAGGATAGGGAATACAGAACTAGGAGAAAAGAGAATTTACAGGAACTGTAAACGGTCAACACTATCTACTACTGCAGAAAAGTCAAGTAAGGAAAAGATACCTAAATTGAGAGGCTGGGATATTTAATGGGAAAACACATGTGACTGAGTGTACTATTATTTCTATTATTATTATTTCTATTACTTCTCTGCCATATTTTTTTCTTACCACAAAAGAAAAGTGTACTCTCTGAAGAATGAAAACCAAAAAACATGAATAAAAAAGACACTGAAGCACTCATAAACCGAACCTCCTCTACACTAACACCTTACTTTAAAATTTCTCATTTTTTTTACTATATACGTATTTATATGCACAGACATGTGCATTTCCATAATGTACATTATATACAAAAGTATGTATATACATATATAAATTTTTAAACTTACAGTTTTGTATCCTTTTCTACATACTATATGATCAGCATTACTCCTGTCAGTACATATTCATTTACGACGGTAGTTCCCCAACATGGCTGCTTTTAAAAGTTAGAAGTCAATAGACTCCACCCCAGGTCCTTGAATCAGATCCAGGAGTAGATCTGTACTTTTATAAAGCTTCCTAATTTTGTGCTATGCACACACAGGTTTAGTAAACAATAATCTACAATATCATTCTAGAAATCTGACAGCAAATTAAGGGAGGGATCTTCTTTAGTTTTCCAATTTATTTAAGGAAGGAAAGGAGGGAGCAACTTTATATACAGAGAAAAAGCAAGCAGCAAAGGGAGAGCCTGACAGGAGAAAGAAGAGGTAAATAGATAGATTTACCATGTTAAGGAAGAGAAGAGAAAATGATTCAATGCATATATTCGTGACATCAATTTCTTCTACTAACTTTTGAAAGCATGTGGCAAGGATAAATATAGATACAGAGATCTTTTTAGGGAAATGGTTTGGAAGTTGAAATATTCCTTTCTGCTGTCTTCTATTTTCTCTGAAAAGTAAGAGCAAGTATTATACTAATGGAAAATGAAGAGACAGTGAAATAAGGGATTATGCAGGGAGTGGTGAAACTGAAGTAGCTACTGTGGAAGATGTAAGAAAGAGATGACTAGGGATGTGCAAGTGATTTCTGTAAATTGTTAATGGCCATGAACCCACAGAAGCAGCAGTTCATATGGCTGTGTGATTTTCCTCATGGTGGCCAGAAGCTGTGCATGAGCAGAGAAATTAAACAATTTGATGCGAGCAACACTGCAGATTTACAGGGCGAGTGTGGTAGAAGCGCTAATGTTCAAAGGAGATGGAACTTTCAGGAAGAGAGAGGTTGGAGAGCTGGAGAGCTTAGAGCAAGGGATCTAGAATAGATATCAATGAGCCACAGACATGTCAGAAAGCATCATGGATCTAGACGTCACATTCAGTCTGGAATAACTGGTATCATGGAGTCGAGAATAGGGAAATGCTGCTACAGCAATCTTTGTACCTTTTACACAATAAATTTTGCTAATGCTTTGCAACAATTCCCCTGTCCCTCATCAGTAGTCTCATTCCCCCCCCCCAACAAAAAAAAAATCTGGCTTGCTACCTTCACCCTTCCTAAGCATATCAAGACCTCTAAAAAACAGAGCCACCTGAGCAGATTCATATATATATGACTGAGAAATAAATGCTTACTTTTGTAACACACTGAGTTGGGGATAGTGTGTTACACAGCACTACTGTTGCTATAGCTGACTTGTGCACCAAGTAAGAGTGAGCACTACCCCTCTGAACTTCCCACAAATAGTCTAAACCTGTATCTATTATTACCTGCATCTATTACTATAAACCTGTTACCATTTATTATATGTGTCAATACGGATTTCCTTGTTTTTGACTATAAGCTAGCTGAAGGTATAGATCAACCAAGTATTCCTCATCTTTGTATGCCAACAGCCAGTACATTACTCCCACAGAAGTACTCAGCAAGTTTTTACTGGAAGAATAAACTTATAACTTTTTATGCCAAATCAAGATCACAAGACAATTTGGAAACTGGAAATTTAGCAAAGAACAAAATTAACCAAAAAAACTCATTCCTTTTTAGTTTTGCAAGGGAACATAAATAGTATTCTCCAATAAGACTTCATTATACACTAAGATTATAAAAAATTAACTCTACATTTAGCAAATAATATAAACCATTAAAAAGCACACAAAAAAACCTAGGTAATTCCTTTTTATTATTCTTCCCAATTAATATGGGTCACTAACTAAATAGCTTAAAAGAAAAACTATAGTAATTAAAAGAAAAAAATGTATTTACTTCTATTTAAGGTAGATCTTGATTATTTTCCTTTATGTGCTAAATTCCAGAAGTATTATATATAGTTTGTATAATATATAAATACATTTCAAAAGGTCACTTTTTTTGAGTGGTGACACTTAATTATATGTTAGATTAATTATATATTATATATAAAGTAAAAAAGGTTACAAAATTATAAGTTTTAAAAAGTGTTGGAGTTCCCTGGTGGTCCGGTGGCAAGTACTTGGCACTTTTACAGCTGGGGCCTGGGTTCAATCCCAGTTGGGGAACTAAGATCCTGCAAGCCACATGGTTCAGCCAAAGAAAAAGTATGCATATATATTATATATAATATATAAATTATATGTAATTAATCTAATATATATATAATTAAATATCACCACTCAAAAACAGTGATCCACTAAAATGCTCCGTATGCTATTAACCTAAAGATTCACAAAATACCTAATTATCCACATATAAACACATGTAGTATCTAAAAAAGACCTCTACATGTTATTTCTACATTTATAACACACATAAGAAATAATTCATTAAGGCTGTGCTCCTTCTTTTCTGAAACCCAAAATACAAGAAAATTGAATCACTTTGAAATGAACCAATCTGTTTATTAGCTCTGTGGGGTGTAAGAAAACTTCAATTGCTACTCTATGTCATACTGATATAGGCATAAACTCTCAGGTTAAACTTCTCTCAGTAGTACAAGTTTCAATTTGGATTTTAAAATGCTTGAGGGCATCAATTTTCACATCTTTCCCCACTCCCATTTCAGAAATCTGAGACCCAATTTCAGAAAAATACGGACAAGTTATATGGAGGTTTAACATGTTCAAGAATAAACATAACTGCCATTAAGGAAATGCCACATTAAAATAAAGAACATTTAAATCATTTATTATTATCAGGCTTTCTGGCTTCTAATATAATAGCCATTTATCTAAATTCAAAAGAATAATAATGTTTTTCTTAACAACTGCACTTAGATTCAAAAATTCTACAATTTAGAGAGGACCTTCAAGATGGTGGGGGAGTAAGACATGGAGATTACCTTCCTCCCCACAAATACAACAAAAATACATCTACATGTGGAACAACTCCTACAGAACACCTACTGAATGCTGGCAGAAGACCTCAGACTTTCCAAAAGCAGTGTGGCTGGCAGGGTCTTGGTGCTCTGGCCAGGTGTCAGGCCTGAGCATCTGAGGTGGGAGAGCTGAGTTTAGGACATCAGACCAGCAGAAACCTCCTGTCCCCACAAAATTTCAAACAGCGAACCCTCTCCCAGAGAACTCCACCTCAACACTAAGAACCACTTCCACTCAATGACCAGCAAGCTACAGAGCTAGAAACCGAAAACCAAACAACTAGCAAGACAGGAACACAACCCTACCCATTAGCAGAGAGGCTGCCTAAAACCATAATCAGTTCACAGACAACCCAAAACACACCACCAGACTGGTCCTGCCCACCAGAAAGACAAGATCCAGCCTCATCTACCAGAAAACAGGCACCAGTCCCCTCCACAAGGAAGCCTACACAACCCACTGAACCAAACTTACCGCCTAAGGGCAGACACCTGCAGCCTGCAAAAAGGAGACCCCAAACACAGTAAGTTAAGCAAAATGAGAAGACAGAGAAATACATATAAGATGAAGGAGCAAGGTAAAAACCAACCAGACCAAACAAATGAAGTTGAAATCGGCAGTTTATCTGAAAAAGAATTCAGAGTAATGATAGTAAAGATGTCCAATATCTTGGAAATAGAATGGAGAAAATATAAGAAATGTTTAACAATGACCTAGAACAACTAAACAGAAAACAAACAATGATGAACAACACAATAAATGAAACTAAAAATTACCTGGAAGGAATCAATAGCAGAATAACTGAGGAAGAAGAATGGATAAGAAACCTGAAAGCTAAAATAGTGGAAATAACTACCACAAAGAGGAATAAAGAAAAAGGAATGAAAAGAATTGAGGACAGTCTCAGAGACATCTGGGACAACATTAAACACACCAACTTTTGAATTATAGGGGTCCCAGAAGAAGAAGAGAAAAAGAAAGGGACTGAGAAAATATTTGAAGACATTATAGTTGAAAAAAATCCCTAATATGGAAAAGGAAATAGTCAATCAAGTCCAGGAAACGCAGAGTCCCACAGAAGATAAATCTAAGGAGAAACACACCAAGACACATATTAATCAAACTATCAAAAATTAAATACAAAGTAAAAATATTAAAAGCAGCAAGAGAAAAGCAACAAATAACATACAAGGTAATCACCATTGGTTAACAGCTAATCTTTCAGCAGAAACTCTGCAAGCCATAAGGGAGTGGCAGGACATATTTAAAGTGATGAAAGGGAAAAACCTACAACCAAGATTACTCTACCCAGCAAGGACCTCACTCAGATTCAACAGAGAAATTAAAACCGTTACAGACAAGCAAAGGCTAAGAGAATTCAGCACCACCAAACCAGCTTTACAACAAATGCTAAAGGAACTTCTCTAGGCAGGGAACACAAGAGAAGGGAAAGACCTACAATAACAAACCCAAAACAATTAAGAAAATGGGAATAGGAACATACATATCAATAATTACCATAATGTAAATGGATTAAATGCTCCAACCAAAAGACAAAGACTGGCTGAATGTATACAAAAGCAAGACTCGTATATATGCTGTATACAAGAGACCCACCTCAGACCTAGGGACACATACAGACTGAAAGTGAGGGGATGGAAAAAGATATTCCATGCAAATGGAAATCAAAAGAAAGCTGGAGTGCAATTCTCATATCAGACAAAATAGACTTTAAAATAAAGACTATTACAAGAGACAAAGAAGGACACTACACAATGATCAAGGGATCAATCCAAGAAGAAGATATAACAATTGTAAATATTTAGGCACCCAACATAGAAACACCTCAATACATAAGGCAAATGCTAAGAGCCATAAAAGGGGAAATCGACAGTAACACAATCATAGAAGGGGACTTTAACACCCCACTTTCACCAATGGACAGACCATCCAAAATGAAAATTAGTAAGTAAACATAAGCTTTAAATGATACATTAAACAAGATGGACTTAAATTTATAGGACATTCCATCCAAAAATAACAGAATACACTTTCTTCTCAAATGCTCATGGAATATTTCCCAGTATAGATCATATCTTGGGTCACAAATCAAGCCTTGGTAAATTTAAGAACACTGAAATCATATCAAGTATCTTTTCTGACCACAACGCTATGACACTAGATATCAGTTACAGGAAAAAATCTGTAAAAAATACAAACACATGGTGTAATGTAGTAGTAGTAGTGTAGTGCAGTGTAAACAATACACTACTAAATAACCAAGAGATCAATGAAGAAATCAAAGAGGAAGTAAAAAAATAACTAGAAGCAAATGACAATGAAAACATGACGACCCAAAACCTAGGGGATGCAGCAAAAGCAGTTCTAAGAGGGAAGTTTATAGCAATACAATCCCACCTCAAGAAACAAGAAATATCTCAAATAAACAACCTAACCTTACACCTAAAGCAATTAGAGAAAGAAGAACAAAAAAAACCCAAAGTTACCAGAAGAAAATAAATCATAGAGATCAGATCAGAAATAAATGAAAAAGAAATGAAGGAAACAATAGCAAAGATCAATAAAACTAAAAGCTGGTTCTTGAGAAGATAAACAAAATTGATAAACCATTAGCCACATTCATCAAGAAAAAAAGGGAGACGACTCAAATCAATACAATTAGAAATGAAAAAGAAGTAACAACTGACACTGCAGAAATACAAAGGATCATGAGAGATTACTAGAAGCGACCATAGGCCAATAAAATGGACAAAATGGAAGACATGGACAAAGTCTTAGAAAAGCACAACCTTCCAAGACTGAACCAGGAAGAAATAGAAAATGTAAAAAAAACAATCAAAAGCACTGATATTGAAACTCTGATTAAAAATCTTCCAACAAAAGCCCAGGACTATGTGGCCTCACAGGCAAATTCTATCAAACATTTAAAGAAGAGCTAACACCTATCCTTCTCAAACCCTTCCAAAATACAGCAGAGGGAAGAACACTCCCAAATGCATTCTATGAGGCGACCATCACCCTGATACCAAAACAAGACAAAGACATCACAAGAAAAGAAAACTGCAGGCCAATATCACTGATGAACATAGACCCAAAAATCTTCAACAAAACACTAGCAAACAGAATTCAACAGCACATTAAAAGGAAAATACACCATGATTAAGTGGGGTTTATCCCAGGAATGCAAGGATTCTTCAATACACACAAATCAATCAATGTGATAAACCATATTAACATATTGAACAAGAAAAATCATATGATCATCTCCATAGATACAGAAAAAGCTTTTGAGAAGATTCAACACTGATTTATCATAAAAACCCTCCAGAAAGTAGGCATAGAGGGAATTTTCCTCAACATAATAAAGGCCATATATGACAAACCCACAGCAAACATCATTCTCAATGTTGAAAAACTGAAAGTATTTCCTCTAAGATCAGGAGCAAACAAGGATGTCCACTCTCACCACTATTATTCAACATAGTTTTGGAAGTCCTAGGCACAGCAATCAGAGAAGACAAAGAAATAAAAGGAATGCAAATTGGAAAAGAAGAAGTAAAACTGTCACTGTTTGCAGATGACATAATACTATACATAGAGAATCCTAAAGATGCCACCAGAAAACTGCTAGAGCTAATCAATGAATTTGGTAAAGTTGCAGGATACAAAATTAAAGCACAGAAATCTCTTGCATTTCTATACACTAATGATGAAAAATCTGAAAGAGAAATTAAGGAAACACTGCCATTTACCATTGCAACAAAAAGAATAAAACACCTAGCAATAAACCTACCTAGGGAGACAAAAGACCTGTATTCAGTAAACTCTAAGACATTGATGAAAGAAATTAAAGATGATACCAACAGATGGAGAGAGATACCATGTTCTTGGATTGGAAGAATCAACATTGTGAAAATGACTATACTACCCAAAGCAATCTACAGATTGACTGCAATCTCTATCAAACTACCAATGGCATTTTGCACAGAACTAGAACAAAAAATTTCACAATTTGTATGGAAACACAAAAGACCCCGAATAGCCCAAGCAATCTTGAGAAAGAAAAATGGAACTGGAGGAATCAGACTCCCTGGCTTCAGACTATACTACAAAGCTACAGTAATCAAGACAGTATGGTACTGGCACAAAAACAGAAATTAATATTAATGGAAGGGGATAGAAAGCCCAGAGATAAGCCCACGCACATATGGGCACCTTATATTTGATAAAGAAGGCAAGAATATACAATGGAGAAAAGAGAGCCTCTTCAATAAGTGGTGCTGGGAAAACTGAACAGCTACATGTAAAAGAATGAAATTAGAACACTCCCTAACATCATACACAAAAATAAACTCAAAATGGATTAAAGACCTAAATGTAAGGCCAGAGACTATAAAATTCTTATAGGAAAACATAGGCAGAACACTCTATGACATAAATCACAGCAAGATCCTTTTTGACCCACCTCCTAGAGAAATGGAAATAAAAATAAACAAATGGGACCTAATGAAACTTAAAAGCTTTTGCACAGCAAAGGAAACCATAAACAAGACAAAAAGACAACCCTCAGAATGGGAGAAGATATTTGCAAATGAAGCAACTGACAAAGGATTAATTTCCAAAATTTACGAGCAGCTCATGCAGCTCCATATCAAAAAAACAACCCAATCTAAAAATGGGCAGAAGACCTAAATAGACATTTCTCCAAAGAAAATATACAGATTGCTAACAAACACATGAAAAGGATTCTCAACATCACTAATCATTAGAGAAGTGCAAATCAAAACTACAATGAGGTATCACCCCACACCAGTCAGAATGGCCATCATCAAAAAATCTACATGTCTACCTAGAGGGGTGGGATAGGGAGGGTGGGAGGGAGATGCAAGTGGGAAGAGAAATGGGAATATATGTATATGTATAGCTGATTCATGTTATACAGCAGAAAGTGACACACCATTGTAAAGTAATAATACTTCAATAAAGATGTTAAAAAAAAAGAGTATTTGTTAAGTGAATGAATACATACAATAGTGAAAGAAAAAAATAAACTTATACCTAAAGGAAAATACAAAAAAAAATCTACAAACAATAAATGCTGGAGAGGGTGTGGAGAAAAGGGAACCCTCTTGCACTGTTGGTGGGAATGTAAATTGATACAACCACTATGGAGAACAGTGTGGATGTTCTTTAAAAAACTAAAGATAGAATTCCATATGATCCAGCAATCCCACTACTGGGCATATACCCTGAGAAAACCATAATTCAAAAAGAGTCATGTACCACAATGTACACTGCAGCTCTATTTACAATAGCCAGGACATGGAAGCAACCTAAATGTCCACCAGCAGAGGAACGGATAACGGAGATGTGGCACTTATATACAATGGAATTATTCAGCCATAAAAAGAAATGAAATTGAGTTATTTGTAGTGAGGTGGATGGACCTAGAGTCTGTCATACAGAGTGAAGTAAGTCAGAAAGAGAAAAACAAATACCGTATGCTAACACATATATATGGAATCTATAAAAAAAAAATGGTTCTGATGAACCTAGGGGCAGGACAGGAATAAAAACACAGACTTAGAGAATGGACTTGAGGACATGGGGAGGTGGAAGGGTAAACTGGGACGAAGTGAGAGAGTAGCATTGACATATACACACTACGAAATGTAAAATAGATAGCTAGTGGGAAGCAGCCGCATAGCACAGGGAGATCAGCTCGGTGCTTTGGGTCCACCTAGAGGGGTGGGATAGGGAGGATGGGAGGGAGGGAGACGCAAGAGGGAAGAGATATGGGGTATATGTATATGTATAGCTGATTCACTTTGTTATACAGCAGAAACTAACACACCATTGTAAAGCAATTATACTACAAAAAAGATGTTAAAAAAAAAAAACTCTACAATTTAAAACCAACTCATTAAAATGTTTGTCACTTTAAACACCTTCAAATAGAGCCAGCAAGGAGCCCTCTCATCCTTAAACACTCTCTCCCATCACTGAGGGACTAGGCCACTCACTGTACCAGTTTTTGAACACACTAAGCTCCTTCCATTCTCTCTTGACAATTAGCTATCTGTCCACTACACAAACCCTTTAAATGTATACTCTGGAGACAGAGAACTATCTGCTTTTTCTGTGGCTGCCTCTGTCTCCCCTATGCACTGGGAGAAGATCTCCACTACTATGGGGACTGCCGCCCTACTTGAGACTATGTGGGGTCAAGCTCTTTGTTACCAGGCAGACACTCAATACCAGTCAAGGTCATATCTACATCCCTTCAGTGCATACTTTCTCTCCAAATTTCTCTTATTAAGATTCCCAGAGAAACGAATGAACTAGATCTCAGATGAAGCACTATCAATCAAATAAGACAATAAGAGCTAATACAGAAATAGCAACCAAAAAGTCATAAGGTGGATATACCTCCAGCTTTAATGCTGGATCAGGCATATAGCAGAAAATCAATAGTGTGCATTAAACAAACAGTTACCAGAACTACTCCTTATTTTATACTTATATGTAATATGCATTTTAAACTATAATCATGATATGGTTCACCATAAAGTATGTATTAACCATTTGCTAATAATTCATTGTCTTTGTTATCATTACTACTCATCCTAACAGAATGAATATCTCATAAGAGTAGCATAATCATGAATCACATTTTTAAATGATGACAACCATAGAGTGTTCTGCCTATTTTCAAAAAAAGGTTAAACCACCTGTGATTCTCTTTATTGTCTTTCTTTCCTATACTAGACATTACAATCATAGTTTGTAAGCATGATGAAGTCCTACTAAATAACTCAGTTGATCACCTAAGATCGTACACTCAAAAGTCTGGCGGTTTTCCTTCAGTATCTATTTCAATATATTATATACATGAGTTATCTTTGAAGTCAGTCCATTTCTTTTAATTTTCCTGTCTCACAACTCGAAGGTAAACAATGTACATCATTTTATTACGTATATATCTATTGTATCACACACATACATATATGTGTGAATATATGTACATATACACAAACTCAACACTGATGTCTTATAGTTTAGATATAAAATTATCTCAAAAGTATAAATCAGCTTCCATTTTGGAACAATACACCACCAATGAGCCTAGCAAGAGAGTCCACACGTTCAAAATGTAATCCAGCAAAGACATGTTTTGACAAATTAGACAAAAACGTTCATATTTTCCATTTAATCTTTTTAAAAATGCTGGACAAAAGCTAAAAAGGAGTTAGTGAAGAAGTGTTTATTGTAAATGTACTAGGTGTCAGGCACCGTGCTAAGAGCTCTCACATATACACGATTTCATCCACTCTTACTTGCTTTACAGCACCATACATAGCAGGCTCTTCCTATATGGCTGATGTTGAAGGCTTAAATCAAAATAAAGTCCAGATGAGGATAATTCATTTGCTTGCAACAATGAATTCCCATTTTCTGTATGCCTAACATGACCATGATTTCTTACTAAGCCTCTGAGAATGAATGAATCTCAATCATTGAGAAAAGATTAACAACTCTGTAATGTTGCAATTACCTTCTGGGTAATGATGGCATATTTACAGGAGGTTTCAGTTTGTGATTACCTCACCCTGTGGAGAGGAGGAAAAAAGAACAAATATGGACCATTTTCTATAGCAACTTTTCCTTTAAAAACGAAATGAAAGTTATAGTCAATAGACTTACCTTTTGACAGAGTTTATTTTGATTTAATATGTACAATTAATCTGAGATACTTTTGTGCTAGTCAGCATGACCTAGCCATTTAAAAAAAAAAAAAAAGTTGTAACTGCCAAGAAGGATAAAGCTATAAAGCAATTAAGGTTATACTACTACTCATCTGAGTAGGTCTTAGGAGAAAGTAAGCCAGTAAAAGATAAAATGCCTCTTCTGACTTAGTAACCCTTAGAAAAAAAGGATCAGCTATGTTGATTGATTGACAGGAGCCACAGGCTGATCACAGACTAGAGCTGCAGCAACTGGTATCAACTCTCTCCCCCAACTCTACTCCTCTGACTTTTCTCAAGCAGGAGAAACTTCATGACCCAAAACACAGCCCAAACCTCAGCATCTGCTCAGAACAAGGGACCCCCATGTCCTGAAACTACAAAATGCAGTTCCAGGGCTAGAATGGTCAAGATTAGTAGCCAACTACACATTCTTCTTATTCAACTTACTTTTTCTTAATGCCTTGGGCTGAGAGTGCACAGTTAGATAGGACACAGAATAATCTTGGAGCACCCTCATTTCCTCTAATGAACCTAAAACCAATTCTGTAGTAGTAGAGTTTACAAATCTAGCCAACACATGCACCCAATATATATTCTTATTTATGTTTGCTTTTCTACTTTGACAACTTCATTCTTCATATGCTTTAACTTCCAGAAGAGTACTACCCATTGGACAGAATTATAAATGAGATAACAATCCATCAGGTGATAACATTAAAACATTAGGAAATACAATTTATAAGGATTGAGGAGTTGTGCTGTTGAGGTGTTCAGAGAATTCAGAAGGCAGACCCCACTTTTGTTCTCAGGTTTTAGTTTGGTTTGATAAGTTTGGTTACTTTTTCCATCAGGAGAAGAGTAAACCATACTTGGATCCAATATACTAAGTTATTAAATTCTTTCAGAGACTTTCTTTATACGTTCACTGTAATAGTTCAATTAAAATGTACCTTTTTGGGGCTAAACTTTATAAAGAATCCCTATTAAAGGCAAGTCCTGAATACAAGTTAAATACAAGCTAACCATAAATTTAAGATTTTAAACCTATTTCTAACTTAAAGAAAGGTTAAAGCAATCTACTTTTAATTAAATATATCTATGGCCAACCTAATTCCAAATCTTAAGGTTCTGCAACCCAATTTCTCATGATAAGAATATTACTAAAACTCATCTGCATTGAATGACAATCTTCCATTCCTCTCTGCTCTCTGAATCCATTATCTCTCTCATGGGAATGAATGCTTTGCTATGACTGATGATGAATAAGATATATAGGACAAATGATGCACTTTTTCATTTAAAAGACTAAAAAGGAAATTCACTTTAGTCTCCTTTCTGCCTAGTTTCATTAAAATCTAAATACAGCTATTCTAAGAGATTTTTTCTAACTCAGTTCAGTTTGACAAAAAACGCCTCATGTATCATTTAAATCAATTACAGATTATCTGGAAATACACCTCAGAAGTTTCATTTTGACACTTTTTGGTTTAAAAATAAACACACAAAATGTCACCAAGATAAATAAGCAATCAGAAAATCCTTAAAAAAAAATAGTATCGAGAAAGAGTATATTGTTTATAATTATTACTAAATTATATTTTAAGAGTTGTTTCAACTTTAGATGGTATTAAAGAAAATATCTTTATATAATTCTTTATTTTTAAAATATCTTTATATTTTATAAATATATCTTTATTTTTTTTTACCTGAAAAATTATACAGCAATGGCCACAATGCTTAGAATAACATTGAAATCTCTATTTAATTTTATTACTAGATGAGCTTAGGCAACCACTGCCATTAAAGAGAAGACCATCCATTTCGCCTGCTGGATGAAAATTATTGTCCCTCTTTATCATTGCTGAATTTCCATGACCTTAGCACAGTTTCTGGCACATAGAAGATGCTCAATGAATACTGCTACCTAAGGTAAGGGAAGCCTGAGGGATGAAGGAGAAGTTGTTGAATGTAAACTATAGATTTTCACATGCTGTTCTAACTTCAAGGATTTGAAACAAATCTACTTTCTAAAAAATCACCATATGCCCATGCACAACTGTATATTTAATGAATTAGTACATTATTTTGGAAATACTACAACTTTAACAGAGTAAGCACCTTATTTTAAAATTATATTCTATTACTCCAGGGGGAAATAAAAGAAAGAAACACTTTGATTTTACTTGCCCAGAGTTTAGATGTACTGGTAATCATATACACATTATTTTATGATACTTTAGAAGTCTCTGATAAATTGCTACAAAGTTAACTGTTTGCTTTAAGTGGATTAAGAAATGAAGTTCCATCTTCTTTTCCTTAAGAACCCAGACCCTTTTATAAACCTGAAACTCTTACACTTCTTAATATTAGTTACTAGCCTTGCTCAGGATTAATAAGATCAAAGATATATCCAAGGAAAAGGAGGAAGGGAGGGAAGCAAGAAAAAGGGCAGGAAGGAGGGAGGGAAAGGGAACAAGTAAGAAAGGAAAGGAGAGGGCCTCCCTGGTGGCGCAGTGGTTGAGAGTCCGCCTGCCGACGCAGGGGACACAGGTTTGCGCACCGATCCGGGAAGATGCCACATGACGCGGAGCGGCTGGGCCCATGAGCCATGGCTGCTGAGCCTGTGTGTCCGGAGCCTGTGCTCTGCAACGGGAGAGGCCACAACAGTGAGAGGCCCGCGTACCGCAAAAAAAAAAGAAAGAAGGGAAAAAGAAACCAGTGCAAAAATATTTTCTTCCTTGAATAGAAATGTACATAATACACTGATGTAGTTATTTATGATGTATTTATTTAAAGAAGTTTGGGTTCACTTATAAGAAAATAGGGTAAAAAATGCCTCTAGTGATTTGTGTACCCTCTAAATCATGTGAAGAGAAACCCGGGAAGTTGTTCTGATTATTCCCCATTTCTCCATGCTAGGAACTGCCTTAAGATCCCTCTGAGTTTCTCAAATCTGCTTTTTGAGACCCTGGAGGCTGACATCAACGGACAGTAACCCAGGACTCCCCTGCCCTCCAGCTTCAGGCTGGGTCTGACCAATGGGAGACGCTGGCATAAGAGAAACAGTGAGATATTTAGCATCTCCTTCCATCCCTGCTTCTTTCAGGCCTTTCTTTCTGGCCACAGATTCTGTAACTGGGCTCCTCTTTGAGGGCTCCAGCTCTAACTATGCTCCAGTAACCATTCCCTTCTTTCCCAGACCTATGCCCGAAGGTAGAAACAACAGCTTCTGATTCTGGTTGTTCCCTTAACCCTCACCAGCCTTCTCTGAAGAGTCCTTCATGAAACTATCTCCAGTGAAACCCCTGAGTGTGCCATCTGTGCCCTGCTGCTCCCTAATACAGAGGCAAAAATCCTGTGACTCTAAAGAAAAATTCTTCAACAGAATCAAGTCTTCAGATCACTAAAGATGACACTCACATTCACTGGAGCTAAGCACACTTAGCAGTGGGCCGAGACATCAGAAATAAAGAAAGCAAGTTAGAACTGCTGGGGTTAAAAACAAATAAGCACACAAACAAATAAACAAATTCCTATAAAGTGCCCAGAACTGTCAATCTGCACATGGTTCATTCACTTTCAGTCCTGATGGAGTTCTCTTCTCTCCCACTTCCCCCTTATTGGGATGAACATGTTTGAACAAACACAACTTCACGTTTCCATACATAAAGCGATGTCTAGATTAAGCATACATCAGCCTGGCCTATCTGTTTCATCAATTGGCAAGTATATCATACACATTTATCACAACAGAGATACAATTCACTTACATTTTAATGAGTAATTTTTAATTAAAATGGTCATGGTTACTCACATAATGATAGCCTTTTAAGAAAATCTTCCAAAATTTTCATTATTATTTTTACAGAAACATTGTAAGCACCAAGTATGTAATGATGCTTCTATAGGTTAATTCAAAAAGTTAAAAACTAATGAATGGTTCTTACATTACAGTAAATATTGTTTGTTGCAGAGTCAACTAGAAAACTAGGACTACAGATATTGTTCACAGTCTAATACCATGACCCTGGGCCACTACATTTAGTCTGCCCAGGCTGCTATGACAAAATGCCACAGACTCGATGGTCCAAACTACAGATATTTATTTCTCACAGTTCTGGAGACTGGGAAGTCCAGGATCAAGGTGCCAGAAGATTTGATTCCTGGTGAGGACCCTCTTCCTGGCTTGCAGACTGTCACCTTCTCATTGTGTCCTCACATGACAGAGAGATAGAGAGCAAACTCTGATCTCTCTTCCTATTCTATTAAGGATATTAATCCCATCATAGGGTCCCCATGACCTCCTCTAAGCCTAATTACCTCCCAAAGACCTCATCTCCAAATACCATCGCATTGGGTGTTAGAACATATCGACTGTGGGGTAGGGGGGGCCATAAACATTCAGTCTTTAACAGCCACCTAAAGGAGACTCTTTCCAGCATTATGTTTAAATTCAGCCTTACTTTTTTCTTCTACTGAAAACTTTTACTCATGCCCTAAAATTTTCTAAGCTCACAAACGTTCTCTCCATTCTGCCATTTTCCTCCCAGGAAACTCCTCCCAGGGAATTTCTTCATGGGACGTCTCTTTTCACTCTCTTCCTAATTGTTCTCTAGGGCTGTTGCACAACCCGACTACTACTCTTCCACTTTACTCTCTCCTGAGCTCAAGTGACGGATTCCTGCATCCCAGGTCTTCCTCTGTCTTGGTGTATTCCTTCCTTTTGCTGGCATCCATACATAACCTCCTTAGGAAGAATTTTTTGAAGATAATGCTTCCTGAATTCCTAAATATCTGAAAATATCTGCCTAGACTCCTGAGTGATAAATTGGACAGGGAGTAGGAATCAAATATCCTCCACCCAAGAAATCTGAAGTAATTATTTCACTGTTCTCTACTTTCCCCTGTAAGTGATGAGCCTGTCTGATACTTTCCCAGAAGACGTGTTTTTTTTTTCCTTCCAGAAGATTCTCTTAAAAAAAAAATGAGTTTCTGCTTTGCGTTGCACCCTGCCTACTATGTGCTAGGGTGCATAGGGTGCACATTAGTAGTGCTGTGACTTCCCCAACAAAGTTAGAGGGGGGAAGATGAAAAGGAAGGATATATAAAACTACAGCGGCTGCTAGCTTATAAACAAAAAAAGAAAAAAAGAAGGCAATGCATCATCCACATTAAACTCTACCCCCAAGAAACTGTGATTCAGAAAGTGTGTTATTCACCCTGGAATCCTTACTTTACCAACACCCAAGCTACTCTGCTTCTAGAGTTACATGGACCACACAATGGGGGGCAGGGGAATCATGATGAAGACGAAACTGTTCTTCAGCAGAGGGAACATCAAAAAGGCTGTTTAAAGTAAAGCATAACTAATTTGCTACAATGTAGGAAAAGAATATAACAATATCTTTCACTGCTGAGTTTTCCAGAATTCTGAATAACTTAAATTCTATAGTACATATTTCTTTACCATAAAAAGACTTAAAAATTCACAAAGTTGGTAAAGCTAACTCTAAAAAAAGTATTGAAAATACTTTAACAGATGCAGAGCCACTGAGCTAAACTATTACAAGGATGCTTTAGAATACCTAAACTACAACGTGAAGGGTGTCTTGTAGACCTGCATAACTCAGCAGGCCTAATGGAAGGGAAATACTATTCCAGTGATGAGAATCCAGAATGGAACCCACCCTACTTATTTCACAGAGGGACTTAATACACGCAATTGGTTACACAGGTAACAGATGAAATGAGAATTCAAATATAGGACAATTAAGTAACCCAGGGATTAGCAATAATAGGAATCTGGTAATCCCCCTAAGGAAGAGGCAGAATTGACTGGAACCCAGAAGCCAGGACCATCTAGCAGAAGCTGGAAATAAGGCAAGCCTTCCCTGCAAGAACTGAGCTCACAGAAAGAAAAGCAAAAAGAACGACAACACACCTGCTGCAGGAGACAAGGCTAGCCTCACTTTAGACAGAGGGCGGGCAAGGGAGTAAGGGAGAATTCCCTGGCTTCTCCCTCCTCCCATCCTCAAGTTTCCCCCACTAGCGCCTCCAACTAAACCAACTCTACAGAAACAGAGTTCACAGGAGTGTGGGAAATGTGATGCAGAGCAGAGCAGAAAAGGGTGTGTGAAAGGATATTAGGGCAAACAAACAAATGACCAGCACAGCCAAGTAGCTGAATTTGGTAAGAGTATCAATAACCAAGGCAACCCAGACAATTAAAAGCACATGTTCACATAAAATCCGGTACACAAAATTTCATAAAAGCATTATTCACAATAATAGCTTTTATTCACAATAGCTAAAAAGCAGAAACAACCTAAATGTCCATCTGCTCAGGAATGGATAAACATAATGTGGTATATTTACACAATAGAATATTATCCAGCCATAAAAAGGAATGAAGGACTGACTGTTACATACTACAAAATGAATGACCCTTGCAAACAGTATAATAAGTGAAAGAAGCCATAAACAAAAGGCAACATACTGTATGATTCCATTTATAATGAAATGCCCAGAATAGGCAAATCCACAGAGACAGAAAATAGATTAGTGGTTGCCAAAAAATAGAGGAAAGAGAAGAATTGGGATTAAATGATAATACATATGAGGTTTCTGTTTGGAGTGATGGAAATGTTCTGAAATTAGCAACAATGGTTAAACACCATAGTGACTATACTAAACACCATTGAAGTATACAATTTGAAATGGTGAATGTTATGTTATGTGAATTACATCTCAACTTTTAAAATGTTAAAAAAGAAAGAAAGAAAACAAATAACTAAGAAGTGAGAGTATATCATAAGCCTTCAAGATTTAGGTCAAAAGACATTAGTCCTCTTGGTTGTTGGGCAGTGACACTGCACCATGGTAAAACTACTGAAGGTCACTGATACTTGCTGAGAAAATGAGGTATTATTTTCAGGTTCCTAATCTCTAAATAATACATCTGAGGTCCTTCTGCCACTGATTTACAAGCAAAACTAAGACAGCTAAGTCATTTTTTCAGGAACCCATCATAAGAGGTGGGTCTCTGACAGTCAAAATTAAAATGAATACTTTCACAGTTTCACACGAGGAATTGCAAAGCTACAAAGAAGCAAAAATTTCCTTTTTTTTTTCAATATCTATTCAAGCTTAAAAACACATCCAACTTTTTTTAATATTGGATGATTAAATAGAGAGGGATTGAAAAAGTAAAGAATACAAGCTAGTAATAGTGAAAAGAGGGAAAGGATGTAAGGAGAGAGCTACAGATTCAAAGCCTGACAGTAAAACAGACAAAGCTTCAAGACTCATCAGTGAATTCCAGCTGACCTGCTTGGGACAACTGTCTGGATAAGTAAAGCAAACAGTGCTATAAACCTTTTACAGATTTACTACATTTCTGTAAACCACCCCCCTACAGTGCAAAATGATATTCAGTTATGTTATCTGTGGCATAAGAAAGAAAATCACAACAAATTAAACTGGAGTTGCCTTAAATGCCTATCTCAAGTGACAGCTTCTTAGAGTAATACAATTTGAACTTAAAATAGTTTGGTTGTGATCAAGATACAAAGAATGTTGATATATGTTATAGTCAGTCACACTTAGGGCTAGATGTGACTCATAAAACAGAACAACACTTCTCTTATCACTAACTTGATAAGAGAATAATGTGAATAATGTTCCTTCTTTGTATAAGTAAATGCTGAGTTTAATAAAGTCACTTTAATGGATAAAATTATGAAAATGTCAAAAGACAAGTGCTGAAGAACAACCATAAACAAAATAATTTTATAGACACTAAGTACAAGTGAAACACCAAAACTGAAACCTAACAAAAAGTACTGTATTATCCAAACAGCATAAATTTTTAACAGGATACTCACAAAAAAAGCAACACGAGGCTAGAAAATTATTAGTTATGTCACACAGTTCAAAATCTACTTTCTAGCATTAAGGTTTCTAACAGCCTCCCTAAAGTCCCAGGAAGTAAAGATGCTTCCCTATAAAAATAATCCCATTAGGCATTATCGCAAAGCTCTCTGATCCAGCACAACTGGGGCCAGAAGTTGGTTCATATATTGAAAATATTGGTTAAAGCAGAGAATGATTATATGTATAGTAAAAATTATATATATATTAAAAATGTTGCTTTAACTTAAAACACAAATATAAATATTCACTCACCTTCTGATGTAAGATTACAGCCATTTTTTAAGTTTAGGTCCTTTGATTAGGATTTTGTATCATCTTTCTTATACAAACCTATACCTACAATGCAATATTTATAATTTCCAATTTCCTTTGGATTAAAACAGATTGAAAGCTAAAAGGTGTATGCAAAATAATTGGCATCTGAAATCGTTAGATTTATATCATTTTTTTGCAGTTCACTTGTGCATGCTTAACTCATAATAACTTTCCAACTTATCCTTACTGAGATTTTTCCGAATACTTAATAATTTTCTTTGCTGCCACACTCACAGTTCATCACTTTACATAATACTATATTACAGAATTCTAATGAAAAGAATGGGCATTCATAGGATTGGAGGCAGATGGGAAACTGGCTCATTACAAGCACACAAAGCAATTGGCAGGAGCAGAATTGCATACATGAAGTAGACCACAGTTTACTCCCCATGGCTGCTCAGTATCCTGTGGGAAGCAGGCAGTATCATTTACAGTGAGCCTGTCAAGCAGAAATAAATTCAGTAAGTCTAATAAGTAGACAATGGTTAAGTAAACCTCCACTGTACATCTATTCCACTGAAAGTGAATAATCCGTCAGTGAACACAGATAAAAGGGGTCAGAGAATCAATATCAGATTGGAAAGCTAGAGAAAGTTCTAACAACTTTCTATAGAAATGCCTATTGGCTGATTAGTTATTTTAAGCTCACATCCATCAAAAAGACTATTTCTCAGCACTGGTGCTGGTTTGGTTAACAACCCTAAAGCCTTCTACCTCTACCTTGTAGTTTGCCACCCCATCACCAAAATAAACAGTATCAGGGGTCCCCAGACACCCTGGAAATTCACTTTCTAGAAACATCACCATCTCCAATAAGCCAAACTGAAGGAAGCCACATAACAAAAATGCATTCACAGAGGACCCATGGGGAGTCGAAAATGTTTACATTGCAGAAGATTCCTTGAAGTTCCATTTGAATCCAAAGGTCAATAGACATTCCAAAGAAAACTTCTCAACAATCTACTGGAAGCATTACCCTACCTGGCACCAACTCCCCTCTGCTCCCACAGAAAAGTTTATAAGATATCAAAAACTCTGGAAAGTTTACACTTTATATTATGAAGATGTGTTATTTGCCATGGGGATAATTTATATTATTATTCCCAATTTTTCATAAGCCTCCATAAAATCAAATTCTGCTTCCAGTATCACCAACATAAGGCTTGATCAAATTATTTGGTTAATGAAATGGAAGTACAAATCACATCTGCCAATTCTGAGCTGAATCTTTCAGAGCCACGACAGGTTCCCTCCACTGCTCTTTCTCTCTGTCACGAGATCGGCACATCTCACACAGGGGCTGCTCCATCACCCTGGATCCTGGAAAGAATTTGACACTTGGGACAGAGCCACAGCTGACAACCACAACCAACATGAGCAAGAAGTACCCTTTGTTATTGTAAGCCATTAAAATGTTGGAGTTTTTTGTAACAAGCCATACCGCAGTGAAAGCTAACACAACAACCATCGATTTTGTTGAAGGAAGAGAATACAAAGGAGGTTGACATCAGTGCTATACCTTCCAACCATAAATGACTTCTAAACCAATAAATAATGATCACTAATTTTCAGATCAGTGTTTCTCAAACTATCTATGATGATGGACCAGTTACCTTTCCTTTTTAAATTTTCCAATCTATTATAGACCAGTACTTACATAAAATATTAAAAAATGAATTATTAGAAAATCGAAAGAAAAGACTTTCAAAATATAAGCCCCAATATTTATATTATTATTATTAGATTCAACAGAAATAAAACTACTCTTTCAAACTGCTATTAAAGTTTCTAAATACTTACTCCTGGGCTTCCCTGGTGGTGCAGTGGTTGAGAATCTGCCTGCCAATGCAGGAGACACGGGTTCGAGCCCTGGTCTGGGAAGATCCCACATGCCGCGGAGCAACTAGGCCCGTGAGCCACAACTACTGAGCCTGCGCGTCTGGAGCCTGTGCTCCGCAGCGGGAGGGGCCGCGATAGTGAGGGCCCACGCACCGCGATGAAAAGTGGCCCCCGCCTGCCACAACTAGAGAAAGCCCTCGCACAGAAACAAAGACCCAACACAGCCAAAAATAAATACTCACTCCCAATTTCTGACAATATATTATTATTGCAAACCAATTACAGTGCACAGAACCACACTGCTCCACAGAGCACACTTCGAGGAGCACTGTTTCAGAACATGTGAAATTAAGAAATATAAAGGCTTTTGTGATGATGTAAACTTCTTGGCAATTGTATAAATGGAAATTAAATTGTAGACAAATTTTGCCCAGAAAAGAGGTAAAATTTTTCCTTAGCATCTTTCCCACTCTGCAAAAATATCTGTGGTTCCATTTTTCTATAGGCATAAAAATCAGGGGTTTTTTTTCACCTTGTTTTTTCAGTCTATCAATGATAGACATTTAGATTATTTGAAAAGTGCCTAGCTCCCAGACTTAGTAATTTTAAATGAAATGTTTTCAGTTATAACGAATAGGAACCCAATTATTTTATATTGACATATGTAGTTTACTGCCTTTCTCTCTACTTATTATTATCTAGCTACTGAAAAGCAGCTAGTTTTCTCCAATTATTTAGCAACCTGCAATAAACATGATTTAGTTCTAAAACCCCAAGTATATTTTAAATCACATTTAATTTTCTAAAGAATGAATCTTTCCTTTATTAAAGATGATTCAAAGTTTCAGAAATTAATCTCAAGCCTTTAAAGTAGTTTCGGGCTGGCCCAGAAATACTTTTTGGGTGCTAAGATTCCAATCTTGATGAATGTCATTATATATCCACCGTCCTGGGTTGCTGCAGCAGCTGCTAGCTGCTTAAAGAGCGAGTTTTTTTAAAAACGACTGAAAGGAAAAGAAATGATTGTTTCATTTTCTCTCAGATGAAGAAAAATATGTGAAATATATTTAAAGTGAAAGTGCTTTCTAAGTTTTAAAAATATGGATGGCAAAAGCCAGAGCCACCTCAGTTTGGGCAAAACAGAGACTACATCATTTGACTTTTGCAAGGCTCAACTGCCTTTTGAAATTAATAGTATTTTTTTTAATAAGAAAAAGAAAGACTTTTGCAAATTAGAGTACTTTTTCAATCTTGTCAATTAAGATTTCTATAGCATTGAGTAATGTATAAAATTACAATTTGCAATCTAGTTAGTATCTAGAGCAACCCAGTTAGGCAGGTAAGAGGAATATCATCACCTTTAACCCCACTAAGCCAGATGAAGAGCCATGTTTAGAGAGCTCCACTGTGGGTTCAAACTCTAAACCCCATTCTTTTTTTTTTTCTACACTCCAATACATGGTAATTTCCTTCTTAAAGATCATTTATATTTGACAACAATAAGCATTTGTACCTAAAATATTTTCAGGTCAGTTGGCAAAAAAATACGCTAGAACAGCATACATTTACCAGCAGTATTATATGTATAGGAAAGTATAGTGCAATTTCTAATGATTAGAAGAGAAGAGAGATATCACAATATGCTAACATATTTTGATTACTGGTATAATTTTCTATAATACAGAATTAAAGTCTAGACAGTCTTTAATTTTCATTTCTTCTGAAAAATTATCGAAATAGGTGGTTAATCATTTAGATAAAAATTGAATTAAGAACATTTCCTTTTACTGTTTTCCTGTTACTGTAAATATAAGTAACAATTTATTCCTTAGCAGAAATAAGATTTTTGTTGTTGGTTTTTGAAGATGTGTTTTATATTATCTTTGGAGGTGTAGGGAGGAGGTAGATACAAAAGCAATGTTTTAAATTATATATGTATACACTTCCATGATAAAAATATAAGTAAAATGATGTTACTTTTTACAACTCTGCCTATAGGTAAAGAAGCAATAGGGCTTTTTAGGTGATATTTCAAGTACATATATAGAAGTTAAGCTTACTGTTACATTAAATGACAAAGTAAGGAATTCTTAAAAATAACCCATGTTACAGTTAGAGATTATTTCCATAGAATCTTTTAAGTTTACTGCTGTTTCAACTTAGCTGATAAATATGAAGTTATATGAATACAGTTAAATGGTTTTAAAAATGTTTTAATATCATTAGCAAAACCACCTAGAATACTTTTTATTAATCCTCATTTGCACTTTCTAATTTTAAAAAATCAACTGTAATTTTTTAGCTAATTAACACAAACTGTATTTTCCCTTCAGTTTAGTACAAATTTATACATTGGAAGACTAACTATAAAATCTAACACATTTTTGATGCTGAGAAAAACCTCAACAAAGAAAAATAACTTTCTTCTTGCTCATCTCTTCATAGCCATAAGAAATAGATTTTTTTTAAATAAGGGAAAAAATATAGAATTCCTTAATTGTATTTTTTAAAAAAGACATGTTTAGTTCAGTAATTATGGGTATATTTTCAGCTATGCTGTCATTATCATCAAAATTCTATATTCTACAAAGTTACATTAAATTAACACTCAGGTATAACATTCTTTTCCAAAGAACTATTATTTTAAATGAATTTTTAACCCAGAATGTTGGCTCTACTCTCAATTCGAAAGTTGTTTTTCTTTCTTTATGTTTTTAAGCCAAAGCTGTTTAGTGAGAAAAGTTTGAGATCCCATATATAAGGAGATCCTGAGACCCTATAACAGGGCAAAAAAAAAAAAAAAAATCCCTTCATCTAGATAAGTAAATAAATTAAAACTTTCCCAACATACTGCCTGTTAATTATTTTAACAGTTAACTGTATTCTATCATACTTCCTATTTTCTATCACAATTTCATTTATCTTAGTCATTCCTATCTCTCCAGCAAAAATAAAGGCCCATTGATTAAATCTGATATTCTTTGTGCCCTTAGACACTAAATAAATATTGCTTGATTGAAAATAATTGACTGAATGTTGTTTCAAGGATATGGAGAGATTTTAAATTATGTGATATACCTTCACAAAGAATAGGATTTTCAAAAATCAAATTAAATTGAAAAAAAAAAGTTAACAGAGGATAATTTTACATAAAATAGGGACTAGGTAATTTTGAGTTTTCTCTTTACAAAAGATTTTATAAATTGTTATACTTTTAATATTTAAACATTAAATCCTAAATCCTTAAAATTTTTAAATACAGTTTCCAAACACATATATGGTCCAACTGGATTTACAAGGAACAACTTTTAATAAATCAGCATTAGTCATTATGATAGCTACCAAATCTAGTTTCATACAGTCCCTTTCCCATATTTTTATATTTCTAAAACCTATTTAGTAGGTTCAATCATAAATATGGAGGAGAGGTAATCAAATGCAAGTACTAAATTTTAACTGAGGTTCTTATAGCAGTTTTGGTATCTGTATGTAAAACTTTAACTTGAACACTCTCAAGCAATACCTCTCAATAAATGGCAATAAAAAGAACTAATAAAATAGAATGCCAAAAAGTGCCTTGATTATAGGTTGATATCAAAGTGGTCTATTAATATAAAACTAGTGGTCAAGGCAGTCACTTAGAGAAGATGGGGAAATAGTCACGTTTATGTATGAGAAAAAATTATAACAATTTTAACAACAATTTAAGTGAAAAGACTCCTAGTCTCAAAATATATTTCATAATAATCACCAGGCCAAGCTATCTGAATCAGCAGACACACGATCTTTTTCAAAACTTTCCCTAAAATTTTCAGTAACTCTAGAAACAGGCAGCTGGCATCATCTAATTTGGGGGACTACACAAAGAATAATTTTAAGTCCTTAGACCTGCTTTTTCCAATAAGGGAGCCACCAGACAAAGGTGGCTACTTGTGCTTAAGATTAGGTTAGTGCAACTGAGAAACTAAATTTAAAGTTTTATTTAATTTTAATTACTTTATTAAATGTAAATTTTAAAACTATTATTCATTTGAGTTGCTAGAACTTTTAACAATGGTTGGAAAAACTTGGGTATGTACTTTTAAACTGAAAATTTTATTAAATCTAAATATTGATCAAGTATTTCCAATGGAAAAATACCAGATTTAGAAAGTGCAGTACAAAAGAATGAAAATATCTCACTAACAAATTTTATATTGATTACATGTTAAAATATGTTTTGATATATTGGGTTAAATAAAAATCTATCATTATTAAAATTCATTCAGCTGTTCTCCTTTATTTTTTTAATATAGCCACTAAATTTTTTGAATTATATAAATGGTGTCCATTATATTTCTATTGGACAGTGCTGCCTTAGACAATATAAATAAAATCAAAACTTTTTTTAAAGTCAGTTTCCTTAAGGTATAATTTACACGCAGTAAAATTCACTCTTTTACATGTATAGTTCTATAAATTCTGACAAATGTATACAGTCATGTAACCACCACAATCAAGACATAATACATTTTCATCACCCCAGAAAGTCCCCTTATGTTTCTCTGTAATCAGCTCAAAACTCCTACCCCTAAACCGTGACAACTCAGTTTTCTGTCCCTACAGTTTTGCTCTTTGCAGAACAGTATAGCATGTAGACTTCTTGAGTCCAGGAAAATCAAACTTTAAAGACCATGCTACCCTATGGTACTAAAGGATTATTATTGATATTTCCTTTCCTTGTATTACGAACATTTTACCAAGGCCTATTTTGCCAGTTATTCCATTTTCAAAACTGAAAATGAAAGCTTTCTTCCTTGTCACTATTACAGTAATTTATTTATACTTATAGAATAAAACTGAGCACACTGTATTTTAGTTATTTACATACAGGTTTCCCTCCACTAGACTGTATGATGGAAGCCTGACTTCTAGAACCACTGTGCTTTCCATAGAGTTAACTGCCTAGTGAAATTAATGGTGCAGATGACAAGGCTGAGAACGTATTCCCCATATTGTGTTATAAAAAAGGAAAAGGAAAAAACAAAGAACTGACTGATGAAGCAGTTTACCCTCTAGATTAACTGTCTACTTTTATTGTGGTCTCAAAAAAAGATATTAGAGGATCCAAGTACTACGATGCCAAATAACCAGGAGCAAGTGCTAGTGGAGATTGAACCTACACCAATATTTTTACCTAGATTGCTGTTAGTTTTGTCAGAGCTTGCTAACAAAGTTGAATAGATTTGGAGTACTCTGTCTAACACTATTTTTCTCATAAACTCTGTTATTTCTGGTACATGATTTTAAGAACATAAAGTTTTTAAGAAACACATGTATCTTATTACAGCAGAAACACCTTTACCGCATGAAGGTAAAGACTGAAGAAATTCTATGGAAAAGTATAATATTTGTAATCAATAATATTCATAAAAGTTAAATATATGAAATATAACATCTATGTTTTAAATAAATAAATAAAATATTACAACTGAGTTTAATCGTTCTAAAATACTTACTGAAGTCTCCAGTAAGAAAAACTCCCTCTGCTCCCGGGGCCCATTCTTTGCAGTATAAACCACCATCAGCACATCTGTGGACGCCAAATGATTCATAACCTCTGGAAAACTTATCAATACCACCTTCATTCTCTCCAATGTTGTTCAAAGTCTTGCTAAACAGCTTATACCTTTGAAAAAGTGCAAAAGAAAGGAAATTGAAAAATTAAATCATCTTCCAGAAAAGCTACTGTAATTAAGAAGTTGTTTTACTCTCATTCAGAAAAAGAAAAAAGAAGACATCATTAAAGAGGAATGATGTGAATAATTTCATTTATTGGTAGAAGTTACCTGGTAGGATAAAATCATTTTTATCTCAAATAAACTGAACTAATCCAACTAACATTTTTTTTTGTAATTTCAAGCATTTTGGTATAAGAGAGAAAATATGATGGCTATGTTATTCCATGAATATTTTAATATCAGCACTATAGCAACTTCTATGTCAAGACAGTATAATGAAGGAGCATTCCTACATCTCTCCTCAAACTCCTAAAAAAAAAAAAAATGAAGGAAAAATAGCTAAAAACCAGTAAGAAAAATAAAATTACTCTATAGCAGGTTTGGCACACTTTTCCTGTTAAGGGGCAGATAGTAAATATTTTAGGCTTTGCCAGCCATATGGTCTCTATCACAACTACTCAACTATGTCTCTGAAGCATGAAATTGGCCACAGACAATATGCAAATGGATGGGTGTAGCTGTGTTTCTTTTTGTTTTTTTACATCTTTATTGGAGTATAATTGCTTTACAGTGGTGTGTTAGTTTCTGCTTTATAACAAAGTGAATCAGTTATACATATACATATGTTCCCATATCTCTTCCCTCTTGCGTCTCCCTCCCTCCCACCCTCCCAATCCCACCCCTCTAGGTGGTCCCAAAGCACCGAGCTGATCTCCCTGTGCTATGCGGCTGCTTCCCACTAGCTATCTATTTTACATTTGGTAGTGTATATATGTCCATGCCACTCTCTCGCTTTGTCACAGCTTACCCTTCCCCCTCCCCATATCCTCAAGTCCATTCTCTAGTAGGTCTGTGTCTTTATTCCTGTCTTATCCCTAGGTTCTTCATGACATTTTTTTTTTCTTAAATTCCATATATGTGTGTTAGCATACAGTATTTGTCTTTCTCTTTCTGACTTACTTCACTCTGTATGACAGACTCTAGGTCCATCCACCTCATTACAAATAGCTCAATTTCATTTCTTTTTATGGCTGAGTAATATTCCATTGTATATATGTGCCACATCTTCTTTATCCATTCATCCAGTGATGGACACTTAGGTTGTTTCCATCTCTGGGCTATTGTAAATAGAGCTGCAATGAATATTTTGGTACATGACTCTTTTTGAATTATGGTTTTCTCAGGGTATATGCCCAGCAGTGGGATTGCTGAGTCATATGGTAGTTTTATTTGTAGTTTCTTAAGGAACCTCCATACTGTTCTCCATAGTGGCTGTACCAATTCACATTCCCACCAGCAGTGCAAGAGGGTTCCCTTTTCTCCACACCCTCTCCAGCATTTACTGTTTCTAGATTTTTTGATGATGGCCATTCTGACTGGTGTGAGATGATATCTCATTGTAGTTTTGATTTGCATTTCTCTAATGATTAATGATGTTGAGCATTCTTTCATGTGTTTCTTGGAAATCTGTATATCTTCTTTGGAGAAATGTCTATTTAGGTCTTCTGCCCATTTTTGGATTGGGTTGTTTGTTTTTTTGTTATTGAGCTGCATGAGCTGCTTATAAATTTTGGAGATTAATCCTTTGTCAGTTGCTTCATTTGCAAATATTTTCTCCCATTCTGAGGGTTGTCTTTTGGTCTTGTTTATGGTTTCCTTTGCTGTGCAAAAGCTTTGAAGTTTCATTAGGTCCCATTTGTTTATTTTTGTTTTTTTTTCCATTTCTCTAAGAGGTGGGTCAAAAAGGATCTTGCTGTGATTTATGTCATAGAGTGCTCTGCCTATGTTTTCCTCTAAGAGTTGGATAGTTTCTGGCCTTACATTTAGGTCTTTATTCCATTTTGAGCTTATTTTTGTGTATGGTGTTACGGAGACACTTTATTTACAAAAACAGATGGTGGGGCCAAATTTGGCCTCTGGGCTGTAGTTTGCCTAGCCATGCCCTATAAAGCATGGAAAGAACATACATTACATCAAACTACAGAAGCTAACAGCCACGAGAAGAAATCAAAGATTGCTTTCCAAGCAGGACCAGGAATAACACATGGCTGCTCCTGAACCTCTCCCAGATTCCCAGAGTCCATATTCAGGGCTGGTACACAAAAACATACTACTACTTGCACTTATTAGCCCCAGGTCTGGGGAGAAGCAAAGTAGGACAAAACTGGTAAAACTAGAGAAATGAAGCCTGTGGCAGGTGCTCTATGTCAGAAGTGAAAGTTCCAGAACTATGCAATGAATTGAGCAATGTCCATAAACTTCCCTGCGTACTCAATACCCTGAGGGGTAATCAATAAAAGTCCCAGAAAGATGGCATGAATCCAAGTAGGGAATATACAGGGAATATACAAAATGTAAGAAGCTAACTAATGAAGAACACCTCAACTGAGCTGAATGGAAAAAGACTCTTTCCACAAATGTTTCATGCTGTACTTCAACTTAAATAAAAATGAATTGAATTAAAATAAGAGCTGAGAGATTATATGACAGAACAACAGAATGAGAAGGAAAATGAAACTGCAGACCCAAAGAAATAAACAGAGTATCAAAACATAGCATTAGAAAATAATAATTAAATTAGAATTGGCAAGGAACAAAGTGTACATATAACCAAGGGCAGAAAGCGGGGCATGGCGGGTGGTGGTGGGATGAATTGGGAGATTGGGATTGACATATATACACTAATATGTATAAAATAGATAACTAATAAGAACCTGCTGTATAAATAAAATAATAAAATAAAATTCAAAAATTCAAAAAAATAATTTAAAAATCCCTATTTTTAAAGTTAAAAAAAAAATACTATACAATGGACATCCCCAATAACTGAGTATGAGAGTTACTGTTTCTCTACACTCTTGGCAATGTTAGTCTTATTAATCCATCTGATATTTTTTAACTCTCTGGTTGGTAAAAATATCTTGTGTTTTAGTGCTTGCATTTTCCTAAATTATTATTAAGGTTGAATGGCTTTTCTTAAATTTATTAGCTATTTGTGCTTCTTTTTCAGTGAGATGAGTGCAGGCTAGTATTTACTAATGGTATAACTCTGGATGAATTCCTAAATTTCTTTGTGCCTCATTTTCTTGCCTGCAAAATGGAGATGCTAAGTGTATTTGATCAAAAGGGTTATTACGCAAATTAGCTGAGTTTGTACATGTAAAGTCCTTAGGCTATTGCCTGGCAAATAATATTCTCTCAATCAATATTACCTATATCTTTGTCCTTTTTTTTTCCATTTTAGGTTGCTTTATTTTTTGATTTGCAAAAGCTCTTTATATATTATAGAAGGTCATCTGTTTTCTGAAACACACTTATTGCAAATATTTTCTTCCAGTTGGTTTCCTTCTAGCTTTACTTATGGTATATTTCATCTTAAAGAATTTAAAAATTCTTTCTAATCTATCCATCTTTAAGGAGTTTTATATAGAATATATATAGCATTATATTTTGCTTAAAAGGTATTCCTAATCATAAGATTAAAATAATTCTCCCATATTTTCTTCCACTATACTTATATTTTTTGGTGTTTAGTGCTTAAATTGCCTTGGAATTTATTTTTGTATGTGGAATGATGTAGGAATTTGAGTTTCCTTCCAAAGTGCGAGAATAATTTTCCCAGTGCTCTTTATTTCATATATTCTGCCCTTTCTCCACTGATTGAGATGCCTGATTGACTTTATGTATTAAATTCACATATATAGAAGGCATTTTTATTTATTCCTCTTTCTTTGTTCTTTTCTGTATCTGGAGGAAGAATACCACACAATTTTAATTAACATAACTACATATAATAGTATATTTAATATTTGGTCATACAATTTCACATTTTAATTTTTCTGTACATTTTCTTGGATATTTTAAAAACTTTTTTCCTTTATATGAACTTTACAATCAGTATGTCAAGTTTATTTAGATTATTTTACTATACAGATTAATTTGGAGAGAACTGCTACATACAAAATATTGAGTCCTTTAGCACATTTATCATTAGGTTAATCTTAGCATTTTGCTGTTATCATGATAAGATGCTCCTTGTCTACTACATTTTCTAAGTGGCTATTGTTGACAAATAAAGATGCTAGCGGTTTATTATAAAAAAGAATTATTAGGTAAGTGAACTGAAAATTGATATAATTAGAGAAAAAAGACAAAGAAATTGAAAATATTAAAGAAAAGAGATATGCAAAACTAACAAAAATTATCAAAATAAGGATAGCTGGTGACTCTGAAGAACAAAACTAAATAAAATGAATATAAAAGACATAAAACTGGACAGTTTTTCTACAGAATTAAATCTGCATTTTAAAAAGAACACATTATGTTTTAAGAAAAAATTGGAAAACAAACGCACAAACACGCACGCACAGCATCTCCCAGTTTAAGCTACTGAAATTCAAAGGAGAAAGAAATAATTCTATGGACAACTGGTACAAAAAAATAAGGGGAGGCGGGCATTTTTTTTTTTGCAAAGGAGCATTACATTAAAGACCAAAACATAACAAATCCAAGCCCGCACAATTCTGAGAGGGAAAAGTAGTAATCTAAGGATATTATATGAGGGCTTCCCTGGTGGCGCAGTGGTTGAGAGTCCACCTGCGGATGCAGGGGACGCGGGTTCGTGTCCCGGTCTGGGAAGATCCCACATGCCGCGGAGCGCCTGGGCCCGTGAGCCATGGCCGCTGAACCTGCGCGTCCGGAGCCTGTGCTCCGCAATGGGAGAGGCCACAACGTGAGAGGCCCGCGTATCACACACACAAAAAAAAAAGTCAGTTTAAGGATATTATATGAGACACATGCCTACTCGAGCTTAAGGAATTCTTTAAATATTGCCAAATTAAAAAAATAATTTTAAGTCTATGACATTAATGAACCATTGTTGAAGAAAAGAAAAAAAAAAAACTTTCCATAAAAGTTAGTCAATTAAAAGACTAAAAACACACACAGAGGAATGGACAGTCATTGCAGCAGTGTGGTTGAGCCCTAAGTCTTTAAATATAGAACCAAGTTTAATCAATTGTGCAATTATGTGAATGTGATAACAAGAAAAGAATCTCAATGGACAAGTGAAAACTTGACTTATTAAAAAAACAAGAGGTAAGTGAAAGGGAGATGGAATAAAGCATGAGTGGTCAGACCCCTATTTTTTTTTATAACAGAGTCACTCAACACTGACTAAAATTTAAGATTGTCATCATTATACTCTTTAATCTCTTCATTAATCTTAGATAGCCACTTTAAAGAAAGTCGTAATGTGAATTTCAGCCACTTCTTTCATTTTATTTCAGTCTATTTGTTTAAAATTAAAACACATCTATTTTCCTCATGTTTTATTATATTATTTCTATCAAGCTATTTCTCTATCCTTCTACCTATATATAAGCATATAAAAAATATCAAGAATGATGTTCCCTTAATATCAGTGATGATTTTTTTGGTGGGGTTTCTATTTACTTTCTCCCCTGCATTGTTCTAATTATTTATAACAAAGAAACACCATTTAAACAAAATAAATGTTTTTTTCTGAAACTACAAAATTTTTAGATCATTAAAATATCTACATAATCCTATAAAATATTCCACAAGAATTTTAATACGTATGTAAAACTATGTTTATAAAATTTGGGGAATTCAAATAGTTTGAAATAGATCAGTGGGACAAAACTGAGTTCTTGAAATAGACTTGAACATATAAAGAAATTAAATACATCATAAAAGGACATTTCAAATAAATAAGAAAAGAATGGCTTACCTATTAAAATATTGGAATCTAAGTTTAAAAATTGGACCTCTAAAACCAAAATAACTTTGAAAGATCAAAGTTATAAATATTTAATTTAAAAAAAACCCTACAGTTCACAGAAAAAGAAGTACAAATGGCCAGTAAACATATTGAAAAGATGCTCAAATTCATAGATAATTGAAGAAGTGCAAACCTAAATTTCAAAATTCCATTTTCCACCTAAAAGACCAGTAAACATGTGATAGTCTGTGCAGACAGAATGCAGGTGCAGGAAAAAGGCATTCCCAAATACTCTTTAATGAAATATAAATTAGATAACTATTTGGCATCAGCTATGAAAATTTCAAAATTACACTATTCAACTAAGTAATTCCATTTCTAGAAATTTACCCCTAGGATATATCACACAAAGAAGCAAAGACGTGTGTATAATGATAATCATTATGGCATTATTTAAAATACCAAACCATGGAAAATACCTACCTGTTCAACAAGGGAGGCTGGTCGAATTAACTGTGGAACATGCAAACAACAAATTACATGAGATCCATTACGAAGAATGAGATAGAACGAAATGTGGTGGTGTGGAAAAATGTCCCAAGAGCGATGGCTTAGGGAAAGAAGCTGCAAAGCAGTTTTCTACAAACCATCTATTTGTATAAAGAATATTCATATAGGTACAGATGGCATGTAAATGGTATTTTCACAGGGTCCCTTCCTCTGCACCAGCGGTTGAATTCCAGTGGGCTGAGGTGAACAGGAGCCTTAAGCCCCCCTAGCCTCATCACACTCACCACATTTGCTTCAAAGACAAGAAGAGGTACAGCACAGAATCTGATCGGTGTAGTGCAATGCCTACGGGAGTGGTAGGTGTGAGTGGAATATTTCATATATGACCCCCTTTTGTATAGTATATATATACCCAACACACACAAATACACATGTCCACCTGTGAGCACACATGCCCATGGTTTCATAAAAATTCAGATTACATTTAATCTATTATTTGAAACAAATTAGCTTTTATTGAAATGATACAACCCCAGTCTCACTGGCAGTCTTTACTCTAGTCTTTACACAAACTGAACCACCAACAGAAGCCAGGAAGGTATTATAAATATGAGGAGCTGCTCCCACATGAGGAACACAAAAGGGCAAGCCTGATGATAAAAGAATGACCAATGAGGTTAGCCTTTGAGTATGGAAAACAACGCAGAGAAGAACTCTAAGTGAGATGGAGAGCACAAAGCCCAGCGAAAAGTGACAGTGTCTATTTAAAAGCTAGAGCCTATTATTACCAAGCATTTGCCAAATCAAGTAAGAATGAAAAAATTCCAGATTTTTCTATGAACTGTCCCTAATTTAACACTGGCAACTGTTTCAAAAATATTTCAAATACTGATCTGGACCAAAAAAGAAAAAAAGGCAAAAAACCCCTCAATCTACAGATCTAATGAAAGACTAGTACTGCAAACTCTCTCATACTCTCCAACTTCTATGAGAAAATGATTGTTCCTCTTATAGATATTATTCAGCTATAACTCTTGGTGTATGGAAACTCTAATCCATATTAGACAATATAAGTAACAACATTCAATAAAATGATCAAACAGGAACAGTCAACAAAATAAATCTGGACTTAGGGTAAAAAAAATACATACACATACATTATCATAATATAAGAAAAATTACTGATTCTTTTTAAAAAGACATCAACTTTGGGAGGGCAAATAAATGTGGCAATAATTTTACTGTCAATGTGGTTATAATATCTTTAAAACACAATTTTAGATTTATTTAAAGTTTAAGTTTAAAAAATAATCATTCTTAAGACGTTTCATAAGACATGTACAAATGTCCCATTTACTAAAATTGAACAGAAACAGGATTATAGTATGATATAATTCTAACTAAATATCTTGACTTCCTCAAGGTCAGCCCTGTAGCTTCTGATACAGAAATACACATTCCACTTTGAAATCACTGTGGCTCAAAAAAGAAAATGCCTGAGGATATAGCAAGCTCATCGTCCCTTTGCCCTCTCCTACTACAGTCATCTCTCTCAATATTTTGCTATGAATTTATAGAATATTTAAAAACTGGGTCAAATTCTTGGTAACCAGAACATAAAACGAAGTTAGTATTGCAACTAGCATTTTGTACAGATATAAAAATATTATCACATTTGATTGATGTTTTTAATCCTCTTTTTACAAAGAAAGAAATAGAGGCACAGATAAATATGTAAGTTGCCCAAGGTCAAGAAGGTAAAAAGCAGTAGAGATGTAGTATTATTCATCACAAAAGGTATACTTTAAGGAAATCAAGAGACAAAGTCTCAAATTAAAAGTCACATCTTCCTTTTAAAGAAAGCCCTATAAGTTTTATTCATAAGGCTATTAATCTTATAATTAAGAGAAACAGCTAAGGCTCTAGAAACAAACAGTTCAGGTTCAAATCTTAACTCTATTACATACTATATGTGACCTTGAACAAGTCACTTAGCCTCTTGTTTAGATTTTTAATACTTGTTTAGATTTTAATGTGCACATTAATTATTAGCAAACATCAAGGACTGTTTCTCCTTAAATTCCAAAAGTGTGTGAGAACACATTTTTTCCTGCTATGAAAAATTACAAATATAGACATACTAACACATATCAGGTATTCCAGATTAACTTGAATGTATGGGTTATAAAAAGTGTTGAAGAAAATTAAGTAAATTGGATTGACTAGGGGAAAAAATAGTTACTTTAGGGAAGCAGGAAAGTATTAGTCTGGGAAAAAAATGAAACAGGCTACAGTCTTTGCTCTCCTGTAAGACAGTTCATCCTAGATCCGTACCGAAACTCTGATTTCAGGCAAGGTTGTGAACACAGGAGATATGTCAGGGGAGATGGAGCATACCTTATCTGGAAATATCTAGGATGTATAATTCTTTCTCAAGTGCTTCTGAGTGGGCCTGAAACACAAGGAACCCATGGGGGAAATTCCTTCCTTGCTAGCTTAATTCTTAAGATTTTATATTGTCATCTGCTTCCTAGAGGAGACTTGGAATAGAGGCAAGCAAAAGCACAGAAATAAAAGCTCAACAGGAATTTTTAATAACTAAAAAAGGGGAAAATAAAGGAGAGGGGAATGGAATTTTTTTTGAAACAAAAACTGCTTTTTAAATCGGCCTTTAAAAAGACCTCAAGGTGACTGGCAGAAACTTTCTTCTTGAAGCACAAAATATGTGTAATATACAAACTTATCTATATATTAAACCCGTCAAGTGAAGAGTAGGCATTTGAGACTTAAAAGTGAATAGTTTAGGGCTTCCCTGATGGTGCAGTGGTTGAGAGTCCACCTGCCGATGCAGGGAATGCGGGTTCGTGCCCCGGTCCGGGAAGATCCCACATGCCGCAGAGCGGCTGGGCCCGTGAGCCATGGCCGCTGAGCCTGCGCGTCTGGAGCCTGTGCTCCGCAACGGAAGAGGCCACAACAGTGAGAGGCCCGAGTACCGCCAAAAAAAAAAAAAAAAAGTGAATAGTTTATGTTCCTCAATCACGGATAAGTATTCAACAACAACAACAAAAAAAACCCACAACATATTTATTACAGGATAAAAATACTTACTGTGTGCCAATAATTCAAGGTCCTTCCCTCAATAAGTTCATCAGTCTAATAGAAGACTGTTCAACTCAGGACAATAGGGCTGAGATAAGCAAATGTTAACAGAAGAATTAGCAAGACAACAGAAAGAACTGATGGGAGAAGATTAGAAAAGGCTTTAAAAAGTGGCTGGCATTTGTGCTATATCTTGAAGGATGAGTAGTATATTCTGACAGTTGGAGACAAGAATAAGAAGAGCATTAAATGTGTAAAATTTAAGGTGGTTCTTGTGGGCTACATATTAGCTATATGTAGCTGGACAGGAGGATGGCTAGAAATGTAGTGGCAAATCAAGATGGAAAAGATGGTTTTCAGCTAGATAATAAATAAAAAATGAAAACCTTTAGGACTTTAAAGAGGAGATAACTGATACATAGAGAGTTTTTAAAGGGAGCAGTTTGAAGGATCAATTTTAGCAGGCAGAGTATAGATATTATTGAAGTCTTTACTAAATAGACTGAACATTAAAATACAGGGGTTTGTGGACTTTTATGCAGGATTGATCAATGAAAATAATTTAAAAATTGACATTATAGTAGACATGGTTTCTCATTTTTGAATGCCGTTCCTTATATTTAAATGTTTAAATGTACCAGTCGACAAATAAATGTATAAAATTTCATTTAAAATTTTAGTGACATTTCCAATCTGTGTTCAATTTAACATACACTCTAAACTTCATCTATCAGGAAACAGTAAAATTGGGGTCATTTAAGTAAAAGTGACAAGCAAGTAGTGGTAAAATCCATCCATTTATTCCACAAATATTACTAAGCATCTACTATATGTCCAGTGCTATGCTAGTCACTGAGAACAGAGAAGAAAGAGTCCATGCCTTCAAGACATTCTTTGTTATGTGTGGGAGATAGAAGAGCAAAAAAAGAGTGAGAGGGCTTCCCTGGTGGCGCAGTGGTTGAGAGTCCGCCTGCCGATGCAGGGGACACGGATTCGGGAGGATCCCACATGCCGCGGAGCGGCTGGGCTCGTGAGCCATGGCCGCTGACCCTGCGCGTCCGGAGCCTGTGCTCCGCAACGGGAGAGGCCACAACAGTGAGACGCCCGCGTACCGCAAAAAAAAAAAAAAAAAAAAAAAAGCGTGAAAAAGCACCGTGTAAGGCGTTGATAAAGGCTTATAACCAGAAAATAGAAGTAGCTAGAATGTAAATTCCCCAAAGACAGGGAAAATTATCTGTTTAGCACATTCATATATATACCCAAGCACCTTAAATACTGGCACATATTAAGTACTTAACAAATAAATATTTAGTGATCACCTATTACTTGCCAGACAGTGGTGAGGCAATGGTGACAGGACGGTTAGATTTAGGTTTAATATTAAGATCATTACATCTGAATTTGAATTCCAATCCTACCTCTTACCAGCTGTAACTTAGACTCAATTTCCCTATCTAAGAATAACAGAATATATTTCATAAGATAATCAAATGAGATAATATACCTAAAATGCTTAGCATAACACCTTTCGCATGAAATAAGCACACTATTATGACAATAAATCTATTCAATATGATTGTTGGATTTGAGGACAACATAGAAAATCAACAGCCTCTTCAAATATAAGAAAGATACAATCTGCCCTAAATGTACGAAACTCACATATTCACTTAGTCCCACCACGGTCCTGGCTTTGTACCCTCATTTGACCGGCCCTATGAAGGCTGTGACTTGCAAGCAGCTCCTGAAAGAAGCCAGACACTACAACATTGATGTGTGGAGAAATAAAGGCTAAACTTTTAAAGGGATAAACTTTGACCAATAAGAGATAGAAAATGGGAAGCAGTCTGCAGATAAATCCCTCACTCTTGCTCCTGTAGGTCCTGTGTGACTAAACAACCAGCTTTATAAGAAAATGTATTATCTCACGTAAGACACTGATTCATTGACTTGAATGTTATCAAAAGTTCAAACGTATGGATCTACAAAAGTAAAAAGGAGGGCTTCCCTGGTGGCGCAGTGGTTGAGAGTCTGCCTGCCGATGCAGGGGACATGGGTTCGTGCCCCGGTCCGGGAAGATCCCGCATGCCGCGGAGCGGCTGGGCCCGTGAGCCATGGCCGCTGACCCTGCGCGTCCGGAGCCTGTGCTCCGCAACCAGAGAAGCCACAACAGTGAGAGGCCCGCGTACCGCAAACAAACAAACAAAAAAAGAAGTGGAAAGGAAACCAGAGGATGTGATGAACCAATCAAGACACCAACTGCTGCCAAAATGAATGGAAGACAATTCACTCCCATCATCTCATTTCTACGCAAACTGATAGTAACATGCATGTCTGTGGTTTTGAACTCAAGCAGTTTTTCTTACTATTATAACCCTTACCAATGCCTATGTTCATAAGATTCGGGACTAGATGTTAATGAAATGAGTTCTTTCACATATAGAGTTAATCTAAGACTAATTTGTATGGGCCATGTTCTATGTTCCAGGCATGATGACATACTATAGAAAGGACAGATTTTAAAAATAAAAGGTTAGGTTCTATTGCTAGGCCCATTAGCAAAGTGACCTTAGATTTTCCCCTTAATGATCTCAGAGTTTCAGCCTCCTCATTTATAAAACAGAAAGAGAATACCATTGATGTCAGGACTATTGTGCTTATACATGACTAGCCCACCAAAAATAAATTATGTCATGTCTCATCTTTCCTTTTTTTAAACAAGAAATTAAGATATTTCTAAGTAGAAAAAAAAAAAAAACCTTGAAAAAATTGGAATAGTTATGTTAATTATAATACAATAATAAAATCTAAATTCAATTACAAGCAAACATTAAGCCTGTTACTAATTTTAACCTTTTTTAAAAACCTTTTTCATTTTGTACCATCTCTAAAACACAATCAAATGCACTATGGACAATCTGATAACTACTATCCTCAGAGCATATTTAACAGCAAACATTTGAATTCTTATTTTCTGATGTTTTAGAATAAAAACTATTTAAATAACAATTTTGTTCTTACTTGGCCTAAAGTTAAATGTAATTTGGCTACTTTGTATTTCAAATTAATTATATATATATATAGAAATTATCATTATGTAGAAATCATTAAATCTTTCCTTTTTGGGAGGAGGAGAATAAGGTCAATTTAAAACTGTTAAAAGTTAACTTTAAAAGTGAGAGTGGCTACTATTTAAAATTGTGTCCTGGAAGTAAATAATGGCTGTTATTTATTAAATGTTCTTTCCTAATTCTGGTACTGGGCCATAGAGGTGAAGGCGTGGAGGGAGGTCACTGCTGAGATCCTTCCAAATCTAAATCCTACGAAACCCAAACCATGAAATGTTCTCAATCAATTAATGGAAAATTACAAATACTTCACTTGGTGGTATTACTTAGAAAGCCTTATACAACTCCTTATTTATTTTAACAATAAAGTACTTATTTCTAGAGTTCAACACTTAGGATAATGGAAATGACATTTAATGACACAACATAAAGAACCTACTATATAGCCATTAATGTAAACATATTTTGACTTCTTAACATATTAATTAATTAGAATAAATTAAAAAAATGTAGCTAGAAATTAATTTTAATCACTGCGTTTTGTCTCTTGGCTGCAAACAAATTAATAATATATTGCCCTTGCAGTTTACCAGGGTATGATTAATGGTCAATATTAAAATTTCTGGGGTCTTCTGGCAATGTGAAAACCTGACTGCCTAACTAGAAAAAGAAAGCCATCTGAATGTAATAAATCAGAATTACTGAAGGTAAGCCCTGTGAGATGGCCCATCTGGTCAGGCCTGGAAGTGTCAAGTACTGTCCCAAGCACTTTAAGCAGCCAGCCTCTTTATCAGCCGCTCTCTTTCCAGTCACGCTCCTGTTCACATCTTTGCTACATGCTCTGCTGATTACCTTGGAAAAGGGCAATGCTGTAACTGTTCAACTGACCTTTCAGTTTATTTTCTCTCGTGTAATATGAAACATGAGCTAACACAGTCTTAGTCTACTGATTTTTAGGAGAAATCTAACTTAATGTTTTAACAGTTCTTAGCTCAAATAACACTCTGCTCTGTGGTCAGCTTTCTCTTTGGGGAAAAATTACATGGCAAAGACCAGAGGTTTGGGCTAGAGGTCCTCCATGATGTAGACCACAATCTGCACAAGAGCTATACTCCTGAGTATGCGTGGTTAACTAAACTGCTGAGAAGCAATTCCAATCTTTTAAATCACCAAGAGAATCTTGTTCTTAATATGATTCATTGTATCAATAGATTAAAAGCAATGATGGGGGCTTCCCTGGTGGCGCAGTGGTTGAGAGTCTGCCTGACAATGCAGGGGACACGGGTTCGTGCCCCAGTCTGGGAAGATACCACATGTCACGGAGCGGCTGGGCCTGTGAGCCATGGCTGCTGAGCCTGCACGTCCGGAGCCTGTGCTCTGCAATGGGAGAGGCCACAACAGTGAGAGGCCCGCGTACCGCCAAAAAAAAAAAAAAAAAAAAGCAATGATGGTTATGTGAATGTCACTGTTACTCAAACATTGTCAAAAATTCTATACTCCGCAAAGTAGAGAGGGAGGTGAAGGAGTCAAAATATACAACTTCTAGACCATCTTTAAGGTACTAGCTATGTGAACTTAAGGAGGATAACCACCCAAAGCTTTAGCTTCCTCTTCTGTAAAATGAAGAAGCTAAATTGAAAGGTACCATCCAGGTCTAAGAACCTATAATCCGTACTCTAGCCTTCTTTGATTCAAAGTTGGGTCCTAATTCTTCCAACCAAGAAAGGAAAAAATTGCACCCCAAAACAAAGGTTATTTTGGATGTCTCACACACACACACCAAAGAGTGTATATTTTACTGTGCACAAGTAGCATACTTTTAAATACACCATTTTGCTTAAAATAAAATGCAGTGTATAAACCACTATGAAACATAAAATGCAAAGCAAATAAAAAAAGAAAATAGTCTGTCAGCCAACTGAAAAAATTATAATGAATTATAAATATCACAAATCATAAATGATAATGACTAATACCTCATGGAATACTTACTATGCTATAGGCACTGTTAAATATTAACTATTTAAGCCCTCACAATAACCCAATGTGGAGGGTACTGTTATCATTCTCATGGTACAGATGAAGAAACAGGAGGTTAAAAAATTTTGCCCAAGGCCACACAGTTATTAAGTGGGTGAAGCTGGAATACATATCCAAGAGTTTCCTTCCAGAGTATTTTTACTTAAGCATTACTCATAATAGCACCCAATACGTTTTGCAGTTTACAGTTTTTCAGTTGATTTGGACTTCTATACTAAATTTAATTTATTACTTAGTATTTGTTAAATAATTTTCATATGCTAAATTTTTGATGGAAAAAACCTTTTATTATAGGTTAGAGTGATACAAATGTTCAAAAATAAAGTCATCAGAAAACTCACTTGAAAAAAATTAAAACTTGTTATATTTACACTAACTAAACAAATCCACAAAGCATTTTTTTCTATTTTATTTTGTAAAATCTAACAAAAGGCAGAAATCACATTGGTACTGATTCTAATTACCCAGAGAATTTTACTTGGAGGGCAGGTGTACCTGTCACAATGAACCTGAAGTAACTGAGTTAAAGCAAAATATGCAAACATGTACTATTTATACCTCTTATATACAGTTTCAAACTGGATGGTTATTATATCAATTATAAGATAAAAACTAATGGACACTAATTTTTTTTCTCTGAAAATCACCAAAGATCAGAAACCTTATAATATGGTAATTAGCAAATCAAAAAACCCAATCACACATTTGAATTTATTAAATATAGCCAGATAGCTATGAACTTTATCCTTGTGAATGTTTTTATATTAGAGACAGGATAAATGAATCAATTTTCACTTTGACAATGGCATGGGACACAGTATACTAATATATATCAAAGAATCCAAGGAGATATATATATTTCCAACAAAAACTTCACATCCTTTGGACTAAATAGCCATGAAATATCAAAGGTTTATCAAACACTCTGACAAGATTTTTGCCTTTACTGAGGGAGATAAAGGTTTAAAAATTCTGTCAGCTACAAAACCAAAAGATTAAAGAGCTTTCATAGTGACTCCTAACATGTTGGCAAGACCTCTTTTAAGTTATAAAAATCCAAGTTTCATATCTATATCCATCTATCTATCCATCTATCTATCTATCTGTGTGTATACACACACACACACACACACACACACACACACATCTTTTTTACATCCACTGACCTAACACAGACCAGACATAATAGGTCTGAAAGCAAAGAACAGCTTGGCAAGTGGAGTAGTCTGCTATATTGTCTGCATGTCTCAGTTTATTATTTTTCCGAATTACACATTTTATTCTTTTAAATATTTACCCAAATTGAGATTGAGATAAAGTATTTAAATTTTACTAAGCAACAATACTCTGTAGGTTTTGTAATGAGGTATGGATGTAAAACAACATTTTTAAATTTCACTTACCATATTATCTAGAGTCTCTGTGCCAAATTAAACTACTATACAAGGACCATAATGCTATAAGCAGATTTGAAAGAAAACCCAAAGCTAAATTCCATTCAAGTATAGCTAAATCTGTTTGCTAATAAGGCCACCCTGATGCTTAATTTAATAGCCTATTCAACATCAGTAAAATGGATACTTTAAATTCATCTAGAACTCATATTGCTTATGGGCCACAATATTCTAGTTCAGTGCTCCCAAAATGCTCTGGTCAGATCACATAGTTGTACTGATAATTAAAGCCTATTCATAATCAAAATTGCTGGAATTGAGAACTCAAATAGATTCCTCATCACTCATAGACCACCCTTCCCTAAGGCTGGGTTCACAAAGAGTTTTGGCCAAACTGTCCCAATGATATATTCAAACAGTATTATACATTTCTTTGCTGACATCTTCTCCCACCAGATTAAAGATGACATAAAGCCAAGGATCATCTTTTGTTTAATTTTACATCCTCAACATCTATTACAGTGTCCATTAAGGAACAGGACTATTGGGCACCTTCAAGATGGTGGAAGAGTAAGACGTGGAGATCACTTTCCTCCCACAAATACATGACAAATACATCTACGTGTGTAACAACTCCTACAGAACACCTACTGAATGCTGGCAGAAGACCTCAGACTTCTCAAAAGGCAAGAAACTCCCCACAAACCTGGGTAGGGCAAAAGAAAAAAGGAAAAACAGAGACAAAAGAATAGGGACAGAACCTGCACCTCAGGGAGGGAGCTGTGAAGGATGAAAAGTTTCCACACACTAGAAGCCCCTTCACGGGCGGAGACTGCGGGTGGCGGACGGGGGAACCTTCGGAGCCACAGAGGAGAGCGCAGCAACAGGAGTGTGAAGGGCAAAGCAGAGAGATTCCCACACAGAGGATCGGTGCCAACCAGCACTCACCAGACTGAGAGGCTTGTCTGCTCACCCGCCGGGGCGGGCGGGGGCTGAGAGCTGAGAGGCTCGGGCTTCGGTCGGAGCGCAGGGAGAGGACTGGGGGTGGCGGCGTGAACACAGCCTGAAGGGGGCTAGTATGCCACAGCTAACTGGGAGGGAGTCCAGGAAAAAGTCTGTAACGGCCTAAGAGGCAAGAGATCATCATTTTGGGGTGTGCGAGGAGAGGGGATTCAGAGAACCACCTAAACGAGCTCCAGAGACGGGCGCGAGCTGTATCAGTGTGGACACTAGAGACTGGCATGAAATGCTAAGGCTGCTGCTGCAGCAACCAAGAATACTATGTGCAAGCACAGGTCACTATCCACACCCCCCCCCCCCAGGGATTCTGTGCAGCCGGCCACTGCCAGGGTCCTGTGATCCAGGGACGACTTCCCTGGGAGAACACACAGCATGGCTCAGGCTGTTGCAATGTCATGCCGGCCTCTGCCACCGCAGGCTTGCCCCACATTCCGTAGCCCTCCCTCCCCCCAGCCTGCGTGAGCCAAAGCTCCCTAATCAGCCGCTCATTTAACCCCATCCCGTCTGGGTGGGGAACAGACGCCCTCTGGCGACATACACACAGAGGCGGGGCCAAATCCAAAGCTGAACCCCAGGAACAGTGCTAACAAAAAAGAGAAAGGGAAATTTCTCCCAGCAGCCTCAGGAGCAGTGGATTAAATCTCTGCAATCAACTTGAAGTACCCTGCATCTCTGGAATAACTGAATAGAAACGAATCATCCCGAAATTGAGGCGGTGGATTTGGGAACAACAGTAGACTTGGGGTTTGCTTTCTGCACTTAATTGGTTTCTGATTTTATGTTTATCTAAGTTTAGTATTTAGAGTTTATTATCATTAGGTTGCACTCCTCCTTTTCAAATTTTTATATACATATATGCATTTTTTTTCCTTTTTCTCTTATTGTGAGTATGTATGTGATGCTTCTTTGTGTGATTTTGTCTGAATAGCTTTGCTGTTACCATTTGTCCTAGGGTTCTGACTGTCCATTTTTTCTTTTTTTTTTTTTTTTTTAGTATAGCTTTTAGCACTTGTTATCATTGGTGGATTTGTTTTTAGGTTTAGTTTCTTTCTTTCTCACTTTCTTTTTTTTATTACTTACTTATTTTTTTATTGTTAATAATTTTTTTCTATTTTAATAAATTTATTTTATTAATGCTCTTCTTTCTTTCTTTCTTTCTTTCTTTCTCTCTTTCCTTTCTTTCTTTCTTTCTTCCTTTCTTTCTTTTCTGTCTCCCTTTTCTTCTGAGCCGTGTGGGTGACAGGGACTTGGTGCTCTGGCTGGGTATCAGGCCTGAGCCTCTGAGGTGGGAGAGCTGAGTTCACGACATTGGCCCACCAGACACCTCCCGGCCCCACATAATATCAAACGGTGAAAGCTCTCCAAGAGATCTCTATCTCAACACTAAGACCCAGCTCCACTCAATGACCAGCAAGCTTCAGTGCTAGACACCATATGCCAAACAACTAGCAAGACAGGAACACAAACCCACCCAATAGCAGAAAGGATGCCTAAAATCATAAGTTCACAGATATCCCAAAACACAACACCAGACATGGTCCTGCCGACCAGAAACACAAGAGCCAGCCTCACCCACCAGAAAACAGGCACCAGTCTCCTCCACCAGGAAGCCTACACAACTCACTGAACCAACCTTACCCACTGGGAGCAGACACAACAACAATGGGAACTACGAACCTACAGCCTGAGAAACGTAGATCCCAAACAGAGTAAGCTAAGCAAAATGAGAAGACAGAGAAATACACAGCAGATGAAGGAGCAAGGTACAAACCCACCAGACCAAACAAATGAAGAGGAAATAGGCAGTCTACCTGAAAAAATAATTCAGAGTAACAATAGTAAAGACAATCCAAAACCTTGGAAATAGAATGGAGAAAATACAAGAAATGCTTAACAAGGACCTAGAAGAAATAAAGAGCAAACAAACAATGATGAACAACACAATAAATGAAATTAAAAATTCTCTAGAAGGAAACAATAGCAGAAAAATGGAGGCAGAAGAACGGATAAGTGACCTGGAAAATAAAAGAGTGGAAATAACTACCGCAAATCAGAATAAAGAAAAAAGAATGAAAAGAATTGAGGACAATCTCAGAGACCTCTGGGACAACATTAAAATTACTAACATTCGAATTATAGGGGTACCAGAAGCAGAAGAGAAAAAAAAAAAAAAGGGACTGAGAAAATATTTGCAGAGATTATAGTTGAAAACTTCCCTAATAGGGGAAAGGAAATAGTTAATCAACTCCAGGAAGTACAGAGAGTCCCATACAGGATAAATCCAAGGAGAAACACGCCAAGACACATATTAATCAAACTATCAAAAATTAAATACAAAGAAAAAATATTAAAACCAGCAAAGGAAAAGCAACAATTAACATACAAGGGAATCCCCATAAGGTTAACAACTGATCTTTCAGCAGAAACTCTGCAAGCCAGAATGGACTGGCAGGACATATTTAAAGTGATGAAAAGGGAAAAACTACAACCGAGATTAATCTAGACAGCAAGGATCTCATTCAGATTTGATGGAGAAATTAAAACCTTTACAGACAAGCAAAAGCTAAGAGAATTCAGCACCACCAAACAAGCTCTACAACAAATACTAAAGGAACTTCTCTAGGCAGGAAACACAAGAGAAGGAAAAGACCTACAATAACAAACGCAAAACAAGAAAATGGGAATAGGAACATACATATAGATAATTACCTTAAATGTGAATGGATTAAATCCTCCAAACAAAAGACAAAGACTGGTTGAATGGATACAAAAACAAGACCAGTACATATGCTGTGTACAAGAGACCCACTTCAGACCTAGTGACACATACAGACAGAAAGTGAGGGAATGGAAAAAGATATTCCATGCAAATAGAAATCAAAAGAAAGCTGGAGTAGCAATTCTCGTATCAGACAAAATAGACTTTAAAATAATGACTATTAGAAGACACAAAGAAGGACACTACATAATGATCAAGGGACGAATCCAAGAAGATAGAACAATTGTAAATATTTATGCACCCAACATATAGGAGCACCTCAATACATAAGGCAAATGCTAACAGCCATAAAAGGGGAAATCACAGTAGGGGACTTTAACACCACACTTTCACCAATGGACAGATCATCCAAAACAAAAATAAATAAGGAAACACAAGCTTTAAATGATACATTAAACAAGATGGACTTAATTGATATCTATAGGACACTCCATCCAAAAACAACAGATTACACTTTCTTCTCAAGTGTTCATGGAACATTCTACAGGACAGATCATATCTTGGGTCACAAATCAAGCCTTCATAAATCTAGGAAACCTGAAATTGTACCAAGTATATTTTCCGACCACAACACTATGAGACTAGATATCAATTACTGGAAAAAAAAACCTGTAAAAAACACAAACACATGGAGGCTAAACAATACACTACTAAATAATGAAGAGATCACTGAAGAAATCAAAGAGGAAATCAAAAAATACCTAGAAACAAATGACAATGAAAACACGACAACCCAAAACCTATGGGATGCAGCAAAAGCAGTTCTAAGAAGGAAGTTTATAAAATCCTACCTCAAGAAACAAGAAACATCTCAGATAAACAACCTAACCTCACACAAAAGCAATTAGAAAAAGAACAAAAAACACCCAAAGTTACCAGAAGAAAAGAAATCATAAAGATCAGATCAGAAATAAATGAAAAAGAAATGAAGGAAACAATAGCAAAGATCAATAAAACTAAAAGCTGGTTCTTTGAGAAGATAAAAAAGATTGATAAACCATTAGCCACACTCATCAAGAAAAAAAGGGAGAAGACTCAAATCAATAGAATTAGAAATGAAAAAGAAGTAACAACTGACACTGCAGAAATGCAAAAGATCATGAGAGATTACTACAAGCAACTCTATGCCAATAAAATGGACAACCTGGAAGAAATGGACAAATTCTTAGAAAAGTACAACCTTCCGAGAGTGAACCAGGAAGAAATAGAATATATAAACAGACCAGTCACAAGCACTGAAATTGAAACTGTGATTAGAAATCTTCCAACAAACAAAAGCCCTGACCAGATGGCTTCACAGGCGAATTCTATCAAACATTTAGAGAAGAGCTAACACCTATCCTTCTCAAACTCTTCCAAAATATAGCAGAGGGAGGAACACTCCTAAACTCATTCTACAAAGACACCATAACCCTGATACCAAAACCAGACAAAGATGCCACAAAAAAAGAAAACTACAGGCCAATATCACTGACGAACATAGATGAAAAAATCCTCAACAAAATACTAGCAAACAGAATCCAACAGCACATTAAAAGGGTCACATACCATGATCAAGTGGGGTTAATCCCAGGAATGCAAGGATTCTTCAATATACACAAATCAATCAATGTGATACACCATATTAAAAAACTGAAGGAGAAAAACCATATGATCATCTCAATAGATGCAGAAAAAGCTTTTGACAAAATTCAACACCCACTTATGATAAGAACCCGCCAGAAAGTAGGCATAGAGGAAACTTACCTCAACATAATAAAGGTCATATATGACAAACCCACAGCCAACATCATTCTCAATGGTTAAAAACTGAAACCATTTCCACTAAGATCAGGAACAAGAGAAGGTTGCCAACTCTCACCACTATTATTCAACATAGTTTTGGAAGTTTTAGCCACAGCAATCAGAGAAGAAAAATAAAAGGAATCCAAATCAGAAAAGAACAGGTAAAACTGTCACTGTTTGCAGATGACATGATAGTATACGTAGAGAATACTAAAGATGTTACCACAAAACTACTAGAGCTAATCAATGAATTTGGTAAAGTAGCAGGATACAAAATTAATATACAAAAATCTCTTGCATTCCTATACACTAATGATGAAAAATCTGAAACAGATATTAAGGAAACACTCCCATTTTCCATTGCAACAAAAAGAATAAAATACCTAGCAATAAACCTACCTAAGGAGACAAAAGACCTGTATGCAGAAAACTATAAAACTCTGATGAAAGAAATTAAAGATGATACAAACAGATGGAGAGATATACCACGTTCTTGGATTGGAAGAATCAACATTGTGAAAATGAATCTACTACCCAAAGCAATCTACAGATTCAATGCAATACCTATGAAACTACCAATGGCATTTTTCATAGAACTAGAACAAAAAATTTCACAATTTGTGTGGAAACAGAAAAGACCCCGAATAGCCAAAGCAATCTTGAAAAAGAAACATGGAGCTGGAGGAATCAGTCTCCCGGATTTCAGATTACACTACAAAGCTACAGTAATCAAGACAGTATGGTACAGGCACAAAAAAAGTAATATAAATCAGTGGAACAGGATAGAAAACCCAGAGATAAACCCACACACATATGGTCACCTTATTTTTGATAAAGGAGGCAAGAATATACAATGGAAAGAAGACAGCCTCTTCAATAAGTGGTGCTGGGAAAATTGGACAGCTACATGTAAAAGAATGAAATTAGAACACTCCCTAACACCATACACAAAAATAAACTCAAAATGGATTAAAGACCTACATATAATGCCAGACACTATAAAACTCTTAGAGGAAAACATAGGCAGAAACATAGGCAGAACACATATGACATAAATCACAGCAAGATCCTTTTTGACCTACCTCCTAGAGAAGTGGAAATAAAAACAAAAATAAACAAATGGGACCTAATGCAACTTAAAATCTTTTGCACAGCAAAGAAAACCATAAACAAGACAAAAAGACAACGCTCAGAATGGAAGAAAATATTTGCAAATTAAGCAAGTGACAAAGGATTAATCTCCAAAATTTACAAGCAGCTCATGTAGCTCAGTATCAAAAAAACACAAACAACCCAATCCAATAATGTGCAGAAGACCTAAATAGACATTTCTCCAAAGAAGATATACAGATTGCCAACACACACATGAAAAGATGCTCAACATCACTAATCATTAGAGAAATGCAAATCAAAACTAGGGTGAGGTATCACCTCACACCAGTCAGAATGGCTATCATCAAAAAGTCTACAAACAATAAATGCTGGAGAGGGTGTGGAGAAAAGGGAACCCTCTTGCACTGTTGGTGGGAATGTAAATTGATACAGCCACTATGGAGAACAGTATGGAAGTTCCTTAAAAAACTAAAAATAGAGCTACCATATGACCCAGCAATCCCACTACTGGGCATATACCCTGAGAAAACCATAATTCAAAAAGAGTCATGTACCACAATGTTCACTGCAACTCTATTTACAATAGCCAGGACATGGAAGCAACCTACGTGTCCATCGAGGGATGAATGGATAAAGATGTGGCACATATGTACAATGGAATATTACTCAGCAATAAAAAGAAACGAAATTGAGTTATTTGTAGCGAGGTGGATGGACCTAGAGTCTGTCATACAGAGTGAAGTAAGTCAGAAAGAGAAAAACAAATACCATATGCTAACACACATATATGGAATCTAAAAAAAAAAAAAAAAAGTTCTGAAAAACCTAGGGTTAGGACAGGAATAAAGATGCAGACGTAAAGAATGGACTTGAGGACATGGGGAGTGGGAAGGGTAAGTGGGACAAAGTGAGAGAGTGACATGGACTTGTATATACTATCAAATGCAACACAGATAGCTAGTGGGAAGCAGCTGCATAGCACCGCAAGATCAGCTCCGTGCTGTGTGACCACCTAGAGGGGTGGGATATGGAGGGTGGGAGGGAGACAGAAGAGGGAGGAGATATGGGGATATATGTATATGTATAGCTGATTCACTCTGTTATACAGCAGGAACTAACACGCCATTGTAAAGCAATTATACTCCAATAAAGATGTTAAAAAAAAAAAAAGAAATAGGGACTGAACAAATGGTTCCCTATGTTTTACGATGGGACATCTCTAATAGTACAAAACGTCAACAACCTGGGGTGATTTTAATGGTATTTGCTACCTATTGCATAGCACTTACTATGTACCTAGTATTGTGTTACGTGCTGTACAAACAATATCTTATTTAATAATCACAATTCTATGTGTTGAAAATTCTATACTTATTACACAAATAAGGAACCCAAGGATCAGAGACCTTAAGTAACTTGATCAGGATGGCTCAGCAAGTTATTGGAAGAACCATAATTTTAAGAGATCGAATTCTACATTAAGGTATCTTAAAAATGGTTATAACATAATAATAACTTATAACAATGGTTAATATATTGCCTATACATTCAAATCAATTTCAAATCCCCTTTAAGAATTCCCAAAGTTCATGTGGAATACTTTAGCTATAAGTATTAATATTCATGCATAATACCTTTAAATTTTTGAGCACCCCCATGCATATCACAGATATGATTTTAATGAATATGTATGCTATACAGTCCATGAAATATTAAGAAATGTTAAATTATAATTAAGAAGTGTTAAGTCTATATTCATTCATAAAAATGCTCACTATACCTTGTTAAGTGAAAAGGAATCAAGTTTAAAATGTGTTTTTTTGTTTAATTATGAATGTACATTAATGTATAGAAAAGTACCTCAAAGATTATACAGCAAAACATTACCCATGATCTCCAAATAATGAGGTTATGAATGATTTTTCTGAATTTTTACCTTTATGTTTTTCAACTATAAACATGTAAAGACAACAGAATATGAAGTAAATTATGAAAGAATCTATAATATAATTATTATTTTAAAGTTTATTGTTTAAAAGTTCTAAGATAGAGCATATGTAATCCAACTGTCTACTTTAACAAAAGTTTGAAAGAATATTGTTGGAAAGCAAATGAAAGAGGGACAGGGGGACAACCAAATAATGAAAACTTAAATCTCATTAGCTCTTCTACTATTCAAATCACTATAATAGAAGGTATAACTCCCCTGACTCAACAATACGATCTGCTACCACTAATAGCTCTGCTGAAATGAAGTGTCTGAAGCCCTTTAACGCCTTGAAGCTGACTCCACCTATACATATTTTTCCCACCCCCTCTAATCCATTTATTAATTCATTCAAAAAATGTTTAGGCTCCCTCTCTATATAATGATCTCATACATGAATATATATACTCTCCTACTTTAAATGTCCAACACCTAATCAGGTACCTAACAACAACAGGCACTCCTGAATAAAATATCTCTTGAACTAAATAGAAAAAGAATAAAGTTTGGTGCCTGTCTTCAAGAAAATCCCAGTTTGGTAGGGCTCCCTAGCATTATTTGCTTGCAGCATCATTTCTTCAAGGATATAACCTATCACAATCTTCCTGACACTTCCATACTCACTCTCAAAATGTCAACCCCACCCCATCCCAGAAACTAATACAAATCCTCAGTGTTAAATAAATGTAATTTTTAAAATGAAGACTGCAATATCAAAAGTGCCATATTTAAATAAAAACTACCACCTACAGGATAAAAAAAAAATAAACCATTCAATTTTTCACCTTATTTTTTCCTTAAAAAACAGTGCAATACATCTTAAATTACTTCACTGCCTGTTGCACAGAGAGTCCCAATGATAGATCTATTTTATTATTGTTTGCTTCAATACCTATTTCCCTCCTTTCTTCTGGCTTCCAGCAACATTCTCAAAACCATGCTTACAAACAATAAATACTAAAAGCAGTGGCACTGAAGCACGACATACTCATTCTCTTCGAAGACTGGTTACTACCAGAGCACAAAAGTCCAGATCTGCACCCTCATGAGTAACATTATTTCTATTTAAAAACTCCCAGAGAAGACAGAGGCAGCCATGTAATTATGTATCTGCAGCTACTCAATCTGCCCAGCCTCCTGCTTATTAGACAGTGTGCAGGACTATGGAAAACATTAGTCAATCGGTCTCACAGGTCTCACAAATCAACTCCAAAATCAAAGCCGGAGCTTTGGTTGTGTGTTTGCTTGCTTTGCTTTCTTTGTTTTATTTCTCATCCCGGGAAAACACTACGTTTCAAATTCCCTCCCTTTAACTCGCTACTAGAATGAACACCTAAACAATAATTGTACCCCATCAAGAACTGGGCAGCTCAACAACTGCTGAGAAAAGTATGTTTGACATTTTTCTCCACAAGACTCCATTCTCAGTTCCTGTACCAGTTCAGTGAGCATGGCTATAATTGAGAGAAGTCCAAATGCCAGGAAAGAGTCATCCTTCAGGAAATATATATGTATATATTTAACATATTTTATACAGCTCACTTTAAGTGAAACTAGATTTTTTTTTCCAAATTCATATAAAAAAAGTAGTATTTGGCAGCATTTTCTTATTAACATTCTAAATTTTAAAATGAGATGCTTCCAAGTATGATAATAAGTAAATTATGATATGGTTCACTAATTATTTCCTATAGTTCTGTGGTATCAAGATGTAACTTAAAATTCTAATTTTTAACCAAAATCTCCCACTCTCCAAGATTTTTTTAGTAAATAAAAAGAATCAAAGATTTTTCAGGACAGAAAAAAATATTTTCTCTTGTTCAAGGGGGAAAAAAAGCTAAAAATCCTCAACCAATTACAAAATAAGTATTCCAAAATAAAATTCTATGTCCAGTTTCCACAGCTCCTCTACATAGTTCCAAAACCCCTTTGTAGTCCCAACACCTCAGGTTAGCAAACAGTGATTTAATGATTTCATATGTATATGTGAAAATGAGGTATCTTCCACCGAAAGAAAAGCAGCTCATTCATTGGAAGCAAAAATTTATTTTTTTGAGGATAAAAAATACAAATCTAAAATTTGAAAAAGTGAAAAATCCCTTCATATCCAAATACTCTAAAACTAATACTAATACTAACTTTAGGTACTTGAGTCACATAAATTCTCTAAAGCCTAGGAATGCATTTTAACTTTAATTTCCGAAAAGTATTTCTATAAGTGTTATTCCTCCTGCATCCAACTCAACTGGATTACAATCAAGATTTTTAAGATACTGGCTGAAATACCTGTTACTGGACCTAATTTACTGGCAATAAGGCCCAGAAATAGCCATAAAAATTTTTTTCACATCACTATTATGCACATCAAACTGTTTTAAATGTCTCCTGGTGGGTACGCTGCTTTTTAATTAAACATCAAGAAGATGGGTTTTTTTGCCTCTTTAAAGGAATAAGATGGACCATATCAAGAATTCAAATTTACCTGATGTTCCAGTTTTGGGAAAATCCAAATATATTTATTTTTCATAAGATCATATTTCTCCTATCAGGATATATGATATCTAGCGACACATCTCCCTTCAGAATTTTTTTTGTACTAAAAGTGACCTCAGGATTCTCCTGAGACACATCAGGATTGAGAATACATATGAGAAATGCCCTTCTCCAAAGGAGGCAGCCTTCAGTTTCTTTTTAAGAACAATGAGATGTTCATCTCAGGACATGAAGAGGCAGAGACGGCTCAAAGAGTTATATATAGATGTTGCTAAGCAACCTTGGGGCTTTACATGAGTTATGTTTCAAGCTTGTATCAACTAGAGGGATTATTCCAAATGTCCCAGTGGTATTCCCCAGAGCTGATGATGCTCACTTAGTTTTCGGCATCAAAGTGATGTTGCACAGCTAGGATAGTTGGCTATGCCTTGGCGACTTCAGCGAGAAGTGGCAAGGGAGATGAAGGGGTATCGGTGGGGGATTTCTGGTCCCCTTTGTTCTCTTCCCTAAGGCAGAAATGGATGCCCATGGTGATATCCAAATCAACCATATTATTAAATTGAGGCACTTCAACGGGCAGGATACTTGGTATTCTTCAATAAAAATATGAAAACACAAACCATGCTGAATTCCCTGGGCAAAATGCTCAAATCAGAATTCTTCAAATGTCACACATCTTTTCCCTTGATGCAATATGTGTAACATCTCCCAAAAGGAAACCCACAGATCTTATCATTATTTGAGAACAAACAAAAGTCACAAATTAGAACTCTATTATGAGAAACAGGGGAAAAAATCATTAACTATGTGGTGAGTGTTAGAGAATCCTTAAGCCAATAGATGGGAATTTGACCAAGGCATCCCCAGAAAAATAAACTACTTTTTATGATGAGTTATCAGTCCAGACATGTTAATTTTCTATACGTAAATGTTTAGAGATGAGTAATTTTTGAATCACCTGCCATTGCATAATCATTGCATAACACAAAGCCAAATATCTCCAATTTAGTTCTTCATTTGATGAGACACTTTAACAATTTTTAAGCTAAAGTACAAAAGGGAATATGAATGTCAATATAAAATGAGACTCCTACCAAAAATAGGAAAAAAAGGAGGCAGTATATTTTTAAATATCTTTCGGAAGATAAATTCATGCTGAATAAATTGAAGTGACATTTGTTTTCTCATAAATTCCAGCCTGTCCTGATAGCCTCTGAAGTAACAGATTCTTAAATGTAGCCTTTTTTCACTAAAACTGACACCTAGCCAGAATTGTCCAGGGATAAGATTATTTTTAAAGATGCTCATAGGATAAATAGACTCATATTAACTAATTATATAGAATTATCAATTAACCTCCCAGTTAACACAGAGTTACCAATAAAAATTAGTTTCCTGGCAGTATCTGTTTTATTTGTGTATAGATTAGCTGTTAAATCACAAATATTATAAAACATTGCAAATGAGCCAAAAGATATAATAATACTAAGGGGAAAAAGGAATGATATCAAAACTTTCTGAATTTAAAATGTCTCACTGAGCAAGAATCTGCCTCATATAAAATATAGAAACAAAGACATCGGTCACCCTAAAGATAGTTAAATGTATTCAAAGTAATTTAAACTTTAGGAAAAAAATACAAAATTTAGTAATTTATGAAGTAGAAACTCTATAGGTGGGGGAGAGGAGGAACTATAACAATGCAATAGAAATCGATTTATCCCAATTACATTCATATGCTTTATGACTACCTTGGCCATAGACCTATCTCATCATAGATAGTTCATGGAAATAATATAAAATCACCTCACCCAATTTTTCCTCTAAAGAGAAGAAACAGGCAGGTATTAAAAGAAAAGAAACTGGAAATAGTAAATCTGGCTATCAGTGAATTACCAGTCTAGTCTCAAGCTAACACCTTTAGTTTAGCCATATACTGCAATAGAATCTACAATAGAAATACATCCTAATTAATACTTGGCCATCTAAAGAAAAAATAAAAAAGGAAGGAAGGACGGGAGGAAGAGAGGAAGGAAGGAAGGGAGGGAGGGAGGGAGGGAAGAAATAAATGTTCCAAAGAAAATGGCACAATATGAAAAACCACTATTATGAAATTAATTCTAAATCGAATCTTTACTGATTCCCTCTTAAACAAAAAGATATATAATAACAAAAGAAGTGATTAAATGTTTATCATTAAAAATGTGAGGAAATTCTTTAAAGTGTTCAAAATATGTAGAGCATCTTCCATTTTTCCCCTCCAAATTCACCATCCAACATTTTCCACCCTAACTTCAAGAAGCTGATGTATGTGGGCTACGTTAAAGGGAACCCATGCCCTTCTCAGCGGACAACTGCTCTCCAATTGAAAAGCAGTTCCAGCTTACTGCTAAGTACCAGTAGAAATTAACCACCTGCCCATTAACATCAAGTGACTATGAGATTTGAACTGCCCATGTTGAATTGGATGTTATCTGTTCCACCAAACCTTTAAAACGGACATGCAGAAAGGAATTCCATTACAAAACAGAAGTGGTAATACACAAGACCAAACTCAAGCAGGTCCTGAAAGCAAAAGTAAACTAAACTACACAAACAAGTAACTCAGACTACCAAGGCACTTGCTGCTACTATGTTACTGCCTCTCTCTAATTCCACACGTTTGGCCTCAATGGGAGCTCCGAATGGCTAAGAAACAGAGGAAAATGCGTAAGCCTGCATAATGGATGCATCTGAACAGTATGCTTGCGTAGTTAGAAGTATACTACAAATCCACTCAGTGGTAACCTTCTAAGTGAGCGAACTGGGTTGTACATCTGGTTTTCCACTTGGAGTGGAACAAGAAGTAACAAGAAGTATAGTTCGACATTGACTTACAGGCTAGCAACTACTACATGGTCTGGCCAGCAACGTATAAACTTGGAAACACAGAAATTTAAAATTGGTGACAGAGAGGTATGTTGATTGACCTCTAGGAATAGGTACAAGAGTATGTTGATATCCTGTCCCATGTAAATACCCATCATAGAACGTGCATGAAGGGGTAGGCTCTTAAACATCAAGTGAACAAGTTGACCCATTCAGCGGATGTCAGTCAGCCATTTTCCCCAGTGAATACAGCCCTTGCTCATGTACAAAGTTGCTAGAGTGGCAGGAATGTATGCTATACATGGATTCAACAACATGGTCTTCCCCTCATCAAAGCTAATCTGGCTACCACCTATGCTGAGTATGCAGCCAGCCAAGAGCAAGCTGGCCCCATAAGCCCCTAGAATGTTACCATTCTCTGGGCTGATCAACTAACTACTTGGTAGCAGAGTTGATTTCACTGGACAAGGAGGTGCAGCACATTCTGTGTATAGATTTGTCTTTGATGTTTCCACTAGTATCACCATTCATGAACTTATACTTTATCAACTGCCATATTGGATGACACAATACTGCCTCTGACCAGAGCGCATATTATACAGATAATGAGCTTACACTTAGGCGATTCACTTGTAGTACTACCAGATGTTTCATCACCCCAAACATCCTTTTCCACCCTTTATAAAATGGTACAGTGGCCTGCTGAAGGCTCAGTTATGATGACATTTGGTAGGCAATGGACTGAGAGCTTGAGGTACTGTGCTGTGAGATACAGTATATGCTTTAAATTAGCAGCCAAGATATAGTGTTATTTCCCCATAGGCAGAATACAGGTCCAGGAATCAAATAGAGGAGGTGAGGTGTAGCCCCTCTCAGTATCATATCTGACAAGGTACAGGAAGAATTTTGCTTCACACTGGGATTTTAGGCTCTGTGTTTAGAGGTACCAGTTCTCAAGGAGGAAATTCTTCCACTAAGAAATATGGTTATATTTTCAACTAATTGAAAGCTAAGACTACTCTCTAGCCATTCTGTGGTCTTCGTGCTACCGAGCCATGGGAAGAAGAGGAGGAAATTGAGATACAGTTTCACAATAAAGGTCAAGGAATATACTGGGAAGCCTCATAGTCCCAGTAAGGGACAACCCAATAAAAACAAAACCACCGAGGACTCAGATCCTACAAAAATGAACCTCATAAAGGTTCCCATAAAGGTTCTTCTTGCAAATAACCCCATCTAGCCAAGGTGGAGGGTGAGGGTTAGTAGAAGGAGGCATCTATGATTACAATGGGACCTGGAGCAGCTATGTTTTGTACCACTTAATCATATATTTTCTTTCTTCTTTCCTCTGTGCTATCTTATTTGAAGAATATTAGTGATAGTCAATGCTTTATATTTCAGTGAGGATACGACCAGTTTGACATCACCTGATGATAAAATATCTAACAGGACTTTGTGCATTGCCTGTGTTGGAATCACAAACTTGTTACCTTAAAAAAAAATAAGAGTGTAGGCCCAGAGGCAAAAAGGGCAGACTATGCCAGACTTCTTACATTTGTCCCTGCGGGCCCATTCTCCATCATTCTGCACACTGTTCTCTGCCCCAAAAATATGACCTGTATGGACTATATCAGCAGACTTCTGGTGTCCAGTGGGTCTGGCCATTGAAGAGATCCAGGAAGACATCACAAAGAGAAAGGTGAGTAAATCAGGATACTTGTTCTCCAGGCTTCCTCCTTGTAATTGAGTTGACTCTGTCCCTGGACCAAAGACCACTGAGCTTCTCAAAACAGATGACTCTACATGATATTCTCCTTTGTGATTATACTAACTGCCCCTTCCATTATTCCTTTAGGGCTACAGATGGTAACTCAGAAGCTAAGTCCCTGGTCACTGTATTATCCACTGTGGTTTCCCTACTACCGTATCTTTATAAATAAATCATCCTTAGATTATACTGTTTTGATTGCCATCTGTTTCCTGCGGCAGCCCCGACAGATATAAGTCTAAAAACTTACCTTTATCCCCAAATAAACTAATTTTTTTACGTTTATCCCCAAATAAACTAATTTTTATTTCTAATCACTCTACAGGAAATAATAGGAAGAACAAAAACAAAACAATAACATACAAAAAACTTTTTAGGTATTCTGCTCATAGCACCATGAAGACAACTGTATGATTTATTTGTTTATTACTATAGCCCAGCACCTAACACAATGTCTGACATACAGTCAGCATTAAAACATTGCTTTTAAATCAATGACTATACATAAACACTATGAGAATTGCAGGGATCCAAGTCAATAAGTAAAATGAAATAGAAAGCCTGCTATTAATCAACATAATTATCACTCACAAACAGGACATTAGACTACAACACAGCACCTTTTATATTAGGCAGATGTACACAGCAAGCCCATTTCTATCCAAAATAATAACTAAAATCGCAGATTCCACTATATTAAAAAATATTCCAAATAAATGTGGTCATTGTTCCTACCATCTATGAGATTTAAACACATTTAAATCTGCAAGCTACAAATAGTGACACCCAAGTTCTAGTACTGTTCCTGTAACTAGATGACAGCCACAGCCCAGGTCACTTAAATTCTTCCCTATTGTTGATGCCAAAAAACCTCATAAACATCCTTAATTCCTCTCTTTATCTCATATCCAATCCATTAGGAGGTGCTTTTGACTCAATTTTTATAATAAATCTAAAATGCAATCACTTTTTACCACCTCCATTGCCACAATACAGGTCAAACCACCATCATCTCTCACCCGGATTATGCAAGAGCCAAAACTCATCTTCGTGCTTACATCTTTGCTTCCTACAATCTTTTACAATACAGCCACTCAGAGTAATTGTAATGATTAATTTTATAAGTCAACTTCAATGAACCATGGGGTACCCAAATATCTGCCTAACATTATTTCTAAGTGTCTGTGAGAATGTTTCCAGATGAGATTAACATTTGAACCAGTAGACTTAGTAAAACAGATTGCCCCCCACAATGTGAGTAGGCATCGAATGATCCTTTGAGAGAGTGAATAGAACAAAAACGCGGAGGAAGGGAGAATTCACTCTCTCTGCCTGACTGCAGAGCTAGGGCATCGGTCTTCTGCCTTAGGACTAAGACATAACATCCGCACTCCTGGTTCTCAGGCCTTTGGAGTTGGACTAGAACTTATCCCATCTGTTCTCCTGGTTCTTAGAACATTGTACTTGGACTGGAACTAAAACACCAGCTTTCCTGGGCCTCCAGCTTGCAGACAGCAGATCGGGGGACTTCTCAACCTATATAATCACATAAGCAATCTCCTCAAAATAAATCTTCATGTGTGTGTTTGTGTATGTTGATCTGTTTCTCTACAGAGCTCTGAATAATACAGTAATCATTTTAAATCATAAGAAAGATCATGTAATTTCTCTGCTTAAAACTCTCCAGTGGCTCTCTATCTCACTCACACTAAAAGCCAACCAGTCTTTACAGTAATCCACAAGCAAGCACTTGTATATTCTGAGACTTAAGCAGTTTTCTTTCTTATGCCATTTCTTTCTGCTCTGTCCCTAACTCACTATTCCAAACAAACTGTTCTTTTTCCACTTTCCTGAATACTCCAGACAAATCCCTGCCTAAGGGCTTCTGCAATGGCCATTTCCTCTGTCTGGAAAGCTCTTCCACAGATATCTGCACAACTAATTCCCCTTCAGGTCTTTGCCCAAATGCCAGATTCTCTCAATAGTTCTGACCTTGAAAAAAATGCCTGTTCAAAACTTCCCCTTCATTCCAGTGTCCCTTATATTTCTCCCTGTTTTCTTTTTGCCATAGCATTTATCATCCAATATGTGTTAGGTTTATTATGTATCACTTGTCTCCTGCTGTGAGAAAGTAAGCTCCTCAAACTTATGGATTTTAGTCTGTTTTGTTCACTCTTAGATTCCAAATCCCTGTAACGGTAATTGATGGATAGTAGACTCTAAATAAATTGCTGAAATGGATTGTATTTCCTTACTTGAACAAAGGGTAAGAGTTGGACAAATTTGCCTCTCTTACCTATAAAAGTATTTATTTTCTGTAGTCATCTGTTACTTTACTAAATATAAGTAAGATTTTACTCATTAATAGCATTAGGTATAATCAAGTATAAAATATTTGAGGATAGAAATATCCTGATTTATTTCTAAAGTTTTCCAAACTAACTTTTATTCTCATTTTTACATACAAGTCATTAAACAATAGAGTTTTATTTGTAAACACCACAGTAATTTTTTCATATGGGTGAGTATATGTATAAAATAAATACACTATATTCCATAAAGTTTTTTTTCTAGTAGACAAAATAACAAAAAATAACCACTATTCAAAAACAAAGTTCAGTCAAAAAGCTACAGTAATTTGTATTTCAGAGGTCTGCTACTGTGTAATTTGTTCAAAGTGAATTTCCTCTTTTCAAATTAATATGAAGTTCTTTGTTTTTCTTTATTTAAATACCATTCATTTGGAGAATGAAAAAAAAACCCTATAGACTCAAAGATGTGTTAAACCAATATTTGAACACTGTATTTAGATAAGTTTTGCAGAATTACCAGATTAAAGCACAGAGTTCACCGTCTACTTTCTGGTATGTATGAGTCTCACTAAGGCATCTAGACTACTTGTTATTCCTTGCTCATCAGATACAAAAAGCATGATGGCTTTAGTACAGTATACTAGCCCATGATGATGTTCTCTAGATATTCAGATGATTAAGTTCTGTATTAGTCTAGATTCTCCAGAGATACAGAACCAATAGGAGATATATAGATATTTATTAAAGAGACTTTATTAAAGGAATTGACTTACATGGTTATGTGGTTATGGAGACAGAGAAGGCGCAAGATCTACACTCAGCAAGCTGGAGACACAGGAAAGGCAATGATTTAGTTCCAGTTTGAACCTGCAGGCCTGAGAACCAAGAGGGCTGGCAGTGTAAGTTTCAGTCAAAGTCTGAAGGCAGGAGAGAATCAATATCCCAGCTCTAAGACAGTCAGGAAAAGACAGGGAATTCTCCCTTACTCTATGTCTTTTTGTTACTCTATGTCTTTTTGTTCTATTCAGGCCTTCAGTGGATTAGATTAGACCCACCCACATTAGGGATGGCAATCTGCTTTACTCAATCTACCAATTCCAACATTAATCTCATCCAGAAATACCCTCACAGACACACCTAGAGCAATGTTTAGCCAAATATAAGGGCATCCCGCGGCCCAGTCAAGTGGATACATAAAATTAACAATCACAAGGTACCTATGAACCATATTATTACAGAGATCAAGAAACTGCCATTGCCCCTCCTGTAAATATATGAAGGTGTTAGCCCTTCTCTGTGGCTTGAAGGCCATCTGCCGTCTGATTGTCCTAATTGGTAAAGGAAAAAAAAAAAATGCCAGATCAATTGCTGCATACCAGGTACCAAAGACTATATTGATACTACATTTTAGAAAGCAAAGCAATTGGGGCTTCCCTGGTGGCGCGGTGGTTGAGAGTCCGCCTGCCGATGCAGGGGACACAGGTTCGTGCCCTGGTCTGGGAAGATCCCACCTGCCGCGGAGTGGCTGGGCCCCTGAGCCATGGCTGCTGAGCCTGCGCATGCGGAGCCTGTGCTCCGCAACGGGAGAGGCCACAACAGTGGGAGGGCCGCATACCGCAAAAAAAAAAGAAAGCAAAGCAAGCAATTGGAGTCACTCTGATTAGGTTTCCCTTAGTCTATATTTATTCTCCAGGACCCATCTGTCAAATCAGCAAACCAAAAGGGAATGTTACAGAAATCTCCATTTTTGCATCCTTCAAGTCTTTGAAGGTGGCCCTACTCACTGCAATGTTCCCAGGGATGTAGTACTGCTTAGGGTTTTCTCTTTTGTTAGGAGGGGCAGTTCCAGAGGCTTCAACTTAGTCCTTCCTAAATAGTCCTCATTCCATAAGAAGTCAGTGTGAAAACTGTGCCAATTTCCGTGCCTGTTGCAACTATGCACTCAGGAAAGTTAAGTATCCACAGAATTAGTCTGACAAGACATTGGAGCCACACTGATGAAGATTAAGTGACCTCCATAAGCCTCAACTCTGACTGATGTGCCACTGTGGCATTTACGTCCCCAAGATAAATCCAGAACCTGTTTTTATTAATTCTCAGAAGTCTGGGCTTTTTCCTGGCAAACAGCAGATGCCTTTGGGAAAAGCTTGAAAGATTTAAAGTATATATTTGTGGTAGCATTTTATGTCGCTTCTTAAGGGAAATCAGCCTTTAATCAGGAGAAGCTATTCTCCCTGTTTCAGTAACACAAGTCAAGTTTCTATTCAGCATATCTAGAACTTCCCCAATTATACAGATTAAATAAAAATTCAGTAATCAGCCAATCTATCACAGTCCTAAGGACATGATGATCAATCAGCCATACCACAGAACCCTGCATTTCAAAACACTGACTGCTCTTCCACACTTGAAGCCTATTATTGGAACAGAGGAGGACCCTGTGGGACTCCTGGGCATGAAAGCCTTTCTGTGTCCCCTGTTTCTTGTTGGTAGGGAATAGCCTTCAGCCTCCATGACCTTCCCTGAGTTTCCAAAAGGCAGGTCCAAACAGTAGCTAATCAGGGAAGGGAGGGGTTGCAGAGACAAGGGAAGAGCATCCAAGAAACAATAGTGCAGCCTTGGGGCAGGGTCCTGGTCCATCTCAAGGGATACACATAAAAATATCTTTGAGCTCTTTTACAGAACTAAAACCCCCAACAAATGGAAGATGTTAGTATTCACTCCAGAGAAGGTCATAGTTTGATAACCTCAAGGGGTTCATCAGGAGACCACCTGAGGCCCTGCACACACCCTGATCCTTATCAGCAACTCTGCCCTTGAACCACTGCTATAAAACTCCTCACCAAATCCTCCCAGGTTGGGACACACAGTTTTTCAGGGCAGGAGCCTGCTGTGTCTCCCTTTGTCTAGCAAAGCAATAAAGCTATTCTTTTCTACTTCACCCAACACTCTGTCTCCAAGATTCAATTCAGCACCAGTGCACAGAGGCCAAGTTTTCAGCATCATTATGGCAACTATAGGCACTTTTTTTTTTTTTTTCAGTACGCGGACCCTCTCACTGCCGCGGCCTCTCCCGCTGCGGAGCACAGGATCCGGACGCGCAGGCCCAACAGCCATGGCTCACTGGCCCAGCTGCTCCGCGGCACGTGGGATCCTCCCGCACCGGGGCACGAACCCGTGTCCCCTGCATCGGCAGGCGGACTCCCAACCACTGCGCCACCAGGGAAGCCCCTATAGCTGCTTTATTAATGAAGCCTAAGCAATGCCAAAGCACTTCGTTACCACTCCAGAATCCTATGATCCCCACTGAAATCCATGGCAGCATACCCAATGACATTTCCCAGCCTAGAGCTACCACAGAGGTCTCATCAATACATTTCTTAATTTTTTTTTTTTTTTTTTTTTGCAGTACGCGGGCCTCTCACTGTTGCGGCCTCTCCCGTTGTGGAGCACAGGCTCCGGAGTGCAGGCTCAGCGGCCATGGCTCACAGGCCCAGCCGCTCCGCGGCATGTGGGATCTTCCCAGACCGGGGCACAAACCCGTGTCCCCTGCATCGGCAGGCGGACTCTCAACCACTGCGCCACCAGGGAAGCCCCATTTCTTAATTCTTAATTAAAGTGACCCCTCTAGAATCTCAGGGCAGAGTGAGAAGGTGGATGACAAGACCATCCATGATAAACCTACTCTACTATTCCCAACTTCCTATGGCTCTTCCTTCCTCCACAGCCTGAGAGTGTTCAGGCATCTCAACCGCATTAAATGTTAGCCATTGTTGAGTTCAGGTTCTAGTCAAATAATCAAGCAAACTATCGAAGCCATTTCCAGAAGCTCAACTGACACATTAAATCCAGATTACTAAGAACACTCATATCGATAAATCTGGCTCTGTCTGAATTAAGTATATTCATATCAGTATGTTCCATCCCCCTTAGTCTACTTTTCTTAGAATTCAACCCAGTACATTACTTCCAGATTGCTGCTGATACAAATTAGCTTGCTTACCTGATATGCCAATCATCCCTGTAAAAGGCTAGGATGTGAAAGGCTAGGCTCAGTTATGGTCCTGAAGAAATTGAAAGAAATAAAGGTAGATCCTGAAGAGAATAGTATCCCTTTCCCTGTAAAACTTATAAATGATCTCCATACCTCTGGTTTATTTGTATTCATTTTCATACTTGGCAATCTCTTGAATCAGTATTTTTCTTTTCCATTTATACAACTACCATCCCATTCTAAGCTACTGTAATCACCCAGAGTGCTGAAATTGCCTCCTAACACTATGAAAATGTAATTGTTACATACCATTCAGCCAAGGAAACTGTAATGAAAACATGAAGACATCGAAGGTTATAAAAAGGCCTTACTTTCTCAGAAAAATCATTCTTGCAGATACATGGAAAATAGAAGGCAGGGGGAGGGAGAGGCGGAGGCAGGTAGAGAGTAGAAGCAGGAAGGTCAGTTCCAAATCGGATCAGACATTGATAATGGCTTGGACTAGAGCGTTAGCACCAGAGATGTAAAACAACTGCAAGATTCCATAGGACATATTTTAGGGGATAGGGGAGGTAGGAAAGAAAGGATTCAATGATAATAGCAGATTTCTACTGAATAGATATGTAGTGCCATTTACCTAAAAGAAAGAGATAGTCATCTCCAAGTGTGAATTTAAAGGTCAGAGAAAGGATCTGGGTATAGATACAAATTTTGAAATAAATGAATATATACATGATATTCAAAGCAGCACTACTCAAAAATGTGATCCATGGACCAGAGCTGAGCCACCTACTGTTTATCACTGGTCCACAACAAGAAAAGTACCAAACTGAGGTTAAGAACTTAGAAACTTTTATAGCAATTGTATACCGTAGTTGTATATCTTTTGAATATAACTTAAAAACTAGGCTTTTATTTTGAATGTCTTTTTATAATTTAATTATTCTAATAACTCTTGATGAATTTTATAAAAGTATCAGACCCTGGTAGATAATCAATTGAAAAAAAAAGAAGACCCACCATTTACCGTAAATTGGACAGCACTGATTTAAAGCTATGGTAGTAGAAGCAACCACTTGAGGAGAGAATCCTAGAGAAAAATTCTAACTATGATTATGTATTTGATCCTTGTTGCCTTCATCATCCTTTAGCATCATAAAAATTGTATACCCTGGAATGTAATTCCCAAGATTGCTTTATCATCCATGTCTCCTTATTACCATCAATAATATTTTACTGAGCATACTTCTTGCCAAGCAGTCGTTATATGGATTATTTCATTTCAAAATCTCAATAAAGCTAGTATTATAATCCCTATATTAAAGATTTTAAAAATTGAGTCTAGGGAAGTTAAATAACTTATCCATGTCACATAACTAATAAGTCAGGGAGCTGAAATTCGAACACAGACCAACTGACCCAAGGCTCAGCTTTTAATCACTGCAAATATACATATATTGTCAACTTATCAATCAGCCAGTTTATATGCTTTAAGGAAAATATTTCATGTGAAATCAAAACTTCTGTGTATATAACTTCCAGATCTAGGAATTTTTTTATATCTTGGTTATCAAGTAAGTTCTGTTTACTAACAATTATCACTGGATTACTCTTATTACCTCCAAGGAGGCAATAACTGCTCAAGAACAAAAGATAGGGGCACACCTCCTAAAATCAAATATACTGCCTGGTAAAAACTGAGTGAGCTAAGGCCTACTTCATGAGAGTTTGGATCTAAGAATCTAACTTTCTGTAACAGAAAAATAAAGTTTACTCTGCCCATCAACTTAGGCAACACAATAATGTGGTCGCACTGATTCTGCAGCTGACTTGATTTTTATTGAGAGTGTTTTCATTATCAACTTGGGTCTTTTCCATGAGGCTTCACAAACAGATTAAGCCAACATAACCTTGGTTTGTCTTCATTTGAAGACTAATTTATATACTCTACTTCTTTTTTTAGATTTTTTTATTTTTTAAAAATTTTTATTGAATTATGGTTGATTTACAATGTTGTGTATATATTCTACTTCTTTAGAAAAATATTTCTGCCAATTTTATTTTTAACCATAAACTTATATCGAAACATTACATAAATTAGGTATGGCTTTTGCTTAAGTTTCTAAATTTCCTTTCTATAGATCATAATAAATAAGATTACAAATTAACTATTACATATTATAGTATTTATTTAACCCTACACTTTTCCATTTTTTTGGTCTAATTCACACCTGAATTTCATCTTACCTCCAAGAAAATGTGATATTAAATAATATTAACAATGGCTACTACTTACTTCAGTGTTTAGTATCTTACAGACAACATGCTGAACACCTTTAAATACATATTCCCACTAACATTTATCCTTGGAACAACTCTGGCACATAAGTATTTTTTGCCTTATTTTCACATATGAGAAAACTGTGGCTAAGTGAAATTTAAAATCTTCCAATGCAGAGCCAAAATTTAAACCTAATCTCACCTCAAAATCCATGTTCTTAGTTATTATCTGCACTTTCTTCCCTTTGTAAAATGTACAAAACTCCCTTTGTAATGATCACTTCTAGAGAGCAGCTTACTAACATATATTCTCTTGCATTAATTTTCTCCAGTGGATTACAATAAAATCATTTCCTTTTCTGGATTTGTGGACACATAAGTATTAGATGCTGGATGAAAATTCAGGTGGCAAAACGAATTATTTTCTAATTGAAAGTCTAAATCATGATTCGGTTGTGGTGAATTCCTCACATGTTAATTCTGTTCCACAGACAAAATACCTTTGAGAGACATAAGGAAGGTGCTTTGAAGCAAGCAATACAACTTCTACTGAAACGACCACATGATCACTAGAATATCTGTTAATTTTAACATGGGATATTTTAGCACAATGTGAAGATTACTAGACTGAGTTAATGTCCTTACAAAGAGAAATTCTACCATCTTAGTTAAGCCACTCAAAGTAGCAACAGCACAAGCTCCTTAACTGTAAAGTAGAGATAAAGGCACAAAATTAAACTTAGCTGAAAAATGTGCAAGAATTTGACTAGCAGTGATGCATTTTATGCATTCCAAGCACTACAGAGAAAAACAAGAAATTCTGATTCATATAATAAAAGACTGAGTTTCTTGAAAACATCGGTAAATATGTTTAGGCAACTAATGTGAAAGAAAAAATAAAAGGAAGAAAGAAAAGAAAGAAAGGAGGAAGGAAAGAAAGAAGGGAGGGAAGAAAGGAGGCAGGGAGGGAAAGAAAGGAAGAAAAAAAACTGATGTTCTTGGGTGGAGGTAAGTAGACAGTCAACATAGTCAACAACTTCATGCATTCTTTGGCCTTGCTATTCAAATTTTGGTCCAGCAGCATCACCTGGGAACTTGTTCAAAATGCACATTGAACAAGCCCAGCCTCAGACCCACTGTATCTGCATTTTAACAAGATCCACAGATGATCCAGAGGCAGGATTCTTGGCTATTTGTATTGTTACAGAAAGAAAGCAAAATCTGATAATGACTTTAGGTATCACATCATTTTCAATACCAGACCTTATCTTGTGGCCTTTGGCTAGGGACTGCAGCAATTTCCCTCAATTACAGTTATCTTCTGCCTAGTGTATTTACAGTTCACCACTGAACAACTCAGGGAGGTTAGGGTTGCCCACCCTCTGCACCTGGGAAAGTCAGAATGTGACTTACAGTTGGCTCTCCCTATATGCGGTTTCTCTGTATACAGGGTTCCTTCATGTACTCAACAAACCTCGGATTGCATAGTAATGTAGTATTTATTAGTGAAAAATACCATGTGCGAGTCGACCAGTACAAACCCGTATTCTTCAAGGATCGACTGTACTTAAAAGTTAGGTGGTCTCCAACAAGTGACCAGGTAGTTCATGACTTTATGTTTTTGTGGAGGTTTTTTTTCTGTTTTGTTTTTGCTTAAGAACCGACATTACACATGAGTGGACACCAGTTTAAAAAAAAATTCTCCCATTCACAGATGAAACCCTCATGAATTCTCAAATGGCTGATCTTGGATCAGCCTGTAAACACCACCATTTAAATGTACGTAATATATGAGTAAATATATGTAATATATAATACTAAGTTATTATCACCTATCCTCAATATCACTTGACTTCTAATTGGCTGACCAGCCAGAAAATCAATTAAGGGGCACAGAACAGAAATGGAACCAGGGAAAGCAAATGGGGGAAAGAAAACAGGACAAAAGGCTCAGTTACCACAAAAACATGGCTAATAATTAATAAGTGTGTATTTGTCTCTGAAATTACCAGTTAGCTTTTATTAATATAATACAGAAATTATGTTGTAGGAGCTCTACTCTTCATGATTTCATTCACTCAGGAAACAAACACTTCCTTCTCTAATAGACTAACATACACCAATTCTACTACATTGTACTATGCAGAAACATGGCAAGACAACATAAAGAAATCTAGTATAAGTTATTTGCATCCTTTCATTCTTTATAAGTTAAGTATGCCTGCAGATTTCCGATGACCAGGCAAGATGGAAGATGAAAGGAAATGGCTTCGAGTCTTATCAAAAACATTATTAAAATGAATGCTTAATTGTTGGTATGACAACCACTTGTACCAGTTCAGTCTGGAGTAAGCAATGTATTTATTGTTAGTTCTTGTAAGAAAATCTAAAATGCAGTAAATTCTCTTAAAAACTTTTTTTTTGTTTCTCAGCTCTTACATGAACCTCACATACAACGCTCTTATTTTTCTCCAAAAAAAAAAAAAAATCATTGGGCTTCCCTGGTGGCGTAGTGGTTGAGAGTCCGCCTGCCGATGCAGGGGACATGGGTTTGTGCCCCGGTCCGGGAAGATCCCACATGCCGCGGAGCGGCTGGGCCCGTGAGCCATGGCCGCTGAGCCTGCGCGTCCGGAGCCTGTGCTCCGCAACGGGAGAGGCCACAACGGTGAGAGGCCCGCGTACGGCAAAAAAAAAAAAAAAAAAAAAAAAAAAAAAAAAAAATTATAATTATTTCAACTTGGGTAAATAGTCTATTTTTTCCCATGCTACCCAATGAATGACTTATATCTGACTATAACCAGGCCTCAGCCTTAATTTCCAGGAACCCTGGAACATTTAATGGCTCCAGTCTTTGGGTAAACTTGTACTATTTCTTTCTTTTTTTTTTTTAACATCTCTATTGGAGTATAATTGCTTTACATAAAGCTAATTCACTTTGTTATACAGCAGAAACTATTTCTTTTTTACCTTTCACAGTACTTAAATTTAATGACCCCCAAAATCCACTACTGCCTAATTTCAATCATGTAGTCCTCATTATTGAAAGTGATTTTACTATTAAATGAACACAAGTCTGATGGCTTCATTAGGAAATCACAATGAGCTTCTACTGTATTGCCTAAGAGTGTTGGAAAACACACACACACACAAACACACAATTTCTTTAAAATATAAAAACTAGTTTTTTCTAGAAGAAACCATCACAAACAGTCAGAGCTAGAAAAAGTTAGAGAACCATTAAAGACTGAATGTTTGTGTGCCGCCCAAATTCATATGTTGAAATCCTAACCCCAGTGCGATGGCATCAGGAGGTGGAGCCTCTGGGATGTGATTAGGTCAGGAGAGTGGAGCCCTCACGAATAGGATTACTTTCCTTATAAGAAGAGCCTGGAGAGAGCTTGCTTCCTCTCTCCCTCTCCTCTCTCTGCCAGGTGCGAATACAAGGAGATGACAGACATCTCCAAACCAGGAAGTGTTCTCACCACTGAATCTGTTAGTGCCTTGATCTTGACCTTTCCAGCCTCCAGAACTGTGAGAAATAAATTTCTGCGGTTTAAACCACCCAATCTATGGTACTCTGTTATAGCAGTCCAAACTGACCAAAGCAGGAATCAACCAGACAAACCTGACTAGTCACTGGATAGAGGTCCAGGCCACCCATTATTCAGCCAAGATATCTCACACACAGACACACACACACAGACATACACACACACAAACACACACAGAAAATGCCAAGTGACTAGGATTCAGTTAGTTAAAAAAAATAGAGCATAAAGTCAACAAAAGTCATACAGCAACCCAATCTGGCTTTTTGTGGCTTATTCACATTGTTACTATTTCCTAGGAGAAAACTGAATCTTAATCAAACAGCAGAGTAAAATAAAATAAAACCACAATGGCATTAATAAATAGAAATTAACGATATATCTATATGAAAAGATTGCCTTGATGCCATAAAATTCAAGTGCCCAAAATTTTAATATTATCATTGTGTTTTCAGCCTGAACTTTGCATTAGTACAAAAATGATTGCTAATAATGTATAATAATCAGTAGCATTACAAGTTTGAGAAATATTTCGTTCAATAAAATGTTTGATTTTTTTTTTTAAGCCAAAGAAAAAGTATTCAGACCTAGAGTGAATCACGATGTGATAGAGCCTCGGTTGTATTTAAAAGTGTAAATTCTATTTTAAGCTTTTCCACTACACTTGAGAAAGAGCAACGACAATATTCCCAAATGTCAACACAGATGGAAGTTGAGAGGAACAGCAATGAAATCTAAAATGCAAACCATAACCCAAAAAAGAAGTATTCTTCCTTTCTCATTTTTAACACTATGCTGACTACCTCAAAGAGAGGAAAATTCCCATTTTCTGCCACGTTTGTAAACAGATATCAGCACAATGAATGGGAAAACTTTTATTTCAACTCTGACAACACATGATATAAAAGCCATTTTTATGCACACACAAATGCACACATATATATGATATATACAAATGTATAATACATATTTATAGCATGGCCAGAGTTCTAATTTTATTTTAACCCTAAATCTCTCTCTATATATAATTCTAGAATCTCTTGAAAGCCTTCATAGTATTATAAATGTTTCAAACTCTACCTCAGTGTAAGCCATTATTGGCTAATGATAAGAGAACAATGGCTTTCTCTTGTATACCTCTGTTGACCAGACTTTCTCCATTAAAAACCTAAATCCCTCAAGAGTATTTCCTTTTTACAGAATTCAGAACCAAAAGCAGCTTCAAGAGCCTCAGGTTAGAATGCTGTCTTACCTCAAGCAAAAATCAAGCCTAATTCATGATCATTTGGGAAGGCAATCCAGGTAATTTGTTTCATTCACTGTTAAGATACTACCTTAAAAAGGAATTTGCTGCCTATTAAATGAAACTGAATATCTTTTATTTATCTGTAAAAGTAAAACAATCTCTTATTCTAGCGTGAATACTGTTGTTCAAGAAAATTTTGTGGATGACTTTAAAAGCTCAGGTGGAAAGTTAGAATTCTATTCATTAAGAAAGCGAAGTCTGGCTTACAATCTAGAAAACTAAAACAGATTTGAAACAAAAACAAGGTATGTCATCTCCTTAGTATAAAAATGAAATAATAATTTTGTGAACCACAGTAAAATCAACAAATAGGAGGCACTGGCATCTCAGCATTGCTATGCAGTAAACACACAAAAAAAGACATTCCTAGCACATCCATATAGAATGTTAACAGTGAAGGTGAATGAAGCCAGCAAGGATAGAAATTACTAGTGGCCTGGCTGGAAAAGCATGCTGGGCCTGAGGCAAAAGAAGTTTTTTAAATAGGAGAGTGTTTTGAAATAGAAAGCATGTTAAACAGAATTGCCTGAGGACTGCTAGGAAATGAAAAATTACGCTAGCTGCATTGGGAACAGCAACCTGATAAAAGCACAATGCACAAATTACAATCTTCTTCACAAGTAGTATTAGACACAAGAAAGGTTAAGCTGTATGTGAGAAAGGTTTTGCCCACCACAGGCCACTACATGACAGAAGAATTACTTTCAAACATTTCTAGAGACCCTCCAACAACTATGGTAATAAATATTTCTATATTTCTAATATCACAGAACAAGCTGGACTAGACTCCCAGTCAATATCTATTTGCAAAGCACCCTTTGAGTGCAAACCACTACTCTAAGCTCTATGGAAAACACTGAAAGACAATAATGTGTTCCATAAATATATTCTTCTCTTCTTAAATTCAAAATCCAGCATCCCAGGGATGCTGGGTGAGTCAGCATGTTCTGAGCAGCTACAGTGTGGAAAACACAAGACTGGAGTGAGAAGGAAAACAGTATTCCACAAGAAGAATCTGACTGACCACTCATGAGGGCAAATACTTTAATAAACAGTAATGTTTTTGCTATTATTATAAGGGTAATTATTAAGTATGCAAAGTGAGTAGGTACAAAATGAATGAAAAGTATAAATGCTGAAGAAACTATCATTTAGAGGAAATTAAAGCAAGTCGTGAAGAAAAGGGCATAAAACACAAAACATATATGTGTTCGTGCACACACACACCCACTCACAATATTGTCATTAGTTTGAAGAACAATCCTTCCAACCCTCCTCCTTTATAAGCAGAGAGCAACTCAGGAATAATGCAAGTCATAATGAGTCACTACACATAAGCAAGATTCTTGGGACAAGGAAATTAGGAACAGCTGTCACTTGGGCTGAGTCAAAGTGAGGTTGGCATATCCCAAAAGGTCTAGGACTATCAGAGCATAGACCAGCCACCTGATCTCAGTTACTTTATCAAGAAAGACTAGATTTACTTTGGCTGACACAGGTTTTTGTTTTGTTTTATGTTTGTCTGTGCTGTTTGTCATGGGACAGAAGTAATGCATTTAGCATATGAAAATATGACACAAATAAGAATCACCTAAACGAATAGGGCAAGGTGGACAAGCCATGCCAAATAATCTGGGGAACGTGGCTACCTAGACACCCCCAGGTTAATTAAGTATGTGGCATATCTCCATATCTACATTTAAGACACCATCCATTTATCTTTTTTCAAGCATAAAAAAAGTCACCAGTCAATAATTTCTTACTCGCTCTCTCAGGCAAAATCAGAATCTCTCCAGGTCTACTTGCTTCTGTTATCATGAACACAGGGCTGACTGTACCTTTCTCCCTCCTTAATCTTCCCCTTCAATGTCTTTATGGGTCATGCCACCTCTTACCATAAAAGCTCCTCTTTGAAATATACAATCTAAGGCTGCACTCTCTAATACGGTAGCCACTAGCCACGTGGTTACTGAGCACTTGAAATATGGCTAGTCCCAAATGAGATGTGCTGTAAATGCAAAATACACATCAGATTCCAAAGACTTAGTATGAAAAACAAATGTAAACTATCTCAGTAATTTTTTAATGCTGAAACAGCAATATTTTGAATACACTGGATTAAATAGTATATATTACAAAAAATAATTTTATCTGTTTCTTTTTACCTTTTTTAATGTGGCAAATAGAAAATTTTTAATTACATATATGGCTCATATTATATTTCTACTGGATAATGATGATCTAGGTGAGACATTTAGTGGGGGGTAAGGTGGAGTCATTCAGTGTTCATTTGCATTTCTGCCACCTTCCTGACTGGGTGATACTCATCAGAATGTCCCCCTGACTCATTCAGGAATAGGTATCCTTAGCTTACGCAGGAACTGCCTCATTGCCTCAAAAAATAGTCCACAATCCCTTCCAAAAGGAGCTTATCTGCTATAAAGAAACATACCGATATGTTATCAAATATGATTTATAAACTATTTTAGAGGGTTCAGTTCTTACACAATGTGGCAATTCTTACACAAGAACATTTTGCAAATGAACCATTTTTGCAAATAAACTTCCACTTAAAAGCAACAAAAAACGTGTCAAATCAAATTATAACTTGTTATGCAGTCACCCCTCAGTATCCACGGGGGATTGGTTCCAGGATTGATGCAGATATTTAAGCCCATGGATGCTCAAGTCCTTTATATAAAATGGCATAGCATGTAATATTTGCATACAACCTACACACATCCTCCTATATACTTTATTTTTTTCTTTGAATTTTATTTTATTTATTTTTTTTATATAGCAGGTTCTTATTAGTTATCTGTTTTATACATATTAGTGTATATATGTCAATCCCAATCTCCCAATTCATCCCACCACCACCCCACATCCTCCCATATACTTTAAATCACCTCTAGATTATTTATAATACCTAATACAATGTAAATGTTATGTAAATACTTGTAAATACAATGTAAATGCTACGTAAATAGTTGCTAGTGCAAGGCAAGTTCAAGTTTTGCTTTCTGGAACTTTCTGGAATTTTTTATTCCCGAATATTTTCGAGCCATGGCTGGTTGAATCCTCATAAGTGGAACCTGAGAATCGGAAGGCCAACTGTAGTTTTAATAAAGATTAATATCTCAGCTATCATATCCTTTGACTCTTTCCAAAAAAGAGTCTCACAGAATTTGTCCACATTCTTCAAGACTCAGTCTTCCCTTTATAAAGAAATAATTTTAAGAATTTAAGGCAATTCAAATGAACTCCTTTGTGCTATATACTCCCCTTCCTTAACAGAATAAGACATGCTTTTATCTGTCTTACAATGAATTTTATGCACAAATATCTACTATAATTGTGTTTACTTGTAATCTCCCCAATTAGAGCTCCCATCGAGTAGGAAGCCTATCTTATATTTGTTCTGCTATCACATAGAAAAATGCCTGAGACAAAGAGGATGTCAAAAATTGGTTTGTTAAATAGCAAATTATGCTGACAGCCTGTAACTCAGATGCCCATGTATACCCTGGAACAACATATGTGGAGAATAATTTTTCCTATGTGATCACCTTCTATATATTATCCTAAAGACCCATATGCAACAGTGAAACTCACAGTGAAGATGTAAGAAAAGTAACTTTGATATTAAAATAAAACCACTTTTATCTAAAATAAGTTAGAAAATCATGTGACCATTAAAAACTTAAATGATATGGTTAACTATACTGGTATATATGGATTATTATTCTTAAAAAATTAGAATATTTACTTATAACTAATTTGGCCCATTACTAACTCAGTTTCTTTGTTTATAGATCTTTATTGGAATATAATTGCTTCACAATACTGTGTTAGGTTCTGTTGTACAACAAAGTGAATCAGCCATATGCATACATATATCCACGTATCCCCTCCCTCTTGAGCCTCCCTCCCACCCTCCCTATCCCACCACACTAGGTCATCTCAAAGCACCAAGGTGATATCCCTATGCTATGCTGCTACTTCCTACTACCTACTTTACAATCGGTGGTGTATATATGTTGATGCTACTCTCACTTTGCCCCAGCTTCCCCCTCCACGTCCCCCATGTCCTCAAGTCCATTCTCTATGTCTACGTCTTCATTCCTGCCCTGGCACTAGGTTCATCAGTACCATTTTTTATTTTTATTTTTTTAGATTCCATATATATGTGTTAGCATATTTGCTTCTCTCTTTCTGACTTACTTTACTCTGTATGACAGATTCTAGGTCCATTCACCTCACTACAAATAACTCAATTTCATTTCTTTTTATGGCTGAGTAACATTCCATTGTACATATGTGCCACATCTGCTTTATCTATTCATCTGTCAATGGATATTTAGGTTGGTTCCATGTTCTGGCTATTGTAAATAGTGCTGCAATGAACATTGGGGTACATGTCTCTTTTTGAATTATGGTTTTCTCAGGGTATATGCCCAGTAGTGGGATTGCTGGGTCATATGGTAGTTATATTTTTAGTTTTAAAGGAATCTCCATACTGTTCTCCATAGTGGCGGTAACAATTTACATTCCCATCAACAGTGCAGGAGGGTTCCCTTTTCACCACACCCTTTCCAGCACTTATTGTTTCAAGATTTTTTGAAAATGCCCACTCTAACTGGTGTGAGGTGATACCTCCTCATTTTAGTTTTGTTTTTTTTTTTTTCGGTACGCGGGCCTCTCACTGTTGTGGCCTCTCCCGTTGTGGAGCACAGGCTCCGGAAGCGCAGGCTCAGCGGCCGTGGCTCACGGGCCCAGCCACTCCACGGTATTTGGGATCTTCCCGGACCGGGGCACTAACCTGTGTCCCCTGCATCGGCAGGCGGACTCTCAACCACTGCGCCACCAGGGAAGCCCCTCATTGTAGTTTTGATTTGCATTTCTCTAATAATTAGTGATGCTGAGCATCCTTTCATGTGCCTCTTGCCCATGTGTAAGTCTTCTTTGGAGAGATGTCTATTTAGGTCTTCTGCCCATTTTTTAATTGAATTGTTTTTTTCTTATTTTTCTTATTGTTTTTTAACATCTTTATTGGAGTATAACTGCTTTACAATGGTGTGTTAGTTTCTGCTGTATAACAAAGTGAATCAGCTATACATATACATACATCCCCATATCTCCTCCCTCTTGCATCTCCCTCCCACACTTCATATCCCACCCCTCTAGGTGGTCACAAAACACCGAGCTGATCTCCCTGTGCTATGCAGCTGCTTCTCATTAGCTATCTATTTCACATTTGGTAGTGTATATATGTCCATGCCAGTCTCTCACTTCATCCCAGCTCACCCTTCCCACTCCCTGTGTCCTCAAACCCATTCTCTACGTCTGCATCTTTATTCCTATTCTGCCCCTAGGTTCTTCAGAACCTTTTTTTTTTTTATTCCATATATATGTGTTAGCATATGGTATTTGTTTTGCTCTTTCTGACTTACTTCACTCTGTATGACAGACTCTAGGTCCACCCACCTCACTACAAATAACTCAATTTCATTTCTCTTTATGGCTGAGTAATATTCCATTGTAAATATGTACCATATCTTCTTTATCCATTCATCTGTCGATGGACACTTAGGTTGCTTTCAGGTCCTGGCTATTGTAAATAGAGCTGCAATGAACACTGTAGTACATGACTCTTTTTGAATTATGGTTTTCCCAGGGTATATGCCCAGTAGTGGATTACTGGGTCATATGGTAGTTATATTTTTAGTTTTTTAAGGAACCAACATACTGTTCTCCATACTGGCTATATCAATTTACATTCCCACCAACAGGGCAAGAGGGTTCCCATTTCTCCACACCCTCTCCAGCATTTAACTGTTTGTAGACTTTTTGATGATGGCCATTCTGACTCGTGTGAGGCGATACCTCATTGTGGTTTTGATTTGCATTTCTCTAATGATTAGTGATGTTGAGCATTCTTTCATGTGTTTGTTGGCAATCTGTACATCTTCTTCGGAGAAATGTCTATTTAGGTCTTCTGCCCATTTTTGGATTGGCTTGTTTGTTTTTTTGATATTGAGCTGCCTGAGCTGCTTGTAAATTTTGGAGATTAATCCTTTGTCAGTTGCTTCATTTGTAAATATTTTCTCCCATTCTGAGCGTTGTCTTTTCACCTTGTTTATGGTTTCCTTTGCTGTGCAAAAGATTTTAAGTTGCATTAGGTCCCATTTGTTTATTTTTGTTTTTATTTCCATTTCTCTAGGAGGTGGGTCAAAAAGGATATTGCTGTGATTTATGTCATAGAGTGTTCTGCCTATGTTTTCCTCTAAGAGTTTTATAGTGTCTGGCCTTACATTTAGGTCTTTAATTCATTTTGAGTTTATTTTTGTGTATGGTATTAGGGAGTGTTCTAATTTCATTCTTTTACATGTAGCTGTTCAGTTTTCCCAGCACCACTTATTGAACAGGCTGTCTTTTCTCTATTGTATGTTCTTGCCTCCTTTGTCATAAATTACGTGACCATATGTGTGTGGGTTTATCTCTGGGCTTTCTATACTGTATCACTGATCTATATTTCCGCTTTTGTGCCAGTACCATACTGTCTTGATTGCTGTAGCTTTGTAGTATAGTTTGAAATCAGGGAGTCTGATTCCTCCAGCTCCATTTTTCTTTTTCAAGATTGCTTTGGCTGTTTGAGGTCTTTTGTGTTTCCATACGAATTGTAAAATTTTTTGTTCTAATTCTGTGAAGAATGCCACTGGTAGTTTGATAGGGATTGCATTGAATCTGTAGATTGATTTGGGTAGTATAGTCATTTTCACAATATTGATTCTTCCAATCCAAGAACATGGTATATTTCTCCATCTGTTTATGTCATCTTTGATTTCTTTCATCAGTGTTTATAGTTTTCTGAGTACAAGTCTTTAACCTCCTTAGGTAGGTTTATCCTTAGGTTTTTTTTTTTTGTTTTTATTGTGTTTTTTTTTTTTTGCGGTATGCGGGCCTCTCACTGCTGTGGCCTCTCCTGTTGCGGAGTGCAGCCTCAGCGGCCATGGCTTATGGGCCCAGCCGCTCCATGGCATGTGGGATCTTCCTGGACCGGGGCACGAACCCATGTCCCCTGCATCAGCAGGCAGACTCTCAACCACTGTGCCACCAGGGAAGCCCCCTAGGTATTTTATTCTCTATGTTCCGATGGTAAATGGGAGTGTTTCCTTAATTTCTCTTTCTGATTTCTCATTGTTACCATATAGGAATGCCAGAGAGTACAAAATTAATGCACTAACTCAGTTTTGAACTGAAGTTGGGATGATGCCATGCCTTGCTCCTCAAAACATCATCTGGGAAACAGCAGCATCAGCATCACCTGGGAGCTTCTTAAAAATGCAGAATCTCAGACCCAATGCACGTAAAATGATATTTACATAAATTGTAATAAAAATTGTTATTGTGATGATGATGATGATTTATTATCAGTAGAGTTGTCAGAAGTCTCTTTTGGATGTTTAGTACCTCAGACCCATCATAGCTAGTAATCACTGAAGAATGAACAAGTCCTCAAAAGTTCCACTTTACTTTTCTGTTTAAAGTGGGTAAATTTTCCAAATTTTGCCAAATACATGTACTAACAACTTTCATCTCATAACATCTAACCACCTGTTTGGAAATTGATATGCTCGGATTTCTAATTATTAATAGCACAATGAATCCTGACAAACATCAAAGTAAATATTAAGACTGAAATAAAACCAAAGGCTAATTTCAGTTAGATAAAAAGCAACTAATCTTGGGAAATATTAGCATTACCTTTGTTAAGATTTAACAAACTCACTTCTACAAATGAGAGTATAACATGAAAAGTTTTTGGAGATTTACCTGTCATTTAAGTCAAGTAAACAGACACACTGAATGAATAAAATATTATTTTTCAAAGCAATATTTTTAATAATGTAGAACTGAAGAATATATGATACTAACAAATGAGTAGGTTCTAAGTAGAAGACTTGAAATAAGGAAAACCTTGGAAAGTCAAATTAAAGTTACAAATTCAATCTGTATAGATTAATATCTATATATGTTTAGAATACAAATCAATAAAATAATGCTATAACATGATAAAAATATATAAATTACAAACCAGAAAAACTCTTAAGTAACTACTTGAAAATAAGTTATTGTATCTTTCACAAATATTTTTCTCCAGCTTCCTGAAGTTTGAGAGGCTGCTTTATGATAATAACCAAAAGTTAAAATAAGATCTTAGAAATAAGAAAACTGACAGGTTAATTAGTTCCCACTGCTTTCAATAATCTATAGTATACATAAAAATTGTCATTGTTCATATATTTCAGTGAGACCTGACTAAAGGCTTATTTTTTATTTTGATCAGGTGGCTCCCCAATATAAGTCTGTCATAGTTTATGATCTTTAAAAAAAAAAATCAAATATCCTTAGACAATAAAAAAAACCCTTCAACTTAAACCTTAAGCAAAAATTAACTCAAAATGGATGATAGACGTATATGTAAAATGTAAAACAATAAAACTTCGAGGAGAAAACATTAGAGGAAATCTTCAGATCCTAGAGCTAGACAAAGAGCTCTTATACATGACAACAAACGTATAAACCATACACCAAAAAAAATCAATAAATTTCATCAAAATTTAAAACATTTGTTCTATGAAAGACCCTGTTAAGAAGATGAAAAGGCAAGCTACAGACTAGGATAAAATATTTGCAAAACAAATATCTGACAGAGTGGGGCTTCCCTGGTGGTGCAGTGGTTAAGAATCCACCTGCCAATGAAGGGGACACAGGTTCAGCCCTGCTCCAGGAAGATCCCACATGCTCCAGAGCAACTAAGCCCATGCACCACAACTACTGAGCCTGAGCTCTAGAGCCCGTGAGCCACAGCTACTGAGCCCGTGTGCCACAACTACTGAAACCTGCATGCCTAGAGCCTGTGCTCCACAACAAGAGAAGCCACCACAATGAGAAACCTGCACACCACAACGAAGAGTAGCCCCCGCTCGCCGCAACCAGAGAAAAGCCTACACGCAGCAACGAACACCCAACACGGCTAAAAAAGACAAAATAAAATAAAATTAATTAATTAATTTCAAAATATATCTGACAAAGGACTTGTATCTAGAGTATGTAAAGAAATCTCAAAACTCAAAGGTAAAAAAAAGAAAAATCAATCCAGTTAGAAAATGGACAAAAGACATGAACTGAACATTTCACCAAAGAGGATATAAAGATGTCAAATAACACTGTAAAAGACTTTCAACATAATTAGCTATAAGAAAAATGCAAATTAAAACCACATTGGCTTATCACTACACACTTACTATAACAGCTAACACTTTAAGAAATGTATTACCAAATGCTGGGAAGGATGCAGATAAGATAGATCCCTCATACATTTGGGAATGCAAAATGGTACAGATACCATGAAAAACTGTTTAGCAATTTCATACAAAACTAAACACACATTTGTCATAGGACCCCAAAATTACACTTCTAGGAACTTCTCCCAAAGAAATAACACCTATATATAATAAACATAGCTTCACTGCAATATTTTTAATAGCCAAAAACTGGAAACAATCCAAATGTCCTTCAACAGGTGAATGGATAAACTGTGGCACATCCATTCAATGGAATAGTATTCAGTAACAAAAAGGAATGAACTATTGATATATGCAATTTGAATAGATCTCAAAGGCATATACTGAGTGAAAAAAAAAAAAAAGCCAATCCATGCTGGAGAGGGTGTAGAGAAAAGGGAACCCTCCTATACTGTTGGCGGGAATGTAAACTGGTACAGCCATTATGGAGAACAGTATGCAGATTCCTTAAAAAACTAAAAATAGAGCTACTATATGATCCAGCAATCCCACTCCTGGGCATATAACCAGAGAAAACCATAATTTGAAAAGATACATGCACCCCAATGTTCACTGCAGCACTATTTACAATAGCCAGGACATGGAAGCAACCTAAATGTCCATCAACAAAGGAATGGATAAAGAACATGTGGTACATATATACAGTGGAATATTACTCAGCCATAAAAAAGAACGAAATAATGCCATTTGCAGCAACATGGATGGACCTAGAGATTATCATACTAAGTGAAGTCAGAAAGAGAAAGACAAATATCATATGATATCACTTGTATGTGGAATCTTAAAAAAGGGTACACATGAACTTATCTACAAAACAGCAATACAGTGACAGATGTAGAAAATAAACTTATGGTTACCGGGTTGGGGGGGGCAGGTTGTGTGTGGTAAGGGGGAGAGGGATAAATTGGGAGATTGGGATTGACACAAACACACTACTATGTATAAAATAGGTAACTAGTAAGGACCTACTGTATAGCACATGGAACTCAGTACTCTGCAATGGCCTATATGGGGAAGAATCTAAAACAGAGTGGATATATGTATATGTATAACAGATTCACTTTGCTGTACACCTGAAACTAACACAACATTGTAAATCAACTATACCCCAATAAATTTTTTTTAAAAGCCAATCTTCAAAGATTACATATTCGCTGATTTAATTTATATAACATTCAAAAAATGAAAAAATATTATAGAAATGTAAAACAGATCAGTAATTCCCAGAGTTTAGGGATAGAGGGAGTGGGAATAGTATAAGTATAAAGGAATTCAGAATTCCTTTGTGGTGATGGAATGGTTCTGTATCTTCACTGTAGTGGCAGTTACATTAATATATACTTGTGATAAAACTGCAAAGAAGTGCAAGGAAAGACTGTTGAAAACTGAATAAGGTCTGCAGAGTGTATCAATGTCAATTTCCTGGTTTTGAAACTGCCCTACAGTTAAGCAAGATATTACCACTGGGGCAAGCTTGGCTAATAGTACAGGGGCCTTCTCTGTACTATTTTTGCAACTTCCTGTAGTTTATAATTATTTCAAAATAATTTTTTAAATCTAGTCTAACACAATTTGCAATTCTCTAAATTCACTATATTTTTTAATGTCCTCTAAAGGTACCTTAAATCTGCTACAACCAAACTTCAGTTTTGATAACACTCTTGTTTCTCTGTATTTCCTGCTTATGTGTTGAATTTGTGAGTAGAGGTTTCCCTAATACCGCATGGATAGCAGATAGTTTTCAGTAAAAGGCATTTTAGGGAACTGAACAAAAAGAGATCCATTCGCTTCACTACGCTGCTGTGCTTCACTAGCAAGCACAACTTGCACAACCAAAAGAGCACTGCCAACTGAAATGGTCAAGGGGATGGAAGACTCCCACATGGAAACAAAAAAATGCACAAATAAGCAAACAAAAATATGAGAGATTGTTAATGCTGAAAAATGAGAACTGGAGGGGGAAAATATGCTTGGAAATGATGAATATGAATTTTTTTGTGAATCTCTAGAATCCTGGAATAATCACCAATCCTCTTGAGAAAAGATTGTAAAACAGTGAAAAAGCAATGGTAACTCACACATTAGTTACTCATGTCCTCCAAACAGTAGCCTAAAATATCATTTTAGGTCATGGATAATAGACCTATAACCTCTTAGGAAAAAAAGAAACTAATATGACCCCACACACATTATTGACCTATTCTGACATCAAAGAGGAATCATTATGCTGTCTTTACAGTCAAAAGAGGAAAAAAAGAGGAATCCCATTCTTCCACAAATTGTTCTTTGGTCTACTGTCAAAGATGAAATACTGGGCTCCTCTGTGATGATAAAAATCTTATATTGATATGGTAAGTCTGTAGCAGGTATGTTCTGAAGAACAAAGCTTACACATCTTAATCTTTTAAAAGAATAAAAAAGTATAATGTGAAAGCCCATAAACTTGCATGTAGTTAGGTAACAAAAGACAATTCATGTTTCAAAGACTGAGCATCAACTGTCATCCTTATTTTAGTTCTTTTCTTCTTTCTAACCCCACAAATACAATATTCTCCAAATAACTTAAAAATAAAGCAGATCTTTTTTTTTTTTTTTCTTTTGCGGTACGCGGGCCTCTCACTGTTGTGGCCTCTCCCGTTGTGGAGCACAGGCTCCGGACGCGCAGGCTCAGCGGCCATGGCTCACGGGCCTATCCGCTCCGTGGCACGTGGGATCTTCCCGGACCGGGGCACGAACCCGTGTCCCCTGCATCGGCAGGCCGACTCTCAACCACTGCGCCACCAGGGAAGCCCAGCAGATCATTTTTGAATGAGCCCAAGAGAACATGAAAAAGATTAGTAGTAACTGAAAAACTCATTTCCTCTCAAAACTTCCTATTTTTAAGAGTAAAATATCTATGAAATTAAAAAGAGAAGACAGAGGTGCTCCCCAAATCGTTGGGCCAGGGGCCTGAAGCGAAACCAGACAGGCTCATTTTGGACTAGAGCAAGCAAAAGTGTCTGTATTTGTCCCAAGAAAAGAATCCAGAGAAATACAGAAATCCAGAAATACAAGGTAGAGCAGAGTGAAAGCCATGCCCCAGAGTTTGGTGATACTGAGGGATGTGGCTGAAGACTTCTCTCAGAAGTGGAAATGCCTGGATTCTGCTCTGAAAGATTTGTACACAGCTATGATATTGGGGAACTACAGCATGGTATCACTGGGACTTTTTATCTTTAGCCAGACATTGTCGCCTCATTGGAGCAAAGGAAAGAGCCCAGGCAAACTGTGACAGATGAGACAAAAAGGCATTTCTCAGGAAGATACGCGTACAACTGAAAGCCTTGATTATGCAGGCTCACTTTCAGCTAAGGATGGCCATGCCATGGGACAGCTCTGATGAAAAATTTGTAAACTGAAAGAATGAGATGGAGTTTACAAGTAAACTAATTTATGCTTGGCTAAAATGGACATAGTGAGTTAGCTTGTACTCCTACTAGGAAGACAGATATGGGCCCTAGATATGCCCAGCCATCTTCTAAACGTTAGAATCAAGACCATATGTTAAGGATAGTAGAACCAAAAGATAAATGATGAGTCAATGCTAAGGCCCAAACCACTTACCCCCACTTTGTGAGAAATACAAACCTCTATTTCCATAACTCACAGTTTGCGGGATTTTCCGTTCTTTGAGGGTATGTTCGGTTTCTGTTACGTACACCTAAACGCGTAACTGATTTTGTTTTGTTTTGTTTTGTTTTTGCTGTACGCGGGCCTCTCACTGTCGCGGCCTCTCCCGCTGCGGAGCACAGGCTCCGGACGCGCAGGCCCAGCGGCCACGGCTCACGGGCCCAGCTGCTCCGCGGCATGTGGGATCCTCCTGGACCGGGGCACGAACCTGCGTCCCCTGCATCGGCAGGCAGACTCTCAACCACTGCGCCACCAGGGAAGCCCTGATTATCACATTTTAGATTACAGACCTAGAGCACATACCCAGAAACTGTTTAATTGTAATTTATCCTTCAATGGATCTACTAAAATACACATGAGTATTCCATTCCTTTGTTTTATGTGTCTCATTGCAAATTCAGACATACTGAAAAGAACTGAAATCATCAAATAAAAAAAGAGAGGATAAAAAAGACAAGGCAAGACATGGGATTTAAATTTTTTTTCTTATTAATAGACCATAAGTTCAGACTCCACTAGATAATTCTTTCATTTGTAAACTTCTAAGCTGCTATTATGTATTTTTTCTTCTTATTTTCAAAGTCATTCCTGCTATTAGTAAACTCGGTATGACCATTCCTCCAAGCATCCAGAGTTCAGGAGGAAGAAAATCCCTGCAGCTGTTTGATGTCCAAGAACATGAACACTTAGCAGTCAGATGAAAGAAGAGAAAAGACAGAAACGGAAGATCAAGAGAAGAGTGATTTGGGGTTTCTGCAGGGTAGCATTTACCTCTCTCAATAAAGGGAGCTTTGTGCTCATTACGTCCCAGAATTCATCTTGCCTTCAGCTTGTAGTAAACTGGCAACTGCCTTATCATTTCCTGTCCAAATTAAAGATCAAAATTTAAACATATTCTTTTCTTTCTCCACTAGATTATGATTAAAATTACCACCTCCTCACCTCATTCACACAAATGCACTACTAGGAAAGAGAAGGAACCCCTTAAAGTAAAGATGCTGTTAAGCAGCAAAATGAAGAGTTGTGGGGAATTTCCGGTCAGGTTATTTATCTGATGGTTGATTTCAGGATACAGGATTAAAGAAGCGATATCTTTACATATATTCCTCATCCTCAAGAAACCCCTATAAGGTGGGTTCAATCCATATTTTTCAAAAAAAGAAACTGAGGTTCACAGAGGTTGACTAAGTTGCCCTCAAATTCGAAGCTGTTTAGCATTTACAACACCTAAAATTCAAGCTTCATCTTGCTCTTGTGCTTTGCAACATGGACACTCAGCCATATGTTTATTTTTTTTTTCCATTTCACATGTGAAGAAGCTAAACTTAGGATCTCAGCTATTATCTTTTAAACATCAAAAATCGATCAGGTAAGTCACCATAACTTAATGTCAATTGTATAATAAATTAATGAATGTAGATTGTATAACAACGTGTGTTTAATGTGGAATTTTGCCTTCTGTTGATGTACTAGGTTCTTGCTACCCTAAACACAAAACAGAACAGGGGCTGCTCTTGGATCTTGAGCACAAAAAAAAAAAAAAAAAAAGACCTGGATTCTAAACAGTAGTGAGTATCTACTGATGAGTGGACATCACTACATGAAGAGAATCTACTCTTCTGTAAAACAGTAAAGTTACTTTAGAATGAAAGGTAGCTGAGAGCAGCAATTCTCTCCACTGAAAACCCTTTCATATTTTCCTTTAATATCTATAAATGTATAATTGAAGTTTTACACATGCTTTTAAATAGCAGCAGCATGATATGCTTATCAATCTAAAACGATAGCACATTTCACAGGGTCTGTGCTATCATCTCACTGACTAACTAGGGCCAGCCTGGTGGGAGCTGAACTGAATCCTCTAAGAAGTTACCACACACAGTCATTTCTCAGGAGATGGTGCAGCAGGCACCAGAGCCTAAACTAAACCAAATGCTCCATGGAGTCATTTTAAGGCAGTTTGAAAATGAGAAGAGATCACAGCCTCTTGCCCATCACTGTAAAGAATTCAGGAGTGACTCTGGAGTTAGTACAGACCTCAGCTGCAAGGTGCAAAGGAATCTGCTACTAGTACAGAAGAGCAGGCCAGGTATGACTTATAATTTTTGGATTCTTCTTTGCCTTCTAGAATCATTGACATTTGACTTTCTTCAGAGCCTACAACTTGGCCAGGCACTGAGAGAAAAGTGCACCATTCAACTACAATATAAAATTTCTGCACCACGAGAATCAGTTTTTGGTGTGGTTGCTATTACATGAAATCTAAACATTCTAATTCTGATTAGATACCAGTGTAAAAGCTATTTTCATTTCTAACAAAATAGAGATGTGCACTGTAATTGTGATACTTAACACACTTGAGCTCACAAAAACCTGTCTTCCTATTCTTGAGCATGCAATTTGACCTGAGGCTCTCTTCAAACTGAATATTCCTTCAGTGATTAAACCCTTAGTCTCTGTGGAATATGGAAATATCTAATTAATAACAAATTTCTTTATTTTCTCTGGTTATTTTTAGCTTTTTCCTTGAACATACACTCCCCTACCCGAGACTGCCACACATAACTCCTGACAACTACTGCTTCTTCTTCTGTCCATCCTAGTATTCCTAACATTTTTAGCTTAAGGTGAGCTTACCTGAGACTTACTGGTGTAGAAAAGAGAAAAACAAAAGTCAAAAGACATTCATTCAGTCATCTATTCATTCAAACACTGTACCGTTTCCTGTAGGCCAGGTACAGTTTTACAGACTGAGAATATAACAGTGAGCAAACAACACAGACAATGTGCCTACCCCTAGGAGCAAATAAACTAGTGGGAGATACAAAAGAGCAGAAAGACAACTACATGATTATTGATGATCACCCTTACAATACAGGTTTTCAAGGTGGTGGGTAAGAGGTGCAAAGAAGGTGTGAGGATGGGAAGAAGTCAGGGAAGGCATTTAATATATCTCTAGGCTGTGTCCTGAAGTACGTACAGGCACTAACAAGACAGAAGCAAAGTATGCATCAAGCAGAAGAAATAACATGTACAAAAGCCATAGCTGGACCCATGGCTAGACCAAAACAGGTGGCATCCAAGACTAGATAATATTCTGGCACACTTCAAATTGATCTTTAAACATTTGGTAAAGATCTATCTTATGGGGTAGAGAAAAATTATTTTCTATTAATAAAAATTAAATATAGAAATGGGTTCCCTTTTTAATTCATTTCTACTAAGCCAAAAGCATCATTCTTCTGGTAAAGATCAGAAAATGTTTCTAGTTCTTGACCTCTCCTGCCTTTTACTCAGTGATCCTTCTAGACTCCTTACTTCTCACAAGCCTACACAAAATAAAAAATGAAAATCTTCAATATATAAGAAAGGACTACATGTGTAAAATAGGTATCATGTTTCCAATTTATTCTAGTGATATTTTAGTGCCCCTTATAGAATAGCCCCCAGACATCCTAGCTACCTCTTTACACTTAGCCCCCTTCTGATTAGGTGGTACAGAGTGAGAAGGACGATCCAAAGATGAGGCTAAAAAGGTAGACAGGAACCAGATAATACAGAGTTTTGTAGGTCACAAGAAAGAGACTACACTGTACCTTAAAAGCCATGGAATTGTTGAGAAGATTTGAAAAGGGAGAACTGTGAGGCCGTTATTATAAACCAGGCTAGAGATGCTAGCAACTTGAGTAGTAGAAGAGCAGTAGGAATACAGTGTGGCATATACTTGAAAAGTAGTTAGGAGCTACTACTGACTAGACTTAGAGATAAAAAGAAGGGGAGAGGAGTAATTAAGGATAAGTCTTAAGTTTTAGGCTTGAGTAGTTGGTAGAGGAGGATAACACACACTGAGATAAGGTATAAAAGGACAATCAGGCTTGGGATGAAAAACCCTAAGTTCAGTTTTATACACATTGAGTTTTATACTTACAGTACATCAAAATGCAGATATTTATAAATAAGACCAGGAGACTAAGACCAGGGGAGATTTAGGGTGAAGATAGATGTGGGCAGCCTCAGTACATAGATGGAATTCATGGGATGGATGAGAATACTTAGGGAAAGTATGTGTATAAAACAGAAATACATAAAGGAACCTAGGGAAGAGCCCTGAGAATCTCTTATACTAATGGTCTGAAAGAGGCTGAGGAGAAACCACCAGAGATAATGGAAGAAAAGCAAGAGTACACATCATGGCTTCAAGGATCTAATAAGTGGTCCAAAATGTCCAATGCTAGAAGTAAAGAGAAAGAAAGAGGTATTCACTAAATTACCAAGAAGTCATTTTTTGTGAATTTGCTGAAACAATTTTATTAAAGAAAGATTAATCCCAGCTGCAGCAAGCCATGTGAACAACTCATCACAACCGAATCTCGGATTCTTCATCTGTAAAACAGGAAAAACAAAAATACCCACCCTTCCTACCTTGTAGTTTTGTTATTAGGGTTAAATTAAATACTATAACATATGTAAAAGTTACTATATAAACAGAGGGTATAGACAAGTGTTACTGTAACTGTGTTGTTCATCCTCCTGTTCACAAATGTCAGTTTTCTCTTCCACCCACGTGGTTGATAAGTCACATTTGACTTACACTGGCCAATATGTGTATCAGCATAAGTGGCTGATTGCTAGGCAAAAGCTGTAAGAAATAGTGCCTAGTTCAAAATGTTCTCTGTTCCTTGCCCCTGCCACTGTAGAAGCATGTTTCAAAATGATGACTTCATCAGCCTAGATCCTTGAATGACTGCCATGAGGAGAGCCTGACTCATGCTGACATGTAGCATGGGGACAAATAATGTTTTTTTAAAAACACTACGATGTTGGAATTATGATACAGCAACTAATTGCAGCACAAATAACAGGTGAAAAAAGCAGGAAAGCCAAGAGGAAAATCCTATCTTAGGAGGTAATCAATGAGACATCACAGGGCCTGTCACCCACGCTAATGTCTAATTTTTATTTTACGGCACAGAGTAATTCACTAACCCTCACGCTTGATTCAACATTCCTACAGTTACAGAAAAGGTAAACAAGAACAAAGGTACATAATGGAATTTCTAATGAAGACACAGTGTTTGGGAAAGAATAAGACAGTCCATCAATGAGAAACCGCCTCCCCTATCACCATTATACTGTTGCTATTTGTACCCTAAATTTTCTTCACTCCTTAGTAAGCATACTTTGCATCTACGTTTGACTGGTTGTATATTTGTGTTAGGCCAAAGACACACTGCCTAAGTGGGTTATTAGAAATGAATGGAAAATAGGAAAAGTAATCAGGACCACACTTAAGGAAGGAGAAATTCTTTTATTCTTCAAATGCTAACAGTAAAAGTTACTGCTGCCAAACGCCAAATTACTATTTGATATGCCTAAAGGGAACATGTGTGCTGGAAAATGGCAATTACTCAGAACCAAGGCCAGAAGTAGAATCCAGGTCAGAGTGAGGCACAAGGACCCACTGGACCAGCCTTTTCATCAAGAACACTGGAGTGCTCCCACTTCTTTATTCTGGCCTTTGTCCCTCTCATTAGTTCTGACAAACCATGAAAGAGGATCAAAACTGCTTCAATCCTAACGGAGCTGAAGTGAATTACATGAAAGAAACACTTAACAAGGGAGGTTTGTCTACTTGTAATCATTTTTTTAAAACAGAGAGGGGAGAAACGGAGACAAAACACTTCCACAACTCTGCTTTTAGAAATGTCTTACGTGTCATTTTACAAAGCATCCAAGTAAATTAGTGTCATCAAAAAAGTCGGATCACCATCTTTTGCTCTAAAATTTTTTACTATTTCTAAATCAAATCCAATCCTGAACAATGAAGATTATACACTAAATTTCTTTGAAAGCACATATTGTAAACACTGAAGGCAATTTCACAAGGCTGCTCCCCAAATGACTTACATAAAGGCCCAACATCTGATTAACTTAGCAACAGCTCAAGGTGACTCCTTTGAGGACCCATGCATTAGGATATACAAGCTCTGGAATGAAGTGTTGTATTCAACTTTGTGTCCCTTACTTTTTGTTCCTAAAGGACCCTTAATAAACAGTTGCTGAATTGAGTACAGGTAATAAGTGACAATGCCAGGTCATGAACCTAAGACTTTTATTTTCCCAAACTCCAAATCAACCATGTTTCATTACCCCCAATGCTGCTTCTTGCCAAGTAACTACTAGAAGTTTTCTATTACTTGAAACTGTGACTAGGTATTCTGTTGCCATGGTAATTTTCAAGTGGCTCTGCTAAAAGGGCAGAAACCATTAAATCACAATGTGCTTATCTCACAAATATAACTACTATAACTAACATAACAACTATTTTAGTCTTAAAAATTATACCTTTTAAGTTCAGCTGACTACTGCAATTATTATCCTAGCAACTTCAGCATGATAGGAGACAAGCTAAAAGTAAAGCATACTAAGTGGGCCTCTAGAAGTCTGGCTTTCCTCGCCTTTCTCCAGCTTCAGGATGGCAATGCCAAACACGGGTTAGTACTCGTCAATGATGGCCCAAGGGGTAAAAAACAAAGACCAAGATAAGCTTAATCTTCTCTGAGAGGGAGAATATTAACAAGGAAAGAAAAGCTGCCTGAAAGAATCCTATATAAAATAACAGTATTTGCTATAAAATAAGCGAGAAGGCTTTAAAAACGCAATTACACAGGCGAGGTGTTATGCACCCGCTAATTCACAGGACCACTCTGGTCCGTGGAACGGTCAGAAAACCTGCAGTGCAGTTGCCTAACTCCGCACCAGCACCTGAGGAAACGGGTGCTGGCAGCCAAAGCACACACCCAGTGGCGCAAAACTGCCGATTCGAAGGGAGGGGAAAGGGATGAGGAAAGTTTATTCAGCGCTTCTGCCTCTAGTCCATCGACAAGAGTTGTCAACCCACAAGTCCGGAAGCCATTCAACCCAATTACCGGACTCAAGTCGTCGCCCAAGCCCGGAAGTTGCTACCACCAAGGTGGGGGGCGGGGACGGCGGGGGTGGAGCCGGCGAGGGGCGGAGCCGGCGAGGGGCGGGGCCCGCACGTCCGAGAGCCAACAGGCGTTCCCAGCCGCAAGTTCGCGGCTGGAAGGCGGGCTGCTGGGTTCTGTGGAGGAGGTGGGGGTGGGCAGTGGGGTGTGGGGCGGGGTGAGTCGGGGGACAGTACCAAGGTGGGGCTGTACCTGCGCTGGAAGTCCGGAGCGAAGGGCTTCAGGTACGGGTCTATTTCTAGAAGTCGGGCTAGTTCGGGCACGTCCGCTAAGGCAGCGGCCAGCGCCTCCTCAGAGCATTCGGACCGAGCCTCCCGAGCCGGGTGACCCGCCGGAGCCGCCATCTTCCGCCGCAGCCCGAGTAGCCGAGGCCCGAGAGGGTCGAGTGGAGGGGGAGCGGGAGCTCTAGCCGGGAGAACGCCCAGGCGAGCCTAGGCAAGCCGCAGGAGGGCCAGTCCCTTTATAGCCGGAGAGGACGGCCGCCTGTCCCACTTCTCCCCCCGCCGGCAGGGAGGAGCAGGACCCGGAGTGATCCCCGGACGCACGTCCCGAGAGGGGAGGAGGCGCCAGGCCTCTCCGCCTACTCACGCGGCTCGCACTGGGAGGCCTCGGAGACCTGCCCCTTCCTCCCCCTGCGTCTCTGCCCCGGTGCCCAGGACACCCCAGGAGGCGGTCCTGAGCGGACCTCGCTCAGCCTTGACCACTCTTACCCTGCCCCATTCTTGGCTGCGGAGAACCGCCGTGCCACTCCCCAACCCCCCCAGTTTTTCTTTCTTTGAACAAGTCTCACTGGCGGCATGCCCTTCAAATGGATATATGGTTTTCTTGGAAGGGACTTCTCTAAGTTCTGAGAGAATCCTGTAATCGTCCCAGAGATACTCTGGTGTTCTGGTGTTATTCTCTGGGTTACCAACGACTGAGAATTGGAATTATGAAAACTTTTACCATTCCCCATAACCTCAAAAAGAAAGAAAGAAAAAGGCCCTTTTGCCTTTTAAAATAATTGCTGTAAACAAACGTTTCAACAATTAAACTATTCTTAATGAGACAAACGATACAGGGAAGAGCATTAGAATTCAGCTGTACCACTTACTAACGAAGTGATAAGGCCTAAGAATGGGGGTCGCTAGGTAGTCTACCCCACTTGGAACTTAATATTCTTTCATTCCCATTAACTGACGGGTTTCTAGCTCACAGATCCTTTTTAAAGAGTACAGAATTGTGCACCGAGACAATTGGGCCCAGCAACGCAGGAGTTTCCAAGCTACTTTGTACTTAGAAACTGGAGAGGCTTGGAGTATATCTGTCCCAGTTAAGTTCGAGGTGTGGACAGTCCAAGGGGCTATGGAGAAGGACGTGTTGATCAGTCATGGACCTTGAATTTTAAAATGTTCAAAACATTTTTTGTGAAGGAGTTAATAAGGACTTGATGAAAGATATCTAGGAACAGAGGGCCTCAAAGTGAAAGAGTGGAGGACTTGGAAAACCTTCAGAAAGGCATGTCGTATTTCCCATAAAGATGACAACATGCAAACATTTGTAAATTATAAAACAACAGTTGAAACTCAGAAGCAGGATACCCAATAGACCCACAGACCTGTATCTCCAATCCTAAACTTTTCTCATAAATCCTGCCTATTGAAATCTGTGTTTAGCTGGTTAAGAGTCCTAAACCAAGTATCTCCAAGACATACCCTAAGTCAGTCTTCTCATCCTTTCTGCTGTCACTCTTAATGCAGGCAGCCTTCCTCTCTCATTTGGACTAACATATCTAAGGGCTTCCCCTTTCTCTTTTTCACCTCCAATCCATTCTCTAGTGTTTCTCAAGCTTTAATGTGCATATGAATCACCTAGGGATCTTGTTAAAAGAACAGACTTTCAGTTCTGAGTGGTGCCTCATATTCTGTAATTTTAACAAGCTCAGGGGTGATGCTGCCTCTGCAGGTTGGAAGCACAGTTTGAACCATAAGGCTCTATGCAAGGAATAAATCATACAATTTAAATGGCATGCTTGGTTCACCTGGAGTTAAAAATAAACTCCCTACTCTTCCCTAACAAGGCTTCCATAATCTGGTCCCTGCCTACCTTTCCACTGCTTATCATTCTCTGGCTTTACTATTCTGTAGTCACACTGACTTTCCTGAAACTCACTAAGCACTTTGTAGCCTCTGAGACTTTACTTGCCCTTCTCTCTATTGAGAGTTCACTTCCCATAGCTGTTTCCTTCCCAGCGTTCATTGAGGTCTCACCATAAATGTCGACTCATCTCTGAGAAGCCTCTAATTCCACTATCTAAATATCTCAATATCTTCTCTCCTATGCAACAGTTAACAAAATTTGTGTATCTTTTTGTCTTTTATTTATTGATCTCCCACTTTAGAATGTAAACTCCAAGAGAGCAGGGACCCATTCTACCTTGTTCACTATTGAAAAAGTATTCATTGAAATCCCATGAGCCAGCCAGTTTCCTAGGTACTGGGGATTAGTGATGAATAATACAAGTCCCAGGTGTCATAAAGCTCACAGAATAGGTAAATCTGTAGAGACAGAAAGTAGAGTATTGGTTTCCCAGGGCTGAAGGAAATAGAGAATGACTGCTAATGGGGAGAGGGTTTCTTTTAGGGTTGATGATAATTTTCTAGAATTGATTGTGGTCATGGTTGCAGAGCTCTGAGGCTAGACTCAAAACTATTGGAATTGTACACTTTAAGTAGGTGCATGGCATGTGGATTATAGCACAGTAAAGGTGTTTTTAAAATACCAAAAAAGAACTTTTAAAGTATAAATAATATGAAATATACTCTTTAAAACTAACAGATAACCCTGTTGAAAATTACTAGGAGAAAAAAAAGAAAAACAGAGATCTGTGACCAAACTCTAGAGAGAGAAGTAGAAAGTAAGTAACTTTAAATAAAAACCAGCAGTGATGATAAAGGAGAATGTGGTTTCTGAGAAGACAAAGGAGAAATTCCAGAAAGAACAGAGTGATAATAACCCTTTTATCTTTAATAATGTCATTGATAACCCAGGTTCCTTGGTTCTTTCATTTCCTCATTGTGTAGGCTTTGATCTCAATTTTGTCTCCTCATTGTTATAAAATGGCTGCCACAGCTCTAAGTGGCACTTCTTCATAAGGCCACATTTAAAGAAAAGGAAAATGTTTATACCGTGCGTCTTTGCCTAAGGGAAAACTCCTTCATAGCTCTGGCTAGAGCTAGGTGACATACCCACCCCTACACCACTGACATAGAGGACTATGACTACCATGCTTGGTTTAAATTAATTGTGATTCACTACTTGAATTGGGTCCACCTTCCCTTACTGCATTGCTGCCCAACATCTTGATAAAATGGTGATTCAACTGACATGGAAAAGCAGGATGGATAATCATGTCTGCCACATTTTCCTTTGCTACCCATCCTAGATTCCACTGCCCATGAAACTTGCCAGTGTTATTAACTATCTTGTATCCTTACCATACTTACATGGCAAAACCTCAACCTACAGTTGTTGACTTTGCCTTCCCCATACCTACATCCAGACTGCTTCTGGGGAATACCAAAAAACAAACAAAACTCCATAACTGTAGAAACAAAAACCCTTCCTCATGCAAGGCAATCACAATTTTACAGGCCATACACTGCATAAGGTATGCCCAACCAAGAGGGCAAATGAAGGTATTTGCCCTGAGGAAGAAGAGGCATTTCCTTTGCATGAAGGTGCCTCTCCCTCCTCAAGCTATGAAACCTTAGGAGTGTGCCCACCAACAGGAGGCACTTCTTCCTAAATCACAAAGGTGAGTGGCAGCCCTGCCCTCAATTCTCTTCCTCTCCCTTGACCATAACACTCTTTCTTCATTGACAAGTGCTTGAGAGACTGTCTCATTTACTGTTTGACACACTGTGGGCTCACTTATGTTTCTACTATATTGAAACTCCTCTTTCCAAAACATGCAAAATCACCTAGCTGCTAAACCCAATGGGCAGTTTTCAGTTTTCCTATTTAATCTGAAGATTTGGAACTGTGGATCATTTTTTTCTCATCTATTGAGAAAGAAAAGTGTAGAAAGTTGTGACAGAATTTGAGCTAATAAAGATCTTTAGCCACTGTGAGATATGAGAAAGAAAACAAGTCAAGCACAAGAGGATTCCTGAATAATGATGAGAGCACAACAGAGGCTGGATATCGGACACCTGAAATAGTGCCACATGGCCCAACCATTAGTTTTTGTTCATTGCTTGCTAAGCTGGGTGTGTGAGCTCAAAAAAATAAGTTTGAATGAAGCTAGAGTTGGACACTTACAGGATGAGAATAGTAGAAGATTAGTAGGGCTGAGAAACTTGTGCTGGTGACCATGTCACATAAAACTTAGCCATGGAATTCAGTTAGTAAGGGTGGTTAAAACAATAAGGGAATTAAAAGATCTTTGTTAGTGCTAGATACTGATTTAGCAAGGATAAGAAAAGTGGTTGACAAAAAGTGGTTGAAAGTTGTTTGTGGTTAGATAAGAGCAGTGACTGGACTTATCCAGACTGCCTGAGTTCTCATCAGAGCAACCCCACGTAAAACTTGGCAAATTACTTTGCCTCTCTATGCCTTCATTTTCTCTTTTTTTCTAAATTTTATTGGAGTATAGTTGATTTACAATGTTGTGTTAGTTTCAGGTGTACAGCAAAGTGATCCAGTTATATACATACATATATTCATTCTTTTTTAGATTCTTTTTTTGTATAGATTGTAACAGAGTATTGAGTAGAGTTCCCTCTTGATATACAGTAGGTTCTTGTTGGTTATCTATCTTATATATAGTAGTCTGTGTGTGGTCATCCCAAGCTCCGGATTTATCCCTCACCCCTCCACATTTCCCCTTTGATAACCATAAGTTTGCTTTCGATATCTGTTAAGTCTGTTTCTGTTTTGTAAATAAGTTCATTCGTATCATTCTTTTAAATTAGATTCCACATATGAGTGATATCATATGATTTTTGTCTTACTCTCTCTAACTTCCCTTCTCTCTAGGTCCATCCCCTATACCTTCATTTTCTTAATTGCAAAGTATAGTGAGGATTAAATAAGAATAGTTAATTATTTAATGAGTTCTTAGGATAGTGTCTATCATATAGTAAGCACTATATGTGTTCGCTATAATTATTACTGTTATTATTAATGGATAATATACTTACTTTAGGAGGAAAGTATGGCTTTTCCATCCCTATATCCATAACACACATTCCAATTTCTCCATATTAATATTTAACTTATTCATTGATTCTGGATATGGAATACTTAAACATGGAGGAAACATGAGGATGGGTAGTTTTATTTATTTTACAAATTAAATATTTGAATGCCTACTATTTGTAAGGCATTATAGTAAAGCATTATGATCACGTAAAGAACTTTGATATAATCCATTAAGATATTCACAATATTAGACAATTCATACATGAAAATTTAAACAATGACAGCTCAAATAGTATACAGTTGTACTGATACCATATTTTAAAATTTAATGAAATTTTAAAGTCCTATTATTTGTCTTCCTTCCTCTTGCTCTTTCTCCCTCTGCCCCTCAGTACTATAAGTATTATCTTCTTTGAAGTAATGGAATTTAATTAGATATATATTCCTTGAAACTTCTCCATTGAAATATTCTAAAACTTGATAAGGCAATGGTTACACAATTCTATAAATTTATAAAAATATCATTGAATTATACATTTAAAAAGGTGAATTTTATGGTGTATAAATTACAACTCATAAAGGTAGTTTAACAGTTTATCTTGCATAAGACTGTAACTAAGACTCTCCATTGAAAAGGTGGATCGAATGGCTGGCAAGTATCGGTATCCCAGTCTCTAAACTGACATCCACTTATTTCTGGATTAAATTCAGCAGAGGCAATGGCCAGCCAAACGTCCCCTTTACCACCTGCCAAGCCTCTCAGGGGACCCTGGAGGAAGAGAAGTTCATTCTGTCTTCAGACTCATTCACCCTCTCACCTCTCTACTTAGATGGCCAAGTGGTGAGTGTTCTCTACTTAGATGGCCAAGTGGTGAGTGTTCAATGTGATGGTGATTGTTACCACCTGGAAACCAGAGTGAGGCGAACAACTTTTCCAGAGATGGTATTTAATTGTTTTTAGGTGATAATCATTTTTCAATTACTTTTGTCCTAAGTTGTATGAGAACCAGTAACATAAAGGTGAAAGGCTCTAATTTTTGTGGCAGATCCTCTGAGCATCTGGTCCTCTCCATTAGAATTTAAGCAATTTCGTTTTACCTCAGACCTACTCAAGAAAAACAGTCATTTTTATTTCACTCAAAGTACAGGCATCCTTTCTGCCTTTATGTTATCTCTAGTGATTATTTTATATCTGAAAATTTCAGTACTTCTCAATTGTTTCTTATTTGAAAGTTTTGCAAACTTTCAGGTGCAAGATCTTGTAAGAAAGAATCAGGTAGCTGAGCTTATCGTAATGGAGTCATTCTGAAAAGATTGCAGCGATTCTTCAGAATAATAGTTAATAACACACTGCTTTCTACAGTCTAGGAGAACTATTTTATACTGCCTTTCAGGAAGGTGACTATGAAGGATAAATGCAAGTTTTTTTTAAAGACTTAAAAATTAAACAAAAAAAATTAAAACAATGTATCTGTCAACTTTACCTAAATGAAACTCAGGTCTCTGGCAAACCTTGCCAGTCCAGAACCAAGCAGAGAGCCAGAAAATGGGGTAGCGGGGCGGGGGCAGGGGCTTTTTATCATATAAAATTTGTCACAAAGCCCATGGGTTAAAGCCTCTTGTAATATGCTTATAGGAAGTTACCTCCTATCCCCATCACCTATTATATATAGTAGCTTGAATTGTGGTCGCCCAAAAGATATGCCCATGTTCTAATCCTTAGAACCTGTGAATGTTACCTTATTTGGGGAAGGTCTTTGCAGATACAATTAGATTAAGGATCTTGAGGAGATCATCCTGGATAATCTGGATGGGTCCTAAATCCCATGAGAGTGTCCTTAGAAGAGAACTGCAGAGGAGATAATCACAGAGAAGAGAAGGCAATGTGACTGTGAAGGCAGAGATTTGAGTGATACAGCCACAAGTCAGGGAATACCAACAGGCACCAGAAGGTGGAAAAGGCAAGGAACAGATTCTTCCCAGAGCGTTCAGAGGAAATATGACCTTGCCAACACCTTGATTTCAGACTTCTGGGCTCCAGAACTGTGAGAGAATAAATTTCTGTTGTTTTAACTCACCTAGTTTCTGGTAATTGGTCTTGACAGCCTTAGGATACTGATAGACCTATTCAGTTTTTTTAAAATGAGTTCTCAATGATTGCAGATGGGAAGCCGCAAATCACATGGCTGAGGGATTGCTTTAGAACAATAATTGGCTTATATATATACCACCTATTCAAAAATAGGATTTGAGGTAGTTAATAAAAATACTTGTGTTAAATGAAACAATACTTGACAAAAGCAAAAAAACAACAAATCAGAACAGAAAAAATCCATGACATTTGAGCTCAAACCTTAGTTCTTAGGTTCCTAGAAGTAGCAAAAGCAAAGAAGGAAAGATGTTAGGTATTTATAATTCCATAAAGTTTGAATTGTTTTTACTAGTTAGAAATCTATAAATGATGTGTATTGAGTAACATTTTGAATAATATACTTGGAATCCAATTTTAGATTAACTACAAAGGGCTTTCCTAGATAGTTTTTTCCTATGGATAGCAGTATGTTATTGTTGTAATGAGCATAGACCTTGGAAATAGGCTGCCTGGGTTTAGATCTCTGCCAGTCACTTGCTGTGTGACCATGGCAAGTTAATCTCTTTGTGCCTTAATTTCCATTTCTGTAAAATGGGAATGATAATAGTGTCTGCTTTCATATTGAGAAGATTAAATGGCTCAATACATATAAGGTATTTAGAACATAGCATATAATAATCATTCAATAAATGCTAGCATTTATATTTCTTCAAAGGCAAAACAATAGCAAAGGACAGTGATGTGTTCCATATACAAACTTTGCAATAATCTAGATTAGTACAAAGGTTCTGGTGGACACTAACACTGAACTGAGGTTTTCTAAAGAAACTCTCTAACCAGGAACCAGGGTGTTCCTTGGATCAATGTTAGTAAACAAATGCTTGTTACCAATCCATAAAGAAAGATATAGGAATTGAGAGAAAGTGCTTAAAAACTTCAGTGTCAATTTGAATAATTTTATATCTGAAATATATAATATAAAAAATGTGGGCTTGTATTTGACATTTTATAATTTTTATTTCTCTAAAAAAATGATTTTAATTTTATTTTATGAAACTAGTGATACATGACTGATTGTGGGGGAAATAACTTTTCCTTCATCACTTGTAGTTTGATAAGCTTTGTGCTAGACAGAACCAGAACTCTTCACAGAAAGTTTGTTATCTGCAAGTACCCTGATGAGTACAAGCTAGATACTCCCAAATTCTCATTTTTTAAAAAAAGGGATTATACTGACTTGGAACATTTTAAAAATAATTAGAATTTATGTTTTACATGTTCAAGGTCAAAGCTAAATTATTCACATAGGGCCTTTTCAGAGATGCTGATCTATTCAAATTGCATTGTAAGATGACCATGCCAAGTTATTGAAGGACAAATTGTAAAGGGTGGGGAGGTTGGCTAGGATACTACCCTGTTACATATTCTTTAGGTAGAAATGTCTTTGGAGTTGCATATGTTGAGCCCACTGACAATAAAGAAACAGGCAAAGGATGGCTCAAAAGACTATAAAATGCCTATTTACTAAAGCAAAATAATCTGGATGCTTTAACCATAAACCTAGTCATACCATATTCTGCTATAGGACATAAAGTTTTAACCTGAGAATAATAATTTCTCATATTTTGGACTTTGAACATATTTGAATTCTAGACTCAAACTCCGTCATTTATGAGCCATATGACCTTGGGCAAGTCACTCTCAAAACTTCAGTTTCATCTTCTATAGTATAGATTGTAGTAAAGCATATCATTGGGAAGATATGACATTACAGTATGATAATATCAAGACCATCACTGGAAAGGTACTGGCCCAAGTCAACTCAATTAATTTAGGAGGAGAAGGCAGAATTGAGCTATTATGACTATGTCTAATAAAAGTTACAGCAGGTAGCCTTCCCAACTCTTCCTTCAGCCCAATAGAAGGACTCTCCTAATTGCCCCACCCAAAGGACAAAGAGCTCTGATAATATTGGGGTGGGTGAGTTATAATTATGATAGATTATAATGCTTTAGGATACTGCTTGTGTAAAAATTAATGACAGTCATCTTCAAAATTAGCCTTTGCAACATTACATTTCTAAATTCCATATAGTATATAATTGTGTCTTTTTTTTCCCAAGGAAGTTCTCTTTAAAACTAAATTATAGAGAAAAAAGAAGCTGACATAAATTAACTTTGGAAAACACTGTTTTGACTATATACTGTAAGGGAAAATAAAGAACTATACATAAACACTGTAATCTAATTGGTAAATTTATTTTTCACAAGGGTATGGGCTAGGAATTCTGCAATTCTGCTAGGCTACTCTGCATGTCCCACAATTGAAAAAAATAAGTAAATAAATTGTAGACAATGGAAGCCAGGTTTCTGGCTGTCAGAGATTGAGGTTATAAATAAGCAATGGGGGAAAGATAGCATAGACCCTGTGGTACTAGAGTCAGAGATAGGAATATGAACTCAGGTACACACACACACACACACACATACACACAGAAATATCAATACCAAAGAATGTGTATACATTGGTTTGTATAATACATATATTTCTTAGCTCTGTCTGCTGAGAGGATAGGGAAGCAGTGACACCCCAGTAACAACAAGCATACCCAGCACCCAGATCTTAGTTTCTAAACACCATTCCCCAATAAAAAGAACCAGGGCTCCTTGAAGAAATGACTGATTCAAGGAGTGGCTAGGGGAAATTCAAGATAAGCCTGGAGCATTTTATAGTGCCAGAAAGTAAAACAATGATTTTTAAAAAAAAGAATATGGGGGCATGTCAAAAGGACCACAGGAGCCTCAAGTCGTCCTCAGAAAGAGTCCTCAAATGATCAAAGCAGGAATCATTTGAGCAATAAAATAAATAAGAGTAGTACTGGACTCTTAATAGTAGTAGTATTTATAACCCAAAAGAGCAAAGTAAATATCAATGAGTATACCCAAATGTATATAATTGATTGAACAAATATGTAAACGGGGGAGAAGGGAAAAATCTTCCTTCAGAAAAGTTCCAAATAATTTATATAGAGCCTCCTTACTCTAGGCAGTGGGGCTTAATTCTCCTCCACTGAAACGTGAGCTGGATTTAGTTACTTGCTTCCGAATTATAGAATATGGAAAGCAGAAGAATAGGAAATTTATAGTGGAGAAACCTGTCAGACTCCATCTTAACTAAGCAATCAAAGTTAACACCGCAAGTGACAAGACATGTTGATATGAGGTACCCCTTGATATGATTTGATAAGAAGCATACTTCACCTCTGAGAGTCTTTCCCAAAATCCACTGAGAATTCCTAATTATGAGAAAATATCAGTCAAAACCAGATTGAAAGATGCTCTACAAAATACCTGACCAAGTACTCTTAAAAATCGTCTGGGTCATGAAGTACAAGAAAAGACTGGGAAACTGTCACCAACTGAAGCATACATGATGACTAAAAGTAAAGTGGTGTCCTAGAATGGATTCTGGAATAAAACAAGATGAAATATTAATAAAATATCCAGTTCAGTTAATAGTATTATACCAAAGTTAATTTCTTAGGATTGATAAATGTCCGGAAGCTGGTTAAAGGTATATGGGAATTCTTTGTGCTGTCTTTGCAACTTTTCTATAAATCTAAAATTATTTGAAAATAACTGTTTTTATGTTTATAATGTTAACTAAGATAAAATATTAATATTTGTTGATTTTGGAGAGAAAATACGTGCAGGTTTCAAAAACTATTTTTCTATGATTTTAATTTTTTCTAAAAGAAAAATTATTGCAATATTCATTTCCCCCCCTTTTTCCCCAGCGGTGTTTAGTGCTTACACAAACCTTAATGTTAATAAAAATATATGCTAATATTTTAGTAATATCATAGTTAATCAAAAATTTCTGACTCTTATTGGAATTAAGTGTAATAGATTCTCTGAGCTTAACTCTTTGAGTTTACAAGGCTGCCACTTAGTTATCTGGTGGTATAGTGTTCTGAGAAATTTAAAGGAACTGCTACAAGTACCTAATTAATCCTTACAAAGTTGAGATAATCTGATTCATTAAAAGAACAATGTGTGCCTGTCACTGAACTAGAAATTTTTAATTGCCATCTGTACTTTGCTGATAACTTGATCTTCAGTGAAAAAAAGTGTCTTTATGTGATGTACCACAAAGTTTAAAGTACAGAACTTTAGGAAATACAGAAAATCACAGATAAATGGCCTAGATTTTAAGAATTTTTCTCCTTTTGAGATCATTTTCCCTATACTATTATATTTTTAAAATAATTTAATAGCAACTCCTCATTCTACTTGTCTTTCTAACTAGTTATTTCATTTTAGTAGCTAATACAAAAATTTCACACAACGCTGAGAAGCGTAGGCCATTGAATACTTGGAAATTTCTTTTCAGTTTGTTAATTCTTCCACTATTTGCTTCCGTCTATTTTCATTCAAATGTTTCCATCTTTTCTAGAAATGTCTTCTATTTTTCAAGATTTTCTTTTCTTTTATGCTCTTTCTTTTTATTAGCAGTTGTAATAATGCCTTTAAAACTTGAAATGACTCACAGTATTCAAAGACAATGCAGTGAAACACAGGTTATTAACTTGATATTGGTATTAAAGGATTTTTTTTTTAACAAAGATTCTGTCCTTACATAAAATTGACAATCTAGGTATAAACTTACCAATGTCAAAACTTCTTTTGAGAACTTTCTTGAGATAATTAATCTTGCAGATATCCCTGCTTGCCTACATTTATGAACACTTCCTAAATTAACTATTATGTGGGAAGGTAACATTTCCTAGACCAACCATATTAAATTATTTCAGGAGAGCGTTTATCATTTTACCCGACTCACTGTTCTACTAGTTTTACTGTACTTCTGAGCTAAAAAAACTGTTTGACAGAGAAAGGTTGAAACTTTTCCTTAGTAGGATGAGGTCAGAAAATCTAAGAATAGCTCCAATATAAAAGGATTGTAGAGATGGGATTTGAGGTACACATTTCTGTGAAGTTATCACTACTTATTAAATGACAGATATTCGTGCAGTATCTAGGTTTGTTTTTTCTTTTTCTTTTTTTGTGAACAGTATTTGGAATAGAATTTCTTGCTCATTAAAATCGATACTTCTCCAGAGTATGGGGAATGTAGTTTAAATTAAAAAGATATATATATGTATGTGTATGTATAAAGAAACTTTGATTCAATATTTTACCATAAGCTGAATTTTCTACAAAAGAACTATGCATAGAGTTTCTTAATCTTCCTATCACCCATCTCCATTGTTAAGATCAGCTGGGACTTCAGCTTCAGGTCAGATGGAGTAACAAGTACTGGATTTACTGTCTTATATGAAACAATAACAACAAAAATACCAAATCAAGGTGCTGGGCATCAGGCAACCAAAGAAAGTGATCCCTGAGAGATGAAAAACAAATGAGGTGAGCCCTATAAATGTTCTAGCTTACTGCCACAAGAGAATTTCCAAGCCACAGTTCAGGGATGAGGAACATAGGCAGAATGTGGCCTGAGGAAGTGGAAGCTGAGGTCCGGAGAGAACAAGAAGGCTAGAGTTCATAGGACAACACCATAAAGGAGAGAACTGCACAGAGAAATAACCTAGAGTCATTCACATGGTCCCTGCTGAGTATTCCACAGAGTACTGGTCAGCCTTTTCATTTGAGGAAACTGCTAGAGACTGTGAAATAACCATTCAAAAGAATTAAAGAGAACAGTGCTTAACATTCACACAGGGCCAGGAAAAATACTGGTTCCCTTCAGCCAGACTAGAAAAACTCATAATTCATGTGGCATTGTGTAGAGTACTCAGGAAAACCTTGTCTCAGTAGTGGGGGATAATTAGCTCTATGCTGGGTGCTTTTCTGGAGCCAACTAACAACTCCTAAAAGCAAGACCCTAAGGATCTGTTTCCAAGTAACTTAACTGCATGTATGAAGGAAGCTTAGGAATATTTATAGGAATAAGAAAACATCCTCTCAACAAGTGAAGTTGACAAGTTCTGGCATTCAATCAAAGATTTGCAGACGTGCAATGAAGCAGGAAAACATGACGCGTATTGAGGAGAATAATCAATCAACCAAAAATGACTTAAAACTGACACAGGTGTTAGAATTAGCAGACCCAAGGACAAAATAGCAGTTATTATACCTGGAATACTTATGTCTAAAGAGTTACGTAGAAATATTGAAGATATGAGAAAGACCCACTCAAACTTCTTGAGATAAAAACTGCACTGTTTAAAATGAAAATTTAAGGTATTAAAGAAATAGCAATAGAAAATATGCAAAATTTAAAACAGAAAGAATAATTTTAAAAAAGAGAACGCAAAGAACACCAGTGAGCCGTGGAACAATTTTAAGCAAACTTTTATATATGTAATTAGATCCCTGAAGAAGTGAAAAGAGAAGGAGCATACAAAAAAATTTGAAGAAACAATGACCAAAATTTTCAGAATTTTATGAAAAGTAAGCACCCACATTCTAAGAAGCTAAATGAGACTTAAGCACAAAAAATGTGAAGAAAACTACACCAACACACTTTATAATGAAATTCCTTTAAACCAGTCTCAAAAAGGGAAAAATTTTCAAAGCAGCCACAGGAAAAAAGGCATATTGTGTACAGACAAACAAAAATAAGGAAGACAGCAGATTTCTCATTGGAAAAACTCAAAAAGTAGAGCAACATTTTTAAAGATGTGAAAGAAAGATTGACAACCTAGAGTTTAGTATTCAGTGAACATGTTCAAAAATGAAAGCAATAAAAGATAGTTCATACATACAAAAGATGAAAGAATTCATTTTGAGAAGACCTACACTACAAGAAATTTAAAATTTGTCAAGCAGATGAAAAATGATGCCAGATGAGAATATGCATCTAAAGAAATGAAGAGCATCAGGAAAAATAGCTACATGGGTAAAAAATATGAATTTTTTCCTATAATTTACATTTTATTCAAAAGATAACTGACTGTTTAAACAAAATAGTTGCAATGTATTGTGTTTTATAGCAAGTAAAATGAGTTTAAAAATAGTATAAAGACTAAGAAGTAAAAACAAAAGTAAACTATCTTCAACTTACATATGGTGTATAAAATCACTTGATGTCATAAAGTGATAAGTTAAAGATGTATACAAAAAAAAATTAATACAATTAGTAAAATAACAAAGCAAAGAGGTATAACTAATAATCCAACAAAGGAGATGAAATGGAATTGCTAAAAAAAATACTCAATTCAAAAGTGGGCAGAAAAAGGAGGGAAGCTGAACAAAGAACAGGAAGAACAAGAAGAAAACAAATAAGAGATAATAGACTTAAACCTAACCATACCAATAATCATATTATATATAATAGGTCCAGATATTTCAGTTAAAAGGGGATTGTCAGATTGGATAAGACAAAAAGACCCAACTCAATGCTGCCTACAATAAATTCAATTTAAATATAAATATACAAAAGAGATGCTACGCTAACACTATTCAAAAGGAAGCTGGAGTAGCCATACTAATATCAGACAAAATGGATTTTGAGGCAAATAATATCACCAGGGACAGAGAATATTATTTCATAATGATAAAGGGGTCTATTTATCAGGAAGACATAATAATCCTAAATCTTTGTGCATCTATAAACAGATTTTCAAAACACATAAAGCAAAAACTGATAGAACTGCACGAAGAAATAGACAAATCCACTATTATAGTTGGAAATTTCAATACTCTTCCCTCAATATATGATAGAATAGACAGAAAATCAATAACAATATAGAATATTTGAACATTATCAACACATTTAGCTTAGTGGACACCACTAAAGCACTCCATCAAACAACAGTAGAATGAACACTGAGTACACATGGAAAATTTACCAGGAATTTGTTTATATAGACAATAAAATGTCTCAATCGCTTTATATGGATTAAATTATAAAGAATGTGCTCTCTGACCACAACTGAATTAAATGAGAAAACAATAAGAGATACCTGGAAAATCCCAAAATGGTTGATAATAAATAACACACTTCTAAATAAGACATGGATTAAAAAAGAAATCAAAATAGAATTAGAAAATATTTTAGACTAAATGAAAATAAAAGAACAATATGACAGAAATTTAGTGGGATGCCACTAAAGCAGTAATTAGGGGGAAATGTATAGCACTTAAAATCTGTATTGTAGAAGAAGAAATTCTCAAGTCAGTAACCTCAGCTTCCACTTTAAGAAGTTAGAAAAAGAAAAGCTAACTAAGCCAAAGTATGTAGAAGAAATTAAAAGATCATAACAGGAGTCAATGAAATAGAAAACGAAATTAATGGAGAAAACCAAAGAAACCAAAACCTAATTTATTGAAAAGATTGATAAAATTGGTAATTTTTAGAAAATTAGCAAATTCATTCCAACAATATATAATAAGGTTTGTACATCATGAGCAAATAGGGCTTATTTAAGGAATGAAAGTTTGGTTTATCATTTAAAAATTAATCAATATAATTTATCATACTGAAAATCTAAAATGAAAAGTCATGTGATTATTCTCCATAAACACAGAAAAAGAATTTGACAAAATCCAATATCCATTACTGACAATAATTCTAAGCCAACTATAAAGAGGAGGGACCTTCCTCAACCTGATAAATACCATCTATAAAAATCCTTCAGCTAACATACTTAGTGGTGAAAGACTAAATGTTTCCCTTTAAAATCAGCAACAACACAAAGATGTCCACTCTCACCACTTTCATTCAATATTGTACCAAAAATTCTGGACAGTTCTATCAAGGAATATAAATACATAAATAATCCTTCTAAACTGGAAAGGAAGAAGAAAGTCTGTCCTTATTCAAAAATGATGTGATTGTCTATGTAGATAATTGAATGGAAACTTCAAAAAAGCTACTAGAACTAATAAGTGAGTTTAGTGAAATTACAGAATATCAGATCAAAACACAAAAATTAATTATATTTCTGGACACTAGCAACTCATGAGAGAGAATTAAATTTTTCTAACTTGCAACTATAATAGCATCAAAAAATATGAATTACTTAGGGATAAATTTGGCAAAAGTTGTACAAGGTCTGTATGCTGAAAACTGCAAAATATTGCTTTAACAAATTAAAGAACAACTAAATGTAGACACATACCATGTTCAATGATAGGAAGAATCAATATTGTTAAGATGTCAGTTCTCCCATACTAATATATAGAATCAATGCAATCCCAATTAAAATCTCAGCAGACTTCTTTTTCAGAAATTGAAAAATTGATCCTAAAAAATTCATATGGAGATTCAAAGGACTTGGAAGAACCGAAGCAAGATTTAAAAAGAAGAAAAAACATGGAGGACTAATACTATCTGATTTACAATACTTATTATAAAGCTATAGTTATAAAGACAATGTAGTAATGGGGCCAAAAGAGAAATATAGACTATAGGAACAGAATTGACAGTCTAGTAATAGACTCATACCTACGTGGTCAATTGATTTTTGACAAAGGTCCAAAGACAATTCAGTGAGGAAAGAATAATCTTTCAATAAATGATACCTGAACAATTGGATTTCTATATGCAAAGGAAATGAACTTTGATCTATACCTCTCACCAAATACAAAAATCGTCAAATAGGATCAAAAAACTGTTAAACCTAAAACTGTATGAATTGTAGAAAAAAACATAGGAGAAACCCTTCTGACTTGGGTTAGGCAAATACTTGATTCAAAGGTAAAAGCATTGCCCACAGATAAACATATTGATAAATTTAACGTAATACGATTAAAAATGTCTGTTCCTTGAAAGACATTCCTTTTTTAAGAGCATAACTATTCAGCATATTTATTTTATATAACATTTGAAATATAGTCCTCTGCCTTCCTTGTCATTGCTTCTTTTCTTTTTTTTATTCAAACAGGAAGTCACAAAAATTATAATCATCCTCATCAGTTCACTCAGTCCCATGTAATTAATTTTTTAAAAATCTTTTGTTAGCACTTTTATGAATTCATCAGTTTTCCATTAGAGTTCTGAAAATGCTTATTTATTCAGTTCAACAGTATAGTCAGTTACCAAAAACCTGTACTCATCAGAGTCTTTTCCATGAATTCCTTGAAGATGAAACCCTTTTATAGGAACATTTTTGCAAAAGCATCAGAGTACACCCAGAACTGTCTGTAAATGACAAAAGACGTAAAAATGACCACAGTTAAAGATTTGATGAAAGTTCATAATAATACAATTGACAAGGAAATTTAGTTATTTCTGAGATATACATTTTAAAGTGATAACTAGAATTATGACTTATAACATTATACCAGAACATATAAGATTTTTAGAAATTTCATGTAATGTCTGAAACATTTATATTAACATATTTCCATACAAATAACCCAAAGAAAGTTTAGTATTAGTAGGTTTTTTGTTTGGTTGGGTTTTTTTTTATACTGCAGGTTCTTATTAGTCATCAATTTTATACACATCAGTGTATACATGTCAATTCCAATTGCCCAATTCAGCACACCACCATCCCTACCCCACCGTGGTTCTCCCCCTTTGGTGTCCATACACTTGTTCTCTACATCTGTGTCTCAACTTCTGCCCTGCAAACCGGTTCATCTGTACCATTTTTCTAGGTTCCACATACATGTGTTAATATACGATATTTGTTTTTCTATTTCTGACTTACTTCACTTTGTATGACAGTCTCTAGATCCATCCACATCTCAATAAATGACTCAATTTCATTCCTTTTTATGGCTGAGTAATATTCCATTGTATATATGTACCACATCTTCTTTATCCATTAGTCTGTCGATGGGCATTTAGGTTGCTTCCATGACCTGGCTATTGTAAACAGTGCTGCAATGAACATTGGGGTGCATATGTCTTTTTGAATTATGGTTTTCTCTGGGTATATGCCCAGTAGTGGGATTGCTGGATCATATGGTAATTCTATTTTTCATTTTATAAGGAACATCCATACTGTTCTCCATAGTGGCTGTATCAATTTACATTCCCACCAACAGTGCAAGAGTGTTTCCTTTTCTCCACACCCTCTCCAGCATTTGTTGTTTGTAGATTTTCTGATGATGCCCATTCTAACTGGTATGAGGTGATACCTCACTGTAGTTTTCATTTGCATTTCTCTAATAAATAGTGATGTTGAGCAGCTTTTCATGTGCTTCTTGGCCATCTGTATGTCTTCTTTGGAGAAATGTCTATTTAGGTCTTCTGCCCGTTTTTTGATTGGGTTGTTTGTTTTTTTTAATATTGAGCTGCATGAGCTCTTTATATACTGTGGAGATTAATCCTCTGTCCATTGCTTCATTTGCAAATATTTTTCCCATTCGGAGGGTTGTCTGTTCGTCTCGTTTATGGTTTCCTTTGCTTTGCAAAACCTTTGAAGTTTCATTAGGTCCCATTTGTTTATTTTTGTTTTTATTTCCATTACTCTAGGAGGTGGATCAAAATAGATCTTGCTGTGATTTATGTGAAAGAGTGTTCTTCCTATGTTTTCCTCTAAGAGTTTTATAGTGTCCGCTCTTACATTTAGGTCTCTAATCCATTTTGAGTTTATTTTTGTGTATGGTGTTAGGGAGTGCTCTAATTTCATTCTTTTACATGTAGCTGTCCAGTTTTCCCAGCACCACTTATTGAAGAGGCTGTCTTTTCTCCATTGTATATCTTTGCCTCCTTTGTCAAAGATTAGTTGATCATAGGTACATGGGTTTATCTCTGGGCTTACTATCTTGTTCCATTTATCTATGTTTCTGTTTTTGTGCCACTACCATACTGTCTTGATCACTGTAGCTTTGTAGTGTAGTCTAAAGTCAGGGAGTCTGATTCCTCCAGCTCCGTTTTTTTTCCCTCAAGACTGCTTTGGCTATTCAGGGTCTTTTGTGTCTCCATACAAATTTTGAGATGATTTGTTCTAGTTCCGTAAAAAATGCTATTGGTAATTTGATAGGGACTGCATTGAATCTGTAGATTGCTTTGGGTAATATAGTCATTTTCACAATACTGATTCTTTCAATCCAATACCATAGTATATCTCTCCATCTGTTGGTATCATCTTAATTTCTTTCATCAGTGTCTTATAGTTTTCTGCAAACAGGTCTTTCGTTTCCCTAGGTAGGTTTTTTCCTAGGCATTTTATCCTTTTTCTTGCAATGGTAAATGGGAGTGTTTCCATAATTTCTCTTTCAGGTTTTTCATAATTAGTGTATAGGAATGCCAGAGATTTTTGTGCATTAATTTTGTATCCTGCAACTTTACCAAATTCATTGATTAGCTCTAGCAGTTCTCTGGTGGCATCTTTAGGATTCTCCATATATAGTATCATGGCATCTGCCAACAGTGACAGTTTTACTTCTTTTCTGATTTGGTTTCCTTTTATTTCCTTTTCTTCTCTGATTGCTGTGGCTAGGACTTCCAAAACTATGTTGGGTAACAGTGGTAAGACTGGACATCCTTGTCTCATTCCTGATCTTAGAGAAAATGCTTTCAGTTTTACACCATTCAGAATAATGTTTGCTATGGGTTTCTCATATATGGCCTTTATTATGTTGAGGTAGGTTCCCTCTATGCCCACTTTCTAGAGAGTTTTTATCATAAATCAGTGTTGAATTTTGTCAAAAGCCTTTTCTGCATCTATTGAGATGATCATATGGTTTTTATTCTTCAGTTTGTTAATATGGTATATCACATTGATTGATTTGTGTATATTGAAGAATCCTTGAATTCCTGGGATAAATCCCACTTGATCATGGTGTATGATCCTTTTAATGTGTTGTTGGACTCTGTTTGCTAGTATTTTTGTTGAGGATTTTTGCATCTATGTTCATCAGTGATATTGGTCTGTAATTTTATTTTTTTGTAGTATTTTTGTCTGGTTTTGGTATAAGGGTGATGGTGGCCTCATAGAATGAGTTTGGGAGTGTTCCTTCCTCTGCAAATTTTTGGAAGCTTTTGAGAAGGTTGGGTGTTAGCTCGTCTCTAAATGTTTAATAGAATTCACCTGTGAAGCCATCTGGTCCTGGACTTTTGTTTGTTGGAAGATTTTTAATCACAGTTTCAATTTCATTACTTGTGATTGGTCTGTTCATATTTTCTGTTTTTCCTGGCTCAGTCTTGGAAGGTTATACCTTTCTAAGAATTTGTCCATTTCTTCCAGGTTGTCCATTTTATTGGCATAGAGTTGCTTATAGTAGTCTCTTAGGATACGTTGTATTTATGCAGTGTCTGTTGTAACTTCTCCTTTTTCATTTCTAATTTTACTGATTTGAGTCCTCTCCCTCTTTTTCTTGATGAGTCTGGCTAATGGTTTATCGATTTTGTTTATCTTCTCAAAAGCCAGCTTTTAGTTTTATTGATCTTTGCTATTGTTTTCTTTGTTTCTATTTCATTTATTTGTGCTCCGATCTTTATGATTTATTTCCTTCTGCTAACTTTGGGTTTTGTTTGTTCTTCTTTCTCTTATTCCTTTAGGTGTAAGTTTAGATTGTTTATTTGAGATTTTTCTTGTTTCTTGAGGTAGGCTTGTATTGCTATAAACTTCCCTCTTAGAACTGCTTTTGCTGCATCGCATAGGTTTTGGATCATCATATTTTCATTGTCATTTGTCTCTAGGTATTTTTTGGTTTCCTCTTTGATTTCTTCAGTAATCTCCTGGTTATTTAGTAACATATTGTTTAGTCTCCATGTGTTTCTGTTTTTTACCTTTTTCTCCCTATAATTCATTTCTAATCTCATAGTTTAGTAGTCAGAAAAGATCCTTGATATGATTTCAGTTTTCTTAAGTTTACTAAGGCTTGATTTGTGACCCAAGATTTATCTATCCTGGAGAATGTTCCATGCACACTTGAGAAGAAAGTGTAATATGCTGTTTTTGGATGGAATGTCCTATAAATATCAATTAAATCTATCTGGTCTATTGTGTCACTTAAAGCTTCTGTTTCCTTATTTATGTTTATTTTGGATGATCTGTCCATTGGTGTAAGTGAGGTGTTAAATTCCCCCACTATTATTGTGTTACTGTCGATTTCCTCTTTTATAGCAGTTAGCAGTTGCCTTATGTATTTAGGTGCTCCTATGTTGGTGCATATATGTTTATAATTGTTATATCTTCTTCTTGGATTGATCCCTTGATCATTATGTAGTGTCCTTTCTTGTCTCTTGTAACATTCTTTATTTTAGAGTCTACTTTATCTGATATGAGTATTGCTACTCCAGCTTTCTTTTGATTTCCATTTGCATGGGATATCTTTTTCCATACCCTCACTTTCAGTCTGTATGTGTCCCTAGGTCTGAAGTGGGCCTCTTGTAGACAGCATATATGTGGACGTTGTTTTTGTATCCATTCAACAATCCTGTGTCTTTCGGTTGGAGCATGTAATGCATTCACATTTAAGGTAATTATCGATATGGGTGTTCCTATGACCATTTTCTTAATTGTTTTGGGTTTGTTTTTGTAGGTTCTTTTCTTCTCTTGTGTTTCCCACTTAGAGAAGTTCCTTTAGCATTTGTTGTAGAGCTGGTTTGGTGGTGCTGAATTCTCTTAGCCTTTGCTAGTCTGTAAAGCTTTTGATTTCTCCATCGAATCTGAATGAGATCCTTGCTGGGTAGAGTAATCTTCGTTGTAGGTTCTTTCCTCTCATCGCTTTAAATATATTGTGCCACTCCCTTCTGATTTGTAGTTTCTGCTGAGAAATCAGCTGTTAACCTTATGGAAGTTCCCTTGTATGTTATTTGTCATTTTTCTCTTGTTGCTTTTAATAATTTTTCTTTGTCTTTACTTTTTGTTAATTTGATTACTATGTGTCTCGGTGTGTTTCTCCTTGGGTTTATCCTGCCTGGGACTCTCTGCGCTTCCTGGACTTGGGTGGTCATTTCCTTTCCCATGTTAGGGCAGTTTTTGACTATAATCTCTTCAGATATTTTCTTGGGTCCTTTCTCTCTCTCATCTCCTTCTGGGACCCCTATAATGCAAATGTTGTTGCAATTAATGTTGTCCCAGAGGTCTCTTAGGCTGTCTTCATTACTTTTCATTCTTTTTTCTTTATTCTTTTCCGGAGCAGTGAATTCCACCAATCTGTGTTCCAGGTCACTTATCCCTTCTTCTGCCTCAGTTATTCTGCTACTGATTCCTTCTAGTGTAGCTTTCATTTCAGTTATTGTATTGTTCATCTCTGTTTGTTTGTTCTTTAATTCTTCTAGGTCTTTGTTAAACATTTCTTGCATCTTCTCGATCTTTGTCTCCATTGTTTTTCCAAGGTCCTGGATCATCTTCACTATCATTTTTCTGAATTCTTTTTCTGGAAGGTTGCCTACCTCCACTTCATTTAGTTGTTTTTCTGGGATTTTATCTTGTTCCTTCATCTTGTACATAACCCTCCCCCTTTTCATCTTGTCTATCTTTCTGTGAATGTGGTTTTTGTTCCACAGGCTGCAGGATTGTAGTTCTTCTTGCTTCTGCTCTCTGCCCTCTGGTGGATGGGGCTATCTAAGAGGCTTGATGGGAGGGACTCATGGTGGGTAGACTGTTGCTTTGGTGGGCAGAGCTCAGTAAAACTTTAATCTATTTGACTGTTGATGGATGGGGCTGGGTTCCCTCCCTGTTGGTTTTTTAGCCTGAGGCAACCCAACAGTGGAGCCTACCTGGGCTCTTTGGTGGGGTAATGACAGACTCTGGGAGGGCTCAGGCCATGGAGTGCTTCCCAGAACTTCTGCTGTCAATGTCCTTGACATTGACAATGTCCAGCATGAGCCACAGCCCCCCCCTCTCTGCCGCTGCAGGAGAGTCTCCAGCACCAGCAGGTAGGTCTGGTTCAGTCTTCCCTGGGGTCACTGCTCCTTTCCCTGTGTCCTGATGCACACAGTACTTTGTGTGTGTCCTCCAAGAGTGTAGTCTCTGTTTCCCCCAGTCCTGTCAAAGTCTTGTAATCAATTCCCACTAGCCTTCAAAGTCTGATTCTCTAGGAATTCCTCCTCCCGTTGCTGGACCCCCAGGTTGGGAAGCCTGACATGGGGCTCAGAACCTTCACTCCAGTGGGTAGGCTTCTGTGGTATTAGTGTTCTCCAGTCTGTGAGTCTCCCACCCAGCAGTTATAGGATTTGATTTTACTGTGATTGCCCCCCTCCTACCATATCATTTGGCTTCTCCTTTGTCTTTGCATGTGGGGTATCTTTTTTGGTGAGTTCCGATGTCTTCCTGTCGATGATTGTCCAGCAGCTAGTTGTGATTCTGGTGTTCTCACAAAAGGGAGTGAGAGCATGTCCTTCTACTCTGCCATCTTGGTTCCTCTTTGAAAGACATTCTTAAAAGAATGAAGTGACAAGACACAGGCTGAGAGAAAATATTTGCAAAGCATTTATCTGATAAAGGACTTCATCCAGAATATATAAAGAACTTTCAAAACTCAATTATAAGATAGTTTGACTTTGCAGCCCACTCTCTGCTCTCCTGGACAGTACAAAGTGTGTTTTGGAGTCATCAAGTATACCAACTAAGCTGCAGTGATAAGTTTATATAGGGAAACTAGAATGCAACATCTAATTAAAGCATAAGGCATGCTGGAACCAGGAAGTAACACTGAAAATGGTGGAGAAAAGTGATCCAGGATCAGATGGGTCAAGGGAAATTGTTCTAGTTAGATTGTGCAAATAGCTTGACCGGTCTAGCAAGGCTGTTCAAGGTTCAGGGTCTACAGGTTGCAGCATATATTTTAGTCCTGGCGTGTGTGAGGAATGGTGCCATTCAGTGGACAGTGAGAGGCTTCACATAGAGAGTGTCAATAAAGAGTCAATCAGAGATGCATCATGGCTGTGGGGATCTGTGTATTCATCATGCAACCCCAGGCTGTGGAAGTTACAGTATGTAGCTCTACTGGAGTAAAAAGGTTTTTGCTGAGAGAATTTCCTTTAAGGGTCTTATTCCTAAAGGAGACTAAAGTACTCTATGCAGATTTGGGCTCAGGTTTGAAGACTTGAGACAAACCCTCCCTTAGAGGGCAAGTGCAGAAGAGCCAAAAAAGGAGACAGAGGAGACAGAAGTGTTGAAAAAGGCAGAAGAAAAAGAAGAGTATTTACAGATATCAAAGGAAGAGAATGCTTCAAAACAGACTTCATTAAAAATTAAAGAGCAGGGCTTCCCTGGTGGCGCAGTGGTTGAGAGTCTGCCTGCCGATGCAGGGGACACGGGTTCGTGCCCTGGTCCGGGAAGATCCCACATGCTGTGGAGCGGCTGGGCCCGTGAGCCATGGCTGCTGAGCCTGTGCGTCCGGAGCCTGTGCTCCGCAACGGGAGAGGCCATAACAGTGAGAGGCCCGCGTACCGCAAAAAAAAAAAAAAAAAAAAAAAAAAAAATATATATATATATATATATATATATATATATATATATATTCATAAGAAGAATTTATCCACAAAAAATTATATACATTCTTGTGATTATACTATCTTATTGCCCTCAATCTTCTTTACCTTCACCTTGGTCTTCCACTCTAGCAATAGAGAGTAGGGAAGACACAAAAATAAACATTCCCACAAATATTTATGTAATCACAATAAAATCTGGTCAACTAAAGCTCTTCAAACAAGCAAACCTGGTAAATTAATCAGTTAGTAAATTGGATTCTGGCAAATTGTGTTCTCTGCCTGCCCTTGGGTTCCTTGAGATTCCTTTGTATCCTTGTAAGAAATTTCCTCTCTTTTTATTTAAACTAGTTTAAGGTTAGTTTTTATTGCTTTCAAAAAAACCCTTGACTATCACACACTGTCACATATGGCTGCTTTCCATATGCATGTAAACATGTTTCATATCTTCCCTTTAACTGTCAAACTTCTTAAATGAGTTTATATTCTATAATCCCATTACCTCCCTTCTCAGTTATTCCTGGTGCTTTCTACCTAGGCTACACTGTCAAAACTAGTCTTTCCATGGCTGCCAGTGAGTACCATGTCAATAACTCCAGTAGAATAATTCTAGTTTTTATGTACCTTGATTTTTCAGTAGCATTTGACATTGTTGATTTTCACTCTGGAAATGCTTTCTTTGGTTTCTTTAACAATTTTTCTTTTTTTTAGATTTTCCTTCTACTGATTGTCTGTACCTTTTTGATCTCCTCTGTCACCTCTCTCTTTATTACTTGATCCTTAATGTCAGAGTTCCTCTGGAATTTTTCCCATTTTTGTTGTTTTCCCCCTCTTTTTGTTTGGTTTGTTTTTTGTTCTTGTTTTCAGAAATGGTATCACTACCTACCCAGTTGTTCGAGAGAGAAAATTGGCATTCATGCAGTCATCCTTGATGGCTTCTTTTTCTTCATTGAGCATATAAATCTTAAAAAGTCAACCTCCAAATTGCTCTCAAATTTATCCACTTTTCCCCTGCTTTCCTGTGGGTGCCAAGCACCCTTCTCTATTCCCAGCATGGTGGTCCCCACTGGTCTACTCCAATGGCTTTCTCAGTGGTCTCTTGCATTCAGTCAATCCCTTCTTTAATCTATTCTTTACTCTCAGCTAGAATATTAAAAAAGTAAAAAGTAAAAGCATAAAATGGGTTAAGTCTTGCTTAAGACCATTTAATATATTTCAGTGTCTTTTAGAATAAAATCCAAGCTACTTAAATGGCTTACAGGGCCTCCCACAATGTGGGTGGTCCTCACCTATCATCTCAATCTTGTCTCTTACATACCTTCTTATATTTCTTTCACAGTTAGTTTCTTCTAGCTTTAGTGAGGTACTGTTAACACTCTGGCCTCTGGGCCCTCAAAAAGACTGACTTTTCCCTGAGCCTGGAAGTTCTGCCCCATTCCCTACTTTCACCAAGTTACTATGCACCCATCTTTGAGGTTTCAAATAAGATGTCATCTCCTTGACCCAACCCTAGGTTGTCAAACACTAGATTGGATCCCATAATATCCTGCATATCTCTTTTATAATGCCTACTACACATATAATTACTTATTTAATGCCTATACTCTCTGCCTTACTATAAATTCCATGAGAGCAAAACCTAAATCTATTTTATTGCTATCTCCCTAACACCAAGCCCAGGCCAGGCTGATAACAGATGCTAAAAAAGATTATGAATGAGTAAATGAATGGCTTTTTTTCTAGAATCTACTGTATGACTATTATAAAGTTTTCTTTGAGATGAAGCAAAAGCTCTCCCTAAATCTAGGCTAGTCCTTCGCATTAATAACTTTAAGTTCTAACTATACACTGTGGATAGATGGAAGGTCCACCTTCCCCAAAATATCTTACCTGGTAACCTGTCATAATTTCTCTCCTTTGTTATTTGTTCTAAAACTGCCCTGCCTCTACCCAACTCACTTAAAGTCCCTAATTATAGGATAAAAAAAATATATTAATTGCTTTCCCAAAGGTCAGTGTTAAATGCATATCATTTTTTTTCTGGGGGCAGAGTCTCACTTCCCTCTCTTTGTCCAATTGGAACGATAATATTATCAGATTTGCTTATTGCTAAAATGCTATCCCTAAGAATATAAGAGAAAGAACACACAGCTTTCAGTAGGAGCTGTGGGCTTTACCCAGAATAATAGGGCACCCTCTGACCTTTATGTTTTGGAATACTAAGTAAGAAAATTAGCCATCAGGAAGAAGGGTGACACTGAAGACTAACTTTTCCTCCCTCACAATTTTGTAGATCTTAGCCCAAATGCTTTTAAAATTGATATGTATTTTTTTTCTTATTTAAACCTTTAAATATTTAATTTTAAAATATTTCAAAATCATCAAAAATTATAGAAACTAACATAATGAGTGGCATACTACTCCATAAAATTGATATGTATTTTTGAATAATTCTTTTAATCTGGGATAACAAAGTGGTTCCCAAGTACTGGACTCATGTGCCAGCTCTCTCTGATATCTGTGTCACTGGCCAACTGAAGGCAGAATAAATGAAATTAACTCTGCAGGAGTAAATAGTGCCAAGATCCATGACATACGTTGGAGAGAACCCAAGCACAGGCCTTAAACTGCATCCTAAAATCAAGGCTATATCAGCAAAACTACTTGCACGTAAATTTGATTTGAAAAAAGAAGAGTGAAAGAAGGCAGGTAAGTAAAATATCAATGTAATATGCTTGGTAGTTGACACTAGAAGTACAAGAGGAAGAGGCACATCAACATACATACGTTCACTACATTTCATCAATCTGTGGTGCCCTCCTTCTCCATGTCTTTCATCTATGAAATGGAGGTTCATCTTACAAGTGATGATGTGTCAAATTTAAATGGAAATATGTTCTCTTTCTTAGTGATGCATATAATGATGTGCCTTATAATCAATGGCTGACTGACTGATTAAAATACAGTCGATTGGAATAGATGATGAAATACAGTTACAATCGGCCTTGTGTATTTGCTTGTTCCACATCCACAGACTCAACCAACCTCCCACTGATTTTCGATTTTCGATTTTTGATCTGCAGTTGGTTAAGTCTGCAGATGCAGAACCCACAATATAGGGGGCCAACTGTAGTACACCATTTTATATAAGGAACTTGAGAATCTGTGTATTTTGCTATCAAGGGTGAGGAGGTAGTGGTCCTGGAACCAATCCCCTGGTGGATACGGGAAGGGGAGCACTGTATTTGCTTGTAAGTATGTACTGGCAGTATATGTTCATTGCCACATTCTCAATTCATGTCACAACTGGCCATTCATTTTTACGTTTGGCAGAATTTTTGTATACCTTATAGCCTAAGAAAGAGAATGAGAAATGTAAGTAATAGATATATTTGATGGAGAGATGTAATGTGTCAAAACCTCCACAGCTAGCAACAACCCAGAAAAGGCCAATGAACTCTGTAGCAACCATTACCATTGAGTGGATCAGTAAAGACCCTGTATTCTTGAGAAAGAAGTCTTTAGAGAAATAGATATAGAAAGAAAGAGGGTGGAGGTGGAGAGAGACAGACAGAGAAACACGCAATATGCAGATATGTAAAAGCACCAATATAATTTTCTTCTATTTAAAGATGTCAGGAATATCTCTCAAGTTAGGCAGCAGGACTTCAAGGTTTTTTGTGCTTTTTTCTTACTTAGAACTTTCTTTTTTAATGTGTACATTGACTGATAACATAATTAGTTGAGTTGGAAAATGCCAAATGAAAATGAAAAATCTAACACATGCTCCATATGAATGTCTTCTCAGGAAATTCTTGTAGATACTTTTTTCTGTCAAGCAGTGTATGTCAGAGAATTGTACCTAAAGAAAGAAGACTATCAAACAATGGCACCAAAAATAATCAAAATATGCTCAGTGGTACTCAAGAATTGCAGAGGAGGAAAGAAGAGCTTTATGTTAAAAATTTTTAAAAAGAAAAAACTAATCCCTTAGAGCACACACACACACACACAAATAAGAACTAATCACAAAGAAATCTCTATATTGCCTTCCCACAAATGTTCCTTACAAGGTAGTACATTATTTTACAAGTCACTATCAATCAAAAGTCACTTTTAGTAAGGTATGTCTGTGACTGACAAAGGTTTACCCCAGTGGACTCAGTTATTTGTATTTTTTTTCCTGAAAAAATAGCAAGATTTTTAAAATATTTGTTCTTGCATGTTTCAGAAAGCTCCAGAGTAAGTCAGAGGAATTGAGAGAGGTAGAAAACAGCTTGTTCTTCTTCCCAACCACATCAGATTAACCATTGAGCATAAGCTTTCAAAAGAGACTCTATGTTAGGGCTGCAGGACATCAAGAAGAAAGTGATGGTGTACATTGTCCATTATCTCTAATGTTCCATAATTGGTTCCAAAGCATGATACTCTCAAAGTGTTTTCCTCTGCCTCATGGTGGATTTGGCTGGTGATTGCTTTGCTGATCATGATTCTTGGACCTTGGATCTGCTGCTTGCCTGCAGTTTATTTGCCGTTTTCTAACTCTTTTTAAGAAGAAAAGAGGGATCACCCTGCAGGGATACCACTTCATGACTGGGATAGCAGTATTCAATTTTTGTATATAGTTTTAACTCTAACTTCTCTGGTTGGCAGAGTGAGCTGCTCCTCACAGATGCATCTCCCAGAATGTTTTAATGAGAAATGAGAGGAGAGAGAATTTATTCTTATTGACTTCTTTACTCCTAAGTAGCCTTTCCTGAAAGTGGAGACTTAAATTTTATTTGTTGCCTCAATTGATGTATTTTAGCCAGTGAAGCAAAGTTTAGCAATTTTCTTTGTAATTAGTACTAGCCAACCCATACAAGGGTGTTAGTTTATCTTTTTTTTTTTTTTTTTTTTTTGCGGTACGCGGGCCTCTCACTGTTGTGGCCTCTCCCGTTGCACAGCACAGGCTCTGGACGCGCAGGCTCAGCGGCCACGGCTCACGGGCCCAGCCGCTATGCGGCATGTGGGATCTTCCCGGACCGGGGCACGAACCCGTGTCCTCTGCATCGGCAGGCGGACTCTCAACCACTGCGCCACCAGGGAAGCCCCAGTTTATCTTTTTGTTTTTTTAAATCAAAGTGATTTTCATCCATAACAACTTGGTGTATATATATATTCTCTTTTTCTCATCTCCATCAATGAAATAACAAAAAAGTTTTTAAATTCCTTGGACAAATGGAAATTTTAAATTTCAAATCTGTTGGCATCAACAAAGATGTTAAATATTGTCATTAAATTTTGTAGTTTGATATTTTTATTCTAGCACAAACTTAGTAGGAATGTTAAACAAAAAAATGATTTAATGTGTGGCTAATTTTTATTAGAAATAAGCAAGGTGATACATACGTTCAGCTTTTTTGAAAAAATCATTTAAAAAAATAAATTCATTTTTGTCTGTGCTGGGTCTTTATTTCTGTGCGCGGGCTTTCTCTAGTTGCAGTGAGCAGGGGCTACTCTTCATTGCGGTGCACAGGCTTCTCATTGTGGTAGCTTCTCTTGTTGCAGAGCGTGGGGTCTAGGCGCGTGGGCTTCAGTAGTTGCAGCATGTGGGCTCAGTAGTTGTGGCTCACGGGCTCCAGAGCGCAGGCTCAGTAGTTGTGGCACATAGGCTTAGTTACTCTGCCGCACGTGGGATCTTCCCGGACCAGGGATAGAACCCATGTCCCCTGCGTTGGCAGGAGGATTCTTAACCACTGTGCCACCAGGGAAATCCTTGAAAAATTCATTTTAATGGCAATTATTAGTCAAGATTCTTACCTACTTCAGAAAAATTTCTTGTGACATCTCTTTCAATTTGCTAGGCTAACATAATAGGACTAAGCTTACCTTCAGTCAGCTTTTGGATCTTTTACTTGGCCATCCTGGAACCCAAACGAGTTTTTAAGTATAGCACCACCTCCACATTAGTTTCCTGGATTTGCATGAATTGATGTGTCATTGCACCTATTTCTCAAACTGTGTTTTTTCCATTTTTGAAAAGTAGTGTTCTTGGCCAGCACTGTATGATATAGACTAATGATAGGACTCTCCATCCTCTGACTGCTGTATATGTAACATAGCTCTTAATTGGCAAAGTCTGCTTTTGACAATTGAAAACATAAGCATAACAGAGAGGATAATGATACACACAAATCAATTAAACTGATTTGAGCCTGCAATGTTGGTGCATCATTTAGTTTTGCAGATAGGTATCCTTAATCAGACAGTATAGGAGATATCTCCGGTCCCAGAGAACTTTTACTTAAATCACTGAACCTCAAATACACTTTAGCTTTACATTCATTTTAATAGTCAGAGGTGATGCTTGGATTTAAAGAGTACTAACATTCAGTTGTAATTTTCTCAGTAATTTTAAAGTGCTTTGTGGTTTTTGCTTTTGAACAGAGGAAAGAAATATATCAGAGCTGTCACAAATCTTTCATACCCTGATATCCTACTCCCCCTTCAATCCACAGATCTTTTATTAAATTCCACCATGCCTCTGCGGGAAATGTGAATAGTCATTGAAACTCGTTCTAAGCCAGGATTTGAAAGCTGATACACTGAAAAATGTACTCAGTGTATGTTAAATGAACACCAAACTCCCTGACAATGAGAGGACTAATATAAGACTATGACACAGTTAAATTTAGAAATAAGATTAAAAATAGTCCCTGGGTTTTCATTTCAAGGTCATTCACAGACACAATTCTCATAGTCCTGTGGAATTCCATCCCGGTTAGATTCCATTTCACATGTGGAGTAGTCTTTTGTCTTTTCAGCCTATTATGACTTTTGAAGAAATACAAGAAAGGTAACTAATATATATTAAGTATCCACTATATTACTGAGATTATGCACAATGCTTTCCTTTATATCCGATAATGATGATGGTGGTGATGATGATGATATTACCTGATGTTTTTTGGACCTAAGTGTGCTAAGTATTGATAATATCCATTCTTACTCATACTTTTTCCCATCAAAAGACTGTGAATTTTGCAAATGAAGAAATTGATGTTTACAGAGGTTTAATAATTTGTTGAAAGTGGCTGCCACTTTTACTAAATGTAAAGTAAGATTTGGAACTCAAGTTTCTTTGTCTCCAAAGCCCATATTCTGAAAAAAATGTGAATGCAAAAGTTTGGGATTCAGACTGTCTTAATGTTTTTCATTCATGAATTGCTAATAATAATAATAATACCTACACCAGAGGATTGTTGTGAGAATACAATTAGTGAATACATATAAAGTTTTCATAATAATTGTACATGGCATATGGTAAATATTTAAGAAACATTAGCTGTTAATACTTCTGTTTAATAATAAAAATAATTATTAGGTTGTTATATTCCAAAAGACAGCAATCTTTTCTTCATATATCTTATTTTATTATTGTAATACAATAGAATACAAAACACTAAAAAAAGTATCTATAAACATTCTCCTTTCATTCTATCTTCCCAATACATTAAAATGGCAAAGTTTGAAATATTTATGCAAAGTATTATCTAATTAAATATTTCTGGGATCTATGACCTATTTTGTAAAATCAGCATGTCAAAGATAAGGATATTTCAAAGCCAACATTTACTAAAAGCTTTAATATTTGATCCTCAACCACTGTTTCATTTTCAAAATGTTCATCATCCTAGAGAAATGGGAAATTGAATATAAAGCATTGTGTGAAACTAACTTTGTTTTTGGTTGTTCCCACCACACAGATAATGTTCAAAGGTTCAGACACTGCTGTATTTTTGAAACAGCCCTAAAATCCTTTTCTTTCATATCCTTAATGGACTGGGAAAATTTTTCCTGTATTTGAGACTTAAGTTTGTTTCTGTTTCTTAGTAATACATTATCTAGTGACACCCAGTCAATAAGCATTTTGGCAGGACACCTGTCCTTAAAATGGCTAAGTTTTCAGCAAGGCCTTGATGAAACAACTTTGAAGGCTGAGATCATTCTCAGTTTAAGACAGTGATAACAGCATGTACGGTTATTCCCTTCTCCAGAAATTCGTTTCCCAGTGAGACAGATAGCTTGCCAAGAGCTCACCACTCTTGCTGAAGTGTTTTTGTAACTGGCATCACTCAACAAAATAGCAGTTTTACCCAAGCTTACAATTAGTAGAAGGCTTTTGAAGTACACTGAAACCATAGCAAGGAATACCAGCAGAAGCTGGCTCTTAAGAAGGCTTCTTTCACTCTTCTAGGCCAACAAAAATGGCCTTTTAATATTACTTTTTAGTCATGGTTGTGTTTCAGATGAGTTATTCAATCAATAATAGTTGCCTTTAAAACAGTTAGGTTGATGCTGTATGTACAGTGTGGAAATCATTAGTGCAGTTCACCAGCTGTTTCTGATCTTTGGCTGCCTGGTAGGATTTTCTTTTCTGATTTCCTCTTTACTTGGCTTCCTCAGGTGAGTCCATGTGACTAGTTCTGGCCAAAGGAGTCATGAACAGAAGCAACATGGGTCACTTCTGGGCCAAAACATTTAACTGACAGAGTGAGACTTTCATGAACTGTCTTTCCTGCTGTCACAGTGATTGGAAGCATTCCAGATAGTGGTTGCAACATCCATCAGTCTGGTCTCTGAAAGACAATGAAGAACAATACCCTCAAATGATCTGCACCAGATGTACAGAGTGAGCAAAACAATAAACATTTGTTATGTTAGCCACTGAGACATTTAGGGTTGTTTGTTACCACAGCATAACCAAGCCTATCCTGAGGGATTCATGCAATAAGAATTACAAACAAAAATTTGTGGCCATTCAAAGAGCAAACTGGAAGAGGCAAGCTGGCATTTTTAGCAAGTTACTTTTACAGTCTTTAATGACATACTTATACTTGTTGCAACAGGCAGTCAAATTTGTTTCATGGGAAGTTAGATCCTAAAACTGGAGCTGTGATTTCTGAAGTCAATACCGAATACCTAAGTAGTCGTCATGAAGCAAATACTCACTATGAATTTTTGAAATATCTTAAACTTTATTTTAAATATACATGTGATTGTAACATGTATATGTATATATATATATCTGCTTAGAGTGAAGAACTAGAGTAATTGTCTCATAAATCAGTTATTACTTATGTTCATTCAAAATATTATTACTTTAGATCATTTTTCATGATAGGCTACATTGTAAAAATGTATTATATTCTCAAAGTGAAAAAACGAAACATAATAATTAGAGACAAATTTCTCATCTATGCAGTATTCTATTGCACAGGGGCACCAAACTTTGGTTGCTCTCCTTGCTTTGATCAGAAGTACTTGTCTCAAACTTCTTTATTTCCTGTAATAAGCCAATTGTATATCATCATTCATCACATATCTAAATCTTGCATGGATTATTTTGTATTTTTACTGTACACTACTTTCTAAGGGTAACAAATTGCCTATGTTTAGAACTCACTAGGAATATCAGTGCTTAAAAAAGTGTCTTAAATTTCCTTTTCTAAATGTTTTATAACATTAAAGTTAGTGGAAACATCAAAGTTCAGCCTATTAAAACTTCCCTGTTTTAATGTGTTTCAATCTTATTTTCTCTTTTTTTCAGTTTTTCCAGGTGTAACCACACCGGTAATTTTAGTCCATTCTATTATGGTATCACTTTTAATCCCCCATTATTTTCAGTATCCATCTTAGGTACTTCTCCAACATTGTGCTGTCACACATTCAAAACGTAAACAATGACCAGGTTTCAGAAACTGCATCTTACAATGATGCATGATTATGTTACACTGAGAATAAAGACCTAGATTGTTATTTCTAAAAGAACTCATAGGGCTTCCCTGGTGGCGGAGTGGTTGAGAGTCCGCCTGCCGATGCAGAGGACCCGGGTTCGTGCCCCGGTCCGGGAAGATCCCACATGCCACAGAGCGGCTAGGCCCGTGAGCCATGGCTGCTGAGCCTGTGCGGCGCAACGGGAGAGGCCACAACAGTGAGAGGCCCGCGTACCGCAAAAAATAACTAAATAAATAAAAGAACTCATATTTGTTAATCTTACAGTTTTATAAGGCCTATTGATTTAAGCAGTATTTTCATAATAACCTAAACTGAACTTTCCCTCAGAAAATATTTTAAAAGTTTTTAATTGTCCTTTTTCATCCATGCAATAACATGCTATTTTTGTCTGCAAAATGGTATAAAAACAAATTTCCTGTATTAATGGATTTCAGAATATACTAAAGCTCATAACAAGGCACACTCTATGAAACAAACCATCTTTTGTTAAGAAATGAAATCACTCCATCTTGGATGATTCAAAATAAGGTGTGTGAAATTAATTTATTGAACAAGTAAAATTTGAAGTAAGGTACTGAAATTTAGTTCTTTCATGGAAGGGTAGACAGTGATTTCTTTCAGAATATGTGTCTGACTTTGATTAAAAGTCTTCTGTTATGCTGCACAGATGAAAGAACAAACTATATTTGTTTTAAATGATAGCACTGGATTCTGAAACTGAGCCCAGAAGATTAGATGCAGATTTTAAAGGATAGTACACATCTGTGCACTATTGCAGGTTCTTAAAACTCCATACCACAAGGTCAGATGAAAATACCAATGACCATTTGCTGTTCATTCTTTTGTGACAAAACAGATTGGCAATAGCTAATATTTCTACAATTTGTCCCTAGGCAAATTTTAAAGCATATGTTAACTTCAACACAAAAGCTATGTTGAAACATTGACTCATTTCTACTTTTGCCTGTTCATTAAAACACACACACGCACACACACACATCTACCCACCTTTATTATTTTTGAGTATACTTAAATAATCAGTGTGTATAAGAAATGGTACCCAATGTATACTCAGTTAGGATTTTGGAAAGTTGAAGCAACATAGTCCTAAATTACATACAACAAAAACTTTGTCATATGTTTTGAGTTGGATGAATTATCTTTTGTTTATATAGTATATGCCAAAAATAACAAAAAGAAGCAACTCAGGAAAGTCCAAGGTAATCAGCCATATATGACAACATTATCATGGATAATCTACAAATTAGAAAATTTATGTACAAGTAGTCGTAAGTATAACTTTAATCCACCTGTTTTGAAATAATTTTGAGGCATCTTCTAATAAAAGCACAGGTACATGAAATATAAAACCATTAGTCCAAAATTAAAACATAAAGTTCAAATTATAAAGATGAGGATGGGGTAATTAAACAGAAGACAACCTCTGTTAACTAACCTCCATTTAATACCTTACCCAAATAAAAAGCCTTGTGTATCAATGAAAAGATTAACAAACAAATTAATATTTATGTGCTTTCAGTTTAAAGAATATGTTTATATGTATGTAATTTTTAATAATTTCCATATTTTTCAGAAATTTTAGATAAACAACCAATTAGATCCCAAGGATCTAATTGTGTAATCCTTGTGTAATTGTGTAAGGATAACAAGGTAGCTAGTGCATTAAGAAACAATTAGAGAGGAAAATAGTAGCAGCTAGGCATAAATCGTAGTTCCAAGCAGAAGTGGATTTGCCATGTAGCTAATAAAGGTTAAGCTTCAAGGCTCTGAACTTACACGAGCCCCTTCCATATCCCTGCACTTAATTATTTTTTTTTTTTTTTTTTTTTTTTGGCGGTACGTGGGGCTCTCACTGTTGTGGCCTCTCCCGATGCGGAGCACAGGCTCCGGACACCCAGGCTCAACGGCCATGGCTCATGGGCCCAGCCGCTCCGCGGCATGTGGGATCTTCCCAGACCGGGGCACGAACCCGTGTCCCCTGCATCGGCAGGCGGACTCTCAACCACTGCACCACCAGGGAAGCCCCCTGCACTTAATTTTGTGTTCATAATTTTGAATTCTCTTTTCTTAGGGCTACCAAAATTATATAGACCTGTGGCCGCATAAATCTTGGTTCCTGGCTCCAAGTTTCTTGTCAGTTAGGGAAAAATGTAGTTGATCATACAATGCTCAGTGTTTAATAATAGGGAATTTGCCAGTTCATCAGGAATAATAGACATTTTTTTCCAGTTGATATGCTCATAGAGAAATTTACTATTAAATATATTGAAAAAATAAGTCCCTTGGCAATGATCTTACAATATGGCAATATATCACAGAAAAATGAAGTGTTATTCTACATACAGTGTTCCTTTATATAAGCAGCAAAGACATGCTATTAAAGCATATTTCACACACTGGTTTTTTGTTTTCAGGATGGCACAAAGGGGTCCTGGAGTCAAGTTTGCTGGGAAAGTTTGTTATGGGATGGAGGGTGGAGAAGAATAATAGCAGCCTCAAGGGGAGGAGAGAGAGAATAGAATAGAAAGAAGATGAACTAAAAGAACAAGCATATCATGTACAGAAAGGCTATTATCCAGCTACAGTAGAATAGAATGATGAACCGTCTTGTGGAACCACAAAATTCAATGACTTGTGTAGAATTTTCCATTGCCACCATGTATAAAATGAAAGCAATAAAATCAAAGCATTATTAGTAATGAAGAAACTGTATTTTCAATGCCACTAACTGAAAAGATGATATAAAGGTAATTGGTCATGAGAATGTTTAGCATTAGTAATGGATTTTAAAAATTGCTTTACCATAATTAAATTACAAAAGTCACTGTTTCATTGCAGGGCATTCCAATATACCATATTAAAGAAAACAATAACTGTTTCAAACACAGTATGGATATTATTTTCCAACAATAAGCATTGAAATTAGGACTTGTTCATTGCTATATTACTGGCTTATTGAAGGTGCCTGACATATACCAGATTCTCAGTAAATATTTTTTAATAAGTTAAAAATTCACATGAAACACTTATGAAACTCTAGAATTTTAAAGTATTATTTTAAGAAAGGCATAATATAGGTATTAATATACTTACTGTATACAGTAATTATGAAAAAGGACTCATTGTACAATAAACTATATACACATACTAAAATTCACAACTTTACATTATGAATTTAATATATTGCAAACTATTAGCTAATCATTGTAAACATAAATTACACTCTGCAACCAATAATTTGCTTAGGGAATGCTGGGAGTGAAAGGTGATTTCGATTATTTATATCACTTTAAAAAACTATCTAGGGAAATTTATAATCTGCCTTCATTTTCTCATGTAGCAAATAGAAATACTTAGAATTATTCACTAGACTGTAGAAAAGCAGTAAAATTTTGTGGTTTTTTGTGGTACGCGGGCCTCTCACTGTTGTTGTGGGCTCTCCCGCCGCGGAGCACAGGCTCCGGACGCGCAGGCTCAGCGGCCATGGCTCAGGGGCCCAGCCACTCCGCGGCACGTGGGATCCTCCCAGACCGGGGCACAAACCCGCGTCCCCTGCATCGGCAGGCGGACCTTCAACCACTGCGCCACCAGGGAAGCCCTGGATAATTTTTATAGAATTAACAATTGAGCAATGTATTGATAATATTTAAGAGCTTCATCAAAGGCTTTAGGTGGGAGACTCTGAAGAAATCTTTCTTAATGAGTTTAACTTTATTTTTCTTTGTACCTTTGTACTCCCAAAGAATAGCCTTGAAGGCTAAAAGAACTCAAAAAAAGAACTAAAACTACTTCCTCAGAAGTGTGTTTAGAAAGAAGAAATATAATGGCACATACTCTTCAATCCTGGCAATAATTAGTGTTTATATGTGTATTATATAGTATTGTTTATTTAACTACTCCCCGACAGAGTCAGTTTCTTATCATCTATTCTCTACTTGAGTCTTTGTCTAGTGCCAGCAGCTTGGGACTCTGCCATATACATTATGAAATAAATTAAAGGTAGGGTTATTTAGATTGTTTTGAATGAAAAATGCAGAAACTCAGAGACTTTTAGTTAAGATAATTATTTCCTATTTAAGTTTTTATACAATAAAAATATACTTTTCCATCTACCCTTTTTTCCCTTCAGGCTAGAGATAACCTCTCGATGATACACCAAGAAAGAGAAAAAAAAAATGGTGTATTTCTCACTGGTATGTCCCTTTTACTGATTAAAACAATATGTCAATATGTGTGTCTGAGTGGTAAAAACACATTAATAAATTACTACCTGAGTCAGCCATTTGGACCTTTGCGTTTAGTTACGCCATTACTGAATTTACAGTTTGCCAAAATAACTCCTATGTGTACATCAGTTAATTTACTATAATTTTATAATTTTGAGTTATGGAGTATCATATGATCTTTAAGTTATGTAAGTAGAATGTACCTATTTTTGAGTAACTAATAATTAAAACTTTGGAACATATTTTAAGATGAAAATTCTAATCCCCTTTATTTTAAGAAATATTACAGATGTTTAGATACAAGAATATTGCAATAACAAGAGGATTTGTGATATTTGATATAAAATATTTCCGGTTTAAAACAGAGACAGAAGTAGAGGTGTATCATCCTATCCATTATTTGGGACAGAATTGTTAAAAATCTTACAGGGCAGGATTGGGCTCTTAAAGAGAATTATCAGCTAAAGTAAAGTGCTACTTAGGTACAAGGAAAAGGGCACAAAAACACAAGAGCAAGTATACATAGGGCAGGTAGCACACATGTTAGAAATAATCTAGGGGCTAAAAGTAGGCACTTTCCTGAAGCAGATACAGAATTAATCAAAAGATTGACGTCTAATTACAGGAAAGTCCTGGGCTAACAAATATAGAGGGCTAAGAAAATCAACATTTAATCTGAAAGGGTTAAACCTGGCTATGATTATCTTGAAATTGAAATGGAAATGTTCCTTTCTGGCTGTAATGAATCAGCTTAAAATTCTGAAGTTGTTCAGGACCAAGGACAAATGCAATTCAATACAGCCTCATAGATTTTCTCATCCCACTTGTCTGAGAATCATATATAGTCATATAGCTGGAAATGACTTTAGAAATTATCCATCCCAACTCCTTTACTTTACAGGTAAGAAAACTGAGGCACAGAGTCATTACTAACTTATCCAGTCACCCTGTTAGAAAGGGGTAAGGTTCAATTTAGAACCTAAGTTTGCTTATACCTGGTACAGTATTCTCTGAGACATACAAATATATAAACTTACATGCACAGAAGATTTTGGCTGTTTTTATATTAAGAAGTTAATTTATATTTAACTTTTGTGTATGTATTTCTAAGGGTGTGTGTGTAGAGGTTAATAGTCTAAATGAACAGAAAAACCTTTTTCTAAATAGCCCAGATTGTCTCAGACCAAAATGTTCCCTTCCTAGTTTTGGTATGTTTATTTGGAAATGGCCAGAAGGAAGCTGACCAAATTTAAAATATCTCCTCAGATCTTTTTTTCCTTTGTTTAGCAATGTTTAAAGAAAATTTTAAAATATATTCTAAATAGTCACTTGCTATTTTAATCTCTTTATTCTTCAATTTTCCAGTCTAGTATCTGAGAACTCTTCTATATTTGTCTTTTTTTTTTACGTTGGTCTGTGTTTTTGTATTGTCGTTAATTTAAAAATGTAAATAGTTTTGCTAAATTGGTTTGTTTTTTTATTTGAAGGTTTGGTCAAGAAGAATTTGAAATTATAAAAAGTATACTATTGTTGAGATTTTATGAGAAAGCATCAATTAAGGGAAAAGTTGTATTATTGTTAGAGAATATTTTGTCTACTTTAGGCAGAGAGACTAAGAGGAACTAAAGCAAAGGCTAAGTTCAACTAATAGTATAAGATCCAGAGGCTTATTTTATGACCTATATAGTCACTGAAATAATAAGCTAAATTAGAAAATGGAAAGATGAATCCTAATTTGGGAACAGTATTTTTTTAAAAAAAACCTTGTGAATAAGGAATATTACAACCTCTTGATATAGTGGAAAGATAATGAATTTTGGAGTCTGAATGCAGATGTTAGCTTGACTCTCTCTACATAATGTTGGGAAATTTTCTTAGCCTCCTATCAATCCCAGTTTCTCTCTTTGAAAAATAAGAATATGCTTTTGGATAGCATTAAATCACACAAGTAGACATATTCATCCTCCCTGATGAGGATTCTAAATAGCTGAAATGTAAATATCTGTCCTTGTCTCCATTCCTCCTCCTAGAGCCAGCTATCAACACTCAGGCCAATCCTTTAAGGTCTTTGGCTTTGATCCAATTTGCCATGAACTCTGGTGCAAGGTTCCAGAGAATTTATAAAGATATGGTATCCAGAGTTCCCTTTCACCAGTCTGTCTAGCTCTTGGAGTTTGTGATAAACTCCCAGAGCCAGGTTACTAACTCTTATTTTAGACATAGTGTTCTCCAGAAAGGAATCTGGGAGAATCTTAGGGATTTTAGATCTAATCTTGGACTAAATGTTGTCCAAAAACTTCTGCCTATTTCTGTGTGGATCTCTAGGTTATTTTATCCTTCAGCACCTGCTACCTCATCCTACTTTTCTGTGGGGTTTTTGGAAGGAAGTTGACTGTTGAAATTTGCCTGGCTATTGAAAAAGAAGTTTTCTTTCATTTTGCACTGGGTATACCATTTCTAATTTGGACTAAGCTGTTTCTACATGTCAAACTACCACACTTTAACCTAATCTAAAGTAAAGAGACCCCATGTGGAGATCACAGACATATTTTTCCATAGATTATAATAAAGTTAAACATAAAAAATAAACAAAAAATTTTAAAACACCCTCCCTTTTCTTAATGTATATGGTCTGGGAAAAATCAAGCAACAACATTAATAAGAAGGAGATAGGAGAATTTGGTTTTGCTGTGTTTCTTTTAAAACTTTATTCAGAGTTTGGCAGGACCAGTTGACCATTTGTACTCAGGTAGGTTCATCTGTGAGAGGGTATTCTTCACAAGTGGGGTTGCATAAAAAGATGAGACTTGGGCTTCCCTGGTGGTGCAGTGTTTTGAGAGTCCGCCTGCCGTTGCAGGGGACACGGGTTCGTGCCCCGGTCTGGGAAGCTCCCACATGCCGCGCAACGGCTAGGCCCATGAGCCATGGCCACTGAGCCTGCGCGTCCAGAGCCTGTGCTCCGCAATGGGAGAGGCCACAACAGTGAGAGGCCCGCATACTGCAAAAAAAAAAAAAAAAAAAAAAGATGAGACTTGAATTTACACTTCAACTTCAAAGTCTAAATATTAGTTTATGTTATATTTTCTAACCTGCTCAGGGTGAATTTATATGTGCAAGTGCAATGGAGCTTGGCTCCCTAACGTCAAAAAACGTTCAGTTTTACTTTCTTGTGAAATGTACACATGAAACATATTTCCATTTATTCATTCCACTAGTAGTCTGTGATGTAAAGTTACATATTTTAGCAAAGAAACAAATTACTTTCTGAAATCTTAATTAGAAGCTAATACTTGAATTTGATCACTGTCTTTACATCTCTACATCCTACCACAACACTCAAACATGTATACATTAAATCCAAGGAAAATTGTGAAAACATCTACCATTCGAGTTAAAGAAAAGCAAAAGGAAACTATTTTAAAAATCTGTACTTTAGGACTTCCCTGGTGGCGCAGTTGTTAAGAATCTGCCTGCTGATGCAGGGGACACGGGTTTGAGCCCTGGTTTGGGAGGATCCCACATGCTGTGGAGCAACTAAGCCCATGTGCCACAACTACTGAGCCTGCACCCTAGAGCCTGCAAGCCACAACTACTGAGCCCATGTGCCACAACTGCTGAAGCCCACGCGCCTAGAGCCCGTGCTCCACAACAAGAGAAGCACCACAATGAGAAGCCCGTGCACCACAACAAAGAGTAGCCCCCGCTCGCTGCAACTAGAGAAAGTCCGCATGCAGCAATGAAGACCCAACGCAGCCAAAAGTAAATAAATTAAAAAATTAAATTAATTTTTAAAAAGTGTATACTTACTTAGCACAAAGAAGAGGAAAAGCTATAATATTTAATTTTTGCTTCTGTGTACCTTGCTGTCATATCAGTTATTATCTTGAGACAATTTGGGACAAAAATCTGTGTGATTTCCTTTGCTTGCAGATTGCATACCTACATAATCGCATTAACATTTCCCTGTAGGTCTCAGTTTGCTTCTTGAACTTCAGAGCTGTAATTGTTGAAAAGGGTTTTTTATTTTTTCTTATATTCAGCCAAAATCTGCTTCCTGGAATCTCTACCGATTAGTACTCCTGAAAGTCCCTGGGTTCTGGGAGTCAGTAAGACTGGGGTCACATTACATCATCTCTGGCAATATATGAGACTTACCTGATAGTTTTGAACCTTAGTTTCCTTATCTGTAAAATGGGAGTAGCAGCATACACATAGTGTTTGAGTGTGGAATATAATAAGAGCTTTCTACTTATCAGTTTATCCTGCCTACTCCTTTCTCCCCCTTCCTCAAGAAGGATCTTGTATCACTGAAGAGACAAGATGGGAATGGTTGAAACACTTAATGAACAATATGTCAGTATGTAATTAAGCATTAAATCACTACTGTGTCTAAATATACATGTGATTTGTGGTACACATTTAATATGCATAATGTGAATTTAAATTAGAACTCAATATTTTTCAAAAACATTATAATAATTTTCGCCTGCAATACTTGCATGTCCTTCTGTTTTCTCTTTCTCTGTTTATGGCCATCTCTGTTAACTGCTTCTCCCACATTCTCATGCCCATATCCAATCAGCTACCAAATCCTATTGATTCTATTCTTGTGTTGTTGCACATTTGACCCCATATATTTTTTTCCCACTTCCTGCTCTAGCCCTGGCCCTCCTTAACTTTTGCCTGTACCATCATATTTCATTCCCAACTGGTCTTCTTGGTCCAGTTATTTCCTTCTTCAATTCATTCAATAGATTCCAGCTGGTTTAATCTTCCCGAGCAGAGCTCTGATCAAGAAATTTCCTTGTTCAAATATTCTCAATTTCATACTTCTTGGAAAATGAAGTTCAAGCACCTTTTTATGGAAATTAAGACTGTATATGACCAAACTTCACCTTGACTTACTCCTGTCTTACTCCTCACTACCCTGCTTGACAAACCCTAAAGCCTTGCCAAATTTTATACTTGCTGTTTTCCTTTTGCACTTTCCAACTCTTGTCTTTGAATAGTGCTTAACTTTAGTCTTGAATTACCCTTCCCTTTTTCCAGAATGTTTACCATCTTTAGTTGCTTACAACAGATACTACCTATGTCTCTCTCTTATTTGTGCTCCAACAGTTCATTGTGGCCATTTTAAAACGCTCATATTATTTTGCCCTATTAACATGAACATGTTTAATCTCCTCATCTGTATTATAAACTGCCTGAAAGCTGTCTTTATATCTAGCTCTTTAGCTAGCAAAGTTTTTAACTTTTAGATACAGAATATTTCTTTTGAAGACTCAGTAGGTCACTGTGAGTTGGAACGGCAGAGTTTGTTTCATATAGGAGGACAGTCTTTGAATTTGGGCAGAAGAGAATTTACGAAAAGACTTTTCATGACAGAAGTTTGTAAAATAGAAGACAATCACCGAGTAAAGATTTGTGTTGAGGGTAGAATTGGAAGTACTTCCAAGTAATTATAAAGATGTCTCATTGTAGAAATCTCAAAAAAAGACAGAAGAGTTTTAAAAGGTATAGGATGGGAAAGTAGAAAGAACATTACATCAGGAGGCAGGAGACTAGTCACAGTTTTACTTCTGATAGTTGTGAGAATTTTATAGACCTCAGTTACCATTGTGTGAAATTAACAGAAAAGATTCAGTGGTTTCTAATCTTTTCTAGCTTTAAAATTCTATACCTATAAAGAAATAATGGCTACTCTATGTTTTTGAGCAATTAGTGGCATATAAAAGCTGTACTTACGGAAGATAGGAAAAAGATCAAAGAGGTTTAAAAAAACTTTATAAATACAAAATTTTACCTAGTTTATTATTTTATATAAGTAAAAATAGTTAATAATTTTTGTAGAAATCTGTAGTTATATAGAGTTAAGGTTAGTGTATGTATATCCTCATATTGTCACTTTATCATTTACTATTTGAATGTTTGAAAATCAATAGAATAGAACCACAATAGTCTGGAGGGATTACAACTGTTGTCCAGGCCCACACTCAAACCATCCCAGACAAATGAGATTCTATCTTTGGTTTTAAATACCTCAAGGCAAATGGCAGTCTTTTCCTAGCTCAAATAGATCCAATTACCTCTAATGACCCTGTTACAGTTTATTGAGTGTCTGTGATACAGGTGCTTTTGCTGAAGCCTAAAGTAAAATTTTACAACCTTTTGTGAAATCTCCTGGGCAAAATGAATAAAAATTACTGAGACTTTTTTTCTACAAAAAGTATTTTTTCATCTGAATATTTATTGAGCACCTACTGTGTGAAAGAGGATGTGGTAGGCCCAACACAGAAGATAAAGATGAGTAAGATAGCCTTTGATCTCAGGGAGATTATACTTTGCTAAGATACAACAAACATGTGAAATAGATTGAACTTCTGAAGGGCTGACTCATGGCAGGTATTCAATAAATGACTGGTTTTTGTTTTGTTTTGTTTTTTTACGGTACGCGGGCCTCTCACTGTTGTGGCCTCTCCTGTTGCTGAGCACAGGCTCAGTGGCCATGGCTCACGGGCCTAGCTGCTCCGCGGCATGTGGGATCTTCCCAGACCGGGGCACGAACCCGTATCCCTTGCATTGGCAGGCGGACTCTCAACCACTGCGCCACCAGGGAAGCCCAATATATAACTGTTGACAAACCAAATAAGGTAGAGGTTAAAATATGTTATGTACTACCAGAGAGATACAAAAAGCAATGGGAACTCAATATCTTAGGGTTACCAGAAAAAGTTTCTCAGGACAGTTGTATTTGGGCCTTGAAATTAAGTTCTTAATATGAGTAAATGTTGGAAGGTCAGCAGGGTTTTGAATAATAGGAGAGAAAAATCCCAGAAAAAATTTAAAAGGCAGGTTAGCCTAGAGTAAAATTTGAAAACAAGGAATGGCCTAATTTGGCTGTATTATAAGGGAATATTGGAGAATAAAGTTAGAATGGTAAATGGCTAAAAAGATCTTCATTCTGTGGGCAACTTGGGAGTTATCAAGTATTTTTAAGTAAGGAAGTATTACATGAGATCTTTGCTTTCTCTTTTAGCCACTATACTTTAATATGACTATAGTGATTTTTAAATTGCACCTTCAATGCTTAGAAGTGCATGTACTGAAAATACAAAACAAAAAATCACGTATCAGCCTTTTTATTTCTCACCACTCTGGGCAGCAGTGTCAAGAATCAAACGGATTGTTGGTTGAAGTTCTCACTGAGCCCTAGAAGGGGGTGTCAGGGAAGTAGTCGTATGTGGTGACGATTATGGACTTCACATTCCAGTGCATATGAATTTTTATTAACATTAGATTTACTATCATTATAAAATAAAGCAGGCCTAAATAACATAATTTTATAATCGAATATCATAAAATCATATTTTAAAAGTATATTTCCCTAACATAACAGAAATGCTAGATTTCTATTATTGGGTGCTTCTTGCCCTAAAATTATGCCAGAAAAAAATTATTTTGTTATGCCCAATCATCAAGAGGGAAAGGTATGTTTTTCAGACAATGTCATCATTAAATAACTTAATTTTTCAAGTGATGCTGGATGTTATATTCATTTGGTTCTGGGAGATATAATCTAAATGCATCCCTATGTTAACAATCCGATTACATGTTAAATGTGTGTTTAACCTCAACGCTTACTATAAACTGACAAATTCTAGCTAAATTTTCAACTTTAAATTCTTATTATAAGTGGATCATTTCACCTTACTGATCAAGAGTTTTTTCCTCAAGGTGTGCACGTATATTTTCCAAATTTAAAGTAATGAACATCTGTTGTAAAATATTATGGAAATATTATGAAATATCTTCATTCTCCCTATCATTGAATTATACACTCAAACCCTTTGCCAGGTAACATTTTCTTATCTTCTACTAGGGTAGGTGGAGTATATTTTCCAACCACGTAGATGTTGGGCTTGGTCATGTGACCTGCTTTAGCCAATGGAATATGAGCAACCATATTACAGGAAGAGTGGTTTTGAATGTAGCAGTGTGGGTAAGCATGTGTTCTTGAGCTTCTGCTGTCCACCGTGAGAGGACTATGCCCTGATTAGTCTCTGGTTCTAGAGGAATGAAGACAGGTGGAGCAGAGTTGAACCTGATCTTCTGGAGTCCAATCCAGACTAACCGAGCCCTGGTAAGCCCAGCTGAAATATGCAGATCTGCAGCCAACCCGTAGTTTGATGAGTGAGGAAAAAACTGTTTGTTTTTATAAGCCACTGAGACTTTGTGGTTGTTTATTATTCTTATTCAGCATAATTGTAGCTGTCATTGACTAGTACATGTATTACTTTATAATATTTTGATAGTTATGTTTCCCAAATAATGGTAAGAAATAAATGGAGTGTTAAGACCATGAGATTTATTGTAATAAATTAAATGTTAAATAAATGTCTCAATATAAATAGGTCTCAGTGATGGTAATAAAATTTTCGTTACTAAAAATATCATCTCTGGAAACCACTTTTAGTCTCATGAGGCCCACAAGAAAGTTCAAACTGAAAAGGGGATCAGGCTACACAGTTTTCATACAGGAGAGCTGAAAATCATTTGAAAGTACTACTCCTCAAACTACATTTTATAAAGTTTCCCTTTTTATCTTAAAGCACAGCATTAAAAAATTGCTTATCTCTTTAGATCATTTGTCAGCTGCACATTGTCATCTCTTTATAATTTAGTTATTAGGGACCGTGATGCAGGGCATGAATTACCTTTGTTCTAATAGAGACTTGCTTAGAATCAGTGGCCAAAATATGTAAATTATACACAAAAGTTTTGTAACCTTAAAACTATGTACAAATGTTTGACAGGAAAAAGTTCCAATGTCATATGAGGATATGCTTATGAATCATAGACCCAGTTAAATAAATTCCTCAATTTTAATGGATGGCCTACACCATTCAAATAAGCTCATCTAAAAATTTTTAGCACGAATACATATATATGAAAAAATATGTATTTATAAAGTTGTGTAATTATTGAGTGAATATTTCCATTTCAGAGACATCTTGTCAAAAGCCAAGAACTATGAGTAAGTGGATGAAAATACTTTGCTTCGTAAACAAGTTGGCCTATTTTATTTGGCCTACTTTTTTAGGAAGGCAATTTCCTTTTACAACAATTGTTGAACAATTAAAATATTTCACAATAAGATGCAAAAAATAGGGATATTAAGACCATTTCCTTTCAATGAGACTAAAACCATTTTTTTACATATTTGTCTATCAATGCATAATAGACCTATCAAGTAGATGCTTTATTATGCATCTCTAATTCACATTTCTCAATTTTAGGAAGAATATATTTTTGAAAATGATACGTAGGAATGAAAGATTTTTGTTTGATAAGATTTCCACATTAAAGTTTGGTATAATGTAGAACTGATTTAATAAAAGCTATATTTAGTTAGTTGGTTAATTCTTAGATGGAAAAAGAAATAATTATAGCTAGACATTTCACTTTTTAAAGCATATAGAGTTTTTATTTTGAATATCATAATTACTTTGTTGGTTTTTTTTTCAGGATCATAATAAGTTACCTCTATCCATCCTCCAATTAAGCACAGATATTTACTTAATTTTGGAATTGGTTACACATATTTTTAAAAAGTAAAGCTCTCAGCATCTAAAACAACATAATTAGGGACAAGAAAGATAAACTCAACTAATGAACATAGTGTTGAGAATAGAATTTTGAAAAATTAAATGATCTCTTGCTTTGCATGTCAGTGAAAACCTTTTGTTATTTTCTGGCAGGTATCTGGATAGACAGACGCTTTCCCATGTATTGACAGAACTGTGCAAAGCCCAATTAGTTCTTCAGCTTTACCAACATCTGTTCTTTCCTGAGAAGTAATTCCAAACAATTCCTAAGCAAGCAGAAAGTTATTCATGTTATAAAAAGTTTAAGAATACTTTAGCTTAGTTTTATTTTTTATTTTTTTAAATTAATTAATTAATTTTTGCCTGTGTTGGGTCTTCATTGCTGTGCGCGGGCTTCCTCTAGTTGCGGTGAGCGGGGGCTACTCTTCGTTGTGGTGCATGGGCTTCTCATTGCAGTGGCTTCTCTTGTTGCAGAGCGTGGGCTCTAGGCACGTGGGCTTCAGTAGTTGTGGCAAACGGGCTCAGGAGTTGTAGCTTGCAGGCTCTAGAGCGCAGGCTCAGTAATTGTGGTGCATGGGCTTAGTTGCTCCGCGGCATGTGGTATGTTCCTGGACCAGGGCTTGAACCCTTGTCCCCTGCACTGGAGGGTGGATTCTTAACCACTGTGCCACCAGGGAAGTCCCTAGCTTAGTTTTATTTTTAAAGACAGACAGAGAATGTCACAAACACCAGCTTTAGATAAAATCTACAGTACATTAGGCCTGGTGCTTCACCCACATTAAAAAGATCAATAACCAAGGTAATGGAGAGGAAGTGTATGTACAAAAGAGGAAAGCAGAAGGGAAATAAAATATTAGAAATGTATGAACAAGTGTACATTTTAGATTGCAAGTAAATTTGGCATTTAATTTATATAGTACCTGTATTGTGCTGTATTATTTCAAGGCTAATAGTCATCTCCTCAACTATGGTGTAAACTCCTTGAAACAGGCTTTGTGTTTTATAGTCCCTCTGTATTTCTTTTTTTTTTTTTCCTCTGTATTTCTTAACACAGGGCCAAGCCTAGTGCTAAAGACCCAATAAATAATTGTTGATAAATTGATTAAGCTCGTAATTCAAATTTGACAGGACACTGCAATGTTAGAATGTTCACTGCAAACAACACAGCCATTAGGGATTCAAACTGAGGTTATGTACAGCTTTTAGTTACCTCACCCTTTTTTATTTCTAATTTTAAGATTGCATTAAGTGCTACTGACTGAAATTTCTAAGACAATTTTCACTGCAGTTTAAAAAATATTTCTTGCCCATTTAAGTGTGCGCTTAAGTGTGTATTTAAGTGTGTACTTCTCTTTGTCTTCTCCTCTTCCTTTGGTTTTGTGCAAAAAGGAAAGGTACATTATATGCTCTTTATGAATTGCTTTCTTCACTTTCAGACACACACTAAAATCCGATGAAGTGAGAAGACTACCTTTTTTGACAGTCCTTTCATCTTCACTCTCCAGCTAAAGTTTGAGAGAAAGAATTATTGAAATTCAGTAAAGAATTATGGCAATCCCAGCCTTCACTCCCCTTGATGCCCCATAGGAAGAGTGGTAAGTCAAAGACAGTTATAATGGCACACAGTTTTCATTATTACATGTTTCAAAGTTAGGGGAGAGAAGAGGATATATCCTCTCTCAGACCCAGATCGGGTCACAAAGTTCCAAATAGTGATATGGTTATGGAAGGACTATCCTGTCTTCTATGGACCACATAGTATTCTTAGAAAAATTCCTAGAAGACCACTGACTTTTAGTTCTGTGTATTTAAGTGTCATTCCTTTGTTTTAGACATAGGTAATTGAATCTGTCTGTAACTCAGTTTGTGTCAGATTACTTTTCTGGAGTTGAGTGGGTATCAGAACCCAGCTCTTCTCTCATTGGGGCCTGTGGTGGTAGCTGTAATGCCCTTTTGAGACAAAGAAGGTGGCTTAAGCTATGCTTTCTAAGTTGGGAATTTTTTCTTTTAATTTTTAAAAAAATGTATTTTATTTATTTATTTATGGCTGCGCTGGGTCTTTGTTGCTGCTCACGGGCTTTCTCTAGTTGCAGCAAGTGGGGGCTACTCTTCTTTGCGGTGTGTGGGCTTCTCCTTGTGGTGTCTTTTTGCAGTTGCAGAGCATGGGCTATAGGTGCACGGGCCTCAGTAGTTGTGGCACATGGGCTCAGTAGTTGTGGCTCATGGGCTCTAGAGTGCAGGGTCAGTAGTTGTGGCACATATGTTTAGTTGCTCCACGGCATGTGGGATCTTCCTGGACCAGGGCTCGAACACGTGTCCCCTGAATTGGCAGGTGGATTCTTAACCACTGCACCACCAGGGAAGTCCAAAGTTGTGAATGAGGAGTATGATCTTTACAAAAAGAGTAATAATTTTTACTAAACAAAATATCTGGATGTATTACTGGAGAAGGGTATCTGGTGATTGTGTTGCTGGTTATATACGATTCTAACCGAGGGGTATTGTTTTGAGAAAACTACTGCTAATAGACGCTGGACAAAGATTTTCAGGCCACTAATCATTGAAAAGCTGCCAAGATTTCAATGTGTAGTAAGTGCCATATTAACTAATATTCTTGTTTACATGTGAATTTCACATAGCTTATCTTTTGGCTCATTGGACATAGGTCAGTGAAAAGAGTGCATAGTTAGCACTAGGAAGCTTTCCACCCTTTATGTCTTTAAGCTCAGTGAATCACTCTAACATCCAAATTGTCAATGCACTATTTATACTGTTTAATCAGGAATATAATTTCAAAACATCGAGTTTGCAGCACAACCATAGCATTGCAATTTAGCACTCATTTTGTTAATGTGCTTTGTATCCCATTGAAGTCTCATCTTTGTAACCCAGTGCCATATGTTACTGGTCTAGAGTAAAACTCTTAAGCAAGACAACATAAAAAAGAGTAAAATTACCGTGTGACATGTGCTATTGGTTACCTACCAACAACCAGTCCCCTCTTCTTCTTCTTAATGAATCCCTAATTTTGTTCAAGTTTGGGAAAAATATGCTCAGGGAAGATGAGCCCCAGTCCCAGCCAAGGGTAGAAAAGATGAAGGATATAGGTCATAATCTCATTACCCTTTCACCAGGGATTCATTTGGAGTTTGTATGTAACTCAGTTCTTGCCAATAGGACCTGAAAGAAAATCTATTGTAAGGCTTCTGGGAAAGGTTTCTTCCTGATAAAAGAAATATACATGAGGAGAAAAACACCTCAATCCCCTTTCCTTTCCAGCCTTCCTATGTCATTATGAGGATTTAATGCATAGAGTTGCTGCTGCCTAGGGGCTAGGGATGAGGGAGATTGATGACATGCAGAACATAGCAAAGCCGAAGGTTAGAAAGAGCTTACGTACCTTAAGGCATTGTTAGGCTGCTGAGCCAATTCTTAGATCTGCTTCTCTCTGGACTTCTTGCTGAATGTCATAATAAGTGTCCTTATTGTTTAAGCTGCATTTAGCACGGTCTTCTGTTACTTACAGACAAAAGCATTCCAACTGATAAAAGAAGTTAGTTAAAAGAATGCAGTTCATACCAGTGTGGTTGTTTCTCTCACAGGCAAAGGCAAGGCAAAGAAAAAAAGGGCATTACTTGTTTACTAATGAGCTTTTTGTAGATCTGGTAGTTTAGAGCTTGAAATGCATTTCCCCCATAGAAATGTTATAAATGGTGTCTGGGTTCCCAAGGTAAGCCCATAAGGCCTATTTAATCCAATAATGCCACAAAATCTGTACAGTTGAGTAGAATTGAATCACCTTGGAAAACAATGTTTCCTTTGGGACAAAAATGAATTCAGGAAAAAAAAAATGAAATTCAGAGATTCAGCTTGGCAAAACAGAAAATCATCACCCCAACAGCAATAAGACTGAGGACTCTCCTCCTCTTAAGGACTAGGCAGTGGGAATAGTTATTAACCCATATCCCAAAAGGCAATGGTAATACCTGTTGCCTGGGAGTCAGCCTGAGAGAGGTCAAAGGCTACACAGTGATACAGGAGCAGGATAGAAGCTTAGAAGGGGTAGGGTTACATATTTTCTTTCCCCTTTACCCCCTAGTTTCAGGAGTTTACCTGCCTGTCTCTATTTCTATACCACTATACCTACTGTTTCTAATAAGACAATTCTCTCCCTCTCTTTTCCCTGAAACATTCATAACTTGTGTCACATTGAGGCAGAATAAATAGTATTATGTAAATATCGCTGCTTACCTGGTTTGGTTTATTCTGAACACCAGTGAGAGATATTGGCCACTACTTAAAATATCTAGATATAAAAATAGCTGTTGGGGGGCGGTATTTAACTTGGGATGAAATGGCAAGACACTCTGTTGATTTTAAATTAATCTGTGCTTTGTTCTCCCCAGTAAAGTTGGAAGAGGTGAGAAGTCTTATAGCTCACTTCTCCCTAAAACTCGAGAATGTTGCCAGATTTTGTGTTCCAAGCTCTGAACTTCTTGCCTTGTGGAGTTTTTGACCACCATATGGGCAGGGCCATGTGCTGAAGTGCTTAGGACCCCAAAGGCAACTCCTACTCCCACTCTACTCTTTGTTGGTTTGTTTTCTCTTTAAGCCTAAATTTGTGCAAGGAAAAGGCAGACAAACTGAGAAGGAGAAAGACTTTTCAGGAGTTTTCTCAGAAAATTAGGAAGTAAATGATGATATGGGAGGCTTTTGTTGAATGATAGAAACCTGAGGCCTTTACCACCCTCAAGGCTTGAGATGTGTCAAGATCTCTGATGGGATATTTGGAGTGGGGGATAGATTAATTCTTGTGATAGACAATAAAAATTACTAAAATGATTACAATTGACCTTTCAACAACATGGGGGCTAGGGGTGCTAACCGTCTCCATGGTAAAAAATTTGACCATAACTTTTAGTTGGCCCTCTCTATCCAGTGTTCATATCAGCAGTTCTCATCTGAGAATTCAAACAACCACTCTTCACCTAGTATTATACTATTTACTATTGAAAAAATATCCCCATATGAGAGGACTCACACAAGTACAAACCTGTGTTGTTCAATGGTCAACTGTATAATGAAACTATGTACAGCTGACCACATGTAAATTACTCATAAAGGGTATGTATCTGATATGTCTCTGAGGACTTCTCTGATTTTTGACATTAATCACTGAGTCCTTGTGAATATAAGAATGATTTCTAGTATACCTCACTGAACGTCTCCTTTATGCATAACCCAGTATCACGTGGGTTCCTTAGGAACACCACTCCTTTGAGGATTACTAGAGATTTTTAACTGATGATAACCACAAGAAGTAAGAGGTAGGGATTAAGTAAATGGTTCCTCCCTTGCTATTTCAACATTCTTTTTCTTTACTTAGACCTTCACTTCTATCCCCTGTGTCTTAGTCCATTCAGTATGTTATAACCAAAATACCATAGGCTGCATGGCTTACAAACTGTGAGAGAAAGTTATCTCTCACAGTTCTGGAGGCTTGAAGTATGAGATCAGGGTTCCAGAACAGTTGAGTTCCGGTGAGAGCCCTCTTCTGGGTTGCAGACTGCCAACTTCTCCTTGTGTCCTGTCCTTGAGTAGAGGAAGCAAGTTCTCTCATGACTCTTACAAGGGCACTGATCCCATTCATGAGGGCTCTACCCTCATGACCTTACTTAATCCTAATTACCTTCTAAAGGCCATGCTCCTAAAGTCATCACATTAGAGGGTAGGGTTTTACCATATGAATTTTGGGGGGACACAAACATTCAGTGTATAACGCCCTATAATTCCAGGAGCAGTGTGTCCTCTGCCACTAAAGAAAGAGACAGGAATTAGTTCCTTAGAGTTTTGAAAACTGATGAAAAAGAGTACTCTGTTACATCTTATAGAATTATACTTTATGCAAAAAGCTCAAGAAATACATTCTCACCAAAATACATGAGAAAATATTAGATGGGGGGAAGATCCCTAGTGAGGCTTCTCCAGGATCCCAGTTTCCTTATAGGAAACATAGTTGGATTCCTTGCTGGGTCCAAGGTGGAGCCTGCAAGGCTGGGGAAGTCCTCAGTGGGGATTTACCAATTGTAACAGTGTAATAGTTTTCTATTGCTATGTAACAAATTGTTTCAGACTCAGTTGCTTAAAACAACATATATTTCTCATTTCACAGTTTCTGTGAGTCAGGAGTCTGGGCAAAGTTTAATAGGTCCTCTGCTTAGGGTTTCATAAGGCTGCAATCAAGGTGTCCAGTGGTCTGAATTCTCATTTGGGGAAGCATCCACTTTGAAGCTCATTTAGCTTGTTGGCAGAATTCATTTTCTTATAGCTGTATGACTGAGGCTGGCTTTGCCACCCGCAGGTCCTAGAGGATACTTGCAGTCCCTAGAGGCTCTCCACCCCAAGTAGTCCCTACCCCCAGTTCCTTGCCACATAGACTTCCTCAACATGCTGCTTACTTCATCAAGCCAGCAAGGAGACTTTCTTCGGTCTGCTAAAATGGAATCTTGTGTAATGTGACACAATCATGACAGCGACGTCTTAACACTTTTACCATATTCCGTTGGTTAGACTATGATACACATGTTCTAACACATTCACAGGGGAGGTTCCATAAAGGCATGGACACAAGCAGACATCAGGAAGTGGAAATTATTGAGGGTCATATTAGGGTCTGTCCACCACACCAAGGTCCTTAAACTCTAACCACACCCTAAAACTCTGAAATAATTACTTTATATGACTGTAAAAATTCTCTTTAGCATTTCTCCTAGATCTGGATTCTGGGTTCAATTCCTTACTATGTCATTAGCATCATCTCGTACCATCATATTTCAACAATATAATCCTGTACACAAATACAAATTAGACCAGGAGGATATTGGTCTTGCAAGGCTTTGCCACCACCCACAAGTCAGCCCTGCTTCTGAAAGCCAGGTGGAAAGAGGGAATACCCGAAGGGTCCAGTCAGCTCACTGCATTTTTTACTGACATAGAGTTACTATTGAATATTCTTGTTTTTCTAGTGAAGGTGCATTAGATGGTTCAGATCTTTATGCAGACTATGCTGGTGCTCCATATTTGAGCCCCAAGGTTACAGCTTTCTGACACTCTTTCTAGAGTCATAGAGCAGGACAACCGTAGCCTTCCCTCCTTAAGAAATCCCACTGATCCCGGGTCAATACTATAGTCTCTCTCCCCCCAGCCCAACACCCCCCCACCCCCGCCCCAGCAAATTCCCCTTAGGGTCTCTGGGATGTCAGCAGAATTTAGTCAGGTGTACTTCTCTCCACTGAAGAGCTTTCCTTAATTTCCAATCTCAGGGAAAAGTGGTTGAGATTTTGCCTCCTCCATTCACCAAGGGTTCCTTATGCAAATTGGTGCACCCACTTCTGAGGCTCCGATTACCAAGAGTTAGGTGCAGCCCTGCTAAATCTACCAGGTTTGTTCAGTGAGGAATGATTTTATGCCTTACATTTTCATAACTGCACAGAGTAGAGAAGAATGCCTTTAAGATGAATTTTTTTACCTCTTCCTAAACAGAGAAGCAGCTGGTACTCTGCTCTGTAAAACAAATTAAAGCCCTGCCTCACCAGTCATTCCAGGCACCCATTACACTGGTATTTTATTATACACGTCTTCAAAGCAGTCTTTAAGTACTGAGTCTTTATCAGTTGAATACTATGGGACGTTTTACTCTTCTCCGTTATGCTCTGCCAGATGCTGGCTGGAACTGTGTGATTCTGCAATTCTCTTGTCCTTCCATTCCCAGAAATCTTTGTCTGCTTTCTTATGCGTGTTGTGGCTATAGGAGTAAGTGTTTCAAGGTCTCTTTGTTGGGAAAAGCCTAAACTGAAAACAGCTGCCCCACTGGGCAGAAACAAGGAGGCCATGGCATTTCCTATGTAGCATGTTAAACAGTAATTTCACATGTTATTGTTTAACTTTTTCACACAGCCCCAATATCATGTGTGTTACTCAAGCACATGGGAATTTTGAGATTTTTCTAGAGCCTTTAACAGTGAATAAGTACAAGGAAGTAGGAAATGGAGGTTAGGTAAAATTTTTTCCCTGCTTTGCTATTTATACTTTGCTTTCTACCTATGCCTCTCCGTGAAAACCCATAGAGACCCAAATTTTTCCCTATTTGAATCTATGGAAGATATGAACATTAATGATAATTTTTGAGTACTAAAGTTAGATGAGGTTAAATTTCAGAAATATCTTGACTGATATCTTCTTAGACATTTTATTATAGCAGAGAAGATCTAGTACCTTGAGGTGAAGAAAAAAAAAGGATAGGAAAGTGGGACAAGTGTCTGAGTTTGGGAGGTTACCCCTTTCCTCATAAGAGCAGTGCGTGAGCACTGAGAGACTGGGATTATCGAACGTAAACAGTTATTATTTGTGTCTTCCTTGCAACTGTTAAGTCTCATATTGTTGGGTGAACCTGGGCGTAAGAGACAGTAACAGGAAGTAATAGTTGAGTGGAGCAGAACTAGAAATCAAGAGAAAAATCCTAAAGCCGCAACAGAGAAAAAAGGAGAGATTGAAAGTTCCTGTAGGTACTGCTCTTCACATGTGAGATAGCTGTTATGATATAGCTAATTATATATAAGACATTCACACGCACACACACACACACGCGCGCACACACACACACGCACACACACACCCGTTGGAGACTGCCGAGGTATTATTTTGGCTGACATAGCTAATGCAACTCGTAATGATCAGGGTTTTTAGTTACAGATGACAGAACTCTAGCTAATGAAAGCAGAAAGTGATTTATTAAAAGATAATGGTAGCTCCTAAATCACTGGGAGGGCTGAAAAAAAAAAAAGAGACTCAATGCTGAATGCTATGACAACTCCCACAACCATACCATAGAAATGGAGTACCCAGAGAGCTGTTGCCTCTTCTATAATCAGAAATTTCCTGAATCAGGAAGCTACTCTTATAACCACTTGCTCCAGAATAGCCAGCTCTGCCAGAAACCATATCAGTAATAACGGCAGACCAGTGATATGGATATTATACTGCCTGTTTTTCCATGTGACTAAGTTCTAAATTAGGAGCTTTTGCTAGTATGACTGGATGGGTAAACCTAATTCACATCTTGAAGCTTAGTCACAAGGAAACCTGGGAAATATTGTTTTTTCTAATTCTCTCAGCATCTGCATGCTAGGAATTAGAACAAGTGTTGATCAAGACACTACTGTATTCTGCTACTCTATTGAACTTAGTAGATAACAAAGACTCCTTATTCAAAATGGAGGAATGGCTGGTGAAATTTAAGTAAAAAGATGACAACAAAACAAAACAAAGTAAGCTCTAAAGTGACCTCCCAGTATTCACATCCTTGTATATACCTCTCCCATATTTAATCATTGCTGGTCAGTAAGATCAAGAGAATATGGTGTGTTACTTCTAAGACCATGTCATAAAGACACTGCAGTTTCTGCCTTGATCTCTTGGATTGCTTGCTCTGCGGAAAACCAACCTCCACATTGTAAGACACACAAACAGCTCCTTGGAGAAATCCATCTGGAGAGTAGTCAACTTACCCACGTCAACTTGCTAGCCATGTGAGTGAGCCATCATGGAGGTGGGTTACCAGCCTCAGTCAGGCCTCTGGATAGCCCCAGCTGACATCTGACCGAAACTTCAAGATTCTGAGCTAAAACACCCAATCCAGCTTTCGTGAAGTCCTGACAGAAATGGTGAGATAAATAGATGATGGCATAGCAACCATATATTATTAATATATATATTTTTTATTATTAATATTTTAAACCACAACATCTTGGGGTGATTTGTTACCTAGCTAAAGATAAGTAATACAAGCATTTTACATAGTGAGGTCAGGAAAGCCTCCCTAACGAGATGATATTTGATATAAACTGAATGAAAAGTAACTAGCTATTTGATACTTAGGAAGTTAAGTGTTCCAGGCAGAAACAATAGCAGGTAATGGCCCTAAGGTTGGGAAGAACTTGGCTTTTCAAGGAACAGAGGAAGATGTGTATGTGTAGAGCATAATGTGTGTGATTGGGGGAGGATGAAATGGGAAGAGGTAAGTAGGAGCCAGGTTCTTTAAAATATTGTAGCTCATAGTAAGGAATTTGGATATATTTTTTTAAGTGCAATAGGAGCTATTAAAAAGTTTTAATCATCTTAGTGACATGAGGCAAGAATGGAAGGTAAAGGAGTTGAGACTTCCTGATACACTCAACCAAGAAGTTTTCTTGTGATAGAGGAGCATATATTTGATCAAGCAAGGTTTTTTCTTTTTTAAAATGGGTACAATTAAGCCCTGTTTGTATGCTGATGCAAATGGTTTTAGAGTGAGGGAGAAATTAATGGTGCAGGAGATCAAAGGGATAATTGCAGAACAATTGCCTTTGCATAGACAAGGGGGATGAATTGGGTTGACAACAGGAGAGGCTGTTAACTCAGTAAGAGCAAAGATAGAAATGAGGCCAAATACACAGGGACATTGGCAATTAGACTGGGGAATCTATAAAAATGAGGTGATTTTGTCAGATTGCATCTATTTTCTCAATAAAAAAATAGAGACATTTTATTTTCTCAATAAAATGTTTGGTTTGATTATGAGTTTAAAGTGGGGATAGAGGAAGTTTGAATAAAGATGAAATAGATATTTGTGTTGCATGTCTGAATAAGTGGAACACAGTTGGAATTTCTGTTTCTTTGCACTTCTAGGGGAAACAACAAAAACAAGAAAGAGTAAAACAAGCTGTTATATTTAGTCCAGAAAAGCATGGCTGGTGGCACGGGAGGATAAAAGGGAAAGAAGAGAGTGAACTAAAAGAGAAGCTGATCTTATTTTATTCCCCCTAGATTCTAGAATTTTAGACTTAAAGGGAAGCTTAGATGAGTATATTTAGACAAGGGCACAGTCTTTGCAATGTTCCCTTGTCCTTTCAGTTCTTTTTTGTTTGGTTGTTCCACGTATTTATATTTATAAAATGAATTGATAATTTCTGTTTTTATCACTGGTGGAACCAATATGGTCATAACTAAAAAGTTGGGACTTTCACTCCGACAGTAGGCACCAATGATTATCTGGTTGGATTTACTCATTCACCAAAATTGACTAAATGGCTACTTTGTCCACTGTAGTGTTCTAGGTCTAGGTGATAGGAAACAGCAGTGAGTGAAGAAGACAGACAAGCTCTCAGTCCTCCTGGGTCCTTTATCTACCATGGAGATAATCCATACACTACTATGCACTGTGGCCTTCATTTACCCTGTAGATAATCAGGAATGTTTTCAATCTTTTAAAATAAAACACTTTTACTATAAAACATGCTTCTAAGGTGCACCTATAGTTTAGTGTTAAGTGTGTGGTCTCTGAGCCTTACAGGGTTTGAATCCCTTAATCTCTCTGTGCTTTGTTTTCTCATCTCTACGGTTGGAACAATGATAGAACACATTTGATTCATTTCTTGACATAATTAAATGAACTTTTACACATGAAATGCTTAGTGCAGAGCCTGGTACATAGTAGGTGTTATATAAGTAGTTCTTATTAATTAATATGAATGTATCTTCTTCATATTAATTGAAAAGACTCAGGCTTCTCAGGTACATTTGAATCTTGGTTTAAACCAGACATAATTTAGAAACTAAATGATCTGACATAACACCCTCCCCACTCACACAATTGCATAAGGACTTCAAAAGCAGATATTTGTGTGTGTGTGTGTATATATATTTGCACATTTCACTGCTCCTGTGGAAATTATATATTCACTAGAGGAATCAAATACTGGTTATGACATTACTTTTATTCTGATGAAGTTTATTTTCACATTACAACTTTAGAACTCTATTTTACAACTTAATACTAAAATTTCAGTTAGTGCTGGAACTAAAAACATCGAATCAAAATCAAACAACCCAAGATTGGTTCAAGATGGTGGAGGAGAAGAACATGTGCTCACTCCCTCTTGCGAGAACACCGGAATCACAACTAACTGCTGAACAATTGTTGACAGGAAGACATTGGAAATCACCAAAAAAGATACCCCACATCCAAAGACAAAGGAGAAGCTACAATGAGATGGTAGGAGGATGCAATCACAATAAAATCAATTCCCATAACTGTTGGGTGGGTGACTCACAAACTGGACAACACTTATACCACAGAAGCCCACCCACTGGAGTGAAGGTTCTGAGCCCCACGTCAGGCTTCCCAACCTGGGGGTCTGGCAACAAGAGGAGGAATTCCTAGAGAATCAGACTTTGAAGACTAGTGGGATTTGATTGCAGGACTTCAACAGGACTAGGGGAAACAGAGACTCCACTCTTGGAGGGCACACACAAAGTAGTGTGTCCATTGGAACACAGGGAAAGGAGCAGTGGCCCCATAGGAGACTGAACCAGACCTATCTGCTATTGTTTGAGGGTCTCCTGCAGAGGCGGGGGATGGCTGTGGTTCATCGTTAGGACAAGGACACTGGCAGCAGAAGTTCTGGGAAGTACTCCTTGGTGTGAGCCCTCCCAGAGTCCGCCATTAGCCCCACCAAAGAGCCAGGTAGGCTCCAGTGTTGCATCGCCTCAGACGAAACAACCAACAGGGAGGGAACCCAGCCCCACCCATTAGCAGACAAGGGGATTAAAGTCTTACTGAGTTCTGCCCACCAGAGCAACAGCCAGCTCTACCCACCACCAGTCCCTCCCATCAGGAAACTTGCACAAGCCTCTTAGACAGCCTAATCAACCAGAGGGCAGAGAGCAGAAGCAAGAATAACTACAGTCCTGCAGCCTGTGGAACAAAAACCACATTCACAGAAACATAGACAAGATGAAAAGGCAGAGGACTATGTACCAGATAAAGGAACAAGATAAAACCCCAGAAAAACAACTAAATGAAGTGGAGATAGGCACCCTTCCAGAAAAATAATTCAGAATAATGATAGTGAAGATGATCCAGGACCTCGGAAAAAGATCGAGGCAAAGATCGAGAAGACGCAAGAAGTGTTTAACAAAGACCTAGAAGAATTAAAGAAAAAACGCCTAGAAGAATTAAAGAACAAACAAACAGAAATGAACAATACAATAACTGAAATGAAAAATACACTAGAAGGAATCAGTAGCAGAATAACTGAGGCAGAAGAACGGATAAGTGACCTGGAGCACAGAATGGTGGAATTCACTGCTATGGAACAGAATAAAGAAAAAAGAATGAAAAGAAATTAACACAGCTGAAGGGACCTCTGGGACAACATTAAACGCAACACATGTGCATTATAGGGGTCCCAGAAGGAGAAGAGAGAGATAAGGGACCCGAGAAAATATTTGAAGAGATTATAGTCAAAAACTTCCCTAACATGGGAAAGGAAAGAGCCACCCAAGTCCAGGAAGCACAGAGAGTCCCAGGCAGGATAAACCCAGGGAGAAACACTCCAAGACACATAGTAATCAAACTGGCAAAAATTAAAGACAAAGAAAAATTACTGAAAGCAGCAAGGGAAAAATGACTAATAACATACAAGGAAACTCCCATAAAGTTAACAGCTGATTTCTCAGCAGAAACTCTAGAAGCCAGACAGGAGTGGCATGACATATTTAAAGTGATCAAAGGGAAGAACCTATAACCAACATTACTCTACCCAGCAAGGATCTCATTCAGATTCAATGGAGAAATCAAAAGCTTTACAGACAAGCAAAAGCTAAGAGAATTCAGCACCACCAAACCAGCTCTACAACAAATGCTAAAGGAACTTCTCTAAGTGAGAAACACAAGAGAAGAAAAGGACCTACAAAAACAAACCCATAACAATTAAGAAAACGGTCAAAGGAACATACATATCAATAATTAGCTTAAACATGAATGGATTAAATGCTCCAACCAAAAGACACAGGCTGGCTGAATGGATACAAAAACAAGATGAATATATATGCTGTCTACAAGAGAACCACTTCAGACCTAGGAACACATACAGACTGAAAGTAAGGGGATGGAAAAAGATATTCCATGCAAATGGAAATCAAAAGAAAGCTGGAGTAGCAATTCTCATATAAGATAATATAGACTTTAAAATAAAGAATGTTACAAGAGACAAGGAAGGACACTACATAATGATCAAGGGATCAATCCAAGAAGAAGATATAACAATTATAAATATATATACACCCAACACAGGAGCACCTATATACATAAGGCAACTGCTAACAGCTATAAAAGAGGAAATCGACAGTAACACAATAGTAGTGGGGGACGTTAACACCTCACTTACACCAATGGACATATCATCTAGACAGAAAATTAATAAGGAAAAACAAGCTTTAAATGACACAATAGACCAGATAGCTTTAATTGATATTTGTAGGACATTCCATCCAAAAACAGCAGATTACACTTTGTTCTTGAGTGCACACGGAACCTTCTCCAGGATAGATCACAACTTGGGTCACAATCAAGCCTCAGTAAATTTAAGAAAATTGAAATCATTTTAAGCATCTTTTCTGACCACAACGCTATGAGATTAGAAATCAATTGCAGGGAAAAAAACATAAAAAACACAAACACATGGAGGCTAAACAATACATTAGTAAATAACCAAGAGACCACTGAAGAAATCAAACAATACCTAGGGACAAATTATAACAAAAACAGGACGATCCTAAACCTATGGGATGCAGCAAAAGCAGTTCTAAAAGGGAAGTTTATAGCAATACAAGCCTACCTCAAGAAACAAGAAAAATCTCAAATAAACAATTTAACCTTACCCTTAGAGGAACTAGAACAAGAAAAACAAACAAACAAAACCCAAAGTTAGTAGAAGGAATGAAATCATAAAGATCAGAGCAGAAATAAATGAAATAGAAACAAAGAAAACAATAGCAAAGATCAATAAAACTAAAAGCTGATTCTTTGAGAAGATAAATTAAATTGATAAACCATTAGCCAGACTCATCAAGAAAAAGAGGGAGAGGACTCAAATCAATAAAATTAGAAATGAAAAAGGAGAAGTTACAACAGACACCACAGAAATACAAAGCATCCTAAGAGACTACTAAAAGCAACTCTATGACAATAAAATGGACAACCTGGAAGAAATGGACAAATTCTTAGAAAGGTACAAACTTCCAAAACTGAACCAGGAAGGAACAGAAAATATGAACAGACCAATCACAAGCACTGAAATTGAAACTGTGATTAAAAATCCTCCAACAAACACAAGTCCAGGACCAGATGGCTTCACAGGTGAATTCTATCAAACATTTAGAAAAGAGCTAACACCCATCCTTCTCAAACTCTTCCAAAGTATTGCAGAGGAAGGAACACTCCCAAACTCATTCTATGAGGCCACCATCACCCTTATGCCAAAACCAGACAAAGATACTACAAAAAAAATTTTTTTTGACCAATATCACTGATGAACATAGATGCAAAAATCCTCAACAAAATACTAGCAAACAGAATCCAACAACACATTAAAAGGATCATACATGACAATCAAGTGGGATTTATCCCAGGGATGCAAGGATTCTTCAGTATACCCAAATCAATCAATGTGATACACCATATCAACAATTTGAAGAAGAAAAATCATATGATCATCTCAATTGATTAAGATAAAGCTTTTGACAAAATTCAACACCCATTTATGATAAAATCTCTCCATAAAGTGGGCATAGGGCTTCCCTGGTGGCACAGTGGTTGAGAGTCTGCCTGCCGATGCAGGGACACGGGTTCGTGCCCCAGTCTGGGAAGATCCCACATGCCGTGGAGCGGCTGGGCCCGTGAGCCATGGCCACTGAGCCTGTGCTCAGCAATGGGAGAGGCCACAACAGTGAGAGGCCTGTGTAATGCAAAAAAAAAAAAAAAAGAAAAAGAAAGTGGGCATGGAGGAAACCTACATCGACATAATAAAGGCCATATATTAACAAACCCACAGCAAACATCATTCTCAATGTTGAAAAACAATGTTGAAAACATTTCCTCTAAGATCAGGAACAAGACAAGGATGTCCCATCTCACCACCATTATTCAAGATAGTTTTGGAAGTCCTAGCCATGGCAATCAGAGAAGACAAAGAAATAAAAGGAATACAAATTGGAAAAGAAGAAGTAAAACTGTCACTGTTTGCAGATGACATGGTGTACTATACATAGAGAATCCTAAAGATGCCACCAGCAAACTACTACAGCTAATCAATGAATTTGGTAAAGTTGCTGGATACTAAATTAATGCACAGAAATTTCTTGCATTCCTATACACTAATGATGAAAAATCTGAAGAGAAATTAGGGAAACACTCCCATTTACCACTGCAACAAAAAGAATAAAATACCTAGGAATAAACCTACCTAAGGAGGCAAAAGACCTATATGCAGAAAACTATAAGACAGTGATGAAAGAAATTAAAGATGATACAAATAAATGGAGAGAGATACCATGTTCTTGGACTGGAAGAATCAATATTGTGAAAATGAATATACTACCCAAAGCAATCTACAGATTCAATGCAATCCCTATCATATTACCAGTGACATTTTTTACGGAACTAGAAAAAAAAATCTTTAAATTTGTATGGAAACACAAAAGACCCCGAAAAGCCAAAGCAGTCTTGAGGGAAAAATCAAAGCTGGAGGAATCAGACTCCCTGACTTCAGACAAAGCTATACTACAAAGTAATCAAGACAATATGGTACTGGCACAAAAACAGAAATATAGATCAGTGGAACAGGATAGAAAGCCCAGATATAAACCCACGCACCTAAGTGGTGCTGGGAAAACTGGACAGCTACATGTAAAAGAATGAAATTAGAAGACTCCCTAACACCATACACAAAAATAAACTCAAAATGGATTAGAGACCTAAATGTTAGACCGGACACTATAAAACTCTTAGAGGAAAACATAGGAAGAACACTCTTTTACATAAATCACAGCAAGATCATTTTTGATCCACCTCCTAGAGTAATGGAAATAAAAACAAAAATAAACAAATGGGACGTAATGAAACTTCAAAGCTTTTGCAAAGCAAAGGAAACTACAAACAAGATGAAAAGATAACCCTCAGAATGGGAGAAAATATTTGCAAATGAATCAATGAGCAAAGGATTAATCTGCAAAATATATAAACAGCTCATGCAGCTCAATATTAAAAAAGCAAACAACCCAATCCAAAAATGGGCAGAAGACCTAAATAGACGTTTCTCCAAAGTAGACATACAGATGGCCAAGAAGCACATGAAAAGCTCTTCGGCATCACTAATTATTAGGGAAATGAAAATCAAAATTACAATGAGGTATCACCTCACACCAGTTAGAATGGGCATCATCAGAAAATCTACAAACAACAAATGCTAGAGAGGGTGTGGAGAAAAGGGAACCCTCTTGCACTGTTGGTGGAAATGTAAATTGATACAGCCACTATGGAGAACAGTATGGAGGTTCCTTAAACAACTAAAAATAGAATTACCATATGACCCAGCAATCCCACTACTGGGCATATACCCTGAGAAAACCATAATTCAAAAAGACACATGCACCCCAATGTTCATTGCAGCACTGTTTACAATAGCCAGGTCATGGAAGCAACCTAAATGCCCATCAACAGACGAATGGATAAAGAAGATGTGGTACATATATACAATGGAATATCACTCAGCCATAAAAAGGAACAAAATTGGGTCATTTGTTGAGACGTGGATGGATCTAGAGACTGTCATACAGAGTGAAGTAAGTCAGAAATAGAAAAACAAATATTGTATATTAACGCATGTATGTGGAACCTAGAAAAATGGTACAGATGAACCGGTTTGCAGGGCAGAAAATAGAGACACAGATATAGAGAGCAAACGTATGGACACCAACGGGGGAAAGTGGTGAGGGTGGGATGAATTGGGAGATTGGGATTGACATGTATACATTAATTTGTATCAAAATGGATAACTAATAAGAACCTGCTGTATAAAAAAATAAATAAAATTCTCAAATTCAAAAAAAAAGAAAAGAAATTAAGCATAAAACTTGATAATTTATCTTGTAAAATATTAAACTGAATTTCAAAATGTTTGTTTATTGAGAAAAAAATCACTATTTTTTCACATTTCTAGCTAGGGTCTTTGGCTGTGAGAGTATATATCTATATCTATGTATAGATATGATTGTATATATATTTCATTACATTTGTAATTCATTATATACAGATAAATTTTCTTGTAGACAGAATGGACTGATTAACTTTTAATTAATATTGAGGAGAAGAGTATTTGAGCTATTTAAACAAATTACTTTTCAGACTATTGTCCAAAATTAAGAAGGATTTAAACAATTCTACTGTAAACCATTTTCCCTATTTTTTTTTTCAATTTAATGATAAATCAGATTTACTATAATAAGTAAGATCACTCTATGCTTCATACTGAGAAATCTAAAATCTAAAAACTGAAAGGTGAATAGTTCAGGGCTCTAAAATAAGTATAATCAGTAAAAACTGTACTCCAGATTTATTATTTCTGAATCTCTTTCATGAGTATCTGTGTCTCCTGATGTTCCTGTGATATTGTTATTGATGTCCAGGCCTAGACTCTTTCATTGAAAAGTATAATATCTGTTATAAAAACTATGTTTATTTTTATACATGCTTTTGACAATATTGTTTAGGTTCTTATGTTTTCAATTAAAGATACTACTTTGCTAAGTATAAAAAAAAAAGACTGTGTATCTGGCTGTCAATGGATAATATGTTAAATAAATATCTGTATATCTGCTGCAAAAAAAAAGAAATAAACAACCCCCACAATCAATGGCTGCATAATTTAACGTATATGTTGTTCTACAAAAGCAAATAGCATGAACATCAGGAAGTCTCCCCATTAACACCATCCTTCCAAGTATAACTGCTTCACTCATATTTATGCATTTACATCCCTACCCATGATAAACAGGTATAAGTTGTTTCTATTTAAGCCTGTACAGATCAATTATTTAGCTTTTTGCAGGTTCACAATTACCTTGAGGAAGAAAGATGAGTTTATGAACGCTTCTAAGGAATTTATGGAAAAAAGCAAAAAAAAAAAAAAAAAGAAAGGTGCCCAAGTTGCCTTTCATTTTTAGAGTGCTTATTTTTTTCTCTATATTTAAAGCCTGCATTATGCCATCAATCATTCTGTAAATTAAACCTTTTGATTCCTAGTAGCATTATGCAAAGCTAGCTTATTGTACCTATTTGCAAATACACTATATTAGTGAATGCTTTCTTTTTCTTTTCCCAAATTGCCAAAATGTGTCACAACATACAAAGAACATCTTAAATGTTACCAAAATAGGAAGTTTTGTGTAAGCTGTGATAAACACAATATATGGTATAGTCAGTCGCTCCAGGTGCCCAAAGAGATGCAGAACATGAAATGAAAAAAAAAAAACAAAAAAGTGAAAGCAGTCTGAAAAAGTTAAAAGCACAAAGCACAATATATAAATATTATGGAAAAGTCACCTAGGTGCACCTACTTATTGAAGGACAACTACTGAACATGAAGGAAGTTTGATGAAACTAGGCTTTAGGGAATTTTTCACAATCCCACCCTTTTCTAGCTCCAAAAGTAACTTCACACTTCAGATCTCTTAGGTCCTATAAGGTGGGCAAGAGACTTTATGGGACAGATTTTCAGAAACAGAACAGAGGAAATGGGGTAAAGCTGAGTTGCTTAGATATTTTGGACTATTATGTCACAAATTTTGAATTATGGTGGCATAACCCTTCCTCCTTTATTCTATTAATTGTATTTAAATAATTGTATTTATTTGGGACAACACAAAGTCTCAGTGATAGGGCAGAACCTGAGGAGGGGAGATGGACTTTACATAGCTAAGATATTTCTATATCTCCTTTCCTAGGCATTAACCACTATCTTTAGTAAATAAAAAATTTTAATTTTAAAAAAAAATGACTTGAAAAGGCATTAATACTATTTGTACATAGGGAGTGGAGGTCTGCAAGGGGCCAGGGGATCAAGGAGTAAAAGAAAAAGGGAGCTGAGTGTGGACAAGAAAATAATGCTCTTTCCTCTAAGAATTTAAGAAGGAAATTTAGGATTTAGGTTATGTTACCCATTCTAAAGCATTGTTCGTTTAAAGGTGCATTGGTGGAGTCAGTATACTCTCAAATACAAACGCATTGTACAGACACAGAAAATATCTATGAGAAAATACCTAAGAAGCGTTATCAGACAGCTATTATTAAAATAAAAATGCAATTCTGGGCTTCCCTGATGGCGCAGTGGTTGAGAGTCCGCCTGCCGATGCAGGGGACACAGGTTCGTGCCCCGGTCCAGGAAGATCCCACGTGCCGCGGAGCGGCTGGGCCCGTGGGCCATGGCTGCTGGGCCTGCGCGTCCAGAGCCTGTGCTCTGCAACGGGGTAGGCCACGGCAGTGAGAGGCCCGCGTACTGCAAAGGGGGAAAAAAAAAAAAAGAGAAAAAAAGAGGTTTGGATTATTTATTCATGAAAGTCAGGAACAATCTAATATTCAATATCCCTATCTATCTATCTATCTATCTATCTATCTATCTATCTATCCTCCTGGGTGGTTTGTTCATTCGCTCTACAGTATTTACATTTCTATAGCCTTTTGGAATTTTCATAGCACATCTCCTCTTTATCTCACCTCCTTTAACTCTCAGAGACACTGATGTCCTTTTTTGAGAAGAGTGTGAGAGGAAAATATTTAAGCTCAGGATATGAGATTTACATTACACAACGGAAAAGTGTGATGATAAAAATATAAATTCATAAACAAACTACTGATGGTTTTAGGATCTTCAGATTTTTTTTTTTTTTTTTTTTTTGCGGTACGCGGGCCTCTCACTGTTGTGGCCTCTCCCGTTGCGGAGCACAGGCTCCGGACGCGCAGGCTCAGCGGCCATGGCTCACGGGCCCAGCCGCTCCGCGGCATGTGGGATATTCCCGGACCGGGGCACAAACCCGTATCCCCTACATGGGCAGGCGGACTCTCAACCACTGCGCCACTAGGGAAGCCCCCCTTTTTTTTTTTTACAGACTGTGTGTATGTGTGATTTCAGTATAGTTTTAACAATAGTATTGCACATGTTCAAATCTAATTGTCTTTAAAAAGTTGCTTTTGTCTACAGAGAAAAAAAAGCATGTCGGGATGAAAATAGATACTGGGTATAGGTGTTACTTGGGTTCCACAAGTGAACTTGGGGTCCTTTATATTAATATACTTGTCCAATACTAACTTAAGGGAGATACACAAATTCACACTGCAGAAAAAGCTGCTTTCAATGAGGTCTATACAGTTGATGGATAGAATGCAAAGGAAAGAGAAGATTTTAGTCTCTGGGGCACAGTTTGTAGAGATTTTGATCCCCACAGTCCTGGTTCTGGCCTTACGAGTTCTCCAGCGGGCCACAGCAGCACCGCCAACAGCCCCCAGCTGATCTTTTTTTGGTCTTGAACCGTATCTGTCTGTTTACCTTAAAGTATAGTGTACAGCACAAATATTACCGTTTTAAGATAGGAAAACATCGCCCTAAGGAGCTATGACTTTCTAGGTCTGAGAATTGCTTTGCGTTTCTCTCCGTAAAGAAATAGACTTTGATTGTACTCTTTGTCATTTCTATGCCTACATCTATTTCTATCTTTATTTTAATCTATATCTATGTATCCTACGAATATTTCTTGAGCACACACAATATACCATACAGAGTACAAAATAATCAAAATCTGATTTTGATGAATGCTATGCAGACAAGGAAAATATAAAGTGGAAACATAATTTGCAACAAATAATGACTAGAAAGTTTGTCTGAGTTATACAATATTTGTTTGTTATGAAGTGAATCTTTTGATTCTTTTTTTTCAAAAATGCATCTCTTCTTTCTTTCTGTGCTGTAATCTAGGTAAGTTTAATTTCCTTGCCCTTCCTCTTCTAAATGTGAAAATTTATTTCTTGTTCATGTTTATGAAACTGGAGAACAGGAACTGGATTATCTGTTACTCTTAATATTATTGGTTTAAGAGATCCTCATCTTGTTATTTCTAAGGAAAGAATTAAAATATCTTAGTATTTCTGTTTGTGAAGATTTAAAAGCTATTTCCCTTGAATGCTGTTATATACGACAAAGGAGCTAACTGCTTAATTCCAGGGGTCTGTTATTATTTGTAAACTGGTTCTTAAATAAGGATACTTACAGATGCCTCTTGCTCCAGATGGTACCATTTAACTGCCTGTGTTACTCATGAGTGGTTTTCTGCTTTAGCGTTAAACAAATACTTAACACAGCAATCCTGTTATCAAGAATTCTCTCTTAAAATTGGGACAGAATCCTAAAGTGCTGCATGAAGTGGCAGCACAAGCAATTTCCTTCAGCATGGAACATATGGGTTAAAAATAAATGGAGCATGAATGTACCGGTGGGGATAAAAAAGAACTGTAGCCAAGTGGAAAGAGAAAATGTCTCTGGATTTAGCCTGAAGATCTGAGTGCAAATCCTTGCTCTGCTACTTATTAGCTTGGTGATCTTGACAGGTCTCAAAAAGGTAAGGATGAGGTCATCCCTTTCACAGGATTTGTTTGGGGACTAAATAAGACAGTATTGTCCAACACTATCTCTGGTGAATGTTAATAGATATTACCAGGAAAAAAGAAAAAGTGGCTATGGTTGCACCCATCTGAGAAATGTCAAGTTAAACCAGGAAACAGGTTTCTTCAGTGAAAAGACTTCTCAGTCTTTAAGATGCTAATATGTTTTGTGAATTTCCAAAAAGATATAATGTGTCATTATGTTTCCTAAATTTATTTTATTCCCAGCCAGCACTCTTGTTGGAAAGATATTCCCCGGAACACATTTTGCGAAACATTACTCTACTCTTTAAAGTGCTTTTCAAGTGTAAGCTGTTAAAAATTTAGTTGTTGACAGTAGACGGTAATCTGGGACCTGTACATTACTAATTTGTGTTCTGAAGACCTTTCTTATCTGATTCTTAAAATTAATCCATTATAAATAACATTTTAAAATAAATGGGAAATTATGGTACACTGTACATCAGATATTTAAAAATAAACAAACAAAAAGCAAAAGAAATAAAAACAAATTGGGGTCCACACGTTCAGAGACCACTAGCTATACTTCTCAGTTTTATATTTAAAACATAACCAGATAGATATTTTGCCTCTTTTATGGGATTTTTACTGGAATTTTATTAGTACAGCTTAAACTGAAGCTCTGTGAAAATTTTACTGCTATTTTGCATTAGTAATACCTGAAAAATATAAGAGTATTGGAGAAACAGCGTAAGTACTGGATAAATCTTAATTGAAATCCTAAAGGCCACTAACTTACTCTGTGATGGCTATAATTTATCAATACATACCACTCCAGTTTCAATTTTCTCATAAAGTCGGTATAGTAATACCAACCTTTCAGAATATTTGGGAAGCACAAAGGAAATCATCAGATGAAATCTACTGATGTGCAACTGTTACTTCTGAATGATAACAGAAAGTCATGTATTTGTCTATTTAGTTGAAGATGTATGTAGGACTGAGAAGTAGTATATGATCACAAATCCCAGTTTTTAAAAATTGGAAACAGAAATCTTTATTGAAACAACTTTAATGTAAGTGATGATGCAGTTAAATTTCAATTTATATGGCAAAGAATAAAATGAAACATTTAATCTGTGCTACATATATGTATCTATGGGAATCTTCCCTTAAGTATTTCTCTCATATTTCTTCCCTATGCTCTTTTGCATGCTCATGGTTACTTAGCTCTTATACTGGGATTTGAATTTTGATAATTTTCCTTTTAAAATTCTAAGCTATCTTATTGTCTCTTTTTATTTTATGTTTGTGATGGTTTCAGGAATAATGCAAAGTATATTAATTATTCTCATCTTAAAATTATTGTCTGCATTTTGAATTAAGTGCTGCCTCATCATTGGCACGTATGAAAATCATTGTGAGCATTGGTTCAGATTACCGGGGCTTCACTGAGGTAACTAGAGCTGGACTTAGAGCTGGATTGGTGTGTTTAAAGACCTATATGGCACATATATACAATGGAATATTACTCAGAAATGAAATTGACTTATTTGTAGTGAAATGGATGGACCCAGAATCTGTCATACAGAGTGAAGTAAGTCAGAAAGAGAAAAACAAATACCGTATGCTAACGCATATATATGGAATCTAAAAAAAAAAAAATGGTAATGATGAACCTAGTTGCAGGGCAGGAATAAAGAGGTAAACATAGAGAATGGATTTGAGGACATGGAGTGGGAGGGCGAAGCTGGGGCAAAGTGAGAGTAGCATCAACATATATACACTACCGAATGTAAAATAGTTGGCTGGTGGGAAGCAGCAGCATAGCACAGGGAGATTGGCTCCGTGCTTTGCGACAACCTCTAGGGGTGGGATAGGGAGGATGGGAGGGAGGCTCAAGAGGGAGGGGATATGGGAACGTGTGTATACATATGGCTGATTCGCTTTGTTGTGCAACAGAAACTAACACAGTATTGTGAAGCAATTATACTCCAATAAAGAGTGTACTAAAAAAAAAAAAGATAAACAATAAAGTCCTACTGTATAGCACAGGGAATTATATTCAATATCTTCTAATAAACTATAATGGAAAATAATCTGAAAATGAATATATATATATATATATATATATATCTGAATCACTTTGCTGTACACCAGAAACTAACACAATATTGTAAAGCAGCTCTATGTCAATAAAAAAATAAAGTACAAAAAAAAAAAAAGACCTATACAGAGGTTGCCTTCGGAGCTCAAGTATTTGTCTATTAGCAACTGAAACTCACCTAGATTAAAACACAGCACCCGCTCTGGTGTCTCCAGTAGTGATGTGAGATTCTCCTCTTCTTTTTAGAAACCTGCCCTAATGCTTATCCTGGGGACGAATATTGTGGCAAATCTGAGAACAGGAGGCTGGAGTGGTTATTCTTAGCCCCGTGACTAATTTACACCACCAGTTGCCCCAGTGTTCCTGTTTCTTAGATTAGATATTCTGGAGTTCTGATGGAAATACTCCCTTCAGAGCAAGTCTCTGTTTTTCCTGTATTGTATTAAAGGTTACTCAGGTCTGTTAAACTTCCCCATCTATCTCCAATTGTTCGGTGCATTCAGAAGTTCTTTAACTTTTTGGTCAATACTATAAATTTATTTTAATTTTCCAATTGCTGTTTCTTTCTCTCCAATAGGATTTTTGGGAGATGAGAGGGAGAGGTAAAGTCCATTCTGTGCCAGTCACCTATATTTAAATGGAAAACCTTAAAATGATTTATAATTCTTTCTATTATCACTTCCTTTGAGCCTGTACATGGTCACAATGAGAATTTTCCTTCTCATTCTCCTTTTTGAACATATTTGACTATAGTCACCAAGAATCGTATTTCTCAGCTTTTGACTTGGCTTAATACCTCAAAAAGAAATTTCTCTTCAGAGCTGAATATGCATCATTCACTCATTCATCAAATATTTGTTGAGCACCTCAGATACCAGGTGATGAAGAAATACAGGCACTGCCTTGCCAGCACAGAGCTATACTCACTCCTTTTCTGCAAACACAGAGCAGATTTTCTTTATTTTTTTTCCTTGAGAAGAGTAAACCTGTCTTTACCTTTCTGGCTATTTAACCTATTGGCACAGCACATGTTTAGTTTTTGATTAAATAATTACTTACTTTTTGTGAAATAAACATCTTCATTGTAACTAGGCAACTGAAAAGAATATTTAAGGTTAAATATTAAGTTTCAAATACAACCAAAAATTAAACTGACGTCTTAATTTTACCGTCAATACTGTGTATATTCTAGAGACATTCTAATAAAATTGTTGCCATTATATGTATAACTAATTCACTTTGTTATAAAGCAGAAACTAACACACCATTGTAAAGCAATTATACCCCAATAAAGATGTTAAAAAAAAAAAAAACACACACACACACAGGGAACTCTACTCAATGCTCTGCGGTGAAATCCAAAAAAGACGGATATGTGTATACATATAGCTGATCCACTTTGCTATACAGTAGAAACTAACACAACATTGTAAAGCAACTATACTCCAATAAAAAAAAAAAGTAATCACACACACACAAAAAATTGTTGCCATTATGTAGGATATAACTGATAGCCTTTAATGGAAGTGGCTGTCTTTAAATTATCTGAATATATTTTTTATGGTCTTCCAAGACATGTAGAATTAAAATGCATTGTTTATATTGAAGAAGGAACTTCCTGATACTAAAATGGGATGAGTTTCTGAGCTTGACTATGGAATCCCTTCTTTGCAGAGTTTATGGAACAATCTGTGTTCTCATGGCTTTGGAAATTTAAATGTGGTTGTCTTTGAAGGCCAGAGACTAGACAAAGTACCCTGCTTAAGGTCCCTTTCAATCTTATGACCTGTTGCTATCTCAGCCTAGTAAGTGAAATGTTTGTAAAAATGCCCAAATGCACATGAAACTACACTGTGCCTATGCAAATGAGTATATTGGAGAAGAGATGGCATGTCATCCTGGAGGTCTCTGCCTCTCAAACTGGGGCATGTGTGACCCCAGGGGTACAGAGTGTTATGCTGGGGTCTATGTGAAGCTGTTAGAATACACATGGTCCATCTTTATGCCATGTCCATAATCTTAAAAATATTAGAGAAAAATATTTTGAAATTTTATTTTATTTTTATTATAATAAATATGGATGTATAATAGAGTACAAATCACAAATTTTTGCACTGATTGAAAAAAAATAAGACATAAGTCCTCAAAATGATCTTGGACTACTTTGGATTATTCCTCCAGTGCCTCCCCAGGGGTACTCATTCACTCCCCTCTGCTATATTTTGGTGACAATGCTTGCAGGGCTCTTCTGTACATGAAAATGTATGGCCTAAAATACTGGTTTGATTACCCATGTCATTATCACAGCTTGAGTAACAATTTTTTTGTTTTTTAGTGGTTAATTTATCTAGATTCAATGAACATTTGCTTTGAGACTAGCAGATTAGAACTTGGTATTTTTAAAAAAGTTGTTAAAAGAGAATGATAGGCTAGCCTCATGATGATATCTGTATCTACATCTCTTTATATATATATATATTGGTTATTTAATTTGACATATTAAAACATTATTAATGTCTTATTGAAAGATAAATGTCAAAATGCATCAAGCATGCAAAACCTTTACATGTTATGCTATTTGTGGTTGGTTACCAGCCTAGCACCCATAGCTCCTCTTCACTCTAATTGTACTTTTTTTGGGGGGGGGGGGAGGATTCTCTAAATTATCATCTCAAGCCTTTCAAAGCTGAATCTCTAAATGGTACTAAAATACTCTGGAAATCACAACAAGTTTGAGATAAAGTACATGCATATTCAAATTACTCAAATGACACCTTTATTTTTAGTTAATTTTCATTTATGGATACCTCTTAATTTTCTATCAAAACCTAGATAGAGCCATGAATTCTGTCAATTTTTTTCCATTTCTGGCATCTATTTTAGAGGTCTCTGCAAATTGATAAATCTGTATATATGGCTTCCCCTAGTTAATTTCACACGTTTTTCTCCCCCTGAACATCCTTAACATTTAAGTCCAGAGCTGGGGCCAGGGCCAGACTCTGAGGCGAGAGTAGGCATATTATTTTTCTTGCTTCTTCTGTTTCTCCTTTCCCTTCTCATTAGAAGACTACATGGGGAAAAATGTTTATTCTCCTTCTAGCTTTCCTTTTATACCTCTGGGGAACATCAGACAGATGGGATCTAAGCCAGTCCTGATATTTCTAAACTTCTGCCAACAGTAAAAACTCTGAGATTTACACTGTCCTGTCCAGTTCATTTTCAAGCAACGCTGCACCCAGGTGGCTCAGTAAGAACAATTTCATGAATGAATTTTGTCATTTTTTTATTTGAAATCATGAATCAAGAACCTATACAAACATCTGATAAATAACCGTTTAAACTTTAGAGTTGGAATGCATCGTTTTCTAACCAGAGCAGTTCTGGATGGCTTCTACAAAACAGCTATTTAAGGTCATTCATCCTCTTCTTAGACATTTTCAGTAAAAAGTGTCTTTTTGGATACTTTCAGTGAAAATTCATTGCTGGAATTTCACATTGCCAAATTTCACTGTTAAAAAGTGTGGTCTTGGGCTTCCCTGGTGGCGCAGCGGTTGAGAGCCCGCCTGCCGATGCAGGGGACACGGGTTCGTGCCCCGGTATGGGAAGATCCCACATGCCGCGGAGCGGCTGGGCCCGTGAGCCATGGCCGCTGAGCCTGCGCGTCCGGAGCCTGTGCTCCACAACGGGAGAGGCCACAACAGTGAGAGACCCACATACCGCAAAAAAAAAAAAAAAAAAAAAAAGTGTGGTCTTAAAATTGATCCTAAATCTGCCATTTTATATTTTGCATACACTAGTCCTGGTGATGCCTTCTGGAATAAAATACTAAATTCTTACTCTTCTCCATGGTGTTTCTTCAAGTATTTGAAGGAATCATATCTTCCATTAATCTAGTACTTTGCAGGAGCTGGCTTATACCAGGTCACAAGTGCTAATTAAGATTTTCAGGAAGTTCGCAAACTGGTTGTTAAACTAGCCACTATTAAAAATTAAATTATATAAACTTGAAGTTAAAGAAACTATATTAAAAGAACATAAATACAGCTTATCACTTGTTTTACTATTATGTGTGATTGAGGTTATTTACACCTATAACTGCATGATAGAAATACTATATATTGTTGTAATAGTGCATATATCTTCCCAACCCTGTGTTCAGTGATACCAGTGATACTATCAAGTGTTAGATTGAAATTGTCCATGGTGGGAGTATTTACACTATAGAAATGAACAAATGCTAACCATTAGGGCTTTTTTTCTGGAGAGCTTTTTATCAAACATTTATACCACACTACTGCTGCCTCATCTCTGATGCAGCCTTAAAATTTTATGCAGTTCCTATCGTCTTATAACCTCTCAAAAATTAGTTCTATATAATTTTATGAGCAACTTTGCTCTCTCACTCACCTTCTTCCAGGTGCCCATTAGTTTCTATTAGCATCCAGAACCTAACACAAATGCCCAATAGAGGAATTCCTACCAATTATTAGGATATTATTATTTTTTACATGGCCTAAGAAACATAGTTTTTATTGTTTGTAAACAGTGGCCAGGCATTATCCATAGAAAAAAGGCCAAAATTATGTCACCCCACCTACAAGACAGGATTTTTGTGGGGATCTAATAATATAAATAAAAAAGCACCATAAAAAACACCATAGTGTGTAACAGAAATATAAACAATTATTAGACTTTATTAATAGCAAGAGTGTGAAGGTCACAGAAAGTAATATTTCCACTATATACTTCATACTTCAATGATCAGAATAAATATCAATTATTAGTCTTAGTGCCTCATTTTAATAACAACATGTATAGATTAGGGTAAGTTTCAGGAAGTTGTCTAGAATGATATGGAGTCTGGTTTTGATTTTGTTCTTCTATTACAGGCTTAGCTTTCTAACTATGTTTTGGTTAAACTAATACTAATATTTGTTTGCATTCCCAGGTGATTCACTAAAATTTTTACAGATTATCTCATAACTAAATAACATGCATTGATAATTGAGAGTGAGTTCAATAATAAGACAACTTTCTACGAATTTAAAAAATTCAGAGATTATAAATAAAACATTCTTAAAGTTAGGTTAGTTTTCATCTTCATATTTTTAAGATAATCTTCCATGTTTCCAGGGAAAAAAGAAAACTCCAACTTTTTATAAATGTGGAAGCCCAGAATTTTTGTAGCAGAATGAAACACATCAAAACTTATTCTTTAAAGTGCCATCATATTCAATAAATATAACCAAATATAAATTTGGCTGTATACAGAAGGGATTGTGTGATGTACAACAACCTAGAGTAATACATCACAGGAAAATAAAGACATGGAACCAGGGGCAGAAAAGAAATGAAGAAGGTAGGGCAAAAGGTATTGGGAGTTGGGGGAATGAGGCCACAAAGATAGATTAGGCTGAGAGTGGTGAAGATGTCAAAAATGTCATTAAAGATGAGAGAACATACTTTTTATTCAGCAGGAGTCACTGGAGATGTTTTTAAAAACTGAGTAACCTGAAGCAATTATATTTTACAAGATAACATGGGCAGTGTTGGGGTCTGTATTAGAGAAGAGAAAAACTAAAGGCAACACGGCCAGTAATGAGTACATTACAATTCAATAGCTAGATCAAATTGTATAGAAGTTTTAAGAAGTGACAGTGAGAACAATGCAGATTTGTCAATCTACATAAAGATGGTACCATAAAATATAAATAAACAAGCATACAAACAAACAAATAAAATCACCCAGAGAGTAAGTATAGTGAAAATATACCTTGGTTAGAATCTTAGTATGAACAGAAAAAATATTCCAGAAGAAGAGGGTCTACAATTTCAAATGTCAAGAGTGAGAAGCCAAGTAGCACATATTTTTTTAATAGTATTCTGCATAAGCGTCTTCATTAATATGCTGTATTATTTTAATTAATGTTTTGAGTTGATTCCTTTATTTAAAATTACTTTAAAAAACTATGTACAGTTGACCCTTGAACAATACCAGAGTTAGGGGCACCAATCCTCCCTGCAATCAAAAATCCGAGTGTAATTTATAGTTGGCCCTCCATGTCCACAGTTCTATCAATACAGTTTGTTCTGTATCTGCATTTTCTCATCCAGGGCTTCAACCAACTGTGGTTTGTATAGTACTGTAGTATTTACTATTGAAAAAGTCCGCATATAAGTGGACCTGCACAGTTCAAACTTGTGTCGTTCAAGAGTCAACTGTATTCCTACTATAAACAGAAAAACTATAAATGGAAGGTAACTGTAAAATAGAAAACGGATAATACCAAATAAGAGATTATATATCACTGAAATTGAATTTTATATAATCATGAGCTACATTTTAAAAAATACAGGACTAGGAAAAGCTTATATACATATATAATGAAGACTTAAACGAGTTGAGTTTGGAGGAAGAGAATTAGATTGAGGAGACAACTGATAGTTTGTGAGCCGACTGGCTATACTGGCTTGTCCTTGAAGTGAACTGTAGGATTGAGGATAGAGGATGTAACTTTTTTTTTTTTTAATTTTATTTATTTATTTATTTATGGCTGTGTTGGGTCTTCGTTTCTGTGTGAGGGCTTTCTCTAGTTGCGGCAAGTGGGGGCCACTCTTCATCGTGGTGCGTGGGCCTCTCACATCGTGGTGCGTGGGCCGTGGTGCGCGGCCTCTCTTGTTGCGGAGCACAGGCTCCAGACACGCAGGCTCAGTAGTTGTGGCTCACGGGCCTAGTTGCTCCGCAGCATGTGGGATCCTCCCAGACCAGGGCTCGAACCCATGTCCCCTGCATTGGCAGGCAGATTCTCAACCACTGCGCCACCAGGGAAGCCCGAGGATGTAACTTTGACTGAGAAGAACTGAGTGCTTCCTGATGCTTCAGCTGGAATTTGGATATTTTCATCAGCACATCTGAGAGATGGTAACTTTCTCCTTTCAAACATGTTGCAGAATTTTGCATTGCATATAATTATATCTCTAATAACATAATTTTTCATCAGCAGTGGGAGATTTGTCTTCCTGCAAAGTATGTTTCTCTGAACAAGAAATGAAAGTGTGTTCCAATAGAAGACTAAACAAGTAAATCTATAGTGTAAAGCAATAGTTCTAGATTTGACAAAACCATATTGAAAGAAATTGGCTTTCTTTATTTAGTGTTGGCAGATGCAATTAGAGTAAAAGAATTTTTTTTTTTCAAATCACCTTTTCTCTCTTTAAATCCAAGTTGCTTTCTGTGGGGAAATAACCTCTTTTTATGGCTCTTTGTACAGTTAAAGGAAGAAGGGATCTTTCATGGCAAAAGGATATGCTGGAATGTACATGTCCTTCCAAATGTTAAAAACTTGTTTAGATTTGCAAAGAAATTGTCTTCATAAAATGAAAATCTCTCAGGAAGTCCAACTGCTTATTTATTTGTTCTTTCAAGCAAAACAAATCATCATTAAAAAGGTTCAGCTTCCAATTAAGACCTTTTCGAAGCTTTGAGGGACTTGCTCACAGAAGTTCAAATCCCTTAGAAAATGGCTCATTGCTGCCTCAGAGAAAGAGAAAAATAGCTACTGATGAGATTCAAATCATTCTCTATCTTTTCTTTCATTAATTTTAAACATAATTCATAGGCCATTATGCTCTGGAAATCAAAAGAATTATTCCTTATTGTAGCCCACCGTTTTTCATCATTATACACACACAATGTCCAATTTCACCCCACTCATTCAAAATGGCGCTTAAAGCAGGCAGAAAAGATTAACTCCAATACTTATATTTGGCTTTAATTCATAGCTTTCTAAAGAGTTTTACAAGTCTAAATATGTATTTACACAATGAATATGATGAGTCATTTCTAAAATGTAAACATACTAGTTTAAAAAATTGCTTAAATTTGTATTTCTGCCTGAGCTTCTTTCAGAATATTCCTATGAGATTCACAGCAATAACTCCCTAATATTTGAATCACACCACTTCTCAGTACATTGCGAATAATAAAAAAAAGAATGAGCAAGGAGTATGGATACCTCTCAAAGTAATCAAAATATTTTAATCCTTCATCTTTTCTGGTGTTCGAGAGCCATAGAGGCACTGCCCTTCATTTCAGATGGCATCACATTCAAGCTAATCTGACTAAGCTTTAAATGGTATTAGCAGGTTGCTGCTTAAAATCCTCTAATGATCAAACAACTGGGCAGATGTTTCAGAGAATAATAGTATTCACTTTCTATAAAGGAAAATACAGCTTAACACGTTGGCTTTTGTTCTTGGCTAGAAGACATTTCACTACATCATCAGTCTCTCTTTGCTTTTAAACAGTCTTCACATTAGAAAGCATTCCAAATGTTATTTTCTGTTGCTAGTGAGGGTACTGATGAGTACCGTTTGGAGGCCAGTTTCAGTGTCATCCTATGTCTGAGGTTGGTTATCTCTGCCCTGAAGTGCCACTGCCAGTTTCAGCCTTGGTCCAAGATGATGCAGAAGTGAATTAGGACAGCAGGGTTTGTAGATATGGACATAGAAAAAAAAGGAAGTAGAGTATTAAAACTTATTTGCACTTCAATTTCTATGTTATTAATTATACCTATTTCTACTATAGGGAAGTCTAGTCTAAACATTATTCCAAGCAAACTATTTTGTAAATGCTGCCTGCTTTATCTCTCTTTTGAGTATTTTCTTAGAAGTTTTATAAATATCTATTTAACCGATCTGACCTTGGAAGACTCCCCAACTCCTACTCTCTCCTCCACCACCACTCCCCATTTATAACATCGGACACAGCCTGGTTTATCTAGGAAACAGACTTTGAAATGCGAAACTTGTAGAGGAAGTTTACTGGGAAATGTTTTCTAGATAAATAGGTATCGGAGAGCAAATGAAGCACTGGGAAGAAGAAGCTGAACTGAGAAACAATCACAACAAAGGCCTCAGCGAGCCTCATGGAAGCTCTGGAGATGGGATATCCCTTTAGACCTGTCTGCATGGAGGCAGAGGAGGATCAACTAATGCCTTGGTTCAAAGCCTGAGGATTCAGTGTTTAGGATTCTACAATCATCAAAGCAGACCTGGTAGCAAATGTCAAATTTGGGTATGAATTATATCAGAAAATATTTTTGCAGAAATATTTATGTTGATGCTTATAGGATCTCAGGCCTTTACCTAAGTGTCAGGAGGGTGAGAAATTTCATAATTAAGTATTTATTGAGGGCCTATGAACCAGATATATGATATAAATATCATCTCAATTAATCATGAAAGCCAAACATTTTATTTTTTCCTGTTTTATAGATGAGGAAATTGATCTTACGTGTGATCAAGTGAATTGTTAAGGTTCATACAGTTAGCAGGATTGCATGCAAACCTATGTGTACATGCTTAGTGGTTGCACTGTACTGTTTTATAGGCTTTGGGGAGGGAATTTGTTTGGGAGGCAGGTGCAAACTAGAACTGATCTAATTGTGCAGCAAGAGTCAACAATCAAGGTAAGGGTTCAAATGGCATATTAGGGATCTCCAGAGAAACAGAACCAATAGGAGGGAGGGAGGGAGGGAGGGAGAGAGAAAGAGAGAGAGAGAGAGAGAGAGAGAGAGAAAGCAATTATGGAAGCTGAAAAATCCCACAAATTGCAAGCTGAAGACTCAAGAAAGCCAGTGGTGTAATTTAGTACAAGTCAGAAGACCTGAAAACCAAGATAGCCAATGGTGTAAATCCCAGTCTAAGGGCAGGAGAAGATGAGTTAACATGTTCCAGCTCAAGCAGCAAGGCAGGAAAAAGGGATGAATTCCTCCATCCTCTGCCTTTTGTTCTATTCAGACCCTCAGTGGATTGGTGATGCCCACACATACTGGGGAGGGCAATCTACTGAGTTCCCTGTTTCAAATGCTAATGTCATCTGGAAACACCCTCACCGACACACCCATAAATAATGTTTGATCTGGGCACCCCTTGGTTAGTCAAGGTGGCAAACTAAATTAACCATCACAAATGGCAAAGCCATTCATATTTGGAAATATCCATTCTTTTAAGCCTGTAGTTTCCATGGTAATTGATGATAAACACTTAAAATCTTAATGTGCTTTAAGAAAATTAAGACATTTTATGATATTAAGGATAATAATGCCAACTAAAAAGAATCAATTACCTGATATGTTCCAGTATTTTGTTAATTATTTTAGACACGTCATTTTACAACATAAATACAGTTATTATTCCCATGTTTTAGGTGAGAAATGTAGAGAAGTTAAGTAACTTTCCCAAGGCCACATTACTAGTGAGTGACAAGTCTGGGATTAAAATTCAGACTATTTTACTCTAAAATCTGAGCTCTGAGCCACTGCTCTACAGGGCTTCTCAGTGATCTTTCTGAAATGTAGAAATGTCAAGACATAAAATTGTTCACATGTTGGTTTATCATGGAAATGTCAGTCGGCTCCTTCTGGAATCACTATAATTTTTGGAAGAAATGCTTATTCTTCCTTCCTGTATGGGATGATTCTTTTGTCAACTTACTTAGTTTGGGAATGCCATTCCTTAGAAACCTTTCCTGTACCAGGTTAGAGCTGGCCAAAAAAGAAACGTGTATGATATTTAGGAGGTGGAAGTGAAGTAGCAGGCAATGTTCTCCCAGTTTGTCATGGTGAGTTGTGGGGACAGATAGTCACAGAGGTATTGGCACATCCAGGTTGTCTTCTCTCTCCTACACTTTCCAGCTCTTCTTCCTGACTGTTGACCCTGCTGACCAATAGCAACTTCAGTAACCTCATCAGTTTCTTGGATGTGTACTCAGAAAAACAAGAGCTTCTCATAGACTTCTCTACTAACTACCTTTTCATGGTCTTGTTTCATGAGAGACCATGTGCCTGGACTCTCAAATCAATCAGTTGGTGATTCTTTTGATCCCCCAACTTTCTCTTTGGGGTCTTCATACCCCAGTATTCCCCACATTTTTGTGAGGTCTAATTCCTATAATAAATTCCTTATCCCATGTCTATAATTGTTCTGCTTCTCTTTCTGAATGCTGAGTGATACAGAAATTAGTATATGGAAGTAGGTGCTACCATAACAAAAACCTGAATCGTAAAACTTTGGGGGCAAGGAGTGAGACTTAAAAATATTTATAGAAAATTGACAGTTTTTAAGTGAATTTTACTAGAAAACATACATACAATGAAGTCAGACCCAAAAGGAAAGACAGTTCAAAATGAAAAAGAGCCAATGGGCTCCAAATTTCTATAGGAAAGAAGCAGGCTGAGAGAACTTCTCAGATGAAAATATGGGCAATTTTTTTTATATGTGAGAGGGAGTTGCCAAGCTCCCAGGGAATGAACCCAGCTGAGATCAATGGATTGTTCCATTGGGAGAGCAGAATTGATTCATTGTCTCCTCTTCCCTGAACAGAAGTGTCTATTGTGGTTGTTTTCTCCCTGTCTCATCATTGAATGTTGATTATGCAAGGTCAGATAACTTGTATCTTTAAGTTCAAAGTTTTTTAGGTTAAAAGAAGTTGCATCCGACGAGTCTCAATGTGTATCTGGGCCTAACTTAAATGATGAGATCTTGCACTTTGGTCCAGAGCCTGATGCCATGATTGGATAAAACTTTGGGGTTCTTATTTGGAGATGAGCGCATTTTGCACATGGGAGAAATGGAAATTTTGGCCGGGAAACAATTTCTCCCAAGCCTAGACATGCTGTTTCTCTCATTAAGAAATAGAGATCAGGGCTTCCCTGGTGGCACATTGGTTAAGAATCCGCCTGCCAACGCAGGGTCATGGGTTCGAGCCCTGGTCTGGGAAGATCCCACATGCCATGGAGCAACTAAGCCCATGTGCCACAACTACTCAGCCTGTGTGTCACAACTACTGAAGCCCATGTGCCTAGAGCCCGTGCTCCACAACAAGAGAAGCCACCACAATAAGAAGCCCGTGCACTGCAACAAAGAGTAGCCCCTGCTTGCCACAACTAGAGAAAGCCCACGCACAGCAACGAAGACCAAATGCAGCCAAAAATAATAAATAAATAAATAAATAAATAAAGAATGATTAAAAAAATAGTGATCATTCTTGGATCGGGGCTGACCTTGTGACCTCCTTCAGTCAATAGAATGCAGAGGAAATGATTCTGTGCCAGTTTTGGACCCAGCGCTTCATGGGCCTGGCATCTTCTATGTTGAGTTCTTAGAGCCCTGAACCATTATGTAAGATACTATGGTTTCACTCTGATGAAGAGAGAAGCTCAGTACTTCCTAGCTGTTCTGGTCAGCCCAGCAACTATGCAAATGGAGTTATCTTGGACATTCCAGCCCCAGCAAAGCCCCTGGCAGAATGCAGCTTCATGAGTGACCCCAGGCAGGTGGAGCTGAAAAACAGCCTGGTTGACCCGTCAATCCACTGAATTGTGAGAAATAAGAAATTGTTACTGTTTTAAGCCAGCAACTTTTGAAGTAGTTTGTTATGCAGTAATTAATAACTGAAAGAGTTACAAATATATGAATTAAAGAACAAAGGAGCAAATGAATGATTAGAACAAAAGCCTTTGTAAATGGAAGTAGATTGTATTACCTAGGATATCACTGGGTGTGTTATCACAAGGTGTGTTACTCTTTCCTTCCACCTAGTACCTTTTGTGAAGCTTTACACCTATGATTGCCTGTGGGCACCAAGTTGCTAAAAAGGTTCTACATCTTTGTGTTTATTGAGATAAAAGCGAGGAAGAAAAAAAAAGTGGTGTTGGCTAGCCCCCAAAAGTTCTGACCAGGATAGCTTTCTCCTTTTCTGTCTCTTTTCAGGACAATATCATGCCCATTACTTTAAAAACAAACAAACAAACAAAAACCCTTTATTTCTACCAAATATTGAAGATATTAAAAAAATTGAGATAAGGAAACCTAAAACAATAATGAAAAGACACGGAAAGTAAAATTTTTATGTAATGGAAGAAAAGTGGTTCTAAGACAATAGCTAAAACAAATTCAAAGGATTTAATACACTAAACTATCAAAATATTGAAGGACTTCACATCAACATGTTGTGAATAAACTAAATAAAAAGCATGGAATAGAGGCAAAATGATGGAGACAGCTTACTTCAAAATAGAAGATCAGCTACAGCTTGGCTGAGGATTTTGCATTTGAAACTGGTTGAATAGTATCTTAGTATCTCAGTGACTAGAGTATGTAAGTGATAGAGATAAGGAAATAGGAGGGAAATAGATAGACTTTATAGATACTACTAAAAAAGCAATAATGAGGAATGATTTAACAAAATTCAAAGGTTTCAGATCATTTGAGAGCCTGAAACAGCAGATGGTAAATATAGTTCAATTCTGGCAAACATAAAAAAAAAAGATGCATAGCAATAGAGAACTACAAAAGAAGGCTCTGGAAACACATTTTGATGGACTAATCACCTAGTACGCCAACCAGAAAATATTTGAAAACTTTTAACTATCAGCTTAGTGCAAAGAAATAGTCTTCTAAGATGCAGGCCAGAATAAAAAAAGTGCTTCAGGTTTTTAGTCTTAACTGTTGAGGGAGGGGTGGGGAAGTGGGAATGAGAAAAAAAAATACTTAGAAGTGGGAAAAGATAAAGATACTTTAGAAAAAAAAAAAGATTCTTTAGGAAACACGAGATTCTTAGTCACAAACTTCAGGGTATTTAATTTTCTCCATAGAAATAAAAAAGCATTTTGGTAGCTGTGTTAATTTATTTAATAGGGTATATTTTAGTACCTTATATAAGAAAGTGTCTGAAAATAGCCAAGGGAGCTTTTTTCCAAGTGGAAATGGATTATATAGTCTGTAAACTACTAGTTGTTTACACTGATGGTCTTTGTGACAGAGGAGGATTCACATACTTTTTTTTTTTTTTTTTTGCGGTACGCGGACCTCTCACTGTTGTGGCCTCTCCCGTTGCGAGGCATGTGGGATCTTCCCGGACCGGGGCATGAACCCATGTCCCCTGCATCGGCAGGCGGACTCTCAACCACTGCGCCACCAGGGAAGCCCGGATTCATATACATTTATATGACCAAATTGGCTGGAAGATTTCAAGACATCTGTTTTTATGTGGTTTCCATATTTAGACAGGCACTTCTCATAGAGGAAGCTTAAGTGGAACTTTAAAGCCTTCACTCCCTTCCTGTTAATAACAAAAATTTCTCTTTAGGTTGTTCCCCCAGGTTTCACAATTTTCTCAGGGACAGCAGAATTAGTTCCTCTAACTATAGCAATTTCAATATGTTATTAGTTTGAAAATCACTTTTTTTTTCTTATTACCCTCAACAATTATTTTGGAACAAAATGGAGCAAGTTCATCCTATCTTATCTTTCTTTAGAGAAAATTTTGACACTAGCAGGCATGCTAGTTATGTGTTTCTGATTTAACCTGTGCTGTCATAGTGAATTTATGTGTGGTGGTTTTGGGCTGAACTCAAAATTATTCTATGACAAATATCTAGAACCAAGACATTGAGGGGGAAGATAAGTAAAGACATGTCTCCGGCATATGAAAGATTTTAAGCCAGAAAAACTTTAAATGGATGTCTATAGGAGTATCTCTCCAGATAATTAACAATACAATAGTCACCAAAATATGTTACAGATATTTAAAATGGACTCCTGTTTAAAGTCCAGAAATGAAATCTGATGGTCTCCAAAAAACTTCTGTAAACTGATTTGTCTTTTTTAAAAATTTCTTTTGATAACAGTTTAAATGCCACTATAATTATTTTCAAGTTAAGAAGGGGATTGACTTTTTAAACTTTAAGATGAACTTCTCTACTATGACTTACTATATTTTCCAATATGAAGAATTGTAAGTTTTCACAATGAAATCATAAACTTTTAGTGTACATTGATGCTCTGCTTTATTTCTTATCCATCTGCCACAGAGGCATATTCTAGTTGTCATGCTGATAATAGCTAACATGCATACCATGTGCAGTTTTAAGCTTACTATTCATAATAGAAACTGAAACAATATAGATATGTTTTAAAATTTATTCTAGTCTAGTAAAAAATAGAAATGGTCAATAGAAAGAAATCTAATTTTAGATGTTTAAACATGATATATTTGGATTACAAAATAGAGACTATTTACTTAATTAAAAAGATAAAGTTAGGGACTTCCCTGATGGTCCAGTGGTTAAGAATCCGTCTTATAATGCAGGGGACGCTGGTTTGATCCCTGGTCGGGGAACTGAGATCCCACATGCCATGGGGCAACTAAGCCCACATGCCACAACTAGGCAGCCCTGCATGCTGCAACTACAGAGCCCATGTGCTCTAGAGCATACGCACCACAACTAGAGAGAAGCCCATGCACCGCAACGAGCAGCCTGCCTGCTGCAATAAAAGATCCCGCGTGCCGGAACTAAGACCTGACGCAGCCAAAATAAATAAATATAAAACATATATACACTACCAAACGTAAGGTAGATAGCTAGTGGGAAGCAGCTGCATAGCACAGGGAGACCAGCTCGGTGCTTTGTGACCGCCTGGAGGGGTGGGATAGGGAGGGTGGGAGGGAGGGAGACGCAAGAGGGAAGAGATATGAAAACATATGTATATGTATAACTGATTCACTTTGTTATAAAGCAGAAACTAACACACCATTGTAAAGCAATTATACTCCAATAAAGATGTAAAAAAATAAATTAATTAAATAAAGTTAGCGTAAAGTTTTTTGGTGAATTTCTCCTTTCTTCAGTTGGCATGTTGGCACAGGTAAACCTTGCCTTCCCCATTAAAATGACTGTGACCATGACTTCACTAAAGGCAGGATTCCTGTCATTTAGTTTTTTATCCTCTGTGCCCAGAACAGCCTTTGCAGGTGGTAGGCTAGCAAATATTTGTAGAATAAATACATAAATCATCTAGTACTTACCGATGGGTTCAAATAACATTTAAAAATTACAGATAAATAACCAAAAAAAACTCATTAAAAATTTTATTTCACTTAAAATTTTATGTATATTTTACTTTGTGAGAGCAGAGAGAGGATCACAAAGTCCAAAGATGCTGCTAGGCAGCTACATTTTTTAAAAGATCAGGAGTCACTGAATTGGTAGAGTAGCAGAAAGATATATTTAGAAGCAGACTTAAACTATGACAGTTCATGACCTGGTATTTATGAAGGAACACACTTCACATATGGGAATTGACTTTTCCATGACTTGCCTTGCACCTCCTTTGTACAGAACAAACAAAAATGCTTTTGTACATGATATTGTGTCAGGGTTTCTCAATTCGATTCTATGATGTAGTTTTAAAAAGGCTTTTAGTAGTTTTCTACTGCATAAGTAACCATTTCAATTTTGATATAAGCTAAATGTAAACTTGGCATCAACAGTGCATTATATTTCTGAAACCTTATTCTTGATTTTTGTTGTTGTTGTTGTTGTTCCTTATTTCATCATATCCTTAGCAACCATCCCATATACTTTCTTCATGGATCACAATCCTCATGTTCTCTTTGCCTGATGGTAGAAATATCTGGCTGCCTAGCAAAATACATTTTCCTGTTCTTCCATAGTAAACTTGTTGCTGGGCATGTGTCTGCCTAGTTAGAAACCATATTTCTCCCACTCCTTTATAGCTAGATATTGTCCTTAGGCTACGTTTTCACTAATGCAGTGTGACCAGAAGTGAAAGTGACACTTCCACCAGCTATGGGTCTTAAAATATTGGGCATGTGAATTCTTTATACTTTCCCTTTCCCATGAGCTGCAGCATGGTCTTCTGGGATTAAGCTATGGCTATAAAAATGAGAACAACAATTTAAGTGATGGTAGAATCACAATGTAAGGAACTTAAGTCTCTGAATGACTTTGTAGGGCACAACTGCCTGATTATCTGGATCTGTTACATAAGAGAAAATTAAATTTGTATTTTTAAGCCTCTATATTTTGGAGGATTTTTATTACACAGATCAGTTACAACAGTTGTAACTCACCCTAGTCCAGTATGAAACTGAACTATATAGCTCATTATTTTAGATGCTGACACTTCACTTTTGAAAATAAGAATCAGTACATCTAGTTTTATCTTTCTTATAGGTGCATAATATTATAGATGATATGTTCACTTTTCATTTGGTTTGTTATTAGATGCTATATGAATCAGGTATGCAGATTTCATAATTGCTGGCAAAGGGGGTTATCATCCAAAATGGATTCAAACAAGGACTCTTGTTCAGCATAAGAGATTATTCCATGTTTTATATTATTATTTTTTAACTGAAGTATAGTTGATTTACAATATTGTGTTAATTTCAGGTGTGCAGCATAGTGATTCGGTTTTTGGTTTGCAAACTATATTCCATTATAGTATATTACAAGATACTGGGTATAATTCCCTGTACTATACAATAAATCTTTGTTCCTTACCTATTTTATGTATAATAGTTTGTATTTGTTAATCCCATACTCCTAATTTGTCCTTCTCCCCCTCCCTGTCCCTTTTGGTAACCTAAGTTTGTTTTGTATGTCTGTGAGTCTGTTTCCATTTTGTATATAGAGTCATTTGTATTATTTTTCAGATTCCACATTTTTAATATTATTTTTAATGCAAAATTCAGTTGCCATTAAGTATAATTTCGTGTGGTTTGACTGGTACCATTAGCATGTAATTATCTTTAACTAATAAAACTTATTAGCTGTTGTGACTTTGCTTTTAACTGAGTGTACATAAAAGGGCTGGAATGGCTGAATAATGAAAAGTTGAAGAGGTCTAGTGTTTGGTTGAATAATCCAGTAGACATAAATATAATTAACATAGAAAGTAACTTAGCAAAAGGAAGAAAATCTGAGGTCCCTCTTGATCGATGCATATTAGGAATTGTTGAAAAAATACTAGATATACATAAACTGTTTTTCTGTAAAAATTTCCAAAAATCTGAAACTTAGTGCTTCTAGGCATAAACATATTAAAATATCACAAGAAATGTAATCAGTATCTTGTGAAAACTAGTAAGGACAATTTCACTGCTGAGTAGAATATCTGTGACCTGGAAAACAATTTAAGGATTTTAAAAACATGACTCTGTTTTTAATAAGTTCAGGTAAATTGGAAATCAAGTATACAATATGGTTCTTACTTTACCACTATATCCTGTCTGCAATGCATGAAAAAATCAAAATTATATTTGCAATAATACAACATGAGCCAATCTATGAAATCTAATGTCCCAAAGAAGATTCAGCATGCCTGAACAAGAATACAATGAAGAAAAAGTTACTATAATTATGAAACTTATGACCATTAAGTTATTTATGTTGTATATATTTGTTGCATCTTTTTGTAAACCTTTAAATAAGCAATCTAAGAAAATAATTTTCTGGGAAATGACTGAGATAACCAGAGATAAGAAATTAAAATGAATTATTTGGCAGCTACTGTAGAGTAACATTAGATTCAATTTTACTGTTGAAATTGCCTCTCTATTGTATGCAGTTAGAAAACACTTTCTCAAATGATCAACACCTATTTCCAAAAGTGTAGTTATGGATAATATGCATAGTTACAAATCATCATTCTTCCTTTAAGAATCAATCCAAGGAGAAGTATTCAGACAAATAGATACCTTTTAATAAGTCAGGTTCCAGCTGTGAACTTCAAGGCAATCATAAGAGATAAACATAAAGCATCCTGGCATAATACAAAATAAATAAGTCCTATAAAACAGGAAATTTGCAGAGTTCTAAATCCTCAGGAATCCACAGGATGTCCACAAATGTATTTAGAGGGCAAGACTTTCAAAGCTAACACAAAATTTGACTCATTATCTTTTTGTAATTTAGTATTTCCTATTATAAGAATTCTAAATAGAGGGTAGCTAGAATAGCTGACTTAATCTAAGCTTCTTTTCCATCAAAAGTTCATTACAAGTGCCCTTGGCTCCGTTCTCATCTCCTTCATCCTTGTACATGTCTCCTGCCTGACTTCAAAGAGAACTCTCCACACAGATAGGAAAGGGAGGCAAGAGGATGAGAACAGGGCCACCTCTGTTAAAAGAGAGGCTTAATTAAGTACATATTTGAAGAGTGCCTTTGACATGAAAAAGAAGTAAGAAAATTCAGTACTATTAACTCTGAACTAGAAGTGCTTGGTCCTGGGAGCAAAGCCTTATGGAGATTAGGAAAAAAGTTTATATTCTCCTCCTTCAGGCAAGCAGTTTTCAATGGGGTTCTTTATTGATGTGTCATCCTAAGAGAGTCTGTAAATCTAATATCTGCATGTTGATTGCTGGTTTGTATGGAGAAAGAAGAAGCAGAGAGCAAAAGATACATCTTTCTGAAATCTGAATAAAACTGCAGCATGCATGCTTTAAATGCGCACTCATTTCTTTGCAAATGGACTTACAATACATGTGAAATTTGAAGTAAAACAGTTTGTCTTTATAATAAGAGGAGGATCTATATTTTCATTTGTTACTTAATAGAAATTTAACTGGCATGTTTTATTATCAAAATGACCAATATTAATGTAACAACATCTGAAAATTGGAAGTTTCATCTGAGGCACCATGATTCCACAGATATAAAATTCTAAAGTGAGATGGCAGATCAAAATGCACACAACCCAAGAAAAATAACTGGGTAGAAGACATTAGTACTCCAAATGAAAGGATTGAGAAAGAAAGTGGAGTAAGAGGAGAATGTTTGTGCCAAGATTTCCTTAAAGAGGTGGCACTGGACTCTTAAGTCTCGTCATCCATCCCAAGGGTGTGGAGTGGGAGTCATCCCTCCTCTACCTGACACCTAGAAAGGGGGGCTTCACTGAGAGCATTTGGAAAGCTTGACATATGTTCCCATAATTTGGGGGACTCTTTGGCCTGCTATCTGACAAATGCCCTGACATTCTTCAGGGCAAGGTCATGACCCTCTGAGGTGGCAGGGTCAAGAGAAAGAAGAGGGTTCATTTGTGGAATAACTGCATTTTCACTAGTAGAAGGGCAAAAAAATCATGAGCTTTTCCTGTAGACCAGGTGTTGATGAAAAGAGTGGGAATGCCATCCTGGAGACATTTTAAATTCTGTACAACAGGACTTCCAGGATAGACAACAGGATTCTGATAGTCTACATGTTAGGTAGATATTTGAAGGATTAGAGTGAGAGAGAAGCAGGCATCTGGAGAAAAGTTACTGAACAAGAAGTTAACAGGTGTTTAGTCAGAGGAGTCTAGCCTCCAAAAAGTCCTCAAAAGCTTTAAACATCTGCCAGGACAAGTTCCTGCAGTGCTATCTTGTGTTAGGTCGTGTTCAAGTAAGAACTTCCCTGCCTCTACTCCCTTTAATTTAGGAGTGGTATTTACAGGAACAGATAAGTAAAAGAGGAGATGAGTGAGACAGAAAGACCCATTCCTTGTACTCTGTACCCCTGAAATGGCCAGTGTACAGCCAGGCCTTGGCTGAAGAGGGAAGACAGGATGGTGTTTTGATTATTGGGGACTGAACAGTGTAATTTCTGAAACGAGACTGTGTTTGTGATGTGAACTGATTGTAGAAGCTTCAATTATCTAAAACTGACAAATGGGTCATTAGATCTTTGAATATCTCATCTAGTATCAGGTGAAAACTACTCCTAATAGAAAAGAAAAATTAAAGTGGGATGCAAAATTAAAGTTTTGTTTTCAGTTTACCATGTATGTTGTGCTTACTAGATAACAACCATAAGCCTAAAGTCAAATTTTTTTAAAAGAAACTACAGCTAAGAAGCAACTGATTTAAAATGCGACATATCTGCTATTTTGCTATGTAATCAAATTAATCACCATTTGACACAACTTTATTCTTTAAAGTTAAAATACATATTTAAACTCAAAGGGAGAATAGTTGAATAAAAAATTCACTAAGGCCTTCTGCCTTATCCTAAAAGATATTAAGCCAAAAATTCACTTATTTATAATTGTACCTAGAAGGCCAATTATTCAATGTCATACCAATAATTTAAAGACAAATCATGGCATAAACATAGCAAATTTTTAAAGTTTTCTTCAATTTGTAGAAAATAAAAATATATATTAGACAAATGTAAATTGTGGGGACCTGGTAGTCATACCCTAATGGCTCAAGTAGAAAATATACAACCATTCTGTAGAAGTTTGACTAGATGGCCCACTTAGAAAAGGCTTTCAGTGTGTCTATTTATCTGAGCCTTCAATAAGGAAACATCTATTCATGGAAATCTAAATACTTACTAGTTCAGCCACATTGTTTTGGTTGTGAACTCTTAAGTAAACTGAAGTTTCTCTGCTATGATCTGTCAAAGATTGACTTTTTAAAAATGACTTAAATGGATTTAACTTTTTGGAATCAATTTAGGCAATAGCACTTTGATTCTATTAATTAGCTGCCTTGCCAGTAGAAAACTGAGTTTCTATCCTCTGCTTTACAGAGCAAAGCCTAGGACAAAAGACGATACTATTACAGTAGTAGTGAAGAGACAGATAAGGCTTGAGCTGCAAAGAACAGTTTCAAAAAAGTAGTTCTGAGCAATCTTCAGTTACTAAATAAAGTCTGTGAAAATAGTTATTTATGAAACTTGCATTATTTTCTTCTTTTTGAAGTTACTTTAAGGATTGATCTAGAGCTAAAAAAAATGACTGGCAGATGAATCAGTTTTGAGTCTGTTTCTATTCACACTGTCTAGATCAGACCTTCATCTTTCAACTAGATTTTGACAATACCACCTTACATCCCCTTACATCCCTTACTTCAGTGTTGCTCTCCTCTCATGGACCTTCCACTATATTGACAGGTTATATATATATTTTTTTAATCTGTTAACATTTCTCCTTTGTTTAAAATAAATTGTTTGTCTCCTGTTTTCTAAAGGAGTGTTTCTCAACAATTTTTTTCAGCATTAACACACAAGATATATGGCGTTCATATGAGGGACAAATCAACCCAGGCACACTGAGCTTCAGTCTCATTAGCTATTTGCTCTACTTTTTTCTTTCTTTTTTTGCTGCTCATTCAAAAAATCATATTGAAATGCAAGGGACTGAAAGGGATGGTAGAGAGATAAGCTTCTTTTATTATAAAGAATGGTTTGTAACTTCAATTCATTGCTATTATTAACAAATTACTAATACAATAACATATCAAAACCCTACAGTTAAAAATCCACTGGACTGTAGGATAAGTCCAGACTACACAATTTGGTGTCCATAGCTCCAATATTTTCTGCTTCTACCTCAGTCATATCTGTCTCATACAGGGAAATAATACAAAGTACACTGGAGGGGAGAATTTTCCGGGAGGGAGGAACATATAAAGACAGGAGAGGCTAGAGAACAACAGACTTTTTCGAACTTCACAGTTTACCTGAGACTACTCCTGGATCCATGAATTTTCTCATGCATTTTTAGGACTATCTTAACTAGGCTCTGTTGCATAATTGGCAGCCAGCCCTTCAGTTTACAATTCTGATGAAATAATAGAATTTAAATTATGGATCTAGGACATATGAAGTTGCTAAAGTTGTTAGTAAATTTGGAGATTAGAGTTTCATAATTTTAAATTTCATAGTCCTACATTTTTTACTAGCATTATGTGAACTTTTAGAATGGCAGAAAGTCACAATCAAATAACAATATTCCAGTTATTAATATTACATTTGATTACCTTATATGTTTTTAATAAAATCTTGAGAATCCTATACCTATGAGATTTACAAAAGTAAGATTAGTAATTGCATCTGTAGGTAACATAATTCATCAGATCAGATAGTTGGTGAATTACTGTCTCTAAGATCATTTATCTTTTAACATTCTGTTCTAAACTGAATAAGTGGAATCTTCCATTTTGATAGCAAAATACTTTACCCAGCTAAGGATACAGTGAAACTAGAAAATCCTGTATACAAATTTCTAAGTTATAATTTCAAAAAGCTCACATTCTTAAATTTCACCTGTATCTTTTTGATACAAATTTTCCTTTCTAGATTTAATTTTCTAAGACCTCATTTGACAATTATATGTCTCCTTGAGTCTATATTTTTATGAAGTTTTCTACCTTCATAACTAAATTATGGTTTCTTTAGAGAAAAGAATATGTATTCTATCTTTCTGTGTTCCAACTACATAGCAGAGTGCTTTGGAGATGCGAAGGCAAATTTAGTTTAGTGGAAACTAAGTATGAGAGGAAAATTCACGAGATTATTTTTTAAGTGACTCAACATCATTATTACATAATGAGAATTCTTGTCTTAATTTTCTTGTTGCATCTTGGCATTTCTACATTCATAAATATTATTTACTTACTTATTCATTCACTCATTTATTCATATGTTCTGCTAGGTGTTGCTGATGATTAAGAAAGTCTCTGTGTTCTAGGGACTTATTAGCCAATTGTGAAAAATAAATATATATACAAGTATATTCCACAGGTAAATAAGATGAAGGAAGTTTCTAGGTTCAGTGAAGAAATAATGGAGGAGAATACCATAATTATATTGTGAGTTATAGTAAACTGGAGCCTCGGGTTTCTAACATCTATTTTGTGTGTTTGCCATAGAGATAAGATGTTATTACAAGGTACTTCTTATAACCACAGTTTACAAAGGTCTTGGATTGTGTCCAGCATGGACCTATCAAAGGATGAATTTAGTTCTTTCCCTTCTGCCTTCCTTTAGGCCATATATAATTCTGTCACAGGCCTTGAAACATTTTGATCTTTATTATTTGTTTGTTTAAACATTCTAACTTAACTAAACTAGTACCTCCTAAAGCCAGTGTCTTTATTCACTGTGTAACTAAAGCCTCATACAGAATTGGGCTTATATAAGGCATCCAATGAATATTTGTGGAGTAAATGAAACAAATATGCAGCATATGACAGTTTATAAATCTTCATAAAACACACATATGTGCATACAAGTATGTATGTATACACATAAATGTATATGTATACACGTACATACATACACAAAAATATATATGTGTGTGTATGTATATATATATATATATATATATATATATATATATATATATATATATATATAAAATAGGGACTTCCCAGGTGGTCCAGTGGTTAAGACTTTGCCTTCCAACGCAGGGGGTGCGGGTTTGATCCCTGGTCGGAGTCTAAGATCCCACATGCCTCACAGCCAAAAAACCAAAACATAAAACAGAAGCAATATTGTAACAAATTCAATAAAGACTTTTAAAATGGCCCACATCAAAAAAAAATCTTTAAGAAAAAATAAAACACAAAATTATTATTACTATCTTAATGTGAGGGAGAAAATTGTATGATAAAGCAAAATTTAATCTATGCTACTGATTTTTTTTTTTAATCCTAATAGTGATACTTGTAAAATAGCCAGATCAGGGACTAATACATTTATTTTATATATTAAGAACTGATGCTCAGAGAGATTGTTATTAGGGCAAGTTCAGGTGTAAAGTCAGAAGTAGCACAGAGGGTTACTGATTCCTAATCAAAGTCCTTCCATTTTACTACGCTAGTAAATGCACTAACACAGGAAATAGGAATAATAACACCTATTTGTTCCTTTCACCCAAGGTTCTCCACATGCCTTGCTAACTGTATCCACAGCCAGAGAAAAGAAAACTCTTATATCTTCAGGATTTTGTTTAATTCATTCTGCAGCCAGTGGCTGAGACCAAAATACAATGCTTCCTTCATTTTGATCAAAAGATAATATTGGTTATGTGACCTATTAGTGTCTAGAAAAGCTGTGAGTTAAATTTCTGTGCTTCAAAGGATTAAAAGCATTATTTCTGTTTTGAGATGGTATTCGAAAAAAAAAAAAAAGATTCTGTATGTAGGAGGTTCATTCAGAACACACTTCTAACATACTTTTAATCTATCTTAAAATAGAAGTCTGTCTAGTTCCTCTGGATCTCTTATAAATTGCTAATGTCAATGCTAAGAATATGTTATTTAGTTGGAACTTTTAAAAAGCAGTACAGTTTGAAAGTTAATGCTTGGGCTTCCCTGGTGGCACAGTGGTTGAGAGTCCGCCTGCCGATGCAGGGGACATGGGTTCGTGCCCTGGTCCGGGAGGATCCCACATGCCGCGGAGCGGCTGGGCCCGTGAGCCATGGCCGCTGGGCCTGTGCGTCCGGAGCCTGTGCTCCACAACGGGAGAGGCCACAACAGTGAGAGGCCCGCGTACCACAAAAAAAAAAAAAAAAAAGTTAATGCTTATTATTACACAAGACCTCATTTGGATTAATGCAATGCTGATGTTTAAGTGCTTCTATTTTTCATCCTCATATTAGCCTTGGTAGGTCTTATTTATAATAGATGCTTGACATACTATAGCCATTCTTTAATTTAGTTCTTTAGAGTAGGTGATGATTGCAATCAAGTGTTTACAGATAGTATTTCTGGCAATAAGTGTATATGATAAGGTTAAGTAGTAACAGATCTGATTAGAAATAACTATTATAACTCTAAGATTATGGAAAAAGTTTTACATACTTGAAAGTTTGGATTAAACATTCTATGGAGCATGTATATTTAACTAAAATTCTTGCCTTTTGAGTCTTTTACTCAAATTCTCTGTAATATCTGTCTTCATTCAACTATTGCTTTCTTGTTATATAGGGACTTTGGGACAGGCAGACTTAAGATAGATTTTTCTTTTTCAGAAATTATCATTAATGATCAAACACTTGGTTAGATCCCTGAGTAGTTTAACTTGGTTATAATGGCAAAAATAATGAGGTTGTTATTTTCTGGTTCAAGTATTGACACTATTACATTGTCTCAACTATTAAACTATAATACTCTTTGGGAGTCTCCTGTTGGTAATTTGGGATTTACTGCTTGACCTTAAACACCTGGTAACTTTCAGAGCTGATTGCTCCTATGATGCAATTTTTTTTTTTTTAATCAAGAACATCCATCCCAACACCAGTCCCCTCCTTGCAGTATTTTTCCACTGTGAGCACATTTGGTGAATCAATTAAAAAAACCCCAATTATTGAGTACTTTAAATATAATAAAGGCATTGTGTTAATTGTGAGAATACAAAAAAAAACTATCATATGTCATGTTCTAAAGGAACTCATTATCAGTTAGAATACAGCACATTTTAAATTCAACTATTGTATAAAAATGATTATGGAAAAAAATTAAGGGTCATGTAAATAGAAGAGCAGGAATACATTAAAACAAATACTGGATGTTAGATTGAGAGTCAGTATACTGTACTGGTTTTGAATATTGCCCCTCTATCCAGTCTGTATCAGTTTAAATTTCAACCCAACCAGATAGGAGTTGAGTGACTTTGGGCAAGTTACTTGAACTTTCTGTCAGATATTTATTATACATTATGTCCTCATAGTGATATGACTAGTGATAATAATAGTGTACATGGACTTCAAGTTGTTGTCAGAATTAAATAAGTTAATATATGTAACAGTGCCTGGCACTTAGAAATACTATATGAGTATCAACTGTTGTTAGTTGTAGTAATATTAGTAATATTAATATTAGTAATATTGAAGAATAAATAAGATAATAATGTATATGAAGTGCTTAGCAGAGTGCCTGTCTCATAATAATGAGCTGAAAATGTTGTTTTATTATTATCATCATTATTTTATATGCTTGGTTGCTATGCTATGTTTTGAAGAAAGTAAAAACCAAAGCATACCAAACCAAACAAAAAAATATATGCACTAGGTAAGGACTAATGTATCTGTACAACTACATGTCTAATTGAAAGAGAAATCATGCTATATTGTGACTTGTTTAAGGGATAGGTTTTGAAAGTTATCTGGAAAAGGGAATAGTCTAGGATATTAATATTTGAATAAATCACAGAGTGAGACACATGCAACAAGAATGAATAAAAAACACCATACCTGGTATCATTTCCGTGTTCTGACTGTGAAAAAGGCCGAATCTCAATATTAAACCCCAGTTGCCAAATGCTGTCAAAATAACTGTATTTCTTGCCAGTAAAATGGCATGAAGGCTATTATCGTAGGCTAAGTGCAAATATATATATATATATATATATATATATATATATATATTCGCTAGAACTTTCCCTACTGAAGTAGCAAGCAAAAATAAACATGTTCCAAATAAGATTGCATGTGTCTGTGCCTCCACAAAGGACTTCAAAGATACAGATACATTCCTGTTAACTTTCCAATCTGGCTTGCACAGAAGTAAATGGGTTTTAGAGAATGACAGTGGATTATCGTAAAGACATCCAACAGCAATTCTAATTTCAGTTACTCCTCTGTGTTTTCTTTACTGGAGCAAATCAGTAGAGTATCTGGCAACTGGTATGCAACTATGTAGTTAGTGGATGCCTTATTCTCTGTACCTGATGGTTTAATTTTATCTAGAAGAGATAGCAATGTCCCTATACTTTCTAATTTCAGGACTATGTCAACTTTCCAGGTTTTCTGTCGTAAACTGATCTGCAGGAATTTTGTTTGTCCTGCTATTTCTTACAACATCATGCTAATCTGTTACTTTTATAATATTATATTTATTGGATTTGCTGAGCAGGGTCTAATAAATAATCAATATACATGGTAAGGCACATGCATGCCAGAGGGTAGAAAATAAATCTACTGGAAATTTAGGGGATGAGAACTCAGTTGTCAGGGAAGTACTTCACAGTACAGTGGCGAGGGGAGGAGTAGGTCAATGCAGACATTTTGCAACACATGCATTTGATGTAGACCTCAAAGAATGGCTGGGACTTTTATAGTTAGAGATAGAGAAAGGAGACCATTTTAAGTGGAGAGAAAAAGGTAGGGAGAAAAGCATGGAAGTTAGAAGAGCAGCACAAAAGCTGTTTTGGACATGGAGAATAGTAACTGAAAAAAATGTAACTGGGGGCTTCCCTGGTGGCGCAGTGGTTGAGAGTCCGCCTGCCGATGCAGGGGATATGGGTTCGTGTCCCGGTCCGGGAAGATCCCACAAGCCGCGGAGCACCTGGGCCCGTGAGCCATGGCCGCTTAACCTGCGCGTCCGGAGCCTGTGCTCCGCAATGGGAGAGGCCACAACAGTGAGAGGTCCGCGTACCGCAAAAAAAAAAAAAAAATGTAACTGGAAGTGAAGCTGGAAAGACAAGTTGGGGCTTGAATTTCCAAGATAAAGATTTTGAAGTTTATTTTTGATGATAAGGTTTGTATTTGAACTGGACGAAATGTTTCAATAGGCCTATTAATCTCAAGAGAATGCAGGGACCAATGGGAGGGCGTGGTTGTGACACAGACACTCTTATCTTTTTCCTTCTTCCCAATCCCCTGACCTCAGGAGTCTGATAGGATGAGTACTGTTGGCCCCAAGGTAAGAGCTGTACCTTTAATTGAACACTTGCAAAAACATGATAGATTTCTTTACCTAGACTTTAAAAATATTAAATAGTAGGAAAAAAAGACAAAACTCAAAATCACATTTACATGAATGGTAATATCTACCGCAATGGCAGTTGATTTGTCTGTTATTTTTAACTCTCTAGCCAATCCCTTAGCAAGAGAAGAGATTGCAAATTATCTATTGGATATCTATTTTAGAAATGGTCTGAAAGAAGGTCTGAAAGAAATTATTGATATTTGCACTTTATAAAGAAGTGTTTTAATTAGTGGGCTAAATAGGAAATGTCACGGGTCTACTCTCAGGACTACTCACAGTTTAGTAGTTGCAACAGTGGGAAGAGTAGTGGTAGCAACATTGCTGCTAGTAGTAGTAATACTAGACGTCATTTATTACAAATTTACATGTCAGGAACAGTTATATTAATCCAACTACAACTCTATGAAGTCGACACTATTATCATCCCTGTTTTAGAGATTAAGAATCTGTGATGCAGGAAGATCACTGACTCTGATCAAGGACACACAGCCAGCAAGTGTTAGATCAGGCAACCCAGCCAGGTTCACCTCAGGATCTGTACCCTTAATTACCATATAGTTTGAGAATATTTTTGGCATGGTTCAACACATAAAAACCTAACAAGTCTTGGGCATAATTTCTGGAAACAATTTATAATTGTCTGTGTTTGTTTTTAATAGATGAAAACAATTAGCCTACATTTAAATATGTGATCTTTATTAGGATATTTCTGTAATTCCAGTGATAATGAACAGTAAAGGTAAATATGAAGTATTATCATTCTTCCTTTTTCATCAGTCACAACAGTAGCTAGTCTTTTTTTTATTCTTAAAAAAGTAAACTTTATTGAGGCATAATTTCCATACAGTAATATTTACCAATTTTAAGTGTCTGAGTTGATGAGTTTTGAAAAATACATACATATTGAAAAATACATGTGGCCATGTATCATATGTGGAATATCTTTCCTATCTCAGAAATGTAACTCATGTTCCTTAGCACTCAGTCATCTCTCTAATCTCTCGCCTATGACAACCACTGATATGCTTTTCTCTATAGTTTTTCCTTTTCTAGAATTTCATATAAGTGGCATTATGCAGTATGTACCTTTTGTGTCTTTCTTTCACTTAGCATAATGCCTTAATTATTTATCTGTGTGGTTGTGTACATCAGTAGTTTCTTTTTATTGCTGAGTAGTACTCCATCATAAAGATATACAATAATTTATCCTTTCACAAGTAGCTGGACCTTTGGGTTTTTCCAATATTTGGCTATTTTGAATAAAGCTACTTTGAACTTTTGAGTACAAGTTTAGTCTTTTTTAAGCTCATGACATTTTGAAAAGCATAGTTAATTTAAAATTTCACTGTTATTTTGAAGTTGTGAATTTTGGTTGATTTATTTCCAATGTTGCCTTCTTTGGATTACACTAAAGACCTCAGATTCATGTGTTTGGCTTCATGGCCAGTTATGTTAACATTTCTTTGTTCTCTATACTTCATGTTGATACTACTGTATTTATTATAGGCATGTGATCGTTTTGCTCTGTTTTTAATCTTTACATGTTCAAGTATTAAATCCTGTTTTTAGTTCTATCATATAAGACAGCTAGGGTTGGGGCTAGACAATATCTCTAGATCCTAATGACAATAATTCAGATCTTGTTTAATAGATGTATAAGCTATGCCTAAAGGCCAGTGGTTCTGTGCCAGAAAGAGGGAGGACCAATTAGTAAGTGAATGACTTATCCTTCTGTTTATAATTGAATTCCATGATCGAATTTTGTTTAAACAAAGCCTTACGCCTTAATCATGAGCATAGTGTATTAAAGTGATGGCTGATCTTTGGCTCCTCCTGTGAGACTCTTAATATATTTAGAAACCCAGGTACAGTTTCATTTATTGCTCACCATAATGGCCAATAATCAAGGCATAACCTTTAAAATAAGCAATTCACTTTCAGAATTAAAGCACACGCAGAAGAGCAATTTTTAAATTTTTGAATTGTTGTTCTCTCCTGCAATGATAGTTAAACTTTTTTGTCAGCTATGATTTGTAGGCACAGTATTCATCACGTTCTGATTCTTGTATACCTTACTACATTCTTTCTACCTTTCTCAAATAGGACATTTCCAAAAGATAACATTAATAATCAGTCTCATTAAAAAACCAATAAAATGTAGGCAAAATACTCTGGATTTTATTACTTAGAAAATCTTTACCAGACTGGTGATTTTTTTTAAAACATTTAACACTCTTGTGATAAATATTTTCTGTTTCAGTACAATCACATTTCTTAACATTTCTCTCTAGGTAGGTATATTTGATATTTTTAAGCTAAAAATACAGCACATTCTGTATATCATATCATATTTATTATTAAATGGTTCAAAATTTTAATTGCACTTTTACATTAGAAACCAAACATATATTGCAGAAATCTGAGGTCATCTTTAAAGTTCAAGAGGCTTTTCATGGGCTTCCCTGGTGGTGCAGTGGATGAGATTCCGCCTGCTGATGCAGGGGACACGGGTTCGTGCCCCGGTCCGGGAAGATCCCACATGCCGAGGAGCAGCTGGGCCCGTGAGCCATGGCCGCTGAGCCTGCGCATCCGGAGCCTGTGCTCCGCAATGGGAGAGGACTCAACAGTGAGAGGCCTGCGTACCGCAAAAGAAAAAAAAAAAAGTTCAAGAGGCTTTTCAGAGTGGTAAAATGAATATAAACTTCAAAGGAAATATCAAGAAATGTCAGTTTTATTCTAAGCAATCACAGTAAAAAAATGAAATAGTTAAAGATTGCATATTTTGAAAATTGAAAAACAGAAAATACTGCTTTTTTAGTGTGATGTTGACATTGGTATCACCCTACAAATTCTGTTACATGTTGTTTCCTTCTTTCTTTGCAATTATACTCCAATAGAGATCTACTAAAAAAAACAAAAACAGAATTTTATCATGGCTGGGCAAGAGATAAATCATTTTCCTCCCTGAGATAAAATGTGAGTTAGTGTTATAAAGTAAAAACAAGGCAGTCTGAATAAAAAACAAACAAGGCAGTCTGAGAGTGTGCAAGGTATTTTAGGCACACAAGTCAACTGAAAACATTTAAATTGATAAGAAGAGCCAAATTTAAGTCCCAAGTTCATGAAAAAAAGCTCATTTAGATTTCCATGGGCATTTTGTGGTTTCTGGAAAACTATTTAAAGCATATAACATATATAGTTTGGCGTCTTCTTAAAGAGTAAAGAATGATTTTTGGCAGAGGGTTGCATAGAGTAAAATTCCTAGACACAAGAAACTACCTAGCAGAGGAACTCTTTGAGGACCTTTGCCTTACATTACTTACCAGTTACACTGGAGGGGGAGCTGATTGAAAGAACTATAATCCTTAGAAGAGAGAAGAGTGTGGAGAAGGCCGTGGAGGGTAACAGGAAAATAGGAGAAGATGAGAGGTTGTGTGGGAGGAATGCTGGCTTTAGAGCCAGAGTTCCCAGGTATCAATTTATGTTCCATCCTTATGAGCAACTGTGGACAATACATTTCACCTGTTTCAAGATCCACTTTCTTCAACAGCCTGCAGGAGGCTATAGGGCCTGACAAAACTGCTTGAGATTCTTGCCTCATGGGCTCATATGAGAATTATATCAGATAATGTGTGATGGTGCCTTGTAATTGGGATGCACTGTTTAGGTATTAGCAGGTGTCTGAAAACTAATGCTGCAAAGTTTGAAATTCCTAGTAAGTATTCCAAAATGTTTAATGGCTTTTCTGCAGCATAAACAGTCATGGAGAAAAAAATTCTTATGAAATCCCAGGTACCGTTTGGAAACCTCAATTTTAACAAAACACCAACTATTTTGCTGAATGTAAGTTGACTGGAGGATAAAGAAAGCTGCTCTTCCCCCTAGAGTCCTATAAGAAATTTTCAGTGTTATTAATTCTTTCATTGACTGCACATATCTACATTTTCTTTTCATAAACTGTATGAGAAGAAAGCAACTTGGATTAAAATTTGTGCTTTCATGTATAATTTTTATTTAGCAGGCAACATGAACTATGGGCAAGGCTGGATCCAGGTTTTGTGGGGCCCGCAGCTTAATCAATTTGAAGGGCCCTCTTTGAGGGAGAGAGTGCAAAATTACCAATACAAAATTATGTATGAAAATGAAATTTTATTTATGATGAGAGAACAAATTAAAACAAATCAGGTCCTTTCTTCTCAGATCTTTTTAGGCTATTTACTAGATGCACTTACATAGAAATGCTTCATGATTGCAGCTTGACTTCTCCTCACCTGGCCCTCTGCAATCTCAGCAACTCCCAGCAGCCACAGGGGCCTGTGAAAGGAAGGGACCTTCCATATATTCCTGACCCTGACTATGGAGAAGGTCTATTTAACTGCTTTTGTTCTGATTCTCTTCACTGGGGCTATCAGGCAACCCATGCCACTGTTGAAGAAGCACAAGAAGACTCTCTTCTAATGATTATAGTTCTTTCGATCAACTCCCCCTCCACTGTAACTGCTAAGTGATGTAAGGCAGAGGTCCTCAAAGAATTCCTCTTATAGGTAATTTCTTGTGTCTAGGAATTTAAATAAAACTTAGGAACTAGGCCAGGAGGCTACTTTGAATGATCACCTGCTTTCTATCTCAGGGTGATTTTTATTTTGTTTTATTTTCCTCCTGCCCTCTCCCTCAAGGCTGACCATCCTTCATTTTCTTGAGTATCTTTGATTTCGCTGCATAGAGCAGTGTTTCTGATGCTTGGCCGCATACCACCAGGGGAACTTTCTAAACTACTTAAGTGGGGTTACACTCCCAAGCATTAGTATTTAATTAGTCTGGGATGATTTTATTACACAGCCAAAGTTGAGAACCGTTATCTAAGATCCCAATGGTCTGTATTTTTTCAGAGCCACCGCATTTTTTTTTTTAAGAGAAAAGAAATGGCTCAAGATCCAGAGGTGACTATGCATATGAGACTCCACTAGTTTGCATACTTTTTGCTGAAAAATTAAAAGGAAGCTGGGTTATTTCCACATAGTTGAAGACAATGTCTTATTGAATAATTCTGAAAATCAGTTTAGATATTGTATATATGCTCTTAACCACTGAAAATAGGCAGAATTTAAAGATTAATTTCAATACGGTCTCTAAATTTACTACCTTTACCAATTTTATTCAAACTAGATAGGAGCATTTATCAGGCTAGAAGTTTTTGTGTTTTAAGACTTCTTTAAAACGTGATTTTTTATGATTCTCTTATTTAGGGAGAATCAGTGGCAGATCATAGATGAATATGGAATAGGGTAAATCTGGAGGTGAGGGCTGGAAGCTGTCTGTGCTGTAAAATAGAATGGCTAGAGGATGGGAAAGTTGGTGTGTGGTGCTGAGCCTAAAATGCAAGGTATAAATGGAGCCCAAATGAAGGATGGAAGCTGGGTTTTGAGGTCTACAGAGGTCTATATCAGAAATGAGCATACAGAGTTACCTTCTGGCATAAATCTGGCATTACAGTAATGGGGCTAAGACAAAGAGAGATCTTGGTAGGTGTTCCCAACCACCCTAGAAGAACTGAAGTATGATGCTGATCCCAGTGTATTTATCAGATTTCCTTATGTGAGTGGATGTGTAGTCCCAAGGGCATGCTCCTCTCTAGAGTGAAGCAGGGTTCTGTAGGGCCTGAAACTGAAGCAAAAGGCCACATCCTTTTGTGAGTCATGTGATCAATTTAGGATGTTGTGACCAGCATTTAAATTAAATAAAATTGAATAGAACTGGAAGAAAATGCTGTGGGGTAATTGCTGCTTAAATAGACGAACCTAGACTCAGTCTATGTGTGATGAACTGCCAGTTAAGTATAATTAAGATAGGAGAGACATATAACACAGGAAATTCTGATAATGTTTGGTACTTTTAGTTTTAGAATATCTCAACACCTAAGAGTTGTGGGTAGGGTAGTGGACGGCTAGGAAAGGTAAGTAAATTACTTACTTCAAGCATGTCATCTGTGGGTGAAGGAGAAAATGGGAGAAGCGTAGTATTTTAAAACTTTCTAATGGGGAGTACTGTGGAGGTAGGGGATGGAAATGGGGAGTCTTGGAAGAGAACACAGTGCATCTTGGTGAGAAAAATAGTTTTTCTATTTTTAAATATCAGTGAAGAATGAAGTCTGGTTGTGAGAGCAGGAAGAGTGAAGAGAGCCATTAATAGAAGGAAAAGTATACTAGGACTTCCACACTCCCAAGAGGAAAAGGAATAATACATAGCAACTTGATCAAACCAGCAAAAATAAGTAACAACAATGTAAAATAAATAATAAACATGAACTAAAATTAAAAAACAAAAATAGACTGTTTAAGTCACTATATAACAAAGGTAACATTTGTTACAAATTTTAACAAATTATAACAAATCCAATTCTTCTATTGAGAGATAAATTGAGAATGGGCTAAAAAAAGTTCCTCCCAAATCCCAGTTAAATACAGCTTATAAAAATAATTAAAACAAAGTAACAAATTATGACAATCTAAAATGTATATCTTACTGTATGTCATGTCAGAAAAATTGAAAGCCACTGTTTTAAGAAGTTGTATAATTCTAGCCTGAGACTTGCCCACTTGGTTGATTGGTTGATTCATTTATTCTTTCATTTGCTCAACAAATATTTATTAAATTCTTAACATCCTCCAAGTATGTTGGGGAAAGTGCTTGAGCTACAAGAATAAGAAAGATACCATTCCTGATTTCATGGAGCTTACATTCTAAAGGGGGAGATAAATAATAAACAAGTTTAGCAAGCCCACAGTAATTCTATGTTATGATATATATAGGTTATGTGGGAAAGAATCAGTGTGCTTGCTATAGAATAACAGGAGGTGACATAATGTTGAAGGTATGATCAGGGAAGATGACTGTGAGAAAGTGACATTTAGTTCACTTCAACTTCTGTTAAATACAGGGTTCAGAATTTTTACATCTGACATTTTATAATCTGTTTCCTATTTCTCAGTCATAAATATTTTAATAAAATTTATGGAGGGTTATTTCATTTCCCTCTATAAAATGAGAGTCTAATTTTTACACACATATAATGGGCTCATCCACTTAATTATAATATTTGGAATCAAATCAGATTTATTTTATTTGCCTTTAAGTTTAAAAATACATCTGAAAGTAGATGGAAAGAAAAGAACCTCTAAGAAAATTTTTCTCAAAACCAGTCTTCTAAAAATAGCATCAAAAAGCCAAGTAATTAGTTAAATAGGCTTCATATTCAAAGAGAAATTACCAGTTAAACTCCTCTTGGCCCCCTATCAAGAAAGACAGCTAGAGAGTTGAAGAGTAAGGAATTCCTACAGAGGGAGGGTCTGATCCATTTTGAGGGACGCCCTTGCTGGAGGTGATGCTTGCTTGCCAGAAAATTCCTGACACTCGTTCCACTTAAGTTTCGAAACCTCTTAAAGGGCTGAAAGGGGAAGTTCTGCTTGCTGACAGAAAAACAAACAATCAAGACAAAGAGGGGGTTGGTTGACAAAGCCTGCCCAGACTCAGATCTGTTTTCTGTCAGTGGGTTTAGGCTTGGCACTAGATGTAACCAAGAAGATTATGTTTTATTTTGAGTTCAATGCTGGTGAGATGTAATATGCAAGCATTTTCTAAACTGTATAACCTTAATTTGTTGATAAGAAGAGGATGTATTATTTGTGTTAGAATAGGAAGCCGTTCTGAATTTGAATACTCTGTGCCGTCCTATGTCACCTACAGAAATAGCACTTTTTTTTTTTTTTTTTTGCGGTCGGCGGGCCTCTCACTGTTGTGGCCTCTCCCGTTGCGGAGCACAGGCTCCGGACGCGCAGGTTCAGCGGCCATGGCTCACGGGCCTAGCCGCTCCGCAGCATGCGGGATCCTCCCAAATCCGTGTCCCCTGCATCGGCAGGCGGACTCTCAACCACTGCGCCACCAGGGAAGCCCAGAAATAGCACATTTTTAAGAAAATTCTTTCATGAAAATAAGAAACAGAAAGCAAAGAACTGGGTGTTCTCTTGTCATCGCTCCTATAGCACTGTGTCTATCCCTCTATTTTCATGTTTAATGAAGAGTTTTAAAACTGTTTACTTATAAATGCTTTTCTCTAGATTATGAACTCTTTGAGGGCTCTTGTTCATCTTTTAACGATGTCTGACCTACTTAGAAAATGTTCAGTTTAAAACAAAATTGGGAGTGTTTATTCGCCTTATTTAAAATGTATTGGGACTTCCCTGGTGGTCCAGTGGTTAAGACTTCGCCTTCCAATGCAGGGGGCACAGGTTCAATCCCTGGTCGGGGAGCTAAGATCCCACATGCCTCACGGCCAAAAAACCAAAACATAAAGCATAAGCAATATTGTAACAAATTCAATAAAGACTTAAAAAAAAACAATGGTCCACATCAAAAAAAAAAAAATCTTAAAAAAAGATAAAATGTGTAAACCCACTCCAACTTGGCCTTTTGCCTCCACCTCTGACAAAACTACTTATCAGGTTCTCCAGTGACCTCCATGATACTAAGTCCAGTGACCAATACTTTACCTATCGGTAGCATTTATTAACATCCGCTACTTCCTCCTCCTGAACATTTCTTTACTTGGCTTCTGGGACAACACATACCTTTGTTTTTCTTCCTTCCTCAACTACCAGAGTGACTCAGGGCTCAGTTCTAGGATCCTTTTTCCATCACCACTCCCTAGATGATCTCATCTAGCATTCTACAATGAGACATCCACATTTATATCTATACTTGGGACCTCCATCTTGAACACCATCTCATTTAGTCAGTAATTTTTACTTTGTAACTTAATTGGCATCTCAGTTTAATCTATCCAACTTCAAATCCTGATTCTTCTCCCTTAAAGCTGTTTCTCTGCAAGTGTTTCCCATTTTAATAAATGGCAGCTCCATCCTTCCAGGTGGTGCTCAGGCCCCAAATCTTGGAGCCATTCTTTACTCCTTGACCTCTAGACCACATGTTTAATTTAATAGAAAATTCTGTTGTCTCTATCTTCAACATATATTCAGAAGTTGACCACTTTTTATCACTTTCATTACTACTGTCTAAACCAGTGAGACTTCCCATTTGGATTATTGAAAAGACTTGCTAACTGATTTCCCAGCTTCCCCACTTGGCTTCCTGTAATCTATTCTTTGTACAGTGGCAAGCATGATTCTGTTAACGATGTCCAGATCATGTCATTTTTCTGACTGAGCTCCCCCCTGTTTCCTGTGTCATACTAGAAGTCAACATGCTTAAAATTGCTCCTAAAAGCCTCTGTGATCTGAAACTGAACCCTCTCTCTGACTTTATTACACTCTTTTTTTTTTAACTACACCTTCTCTTGTTCAATAAAGACTGGTCTCACTGCCAAACTTGCTTCTTCTTTAGGCCAAACATGCTCTTTGCTTCTGCCTGGGATGCTCTCCAGCCCCAAACAGCCTCATGGCTTCTTCCTTATTTCCCTCTGATCTTTACTCAAATGTCACTTTATCAGTGAGGACTTCCTTGAAAGTCCTGCAGAAAAAGATAGTGATCATTCCTTCTTCTTTCTTGCTCTCCCTATCTCTACTTTATTTTTTCTCGGTATAGTACTTATCACATTCTATAAATTTTACATGTTTCATTCTTATTATCTGTATGCCTCTGCTAAAGTATAAGCTCCATGGGAGGAAGAATTTTCTTTGTGGCTGTTTTCTTCATTGTTGTCTCTTCAGCACATAGGCTAGAAGAATGTTTGACACATAGCAGGCATTTGATGAATGATGATTAAATGACTGAGTTTATTTAGGGTTTGGAGCATTTTATTTATTTAAATTACTGAAAAACTTTGTTTGTCTGTCAATATACTATGTAGTTCTAGCCCATAGAATTGTCAAGTCCACCATTTAATGAGAAAAAGGACAATTAATATCATTAATTGAGATGTCAGAAACCCAGGAGTGATGGAGAAAAAGTGAGTCAGGATTTAGGCAACTCTTTCTCCTTAAAATGAGGCAGAGCCTAGCATAAGAAGCTTAAGCAGATCCAGGAGGCTGACATTGACTCTCTGGACACAGCTTCCATTGAGTACAATATTCCAAGTTTTAATTCCCAGAGTTGTTGATATTGGCAGTTGATGTGGGGAGGCAGAGAGAACACTGCAAAGGTGAATCAAGAGAGGGACTCTATGTTGGAGAAGAGGATAGAATTTAGCGTACTGTAATGTTTTAACCTTACCAGTGACCCATAGGACCACAAGGGGTATGGATGTTTCCTGCGAATGGAGATTGGCAACAGCAAAGCACAGTACTATGTGTTGAGCTTTAGAGTGCTGTTCTAAAGAACCAAGAAGGGAAACAGGTAAGAACAAAGGAGAGAAGGCTTAGTTCTAACCTTTTCTGGAGTCTGGGACCTTCAGAGGATGTAATGACCAGAGTGGGGTGGATGTGCTAAAACTGTGGATATGAGGGTCATCATTTGTATTCTAGAATTTAGGACATACTGGTAAAGAAGAGATTCGGGAGACAAAATATAGAAGTCCTGATATCCAGTCAAGGCCACTAGCCCTGGGTCAGAAACAATGCTTTATTCCAAGTCTAACCAGATGAAAGTGGGGAGTTGGGGTAGGGCATAAGCCAGGCAAATATGACCTGTTTCTCTTGCAGTTAACTTAGTAGTGTCAAATACTTACCAAGTATTTCTTTTATACCAGACACCATATATGCATTTTCATTTAATATTTACAATGCTATTAACAGTTAACAGAAGAGAAAACTGAGTGTTAATGGTCACATGGTTTGGAAGTGCACAGGATTGAAATATGAACCCAGAGTGGTTAAATTACAAAGTTCATACTCCTTTCACTATTTCAAGCTGGTTCTCAACCCTAGATGTCCATTAGAATCTCCTTAATAAAAATAACATATCTAGACAGCACCCCCAGATATCCTGATGTAATATGTCTGATATGGGGTCCAGGTAAGGGCATATTTTCTTGTTTTGGTAATCTTCCCCAGGTGATTCAAAGGTTTAACTGGGATTGAGAACAACTGCTATACAATAATGGCCCTGCAGTCTATTGTGTGTAGAGGGGAGTAGTTCAGGGTAATTTAGTGTACTGAAATGTTTTTAAGGTGTGGTCCAGGACAACAGCATCAGTTTCATCTGAGAACTTGTTAGAAATGCAAAAACCTTGAATTAGAAACTCTAGGGGTGGGGCTCATATTTACATGTTAACAAGCCTTCTAAAGCACACTAAAATTTGAGAACCCTTGGCATAGGTACTGCAGGCTTTGGATTTGAGCTCATGAATACCTAAGTTGTAACTGGCTTTCAACATTTAACAGCTATGCACCCTAAATCAAGTACCTTAATGTCTCTAGGTCTCAATTTCCACAGATATAAAAAATGATAATGCTATTTACTGCTCTGACAAATAATGGGAAACTTTATATAAAGCACCTGTCCCAGACCAAATGTTCAATAAATAGTAACTTATACTAAGGGATGAGTATTTCAGAAAGAGTAATGAGTCAGAAACCGAGCCTGTAAGTGAAAACCTAAATAAGCCCATCTTATTTAGGAAGATAGTTATGAGAGTATAAAGTAGATACTCAAGAGTTGCATGATTGTATTATGTCTTAGAAGATTCTCAGCAGCTAATACTGAAAAATGGACAAAAATATCTGGCCTTCTGAACCCTTAAATAGTTGTCTTTCTGAACAGAACTGGAAATACCTCTTATGCATGCTATTGGATATGTAGTGGTTATATAATGATTACTAACATTTTCTACTTTTTCATTTGGTTGCATAAATGTATTGCTGACTTGCTTTTAGTTTCATCTGTTTAAATATTCTTTGAATGTTTAGATAATAGATTTGTTCATGCAAAGTACTGATGATAAATGGGTTAGATTTGGACCTTGGACTTAAGTACACATCCTTTTTGAGCCAAACTTCATTTCCTTCCTATTTATTCTCCCTTAGAGATCCAGAGTCTAAAAGCAAGTGCCTGTGGCTAGCAGAAAGAAGGCATGTGCTGAGAGAATGAAAGGATTCCTGAGATCTTAAATTAGATCAACCTGTTTATTCCTGGAATTTTTTATTTTCTAGTTCAGTGACAAAAAACCTGGTATGTGTGTGTATGTGTGTGTGTGTGTAAGATATCCTTAAAAGGTTACTGAAGATTATCTACCATAACTTACTTAGAATAATTATGTGTTTTTTATATATAGTAATTGTAAAACAGTAATACCAGTAAATGGCCCTGTCTGTTGGATTTAGCATTACCACTGAAATTGTCATAAGTTTGAGGAAGGTGAGCTATTGTTAGAAGGGAATTAAACATGGGCTTTTTCCTTTGTTCCAGAAGACACTGCAAGTAGATTAAATAAAGTCGTGGAGATGTTTGAAAACTTTTGAGAAAGAATGAGAACTAAAACTTACTTGAAGGTGGATAGGTAGAAAGAAAAACAATTAGGCAAGAGGGAACTTTTGATTTGAGAAGATTTTCTTGGATATATGAGTGCAGAAGACATTTCAAATTCACACTTACACATACACATGAAGAAGGTCCTAAAAAACATGTCACAGTACTTGAGAGAAAAAACCAAAAACAATTTAACTGTTGATGTAAAAGTTCAGTCTTTGGTTTAACAGTTCCCATGTATGTAGGATCAAATGACTTCTCTCTCTGAGTGGTTTATGTTTAAATATGACTTTAGCAAGTGTTCTGGTGGGATGTATAATTTTAAGTATAGAGTCTAGAATATGGTCATGATATTTATGTTGAGAAAGTAACAATCATTGGATCAAAAGATATACTGTTGTATAGAAATTTTTGAATTGGGATTCTGGATCAATCCCATTAAAATTCTTTTATTTACTTATTTTTGAAATGGGAAGATAACATGGACAGGTATGCATCTGGATGACCAAAAAGGGGAAGAATCTCAATTTATGCATGTAAGCAGTTTTCAATAATACATTACTGTGAAATTTATAATATCATGGATTCAAAATCAGTACTCTGAGGCAGGTAACCTTCATGTAAGTGCTTATACCTTTCTTCTGAAAAATATTGGTCACTAATTTTCTCTTTTATGTTTGTTAAAACAAAATACTTATAACTTACTTCTACTATGGTTAACCTTAACTTGTCAATAGATTACTCAAGATTTGTGATACTATTTACTCTACTAATTAAAAACTGAGGTTACCATAGTAACTAGTATATCCTGAATAATCTGCTTATATAACCTCTAAAATTCAGAGTGTTTTTCATCTGAATTCTTCTATGAGCTACACTGATTTCAGATGCTCTCTTGCACTTTGGACTATAAAGGAAAATGCTTGCTTTACTGATTATACATGTTTGAGTATTTTTAGACAATTTGTTTATAATATAGACTAAGTGCCTCTGATGTTTGGGACATTTTAAAGGTGGAAATAATTTAAAAGCACTTTTCAAAAAGACTTTGGAAATGACAAAGAAGTAGTGAAGGAGTATTTGTTTAAGTAACAGTGGACTTAGAGTTTTAATTTCAGAAAATGGCTTAAAGTAAAAAGGGTCAGTCATTTGATGAATATGTTATTCTGAGGAACTCTACAAGAGAGATCACATCTTGTTACTGGGGACTATCTTATAAACTCAGAACATGTAATGAAAAGGAACTCTTGCTTAGCTCCTCATAAAGTTTGCTACAAATAATACATATGATATTTTGCATTGACTGAGTGGACTTGGAGTTACAGAGATTTAACTCACTCTTCATATGACTTGTTTTCTTGCTGTTGAGTCTTTCTATATGCCACTGCCTCTGCCTGGAATGACTTCATCATTTCTGCACACCTCCATCTCTACCTTGCCCCTAATATTTTTTGGTTCACTTTATTTGTTCTTTAGATCTTAGCTGAGATGTCATATTCTCTGGGAATATTACTTTGACTCCCCAAGACTACGATAAGGCTCCTCCTACATGTTCACATAACACCTGTTGAAGATAGTTTAATGCCTAGTTGTAATGGTTGGTTCACTCGTCTGTCATCCACTTGCTGAAGTGCCCTGGAGGGAAAGACCAGGGTCTTGTTATGTGCTGTGGGCTCAAAGACCCACTTAGTACCTGGCTTATAATAGGTTTTTCCAAAAACCTAAAAAATAGTTACATGAAGTAACTATTAGTTTTCTAGGGCCGCTATGACAAAATACCTTAAGAAAAAATGACTTAAAACAACAGAAATGTATTTCCTCTAGTTCTGGAGGCCTGAGTCAGAAAACAAGATGTTGGCAAAGTTGATTCCTACTAAAGGTTCTGAGGGTGAATCTTTTCCATTCTATACTCCTAGCATTTGGCAGTTACCAGCAGGCATCGGCATCCCTTAGTTTATAGACACCTCACTCCAATCTCTGCCTCTGTCTTCACATGGCATTCCCCTCTGTGTATGTGTCAATGTCTCTTCTCCTCTTCTCATAAGGACACCAGTAATTTGGCTTAGGGCCCACTGTAATTCAGTATGATGGTATCTTAACTTGATTCATTTCCAAAGAATATATTTCCAAATCTATTTCTGTGACCTATGGTCACAACCATAGATACCAGCACTTAGAACCTCAACTTATCTTTTAGGGGACATCTAGTACATTTTTACTTTCGGGCTGATATAAAATGCAGTCTTAATCATGGTCGGGCCAGTCATTAAGCTGCTAGTTAATTATTTAGTCACTTTACTTAACATGCACAGAACAGAACATACTTGGTCTGATTAGTTTATTGGTCTCAATATACACACTTGATAATTTCTTAGAGAATTTTATTTATTGATAATACTCTTTTTGATTCAGTTGCCAAATATATGAATTAGTTTGCTGAAACAATTCTAGAAAGGATAAATTGATATGCAGTGACTTCAGAAAGAATTAAGCCCAAATAACTGTGGTGTATTCAGGGCTGTTTATTCTTAGGTGTAATGCAAAATCTTCTATTTCTAATCTGGGTCATTTTTATTTTATATCCACTGCAAGGAAGAGGGAGAAGAGGCAATAGGAAAAGTTATTTCTTGGCACATAGCAATTAGTTGATTAACATGCAAATTTTATTCAGAGTAATATAAAATATGCATCTATTATTTTTGGTTCATCAAATTGGGTTATTTTTAATTTTAATAAGATGCAACAATAATTAAACAATTTAAAATATATAATTTAATACTGAACTAGTTTCTTAGTGGTGATGATTGCCAGGTTGCACATGAGGTTCCAGGGAGATGCTCAGCTACCAGGTCCAACAGACAGCAGGCAAAGGATGGGACCTGGAAACCAGCCCACATTGGCAAGGACTAGAGAGGACTGCAGAATTCCAGAGAGAGGAAAGCAAAGACCCAAACTAGCACTAGGGAAAAGAGGGATTTTGGCTATGCATGTGTGTGTTATGTGCTTGTGTGCATGTTTTATATGGTCTTGGATTAAGGGGTTAATGTGTTTTGGGATCTAACTGGAAGTGGATGTGGTGGCTGGGAATGTGTATACATGATGCTGGGTCTGTGCATTGTTATATAAACGAATGTTGCTGTGACTGGTAGATGTTTTATAACTTCCAAAAGATAATTCTCCTAGATTCTCTAAATTAATAGGACTTGACTGTTTCAGAATTTAAGAAATTCTCATAGGGGTTTTATTTTTATTATTCTGCTAAGCCAGCAGGGGGAAGTCACACATTACTTTTTGGTGGGCTTTAGGAACATTTCTTCAGACTTTTTCTTAAAAAGGTCTATCTTCTTGCTAAAAAAATTAAATAATTTAAGACGTGCTTATAGTTATGATCTTGTAAGCACACTAATATCAATTCTTAAAGAGCAGCCTTAAACTTTCTTATTTTTTTCTAATAAAAAAAGATGAAACACCCCACTATGACTGGTAAAAAGTTATTGCTTTGTTGTTGATGATATTTATAGTGCTTCCAAATTACTAGTTCTATTTGTGACATAAGAAATGTAATTAATGAATTTAAGTGACAGTGCAAAAAGTAAAGGAAAATCTATTGGCCAGTTTTTAGTGCTAAAAGTAAATTATTTTGATATTTGCTATTGTATTCTTCATCTACTGTTTTTTCAGTTTAAAGATGTCTGAGGAAGAAGGGACACATTTTAAATTTCAAGATACAGACAAGAATAGCTCTTTGTCAACACAAAACATAATATGGGGACTCTATAGCTATTGTTTCTGAGAATATAAGAGCTGATTGCATCATATTGTGTGTATTTTGTAGGAGAAACACTGTAATACTTACATGGCTAGTAATGGCATGATCAAGTCAATATATTGTGTACTTTTGAGTGACACAGAAGGATAACATCATTATTCTTTGTAGTTTAGTCTCTGTACTAAGTTAATCATGTTCACTGTTCCATCATCAATTGCATTCACTCATTTTGTAAAATGTGAGCATCTGCATTTAATGTTATTGTATTGTTTCTGTTTACTACAGCTGGTTGCAATAGACTCAGATGACAATTTTGCAGCTACAAAAAGGTCACAAAAATAAACATTCAAAATAGAAACATCTTACTTCACAACAAGTATACAATCTGAGTGAGATATCTAAAGTTATGAAAATTGAAGTGAGTTTACCACATTATATGTAAATTCATCTATTTGTAAGTTACTGTACATTTAAAAAAGTAAATGGCCAGGTAACATTTATCTTTGAAATCATAAATTCTCAATCATTATTATTCTTCCATATTGCTAATTACATATAAATGTTTAAAGAAATTATATAGAGAGATAATAGAAAATAATGATCACATATTTAACAAATATGAAAAAATATAAGAGGATAACTATGAAACAAGATTCAGACCAATACATAGAACAGAAAGTATTAAAAAAAAACTATATAATTTTTATATTTTGAAAACTTTTAATTATTCTACACACACACACACACACACACACACACACACACACACACGCACATACCTGCTTAGGTGCAGAGGAAAAAAATTGCAGTGGGAGAGCAAGCAGAATGAAATGGTGACAATATAGCTATACTTCCAAATCTCTATCTGTCATCACCAGGACTTCTTTAAAAGTGTTAAAGCAAGGGTGTATCTAGTAACTAGCTCTCAGAAGAATATTATTATTTTTTTTTAAGTTTTTTTTTTTTTTTGATGTGGACCAGTTTTTTACAGTCTTTATTGAATTTGTTACAATATTGCTTCTGTTTTATGTTTTGGTTTTTTGGTCGCAAGGCATGAGGGATCTGGCTCCCTGACCAGGGATCTAATCTGCACTCCCTGCATTGGAAGGTGAAGGCTTAACCACTGGACTTTCAGGGAAGTCATCCAGAAGAATATTCTTAAGTGCTATTGAATTGAAATCACACATGGCTTATGGAATAGGAATAAAATGATTATTTTCTTTCATTGATAGAGATAATCTGAGTTATGAGTCTTTCCTCTCACTACTGGGGTTACAATTTTAGCCATTCTATTCTGGAAGGAGTGGGTTTCTTCCTAAAGGTCTATGAATTTTAAAGCTGTGAGAACACAGCAGTTAGATGTTAGATCTAGTGCAAACCAGATCTAGATTAGTTTCGTTCATGGACTAAAAATAATAAAAAAGTATCAATAATCTTTAGATAGTGGCCAAAAGATATACAGAATAAATGGTAATCTTAAGATAGTGGTGAAAAATATAGAGAATAATGTTAATCTTAAGAACCAAATAAGACATCTAAGTATACTGACAAATTTGAGGCAGAACAATTAGAGGCAAGTTAGTCTACTAGTTAGACGCTATGTTCTTTAACTGTAAGGTTTATGACTATCACATCCATTTCCTCACCTACAGTTCCAAGAATAACTGCCATACAATAGGTACTAAATAAATGTTTTTACAATAAACAGGATTTCTTCAATTTATGTAACTTTTAAATTTAAATGTAATCATAGAAAATCACCCCATTTTTATCTCTGCTGATTGGAGATCAGAATTGATATTATAATTAACATGATATGATACATGGTATACTCAAATACATGGATAATATATTACCGAAGACTCATTTCAATTTCCTGTATTTTGATGTTGTTATTTGTGATATCTTTGTGTTAACATGCTTCATGGTAATTTAGCAGCAGTTACATAGTCCTACAAAAAAAAGAATGCTAGGGCTCTTGGCATAAAATATTCACTTGCATTTAATATTACAGAAATTTTTATGTTGTGACTAAGTGGCCTGAGGTTCAAGTATGTAAAATAAAGTGGAAATAATGCAACCTACTGCAATCATATTGTGCCAATATTCAGGCAGGGCACAGAGGAAAGACACAACAGGGTTTGAAACCAATCAAATTAATCATAGCCTAAGCTGGGAAATAGAGAGGCAAAGATTGTTACTCATCAGGTCATGCTGTGATGATGAAGGAAAGAGATCTGATCATTTGATTACGGAGCTATAGATACAGAATTGTGGAAACACTTCCCAAGTTACTAACTTCTGGTAACGTGTGGATATTTCTGCAGTTTTGAAGTGTAAGCTGACTCTCTCTTATAACTCATGGAATGTTTTAAGGTGAGGACCCCAAATACAACCAAAACTGTGCAAGTCTCAGATCAAGCAACAATCTATGATACACAGAAAATAATACAGGAGAAGGAGCTAATAGTGTGAAATACAAAAACAGAATATCAGAGTAGAAGATCTTAAAGTATATGAGTCAGGAACTTATAAATACAATTGTAGGCTTCTGACTTTCATTTTAGCTTCATGCTGACCACTTAAAAACTCTTTTGGGTCCAATATTTATCCAGCTCTACTTCAGAAAAATAATTTGAGTGTCTGGAATGCTGGCCAAGGAGAGATGAAAAAGATGAATAAAACCAACACTGTTGGGCTTCCCTGGTGGCGCAGTGGTTGAGAGTCTGCCTACCGATGCAGGGGACACAGGTTCGAGCCCTGGTCTGGGAGGATCCCACATGCCGTGGAGCAACTGGGCCCGTGAGCCACAACTACTGAGCCTGCGCGTCTGGAGCCTGTGCTCCGCAACAAGAGGCTGCGATAGTGAGAGGCCCGTGCACCGCGATGAAGAGTGGCCCCCACTCGCTGCAACTGGAGAAAGCCATCGCACAGAAACTAAGACCAACACAGCCAAAAATAAATAAAAATTAAAAATATATATATATTTAAAACAACAACAACAACACTGTTTTCCTGTCAACTCCTGTTTTCTCCTTGAGTTCAGTGGTGCCATCTAAAGAAATCTCTGAATGACATGATGTGTTTGTTGATAATAAATATTTACCTGTATGATGAAGTGATGGTAGGTAATACAGGCCTCCAAGAAATTCTGAATCCAGACTTTGTGAAACATGTTAATGTTGAATTGTTGGGACACATCAAAACAGAATATCTCTTTGAAATGAAGGCAAATTTGATTAAAATATCTGATCTGACATTCTCTGTGTGACTTTGGACACACTGCTTATCTTTTTTCCTCAGTTTCCTCACTTGTGAAAAGGAAATGTTAACATCTTCTTCATATGGTCTCTGTAAAGGTAATGAAGTGATACATGTGAACTGCTTACTGGAACACCTGACAGGTAGAAGATGCTTAATTGGCTAACAGCTATTTCTATAGTCTACAAGATTCTCTTCACTAACTACTTAAAATCTTCATCATTTGGAAGTGGATGATGTCTTCAAACTTAGGTGATATCAAATACATTTTCACACTTTCTGTCCTAAAAATATGATAGAAAATAAGTTACTGCTAAGGAAATATTGGTAGTTCACAAAGTTTTCAAGTCTTCAAAGTCTGAGTATTTTGGGTCACCAAATTATATAAGCCAATACAAGTACTTGTTCTGTATTTTAATGAGTGAAACTGATATCATAACTTTTTAATGTAATGTACTTTCGTGCTCCTGTCACAGTGAAAACCAAGTGTTCAAAGAAGTATGTTTAAAAAGAAATGGATATGTGAAAGCTTTTGTCCCCACTCTCTTCTAGCCATGACAGACAAAGTGAGGGATGAAAGAAGAGCTCATTATTTTAAAGAAATGACACGTTCAATTAAAATGGCAGTGTTCTCTTCCTTTCTTAGAAGTTCCTTTTACAGTAAAAGCTAAACACCTGTTATGGGTTGAATTTTGTCCTCCTGAAATTTATATGTTGAAATCCTAACTCTCAGTACCACAGAATGTGACCTTATTTAGAAACATGGTAATTGCAGATATAATTAGTTAGTATGAAATCATGCTGAGTTGAGTGGGTCCTAATCCAGTATGACTGATGTCCTTAAAAAAGGGGAAATTTGGACACAGACATGCACACAGGGAAAACACTATATGAATATGAAGGCAGAGATTGGGGTGATGCTTCTAAAAACCAAGGAATGCCAAAGATTGCTAAAAACCACCAGAAGCTAAGAGAGACATATAGAACAGATTCTTCCTCATAGCCCTCAGAGGGAACCAACCCTGCTGACACCTTGATCTCAGATTTTTAGCCTCCAGAACTATGAGACAATAAATTCCATTGTTTTAGCCACCTGGTTTGTGGTACTTTATTAAGGTAGCTCCAACTAACTTATACAACACCATACTATTTATGGAAATGTGAGTTCTGGGGAATTGTGTATAAATCTGTATTAGGCTTCTATTGCTTAGGAATAAATTGCCACAATTTAGCAGCTTAAAACTACACAAATTTGTTATCTGATAGTGTATGTGAGTCAAGGGTGTAGCCACAGGTGGGCTGGAGCCTCTGCATATGTTCTCACAAGGATGCAATCAAAGTATTAGCCAGGCTATGTTCTCATCTGAAGGCTTGAGTAGGGAGGAATCTAATGCCAAGCTCATTGAAGTCATTTGCAGAAATTAATTTTTTCCATTTGCTTGTATGACTGAAGTCCCCCCCACCTTTTTTTTTTTTTTTGGTTAGTTGTTGGGCGTGAGCTGTTCTCAGTTCCTAGAGTCTATCTTCTTCTCCTTGTTAGGTGCTCTCCTCCACAATCAGTTCACCACAGGATTGATTGTTATGTTTCAAGTCTTGCAGGAGAATCTTGTTCAGGTCAGTCTACTAAGAAAGAGTCTTATATAGTGTAAGGTAGTCATGGGAGTAACATACCATCACCTTTGCCAAATTCTATTGGTTAGAAACATTCACAGTTTTGACCTACACTCAAGGTGAGTTAATTGCACAAGGATGGAACTAACTGGGGGTCACCTAGGGTGAGTTGACCACAATACTGAAAAATATCTTTTTTTAGTAATAAGAAAGCATGATCAGCATTGATATGCACACACACACACACACACATTTAACTAGGGAAGCAGATCAACTGTTCAATTATAAAATACTTATAGCATTACAGAGCCTGAAACTCTGTAATAATCAAGTTCTGAAGACAGAGATATAGATATAAAGTTATATTTACCTGGAGAAGATTACTAGTGCAAACACTGCCATTCTTCAAAAGCCCTTCAGTTAAAAAATTTTTTTCAAGTTATGATTAAATCTATTACCATCTCTTATACACAAAAAAGATACATTTAAACACCCTATAGTACACCTGAATTAAAGTGAAATGTCTATACTTATATGGAAAAGAAAAAATAAAATATTTCTGAATTATAAGAATGAAAAGGAATTATTAATATGCTTTTAAATGACTAGTCCTTTCAGTGAGAAATATAACTAAATATGGCTAAGAAAATGTCAAAGGTACTAATATTATAGATGCATTTGGGGAATTTTAACTAAATACAATTGAAAAATTTTTTCAAAGTCCTAGATTTATTTATTCTGAAAAATATTAGATACTAGATAAAATGTTAATATTAGATCAGTTATAGACTACAAGTTAAATTGCATTCCAGTTAATACTATATTTTTCTAGGTACACATTCAATAGATAAAAGGGAAAATATTTCAAAATTTAACTCCAAGTTATATGTGATCTGAGTCTTTGATAAGGTGATGGGCTATGTTCTCCCACTTTTGTATATTTAAATTTGCAAAGCTCTTTTGAAGTTATATACTGATTATTTTTATTATTAGATTAAATAGACATTCTGCAGAGTTAAAATTAAAACATACATATCATATAAGAAGGTCAGTCAGCAAGAATTGCTTTCTAAATTTTATGTCCCCAGACAGCCATCAGGCAGCCAGCAGAAAAATGCATTTTGAAGCCATGGAGTCTTCAGTTTTTATCTCTGACATTACATTGAGATTCGACAGATGGAAGCCCAGCAGCAGACATGCAAAGTGGATGCCAAATGAGGCACATATACATAGCAGAGTGGTGCCCTACCCAGGTGGCCATCCTCTCCTTTCCAGAACCTTTAACATGGCTCACTCCAAACTTGAATAGGCTGTAGTGATATTGACACATTCTTCAGTCATTGGTGAATGTCAGTGGGCTCTTGGCTCTCTGAATAAGGAACTTTAGCACGCTCTCTGCTCTGTACATATGTCCAAGTTGGCAACCAGTTGGCATGGCTGCTGATGTGTCTCTATCTGTCAGATCTCCTCATCACCTTTGGGATGGAGATAGACGATACGAGTATGTCAGCGAGAATGTTACCATTGGCTGTTGAAAGATGTCCAGGGAAATAAAAACTAGGAGATATTTTAGAAGAGACCTGGCAAATTATCTTTATCATCTAAACCAAGTATCTACTTATCTGTTGGAATACAGGGACAATCCAATTAAAATAGGAAAAATTTTAGGACAGTTTTAGCCCAGACTTCATACAGTCTTCAACAGTTAATGAATAAAACACACTTTGTGCAGCTGAGCCAAAGAGAGTATAGCTCAAGCTTATGGAGGACTAGAATTTTTTTTTTTTAACACAATATCAGACGGGGTATTTTTTTTAAAAAACTCAATAGCCAATATTTTTAATTGATTAAAATTACAATAATAGATTATTATATGAAACAGAATCATGTGGATGTTCTAAATATTTTCAGACATTTTTAGAATGATGGATATATTTCTACACTCACATGCACGTAAGTCTACACTTCTCATTTTTCCTACCCAGTGCTCAGCTAATGGAAGACACCTAAGACACCTAAATCATTTTGCTTTAAATTTATCAGGTAACCTTGGCATAATTGCTTGAACTGGTTCCATTTAAAATTAACTTCTCCATCATCCTTTCATTTCAGTGATGTTATCTTTAATTACTACACTAATTCATCCCGTCTATTCATACCAACAAATATTTACTGAACTCATTATCACCTGTCCAACCCTTTAAGCTGTTCCTCTGAATAAGTTCCCTAGTTAATTTCATAAAATCACTAGCCACTCACTTGCTCATTCACTTGAGACAAATAATTGAGAATCATTCTTGATGTTTCCCTTTCACTGACCTCTCACATGGAATCAGTTCTTATTCTTCTTCATTCTATTTGCTAAATATCACAGATTGTTCATTCTATTTCCAATACCAGCAGCAGTATTCTTTCCCTATGTATTCAAGTGACCATGAATAGGACTTTATAACCTAGACTTTGGGGAATATACCAGTGTCAAGCTGTTTTATGATTGTAAGAATGCATTTTTCACGAAGGAGATAAATATTGTAACTTTCAATTGCCTTGGGGAGATTAATTATGGAATAGTAAGAACAGGGACTGGGACAATTGTCTAAGAAAGTAGTTTTTCCTTTTGCATCAGAGTGGTGGTGGTGGACAATTGCATCTCATTTTTAGATGTGGAAAAGTTGTCAAAATGATGTTCTTTCTAAAAGTAAACTTACCTTATTTAAATGACACCCCTGGGTTAGGAATGGAAGTCTTAACCTGGACTTTTCTGCAGTGGTCTTGACAGGATAGCAATAGCAGAAGAAAGCAGCCTGAATCCAGGACAACATCTCTGATATATTGTAGGTCAAGGGGAATTATCTGAGTTCCAGTTTGATGGGTGAGAACAACAACAACAACAAAAGAATAATAATCCTTTGGGGATTCTAGGACACAATAAAGGAAGAGAGAACTTGAAGGAAGACTATAATTCAAATTTACCTAGGCAAGTACTGACTGTGGATCCTGACATCAGTCATCATTGGTTGAGTCCTCTGTAATCATAATATAATTTAGTGGTTGCAAACATGAGATCTGGTGATAGATTCTGTGGGTTTGAATTAGGATTCTCCTGATCTCTAGCAAATAATTTAACTTCTCTAGGTCTCAGGTTCCTCATATAAAAAAAGAAATAATAATAGTAATAATGAAAATACTCATCTTAAGATGGTGTGGTGAGGCTTAATTGAGATAACACACATAAACATTTAGAACAGTATTTGCCACAGAGTAAGTGATAAGTAGATGGAAGAGATATGGCTATAATTCAAGCAAAATGACTGAAAGTGCAACTTATACTGACTTAACTTCCTCACTCTACCTGCCTCCAGATTGCCCTCTGTGACCCATCCTCCAGCGTTGCTAACAGAATTGCCAGAATGTGCTGTTTAAAACTAGAATTGATCATGTCATTCCCCAAGTTAGCTTTCTTCAGGTACTTTTCATAGCTTTTGGGTTGGACCAAAATTTCTCACCATGGAATGTAAAGAGGGTGACCATATGATTTATCATCTAAGCTTAAGAGTGAAAGCTTGCACTATTAATTATTACTCTGGGGCAACAGGCATAACTCAGGCAAACAGGGACTTATGGTTACCGTGGTTATAAAGTCTCCATGTGGTCTGGTCTCCAGCCTCACCAGTTAATTTCCTAGTTTTGGTCCTGGCTGCAGCCACCCAGACTCACTAGCAGTTCCTAAACTATAATGTTTCTCTGTGCTTTTGAATATGTAGCCTTTACAACTCTCACTCTCTTCTCTCCATTCTTTTACCAAATTTATACCTGTCATTTTAAGCCATTGCTGAGTTCTGGAAATCTCCCTGGATTCATGAATTCTGAGCCATTTGTGTGTCTATGTGTAATATGACATGAGCTTATCTTTATCATTTTAATGATAAAAATAATGATAATAGTTGACAGATATATAATGTATTTTATTCCAGGCGCACTGGTACCAGGATAGGTGCTTTATATATGCTTTCTCTAAACAATCCTGCAAAGTATACACATATTTTCTGAAGGGTTATGTTAAAGAAACTAAAGTCCAGGGAAGTTAAGTGACTCGCTGGGGTCCACATAGCTTATATGTGGCAGAGGCAATGCTTAGGTTCAGATTGATCTGTATTTAAGCCCATCTTTTCACCAAATTGTCCTCTCATCAAAACAGCTATTGCAAAGAACTGTAATGAACATATGTGTTGTCTCTCCACCTACGTTATAGATTTCTTGAAGGGTAATAAGATTCCTTATTCATTTTTTTCTTTTAAATTTCCTATTCCTTGTCCAGTGTTTGGCACATGGTAAGCACATAACCAATGTTTGATAGATGAGTAGATCACTAAGTCTAGATCAATTCAATGACTTAGTTAACAATAACCAGTTCCTTTCAGTTCAAAGACATCCTTCCCAAGTTTTCTGCCTTCAGACACATTCCTTCACCATGGGGCTCTGGTTCTCATATCTTGGTCAACCACCTAACAAGATCCTGTGAACCTAAAACCAGCACTGGGTTAAAACATTTGCAAAAAACCAAGGCAAACTTACACATATGTCAAGGCACAAAGACTTCATAGGAGGTTGCTGGATCAGGAAAACAAAACATTTACTACATAATACACAAGGAATTTTTTGTAAAGATTGCTTCCATTGTTTTGTTTCAGAATTAACCAGAAATATCTTTTTTCAACAACTTGATGAGATCATTAAGGAGACGGAATTGTGATAAGAATAGGATGAGGAAGAAAGAGAGGTAATTTTGGAGCATAAGGTTACTGTGGAGGAGGCCAGGTCTTAATGGGATTTTAAAGCAGGGGACTTTGGATAGCTAGATGACAGTATGGCAAGATTGACAGTGTGGTGGCACGGGGAGCCTGGTTATTTGGGGAAGGGAGTATCAGCCCATGAAAGAGAGACAGTGGCATAGAAAAGAGTTTAGTAAGTAACACCATAGGTAACCCTCACTGTCCAGTTTTGTTTTGGTCTAGCCCTTACCTCCTGTGAAAACCCAGGTGCAAAATGAATCTACAATTTGACTCATATTCTTGTCAACTTCAGGGTGACTGCTGCAGACACAGATGGGACACCTCACAATGTGAGTCCTTGCACGATAGAAAGAAAATTCTGCGAGGGTACTTTATGACATGAGCAGCTGTGCGTGCACACAGCTTGGAAGGGCCTGTGTGAATCAGTCACCTTCAATGTTTTGGGCTTAAAATGTTAAATCTTACTATTGATATATCTCAACAGAAATTCTCTCAGTTTTTATTTCTACTTTGGTTTAAGCTATATAAAGACATTAAAAAATGAATGAGATACAGTTCAACATTGAGAACATCCCAGTTCGGATGGCTCAGAGGTGGCCTCTATAAATTAGGGCTCAAATAGAGTCCTGAAAACTGAATTCTATTCTCAATTCTGCCATTATTGGCCATGTGACCATGAGTAAATCTCTTGGCCTTCTTGTGTCTCTAGTTCCTTATGTTTTAACTGAGGACATTGTGCTCAATTAGAATAATTCCTAAGGTATTTTGCAGCTTTACAAATTTTGCATTTTTCTTAACAAAATTAGAAATGCTAAAAGAACATGGAATTTTAAGTCAGCCAAATCTGTGTTAAAATCATCAAACCACCACTGAGTGACCTTGAGAAAGTAATGTAGCCTTTCTACAGCTCATTTTTCATCTGTAAAATGGGAATAATATTGCTGACCTTGCAGGCTTGCAGTGGCCACCAAATGAGATCAAATGTAAAGCTGGCAGCATAAAGCTGGTGTATAGAAGATACTGATAAATGGGGGTTATTATCAAGGTATTTTTATAGGCAGAGGGAAATCTCATTTCCTATGAGAGTCATGCCAAATGGGACACTCAAGTTATTGTTTGCATTCCTCACCCGTGAAGGTGTCCATGAATTGAAATTAGCACTGCGTGTGAGCCTCATGGGATTCAGGTGTTGCTAAGGCAACCACTAATTTCCAAATCAGGGTAAATAGTTTCACAGAATGTACAGTTTCCTTTAACAAATTAGATTCTAGTGAAGGGCACACCTTTTCTTCCCCTGATGCTCTGTCCCCAAGTCCAGGCTGTGCACCTGCAGCTCTGCATGCCAGTGGCCACTTTCATCTTCTGCCAACGACACTCTGAAGGTAACAGCCAGTAACGGAGATTGCTGAGGTCTGTCAGCTTTACCTTTTATACTTTGTCAAGTTGGATTCACATTTCTTGATTCACACAGTAGGGCACTGAAACAGCTCCTTGGCACATTCATGTAATAGACTTCTAAGCAAAGATGCCATGCGGTTTGCAGTCATCTCATTCTGCCTTCTCTTTCCCACCCTGCAACTATCCTTATTTCCCCTACTCACTCATATGAATTCCTGCCGAGAACGAACCTATTATTAAGCCAGCATTGCCTCTCCTGCTACATTCTTGTGTTAAATTAGTCCTCTTCATTGTTGCAAATAATAGGCAACCACTTATATATCAATGAAAATTCACTGCACTGCTGTGGGGTTATTTCAGTCCTCAACAAACCACACATTCCTGCCATTGTTATGATTTTAAGTGATTCGAAGTCCGTATTGCTTTATTTTAAGTCTTTTTTTTTTTAACATCTTTATTGGAGTATAATTGCTTTACAATGATGTGTTAGTTTCTGCTTTATAAAAAAGTGAATCAGTTATACATATACATATGTTCCCATATCTATTCCCAAGTCTTTTCTTTTGGAAGTGGTGACCAATCTTCCTCATGTACTTAGCATATTTTCTCCTTGAATCCCTTGGACAATGGGTACTTTAACAGTGGCATCTTTTTTGCAATAATTCTTAGTGTTAGCTTCTGCTTTTGAATATGCCAGTAGCAAAGCATGAATACAATACTAAAACTTCAGGGAAGCATGTTAATTAACTACCTTAAAAATATGGAAGAGAATTTATGATTATTTATTCCTTTCTGATCAAGTCCTGAAATCAGAAAAAGCCTCACTAGCTTTTTCACAGCTCCCTTATGAAAATACTTGGCCATTCACCTTCGCTGAGGTTCTACCTTATGCCAGGCACAGTGTTAGGCCTCTCATGCATACTGCAACCCTTAGAACTAGAAATAACTGCAAATTAGGAATTATTATGTCCATTTTACTTATGTGAAAACTGATTGGAATTTTAAAAGATCTTACATGAAAAAAGCATTCAATCTGGAAAGCTCATATATCTCTGCAATGTACTAAAATTACTGATAGAATCCACTAAGCAAAACACTTCTGTCCCATGCTTGAAGAAGAATTTAAAAAAAAATTGCAGAGTATATTGTACATAAAATTAAAATGTATATATTTAGTGTAAAGAATGATAAAACGGACACATTTGTACTTGCTACTCCCTTAAGAAAAAGAACCTACCATCCTGACGTGCCTGTCCTGAGCTTGTTGACCCTCAGATTCATAGCTCTGTATCATAGGAGGAATGGCCCTTTCAGGTTACTTTACCCTAGTTCCCTTTCACCTGTGTTAGGTCAGTGCGAACCATGGCAGGAGATTGGAAGGCAGAAGGAAGGGAGAAGCCAGGGTATATCCTCCCTCCCACCCCCCCAATCTTGGGTAGCTTCCCTGGCAGTGACTGTGTATTCTCCATGGCTCTTGGTCAGGCCCAAGTGGTTCCATTCTGGGCTCTGGTAATACTACCTCTCCTTTTTTTCTCTTCAGCCCAGAGATGATAATGGTCCCTGCTTTTGATAGTTCCTGGCCTACTTCACTCTCTTTTATTTGCTTTCTCAGCTCTTGCATTACCCATGTCAGTAACTTTGTGATTAAATTTTCTGTAATGCAAATACTAGAAGTGATGTCAGTTTTTAGTTTCTGATTAATGGACCTTAAAAGCCCTGTGTGTTCCTCCTTGATCATACCTCTCCCCAAACCCCAGTAGTAACCACTATTCTGATTTTTAATTTTAGCATTCTCTTGATTTTCTTTATTGGTTACCACTTATGTACCACTTATGTATCCTTAAACACTATATTTTTTACTTTAGTCAGTTTTGCCCTTTATATAAATGGAATCACACAGTGTGTTCTCTTATATGACTTGCTTTTTTTCAACAGTATGTTTCTGAGATTCATGAATATTATACACGCAGAAGTTCATTAATTTTCCCTAAAGCATAGTATTCTACTGTATGAAATACCATAACTTTTCCATTCTATGTGATGCACATTTGTCTGTTTCCAGTTTTTACTCTTATGAACATGTTACTATGAACATTTTGATATGTATTCCTTGGTACATATGTGCAAGAGTTTCTCTACTACTTATGCCTACGAGTGGAACTTCAGGACTGTAGATCACATAAATGTTCAGGTTCACATGATAATTCAAAACTGTTTCCCAGTCATTCCAAATCCTAGTGAGTACTTGGTTTTATTGAGTAACAAAGATTCAAATGAAGACAAAAATCTACATAACATATCGATATAAGCTATTTTATATACCTTTTTACAGTGAGATATTCTTGTGTTGACACTTTTTGCCTGTTGTGTAAGCAAATATAAACATTTCTATAGTGTCTATATATGAAACTCTTATTTATTTATAGATAAGAAGATTCCCATAGATGATTACTTTTCATTTTATAAAGGTTAGGTAATTTGTTAAAGGTGGCTAGTTAGAGGATAAGTAGATGTAAATATGTGACTCTCTGAATCTCATGTTTGACTGAAGTCTCAAGATGAAGAAACAATGAGGGAAAAAGTATTTCAAAGTGAGGTTCTAGACCGCTTACTCATAGCTTGCTGAGGAGATGCCCCAAACAGGCTTTATAACTTTTAGCCCAATACTCTCTTGAGGAAATCAAGTGTTGAGATGGAAGAGATTAAGAGAAATATTTCCTTGGAGAAATTTGTTGCATTCTGGTAGTGTTCTCACTGCCCATAGGAGAAGGGAATAAAGTCCTTTTCTCTCACCTTGCGCTGACGTTGAGAGACTTCACTGGAATGTCTTGGAGAGCTCGACTTGGGTCGCCAGAATCTTTAGGCACAGAGGATGGTGCTAGGTCCATTCCTAAAGAATTGTAAAGGCAGAAGCTGTGGCTGGATTGTTACTCTGATGGAATGTTGAAGAAACGTGCTGCACCGAAAGTCACCTGCACTCCAAGTGTTTGAAAATTAGAGGATCTATGGACTGAAAGTGCGCTTGAGAGATAGCTTTTTGCTAGAAGGTTTGACTGGAAGGACTGTGGGACCTGGATAGAGAGCCCGAGTAGGGTGAATTGCTAGTGGTACAGGGCAGCAATTAAGCAACACAACAAAGAGAGTCATTGCCATGTCAGGTGAGCAACATTTGGATGTTCCCAGGGTGTGTGGATATGGAGTCGGTGGCGTTTGCCAATGGCTCTACAAAAGATGTCCACAAAAGAAAGATTCATCTTTGAACATACACCAAGACGAGAGAGCACCAATCCCAGATCTCCGAAGTACCAGTAAACCAGTAAATTAGACTTCCCTGCTCTTTTTCTGTCTCTCCTTCTTCCTCTTCCAAATTCTAACAGGAGCTGAATGATGGATGGTGGGAAAAAGAAGAGGAGCACAAGATGGAGAAATAGAGAAAGCCAATCATGCTATCTTACCATGAGGTTCAGCATAAAGAATGCCAGTGCTGAGCCAGAGGACAGCTTCAAATTTAAATAAATATCTGAGTTTTTTTTTTACATGTAGTGAACAACTTAATTAGCTGAATGAAAATGTTTTGTGAATAAGAGTGACAGGAGAACTTTTGAGAGTGATGTGAAAAACCATAGGGAAAAGAAACAGGTTTTTGTTTTTTTTTTAAACACCTTTATTGGAGTATAATTGCTTGACAATGGTGTGTTAGTTTCTGCTTTATAACAAAGTGAATCAGTTACACATATAGATATGTTCCCATATCTCTTCCCTCTTGCGTCTCCCTCCCTCCCACCCTCCCTATCCCACCCATCCAGGTGGTCACAAAGCACCCAGCTGATCTCCCTGTGCTATGCAGCTGCTTCCCACTAGCTATCTACCTTATGTTTGGTAGTGTATATATGTCCATGCCACTCTCACTTTGTCACAGCTTACCCTTCCCCCTCCCCATATCCTCAAGTCCATTCTCTAGTAGGTCTGTGTCTTTATTCCTGTCTTACCCCTAGGTTCTTCATGACATTTTTTTTTCTTAGATTCCATATATATGTGTTAGCATATGGTATTTGTCTTTCTCTTTCTGACTTACTTCACTCTGTATGACAGACTCTAGGCCCATCCATCTCACTACAAATAACTCAATTTCGTTTCTTTTTATGGCTGAGCAATATTCCATTGTATATATGCGCCACATCTTCTTTATCCATTCATCCGATGATGGACACTTAGGTTGTTTCCATCTCCTGGCTATTGTAAATAGAGCTGCAATGAACATTTTGGTGCATCACTCTTTTTGAATTATGGTTTTCTCAGGGTATATGCCCAGTAGTGGGATTGCTCGGTCATATGGTAGTTCTATTTGTAGTTTTTTAAGGAACCTCCATACTGTTCTCCATAGTGGCTGTACCAATTCACATACCCACCAGCAGTGCAAGAGTGTTCCCTTTTCTCCACACCCTCTCCAGCATTTATTGTTTCTAGATTTTTTGATGATGGCCATTCTGACTGGTGTGAGATGATATCTCATTGTAGTTTTGATTTGCGTTTCTCTAATGATTAATGATGTTGAGCATTCTTTCATGTGTTTTTTGGCAGTCTGTATATCTTCTTTGGAGAAATGTCTATATAGGTCTTCTGCCCATTTTTGGATTGGGTGGTTTGTGTTTTTGTTATTGAGTTGCATGAGCTGCTTCTAAATTTTGGAGATTAATCCTTTGTCAGTTGCTTCATTTGCAAATATTTTCTCCCATTCTGATGGTCCTCTTTTGGTCTTGTTTATGGTTTCCTTTGCTGTGCAAAAGCTTTGAAGTTTCATTAGGTCCCATTTGTTTATTTTTGTTTTTATTTCCATTTCTCTAGGAGGTGGGTCAAAAAGGATCTTGTTGTGATTTATGTCATAGAGTGTTCTGCCTATGTTTTCCTCTACGAGTTTGATAGTTTCTGACCTTACATTTAGGTCTTTAATCCATTTTGAGCTTATTTTTGTGTATGGTGTTAGGGAGCATTCTAATCTCATACCTTTACATGTACCTGTCCAGTTTTCCCAGCACCACTTATTGAAGAGGGTGTTCTTTCTCCACTGTACATTCCTGCCTCCTTTATCAAAGATAAGTTGACCATATGTGCATGGGTTTATCTCTGGTCTTTCTATCCTGTTCCATTGATCTATCTTTGTTTTTGTGCCAGTACCATACTGCTTTGATTACTGTAGCTCTGTAGTATAGTCTGAAGTCAGGGAGCCTGATTCCTCCAGCTCCGTTTTTTGTTCTCAAGATTGCTTTGGCTATTTGGGGTCTTTTGTGTTTCCATACAAATTGTGAAATTTTTTGTTCTAGTTCTGTGAAAAATGCCAGTGGTAGTTTGATAGGGATTGCATTGAATCTGTAGATTGCTTTGGGTAGTAGAGTCATTTTCACAGTGTTGATTCTTCCAATCCAAGAACATGATATATCTCTCCATCTATTTGTATCATCTTTTATTTCTTTCATCGCTGTCTTATAATTTTCTGCATACAGGTCTTTTGTCTCCTTAGGTAGGTCTATTCCTCAATATTTTATTTTTCTGTTGCAATGGTAAATGGGAGAGTTTTCTTGATTTCAGTTTCATATTTTTCATCATTAGTGTATAGGAATGCCAGAGATTTCTGTGCATTAATTTTGTATCATGCTACTTTACCAAATTCATTGATTAGCTCTAGTAGTTTTCTGGTAGCATCTTTAGGATTCTCTATGTATAGTATCATGTTATCTGCAAACAGTGACAGCTTTACTTCTTTACTGATTTGTATTCCTTTTACTTCCTTTTCTTCTCTGATTGCTATGGCTAAAACTTCCAAAACTATGTTGAGTAAGAGTGGTGAGAGTGGGCAACCTTGTCTTGTTTCTGATCTTAGTGGAAATGCTTTCAGTTTTTCACCATTGAGGACCATGTTGGCTGTGGGTTTGTCATATATGTCCTTTATGATGTTGAGGAAATTTCCCTCTATGCCTACTTTCTGCAGGGTTTTTATCATAAATGGGTGTTGAATTTTGTCGAAAGCTTTCTCTGCATCTATTGACATGATCATATGGCTTTTCTCTTTCAATTTGTTAATATGGTTTATCACGTTGATTGATTTGTGTATATTGAAGTATCCTTGCATTCCTGGAATAAACCCCACTTGATCATGGTGTATGATCCTTTTAATGTGCTGTTGGATTCTGTTTGCTAGTATTTTGTTGAGGATTTTTGCATCTATGTTCATCAGTGATATAGGCCTATAGTTTTCTTTCTTTGTGACATCGTTGTCTGGTTTTGGTATCAGGGTGATGGTGGCCTAGTAGAATGAGTTTGGGACTGTTCCTCCCTCTGCTATATTTTGGAAGAGTTTGAGAAGGATAGGTGTTAGCTCTTCTCTAAATGTTTGATAGAATTCGCCTGTGAAGCCATCTGGTCCTGGGCTTTTGTTTGTTGGAAGATTTTTAATCACAGTTTCAATTTCAGTGCTTGTGATTGGTCTGTTCATATTTTCTATTTCTTCCTGATGCAGTCTTGGCAGGTTGTGCATTTCTAAGAATTTGTCCATTTCTTCCAGGTTGTCCATTTTATTGGCATAGAGTTGCTTTTAGTAATCTCTCATGATCTTTTGTATTTCTGCAGTGTCAGTTGTTACTTCTCCTTTTTCATTTCTAATTCTAATGATTTGAGTCTTCTCTCTTTTTTTCCTGATGAGTCTATCTAATGGTTTATCAATTTTGTTTATCTTCCCAAAGGACCAGCTTTTAGTTTTATTGATCTTTGCTACCGTTTCCTTCATTTCTTTCTCATTTATTTCTGATCTGATCTTTATGATTTCTTTCCTTCTACTAACTTTGGGGTTTTATTGTTCTTCTTTCTCTAGTCCCTTTAGGTGCAAGTTTAGGTTGTTTATTCGAGATGTTTCCTGTTTCTTAACGTAGGATTGTATTGCTATAAAATTCCTTCTTAGAACTGCTTTTGCTGCATCCCATAGGTTTTGGGTCATCATGTCTCCATTGTCATTTGTTTCCAGGTAATTTTTTATTTCCTCTTTGATTTCTTCAGTGATCACTTCGTTATTAAGTAGTGTATTCTTTAGCCTCCATGTGTTTGTATTTTTTACAGATCTTTTCCTGTAATTGATATCTGGTCTCATAGCATTGTGGTCGGAAAAGATACTTGATACAATTTCAATTTTCTTAAATTTACCAAGGCCTGATTTGTGACCCAAGATATGATCTACCCTGGAAAATGTTCCAGGTGCACTTGAGAAAAATGTGTATTCTGTTGTTTTTGGATGGAATGTCCTATAAATATCAATTAAGTCCATTTTGTTTAATGTATCATTTAAAGCTTGTGTTTCCTTATTTATTTTCATTTTGGATGATCTGTCCATTGGTGAAAGTGGGGTGTTAATGTCCCCTACTATGAATGTGTTACTGTCGATTTCCCCTTTTATGGATGTTAGTATTTGCCTTATGTACTGAGGTGTTCCTATGTTGTGTGCATAATTATTTACAATTGTTATACCTTCTTCTTGGACCAATCCCTTGATCATTATGTAGTGTCCTTTTTGTCTCTTGTCATAATCTTTATTTTAAAGTCTATTTTGTCTGATACGAGAATTGCTACTCCAGCTTTCTTTTGGTTTCCATTTGCATGGAATATCTTTTTCCATCCCCTTACTTTCAGTCTGTATGTGTCTCTAGGTCTGAAGTGGGTCTCTTGTAGACACCATATATAAGGTTCTTGTTTTTGTATCCATTTAGCCAGTCTGTGTCTTTTGGTGGGAGCATTTAATCCATTTACATTTAAGGTAATTATTGATATGTATGTTCCTATTCCCATTTTCTTAATTGTTTTGGGTTTGTTATTGTAGGTCTTTTCCTTCTCTTGTGTTTCTTGCCTAGAGAAGTTCCTTTAGCGTTTGTTGTAAAGCTGGTTTGGTGGTGCTGAACTCTGTCAGCTTTTGCTTGTCTGTAAAAGTTTTAATTTCTCTATCAAATCTGAATGAGATCCTTGCTGGGTAGAGTAATCTTGGTTTTAGGTTTTTCTTCTTCATCACTTAAATATGTCCTGCCACTCCCTTCTGGCTTGCAGAGTTTCTGCTGAAAGATCAGCTGTTAACCTTATGGGGATGCCCTTGTGTGTTATTTGTTGTTTTTCCCTTGCTGCTTTTAATATGTTTTCTTTGTATGTAATTTTTGACAGTTTGATTAATATGTGTCTTGGCATGTTTCTCCTTGGATTTATACTGTATGGGACTCTCTGTGCTTCCTGGAGTTGATTAACTATTTCCTTTCCCATATTAGGGAAGTTTTCAACTATAATCTCTTCAAATATTTTCTCAGTCCCTTTCTTTTCCTCTTCTTCTTCTGGAACCCCTATAATTTGAATATTGGTGCATTTAATGTTGTCCCAGAGGTCTCTGAGACTGTCCTCAGTTCTTTTCATTCTTTTTTCTTTATTCTGCTCTGCAGTAGTTATTTCCACTATTTTATGTTCCAGGTCACTTATCCATTCTTCTGCCTCAGTTATTCTGCTATTGATCCCATCTAGAGTATTTTTAATTTCATTTATTGTGTTGTTCATCATTGCTTGTTTCATCTTTAGTTCTTCTAGGTCCTTGTTAAATGTTTCTTGCATCTTCCCTATTGTATGTCCAAGATTTTGGATCATCTTTACTATCATTATTCCGAATTATTTTTCAGGTAGACTGCCTATTTCCTCTTCATTTGTTAGGTCTGGTGGGTTTTTATCTTGCTCCTTCATCTGCTGTGTGTTTTCCTGTCTTCTCATTTTGCTTATCTTACTGTGTTTGGGGTCTCCTTTATGCAGGCTGCAGGTTCATAGTTCCCATTGTTTTTGGTGTCTGTCCCCAGTGGCTAAAGGTGGTTCAGTGGGTTGTGTAGGCTTCCTGGTGGAGGGGACTAATGCCTGTGTTCTGGTGGATGAGGCTGGATCTTGTCTTTCTGGTGGGCAGGTCCACATCTGGTGGTGTGTTTTGGGGTGTCTGTGGATTTATTATGATTTTAGGCAGCCTCTCTGCTAATGGGTGGGGTTGTTTTCCTGTCTTGCTAGTTGTTTGGAATAGGGTGTCCAGCAATGTAGCTTGCTGGTCATTGAGTGAAGCTGGGTGCTGGTGTTGAGATGGAGATCTCTGGGAGATTTTCGCCGTTTGATATTATGTGGAGCTGGGAGGTCTCTTGTGGACCAGTGTCCCGAAGTTGGCTCTCCCACCTCAGAGGCACAGCACTGACTCCTGGCTGCAGCACCAAGAGCTTTCATCCAGATGACTCAGAATAAAAGGGAGAAAAAGAAGAAAGAGAGAAAGAGAGAAAGAGAGAAAGAAAGAAAGAAAGAAAGAAAGAAAGAAAGAAAGAAAGAAAGAAAGAAAGGAAGGAAGGAAGAAAGTTATTAAAATAAAAAATAATTTTTAAGAAAAAAAAATTTTTTAAAGAAAAAAAAAAGCGGATGGATAGAACCCTAGGACAAATGGTGAAAGCAAAGCTATGCAGACAAAATCTCACACAGAAGCATACACATACACACTCACAAAAAGAGGAAAAGGGGGAAAAAATAATAAATCTTGCTCTCAAAGTCCACCTCCTCAATTTGAGATGATTCGTTGTCTATTCATGTATTCCACAGATGCGGGGTACATCAAGTTGATTGTGGAGCTTTAATCCACCGCTTCGGAGGCTGCTGGGAGAGACTTGCCTTTCTCTTCTTTGTTCTCACAGCTCCTAGGGGCTCAATTTTGGATTTGGCCCCGCCTCTGCGTGTAGGTTGCCAGAAGGCGTCTGTTCTTCGCTTAGACAGCACGGGGTTAAAGGAGCCGCTGATTCGGGGCCTATGGCTCACTCAGGCTGGGGGGAGGGAGGGGTGCGGATGCGGGGCAAGCCTGCGGTGGCAGAGGCCGGCGCGACGTTTCACCAGCCTGAGGTGCGCCGTGTGTTGTCCCGGGGAAGTTGTCTCTGGATCCCGGGACCCTGGCAGTGGCGGGCTGCACAGGCTCCCCAGAAGGGAGGTGTAGATGGTGACCTGTGCTTGCACACAGGCTTCTTCGTGGCGGCAGCAGCAGCCTTAGCGTCTCATGCCCGTCTCTGGGGTCCGCGCTGATAGCTGCAGCTCGTTCCCGTCTCTGGAGCTCCTTTAAGCAGCGCTCTTAATCCCCTCTCCTCGCACACCAGGAAACAAAGAGGGAAGAAAAAGTCTCTTCCCTCTTCGGCAGGTCCAGAGTTTTCCCCGGACTCCCTCCCGGCTAGTCGTGGTGCACTAACCCGCTGCAGGCTGTGTTCACGCCACCAACCCCAGTCCTCTCCCTGCGCTCTGACCGAAGCCTGAGCCTCAGTCCCCAGCCCCGCCCGCTCCGGCGGGTGAGCAGACAAGCCTCTCGGGCTGGTGAGTGCCGGTGGGCACCGATTCTCTGTTCGGGAATCTCTCTGCTTTGCCTTCCGCACCCCTGTTGCTGTGCTCTCCTCCGTGGCTCTGAAGCTCCCTCCCTCCGCCACCCGCAGTCTCTGCCCACGAAGGGGCTTTCTAGTGTGTGGAAGCCTTTCCTCCTTCACGGCTCCCTCCCACTGGTGCAGGTCCCGTCCCTATTCTTTTGTCTCTGTTTATTCTTTTTTCTTTTGCCCTACCCAGGTACGTGGGGAGTTTCTTGCCTTTGGGGAAGTCTGAGGTCTTCTGCCAGCGTTCAGTAGGTGTTCTGTAGGAGTTTTTCCACGTGTAGATGTATTTCTGGTGTATCTGTGGGGAGGAAGGTGATCTCTGCCTCTTACTCTTCCGCCATCTTCCCCCTCTCCTTCAGGTCTCTTTTTTGAGCGCACTAATCCTATTCAAAGAAGCAGTTTGAATATAAAGTTACCTCTTCTCTATCTGAAACTCCCACTAGAAGTTCAGTAAATATATATACATATATATGTGTATATATACACATATATGTCTTTTAAGGCATAAACCCACTGGGACAAAGGAAATTTGAGAGGAGGCAATTATAGTAGACCCAGAAGTAAAAGTTTTGGAGGCTGGAAACCAGCAGGACGACTGGTAACAGGTAAAGCAGAACTAAGAAAACTGAATCCTCCTCAGTGGGAGGGCTGACAGTCAATTCAATTTAATTAAAGAATTACTAAAAGGCTCAGGAGTTGGCTAGCACTAGGGACCTGTAGAAGTGGAGGTGAAGATGGGTGAAGTAGAATCACTGAATTTCTGTTTAAAAACCATTAGAATGTCCAGATTCCCTCCAGATTGTTTCATGCCCTTCCTTTGTTCCTCCATAGCCCTTATATTTCCTTTTATATTTCCAAATAATGTACTTTATATTCTCTTTTCTGAATTCTCCCTTTAGATAGTATCTTTTTACTTCCCTACATATTTTTCTATCCCTGGTAGTTTTACTGTCATTTTGGATGATTGATATATCATGTTTACATTATTTTGACTATGTAAATGGTATTTACTGCTAAGCCATATAGGATACTTATTTTTCTTGAAAACATTTTTGTTTTTCATGGAATTAATAAAGGCCTTTCCTTTTTAAATTTGATTGTTTTTATATGCCTATATCCAGAAGAATAAAATGATGTTCAGTAAAATACAGGATGTTCAGTAAAATAAGAACATCTACTTTCACAGGACTAAGGCTTTGAGGAAAAACTGAATTTGACGATAGAGCAAGAGAGTTCAGAATTGGAATTACCAGGCAAGTCATATTGATTAAGGAAGCTGGATGTCACTTCAGTTCAATTAATCTAATATACTGTATTTTCAGCTCTGTGTTAGGACCTTAGAACACAAACATACTCATTTTCAATATGGTCCATGCCTCACCTGTCACATTCTAGTGTTGTCAGAGGGACAAATAATAAAAAATTTTATCACAATGTATTTGAAGAAGAGTAGAGTGGTAGGAGTGATCGTAAATCAGGAAAAACTTCTCAGTGTCATCAGGCTTGATGATCCTTATGGGACAGATAGGAATTAGTTAGATGGAGATAAAGGAGAGTGAAGTTTCAGACAAAGAGTAAATATTTATAGAATTGCTAGGTATATATTTTAGAGGAAATATTTTTCAGTGCTATTGAGGATAAATCCAGAGGGAGTTAGATTAGTGTGGAGTTAATGCAGTAGTCTAGGCAGAAAATGTTGAGGGATTAAACTAATACACTGCCCATAAAGCAAGGAACTGACTTGAGAACTAGTATAATATTTGAATTAATAGGACAGTGTTACTACCTGGACATTGAGGGATGCAGTAGACTCTTGGGTAGCATAGATGCTTTTGTTTGGGGTTACTAGATGGACAACCAAGCCATTCACTGAGATATCCACACATGAAGAAGATAGATTTGGGTGGAAGCCAATGACTTTTAGTTCTACTGAGTGTATGTTATTTGTGGAAGATATATCTGAAGAGAATGATGAGGTAAGAAAACATTTTGAGTTGTAAATGATGTTTTAATTCCTTCTCTTGGAATTAGTTGGTCTTCCCCTACCCCAGGCAGTTAGGGTATTCTATCTGCACTGCCACAGGAGAAGAGATGATCAATATAAAGCAGATCAAAAGAATTAATTCTTGGGCTTGATTTCCATAACCCTAGGCCTTACCATAGAGAAAAGATTTAAAAAAATAAAAGCTCATCCTGAAAAAAGATTAAAATATTTATTTTCTGCAAATTTCCTCTCCTCTCTAGACTAAAGATGAATTTTATGGGCTCCAGAAAGGGACCTCCTTTAATCAACTCCAGAGTCTGGAGATTTGGCAAATTACAGTGTTCCCTCACAACAAGCAAGGGCAAGAGCAATAGAAATCTTCTCCTTGTATGTCTATGTAGACTAGCCAGAGAAGGCACCACAGATTTTCCCACAGCTCTGAGTGGTTTGGGATCAAGAGAGTATTTTCCATGCACCCTAGAATGGCTGGTACATGGCTGAAAGTGAGCTGAAATTAAGTCAAGGGAGTGGAGGTTGCAGCACTGATTTTTGTGGATTGCTGAGCAAAGTAAAAACTAGGGGCAGAGACATCTCAGCAAGTGACATTGTAGGTATGTAAACAGATTGTCTTCAAACCCTTCTGTGTCCCCAGAATTTAAAACAAGACAAGGGAGAAAGCAGATTGCTCCTTTAACTGATTGAAATTGTTTTTATTATCAGGTGAAATTAATTCTCAAAATAGAAGTTCAATTATTGAAAAATAATTGAGTTCAATTATTGACAAATAATTGAGTTCAATATTGAAAAATAAAGAAAATTCATTTATTGGATGTGGTGGCTTTGCAGACTAGAATTCATACCTGCTATATACAGTAGACAATTGGATATGCTCACCTGGGATGCAGTTGATAAAACTCATCTGGAGTTGTTGACTTGGAAGTCATTAATGTATCTGTGGTAGTCGAAAGCCTAGCAAGAGTCAGATTACTTTGGTAACGTGGAGCAAGAGATAAAAAGGTTAATGGCAAAAATGTCTGAAAAACACGAAGATTCAAACAGGTGGAAGAAGATGGTCCCCTAAAGAATATTGAGGAAGCATTTATTGAGGTCTCCTTTTAAAGGAATAGCATAGGCCTGAAGGTCTGATGTTGCTGACCTTGCATTTCAGTTCAAAAGGGCTACCGCCTAATGTGTCTAGGTTTCATGAGGAATATTATATATTGCTAAAATAAAATGTCTTTCTTGCCTTTCACTGTTTACATAATTAAGCTAAATGACTCCTGCAGTTCTCTGTTTTATATTAACTTTGACTTCAGGTAGAGAGGAGAATTTGAACGTTGGTACACATGAACATTTCAATGAGTTTTTGTTTTTAAAAAAACCAGGGTTTACCACCCCACCCCCAACCCACCGCCAAAACAAGGAACAAACACACAAAAAATAGCCTTCAAATAATGTGCATTAGATTATAGGCAGCTATGGTTCATCATACACAGCTGTATTAGAGAGTAGCCTAAAAAATTAGAGCTTAGTATCTTGATAATTCTTGAGTCTTTGTTAAAGTTTCAATTGTCTTAAAGTAACCTATAGTAATAAATTTCCTCTGGTGTGCATGCTAGTATTCTTGAGTACTTTAGAGATATAGACCCTTATTTAGGATGAAGCTGAAGAGGCTGCCAACACTTCATGTGTCAGCCTTGGTAAAAACTGATGTTCATGTGTTTCTGTCAGTTGTCACGTGGGATGGATTTCAGCTGCCATTGTGAATATAAAAAGCTCACTATCCCATTACTAATTCCCGTGAGTTATTTAGTCCTGTCTTTCTTTTTCTAAAGGTTAAACTCTTATCTTTCTGCTAAAAAGTTAGATAATTAACATTCTTACTTACAAGGCTTCTATAACATCTGTAGATTATGCACCATTAATCAAGTTCCTCTGCAGGCATGATTGACTTTTGCAGAGAAACTTGGGGAATAAATCCTTTCTCTTTAGTAATAACTTTGTTGTTATTATGCTTAAAAAAGTCTCTGTGTGAGAAAGTCAATTTAGAGTAACAGTCTCTAGCTACTTAAAATGGGTATTATAAAACTATATAAGAGAAATAAGAGCAAATGATGTATTTTAGAATCTTTGAACCTTGACATTTCTTTGCATTAAAAACTTTAGAATTTATGATTTCCAAAGCCTTGCATATTTATAAAATCATTTGTATTGACATTTAACTTCTCCATTTTCAAATGATAGAAGCAAAAATTAAGGATATATACTTTTTTAGCATTTTAACTTGAATTTAGAATTCACTTATATGAAAAAGACACATATAAAAAATCAGATTTTTAACATTGTAGAATTTCTGTGCCTGAATTATTTTGTCAAGAACACCTGCACAAGGCAAGTGCTGGACATTTATAGAAAATATGTCCTAGAAATGATTTGTTCATGGAAAAAATCTGTTTTATATCTGTGATGTTTCCTTGACATTTTCCTTCTGCTACAGATTTCTTATAATGCCTCCTTGATCTTTCTGAGGAGATAGATTGTGGAAACTTTTTGGAAGCTGTAGAGATCTATTAAACATCGAAATAAAATCTCTTCTTTTCCATCATAAGACCTTATTTTCATTCGCTTCCTTTTGTTCCCTTCTCCTTTCTTTTTCCTTTCCCTGAGTGATAGAAAATACCAAAGCGCTTAAAAAAAAGCAAGTATTAACATAAGATTCTTTTTTTTTGGTTGGACAACAAAAAACACACATGAATTGGGTCAATAAAACTAAATATCAGTGTTCAATGCCAAGTATATTAATAAAATATCTTGGCCTAAATGGCTCTTTTTCTAAATTTTGAATATAAGAATGACTTTCACAGAAAAAAAAAATTGACAAACTTGACATAGAAGCATATAGTTTTTTAATCTCAGTAGTAGTCACAGAGATAGTTTTTTTAGGCAGAGGATCCAGAGTGTTGGAAGAGAGGAGTCATAATAAAAAGAAAACAGGGTAGTGCCAATAGATTTGAATTAGGTGTTCTGATACATTATAGAGTCTAGGTGTCTTCTAAAAATCATCAATTAATCAAGATCTTTGTATAAGACTAAGGTCTTGAAAAGGTGATACATAGAATAATTAGTCATCAAGTAACTTGTCTCTATTTATAAAAAAAATTGCTTATGAAAATCATTACATTAGTGTTCACTTAAAGTTTAATCTCTAACCATTTAAAAATCTTCATAAATTAGTTTGCATTAACCTCTATTTCTTCTTCTCTTTCTGGTGACCTTCTATTCATCCTTAAAGAGGCAAAGAAAATGTCTTCTCTGTGAAGGTCTTGGAACCCCTTTATTCAGAAACAATCCTTTTCCTTGCTATGAACCTATGTAATTTGGAGCATAGCTTAAACACTTTGCATCTTACTTTCTTTATGTGTTTTGTTTCTCTATGTTAAATGTGGTATAGGCAAAGGCCAGGGCTATATTTCAGCCATTATATTCCCCGAACTGAGCTCAGTGCCTGACATGAGCAATCATACTTTAAAAACATATGTAAAAGTATAGAAATTTATATTCTCAGCGTTAGAAAAAAGAAGAGGCACAGTTAATATCTTGAGATTAGGAAATGCTAAACATAATGATGTCAGAACAAGCATTGAGGCTATCAAGTACCAATTTGTACCCAGATCTAATGACTGAGCACCTTTAAAGGTGCATTGTATCAAGAGTTCAGCAGATATAGACACAAGTAATTCTACTCACATGTTGTTCTCATAACTTTGAATTTTAAATGTATATGTTCCTTTTATTCTTAAGTAAATTGAGAGCAAAGTTGACCAGAGAGATGGAAATTGTACTTCTATGGAGATTTTTAGTGTAAGCGCACACAACTTCTTAGTTCTAGTCTCTCTCTCTCACTATGTATATATTCTTGTTTGGACAATAATTTTTTCTGGCATATTTTTTCACTACTATATCCCCAATAGTTAGAACGATGGCTGACACACTGTTTATTGAGTAGAAACTCAGTAAATATTTGTGGATGGCTACACATTTCTGTATTACCAAGGTAGATCATACATGGAAACAGAAGACATGGTCCTTGTTTAGCAGCTGGTGATACCTAGGTGACTAGATCACTTCTAATACACATTAGTCAGTTTCACTAAACACCATTTCTGCTAAAATTAGAAATATTTTCATTCTGTTCTCAGTGTAGTATTTAATAAAGATAAACTAATCACAAAACCCTGTGAGTAAAGCTGTGTTGGTCTCTATCCCCAAAGTTCAGAGGACAAATTGATATGAACATTAGCCTATTTCCTCTAATAAATCAGTTTGAACATTGATTGTAATATAATAAAACATATTTTCTAAAAGTCGTAATTATAAATATTGTCAACAAATAAGAAATAAAGTGTTTAATGAGGTGCCTGTAGAGCTTCCATGGCGAAAAGAATGCTTAGCTTTTTTTTTTTTTTTTTTTTTTTTCTGTACGCGGGCCTCTCACTGCTGCGGCCTCTCCCGTTGCGGAGCACAGGTTCCGGACGCGCAGGCTCAGCGGCCATGGCTCACGGGCCCAGCCGCTCCGCGGCATGTGGGATCTTCGCGGACCTGAGCACGAACCTGTGTCCCCTGCCTCGGCAGGCGGATTCTCAACCACTGCACCACCAGGGAAGCCCAAGAATGCATAGCTTTAAGAGCAATATATAAGATTTATGGATCTCCAATAATCTTAACATTTTAGAGTTGAAAATTTTAGAGTTTTATTTGTTCGAAAACTGTCTCTTCTCCTACATGGAGGGCAAGCGGAGATCAAAGGAAAAAGGCACACTACTCCAGATTGGTAGGTGGCAGTTTTAATAAGCAGGGGATCCTACAAGACTTGTTTTGGGGGGCCACAAGATAAGATGATTTCTGCACCCACCCACCAGAATCTTAAGAGTTTATGTAAAGCTTTAACTGAGTGTAGTCACATACACAGTCAAGATGGTCTCAATAACACCTTACTCTCTCAAGGCTATGTCCTTGGAATAGCTCCCACTGTGGGAACGGTAGGTAGAGTGTACATTCCAAGAACAGGGGATGAGGTAGAGAAACTTATTGCCTGAGTTCAGCTCATGGGTCAACCAGTGGTCACATCCTCTTGATTACCTCCCCCAAGTTTAGAAAGTTATTATATATTTTTAAATGAAGGAGTGAGATGTAGAGCCTTTAGGACTAAGCAAGGACATATAGGACAGTTCGTCCTTAGAAGAGAATTCATGACTCCTGGCTCCCCATTTAATGCCTGTTTCAGTACACCACTATTGTTCAGTATACCTCATAATTTAATGAAGTCCACATTTATTCAAATGTTAAACTAATTTAACCATTATTACAAGGTAGAATTAAATGTCTTAAGTAACAGTCATCCATGCAAATCAGAGCAGGAAGGCAATGTTTTTCTAAATTGATAAAAAACCACATCCTCTGTATAATTCATATGTTATGAAGAGCTCCATCATGTGAAAAGTTTGAGAACTTCAGTGTAGTTAATCCCAGATTTCATGAGCCCTTGGCATTATGATAGGCCAAGATTTTCCTTGAGTTGCCCCAATTTCTCTGGCTCTTCAATTGAACTTTTGTTTGTCCATTAAAAAATAATAATAATAATGGTAATCTGTTTCAAAATCTCTGTTTCTAAAAGCTATTTTGTACCACCTTTCACTGACTGGAAGACTATGTTTGGGAGACTGATGTGAGCTGGTATCTTCGGATGTTGTAGATAATTCTTTAAAGTACTCAGTGTTTGAAAAATGGTATGTGAATCAATAAATAATTAAAATAATGATGATGACAGAGGAAATTTTTGGGGAAAGTATTTCAAACTGAATCATTGAATTAGTCTTTCAACATTTCAATCAGAAAGGCAAACAATGGAACATATACAAATTAATATCTTGGTCAGGTGGAGAAGTTTAAAAAATCCTTTAATAGAACTGAAAGTGTAGCTATTGATTTCTTAGGAGATAGGATTGTTAAAGGCTGAATTGCTTCTATGATTAAATCACAAGCTTCAGCTTTGACATCAGTGTTCCCTTCAGTCAAAATCACAAAGGATATCTGCAGATCCCTAGAGCTGTTTCTCTGAGTAAACTAGTAAAACATAAATATTTCCCTGAGGGGTTTTGATCCAGTGCTAGATTAGCTGCTTGAAGTTGATCATTTCAGTCTTTCTTAGAGAGATCTATAGAAGCTAGTTACCTACTTGACTTGCCCTTCTGTATCTAAGAATTAAAATGGATAACAGTTGAAACCTCTGCATTTACTTAGTGTACTGCAGGGCAAGATGGAAATGCAGGTTCCTAATGTCCAGCCTTTTATGTTTCTACCTTCTGGGTTAGATATTATTGCTTTTGGTGCTTGAAAATATTATATTCTAGAAAGGGAAGTTAGGTATTTGAGTTCAGAATTCATCACCAACCACCCTTTAATCTCATGAGTAAAATAAACCACCATTAAAAAAATAATCTTATGAAACAAATTATACTTACACCTAATCTAAAACCCCAAAGCAGGTTGCAATAATAATGATTGAGTGGGACGAGTGGGGTGGAAGAGCAGGTAATATTTTAATTAAATAAGTTTATTGGATAATATAAACTTGGTTATATACAAACCCAATCATTGCCTTATTTTCTCCAATCATTACCTTCAACCATCTTTCATTGATTATCCTTTTTCTGACCCATAATAACATCTTGGGAGATCCCAAGGTTTTCCCATCATTTTCTGTTATTAAAAAGTGCATTCTAGTTTTGTCCAATTTAAAACTTGAATTTCATCATTGTCTCTCCTCCCAATGCTGGCCAAGGAGCATTGCATTTCCAGGACTTCACCCCTTCACCCTTCAGGCTGAATCTGATTACCCCATTGATAGTGGTGGGAGGAGGTGTTGCAGAAACAGGCAATAACCTTTTAAACTCACTGGTATGTGTCCCTGCTCTGAATATTTATGTACATAACAATGGCCAGATGTGGATGCCCTCCATCTGGCAGGCATCAAATGCTGCTCTTCCAGATACAAGTGTGATTCTTTGGGACCCCTGAGATGTTCCTTTCCATCTCACAATCCTAGAGGTGGGAGATTCACTAGCTCTAATTCCTTTATTCACCTTTCCTTTATTTTCTCCACCTTCAAAAGTTCCAGCCCTTTTCTCAGTGTCTCTGCTCTTTGTGGTCAGCCCTTACTGGTTGGGGACAAGGGAGATGACTCAAACCTGGTTACCTTCTCTAATGTCTACTTGACTCATAGAAATCTACTACATTCTCACCACCCCAAATCGTGAAAATGCAGGCTGCTCCATTGTTCCTGTCTCTTCACATTGTCTTTTCTAGGCAATTCTCTTTTCTGCCAGCTCATGTAGGCCCCAGAAGATTAGTGAGCTCATGGCATCCACTGACTTTCATCCAAGAAATGTAATGCCAATCTCCTCTCCTGGAAAGTTACTCCTTACTTGGCTGTTGGGTAGGGTGAACATATATTTGATTGTCCAAACCAGGTCACTTTTGAGAATACAAGAGGTTAGAGTCATAAACCAGGACTTTCCTAGGCAATTCTAGAGATGTATTACCCTATTAATGGGAGAGTAGGGAATATTCTGTCGGTAGGGCTCCCCCTTGTGAGTAAAGTGAGCCACAGTGCTCTCTCTCTAGGACAAAGTCTCAAGACTAAAGCGACTCTCCTCCCTTTCTCCCACTAGCATTTGGTTTATTTGTGGGGAAGGGATAGGGCAGTGGAAGTTATTGGTGTGTGTAACAAAGTAGGTTTGGCTACAATCAAGCTGTCTGGCCCCCAGGTATTTGTGCTTCAGTTTAGAATATTAGGTATTTGATGCCCTTTTGTTCTTAGCTTTCAATGCTTCCTATCAGTTATAGGGCAAGAGGAAAACAGCCTGTTCAACTTCAACTTAAATATAGAAATTTAATTGTAAAAATCAGATATTTAAGGAATCGTGGTTTTCATATAGGACTAAGTAACTCATATAACTTATTTTCAACTAATTATGTGGTAAAGGGTGTGGTTTTCCAGAAAAAAAATAAAAACACGCTAACACTCCAAAGACTATTGCCTTCTTAATAATTTTCATTCTATAAATATGTCATCTATCTCCTCTATCACTGATTTCTCCCTCTTTACAGGGCAATTCTCCTCAACATACATGTATGCTATAATACATTATCTTTCACTTTAACCAAAAACTCAGTCTGTTTTAATTCTACCTTCTGTGCTTGCGACTATGTAATTTCTCTGTTCCGTTTCATTTCATCATTTCTCAAAATAAATGTTTATATATGTTTTCAAACTTCCTTTTCAATTTTTTTCTCAACTTTCCAAGCTTTCCTCCCTCTTCTATACTCAATTGCTCTTGTTCATAGTTACCAGTGGCTAAATCCAGTGTTCACTTCAATTCCTCATCATGGCCTCAGCAGAATTCCGTAATGTTGGCCTTCCCTTCTCAATACATTCCTCCATTTGTGGTTTGAGACATAAACACTGGTGACTTTCTTTTTACTTCAACTGTGGCCCATTTCAAACTTCTTTGGGAACTTCCCCTTTTCCAAATCTTCAATCTACAAAGTAAGGAAGGGCTCATTCCTGAGCTCTCTGCTTTCCTTTCATATACTGTTTTATTAGGTGATCCAGTCCTGTAACTTAAGGTATAATCTATATATAGGTGATTTTCAAATATATGTTTCTAGCCATGATCCCTCCAGACTTGTACAGTTAATGGTCTTCTCAACTTCTCCACTCTTAACCATTTTATTTAAGACAGAGTTCTTGATCAATTTTCACTTCACTCTATATTCCTCAGATCAAGTAAATGAAATCACAAACATCCAAGCAAAAATCTTAAGAGTTAACTTTGATTCTTCTCCTCCAATATCCTATGTCTAATCTGTCAGCATAGTCCTATAACTTTTATTCCAAAGTTTATAATAAACCTGTCCACATAACTGCTATCTTGAATGCTAGCCCCATAGTCCAGATACTACAGGCTATCTTCAGATGGATTATATACTGATATTGCTAATCATATTAATAGGATCAGAGTCATTTTCAGAAGTAAAAAGTTCTAAGCAATTCATTTTCTCTGATATCACAATATGGATAATTTGTGGCTCTTTAGGATGACTTTTATTTTAACTTCTTATTTTCCACAAATTTCCAAAACATATTTCTTCTTTACTCTAGGGAGGGAAGAAAACAAAGCCTGTATGCAAAATTCCAAAACTCCCCAGACCCAGGTTTGAGACTTGAAATCCTTTAAAAATAGTTTACTCTCATTTAGGCTTCATTATATTAGTCATACTTTATCTTATTTATACTATTAAAAGTCTCTTGGAGGCTAAGGATATTATGTGCTTACTTAGTACTTTCATTAAAATAATTATACATTTTTACTTTCACTCTGACTGAAGTGGAGAGGAGTGGGTTAGGGGATAAGTTTTCTAAAACACAATATATACAAGATGTGAGCCAAAGGTGAATATGTATAGTGGACATTGTGGTTCTTCCCCCATATCCATTCTTCTGTCTGTGGGTAATTCCCCATACAACTTCTGAGAAGCCTAAGTGTTTTGGAGGAAATTGGCTTTATCTCTGGGTCTGGGGTTAGGTCATATGGCTCACTCCTAAGCTCGTTAGAATAAACCCATCCCTTAGCCACAGATTCATGAGTAGGTATGTGATTCAATTTGAGCTAAAAAGACATGAGAAAAGATTTTTGAGAGACTTCTGGGACATGAACTATGTCTTCTGAGAGAACTTCCAAAAGTAACTCTGTTTCTATGGGAAGCAAGTAGTCCTGAGAGTTGATAGTGGCTATCTTTTGTTGGGTAAGTCAGCCTCAGAGTGAAACAGAAATTTAAAGAAGCAAATCCATTATACAGAAAGATCATCCTGCTGTGGAATTAAGTCACTTCTGAGACCTCCCCATACTTTTGGACCTTCTGAGCAGGAAAACCAATGCATCTCATTTTATTGTTTAAGCCAGTTTCAGCTGTGTTTTCTGTTGGTTCCATTTGAATACCTCCTAAGAAGCACAGTGATTTAGAAGAAAGAGTAGATAGCTCTGCTTCTTTTAGTGTTTTCAAAAACCTGAGAAATGAACATTTTTGCTCTTAAAAGAAACAAAAGCAGAAAAGAAGTGGAGAAACTTGATAATTTTGTAACCCCTTTTGAGTTGGAATGTTTTCACCTTAGCCTCAATATTGTGTGAAAAATAAGCATCAGGAAATCTGTGTTCATATGTTAGTACACACATCATTATACAACATAGTAACTGTTGTCCCTTTAGTTGTTGAGATATCTTACTTTTGGATTTGTTTCACCATTGAATGGGCAATCCAGAAAACAGATCACAAGATGAAAGCAAACCATAATCAAAAGAAAGCAATTACCAATGAAACAAGAGATTTTAAACTGAAGTCAAAAGGATATTTTCATTTTAACAATATGATAAAAAGAATGAGATTACTGAAAGCACAGGGTAATCAACTTCCCCACTTACTTGGATTGTTTTAGGGGTGAGATGTCTCCAGATCCATTAAAAGTAAACATTACTACTGCTTTCCTCACCTCAACACTCCTTATCCTCCAATCTGTTTGAACTTTATATCCTTTTGGGCAAAAAACCTAAATCATATTAATACTCATTTTCTCCATGATAATATAAATTTTACTCTTTGAGCCATTCAGAATTCAAAAAATTATTTCAATAAGAAAATTGATTCTTGCAATCAAATATTTGGGTTTTCAAAACTATTATCCTTATTTTGATTTTAAGAACCCATTCCGACAGTCAAAAATCTAAGATTCAACACTTTGTCTTCCTAGTCTGACTCTCCTCTAAGTTAATAAATCTCAGTCTCAAGGTCCAATTTTAACTATGGAAGACCCACAGTAAAAGGCATTACTGGGAATAAAAAGCCCCCAAAACAAACAAACAAAAAACTTTGGGTTGCTCTTTCAAATGTTATCCTACTGTGAATATTAAATTTATATAAACCAGAGGTTTCATGTGCCTTCCCTTTCCTTCTCAGTGGGTGCTTCTCTTAATTTGCTAGGTATTTAGAAGTTTAAGTTTAAATGTCTCTTCATATGTCCTCTGCAAATTGCTTCTCTGTGGTTATGGGTCTTTCCAATGCTCTTTGGGGCTGCTTGTTGGTGTTGTTGATTATCATAATACTTGCAAACCATAGTCCTCTTAGTAGACTAATGGCTCTTCTTTGATAAGGTCTTGGAGTGAATGGAAGGAGCACATCTCTCTTTTTGCACTCTGTCATTCAGTCTCCAAAAGGCTTATACAGCAAACTGCAGGTATACACAGTCAGGGAAGTGTCATAAGGAAATTACAACATAGGAGAGAAAAAAATTAAAGTTCTAGCCAGTTGGGACTACCCTTTGAACCTGCTATTCGAGTTCAAATATTGATACATCTTTTACAAATACATCTTAATTTGGAGGGGCACTGCCATGGTTACTCCCTGCTTTTCTGATCTCAGGTTTGTTGTTTATGTTCTTTATCTACCCTTTAAATTTCTCTGTTGACCTCATCTCCCTCTTGAAAAGGCTAACTTCCTCTACAGGTTGAGCTCTTACCGCTTATATCCTTTCTGAGTCCTACAGTCTCAACAGGGCTTCCAGATTTGGCTAGGTGGGCATGTATGTTTGCAACTACCTAGTCTCCCAGGCTCCAGTCTCATGAAAGAGGGTTAAAGTGAATCACAATTTTATGTTCTTTTCCCCCATTCACACTGGTGTTCTCACTGTTAGAGGACCTGTTAAGAAAACTCATCGTAGAAGCACAAGCTTTTTTTTCCCCCCCCTTAAATATAGCATAATATAAACCTCTATTGAGGAAAGAATATTTCTTCTATTAGCTATGCTGTTGCTGCCGGTGGGTCTGCAATATTGTACAATGGAACACTTGGAGTCTGGCGTTGGCACAAAGAAACGCAGTAGCTTTTAATTGTTGCTTTCTCTGTTGGATGGGGAATAGCATGAGTCTTGAATTAATTCCTGGGATTCATATTTTCCTCTGACATGCAGGGTGGGGTTGCAGATTTCTGTCACCACATCTATGTGGGGGTTCCTTTAAAGTCAAGCCAAAAGTTCATTAAATTTAAAAAAATTCCTTGATTTTGTTTCAACTTAAAAAGCTTTTTGACCTTGGGCATGTTATATATCAATAACACCAAGCTTGGTTTTATAATTTAGCAAATGGCAATTATACAAGTTGTAGTTCTTCAGATATTGGGAAACTTTTAGCATATCACATTTTGTTTGTACCTCTAACATAATCTTTACCACATTCTGCCTTGTATTGTAATTACATAATTAGTCATGTATTAAGGATCTTCTTTAACAAGGCAGTATTCTGCTAGGCACTGTGAGGAAATAGAAACATATGCATTTTTCTCTCTTCCACTAGGTGGTGATATCCTTGAAAGAAGGGCCTTATTAATTATTATACCTCCTATAACATGTAGCAGTGCTTTGTTCAAAGTAATTTAGAGATTAGCCACAAGAACAGAGGATGAGAAAACTATTTTCACAAAATTTGCAAGGCTATTACCGAAGTACATATAATACACTGACCTTTCTCTCAAAGTGATCAGAGAATAGTTCAGATCTTTGACTCCTATGGTCTAATCATAGACCTTGACATTTTAACCAGGAATAGAGAGTAGTGTGGCTTTTTCATCACGGCTTGTTCGTTGTAATCAAGTTGCTGGGTCATTACTTCTGATCAATCAGAATTATCGCCTCCCATGACCTACAGGTGAATGTTGTTTTCTTTAAAAGAAGTGCTCATAATTTTTTACTGTGTTTTGTCCCTTTTTCTTTGGTATGATATTTTTCAGACTGTGGGTGCTTAACGAATGTTAAAGATAATTCTTTATTGACCTGACTGGGTTTGGGGGGCTTTCAAAGTTTTCAAGGAAGCTTTTTAAATGTTTTGTGATCTTTAGGATTTTAAAATAGAATTATGATGACCTTTCCAAAGCAAGAAAGCAGAAACTTGCTCCAATCTGAAAGCCAAGCAGTTAAACCTGATACGATTGTTCCCTTTTGGCTCATTAATTGCATCTAAGTGGGCACAGAGAACTGAAGCTTTTGTTAAATAATTGACACACTGTTAATTCCAATTTGTAATATGATCTGGGAATGGTATAATAATAAAGTACAAAATGGTCTCCATGGCATAAAGTGGAGGGGAGAGTCACATAAATGCTGCCTAGAGACCAAACTAGATAACTTAGGTTCTCTCCATATCCTCTGTATGGGTGTTGATGCCAATTATGATGCTTATAAGCTTATGGTGGCTTTATTACTGCCAAGACCACAGGAAAATGGCCTTGTAAGTAGCCGTGTACCACTTGTATTTCTAATTGCTGCTGGAAAAAGTTATGAAAAATGTAGTTATTTGACAGTTCTGGAGGTCAGAAGTCAAAAAATGGGTCTTAATGGGCTAAAATCAAAGTATCAGCAGAGTCTCTAAGGAAGAGACCATTTCCTTGCTTTTTTTCCAGTTTCTTGAGGCCGATACATTCTTTGGCTCATGATCCCATTCTTCTGTCTTCAAAGCCAGCGGTGTAGCATCTTTGAATCGTTCTCCTGCTTTGATATTCCTGTTTCCCTCTTGCAAGGACTCTTATGATTACATTGGGCCCACCTGGATAATCCAGGATAGTCTTCCCATGTCAAGGGCCTCAACTTACACCTGCAAAGGCAAAATTCGTTTTGGCATAAAAGGTAATAATTCACAGGTTTTGAGTATTAGGATGTGGACAACTTTGGGGGGGACCATTATTTTGCCTACCACATGCTAAAAGTAAAATTTTGAAGGATAATTATATATTTTGATGATATTTTCAAGGTATAAGAAGAGAATATTGTTTCTATATCAAAATGATAAAATTTAAAAAAATTTATTCATGTTAGTGCTAGGTATTTACTGAAGATTTTCTTATCTTCTATTACATGACCTAGATAATGAACTTATAATGCCTACCTCATAAGATTCCTTGGAAAGCCTTATGTTGCTTTTTGTATCAACACCTAGTGTGCTCATTTCTTGACTTCAAATTCATTAACTACCTACTCAGGGAGGGTTGAAGCTTTAACTGTTAATTCTCAGTCAGCACACTCTTTGATAAGTACTTGGGCTGGTCATTAAATGCAGCTCAAGATAGCATTTGGAAGGTCCTTGATGTGGCCCCAAGAAGAAGAACGCACAGATATTCTACTGTGTGCTAACTCTATCTCCTAGAATAAGACAGTCAAGGGAAAAATAATATTCCATTTGGCTAATTCCACTACTTGCTAGAAAGTTCAGTCTTCAAAGGTTTCATCAGAAAGAATTGTAAAGCTAAGTGCTTAATATCAGAGAGTATTAGGTCTATGATCTCACTGGTTGGTGACTGGACATTAATCAAATTAATGTCTTCAGTTAAATAGACTTGAAAAAATAGAACAAATGACAGCCAGTAGGTATTTTAGTCAGTTAATAAATAGACTGCTGTTATATCCAGAAGAAAATGGATGAAAATTGAATTCAACATGATAAAAATATTGTTAGTTTTAACCTTAAGACAGATTGGCAAGTACTTGCTGTCAAAAATTTGTTTACACCTAAGTTTTCTCCTCTCGATTTTGCTATGTAAATAAACGAATTCTATGTCCTCTGCATTCTGTTGGAGTTCATCTGAAATCCTGATCTAATACTGTAATTTTATTGTCATTTGATATTGAGTTATCAGAATTTATTTGGAAATATGTATCCTTTGTGTGGCTGCCTTAAATATTCATTAATCTAGAAGTTTATTATTTTAATTTTTTTTTTTTTTTTTCCGGTACGCGGGCCTCTCACTGTTGTGGCCTCTCCCGTTGCGGAGCAACAGGCTCCGGACGCGCAGGCTCAGCGGCCATGGCTCACGGGCCTAGCCGCTCCGCAGCATGTGGGATCTTCCCGGACCGGGGCACGAACCCGTGTCCCCTGCATCGGCAAGCGGACTCTCAACCACTGCGCCACCAGGGAAGCCCTATTATTTTAATATTTTGGCTGGTGGTGATAAAATAGGCTACAATTGGAGAAACTATATGTACTGTCATGTTTCTAATTTTAATAATGCATAAAATCATATGTTTTTGCAGATTTGATTTAGCGCTTCTTGAAAGGGTTAGCATTAAATGAAAGTTTTATTTTGTAACCCCATTGGTTATATAAAATTACAAATTTTTTTAACATTGAATACATTTGTGTAAATGAGCCATCAAATAGCTAATAAGGTATAAAAAAAAATCATTAGCCTTTCTTCAGAAAGATATCTAAGCTGATGAACTATAAAATTTTGAGTTCTTCTGAGTGTCACTTGGAGTTCTGGGGGATGTCTCTTTTTGAATTCAGAAATCATAAATTGAATATCTTGATATACTTGAGTAAGCGGGAAATGAGCACTGCTTTTGAAATTGACTCATAGACGTGATCCTAAGCAGGAGGGCAAGGATGAAGAGGGTAAGAATGAATAATAAATGTATTTGAAAATGAGATTTAACATGTAGAGAGCACCAGAATTTTTCCAGTACTCTAAAGAATCAGTTTCTTTTTATTTTACCATGCTTCTTAAAGAATAGAATATGTGACTGATAGATTATTTCATCCTTACTTATTCTGTCCTACAATAAAAATAAAGTGTTTAGAAATATTTCTTATTGTAATAATATGCCCAAAGCCTCTTCATTTTACAGATCCTATGTAGGAAAACATATTTTTCTCTTTCTTCCAGTAATATTTGTAGTTAATATATTAAAAAAATTTTTTGTAGGAATTTGCTTTGCTAACTTGACATTGGGGTTATTTCAATCACAAACAAGTGACAATGGAATCAGAAGTATATTTTATGGGGTGAAAAATTTCATCACAACTTCAGATCTTTTTTAGGCTTAAATATTGCTTTCATTTTTTTCTTTAAGGTTTCTAAAGAATTCCAGCCTCCCTACTGTTGCTTCTCTACATAGATTCATGTTGAATATGTATTTCCCAGCATCTAGAGATGCTGATTCAGTGTAGTTGGTGACAGGTGTCTCAATGACAAAGGCAGGAAGCCTTTAAAATCTTCAGTTTGGGAGTGTCAGCATGGGTATGACATAGGCCCATGCTGACAATCTAAAATGAAAGCTCTTGGCATAATTGCTTTTCATTCAAAAGTTAAGAAATGCAGCTGCGTCCTCTTCACCTCCAATTCTTGCAATCTCCATGCATGGAATGGAGAATTTCCTCCTTCATTTCTGAATTTCCATTCCTTCCTTCTCTAAAGTAACTAAAGATCAATGAACTTAGTGCTATTCTGGTTCTTACTAAACTTAGCCTGGACAAAATAATCCATTTAGCTGGAAAATAAATCCAATATAAGGAGAAAGAGTCTGTGTTCTTATTTACAAAGGAGCGAATATCTCTTTTCCTTCCAGTGACAGTGGCACACAGCCACTGCAGCACAACCTCAGGCAAAATAGAAGAAGAAAGGAGAAAGCACTGCCTTTCTCCAGAAATGACTCACAATATTTATTCAGATGACAAGATGAATAAATTATCTGAAGATTTATAGGATTTATTAACTCTTTTGCATGAGTTATAGGTTAATTGCCCTATAAGAATATGTTCATCCATGAATTGCTCTTAGCTGTGTGTGGCAAACTGTGTAGATAAACACCCATATGTTAATCATTTTTAGAAATAAATCTGATGTAAGAAAAACAATAGTCTCCAATGGGTTAAAAACCAAGGTATAATTAATATAATTCTGTATTTCTGCACATGGATTAATTACTTACATGTTTTCTGCCTGAATTTAACTACACATATATACAACTCTTCATAATTTGCTAAGGAAGCTTTTGTCACGATGACTTCCTATGCAGCACATTGAATTGTTGAATAAAGGCTCTCCATAAATGAGAATCATTATAACTTTAGGGCTTCTGGATAATTTGAATCAGTTTTACAATACACAGTTGGGTAGTAAAAAAGGAGCCACTGATGGCCACAGGAACAGCCTTGACAATTGTCAGCTTATCATACATCCAGTACAGTACCTCTGAATTTGATCGCTGTCAAGAACAAATCATAGGTAAATGGATACCAATTCTGATAATGAAGCAGACTAAAATGGTTCAAGACCTTCTTACTAAATTTAAGGGAAGGCAGCATCAGAGCCAAATAGCTATTGCACAACCAACATTTTTCTTTTTGATTACACTGCGGTAAGGCCTCTGAGAGACAGGTAGGTTTAGGAATGTGTAGAAGCTAGCGGTGAGGTTAGCGTACAAATATGTATAAAAGCAAAAAGTATCCTCATGTGGGCATTTTTAGAGTCAAACAGGATAATTAGAAATATTTAGCTATTTAAGTCACCATTATCATTAACTACATGTGGGTGGGTTCAAATTATTAGCTTCTACTGAAAGAAAAGTGCTTGTCTTTTGAGCAGCACACTATGTTTTGTGTTCTATGAAGCAAGAATTCCAGTGTAATTCTTGAATGTTATTTTCAGGTTTTTCTTTCCCTCCCTTCCTCCCTTCCTTCCTTCCTCTCTTTTCCTTCCTCTCTTCCTCCCTTCTTCCCTCCATCCCTTCCTTCCTCCCTTCCTCTCTCCCTCCCTCTCTCCTTCCCTCCTTGCTTCTTCTTATTTTTTTTCTTTTATTTGTGACTGGCAGATATGATACCTTAAGCACTAAAGCCTGTAACTACAAAAAACGTGCAGATGGGACTTTTTATTTAAGTAGCATATACAGATTTTGATTTAGTAGAGGCAGAAAATTAACATTGTGCTTCTGTGATTGTGAACTAAAAAGGTCCTTGAAAAAGCCCTTGAAGATTTAATACAAGCTCTCCTCTTGGCACATATATTATCCTGTTTAAAGATAGTGATATTCTTTAATCACTTTCATTAAAATGTTACAATATCATTCAAAATGAATGAAGCCATAGGTTGCTTAGTTAGTTTACTCTGTCAAACAAACTTCTGTATATTTCAGAGGGCAAGTCTACAGGTTCTCATTTTCCCTGTGTTTTCTACATACTCTTCAAAGTATGGATTCTGTTGGACTACGGCATTTGAGGAATGCTTTTGTACCCTGTGTTTTTTCAGTGTGTGATTAGTGAATCATTTTAGGACATTACATACTAATTACTAAAATGATTAAGGCTCTTTCCTCTCCTATATTCAATCTCTTAACCCATCATTTTCCACTTTCACAATTTAAACGCAGATTATCCAAATTTTAATTCACTAACATGCTCATTTAGCTGAAGATCAAATTTTGTTTCTGAGACATTTACATCGGTTTTCCCTGATCTCTTGCAACTGAAAAGGCAGACTACCATTCTTGGCCAAATGGATGGAAAGAGGGGAGAGGGAGAGGAGGATGGGGGAGGAGAGGAGGAGAAGGACGGAGATTTGCTTATTCTTGGACTGCTTTGGGGCTAAATTGTCCATCTCACCAAGAACCTCACTGAAACCTAATCACATGAAGAGATTGATGGCTTTCTCCTCCACCAAGGGTAAACTTCACAGCATCGTACACTAAGTAACATTCCAGACAGATGGAGATAAGACAATATGTACTTTTATTTATTTTTATTTTCTTAATTTTTTAACATCTTTATTGGAGTATAATTGCCGTACAATGTTGTGTTAGTTTCTGCTGTATAACAAAGTGAATCAGCTATATGTATACATATACCTCCATATCTCCTCCCTCTTGCGTCTCCCTCCCACCCTCCCCATCCCACCCCTATAGGTGGTCACAAAGCACCGAGCTGATCACCCTGTGCTATGCGGCTGCTTCCCACTAGCTATCTATTTTACATTTGGTTGTGTATATATGTCCATGCCACTCTTTCCCCAGCTTACCCTTCCCCCTCCCCATGTCCTCAAGTCCATTCTCCACATCTGCATCTTTATGCCTGTCCTGCCCCTAGGTTCTTCAGAACCATTTTTTTTTTAGATTCCATATATATGTGTTAGCATACAGTATTTGTTTTTCTCTTTCTGACTTACTTCACTCTGTATGACAGTCTCTAGGTCCATCCACCTCACTACTAATAACTCAATTTCGTTTCTTTTTATGACTAATATTCCATTGTATATATGTGCCACATCTTCGTTATTCATTCATCTGTTGATGGACACTTAGGTTGCTTCCATGTCCTGGTCCTGGCTATTGTAAATAGTTCTGCAATGAACACTGTGTTGCATGACTCATTTTTATTTACTTATTTATTTTTGGCGGTACGCGGGCCTCTCACCGCTGTGGCCCCTCCCGCCCTGGAGCACAGGCTCCGGACGTGCAGGCCCAGCGGCCATGGCTCACGGGCCCAGCCACTCCGCGGCACGTGGCATCCTCCCGGACCGCGGCACGAACCCGTGTCCCCTGCATCAGCAGGCGGACTCTCAACCACTGTGCCACCAGGGAAGCCCAACATGACTCATTTTTAATTATGGTTTTCTCAGGGTATATGACCAGTACTGGGGTTGCTGGGTCACATGGTAGTTCCAGTTTTAGCTTTTTAAGGAAAGTCCATACTGTTCTGCATAGTGGCTGTATCAATTTACATTCCCACCAACAGTGCAGGAGGGTTCCCTTTTCTCCACACCCTCTCCAGCATTTATTGTTTGTAGATTTTTTGATGATGACCATTCTGACTCGTGTGAGGCGATACCTCATTGTAGTTTTGATTAGCATTTCTCTAATGATTAGTGATGTTGAGCATCCTTTCATGTGTTTGTTGGAAATCTGTATACCTTCTTTGGAGAAATGTCTATTTCGGTGTTCTGCTATTTTTGGATTGGGTTGTTTGTTTTTTTGATATTGAGCTGCATGAGCTGCTTGTAAATTTTGGAGATTAATCCTTTGTAAGTTGCTTTATTTGCAAACATTTTCTCCCATTCTGAGGGTTGTCTTTTCATCTTGTTTATGTTTTCCTTTGTTGTGCAAAAGCTTTTACATTTCATTAGATCCCATTTGTTTATTTTTGTTTTGATTTCCATTTCTCTAGGAGGTGGGTCAAAAAAGGATCTTGCTGTGATTTATGTCATAAAGTGTTCTCCCTATGTCTTCCTCTAAGAGTTTTATAGTGTCTGGCCATACATTTAGGTCTTTAATCCATGTTGAGTTTATTTTTGTGTATGGTGTTAGGGAGTGTTCTAATTTCATTCTTTTACATGTAGCTATCCAGTTTTCCCAGCACCACTTATTGAAGGGACTCTCTTTTCTCCATTTTATACTCTTTCCTCCTTATCAGAGATAAGGTCATCATATGTGTGTGGGTTTATCTCTGAGCTTTCTGTCCTGTTCCATTGATCTATATTTCTGTTTTTGTGCCCATACTATACTGTCTTGATTACTGTAGATTTGTAGTATAGTCTGAAGTCAGGGAGCCTGATTCCTCCAGCTCAGTTTTTCTTTCTCAAGATTACTTTGGCTATTCAGGGTCTTTTGTGTTTCCATACAAAATGTGAAATTTTTTGTTCTTGTTCTATGAAAATGCCATTGGTAGTTTGATGGGGATTGCATTGAATCTGTAGATTGCTTTGGGTAGTACAGTCATTTTCACAATGTTGATTCTTCCAATCCAAGAACATGGTATATCTCTCCATCTGTGTGTCATCTTTAATTTCTTTCATTAGTGTCTTATAGTTTTCTGCATACAGGTCTTTTGTCTCCTTAGGGAGGTTTATTCCTAGGTATTTTATTCTTTTTGTTGCAATGGTAAATGGGAGTGTTTCCCTAATTTCTCTTTCAGATTTTTCATCATTAGTGTATAGGAATGTAACAGTTTTTTTGTGCATTAATTTTGTATTATGCTACTCTACCAAATTCATTGATTATCTCTAGTAGTTTTCTGGTAGGATCTATAGGATTCTCTATGTATAGTATTATGTCATCTGCAAACAGTGACAGCTTTACTTCTTTTCTGATTTGGATAATTTTTCTGATACTTCTTTTCTGATTTGGATAATTTTTCTGATACTTCTTTTCTGATTTCTGTTATATCTTTTTCTTCTCTGATTGCTGTGGCTAAAACTTCCAAAGCTATGTTGAATAATAGTGATGAGAGTGGACAATCTTGCCTTTTTCCTGATCTTAGAGGAAATGGTTTCAGTTTTTCACCATTAAGAACGATGTTGGCTGTGGGTTTGTCTTATATGGCTTTTATTATGTTGAGGTAAGTTCCCTCTAAGCCTACTTTCTGGAGGGTTTTTTTCATAAATATGTGTTGAATTTTGTCAAAAGCTTTTCCTGCATCTATTGAGATGATCATATGGCTTTTCTCTTTCAGTTTGTTAATATGGCTTATCACATTGATTGTTTTGCGTATATTGAAGAATTGTTGCATTCCTGGGCTAAACCCCACTTGATCATGGTGTATGATCTTTTTCATGTGCTGTTGGATTCTGGTTACTCCTATTTTGTTGAGAATTTTTGCATCTATGTTCATCAGTGATATTGGCCTGTAGTTTTCTTTCTTTCTGACATCTTTGTCTGGTTTTGGTATCAGGGTGATGGTGGCCTTGTAGAATGAGTTTGGGAGTATTCCTCCCTCTGCTATATTTTGGAAGAGTTTGATAAGGATAGGTGTGAGCTCTTCTCTAAATGTTTGATAGAATTTGCCTGTGAAGCCATCTGGTCCTGGGCTCTTGTTTGTTGGAATATTTTTAATCACAGTCTCAATTCAATGCTTGTGACTGGTCTGTTTATATTTTCCTTTCTTCCTGATTCAGTCTCGGAAGTTTGTGCTTTTCTAAGAATTTGTCTATTTCTTCCAGGTTGTCCATTTTGTTGGCATAGTGTTGCTTGTAGGAATTTTTCCTGATCCTTTGTATTTCTGTGGTGTCAGCTGTTACTTCTCCTTTTTCATTTCTAATTCTAATGATTTGAGTCTTCTCCCTTTTTTTCTTGATGAGTGTGGCTAATGGTTTATCAATTTTGCTTATCTTCTCAAAGAACCAGCTTTTAGTTTTATTGATCTTTGCTATTGTTTCCTTAGTTTCTTTTTCATTTATTTCTGCTCTGATCTTTATGATTTCTTTCCTTCTGCTAAATTTGGGGTTTCTTTGTTCTTCTTTCTCTAATTGCTATAGGTGTAAGGTTAAGATGTTTATTTGAGATGTTTCTTGTTTCTTGAGGTAGGATTGTATTGCTATATACTTCCCTCTTAGAACTGCTTTTGCTGCATCCCATAGGTTTTGGGTTGTAATGTTTTCATTGTTATTTGTTTCTAGGTCTTTTTTGATTTCCTCTTTGATTTCTTCCATGATCTCTTGGATATTAAGTAGTGTATTGTTTAGCCTCCATGTGTTTGTATTTTTTACAGATTTTTTTCCTGTAATTGATATCTAGTCTTAGAGCGTTGTGGTCAGAAAAGATACTTCATACGATTTCAGTTTTCTTAAATTTACCAAGGCTTGATTTGTGAGCCAAGATATGATATCTCCTGGAAAATGTTCCATGAGTGCTGAGAAGAAAGTGTATTATGTTGTTTTTGTATGGAATTTCCTATGAATATCAATTAAGTCCATCTTGTTTAATGTATCATTTAAAGCTTGTGTTTCCTTATTTATTTTCATTTTGGATCATCTGTCCATTGGTGAAATGGGGTGTTAAAGTCCCCTACTATGAATGTGTTACAGTCGATTTCCCCTTTTATGGTTGTTAGCACTTGCCTTATGTATTGCGGTGCTCCTATGTTGGGTGCATAAATATTTACAATTGTTATATCTTGTTCTTGGATTGATCTCTTGATCATTATGTAGTATTCTTCTTTGTCTCTTGTAATATTCTTTATTTTAAAGTCTATTTTGTCTGATATGAAAACTGCTACTCCAGCTTTCTTTTGATTTCCATTTGCATGGAATATCTTTTTCCATCCTCTCACTTTCATTCTGTATGTGTCCCTAGGTCTGAAGTGGGTCTCTTGTAGACCACATATATATGGGTCTTGTTTTTGTATCCATTCAGTGAGCCTGTGTCTTTTGGTTGGAGCATTCAGTCCATTCACATTTAAGGTAATTATCGATATGTATGTTCCTATTACCATTTTCTTAATTATTATGGGTTTGTTTTCGGAGGTCCTTTTCCTCTCTTGTGTTTCCCACTTAGAGAAATTCCTTTAGCATTTGTGATATAGCTGGTTTGGTGGTGCTGAATTCTCTTAGCTTTTGCTTGTCTGTAAAGGTTTTAATTTCTCCACCGAATCTGAATGAGATCCTGCTGGGTAGAGTAATGTTGGTTGTACGTTTTTCCCTTTCATCACTTTAAATACGTCCTGCCACTCCCTTCTGGCTTGCAGTTTCTGCTGAAAGATTAGCTGTTAACCTTATGGGGATTCCCTTGTATGTTAATTGTTGCTTTTCCCTTTCTGCTTTTAATATTTTTTCTTTGTATTTAATTTTTGATAGTTTGATTAATATGTGTCTTGACGTTTTTTCCTTGGATTTATTCTGTATGACACTCTCAGTGCTTCAGGGACTTGATTGACTATTTCGTTACCCATATTACGGAAGTTCTCAACTATAATCTCTTTAAATATTTTCTCAGTCCCTTTTTATTTCTCTTCTTCTTCTGGGACCCCTATTATTCGAATGCTGGTACGTTTCATGTTGTCCAGAGGTCTCTGAGACTGCCCTCAATTCTTTTCATTCTTTTATCTTTAGTCTGCTCTGTGGTAGTTATTTCCACTATTTTATCTTCCAGGTCACTTATCTGTTCTTCTGCCTTAGTTATTCTGCTATCAATTCCTTCTAGAGAATTTTTAATTTCATTTATTGTGCTGTTCATCATTGTTTGCTCCTTAGTTCTTCTAGGTCCTTGTTAAACATTTCTTGTATTTTCTCCATTCTATTTCCAAGATTTTGGATCATCTTTACTATCATTACTCTGAATTCTCTTTCAGGTAAACTGCCTATTTTCTCTTCATTTGTTTGGTCTGTTGGGTTTTTGCTTTGCTCCTTCATCTGCTATGTGTTTCTCTGTCTTCTCATTTTGCTTAACTTACTGTGTTTTGGGTCTCCTTTTTGCAGGCTGCAGGTTTGTAGTTCCTGTTGTGTTTGGTGTCTGCCCCCAGTGGCTAGTGTTGGTTCAGTGGGTTGTGTAGGCTTCCTAGTGGAGGGGACTGGTGCCTGTGTTCTGGTGGATGAGGCTGGATCTTGTCTTTCTGGGCAGGACCCCATCCGGTGGTGTGTTATGGGGTGTCTGTGGTCTTATTATGATTTTAGGCAGCCTCTCTGCTAATGGGTGGGTTTGTGTTCCTGTCTTGCTAGTTTTTCAGCTTAGGGTGTCCAGCACTTCAGCTTGCTGTTTGCTTAGTGGAGCTGGGTCTTAGCGTTGAGATGGAGATCTCTGGGAGAGCTCTCACTGACTGATGTTACGTGGAGCCGGTAGGTATCTGTTGGACCAATGTCCTGAACTTGGCTCTCCCACCTCAGAGGCACAGGCCTGACACCCAGCCAGAGCACCAAGACCCTGTCAGCCACACAGCTCAGAAGAAAAGGGAGAAAAAAAGAAAGGAAGGAAGGAAGGAAGGAAGGAAGAAAGAAAGAAAGAAAAAAAAATATAATAAAGTTATTAAAATAAAAAATTTAAAACATTATTTAAAAAAATGAAAAAGTAATAAAGAAAAGGAAAAGAAAAAAAGAAAGAAGAGAGCAACTAAACCAAAAACAAATCCACCAATGACAACAAGCACTAAAAACTATACTAAAAAAACAAAAAATGGACAGACCGAACCCTAGGACAAATGGTAAAAGCAAAGCTATACAGACAAAATCACACAAAGAAGCATACAGATACACACTCAAAAAAAGAGAAAAAGGGAAAAAAATATATCTATATATTAAAAAAAAAAAGGAAGAAAGCAGCCAAATCAATGAACAAATCTACCAATGATAATAAACTCTGAATACTAAACTAAGATAAACATAAAACCAGAAACAAATTAGATGCAGAAAGCAAATCCCAAGTCTACAGTTGCTTCCAAAGTCCACTGCCTCAGTTTTGGGATGATTCGTTGTCTATTCCGGTATTCCACCGACGCAGGGTACATCAGGTTGATTGTGAAGATTTAATCCGCTGCTCCTGAGCCTACTGAGAGAAATTTCCCTTTCTCTTCTTTGTTTGCACAGCTCCTGGGGTTCAGCTTTGGATTTGGCCCCACCTCGCCTCTGCATGTAGGTCGCCTGAGGGCATCTGTTCTTTGCTCAGACAGGACGGGGTTAAAGTAGCAGCTGATTCGGGGACTCTGGCTCACTCAGGCGGGGGGTGGGGGGGGTGGGGGAGGGAGGGGTGCGGATGCGGGGCGAGCCTGTGGCGGCAGAGGCAGGCATGATGTTGCAACAGTCTGAGGCGTGCCTTGTGTTCTCCAGGGGAAGTTGTCCCTGGATCTCGGGACCCTGGCAGTGGTGGGCTGCACAGGCTCTCAGGAGGGGAGGTGGGGATAGTGACCTGTGCTTGCACACAGGCTTCTTGGTGACTTCAGTAACAGCCTTTGCATTTCATGCCCGTCTCTGGTGTCTGTGCTGATAGCCATGGCTCGCGCCCATCTCTGGAGCTCATTTAGGTTGTGCTCTGAATCCCCTCTCCTTGTGCACCCCGAGACAATGGTCTCTTTGCCTCTTAGGCAGGTCCAGACTTTTTCCCAGACTCCCTCCTGGCTAGCTGTGGTGCACTAGCCCCTTCAGGCTGTGTTCATGTAGCCAACCCCAGTTCTCTCCCTGGAATCTGACCTATGAAGCCGGAGCCTCAGCTCCTAGCCCCCACCCACCCTGCCGGGTGAGCAGAAAAAAATCCTCTCGGGCTGGTGAGTGCTGGTCAGCACTGATCCTCTGTGCGGGAATCTCTCCACTTTGCCCCCCGCACCCCTGTTGCTGCGCTCTCCTCTGTGGCTCTGAAGCTTCCCCACCCACCACTACCCATCTCCGCCAGTGAAGGGCTTCCTAGTGTGTGGAAACTTTTCCTCCTTCACGGCTCCCTCCCACTGGTGCAGGTGCCTTCCCTATCCTTTCCTCTCTGTTTTTTCTTTTTTCTTTTGCCCTACCCAGGTGCGTGGGTAGTTTCTTCCCTCTTCAGAGGTCTGATGTCTTCTGCCAGCGTTCAGTAGGTGTTCTGCAGGAGCTGTTCCATGTGTAGATGTATTTCTGTTGTATCTGTGGGGAGGAAGGTGATCTCCTCGTCTTACTCCTCCTCCATCTTGTAGGTACCCTCAACAATATGTATTTTTAAAAACCTATTTAAGAGTGTCATTTTGTTGCAAACAGTCCTTTGTGCACAAAACATTCTTAGAATTAGAATATCAGTGTGTTTGTACTACACTGATTATATCATATTCATCTGCAGAGATAAGAAAATGCTACTCCATTCTTGAGAGCAAAGAGAAAATTCTGACTGATAACATGGTCAAACAGGGCTTGATAACAATTTATTTCTGACCTTTTAATGCCTTCTGTTCTTAATGATTTTCTGTCATTTCTGTCTAGTCCAGACTTGAAACTCAGTCTCAGAGGTGCTTAGCTTTATGTTGCCACTTAACTTTCAACTTCCATTTTCAGCACAGAAAGGTAAATCAGTAATTGTCACTTTGGCTTCTCAAGGTTTGTCAGGCACCCGAGTGGGATTATGACATAAATCTGAAGGGTGTTTCATATGACTTTGACTTTAATTTTGATGTAATCATGGAATGTCATAGGACTTCAGGAACTTAATTATCCTATTAGCCTCACCTCTTCCTTTGCTTGAATTTTTGGTTCACAACACTGGATCTTTCTGTCCCCTGACCTGTCGAGAAATGATTAAAGGAAAAAAAAAAAGAAAAATTCAGGGGCATCTTCAGTGAGACATTTCCTTGGCTGACAATTGTTTCTTTCTCAGTGCCCTCCTTTTCTTTTGTTTTCTTTTCTTTTTCTTTTCTATTTTATTTCTAAGGCAATGACATGTACATTTCTCTCCTTTGGCCCTTATAGAACAGTTGCAGAGCTTGAGGAACCACTCTCTGAGAGGTTAGTGTGTTGCCTTTTGTTTCAAAATGTTTCTGAGTCTGATTTTTACTTTATCAATTGGAGCCTAGAGAGACAGTGATGCAACTAGAGATCTTCTTTGGAAAAGGGGAGAAATGGGGAAAAGGAGTCTCAAAGAAATGGTCTATGAAGAATTTTTGTCTTGAGAAGATAAAAAATTATGTTTCCAAGAAATTTATCCAGGTAGATTTGTATACAAATCTGTGGCTGTAGATTGCCATGTGGGTGTATTAGTCAAAACTTCTTCACTTAAAAGTGAAAGAAACTGAACTGGAACTGGCTGAAGCTGGAAGTGTTTAAGGGTTACTGGGTTTAGGAACCCCAGTAGCTAGCTAATTATCTCTTGCTCTCTCCCCTTCATCCCTCCCTCTTTTTTTCTCTTATTGCTTGCCTCTGCATCTTTCTGTGTGTTGCCCTTATTCTCTCCTGCCAAAGATTAGCTCTCTCCCTGTGATGGGAAAGGTGGCTCCTGGCAGCCACAGTCTAAAGAGAAAAGAGAATCTTTTCTTTCAGCATTTACAGAATGTGTTCTGGGGAAGTTCCTTGAGCTGATCCTAAAAGAATTCCATGACCACCTCTTGGCTCAGTCTCTGGTTGGGGCGTGGGAGCCTGGATCAAGAACTCATCCCAGCTGACATGCAGTGGTCCAAATCTGTGATTGATTGTCTCACTATATTGGATGGGGGAAGGGCAGTTCAGCAAGGGAAGATTGGTGCTGCTACCAGAATTAGGGATGCCAGAAAGCATGTCGGGACAGCCATGTTTACTAAAATACAGATCTCTGTATATTACTACATATATAGCAAACCAAACAATCATCATACCTGGAGGGATATTTTATTTATTTTTTTTCTTTTAAAATCTTTTCACAGTGGGTGCATATGATATAATATTATCTGGCTATTTGCCTGTAATGTATTTGGTGGTTATATTCTGTGGCATAGGTATGGAAAAATTGAACTAGTTCTTATTATGATCTTTGCTCAAATACACAAAACATTTATTGAATGCCTACTGTAGATAAAAAATGATTTCAGGTGCTACTATTTACTATTTTATCATAACAAGTAATAAGTGTACTTTGCATTTTCATGGTGGTTTTATGTCTTTTGTCTTAAGAATTCTCAAACAGATGTATTTATTCTGTTTTTTTAAAAAATAGCATGAAGGGGTTAGATGTTTATGGTCACCCATGCTAAACTTTACCATGTTTTTTTTTTTTTTTTGCGGTACGTGGGCCTCTCACTGTTGTGGCCTCTCCCATTGAGGAGCACAGGCTCCGGAAGCACAGGCTTAGCGGCCATGGCCCACGGGCCCAGCCGCTCTGCGGCATGTGGGATCCACCCGGACTGGGGCACGAACCCGTGTCCCCTGCATCGGCAGGCGGACTCTCAACCACTGGGCCACCAGGGAAGCCCTTTACCATATTTTTAAGCAGCTATTTATAAACAATTCATGTGCTATTTTAAAAGTATATATATATTATATATAAATGTATACATATATGTGTATATATATTTAAGCTTCATATTATGGATAATGGAAAAGTACCTTAAGATTACTATCTTGAGCAGTTGTTGCCCTTGAGTCTTATTTCTAGGCCTCATCAATACGTTGTTAACATTTAGATCAATAAACAATTATTGTTCTTTGTGAGATGCTGAGAGTAGATTTGGAGAGTTTACAGGTTAAGAGGCATACTTTACAAAGGGCTGTCAAATGTCAAACTAACAAGTAAAATGTATCATCCATTGAATCATCACTATCTATCTGTCTATCATCTATCTATCTATCTATCTATCTTATCACCTATATCTGTGAGTCCAGAAAGATCTGTATATATCTATCGACCAAACTCATATAAAAGATATTTGATTTTTTTTCCCTTTCTACAGATTTCCACAGGGAACAGAGCTGATATTACTGGCTCTGTGCCTCATAGTGAGTTACAGTTATAATGGGGACAGCAGGCTCCTCTAACTCTGTTTAACAGAAAGCAGGGTACCAGCAGAGATTTTCTAACTCTGCATTTAAAATCCCCCCAATAGCTATTATTACTTCTTAAAACCATTTGAGCATTAGCGCCAAATCAGGTGGAATAGTTTCATTTAAATAATTTAAGGGGCTGACTGATGTTCTCACATTGGCCATAATAAATAATATTATTAATTTCAAGAGAGAGAGGAGGATCAGAATATTGTGATTTTGGTTTTCTTTCAACTGAAAAGTATTTTGAAAAGGATTAAAGGAGCAGATTTTCCTCCTCCGGGTTTGACTCCCCATGTATCCCACCTCTGGTCCTTTCATAGAAACCCCACCCATTGTGTTTGGCCCCGTGTACCTGCCCCTGCAGGGTGGCGTCCTGTGGCGGGAAGTTTTATTCCTCTGTGCAACAAGCTTATTGATCAGCAGGGTTTGCTCACTCAAGTATAAGGACATTCTGACTCTCCCTTCCTGAGAAAACCCTTATGAAGAATTCTTTCACCCCTTTTATTGTGCTTCCAATCAATCTTTCATTTGATATGATGTGAAAAAAGAAAAGAAAAGAAAAATCTTAAGACTTATCTCCAAGGGAAAAACTCTCCACATACAGTAGCTACTCTCCTTTGTTTACATTATCTGTATTTTCTCTGTGCATCAGGAGGTAGTCATCGTAACTATTTTAAGAGTAAAAATTCAGGTTTTTTTCCATGTGCTGTCAGTGAACATTCAAATACCACTATGTTTCTCAAAATTCTGATCATAAAAATTATTTGAAAATACAGATTTCTAGTTTTCTCCTTGAAATTTGGATTTAGTAAGTCTAGGATGGGGCTTGGAATCAGTATTTTAGACAATATCTCCTGGTGATTTAAGTTTGGGAAATATTGAATCATCTCCTATACTTTGACAAATTAATGACAGCTACATCACTTGACATTCCAAAATGAATATCAGCAATTGCTAATTCATGTTCCTCTTTCTAGTATTTTTAGGCTTTACATTTCATGAAGCTGCTGTTGTCCTTTCTATTGAATCCTTTCATGGTAGAACTGAAGTTGCCTCTGGTCAGCTGTGGTCTTCATGAGGTGAAATTGGAGCGTCTTTGGTTATTTGTGATGGCCTAGAGGAAAAGAGGAAAACTAGAACTAAAAGAGCAACTGCTACCATAGTCTGATCTAGCACTAAGGAAAAGCACCAAGCAGGAGGTAACAGGCTTTGACAAATGTGTAATGAAAAATTTACTTGCAGAGGAAACAAGGCTGCAAATGGCTGGGAGCCAAGAACATCTGTGTTCCTGGTATCCCAAATGTGTGGAAGGAGCAGATGTAACTGAATATATAACAGAAACCCTGGCACCATTCCTAATAATGTAGAGGAGAGCTCTGGATGTGCACAGAAGTCTTTCTGAAACCCAGAAATACTAAAAATACTGGGGAACTCCCAAGTAATATTATTAGCTATCTTGAGGACAGGTATTATTAAAGTGGTTTAAGACAACGAAGACTGCTTATTTACATAAGAGAAATTTACAGCTTATTTACCCATTACACACAACTGATAAGACAACTCAGGAAATATATTGTGTATAGATGTAGCAATACAATTATATTTAAGCATACATATGAGAGGTAAAGTATAAGACTTTTTAAATACATGCTTATGTTTCCTATAAAACTATAATCTCCTTCAAGGCCAACATATTATCTTTGATTTACTAAGTAGTTCTTCATACTTTTCATGAGCTCAGCCAGTTGTTCTAAGAATGACTGGACAGAGGTACCTACAAAATAGAATAAAATGTAAAATGAAGACCAGGAGGAGCCAGATGATAGCACCTGCTGTTTTGCTTATTTCATGATACCAAGAAAATTTATTTTAAATTTCTTATTAAATGAGTATATGGGTAGGCCACAGTAGTTGGCATAATTTTAATATTATGTACATCATTAGGGTGGACACACAACACCTTTCCCTTGGCTACCTTCTAGCTACGTTTGGCCGTGTGACACAGTTCTCATTAGTGAAATGTAAGTGGAATTCTGTCGGGTCAGTTTTTGTTTTCCTGATAAAAATGAATAGACTAGGCTGGCATGCCCGTTGTTTCTTCCTTCTTCCTGCCTGCCATAAGGATGTGAAGCTGGCGGAGCAACAGCCATATTGTGATTCTGAGGTGACAACCATAAAGAGGAAAGCAGACAATCTAAATATGACAGAGTAGAAGGATCTGTTGGATTCCTTGATGTCTCACTGTACTGACACTGGATAGCTGGCTCTGGACTTTTGGTTATGTGAGGAAAAAAGCCTAGTTTATTTAAGCCGTCCTTGGTCAGAATTTCTGACACTTGCTGCTGAATGCACTCCTATGGATATAGTAGTTATAAATTATTTGTAACTCCACTGTATTTGAAATTTTGGTATACTTAGCTCCGCTTTTCTGCATAATTTTCTGAGAGTCACTACCATCAGTTCTACCTGTCCTCAATGAACACATCAGTGTTTTAGGTGTCAAGTCTTCTCATCTGTTCTCGCCATTATTATTTCTTATTAAAATTTACTCAAAAATGATGTTATGTTCCACTTAACAATAACATGTAATATATATATATACACACACATGTACATGTATCCCATTGCTTAAAAATGTGACCTTGCTCTGCTTTTTTCCCTCAAGACTGCTTTGGCTATTTGGGGTCTTTTGTGTCTCCATTCAAATTTTCAGATTTTTTGTTCTAGTTCTGTAAAAAATGCTATTGGTAATTTGATAGGGATTGCATTGAATCTGTAGATTGCTTTGGGTAGTATACTCATTATCACAATATTGATTCTTCCAGTCCAAGAACATGGTATATCTCTCCATCTGTTTGTATCATCTTTAATTTCTTTCATTAGTGTCTTATAGTTTTCTGCATACAGGTCTTTTGTCTCCCTAGGGAGGTTTGTTCCTAGGTATTTTATTCTTTTCGTTGCAATGGTAAATGGGAGTGTTTCCTTAATTTCTGTTTCAGATTTTTCATCATTAGTGTATAGGAATGCAAGAGATTTCTGTGCATTAATTTTGTATCCTGCTACTCTACCAAATTCATTGATTAGCTCTAGTAGTTTTCTGGTAGCATCTTTAGAATTCTCTAAGTATAGTATCATGTCATCTGCAAACAGTGACTATTTTACTTTTTCTTTTCCAATTTGTATCCCTTTGATTTCTTTTTATTTTCTGATTGCCATGGCGAGGGCTTCCAAAGCCATGTTGAATAATAGTGGCAAGAGTGGACATCCTTGTCTTGTTCCTGATCTTAGAAGAAATGCTTTCAGTTTTTCAGCATTGAGAATGATGTTTGCTGTGGGTTTGTTGTATATGGCCTTTATTATGTTGATGTAGTTTCCCTCTTTCTGGAGAGTTTTTATCATAAATGTGTGTTGATTTTGTCAAAAGCTTTTTCTTCATCTACTTAGATGAGCATATGGTTTTTATTCTTCAATTTGTTGATATGGTGTATCCCATTGATTGATTTGCATATATTGAAGAATCCTTACATCCCTGGGATAAATCCCACTTGATCATGGTGTATGATCCTTTTAATGTGTTGTTGGATTCTGTTTGCTAGTATTTTGTTGAGGATTTTTGCGTCTATGTTCATGAGTGATATTGGTCTGTAAATTTTATTTTTTTGTAGTATTTTTGTCTGGTTTTGGTATCAGGGTGATGGTGGCCTCATAGTATGAGTTTGGGAGTGTTCCTTCCTCTGCAGTTTTTTGGAAGAGTTTGAGAAGGATGGGTGTGAGCTCTTCTCTAAATGTTTGATAGAATTCACCTGTGAAGCCTCTGGTCCTGGACTTTTGTTTGTTGGAGGATTTTTAATCACAGTTTCAATTTCATTACTTCTGATTGGTCTGTTCATATTTTCTATTTCTTCCTGGTTCAGTCTTGGAAGGTTATAACATTCTAAGAATTTGTCCATTTCTTCCAGGTTGTCCATTTTATTGGCATAGAGTTGCTTGTAGTAGTTTCTTAGGATGCTTTGTATTTCTGTGGTGTCTGTTGTAACTTCTCCTTTTTCATTTCTAATTTTATTGATTTGAGTCCTCTTCCTCTTTTTCTTGATGAGTCTGGCTAATAGTTTATCTTCTCAAAAGAACAGCTTTTAGTTTTGCTGATCTTTGCTTCTATTTCATTTATTTCTGCTCTGATCTTTATGATTTCTTTCCTTCTGCTAACTTCGGGTTTCATTTGTTCTTCTTTCTCTAGTTCCTTTAGGTGTAAGATTAGATTGTTTATTTGAGATTTTTCTTGTTTCTTGAGGTAGGCATGTATAGCTATAAACTTCCCTCTTAGAATTGTTTTTGCTGCATCCCGTAGGTTTTGGATCATTGTGCTGTTGTTGTCATTTTTCTCTAAGCATTTTTTATTTCTTCTTTGATTTCTTCAGTGATCTCTTGGTTATTTATTAATGTATTGTTTAGCCTCCATGTGTTTGTGTTTTTTACATTTTCTTCCCTGTGATTGATTTCTGATCTCATAGTTTAGTGGTCAGAAAAAATCCTTGATATGATTTCAGTTTTCTTAAATTTACTGAGGCTTGTTTTCTGACCCAAGATGTGATCTATCCTGGAGGATGTTCCATGTGCACTTGAGAAGAAAGATTAATCTGCTGTTTTTGGATGGAATGTCCTATAAAGAGCAATTACATCTATATGGTCTATTGTGTTTCTATTTATAGCTTGTGTTTCCTTATTAATTTTCTGTTTGGATGATCTGTCCATTGGTGTAAATGAGGTGTTAAAGTCCCCCACTATTATTGTGTTACTGTTGATTTCCTCTTTTATAGCTGTTAGCAGTTGCCTTATGTATTGAGGTGCTCCTATGTTGGATGCATAAATATTTACAATTGTTATATCTTCTTCTTGGATTGATCCCTTAATCATTATGTAGTGTCCTTCCTTGTCCCTTGTAACATTCTGTGTTTTAAAGTCTATTTTATCTTGTATGAGTATTGCTACTCCAGCTTTCTTTTGATTTCCATTTACATGGAATATCTTTTTCCATCCCCTTACTTTCAGTCTGTATGTGTCACTAGGTCTGAAGTGGGTCTCCTGTACACAGCCTATATATGGGTCTTGTTTTTGTATCCATTCAGCGAGCCTGTGTCTTTTGGTTGGAGCATTTAATCCATTCACGTTTAAGGTAATTATTGGTATATATGTTCCTATTACCATTTTCTTAATTGTTATGGGTTTGTTTTTGTAGGTCGTTTTCTTCTCTTGTGTTTCCAACTTAGAGAAGTTCCTTTAGCATGTGTTGTAGAGCTGGTTTGGTGATGCTGAATTCTGTTAGCTTTTGCTTGTCTGTAAAGTTTTGATTTCTCTGTCGAATCTGAATGAGATCCTTGCCAGGTAGAGTAATCTTGGTTGTAGGTTCTTCCCTTTCATCACTTTAAATATGTCATGCCACTCCGTTCTGGCTTGTAGAGTTTCTGCTGTGAAATCAGCTGTTAATCTTATGGGAGTTCCCTTGTATGTTATTTGTCATTTTTCCCTTGATGCTTTCAATAATTTTTGTTCGTCTTTAATTTTTGTCAATTTGTTTACTGTGTCTTGGCGTGTTCATCCTTGGGTTTATCCTACCTGGGACTCTCTGCACTTCCTGGACTTGGGTGGCTATTTCCTTTCCCATGTGAGGGAAGTTTTCAACTATAATCTCTTCAAATATTTTATTGGGTCATTTCGTTCTCTCTTCTCCTTCTGGGACCCCTATAATGTGAATGTTGTTGCATTTAATGTTGTCCCAGAGGTCTCTTAGGCTGTCTTCATTTCTTTTCATTCTTTTTTCTTTTTCTTTTTTTTTTTTTTTTTGCAGTACGCAGGCCTCTCACTGTTGTGACCTCTCCCGTTGTGGAGCACAGGCTCCGGACCGCAGGCTCTGAGGCCATGGCTCATGGGCCTAGCCGCTCCGCAGCATGTGGGACTTTCCCGGACCGGGGCACGAACCCATATCCCCTGCATCAGCAGGCAGACTCTCAACGACTGCGCCATGAGGGAAGCCCCATTCTTTTTTCTTTATTGTGTTCCACAGCAGTGAATTCCACCATTCTGTCTTCCAGATCATTTATCTGTTCTTCTGCCTCAGTTATTTTGCTATTGATTCCTTCTAGTGTATTTTTCATTTCAGTTATTGTATTGTTCATCTCTGTTTGTTTGCTCTTTAATTCCTCTAGGTGTTTGTTCTTTAATTCTTCTAGATCTTGTTAAACGTTTCTTGCATCTTCTCGATTTTTGCTCCCATTCTTCTTCCGAAGTCCTGGATCATCTTCACTACCATTATTCTGAAGACTTTTTCTGGAAAGTTGCCTAGCTCCACTTCATTTAGTTGTTTTTCTGGGGTTTTATCTTGTTCCTTCATCTGGTATATAGCGTTCTGCCTTTTCATCTTGTCTATCTTTCTGTGACTTTGGTTTTTGTTCCACAGGCTGCAGGTTTGTAGTTCTTCTTGCTTCTGCTGTCTGCCCTCTGGTGGAAGAGGCTATCTAATAGGCTTGTGCCAGTTTCCTGATGGGAGGGACTGGTAGTGGGTACAGCTGGGTGTTGCTCTGCTGAATGGATGTTGAAGTTTGTGAAATGCTTCTTCTGTGTCTTTTGAGATGACTATATGAATTCTTATCTTTCATCTTATAAATGTAGTGTGTTACATTTATTGATTTGTTTATGTGGAACCATCTTCCTCCCCAGGGATAAATCCCACTTGATCATAGTCTATGATACTTATAATGTGCTGTTGATTTTGGTTTGCTAGTATTTTGTTATAAATTTTTGCATCTATATTCATCAGGGATATTGGCCTGTAGTTTTCTTTTCTTATAGTGTTTTTATCTGGCTTTGATATCGGGGTAATGTGATTTCATAACATGAGTTTGAAAATATTCCCTCTTTATTTTTTGGATGAGTTTGAGAAGGATTGGAGCTAATTCTTCTTTAAATGTTTGGTAGAATTCACCAGTGAAACCATCTGGTCCTGGGGTTTTCCTTGTCTGGAGGTTTTTGATTACTGATTCAATCTACTTGCTTACTTATTATTGTTCTCTTCAGATTTTCTATCTCTTATGATTTAGTCTTGGTAGGTTGTGTGTTTCTAGGAATTTTCCATTTCGTCTACATTATCCAATTTGTTGGCATGTAATTATTCATAGTAGTCTCCTATGACCCTTTGTACTTCTGTGGTATCAGTTGTAATAATGTTGCCTCTTTCATTTCTGTTATATTTATTTTAGTCTACTCTTTTTTTCTTAATCTAAATAAAGATTTGTCACTTTTCTTTACCTTTTCACAAAACCAGCTGTTAGTTTCATTGATTATTTCTCTTGTTTTTATGGTCTCTATTTCATTTATTTCTGCTCTGATCTTTGTTATTTCTTCTTTCTGCTATCTTTGGGCTTAATTTGTTCTTTTTTAGTTCCTTGAGGTGTAAAGTTAGGCTGTTATTTATGATCTTTCTTTTTCTTAATGGAGGCTTTTATCACTATATACTTCCTTCTTAGAACTGCTTTTCATGTATTCCATAAGTTTTGGTATGCCATGTTTCCATTTTCATTTATTTCAAGGTATTTTTTGATTTCTCATTTGAGTTCTTCTTTGACATATTGGTTGTCCAGAAGTGTGTTGTTTAATCTCCACACATTTGTTAATTTTCCAGTTTTCTTTCTGTTATTGATTTCTATTTTCATGCCATTGCTGTTGGAGAAGAGAGTTGGTATGAGTTCAATCTTCTTACATTTGCTAAGGCTGTTTTTGTGACCAAAGAGATATCTATCCTGGAGAATGTTCTATGTGTATTGAGAAGAATATATATTTTGCTACTCTTGGGTGGAATGTTTTTCATGTCTGTCAGGTCCATTTGGTCTAAGATACAGTTCATATCCAATGTTTCCTCGTTGATTTTCTGTCTAGATGATTTATCCATTGTTGAAAGTGGGGTATTGATGTCTCCTACTATTATTGTATTTTTGTCTATTCCTCTCTTTAAATCTGTTAATATTTGCTTACTACATTTAAATGCTCCAATGTTGAGTATATATATATTTACAGTTGTTTTATTTTCTTGATGAATTGACCCCTTTATCATTATATAACAATTTTCTTTGCCTCTTGTTACCATATTTGACTTAAAGTTTATTTTGTCTGATATAAATATAGCTACCCCTGCACTTTTATGGTTTTAAAATGCATGGAAATTTTTTTCCATCTCTTCCCTTGAGCCTATGTGTGTCCTTAAAGTTAAAGTGAGTCTCTTGTAGGTAGCAAATAGTTTGGTTCTGTTTCTTAATCTATTTAACCACTCTATGCCTTTTGATTGAATAACTTCATCCATTTATATTTAAAGTAATTATTGATACATACAGACTTACAAATGACATCTTATTAATTAATTTCTGTTTTGTGGTTCTCTTGTTTTTTTAATTCCTTTTTGCTGTCTTTCTTTGTGAATTGATAATTTTCCACAGTGGTGTATTTGACTCCCTTCTTTTTATCTTTTGTGTATCTACTGTAGGTTTTTGCTTTGTGCTTACCCTGAGGCTTACATAAAGTATCTTAATGATGTAATGGTCTATTTTAAGCTAATAATAACTTAACTTTGATCACATATAACTTTTACTCCCCCTCCAATATTTTATGTTTTGATGTCACAATTTACCTCTCTTATATTGTACATTCATAAAAGTTATTGTTTAGTTATTTTTGATACTTTTGTCTTTTAAGCCTTTATACTAGAGTTAAGTGATTAACACACCACCATGTTATAGTTTAGAATGTTTTGAATTTGACTATATGCTTACCTTTACCAATATGTTTTATATTTTCATATTTTCGTGGGTTTTCCTATTACTAGTTAACATCCTTTCATTTCAGTTTTAAGAAATCCTTTCAGCATTTCTTGTAATGCAAGCCTAGTGGTAATGAACTCCCTCAGCTTTTGCTTGGGAAAATCTTTATGTCTCCTTCATTTTTGAAAGACAACCTTGCTGGGTAAAGTATTCTTGTTTGACAGTTTTTATATTTTAGCACTTTGAATATATCATCCCACTTTCTTCTGTTTTGTGGTTCTCTTGTTTTTTAATTCCTCTTTTGCTGTCTTTCTTTGTGAAGTGATAATTTTCCACAGTGGTATATTTGACTCCTTTCTCTTTATATTTGGTGTATCTACAAGGTTTCTGCTGAGATGTCTATAGATGATAGCCTTATTGATGGTGAGGGTCCCTCATAGGTGTAGAATTTTTCTTTAATAATAAAGAATTATTATTCCTTTGGTGGTGTTATGTTTCCTTGGTATTTCATGATCCTGTGGCCTTACATTGGTATCTACACATTTAACAAAGTAGGCACCTCTTCCAGTCTTTACAGACTGTCTTTGGGAGGCAAAACCTTTCACTAGTCAATCTCTCTAGAGATTCTGGGTGATGTTGGCAGGTGAGCTTGCTGCTGGCATCCTTGGGTAGGCAGATCTGGTGCCTGGGTCATCAGGTGGGCAGGGCTGGTACTTGGGTACATGGTCACAAGCCTGGTGCCTAAGTTTGCAGGGGTGGGCCTGGAGCCTGGGTTCACTGGGGTTGGCCTGGTGATTGAATCTGTAGTGATAGGCCTGAGAACTGGGTCTGCATGTACAGGCCTGAATCTTGGGTCCTCATGGGCCAAATAGGTTCCATTGTTCTGGGATGGGCCTAGTGTCTGGTTCCATGATGGCTGTTCTGGTACTATGATGCACCAGGAGCCTGGTTCCACAGGAGCTGGCTTGAAGGCCACAGGGACCTTCCTGGTGCTAAGGTGAGACTGGAGCCTGGGGTTATAAGAGTCAGCCCATAACCTAGGGCCTCAGCCTATAACCTCAGGAGTCAGCCTGGAGGTTTGGTCTGTGGGATCTGGTCTGGCTCTGGGGCAGGACAGGAGCCTAAATCCTTGGGAGCTGGTCTGGATGCTGGGGCTGTGGGGCTGGCCTGACCATAGGGAAGGCTGAGAGCCTAGGTTTGCAGGTCTGGTCTGGAGGTTTTTGGAGACCAGACTGGTACTGGGTGACATGTGAGTCAGGGGTTGTGAGAGGCTGCCTCATGCTGGGGTGGTTCAAAAGCCTGGGTACACAGTAGTAGACCTGATGCTGGGCTCAGCAAGAAACCTGGGTTTTTTGGTGCCCACCTAGAGCCTGGGTTTGCTAGAGTCTGCTAGGACCCTGGGGCCATGGGAGCTTTCCCGGGCTCTGGGAATCAGCTGGTGCCAAAATGAGCATGGGACCTAGATTCACAGGAGCCTGCTGGGAGCCTGGGACCATGGAAACCAACAGGGGTCATTGCAGCCAGCAGGCATTGGGCTGAGCTGGGGGTCTGGGTTTGTAGGCACCCATAAGCAGCTACCTAAGGCTACAGGAGTTGGCCTGGTGCTAGGGCCTGCTGGCACTGGGGTCCATTGTGAAACTGGGCACTTATTTTACTCTCCTTCTCCCACAGGGAAGGTGTCTCTCTCTGTGTTGGTCTGCCCGGGCTGGGGAGAGGGTAATGGGGGTAATGTGATTATACCTTTTCTACCCTCCTCAAAGTGTCTTTTTTATTTCCATGCTGCACTTCGGTGCTATAATCTGTCACCTGGAATTCTAGCTCTTTTGAAGATAATTTTTAGGTATTTTTTTTGTGCACAGATGTTTGTTCAAATTGATGTTCTGGGGGCGGGGACAGCACTAGAAATTCCTTTGCTGCTGTTTTGCTGACATCCTCAACAAGAGATTTAACCATGTTTTCGTTTGCAAGAATTTTCATTAGTCAAGGACATGGTGGGAGTCCAAATATCATAAAACCATTCAAAAGCTAATGTTCTATTATTTCACGTTAAAAAAGTAACTGTGGAAACCAAATTCAGGATAATGGCTCTGCTGTTGGACTGGGACACAACTGGAACACTGCTTTCATTTCTGAATACCCCTAAAGAAGGACACTGATAAATCAGAAGAATCCAGAGGTGCAATCTGGGTAGTAAATGGTCTGAAAAGCACTTCAAAACATCACTGCAAATTATTTTAAGTTTCAACCTTAAAATAAAAAATAGAACCAAAATTTTAAAATGTATAGTCATGGCACAGTAGCAATTTTCAAATACTTGAAAGGGTTTCAAGGTAGAAGAAATAAACTTCTTATTGTTTCCTCCAAAGGGTAATATTAGGACAGATAAAAATAATGAGGAGGAAGATTACTGCAAGTTGGGAAGTTTAGCACATTATTGCTAGATGATAAAGAAATATTTTCTGAGAGTAAACCATCTAACAAGGAATGTGCTGAACCATCTTTTGAGATAACACTCCCACTGGATAAATCTTTGCTGTAGGAAAAGAAAGTGAGTCTTATTTATTTCTGAAGACTCAGGACCCAGAACATAGATGCCCCTGAATAATATCTATGTAATGAATGAATGAATTCTATTATGTTCAAATATTCTCTGAATTTAAACTTTTGTACCATTAGGATATATGCACACTAATTTTGAGATTCCCCTTGCCATTCTTTAGTTGCATTGCCTTATGTGGGTATGTAGGATAAAGCATCCAGCCGGGCTAGGAAATAAACACATGCTGACTTCTCACGCAAGAGCATTGCGGATATTCCATTCTTAGTGAGGCAAACCGTGGGGCTAAAAACAGTACAAGATCAGAATGCTTAAAGCAAGTCTAGAAGACATTTTATCTCTTAGAGGCCAGTACTCCCATATATCCATTATGGAGATTATGGCTCATGAAAGAGTATAAAAACGATTATTTTTCCTTCAGTCTCTGATGGATGTGAAGCACAAGCTTAGGTTGCTGCATCTAGTCTCAAAAATTGATTCAAAGGGTTACTTATGCATTCAGGACATAATCCTCTGAAACAGTTCTAGCATCAGTTTTTGCTATTGTGAGCTGTCTATTTGGTTTTCTGTCAACCAGACAAGATGTCAAGTCATGTTTCCTTGCTTCAAATTGCTACATATTATCTATCTCCTGGTGAACTTGTTTTCCACATGTTCATATTTAAGTAGGAAAAGAGGTAAATACATAAAGTTGAATGCCTGAATTGTTCTTAAAAGGCCAATTCAGAATATTTTTAAAAGTGTATATATATATATATATATATATATATTTTTTTTTTTTTTTTTTTTTTTTTGAGGTGTGCTGGCCTCTCACTATTGTGGCCTCTCTTGTTGCGGAGCCAGGCTCCGGACGCGCACGCTCAGCGGCCATGGCTCACAGGCCCAGCCGCTCTGCGGCATGTGGGATCTTCCCGGACCGGGGCACGAACCCGCGTCCCCTGCATCGGCAGGCGGACTCTCAACCAGTGCTCCACCAGGGGAGCCCTTAAAAAGTATTTTAGTGTGTCAAATGTGAATTGACCCACAGTATTTTGCTCACAGCAAGCTGGAAAATCTTCAGAATATGAACTTTTTATATGACTTAAGAACTAACAGTTCAAAAAGGTAAACCTGAATGTTTTGTAATGAATGTTTTTGGAAACACATTTGAAATATATTCTTTACCCAACAAGCTTGGATATGCACGTCTTGGGCATTATCTTTTCTTCACTTGGCAAGCATAGCTGCAGACAACATTTCCATTTGTCTAAAGAGTTTTTTTTTTGGTTGGTAGAACTCTCCTCACATTTTAGTAAGAGAGTGTTTTTTTTGAAAACACACCCTAAAAAGGTTTTAAGCTGCTTTGTTACAATGCTAGAGTTTGTCATTAGTGCTCATTATCTCTGTGTTTGGCAAGGATGCATTTATGTTTAGGATAAATAATTGTACTTATTCAAATATAATTTTGACATTTATTTAAGAATAGCCAATTCTTAATTTCTCAGAGTAACGTAGAAAAGCCTAGTCATGGATTAGCCAAGTAATGTACTGGAATATATAGATTAGGCAGCTACAGTAATTAACATATGTGGCTTTCAAAGTAGAAACTTAATGTTCTACAGTTTTGTTCAGCTATGACTGGAAAGTGCTGAAATTTCAAGCATAGTTATAACCATCAGTGTTATATATACAGCAAAATATATTTTTATTCAAAAGAATACAAAAGCAATGACAAATATAATAGAAAAAACAGCTCTTAAAAAAACATTGCTATCTATCTACTTTGCTTGTTTTGCACATAACTGCTGGTGGGATTTGATGGGTGAGGAAGTGGGAGGATGGTTGGCATCATTATTATCTGGGGCACTGAGGTGGTTGTACAGCTCCTTATGAATGAGGGAACCAGGAAATAAGGTAGCTCCATAAGGTAAGGACAAGGGAAAAAATGATCTGGGGGTGTATGGAAGGAATGAGAGAGAATAAGAAGGAAAAAAGACATTAAGGGTCACTGAGTATCCAGCCCTAAAAAAAAAAAAAAGGGAGTCTTATCCCATGATTCCATTTATATCAGATTCTGGAAAATACCAACTGTAAACTACAGTGATAGAAAACAGGTTAGTTATTTCCTGGGGCTGGAATCAGGGAATGACGACTGTCTGGGGCTGGTCACAGAGGAATGGGCACAAGGAAACTGGAAATGGTTTGCATCTTAAGTGTTGGTAAAACACAGTATAAATTTGTAAAACTCACCAAAATATACACTTAAAATGGGTGCATTTTATGATGTAAATTACCTCTTTGTAAAGTTGATATTAGAATGTAAAATACAAAATTATCAAACTCAAAAAAAATAGAAAGAGCCACTGAGTATCTATTATGTGCTAATTTCCTACACAGTACTAGCTGTTTTATGATCATGAACTCATTTCATACTAACATCAACCCTTTGAAGTAGATAACACCTTCCCCAGTGTGTAGATAAGAAAACCAAGACTCAGAATGTTTAGGAAACTCACCAGAATTACATAGCTAAATGGAAATTTTAGATTAGTTTTGAGGCCTTTAAGGCATCTTAACAGGAATGGTGAGTAGGAAATTGGTTATATAGTTGGGAATTAGGGGGAGGGGTAAGGGCTGGAGGTAGAAATTTGGGAGATAACAGATTAAAGATCATAATTATGTCCTGTGTCTTAACGAAATCACCTAAGGCAGGAGTAGAGATAGAGAGGAAACCAGGAACTGTAGCTCTCTCACCAGTTTTACCAGTTTTAGTGATGATTAAGCCATTCTGTATAAGTGTAATCTTGGCTTGACTGCATGCGAATTCCTATTATAAATATGTGGAAAATTTCATTTTGTAATGCATCAACATTCCCCCCCAACCCCCCCCCCCACCCCGCTTTTTCTTTCCTGTTAAAGAGAGTACAAAGTAAGTGAATTGCTACCCAATTTGTGTTTGGGAGATGTGACGGTTGGTGGTGGACAGAGGACTCCAGAATGAAGTTTAGTGTCAATTATTTTCACTGTGATATGCGTAGGAATTAATAGTAAATGCAAAAGAGATAAGGCAAAAGATGAAGGGAAATGAAAGTGACACAGAACAAGGTATTATAATGAAGGCATAAATATAGTCAAAAGAAAAAGAACTTATTGTACAAAAGATTAAGAACACACAAATAACACACTAAATAAAAAAAATTTTCTAGCATGCTGCATGACTTTTAGTAGGACAAAGATTTTTAGTAGGACAAAGAGAAATGAAGAAGTAAACCCTTTCTTCTCAGTATGTATGAGGCTCTGTTACAGCTACGTCTCCCAGCCTGGTCTTTCCATTTGATCAAACAAGTTGAAAATAGAGGAGGAAATAGAGAAGAGAAGCAAAATTTTGTGTCTTGTAAGACAAGATAAATTAATTATGGTGATATCATCTTAAATAAGAGGGTATTTAATATTGTATTTGAAGGGTTAAATTAAGAAGGTTATTAAATAATTATTCCCCATATTACTAGACAAATGGTCTTATATTACCTGAGGCAGAATCAGGTTTAAAAAAAAAGACTTTCTAGGAGCTATTAGGCAAAGTTGTGGCACACAGTTTTTGATAGGCAGGTTTTTAAGTGTCCCAGTACGACACTTTAAATAGAGTTATATTTGTTTGGCTAATTTCCCTTGCCCTTGTCCATACTTAGGTGTCCCCATACTTAGGTGTTTTTTTCCCAGATCCTTTATTCTGTGTCTAGGTTTTGCTTATATTGGCTGTCAACTAATTTCTCCTAAGAAGTTGACTTTTATGTTATTAGAAACACGGAATGGAAAGAGTACTGGAGCAGAAGACAGCTGTCACATATTTCCAGTCGTGACTCACATTAATTTTCTGTGCCTTGGTTTTATTAACTACAAACTAAGAGAGGTATATTAGACTCTCTAAAGTTAAATTAGATTTTTAGAGTCATTCCAGCTCTAACACGATTCAACTGCATTCTTTTCATTGTGAACTTTTTCCAATTTTTTTGTCTTTAGTTAGTAGAATTGTTATAACTTCTGGTAGCAAGGACTGTAAAAGAAGGTTCCCTGGAAAAAGTAGCATAGAAAACATTGTTGAGACTGTCAGAGGAATTCTGTAGGGATTCTACTGTGCAGGCCAACCATAACATAGTGTCACCTTTTACATTTTTTCTTTCTTAATTTTTTCAGACTTGTCCATTCTACTTCCTAAGGGCATCTCATTCATCCTTATTTTTGTTCCCACTGCTACTGGCCTTGTTAAGTCTCTCTCTCACTTTTACTACAATAATATAGTCTTTTTAAAAAAATCTGGTCTCCATTTTAAACCCTCTTCAATATGTTTTCTGTTCATAGTAAGTGATTTTCCTAAATGAGGGGTCTTAATCATGACATATCTCTGCTCAAAAACTTTTGATGCCTCCTCATTGTCTACAAAGTCCAAACTTCTTACTAAGACTTAAAATTAAGGCCCTAAACAGTCTTCCCAACCTGGTCCATGATCCTGGTTCTATTGCTGCCTTCATCAACCCACTAGTCTCTGAATATATGGTGGACTCAATGGCCACTCTGCCTTTGCTGGTTGTGTTCCCTCTATCTGGATTGTTCTTCCTCCTTCCTCATTTCTTTTTGTCAAAATCCTATTTATCCTTTAAGTCTTAACTCAGCCACCTCCTCTGTGAAGCCATTTTATGGCTGGATTAATCTTTCATAACACTTTATGTCCACTGTAGAGTAGGATTCATTCTTTTATTACGGTTTGTGTTTGATTTTCCCCAAAGACTTTTAAACTCCCTGAGGTGGAGCCTAAGAGTATTGCTCACCTATGAATTCCGCAAAGTGCTTACCTATGCAGATAAGTATTCAGTACATGTTTTTTTTGGATTCAATTCTCCTAAAGAATGGAAAGTTGATGAAGGAAGTTATAGTCACTTAATTGACAAGTGCCGTGATGTTAATAGTCCTGGGGAGAGTAAAAGGCAGCTGAAGTGGGGCACACGGGTTACAAGAATGCAATATCACATGCAGAAATGAGGGAAGGTGGGATGAGCAGAGAAGAATCTCAGCTGGTCAGGAAACAGCCAGATAATGATTCCAGGATCCACTGGAGGTAAAAGAAGATAAGCAAAATTTTAAATATATGACATGAGGACAATCGCCTTTTCTGTACAAAGAGGCTCATTAGCTGTGAAGGGAAGACACTTATTTTAACTGGCTGGGCACTGGTGCTGAGAAACTTTCAGTTTCTGAATATGTACAGGGATGTCTGCTGCTGAAGGAGAGATGGAGATGAGATTCACTGGGGCTTCAGGAGAAAATAGGCTAGTGTAAAAAGATGTTGTCTTTCAGATAATATAAGAAAAAAAAAAGGCTGAGAAAATTGCGGAATCCTTCCACATGATTTGAGGAAAGTGACGTGTCTCAGTCAGGCCCAAGGTGCTCATGTTTGAGGCTCTCCATGCTGTTGATAACATGTAGACTGGTAGTCTGATGTATGTCTTCTAAGTTTCAAACCCCCTCCTAGTAATACTTCTAGAATTCCTCATGTTCAGTGAGTATTTAGAAAGATAGAATTCAGAACAATTTACTCTTATCTTATACTGCATTGATGGAGTGCTGGGCTCTGAGTAGCGGCTAGCCTTGTCATTCATTCAAGAAATATTGAGTGCCTACCATGTGTTAGATGAGCAAAATCAGACACAGCTCTACTTTGATGAAGTGTAGAGTGTAACAGGAAAGGCACGCCTTAGTCACATATTCAAAAACTAAATGTATAATTACAAAGTGTGATAAATGTCAAGAAACATAGTGTTATGAGAATATTCTGATCTCATCTGATAATGGGAATGCTGGCTCATCATTTAGTAACTTCATTGGCTATTGTGTTCTTGGGCAATTACTTAACCACTTGTTGCCTCAGTTTCCTTTTTGGTAAAATTGGAAAAATATAACCTGCTTCATAGGTGGCTTAGAATGGCATGTGGCATATGGTAAACATTCAATACATTGTAGCTATTTATTATTATTGTTACTATTATTTTAGTGAATCAGAGCTCCAGTTCTAGTAGTTATTCCCTTTTTGTGGAATTTTAATGGATTAAAATTAAAATGGATTAAAAAGATCTATTCTCTTATCTATTCTTTTGAGTAGTTTCTGTGGTTTCGTGTCACACAAAAATCTGGAATAAGTAACACAAAAATAGTGGAACTTGATACATTAATTTTGTTCTGATCATTCCATCATATAATAACAAAGCAAAAGAAAATCATCTTGGTTATCTGCTCTCACTCTTTCATTCATCCCACCCATATATTAAACATTTCTTAAGAAAATAAAGCTAGTTGCTGGGGGAGTGAAAAGATAAATTAGCATCAATTCCTGATCAGTCTCCCAGTCTAGTAGGAGTGATAGACAAGTACATAAACAGTTACAATGTAGCCAAAGAAGTTATATAATTGAGAACTGTACCAAATATAGCTGAGACACAATGGATCACTTCCATTCAAGTTGGGAAGATGAGAGAAAGCAAATGACAAGGCAGAGAGGGAGCCCTCCTGTCCTTTTCCTTATCTTACACATGTAGGTTATAAGAAATAAATTTCATTATAATTCTCATCCACAGGATATAATCTAGAGAGAGCTATGAAGATTTCTTATGGTATTCTGTTAATCAAAGTGCAATTTTATTAAGGAGATAAATATAACAATGATCATACTTTCAACTTTTGACTGACTGTAGCAATCACATATAGTGAGTCTTGGCAAGTTTACACTGTACCATTCATTCAGTTGGTCAGCATGCCTCTCTATCCCTTTTTTTATCAAAAAGCTAATGATATTCTCATGTCCTTGGTTTATGGTTTTATACGTTATTTCCCTTAAACTACCCTCTTGCTCCTTATTTTATTCTTATCTTCCCCTCTTACCCTTTGCTGGCAGTTTCACTGCTAATCCTCCTATCCTCCTGTCAGTTTTCAACAAAGAACAGAAGAATGTCCATTTAAAAAACACTCTGGGGCTTTCCTGGTGGCGCAGTGGTTGAGAGTCTGCCTGCCGATGCAGGGGACACGGGTCCGTGCCGCGGTCCAGGAAGATCCCACATGCCGCCGAGTGGCTAGGCCCGTGAGCCATGGCCGCTGAGCCTGCGCGTTTGGAGCCTGTGTTCCACAACGGGAGAGGCCACAACAGTGAGAGGCCTGTGTATCACAAATAAATAAATAAAAATAAAAAACACTCTGGAATTACAGATCACAGGATTTGGGAAAAAATAGGAAGAAGTAGCATATTATAATAGGGGACACTGGTGACCATTTTTAATCTACATTATTGGAGGAAAGGGGAAGAAAGAAAAGATATGAACAGAAAAGTTTTTGAGAGCAGAACAAAAACAATTTAAACAGTTTCTGATGCATATTTCACTTTACATCTATTTTGTAAAATTTTGACTCCAGAAGGTGAATTGACAGTAGAAAGCTAATATTTGTCAGTTGACAAAGAACTAGGTTTCACCAAAGCAGATTTATTTCACAGGTAAATATTTTGTATTTAAAAAGTAGGTGAGCAGAGTAATATAATGTCTGGGTTTAAAAGTTTCATTACCTGGTGGGAAAGGATAGAAATAATTATTCAAATGGAGAAAGGCAAGGTAAAGTAGATGGTAACATGGAAAAGAAAGGCATAGGGATAGGCTCTGAAAGAAAAATGTAATGTTATAAGCACCAAATTATAGAAAGTAGTCTGTGATTTATTAAACTTGACATAGATGGAAAGGATGGCTATGTTAATATCCTTTATATCAAGAGATAGAATGAAATGAAAAGTAGACAAAACAATGATGGCATGTGTTTTGCTTTGCAATAAGTTACTAAAGTCACCATAAATGTCTATGGCAGCAAACACCTTTCCAGAAAAAGTTCACAGAAGAGGAGGCACAGTAGTGTCTATTAACTGAAATAGTCATGGAAAAAGACTTTTAGATGGGATGGCAGTGCTAAGGGGAAAAGATATGGGTCATCTATAGACACAAAACCAATCAAATCAAAAGGAAGAGAATGCAGATAAATGGAAAAGAGAAGATAAGAAAAGAAATGTACTTGGGGAAGCAGAAAATCTTCAGGGTTTAAGTGAGTAAATGCCAGGAGGATAAAAGAATATGAAAGAAAAAGGAAGTAGCAAAATGAGAAATTGTGGAAAAAATATGTGTATCACAATTTCCCTGATTTCCAGCCCAGCTCACAGCCATTCTTTCCTGGGCCACCAGTTGTGGACCATCAGAAGTTAGCTCAGAGTCAGCCTTGAATAAAGGTCTACTGAATAAATCTTGATAATGCAATTCATCTAGCATTTGGGGAAAATGTAAGTAAGGAAAGTGGAGGAAGACCTTTCCCTATGAAATACTCATTGAAATACCTTGGAGATGAAAAGAAAGAGAATTCTGAAAGAATAAGCATTGAAGAACTAATTGTTGTAACCGCTAGGAAATAGAAATGGCGACTTGGGCAAAGGGAGGTTTTCAATAATTATTCTCATCAGTTTTCTTTGAATTTTTATAGGAATATGTCATAATTTTCAAATTCAAAGATTTTTTTCAAAGCTATAATGGACTAAACTGTTGTTTACATATTGTTTAAATGGGAACTTTGTTAAGGCTATAGGACAAATTAATTGGTCAGGTAATGAATAAACGTATCACTTACTCCTTTCTTTTGTGAAAGAGATAGAAGACAGTTGAGAATGAGACTGAATCCGGTGAGCTTTGTAAATTCTTCAAAGTATTTATTTTTTTGTGAAGACAATGGGTAGAGAATTTGAAGAATTTTGTGTTTTCCACCTTTTCCAGTTGTAACTCCTTCCCATTTGTAACTATATGTGTTCTGTTAGAAATCAAATAGTTGTTCAAGTGAAGATTACCAAATTCTAGTAACAGATATTCTGATTCTGTAACATGGATTACATTTAGTTTCATCTTTAAAATTTATATTATTTCTTTTAATGTTGAGTCATTTTAATATGTAATGTCCTGGAGGTATCTAGGTCAGTCAGAAAATCAACTAGGCAGTTATATATATAATTCTGGATGGAGGTAAAATCTGGAATGTATAGGCATAAAGTTGTTCATTAAAGCCTTAGAAATGGATTAGATTGCCCAGAGGTAGTGGTTGTTGTTATTATTATTATTATTATATATTTTATTGCGGTACGCGGGCCTCTCACTGTTGTGGCCTCTCCCGTTGCGCAGCACAGGCTCCGGACATGCAGGCTCAGCGGCCATGGCTCACGGGCCCAGCCGCTCCGCGGCATGTGGAATTCTCCCGGACCGGGGCATGAACCCGTGTCCCCTGCATCGGCAGGTGGACTCTCAGCCACTGCGCCACCAGGGAAGCCCTATTATTATTATTTTTAAAGTATAGCAATAAAACAAAATGGCTCACAGTTGAGCTATGACACACTTCAAATTTTAACATCCAAGCAGAAGAATCTATGCTGGCAAACAGTGCTGTGGAGGAGCAGCCGCAGGGAGAAGAAATAAAAGGAGAAGACCCTGATGTCAGGAACCCGAAATGAGAGTATCCTCAGAAATAAACACGAGTCACACCACCTGCTCCTCCACCCATGCCCACCACAGTCCCCAGGCAGGCAGTGGCATCCCAGCCCCTAACCTCAAGGCCCAACCTGTGCTCAGGGTAGACCATGGATCATTGGGCCCCCCCAACTGTGCAAGCCTGGGTTCCCTAAATCTTCGGTTTCTTCCTGCATACCAGGAGCCCCTGGCACTTCACATGTGTGCTCCAAGGGTCCAAATCATGGTGGCCAGCCCCATGACCCACATTTAAAATAAGCATCTTCTAGGACAAAGTTTGGCATACTTTATCTGTAAAGGGCCAGATAGTAAATATTTTAGGCTTTTTGTGTTAGAAGGTCTGGATTGTAATTCGTCAACTCTGCAAAAGCAGCTATAGCCAACATGTAAAATGTGCATGACGGTGTGCAAATAAAACTTTTTTTTTTAACAGAAATAATTGGCAGAGTGAATTTGGCCCATGGGCACTAGTTTTCCCACCCTCCCTATCAAGATTCTTTTTAAATGGCCTTAGAAGACATTTTGAGGACATATACATTTATATACAATATTTTAGCTTAATGCAACTCACAATTATTTTAAAAAATTCAGGGCAGGGGGATGTAAAAGGTGTCTTCCCTCCTTTAACAGGGATAGTTTTATATTAGGAATGGAAAACTTAATTGCATGTGTAATAATGTAATTAAGGGGTTTAGTATACTAACTGTCAGCACTGAGCTATTACCACTATAGCCTGCTGTTTTGATGAAATGTCAATGGTGGAGTATTGCATGATGAAATGTCTCTGGCAATGTTGATGACAAAATGTCAACGGTAAGATGCTGCATGGAGGAACATTCCTACAACGAAATGTTGCATAACAAGATGTCCTTACAATGGAATGGTCAACAAAATGTCACCATGACAAAGGAATACACACATATACATAAGCACACACACCAAGAAATGACATGGCAACTTGGCTGCCTAATTACTTTCTATCTGATTTAAGTTGACAGAAAGACTTTTTACTTTTTAAATCAGAGAGTGCTAGCACATTTAAATGCCAAAAAGATTTTTCCCCTTTTTTTCTGGGACACTGCAGTGGCCCCTTTCATCTCTGTGCTTCTCACTGCAGAATGTTGCCAAGCAGGTGATCCTGGCATCTCTGAGTCAAGAGAGCTAGTTCAATCACCTGCTTTGCGTTCCCCACCTCTCCCACCTCCTTCCCAGTTGGAACAGTGAGTTCCCTGTGAAAGCTTCTGCAAATGATGACAAGGAGAGTTCTCAGAGAAAGCAACTGAGCTTTAATGCGAGTAAAACTGTTCCAAATGTAAAACACATTTGAAAATCTAAATGTGTGCCCCCCGAAACCACATCAATAGAACCTTTAATGATCTTCAGAACCAGCCTTTTCTCTTCCAGTCAGTGGGAAGATTGTTTCAAATCTGTTTGTGCCTGAAGCACTTTTGATTGTGACAGTCTTCTCATTCATGGGCTAAACATGGCGTCCCACTGGAAGTGCCATCAAGGTTCACAGCAATACAGTATGATATGAAAGCATAAACAGAAGTCGGAACTGCATTTCTCCTCTGAGATAACAAGTGCAACTAGATTTTCAGATCACCTATTATGCCATAAAAAATAAAAGGGAAAGGAAACTAAGACCTACTTTATGTCAGCTCCCTGGTTCATGGGAATGAAACTTACCAGGTCAATATGGAGCCCTTTAAATGACTTCTACAGACCTTATCTTGATCCTCGCTTTTGGCCAACTGTTAAAATTTTTCATACGATAAAAGCAGAGATATTAACATCAATATGAACTTCTTTCTGCTTTTTGTGGGTTGGTTACTCAAAATTGATTAAATAATGAATTTTTCACAACCTGCCTTAGTTTTTCTCTTTTGCTTTGAATCCCTGACCAAAAATAAAGGCTCAGACATACCTAATGTTTGGGCTTCCCAACATACAGATTAAGACTTAAGATTCATGTAACCCTGTTTCTCACAGTAATGAGCTGACTGGATAAAATAACACTGGTTTTCTGTATAGATATATATACTTCACCCTCATTATAGAACTATTTCAAAAGCCAAGGATATTGAAAGTTATAACAGTAATGTCAGCCCTCATGATTAAATCATGAGGCACATGAGTTTTTCGTTTAAATTTTATGTTCTCATGATCTCAATATTTTTCATGCAAATCCTGTTATTTCTGCATCCTTTCACACTCCAGCTTAAATTGCTTGTCAATCGCCGTGCTCTTCTTGAGTGCAGCACTTCTGAGCTTCTCCAATACGATTTTATACATCTATTTATATCTACTTCTTTAGTATATTTTCCCTTAAAGAAGACATTGGTACAGCATTCCAAATCACATTTAATGAAGTCTTTTGAATTGGGAACAGTGACTTTGGAGGCCAAAGGAGATGAGGCAAGAGCATTGCTTTGGTTAAGGGCTGGGGGTGAGGAGGAACTATAGGTTAATAGAGGAAGAAGCCCTTTTATATTTTAACATTTATAACATTTTTTAACATTATAACTAGAGTGCTTACACTAGGGATTGATTAGAGCAAAGGCAAAACTGCAGCCTAAGAGAGAAACACCATTAATTGGAAGATCATTACAACGTCAGGTAACAAAAAAGGGCGTTTGGAAAAACCCTCATAAAATAACCCTTGAAATCTCAAATCTTTCAAGGCATCCCAATTTTTCAGAACCTGTAAGTCTTCAATTTAAAATTTTTTGCCAAATGTTTTCTTTTCTTTTTAGTGAGTACTATTTCTGATTTCCATAATATATCCTGGTATCATCATGCACTTTGACCTTAGAAATCTAAGGGACAAATATGCTTCTGTCAGGTCAGTGCTCTTTTTCTTTCCGAATTTACAAGACTTGCACTATAGATATCTACAATTGCACAGACAAGTCTTAATCCCCTGTTACCAGTCCCCCTAGTGCTCCATCTTATTTTTTCATACAGGTGAACATATTGCCATGTACCTTGTAAAATCAGCTAATGTGCTTGCACGGAGCTGGAATGTCACTGGTATAACAAGACATGCAGTAATGTGTGCTCATGTAGTTGAGGACACTGCTAATTGATTATACATTTATTTGCCACACCACTATTCTCCTTGGAATATTGCTTAAGAAAAAAACATTTGAATAATCTCATACTGTTTTAGGGATTCCTGATGTTTGCTAATGAATACACTGCAAAGCTTTATGTTGCAAATGTGTTCTCAAATGCGTAAACTACTCACTGCTTTTTCCATGCATTTTAATATTCCAGAGGATCCTCTAGTGACAGAACATTTTCAATCATTACTTCTCTTTGGTGGAATCAATTACCTCCTGATAGATTCCCTTTCCAAGTTTAAAATTGCATTTAAAAACTCATCTCTCTTCTGAATTCTAATTGAATGTACTTTGAACTCTAGATTCTTTTAGTGAATATTTGTTTATAAATCTTCTATGATTTAAAGGGCTTATTAAAACATTTATAAGCTGAGTGTAATAATCAACATATAATATGTAATTCCTTTGAGAATTTAGATTTATTAAACAAAGATTTTATTTATTCTCAAGGGAAAGACCAAAAACATAATACTGACAAAGTAAAAACTGAAAAGTAATGATATATTTTAAACATACTTTGTTCTATCTACATGATTTTTTTAAAGTGATATTTGAGGACATTGAAAATAGATTTGCCTTTAATTGTCTCCCTCTTACACACAAAATCATATATAGTGGCTCATTTCCTTATATTACAAAGCAGCCCATCAACTTTTCAGCAGTTATTATTTTGCAAACATACTAAGCTGCAATATAACCAAGAAGTGAGAAAGTAAGTAAAACATACCTTTAAATAAATATACTACTATGTGCAAACCTTTTATTGACAACTGTCATGTACAAAGCATTTTATTTATTTGTGTTATGATATTTGTTTTTTATAATAACCCAATGAGATGGGAATTTTTAAGCCTGGTTTTCAGGCGAGGAATATAGGAGTGGAGCTAAAATTACCTGTTGGAATTTACACAATTAATTAGCAACAGAGTTGGGATCTGAACCTAGATATAGCTCACTCCAAAGCTGTTCGCACTCTTTTTTTTTTTGCAGTACTCGGGCCTCTCGCTGCTGTGGCCTCTCCTGTTGCGGAGCACAGGCTCCGGACGTGCAGGCCCAGCGGCCATGGCTCACAGGCCCAGCTTCTCTGCAGCATGTGAGATCTTCCCAGACCGGGGCGCGAACCCGTGTCCCTTGCATCGGCAGGCGGACTCTCAACCACTGCGCCACCAGGGAAGCCCCCGCACTCTTTTTTATATGGCACCCTATCTCTCAAGGTAGATGGTAAAACATCCTTGATTGAAAATGTGTTCAATTTTACCTAGAGAAGAAATTTTTAGGGCTTCACTTAGCACCACATTTTTAATTTAAAAACAAATCTAACTGCTCGCTTAACTTTTTTTTTTTGTCTCTAATATTATATGCTGAATAGAAAGTGGATAGAGAGAAGACATTAATAATAAGTACAGATCTGGCAACCTCTCTTAAGATCACATGGAAGACACACAGTGACATGCAATGGAAATAATGCAAATCTTTATTTCCAACCTCAGCACTCTGGAGGATTTAGCACTATTACAATAGTGGCAAAATCCAACTGCAGAAGTCAAACTGTAGAAAATCTATCCTAGCTCTTTCTGACTTGAGGTGAGTGCAAAACTGATCTTTTAAGTCAGTGTCACAAAATTTCAGCCCTTGGTCTTATTTAAAAATTTGGCTGGCTAGTGTCTTTAAAAATCTGAATTTGAATGCCTTCAAATTTTCAAATGTTTGCTTTCATCATAGGCCTTATCACAAACTATCACCTTACCCCAAACCTACTAAAATCACTTACATCAACTTTTTGGCCATGAAGATATTTAAGTTTGTGACTCTTATCCTGCTGTGTCATGTAAACATAAGCTCCTTTTCCTACCTACTCTAACTCTACCCATGGTTCTTTTTTTTTTTTTTTAATTTATTTTTGGCTGTGTTGGGTCTTCGTTGCTGCACGTGGGCTTTCTCTAGTTTTGGTGAGCGGGGGCTGCTCTTCACTGCAGTGTGCGGGCTTCTTATTGCGGTGGCTTCTCTTGTTGCAGAGCACGGTCTCTAGGCGCGTGGGCTTCAGTAGTTGTGGCAAACAGGCTTAGTAGTTGTGGCTCGCAGGCTCTAGAACGCAGGGTCAGTAGTTGTGGTGCATGGGCTTAGTTGCTCTGCGACACATGAGATCTTCCCAGACCAGGGCTCGAACCCATGTCCCCTGCCTTGGCAGGCAGATTCTTAACCACTGTGCCACCAGGGAAGCCCTACCCATGGTTCTTCTGAAGTACCCAACAGGGTTAGGATTAGATTGAGATGATTTTACCTTGGGCACAAACTTTTAGATGGTACCAAAACACTCAGTCATCAAGATAAAGAGAGTTTGTTTTTTTGCAGTACGTGAGCCTCTCACTGTTGTGGCCTCTCCCTTTGCGGAGAACAGGCTCCGGGCGCACAGGATCAGCGGCCATGGCCCACGGGCCCAGCCGCTCCGTGGCATGTGGGATCTTCCCGGACCAGGGCACGAACCCATGTCCCCTGCATCGGCAGGGGGACTCTCAACCACTGCGCCACCAGGGAAGCCCAAGATAAAGAGAGTTTTAATAAGATATTTTTTAAAAATCAAAAATAATCCAAAATTATTATGATAAACAAAATAGAGGCATTACCTAGTCCTTACTCTGGTATCCAAACTGCCCTCTAGAGACTATAATATTTTTATACTAATAGCTTAAAATCCAAGGCCCTCATTCTTACTTGGTTAGTCTCTGCTTCTTCTGCCTCATCTCCTAGTCTGGAAAAAAAGCACAGTAGCAACCAATCCTGATTAGAAGAGAACTCAAACAGCAAACCCATGTGGCTCTCTACAGAATAGGAGCCTACATTCAGTAAGCCTTGAAGAAATTTTCTGCATAGTTGATTTTTTTTTTTTTTTTTTGCGGTACGCGGGCCTCTCACTGTTGTGGCTGCTCCCATCGCGGAGCACAGGCTCCGGACACGCAGGCTCAGCGGCCATGGCTCACGGGCCCAGCCGCTCTGCGGCATGTGGGATCTTCCCGGACCAGGGCATGAACCTGTGTCCCCTGCATCGGCAGGCGGACTCTCAACCACTGCGCCACCAGGGAAGCCGATAGTTGATAATTTTAAAACAATAATAGCTAACAATTATTGAGCATTTCTGTGGAGGCCCTGTGCTAAGCACTTTATTTGAATTATTTTTACTAATCCCTGACAACTATTGTATGTGATAGAGTTGCTGTTATGACCAATTTACGTATGGGTCTAAGTCATTTGCCAAATTAATACATTGTAGAGGAAGGACTTAAAGCAAGACATCAGAATCACAGAATACGCATTTTTAAGGAGATAACTAGAACTGACCCTGGGTCATAGATAGAAGGCTAAATGATTTTATCTTAAAAAGCAGGGAGGTGTTATACTAAGAGAGCCTGTTATTTAAAACTGGTAGTTATCATGGGATAATACTGGGAGATTTTTAGCAGATTTATTTTTCTTTCTCACATCATCATTATCATCATCAACATCACCATCATCATTATTTTAACTCTTCACTGGAACAAGGATATTCACTGTCTAAGGCAGGGGTCCCCAATCCCCAGGCCTGTTAAGGACTGGACAGCACAGCAGGAGGTGAGTGGCGGGCAAGTGAGCGTAGCTTCATCTGCTGCTCCCCATTGCTCTCCATTGATCACATTACTGCCTGAACCATCCCCGTGACCCCGCCCCGTCCGTGGAAAAATTGTCTTCCACAAAAGCGGTTCCTGGTGCCGAAAATGTTGGGGACCGCTGGTCTAAGGAGGAGGACAGATATAGTCTAGGACAGAAAAAGTCATTTTTCTGTTTTAAATTTGAAGATTGATTTTTAAAATACTCCAGCAGAGACTATGAACTTGAAAGCCACACCCCCTGCCATTTTTAATTGCTATATTTGATAAAAAGTAAGCACTTTTATTTCTAAAAGCTTGGCTTAAAAAATCAAGAGCCACAGTGTGGAGGACTCAGATCTGGTTGTAGCATAAATCAGAGCGAGAACTCCAGGACACTGTAAGAGCTCCCAAGGAGGTTAAAACCCTGACCAGGAGAATTGAGAGGGAAATTTGGAGAAGGTACTATTGGAGTTAGGTGTGCTGAATTTCTGTATGTAAGAAAACAGCAAACGTTGTGGAGACACCCCACACTCAAGATGGTGCCTGAGAGGTAAAGTAGCCCTGACTGTGGGCCTGAGAATAGTGTTACGTGGTTTGGTATTGTACGCCTCAGCAGTGTGCAGGGAGAACAACCGTGACTATTGAAGTGAATGTATTTGGAGTGAAAAGGATGCAGAATGAGTGTACCTGAAAAGTGAAGGCCATGGCAGGACTTCGGACATCCCCAGTAGATAAATAGGGATAAGGCCCATGAAGCAGAGGCCATAGAGGATGGAGAGGACCACAGATTTATTGCAGCACTCCTCCATTACTCTGCCCGCCCCCCACCCCGATTGTCCTTTGTGCCATGCTGTTATGTCAACCTTCCCTGGAGCCAGAGCCATCCAGGGAGAAGGGAAGGTGAAGAGGGAGGTAGGAAATACTGTATTGACTGCATAGTGGTCTCGAAGAGATTTAAATGGGAAGCAATTTTGTCTGCGCTTGAATTTGCAAGATTGAAATTTCCTTAATCTTCAGAAATGGAGAACAGTGAAATAAGGTTATCACAGAGGAAAAATGGAAAGATATTATTGTATATTGGTGTTGTAATTGTAAATTTATAGCACCTATAGGAAAATAATTTAACAATGTTATGCCAATGTTATGGATAATCTTCAGTTATCTAGAAAATTAACCTGTACTGAAGTGTGCTCTCTCACTATGATAGAAAGTTAGAGCATCATTTTGTGTACAAAACATCAATTAAATTTTGTTACCCACCCAACAATAGAATCAGAAGTGTAAATTTTAACATTCTAAAGATTTTAATATAATAATCATGTGTATTTTATTACTGCTGTATCTTGGGACTTAACAGGTATCAGATTCTACAAAATCCAATAAAAAAAAAGAGTAGGGGGGCTTCCCTGATGGCGCAGTGGTTGAGAGTCCCCCTGCAGATGCAGGGGACACGGGTTCGTGCCCCGGTCTGGGAAGATCCCACATGCCGCGGAGCGGCTGGGCCTGTGAGCCATGGCCGCTGAGCCTGCGCATCCGGAGCCTGTGCTCTGCAACGGGAGAGGCCACAACAGTGAGAGGCCTGCGTACCGCAAAAAAAAAAAAAAAAAAAAAAAAAAGAGTACGATATTTTTGTGATTAGACATCCACACTGATCTACTGTTTTCTCCAGTGTTTTTCAGGTTATCAATTATGTTTGAGGATTGTTTTGCTCATAAGTTCAGATTCATTTTCTGTATTAAAAATTCCTGTGGTGCATGTTAAGGGGTTTGACATATTTCTCATTCAAAAAACAGCCCATATTTAAATTGTTAGTAGCACAATGGAAATCAGCAGAGGGAAAATGGAGGAATTGGAGTAAAGACAGTGTCTGGTAGAAAAAAGTCACTCTTTTTGGTTATTTTTCCAAACCTAAACACTTATGAATGTTACAACACCAGACTCTGAGCTGCTTTGCTATAAACTTCTTTTAGCTACATGCTCAAGGTGAGGAAGCGTTTCATTAGTATAGGAGTATGTGCTTCTGGGATTCATGATATCTACTAGAGAAACAGCAAACTTTCTGATAAATCACAGGAAGAAATATGAAAATTTTAAGGAGCACAAAAAATAGAAATTCAAAGAAAATGCTATGCCTTGGCAAAGAGATTTCAGACATTAAGACTGAATTTTTGTCTATTGGGATAATTTTTTCTCCAATATGTTGAAGGAAAGTTAAGCCTATAGTGATACGATATGAAAACTACAAATACTAGTAATCAGTAAAAACTTTCTCTTTTCTGAAATCAAGGCAAGCTACTCTGGCAAACTTCAGCTACCTTAAAGTAAAGATCCTCCTAACTCACATATTTCTTTTAATAATTATTTGATAATTTAAAAAGTTAAATTGTAAAATTTCCTACTTTGAACTAAGCAACATATTATTTTGACTCAGAATAATAAAAGAAGAGCATCCCTCCTCTATTATATATTTGGAAACATCACCTGTTATCTGATAGAATAATTATTGTTATTTTGGTTTCTAGATTAAAAGCAAAGGGCAGGTAGAATGCAAGTAGGGATTGCTGGGAAGAAGGCCAGAGGAAATTAGAATTAGAAATGTAAAATGTGAACAAGAGTTTGAGGAAAAACAAAGCCACTCTGTTTGGAAAAGGTTGAAATCTCATTATTTTGCAAGAGGTACATTAACAACTGCAAAAGCTTCAGGAATTCCAGGTAATCAAGAGTCTTAGAAGCTCACTGAGCCAGCTTGCTTCTTCCCATGAATGCTGCCTCTATAAAGCAGATTTTTCATTTTCACATTAATAGCATGGTTGAGAAGCTCTTGATAGAACAGCTTCTGGGGGAATGGAATTTGTCTGAAGAAGAAATAAGCCTGGAAAAGCCAGAATAGCCATAACTAAAGGCTGACATTTACTTCCCTACCAGGGCTTTTTTGGGTAGGTTGGGGGGTAGCCGGTTTTGAAATCATGGTATGTTCTGACAATTTAGGATTCCTGAAATTATTGGGGATCAGAAAGAAAAGGATCTTTAAAAATCTCTTGTGACGATGTTTTATTTCTTTAATTAAGTAAAATGTTTAAAGAGACGAAAAAACTTGCCTGCTGTCTCCCAGGATTTCTCTGAGCCGTTGCATTCATGATAAATCTCTAGCGCTTTTCCTCTCTGTCTTCTATTACTCTCTTAGTTGCTGACTGTAGCCTGAAGTAAAGTGATTGCTGTTCCCTGTCTCTTCATTTCCATCTCCTAACTGTGCTCCTTGATCACTGCTCTCCTACCTTTGCACATTTTCTCCCTGATGTTCTAATTTCTTCATAGCACCATTTCAAGTGTAGATTTCCCTGGTGGAGAAATATAGCATGGTCTGAAAACAAAACAGAACAGAATTCTATATTGATGTAGATAGCCCAGACAATGCAGTGAGATCTTTTAACATGAAAAGCCAGAACCCAAAAAGAAAGAAAGGGAAAAAACAAGTAAATAGGTAATAAAGCAAAGAAGACCTAACATCAAGGTGCACCTTAATTTTCCTCAGACTTTCAACTCATATGGCCCCGAACAATTTTCTCTGTAAATACGCAAAGGAAGGTTTGTATTTAGAGGAGTGTTTACAGGGTTATGAACAGTTCCCTGGAGCACTGGGAAATATTAAACTTGATCACATTCTTTTCTTACCTCGTTTGATACATTATGTTGAAGTAAGGGCAAAAAGTTACCTCTGGCTTTATAACTCCCGATACTAAAGCTTTAATATATTATATTAAATTTTATAAAATTCATGTAAATAAAATTAATACCATATATACTGTTTTGTAGTTTTATTCTTTTTAAAAATTTAAAGTAATACATACCCAGTTTATATACAAAAATGGTATTAAAATCATTTCTAACAAAGCAGACTTCTCTGCTTTGCCCTTCCTTATTCTCTGCCTTGCAACTCTTTTTAACCATTTCTTCTGTGTGTTTGTGTTCATATTCTAAACAATATAATAATATTGCTAATTCTTGATTTATGTAGTTTAGGCCTCCTCCATTGACTTCTTATCATGGCAGATGAGGAGTTAGCTCTCTTCTGGCTTCCTCTCTGTTTCTCCTTTATTATTCCAATATCGGCATGTCCCAGTTTGAAGTTAAAGTTATATTTACTTTTTATATTATTCTGAATAAATACTGTTCACTGTAGAGCCAAGGAGCATAACTGTTTGCTTTTCTGAATAATTTTTTTAAGTGTCAATAATTCCCTTATTGTTCTCATTTGTCTAGTTTCCTGTGGACCAGAAAACGTTGTTCTCACAACCTCCAACAGCCTTCAGTACAGTTTCTGCATGATCAAATATATCAGATTATTTTTGCACTACGTTTTGTTTCCTCCAGCAGTTTCCCTCCAGAACAGATTCTTATCTTATTGCTCCAGTATTGACTCCTAATTTTCTAGGCCTGCTATGCAGCTGTGATCCTGGAAATTCCCTTCACTTGACTCCTGTTGTTGGAGCTCTATTTCTTGATTTCATGTCTTCCTTATCGGTTGCCTTTGCATGTTCAAAAAAAAACACAACAATTGAATGAGAGTTTTACTTATTTATTTTTCGATTAATTTATTGAAAATGTTGATGATGGCATTATTCTATCATATTGTGCTTTGGAAACAAGAATATCTTAAGGCTCTAGGTACACAGAATAGTAACTGACCCTTGAGTTTCTTCTTATTGTTATTAACCTAGTCAAGTGCCTTCATAACGTACTTGATAAAATTTCTAAAGAAAGTAATAATCTGGAAATGTAAATATATTAAAATTTTATAATCTTTATATTACTGGGAAATTATATCATTGGGTTTATCTGATATGAGAACTAAAAGTATTAAATTTTACAAATCAGCTGGAAGATTTTTTTATAAGGTCACTGACATGAAGCTACACATATATGTGTATATATGTGTGTGTGTGTGCGTATATATACATATATTACTTAAAAGTGGTGGGGAGGGAACTAACATCAATTGAGTATCTGCTATGTTTGCACAAAATTCTTTTACAGGCAATATTGCTTTTAGTTCTCTGAGGGGCTACATGGTGTACTTGATGAAATATGGACGTTGAAGTTAAGTCTTTTTTTTTTTTTTTTTTCGGTATGCGGGCCTCTCACTGTTGTGGCCTCTCCCGCTGCGGAGCACAGGCTCCGGATGCGCAGGCTCAGCGGCCATGGCTCACGGGCCCAGCCGCTCCGCGGCATGTGGGATCCTTCCGGACCAGGGCACAAACCCGTGTCCCCTGCATCGGCAGGCGGACTCTCGACCACTGCGCCACCAGGGAAGCCCAACAGTCATGGTTTTGAATCCCAGTCATGACATTTATGAACTGTGTGAAATTACTTAACTTAATAATGCCCCCAGTTTCTTTACTTTTAAAATGAAGTTTACAATATCTACCTCGTGAGGGATTGTTCAAAGTATTAAATGAGATAATATGGGTAAGGTGACTAGCACATACTACTACTTCTATTAATACAACTATTATATGACTGCCATGCTCCTACAGTTACTACTATAAAAACAACTACTACTACTACTACTACTATGGCTAATACTGCATTTTATAGGCAAAGAAACTAAGAGCTTAGACAGGTTAATAAATTTATTCAAGATCACATTCCTGGTAAGTAGAAGAACAGGGATTTGAAATTGGATCATTCTGACTGACTCTAAAACCTTTCCAATACACCGCACACTCTTTATTAAAAGCAAACAAAACCATCACATCATTTTAGACCTTTTGGGCTGCAAAATAATAAACATTTCACTGAACTCTGTAAGGGGTGAGGTGGTTCAGAAGGACGATCTTAACTGTGTTTAGAAAGCTGATCCCTGTAAGATTTGGAACAGAGGATAGAAAGTCTCTTGCTGGAATGTTTAACAGAACATTGGTCTCTGGTTTCCTATTGACCAAGTGTAGGACCAATTATGGATCAAAAATGATGACTGGGGCTTCCCTGGTGGCGCAGTGGTTGAGAGTCCGCCTGCTGATGCAGGGGACACGGGTTCGTGCCCCAGTCCGGGAAGATCCCACATGCCGCAGAGAGGCTGGGCCTGTGAGCCATGGCCGCTGAGCCTGCGCATCCGGAGCCTGTGCTCCACAACGGGAGAGGCCACAACAGTGAGAGGCCCGCGTACAGAAAAAAAAAAAAAAAAATGATGACTGATTTTTTTTTTATTGTATCTTTGACATTTTGTGTATTATGTTATGAGATGCTAGGTCATGTTTAAATCTTATGTTTGAGCAGCCCTCCTTGTGATACCATGTGGGTGGGCGAAGGGGGACACAAAGCCACTTCATTATTGCCAACTGGGAGTACAAGCCTAGGTACCTCTGCTGATCATCGGCAGGGGCAGAGGAGTGCCTGCTTACTGCTGAGAGGGGCTAATGACAGGCTTCTTAAGAGACCTATGCTGATCCCTCCAGGGCTGGGAGGGGGAGGGTCTCCTTGTTACTGCATGGACACCGTGGTGTGGTGGGAGAGGCTTGTTACTGCTGGAAAGTGAGAAAAATCCAGGCTTCCCATGAGGCCTCCTCTGATACGACTTTGGTGGGGAGAAGGAGGGATAAGCTCATCACCATTGGTTGGGAGTGAGAGTCCCAGATCCCATGTGGTCTCCACTGGCACCACAAAGTGAGGAGGTTTTTTATCTCTAGGCCAGCATGTAAGTCCCAGCTCTAACGCCACCCTGGCAGGGATGGACATTTCATTGCCACCAGGTAAGGATGTAAGTTTAGGTTCACCACTTGGCCTTTGTTGCTCAGAGTGGGAATGAGGCCACAGTTTTTTCTTTTCTTTTTTTTTTTTTTTTTTCAGTTTAGTAAGATATTGACAAATAACATTAGGTTTGTTGTGATGATTTTATATATGTATGTATTATGAAATGATTAACATAATAAGGTTAGTTAACACATCCATCACCTCACTTAGTTACCTTTTTTCTTTTTGTATATGTGTGTGGTGAGAATATTTAAGGCTTACCTTTTAGCAAGTTTCAAGTATACAGTACAGTATTGTTAATAATAGTCACAATACTCCATGTTAGATGCCCAGAACTTACTTATAATTGAAAGTTTGTACCCTTGACCAACATCACCCTATTTCCCCCATCTCCCTACATTTTTTTCCATGGTGTTTGACTGGAGTGGATCAGTTATTGTTTAAAAGTTTTCTTGCTATGCTGCCCTTGCCTAGTCCTTTGTCTAGAGAGAGCATGCTTTTGTAGGGACATTTTTGGTCTGCACCTACAGGCATTTCTGCGTTGCTGCTTCTCTAGCATCCGGTATAGGATATACAAGCCCAAAAGAAAACCCAGTGAATTCACTGCCATGTTGTTCCTCAGGTCCCAAGATCCCCAGCTGGTCTGCCTCTTTCCTCTCCTTATAGTTTTATGTTTGTTTTATATGAAGTATCCAGAGGTTTAGTATTTCTGAGTAGGAACAATAGAGAGAAGGACATCTACCCCATATCAGATGAGATATCTAGAACTGGAAGTCCTGAACTGACTTTCAAGTCCTATGCTTTTCATTGAATCCAGTAACAAAATTGGGACACTTCACTCAGAGAATTGTATGAAAACATGAACGCAGGGTTTCTTCTTAGGTGTATACTGTTACTTCTGAACCTCATACAGTACATATCATTTCTGTGTGATCCTCAGAGTATGCTAAATGAAATGGTCAGGGAGAATGGGAAATGAGATGTTTAGGGAGGTAAGATTATTGAGCTATGATGTGGTCCCTTGATAGGTGGCATTAACTCAACTGGAGATATGTTAGGAATACAAATATCCATCCTCACCTAAGTAATTAAAGAACTCTGGGGGTGGGACCCAGCAATCTGTTTTTAAACAAGCCCTCAGGTGATTTGGAGGTTAGTTAAAATTTGAAGAACCAGTGAGATCCGGGAATACCTGAGACATCTGCAGTTTAGTACGGCCTGCTGGTAGGAGAGTGAGTACTCCAGAGCCCAGACGTTAATACACTGTGCTGTACATGGGTGGCCTTGTTTTGGAAACTTCTCCTGCAAACTTGTCTTCCTCATTCTTAATTTTGTGGGTAAACAAGGGAAAAGAGAGTAGGCATACTCAATGTTGAAGTTATAATTTGCCTGTACAATCTTGGAGTGGATAGACAGCCAAATCTTCTACTTATTTCCACATGAGAAATATCAATATAGTCAGAAACTGCCTTACATTTAACTTTCAGAAGAAGAGGAATGTTAAGGGATCCTTGTGTAAAATATACTTAAAATTCCACTGCTGAAATTATTTGAAGAAATTGGCAACTTCCAAATGAAGAAGCAACACATAAATCTGCCTTTTCCTTTGTAACAGAGGAGGAATGCATTGAAAACTGATAGACTCTAAGCCTCTGTTTGAAGAAGATCCACGATATGCAAAGAAGCCATAATGAGAGGGGATGCTGATGGGGACTCAAGTGGGAGTGCGCCAGAATAAACTTGGCTGCCCTGTGAGTTTATCTAGGACTTGCGGTAAGTAGGATCAGTGTATTGTAACGCCACGGGTGCCCACCTATAAATGGTTGATTTTGGCTGAGTTGATTATTTTCATCCTGTATTACACAGTACTGGAATTTAGCAATAATCCTGTGACTTTGTGAGCAGAGGAGCATCTAGCTTTTAAGTAAGACTATTTTCTCTGTGTTAAGGCAAAAAGTACAAACAATACATGGTAAGGGACATTCTCTAACTCAGTAAGCATTATCTTTATTATTATTTTTTAAGGATCTCATAATTCCAGGTTGTCTTTCAACATTGTAATTCGTCATGATCTACCTTAAGGATCCTGTAATGTTTAAAATTTCTTGGCCCTCAGGGGCAGATAGAATCACATCTCACTTGCTCCCCTAAAAGGCACCAAATCACATTACACCAAAAGGCTCCTTAGAGTACAGCTCTTTGCCAATTACTTGAATTATTTTCAGCCACTTTGGCACATTTCCCCTCCAGACGAAATGAAAACCTTTTCGTTTGCACCAGTGAAGGATTTCATATTTCTTAGTGCCTCCACATACACAGTATAATGAGAATAAAAGCTTCTCTTCCACACAGATCTTTCCTATGATGCCATAATGCAGGGAAAATAACATCCATTTCTAACACGTGAAGCCCACATATTTTCTAAAGAAGAAGAGAAAGACATTAACATTACACAAGAAAACTATTTGCTCTTTGCTTTAAATTTCCAAATTTGAACACATCAGAGATTTCAGACTTCAAAACTACATACATCTGTGCTGAGGTGTGGACCCTCTAAGGTGCCTCATTATTGGCACTGAAAGCTGGTTTCATGGAACACCTGTTCTGAGTAAGCAATGTGATCAGAGAGTGTCAGCAGGGCAGACAGATTTTAAATGGAAGATTGTTACTTACCCAAAAGCCATTTGGAAGCTAAAAACCGCAATATCAGCAAACCAGCAACAATAACTTAAATATCCCCAAGTACATTATTAACACTTCAACCCTCTAAAGATTAGATGACTTCTTTTTAAAAGATTTTGTGTCTCAAGAGAACAAATTGTTTCTCCACATTTATCATCTTATAAAAACATTCTTTTCCACTGATAGCCTTACTTATCTTTTGTTATTCCCAGTTGCCCTTTATTTTTCCTTCTGATTTGTGTTATTTCCTTTCCACCAGTGCCTACAGCAGTGTTCATTGAAATCACTACCCATTGCTCAGTAGTCTTCCCTGATCTCAATAGCACAGGCTTTAGGATTAAATCTCTTGCCTACAGCATTAAGAACTGAGGAGAAAAAATCACTACTCATTGCTTTGCTTGCAGTTCTCATTTGGACTAGTGCTTGCAGAAATTGAACTGAACTTTCTTCACTGTTACTGCATCTGTAAGGTAATTGCCTAAACTTGTTGAGCCAATTGGAATTGCTGTTCTTGAGTTTTGCAAACGTGAAGAATCTGATGAAGCAATTTGTAAGCTATATGTGGTACATCCCTCTTTCCCCACTCAAAGTCATATTGCTCTCTGTAGGATTTTGTATGACCCTTCTGAAACATTACACTCCAGAATTCTATTTAAAAGCTCCAAACATTAGTGTTTAAAAAAAATCATTCCTATTTATGGGATCATTTTCGTTGCACAGTTTTTATATTAAATGAAAGGGACTTGAAACTCTTTAGCACTTTCTCTAGTGTTTTGGGTAACTCAAAGAAATAGCTTTAATAAGAGAGAGAACACACACGAAAATATAGTCCTGTAAAATAAAAGGAGGAATAATATATCACATGCTTGTGGCACCATTTTGTCCACTACAAAATTTGTCTTCAATGTAGAGATATTTCAAAATGCCTCAGTACTAGTGCTTCCTGAGTTGGGAAAATGGAATGTATATATTACATATATATGTATATAAAATCTCTTTAGTTATCTCTCTCTCATTTCTAAATATATTTATAGAAAGAGAGAGAGAGAATGAGAGAGAGATAAAGTGACAGTTTTGTATTTTTAGAAAAAACTCATGGAACTTAAGAGTTTTATTTATTCTCTAGCTTAGAGGCAGAGTGACTAAACAAGTTATGTATTTCCTGAGCTATATTCCTATCCCTACTAGTAAAATTTAAAGTACTTTCCTTCATAAGGGAAAGTATTGCTTCTGACCCAATTGAATCCTCACTGAATGCCTAACTAGCTAAATTATCCTCTTCAGTTTGATGTCATGCAGGTCATTGTCTCTTCAAAGGGAGAATTACTGAAAGCTAGTACAATTTTTTAAAATTTTAAAACATTTTTCTCTCTTGTAGACTAGTCATTGGAAAGATAATCATTTAAAGTAACCATATTTCTGTAGATCTTACTATGCATACTTACCCTAAATTCTTTTTCTTAGAAAGCCATGTTATTCGCAAAGCTTAGTTTAATATACTGACTTGGCTGAGAGAAGCACTGTAGTGAGTGAGACTCAGGGCAAAGGTTTAAGAAATTTCAGTTAACTTAAGACAGTGCAAGTGATTACATTTGCAAGCAGTACAGTTGAAACTTGAGAGTTCACAAGAATCAAAGTGGGGTGGAGGATGTACAGAGGTTATTGCAGCGATCATGCTCTCCACAGGAAGCAGCTGAACCGTTTCAGTGCAATATGGCCATTATAATAACTAATAAAAATCATAAATGGGTATGGAATACTGTACTTATATGGATATGCTACATAATAATGACTAATAGAACAATATTCCTGAGCCATCTGAAAGGAGTCAAAATTGGGATTTCTACAGGAGCTATGCACTTGCATGAAGATATAAAGGTTATATGAAAATTGGGGGAAGATAACAATGGAAGTTGATTAACTTAGATTAATCATTATGATCATTAATACTTACTTTGGATATGGCATTTTTTGGGTGCTAAGAGTATTCACACAACACCAGGATTATTTAATATAGTCTTTATTTTCAGTAAAGTTGTTATGAAATGAACATCAAACAATAATAAAGTTATATTCCATTTATCAACCATTTATTGATGAAAAACCAAATGTGTATGTGTACAGATGTTAAATATAGTTAATGAAAATACTTGGATGCACATAAGAAGACATGCTGATACAGCAGGTACCACTAGGATATGAAACTGAGGTTAAAAAGTCAGTGAAGGTTTCCAGTAAGAGATAAAAATTATTTCCAAATATGATAGACAGGACAGTGGTTACTTTGAGAATATGGAACATTTTGAGAAAAATCTTAAAATACTCAACAGAGAAAATTAGATGAGAAACTCATATAAGAACTGAGTTGTTTTATGGAGGGTAGAAAAATCTGATAGAAGATTTGAAAATCTGGCCAGGAATTCTGATGTCAAAATTCAAAAAATTGAAATCTTTTCAGAGATTTGAGGAAAAGGTATGCAAGCATGCTTACAGAGGATAAAGCTGCCCATCAGAATGCCCTGAATATGAGCACACAAAATAGAAAAGAAATTAAGAGTTTAAAAAAATTGATATAGATTTCTTGTACAAAATCACATCATCTATAACTGGAAGATTCTCAGTCCTGGATAACTAAAGAAATTTTAATGCTAATTAGATTGTTGCAGTGACAAGGTCTTATTTTTTTCACATAAACATACTTTTTCATCCATTAACTACAAAAATATTTTCCTTTCACTTTATCACAGTAGCTCATTTTGATTATGCTCAGACCTCAGTGCATCACCTACACCTACCCAGCTAATCTGAGTAATTAAAGAAAAATGATGCATGATGCATTTATAGTTAAGTGAAATGAGTATAAATCTCACACAACAGCTGGATTCCTATACTTGGCAACATGGCACAGTTTGAGAAAAGCAATCATCTTCCTTTCCTGTTGGCAAAACACTTCACTGGTCTCTCCAATTTGAGTCCTCTTCAGGATTTAGTGTCTGCTCACTTTGTAATGCACAGAACGCTACTTCCAGATGGACAGCCTTGTCATATGCTATTTTTATGCTGCACTTTAGAATTTTAAAGTGAGAGCAGTTATTCACCAAACATGAAATGTATCACTTATTGTATACATTTGAGGAGTTTTTCAAATCAGCATGCTCAACCAGCTGCTGATGAGCTTAATACACTCAGATGAATGAAAGCATGTGTAAGTCAGTCAGCACACATTTAAAAGTTCTTATCTTGTGTGTCACTGATAGGGATTGAGGACAACTCATAAGAAAAGAAGGCAAGATTCCTGCCCTTGAGGGGTTTCTAATCTTGCATGGAGAATAAAACCAAATATATACACTTGACAAGAATCTGAAGGCAGAAAGCATCTGGGCAAATGTAATATCCATATCTAGGTGCGGAAGAAACAGAGAGAGAGACCAACAGAAAGTTATCAAAATTGGACTGCCATATAACAGAAGGTCTTTATAAGCAGATGAGTTTTAACTGAGTCTTGAAGGAGAGTGTATATCTAAATTTCAATAGGAAAACGTTTATTTGTAGTATGAAAAGAGGTTAACAGAAAAAATGCAAATACTTTTTAGAGTAGCTACATAATTGATTTGGTTGGAGTGTAAAATGATATATAAAGAACTGAGGTATGACATTAGAGAAATGGATCAAGGATTAGGTGTTTGGATCTGGTATAGAAAGACAGTAGGGAGATACTGGAGATGATAGAAGACATGAAAATGGCATTTAAAGAAGACTAGTTTGGTAACTATTTATAGAAATATGGTCAAGGATACCAAATGATCAGCTGAGTAATTCAAGCATTAAAGGGATAAGACCCTGGTCTACAGAAATGGGTAGGAAGTGGTAATTTCTCCATGAAATCTTAATTGTCTGTATAATTTTTTTGATGAGTTCAGTATTTCAGTGGCTTGTCAGGGCAGTGTCTTATGAAGTCAAGTCAATAAGAGATATTGCTACCTCTTTAAGCAGGTCTATGTTCTCCATAGTGGTTGTATCAATTTACATTCCGACCAGCAGTGCAAGAGAGTTCCCTTTTCTCCACACCTTCTCCAGCATTTACTGTTTGTAGATTTTTTTTGATGATGGCCATTCTGACCAGTGTGAGGTGATACCTCACTGTAGTTTTGATTTGAATCTCTCTAATAATTAGTGATGTTGAGCATCTTTTCATGTGCCTCTTGGCCATCTGTATGTCTTCTTTGGAGAAATGCTATTTAGGACTTCCTGCCGTTTTTTGATTGAGTTGTTTGTTTTTTTGATACTGAGCTGCATGAGCTGTTTGTATATTTTGGAGATTAATCCTATGTCAGTTTCTTCTGTGCATTGCTGCCTTGCCCTCTGTCTCTAAAACCTTCCTTTCTCTTCTGCATTTCTACCTATTTCCCAGCATGGTATTGCTGTAATCAACTTATTTTCTGAACCAAAGATAAGAAAGTAATTGCTACTAATTTTGACAGTACTTGTGTAGACAGTGAAATAGGATATTTGAAATCAGGGTTGCTTTGGAAAATACAGGCTATATGATATATCATTCTTGATGCTTTTGGTTGCAAGTAACATAGGACACTATGCAAAATTGCCTAAGCAATAAGAGGATTTATTATACCAGGTAAGAAATCTCAAGGCATAATTTTAGGTTTGGTCAACTCAGAGGGTTAACATATACTCAATGCCTGAGGTTTGTACCAACTTTCCTTCTGTGTCCTGTCATCCTCAGTGTCTTGACTCTTGTCCTCAGCCTACTTCCCTCATTAATATAAGTTTGCTGCAGCAACCCTGTATTAGTTCCGCAGAGCTGCTATAACAAAGCATCACAGAATGTGTGGCTTAAATAACAGAAATTTATTGTCTTACAGTTTTGGAGGCTAGAAGTCTGAAATAAAGGTTTTAGCAAGGTTGATTCCCTCTGAGAGATGTGAGGGAGAATCTGTTCCATGCTTCTCTTCTAGCTTCTGGTGATTTGCTGGCAATCTTTGGTATCCCTTGGCTTATAGGTGCATCACTTCAATCTCTGTCTTCATTGCTGCCTGGTATTTTCCCTGTGTCTCTGACTCCACATGGCCGTCTTCTTATAAAGACAACAGTTATATTGGATTAGGGACTCACCCTACTCCAGGATGACCTTATCTTAACTAATTACATCTGCAATGAACCTATTTCCAAATAAGGTTATATTCTGAGATATGGGAGTTAAGATTTCAAGGTATCTTTTTTTGGGGGGGAACATAATTCAATCCCTAACAAAGCCCTGAAACATGTCCTCATACAACAATGTTCAAAGGCTGAAAGAACAAGTGCTTCTTTCTTGTTTTTTTTTGAAGAGTCTACTTTTCCATGTGCTCCCATGTCACACACAATAGACTTCCCCAAGCATCTCATTGACATGAAAAGTATCACCTGCCTTCATTTAAACCAATCACAGTAAGGGAAATGGAATTACTATGATTGGCTTAGACTAGGGATTGGCAACTTTGGTTGTGAAGAATCAGATAGGAAATATTTTAGGCTTTGTGGGACATACGCTTTCTATTGCAACTACTCATTGTAGCCCCAAGGCATTCATAGATAGTAATGGATGGGTGTGCCTGTGTCCCAATGAGACATTTTTACTTTTTCACAAAAATGATAGTGTCAGAATTGACCCAAGGGCCATAGTTTGCTAACCCCTGACATATATATATATACACACACACTATTTACAACTGGTAATTGATCCAAACTTCTGCCCAATTTAAACTTGAACCATTTTCTCTCTTTTTAACAAAGGAAGATGTTTTATATTTGTTGGAAGGCAACATGTGGTCAATATAACTAAAGCATTCAGCCTCTCTAATCTTGAGTCATTTATGGTACAGCTTGTTAGGACTACTCACTTGGAAATGCTGCCTTGCAGGATAGATTTTGAGGATAAGAGCACAGCATGGGAGTCAGGATGTCTGTGTTCAAATCCTTGCTTTGCAACTAGCCAGTCAGATGACCTTAACAAGTTATTAGCATTTCTGTGTCTCATATTCTCATCAGTAAAATGATGACGATGATAATAGTGCATGCCTTATATCTAATATATCATAGAGTTGTGGTGTGGATTAAACAATAAACTAGGAATGATCACTCATTTACTTGAGCCATTGTAACTTGTTATATTTGGAGTATGTGACCCACTTCTATATTGTGGGGGAATCAGAATATGAGGTAAAAACTTTATGCAAACTTCCTTTTCCCAATAGTATTCTTTCTTGGACTACCATTCTTTAACATTCCCTTCATGACCAATGAATTAATTCATACAATTACATAGATGAATGAGTAATAGATACAAGGATGAGCCACAGTCCAAGAAGTGATAAGACTGCCAAATTTAATTAATGATACCCATGGTCACAACTGGAGTAAAAAGAACCCTAACACAATAGATTCAGCTTATGGATTTGGATTCTTTTGGCCTCTACAATCAATACAGATCACTCCAGGATGGAAAGACCAGTAGTGATCCATGTTGATGATGACATCTGGCCAAGGAAACCCATAAAGTTTGTGCCTGTGCTGCTCTGGTTGGTTTTTATTGCTTGCACATAGATGCAGTTTAACTGATGCTTATGTCTTATCCCATCAGCACCACTTGCCCCATGCTTACTGGGTTCACAGCACTATTGTTTACCCAGGGAGAGAGGAGTCCTTTACTTCTTGTCTTTTATTTCTTTTCTTCTCTTTAGGACTCACATTCTACAGAATGACTCCTTTCTACAGAACACTAATATAACTACTACTACTCATTTCTATTTTTCAGGATGCCATTAAAATCTGCTATCGATGGTGTTACTGAAGAAGCCTTCTTCCTATCCTTCTCTTCATAGTCCATATTATTTTCATTCTAATTCAAGTCAGGTTTAACTTTCCTTGCTGTTGAATTTCAGTCTTTCAGAAAGAGAAGGAAAATTTGCTGTCATGTGGAGCCCAATCAACTCAATATAGAAAAGGAGTTAACCAAAGTCATATTGCCTTTAATGCCAGATATTTAATGTTCTTTATGCTACAGAACTATTATTAAGGAAAATTCCGGAACCTATGCAAATTTAGGAGAATAGTATAATGAATTTCCTATATACCCATCACCCAGGTTCCACAATTTAAAAATCTTATTTCTGCTAAACTTAGGCTGACCACATTTCCATTTCCACATTTCACATCTAAATCAATATGTGACTGCTAACTATCTTAACTTTCCATTGATCTCTCAAAATTGTTCCAATTTGGGCAATGAATTATATGGCCATCCTATCTACATACCTTACTAACTGCCCCTCCCAACCCCCTGGCACTGGGTTATTTTGAAGCAAATCCCAGACCTTCTATAATCTCATCTTTAAATATTTGTGTATAAATATCTTCTTAATAAGAATTCTTAGCTTGCCATATGTCCATTTTCTCCAAAACCTTACTAAAAATTCTAATCAATAATAAAATATTTGAAAGTACAAAATGCTAGATCCATGCTAGATAATCTCCTCCTCCTCCTTTATTTTTGTGTTGTGTTTTTATGCTCCAGATGGACCATTTTGACTAAATTAACTGATCAATGTCAACCTGTATGACTCATTATTTGACTTCAGGGACTGTTTAGTCAATGGTTTGGCCAAATTCACTGATAGCTTTGGCACCTCCAAGGGTACTTCAGTTGCTAAATATATGATATATGGGATGTTGCTTAGGGCTATGGTAAAGCAAAAATTAGATCTAATAAATATTCCTTCTTTATGACTTACTAATTGTAAAATTAAATACATAGGAAAAATCCTTCAGCTTTTGATGTTTCGAAAACCTTTAGTAATTGTCATTTTTTTCTACCATTGTATAAAATATTTATTGAGAAAACCTGTCTGGGTCTGAAAAGTAATTGAAATGTGAGAGGATTATATCAGCTACTTTGAGGCTTTCATATAATGTGCTATTTTGGATTTGGGGGAGGGGTTTGTGTGTGGCACAGTATTTTGTGTTAGACATTGATTTAAATACATCATCACTACCTTTTTCTTAAGTTTGAAGATGAATATGACAGTAGTGAAACTGGAACAGAAGAACCAGTCATGGTGGTTCTCCTAGTGAATAATTACTTTTAGTTAAAGCAGACAGTATCTTTCTTCCTCTACCATATCATACTACAAAACTTTCTCTGGTCTTGGAATTTGCTTCCTAAGAATTCCAGGTTGAGCCACTGCAAAACTACAACACTTGGGAATATTCCATTCAATACAAACCAAGAGAGTTCAAGTAAATTTCCAGCTGAGACATTTTTGAGCAAATTTTATGTTAGGTTTTGTGTATATTAACAAAAGTCTCAAGACCTTTCGACAAGTTCTGAAGCCTTCAGTTCATTTGAAAAGGGCAAAATGAAGACAGCTCGTCGTGTGTGTGTGTGTGTGTGTGTGTGTGTGTGTGTGTGTTGTGATGTACTTATATATTGCTATATGGAGAAACTTTGTCTTTACATTTCTCTGTAAACCAGGATGCAAAAAAAAATTGAAAAGTCATTTCTTTCTGATAAATGCATTGAATCAAGAGAACAGTGGTCAGTCTAAAGTTTTTTACGTTAAAACCCAGGATTCCTGTTCATTATCTCTGTCACTAAAACAACCCATTTGATTCAAGCACAAGCATCATTGATCTTAGAGTTGAAAATACTGGGAGTGGTACCCAATCTTGTTCCATTTCCTGATTAGTTTCTCTCTCTCTCATTCTCTCCCTCTATTTCTTTTCTCGTTCTTGGTTTCTCTTGAGGTCTCTTTGCCTTTGGGGTATTACAGTTATAAAAGTCTGTGTTAGAAGTTACAATGCAATTCACTTCGCTTGGCCCTGTGTTTATGACATGATTTGTATCTGTGAGCAGGTGGGGAAATGGAAAAACCTTCCATCTGACTCTGAATGTTGCATAGTCTGTTTACAGCACGGACAACGGGGCAGATTTCTTTGCTCTGATCCTAGGAACATCCTATTGCTCTTGTTCTGACACCAGGAATAGTTCTGTCTTTTTAACCTTTTCCAAAGATCAGATTATTTCAGGTTCTGGGCCTTGACGAACCTGGGCCTAGTGTGTTATCAGTTGTCAAGGCATGCTCTCTACAACCTTAATACATCCTGACAATCACCATACTGAATGACTCTGCCCTAACCTCTAAGAAATGCCCCATACTTGCCAAATATTGCAAAAATTTGCAAGTATATATGCAACTAATGAAAAGAGGTTAAGCCCAAAGCTTTTAGCTTAATTGTGCATGCAGTCAAGGTAGAAGTGTCAGAATACTGCATCTTCCTACGGAAGTGACTTGTATTTTCTCATAGTTAAGCCTCAAACCTTTCTAGGCTGGCATGCATAAATAAAAAGATAAGAGAATTGAACTTGTGTCCTGAAAATGGAACTCTAAATACTTAGAAAAGAACCTTCTTTAAGAGTGGGCAGAAATCTGTTCATCTTCCACAAGCCTAAAGAATGAAGCAAAGGTCTACTAGCTATAAAAAGATGGAGATAAGAACAGCTGGATAAAGCTTAAATAGCACTTTTTTTTTTCTCATTTACATCCTCTTCATGGTTCTGATTTCCCTCTAAGGAAGCATTTCAGAAAGCAAATGAAGAAATGTACCTGGGAATTCATAATATGCTGAAAGAACTACGGAATGAAGATATTTCGAAAGTGAGGAAAAATCTTTGTAGATGCCACTTTGTTTCTTAATGGTCACCCTGCCTAAACTGATATTTTACAGATAGGCCTAATGTAAATTTTGGGAGGGATTTTTTAATATCTGAACATTTGTTTTGGCAATGTTAGAGTGTCTTTTGGACTGGAAATACCTTTGTTAGTTTCAGAGGATCAGACAGAGTTTTATATGCAAAATGACTTTCTGGAGAAACAAGCATTTCGTTAGGCAGCTGCCTGGAAATGTTAAGAGATGCTAATTGCTTGGCAGACTTAGAAGAGCAGGGAGCACAGAGGGATGCTCTTGTTACCCCAACTCATGCAAAGCAGAAAGTGACACCAAACTGAATCCAAGAAATGTGTTTTCCGGTTGTGATACTACTTTCTAGTAGCTTTAAATAAAGTTTATATGTATTTTTAATAAATATATATATTTTTAATAAGACATCAGATAAAATTCAAGACCAAGTAAAACAATTTAATTCCTCAAGTTATGAAGAGTCTCAGAGTAATTGTACTTAAAGAACTAGATGTCTCTCCCAAGAAGCGATGATTCTTACAATGAGAAAATCCTGAAATATCATTAATGAAATGCTAAGCAAATAATATCACACTTAGAAGTACAGTCAATTAATGGTCGCTTTGAGTCCTAAGAAATAAATGAAATAATCTATCTACACAGTGTGGCTAGAGAACTGCTAGCAGGTTTTTACTGAAAACAAAACAAAACAAAACAAGCTTCATTTATTGAATATTTCCACCTTAAGCATCCACGTATTTAGGTAAGACATTGCACCCCCCATTGCTGAAGACATAAAACTTACCTTCCGAATAAAATTCTTCTAATTATTGAGTAAATAAATTTCCAATTTTTCAGTATTATGAATCATTTCAAGAGTTATGTAGGTCTTAAAGTGAAACATGGAGTCTTCAACAGTTATTTACGTCTTATAACAAAACCAAAGCATATTTATTGAGTGCTTGCTTGGCATCAGGCACTGTTCTAGTGTTTAACATATATTAACTAACTTAATCCTTACAACAGCCATATCAAGTAGGTACTATTAATATCATTATCTTCTTTTACAAAGGAGAAAATAGGCACTTAGAATTCAAATAGCTTGCCCAGAGCCATACAATAAAGAGGTGGGAGAGCAAGAATTGAACCCAGGTTAGTCTGGATTCAGCACCTACATCATCAACACTATACCAGTGGTTTTCAAACTTTAGTTTGCATCAGAATCATTGGAAGCTTGTTAAAATACAGATTGCTGGGCCCCAGTCCCAAAGTTCTTGATCCAGTAGGTGTGGGGTAAAGCCAGAAAATTTGCTTTTTAACAAATTCCCAGGTAATGCTGATGCTACTGGTCAGGGGTCTACACTTTGAGAAACTGTGTGCTGTGCTCTAGTAGTATTTAAATTTACTTAGAATCATAATCTCTTTCACTGGACTAGACTGTTGTCTCTTTGAGGACAGAGAGTATGTGTCATATTCGTTTTTCAATTTTCCACAGCTGGTGTTTGCAAGTAGCAAGTAAATATTCAATACATGTTTGTTCAAAGTATGAAGAATGAATGAATCTCTAGAATCCCCTTTTAAAATGTGAAAGACCCTAGGAGTGATCTTTTTTGTTGTTGTTGTTGCGGTACGCGGGCCTCTCACTGTTGTGGCCTCTCCCGCTGCGGAGCACAGGCTCCGGACGCGCATGCTCAGTGGCCATGGCTCACGGGCCCAGCCGCTCCGCGGCATGTGGGATCTTCCCGGACCGGGGCACGAACCTGTGTCCCCTGCATCGGCAGGCGGACTCTCAACCACTGCGCCACCAGGGAAGCCCTAGGAGTGATCTTTCATTAAGTTGTCATCTTACAAATAATTGAGTATAATTTCATTTATTAGGAATTAACAAATTAACCACCTAAAAATTCCTGAAGGGATTTATGGCAGGATTCTCTGATGCAAATTATGAGATATAGTTGGGAACAAGCCAAGCAGCAATGCTTGAGAACAGTCCTGGGTGCAATACTGCATTATATAGGACCTGGGAATGGAAATGTGTCTTGGATGGGTGAGGGGATCCAAGAGCAGGAAAGGGACACTTTTTTTTTTTTTTTCCCAGAAAAAGTCATCCTGACCCTTTCATTGTTGAAATTAAAAAGTAAAATACTTAAATATAATGGTGAACACATAGCACAAAACAGAATCATAAAGTTTAATGTTGAATTAAGCAGTGAGCTGAATGTTTGGGTCTCCAAATTGGCTTTGAACCCAAAACCGCTTAAAAATGGGTATGTTCACAGTTAAAGGCAATTGGCTTATAGATGAGAGAATGGTCGAAGTTGTTCCAGTTGAACTTCCAGGGAAATTCTCTCCTCAAGAACATCCTTTAATTGTTGCTGCAATTCACTATTCAGTCTGGCTAAGAGATAAGGTTGTTCCTTTGCTCAGAAACAAACCTGCTGGGAAAATATAATGTTTATGGACTCCTTTGAAAAGACTGTAGAGAATGTGGTAGAAATAGCCCAGGCTTTAGAGGCAGACAGATATGGGTTCAAAATGCTGGTCCTGCTACTTACTAGCTGTATGCCACTGAGTAAAAATATAATTTAACCTTGATTTTCTCATCAATAAAATACTTGACTCAAAGATTAATATGAAGATAAAACAATTTAACATATATAAATCATACACCAGCAGTGACTGGTCCTCACCAGAACCTAGTTCTCTCTCTCTACCTCTAACACTTCTGATTCATGCTACAAATTGAAACACTACACATTTCAGTTTGGGGGAAATTTCTTAGTTAAAAAAAAAATGAATATGTACATTTCTCTCTCCTTATGTATACTACATAGAATAGACTTGGCCTTGTTGGACTATTTGCTAAATTTGCTTACATTATTGTTGTACCTTTTACACGTGTCTAAGCTGAAAGGTCCAAAATTGATTTAATTACCAGATTTTTATTTATTTATTTTTATTCTCTTGCACCCCTATCAAGAGTAATTTATATTGGCTATGCTTGGTTATCAAGATCAGTAATACTGGGCTTCCCTGGTGGCGCAGTGGTTGAGAGTCCGCCTGCCGATGCAGGGGACAGGGGTTCGTGCCCCGGTCTGGGAAGATCCCGCATGCCGCGGAGCGGCTGGGCCCGTGAGCCATGGCCGCTGAGCCTGCGAGTCTGGAGCCTGTGCTCCGCAACGGGAGAGCCCACAACAGTGAGAGGCCCGCGTACCGCAAAAACAAACAAACAAAAAACAAACAAAAAAGATCAGTAATACTTAAAATAGTGCTGTGACCTTTGTCCATTTTGTATATCCTCAGATTACTCTTAGAAAAGATTTATCTTCTCTACCTTTAAAAAAGAGATGCTAAAGCACAAATATGTGAAATGGTTAGAAGAAAAAGTCATACGTTGTTAGAATTCAGCTTTTCAATGCCCACTTAAGTGCATCCTGTCTGTTAGGTGTTGCTGCTTCACTGAATTACAAACAGTAGAACTGACATTTCCTGTGCATTTGTATTAACCACACCAAAAATTTTGTTATTATAATACTATAAGAAAGTTTTCGCATCTGGAAATCACCTACTCATCATATGTTTTAATAAGACCATTTGATGCAACCCCTAATTTAAAACTGCATTCCTTTTTTTAACCATTGCATTTAGCACTTCCCCTCCCCTTGTCCCTTGGTAGTTAGGTTTTGGCAGGAAGTGAGTGAAATAAAAATGAGGAGGAGGTTTTGAGATGCTCATATAGCTCTGTGATCATAATTACTCTACTTGGATTAGTATATGTGTTATGATAGTCCTTTTGTGATTTCATGTTTTTCAAAACAATTTTTCAAGCACATTCTAAGATTTAGTGCATTTTAAACAAAAGCATCTTTTGCGTTGAAGAGGGGCAGAATATGCCAGCCCAAAATATGCCATTTTGGCATATTGATTATTTTGAATTAAAGTTACTTAAGAAACAGCCAATGCAAAAAGGACACTTTGACCCTCCTTTGTCCCTTTGAAAGCAGGAAATAAATCTCCCATGTGAAAGGTACCCTCCCTGTACCAGGATGGTAGAAGGCATCCTTATCACCACAGACAGGGAATTCAGGGCTGAGAAGGCTGTATAAACAAGCCTTCTTACTTCACTAATTTACTACCCCAAACCAAAACTTCTTTGTCTTGCCAAGTCTTCACAAATTTATTGTTTCTTTGTCTAATAGGTAAAAAAAGCTGCCCGCTTTGATCACTTTTTGAGTCTCATATTTTTATGAGCTCCCATAGGCATGAAAATTTTTTTCTCCTGTTAATCTGTGATATGTCAATTTAATTATTAAACCAGCTAAAAAGTATAGAAGGGAAAAGTTTTCCTCCACTACATGTTAAATCCCTATTTCATGTTTTTTTAAAAAACAAAACTGACAATAATGATAAAAATGAACTGTTTAAAACATTTGCTGCATTCTACCCAATTATACAGATAATGCCCTCCACTCATCCTTGAAAACATCCCCTTCCCTCTAGCTGCTGTGGTCCCTGCTTTCTTGTACACTGTGGACTGTTACAGAGAGCAGGGCTGGGAGGTATTCTAAGAACGCTGTAAAGCATTTCAATCATTGCTGCCACAGTTGTTGTTGCACATCCTTGTAGTGACAGATTTGTTAGGAATTCATATACACACACTTTTTCATTTTTAAATGACTAAAAAACTCTCTGTGTGGCTTTATATTTTTAATGATGCTTGCTTCAAAACTCTCTAGTCTTATAACTATCATTTATAAGACCCATTTTTTTAGGTGTCAACACATAGAGATGTAAATATGCTAACTTACTTGATAATAGGCAATGAAAAATTTCACCTTTATTAGCTACACCTTAGTTTCAATTAAGAGTAATGGATTATTTATTATCAATAAAGTAACTGTATCTCTATGAAGAAAGAGCTTAATGACTGCCAAGAAGAATTGAAATAGATATTTTTTGTGTGTTTAGTGACTCTGCTCTCTACCACTGCTTCTGAACCTTCATTCAGTTCCAATAGACCTGAGGCATATGGCAAGATCCCATTTGTAACACAGCCTCCCTACATGACATGGTGAAGAACTGGGTAGTATCTGAAATTGAGACTAATTAATTAATTTATTGGGCCAGTCATTTAACAAATACTGAGTACCTACAATGGCTTAAGCATGGTTCTAGGTACTGGAAATAAAGCAGTGAATGAAACAAATTCACCATCCTCATGGAGCTTATATTCTAGTGCAGGGAGATAGACAATAAAAAAATAAATCATGATATAATTTCAAGTGGTGATAAATGCTATGAAGCAAAAGTTAAACAGGATAAGGGAATAGAGATTTAATGGGGAGATGATCCAGTTTAAAGAATGTATAGTATTAGAATATGTGATAACTAATATTTCTTAAAAGATTCTTGGTAATGTAAATAGTAGACAAAAATAAATAGTAGACAAAAATTATTTGTTGAATGAAGTAATAAAACACTATTTTCTGTATAATCTCCAAGAATCATTGTTATAACAGGTCCACTATGGACTTTGATTAAGAGATAAGAAATTTCAATCTCAGGAGAAGGAAGTATTTGGTGATGGTGGTGGGTGCTATATAAAATGAACGGTTAAGTAGGAAGCTGTCTCAGCACAGGGAGTCACTGACATCAAAAGTGTAATTTAAGCATCTATATACATATATAGGGACAATAGGTGACCTAAGTAATAGTGATAGTCCTTATACTATAAACAGTTGAGTTCCATGACATCTGACATCAGTGTAGGTGATCAGAGGGAGGAGAGAGATACAGATACATAGAACATCCTTCAAATTCATAAATCAAGGCATTTTCCATTGTGGTGCGTAGCAATAAATTAGGTAAGGAATAAGTAGGTCTTAAAAAGTCAGTCCTTTATTACTGAAAAGTGTGCTTTTGAAACAAGATATCCTAAATCACTTTAGTATACAAACTAGGAGTATAAAAAGAGCCATAAGACTATTGTACCTTCCTACCACATGATCTCTACAAACGTAATAGGCTGTTATATCAATAAAAAGTATTTGATTCATTGAAAATCTTTGTCTTCCAACTAGAGTCCCCATTTTCAAAGGCATTCCATGGCCGACTCCTCTTCAGAAACATGAATATTGAATTGGAAAACCTCATGACTTAATATTTTACCCCTCATAGGTGAGATTTTTGTTTATTTGAGGATTAAAGCCTCAAGGGAAAGGCAGGAAGCTTCTTGACGGGGTTCTTGATGGGGTTCAAGGCATCAGTCAGATAAGGAGATCTTTTGAGGAGATTCTTAACATTATTCTAGCTAGTCATTTCACTTAAGAGTAGTGCTGAGGTACTCTGATTACATGAACAGGCAGAAAAATCCATTCATCTTTTTACTAACTTTATTCAAGGTCAAATTTGTTTTAAAACTTCCCTATATTTATCTATTATGCACTCACTACTCACAGTTAAAGCTTTATACTTCACTTATAAAACTAATTAAGCAATAAGGGGAGGAGGGGGAAAGACAGACAGAGAGAGAGAGAAACAACAGAAATATCACAAAACCTGAGTCTTTCTTGTTCAATATTCACTTTTACATTTAGCATGTATTAAATTTTCAGCATTTCACCATTTTCTCCTCTTTTGTAATGCTTCACTCCAGTAGTAACTGAGAGTACTACAGCTTATAAAAAGGGACTTTTATCCATAAAAGAGATTTTCTATTGAATGAATCAGAAGATAAAACCAAGGTACTTTTAAAATATATCTCTATCATTTTTTTCTCAGCTTGTTGCTCTAGACCTTGGGTTTAAACTAGTTCAGAATCAATCAGCTCAACTCAGAAATAGAATGAAAGACTTCTCAGAAGAAAGTGAGAACAGAGGAAAAAATATATATTTAAAATCACCTATCGTGCCTTGTATCTCAGACAGACAGAATTTATCAATGTCTCACACAGGATCAGGGCACGTGGTGAAGCAATTACACATGGAGAGCAGATGCGCAGGTCAAGCAGCCAACATTGTCACGTAAATTGCAGGTGGGTTGAGAATCATTAGAGAAGATAGTAAAACAAGGTGCAAAAAAAAGTGGCTATTCCATAAAAATAAAATCTACCTTTCATTAGTTCTTAACCAGAATATAATGGTAGTTGAAAACAAGTTTGGGTTGACCTCAGAAAAGCAGTCGATTTACAAATTCACAACTCACAGGAACACTATGAGTGTTCAAAGAGCTTCCAATATTATTTTAATTGGAAGTTTTTTGAGGCAGAAAGGAAGACGGCTTTCTACTTTCTTTTGGAACACCTACAGAGTTATATTCATGCAGGTGGATGGTGAACTTTTTAGAAACATTATTTAATTGATTTTTGAAAATTCATTTTATCAAGTATTATAAGACTGCAGATTCTCAAATTTAATGTTTTTAATACAGATCTTCCTTGACTTAATGATGAGTTTATGTTCCGATAAACCCATCATAAATTGAAAATATCATAAATTAAAAATGCATTTAATATGGCTAACTTACTGAACATCATAGCTTAGCCTAGCCTACCTTAAAGGTGCTCAGGACACTTACATTAGCTACAGATGGGCAACAGTATCTAACACAAAGCCTATTTTATAATAAAGCATAGAATATCTCATGTAATGTATTGAATAATGTACTGAAAGTGAAAAACAGAATGGTTGTAAGTGTATTGGTTGTTTGCCCTCTTGATCACGTGGCTGACTAGGAGCTGTGGCTCAGTTGCTGTTGCACAGCCTCGTGAGAGAGTATCTTGCCGCATGATTGCTAGCCGGGAAAAGATCAATTTTTTTTTTTTTTTTTTTTTTTTTTTTTTTTTTTTTTGTGGTACGCGGGCCTCTCACTGTTGTGGCCTCTCCCGTTGTGGAGCACAGGCTCCGGACGTGCAGGCTCAGCGGCCATGGCTCACGGGCCCAGCCGCTCCGCGGCATGTGGGATCTTCCCGGACCGGGGCACGAACCCGTGTCCCCTGCATTGGCAGGCGGACTCTCAACCACTGCGCCACCAGGGAAGCCCATCAAATTTTTGTAAAGTCGAAAAATTACATGTCGAACCATCCTAAGTCGAGGACATCTGTATCAAGTATTATTTCTAATGCAGACAAAGTGGCAACCTGGAAACATGTTGGGTATGCCCAATAAGAGTAAATGCTTCTCCTAACTTAGAATATGAATATGAAATAAAGGAATTAATAAGGATTCCCAGGAGACCAAACCTAACTGTGTACTGTGTATGCGGACAGGTAAAGGCCTTAGGGGTAAAGGATTAACAATGCTCGTGTGCCTGCTGTGTCAGGATCATCAGTTAACCAGCAGTCTATTGTGCCTAAGTAATCACAGTGACAAAAGGAGAGCCTTGCCTTTGGAGGAAAGGGAAATTGATGGGAGACATATATTACCATTAACTCAGGTAGAGCAGAACTCATTTTCTTCCAGTTTCTCTTTTCTGACTAGCCATCCTTAATTTTTTTTTCTTTTGTAAACCTCATTTTTATGGGTGTTCTGAAAATATTGGTTATTCATTTTACAGTTATCATGAAGTTGATAAATGCTCAAAGTGCCTGCCCTAGGGCAACTTTTAAAAATAAAGTTGTGAAAAGATGCGAAGCTACTAAAAGAAAGTGGTGATGCCCATGAATGTTGGTTTCTGTTATATTTATACCACATTGGCCTCTCTCATTTGTCATTGAAGATCCTTAACTCATTCAGTAATTCATCTATTCATAAACTTGAGGGTTTCTGCTGGGTGGCGGGCACTGTGCATGGGGCCAGGGATAAAAAGATGAATAATACTCCCTTCAGTTCTCCAGGAGATTTTATTCTCTGGGGACACTAGTCAAGGACCAGTTGATAATGAAACTGTCGTAAATGTTATGCTACAGGCTTGCATAGACAATCATAGGGGAGCAGAGAAGGGTGCAGTCTATCTTTCAGGGACAGATTGCATCTAACTTGAGTCTTACATTCAAATCAGAATTAGCTTGGGAGAGGAGAGTGTTCCAAGCCAATCACACAGTGGCTCTGACTGAGTCATAGTACACTCACTATAGGCAAGCCCACCTCAGTGTCCTGCCTGGTAGACCCTCTGTATAGAGTAGTTGGAGGAAGAAATCTACATACGTGGAATGGAAATTTTACAAAGATATCTCTAAAATATTTGGGTGAAATAGGATTATTTTTATAGGGCTGAGATAGTATAGCTTCTCAGGAGAATATTAGTTACTTCCACCTTTAACATGATAAAGATTCTCTCATTAACCAAAGTCTCCTCAGGCTCCTCTGAGCTCTTTTTCTACTAGGCCTGAACACTCCCATGTTTGTCTCTGCATTGTCCAATTTCAGTAAGAACCCTGCTAAGTTGGTTTCACCAGAATCCCCTATCCTCCATATCTGATCACGCTCCGTATCTAATCAGGTTCCTTATCCTCCACCATCTGCCAGGTGATGTCTTTTCTTAGGTTGGTTTAGCCAGAATCCCCCTTCTGCTGATGTTTCCTCTTAGTACTTTTTCACCCACTGATTTGCATCCTGCTTCTTGGTTATAAATTTCCATTTGCCCATGCTGTATTTGAAGTTGAGTCCAATCTCTCACTGTAGGATTCCACTGTTGGAGAGCGGGAGTCCTTACACCTTTCTCCATGGCTCCTCGAATACAGCCTTCCTTACTGTGCTTTAAGAAGTGTCATTGAATAATTTTTTCTTTAAACTTTTTGTTGTTATTGCTGGTGTGTTTCTCTCTTTCATGTCTCTTCATGAATAACAACAGTGTGGTGCTATTACATCAGTGAGTGAGAAAATTACAGAGCTGAAGAGACAGAAGTAATTCTAAAACCATAAGTACTTTCTAAAAATTACTAATGATTAATTAGCATATTTTGGGGACTTCACTACTTTACAGTGTAAAGTAGTTTTGTAATTACTTCATGCAAACTCAATGGAAGGTAGTAAAAGCAAATGTCCAGTCCATACTATTGTTTGTATAAAATGAATCCTTTAAACCAAAAGTTAATACTTTTACTTAAGAGGCCAATTTAATTTCTCAATATCATATTATCTGGTAAAATTTACAGGGATAGGCAAATGTTAATAGTGGATAATCCCTAATATCTATTGAGCATTGCAAAAGTGGTTTTTATAAAGGCAGATCAGGCATCAGTGTGAATATGGGAGATACTTTACAGAATTTTTTTAACTCTCTATCCCCATAGAGGATAAAGTATATCTTCTATGTTTTTTTTTTGTTTTGTTTTGTTTTGTTTGTTTGTTTTTTTTAAGAATGAAAGAATCAGAGGCCCCGTACAGTATTATCAAGATGACTGTGGGCTTTTTTTTTTTTTAAGAAGATGTTAGGGGTAGGAGTTTATTAATTGATTAATTTATTTTTGCTGCATTGGGTCTTCGTTTCTGTGCGAGGGCTTTCTCTAGTTGCGGCAAGCGGGGGCCACTCTTCATCGTGGTGCGCGGGCCTCTCACTATCGCGGCCTCTCTTGTTGCAGAGCACAGACTCCAGACGTGCAGGCTCAGTAGTTGTGGCTCACGGGCCTAGTTGCTCCATGGCATGTGGGATCTTCCCAAACCAGGGCTCAAACCCGTGTCCCCTGCATTAGCAGGCAGATTCTCAACCACTGTGCCACCAGGGAAGCCCAATCCTCTATGTTTTGATTTAGCATTTTGAGATAACTTATTTTTCCTGCTTGAACAGAACTGGTCATGTTTTAATTCCACACATGCTCATAAGAAATAATAAAAAATAGTTGAACCAATAATGACTCCCCTTCCCCATCTTCACCCTCATCTCTTTCCATCTCTGACTGGGTCTTAGATAGAAATATATAATAAGATGTCAGAAAGAACTTCTGTTCAACAACCTTGGGAGCTGTGGACTAGTAGCTTGCTCTGCTCCAAATGGACAGGCATCTCTTCTTTCATTATCTAATAAAACGCTTGGAGTTGCTGAGGGAACAATTTGACTGGGTCAGATGGGTGGTTGGGGGATGATTTTTAATAAACATTTCTACTGCCCTAATCCAAGAAGCTTTCAAGAATCAGTGCATTATGTGCACAAGGCTCTGGACTACCAGTTTTATATAAATATTTTATCTAATTCCCATAATAATTCTATGAGAAAGGTACATATAATTCATTTTACAAACGTGGAAATTAAGGTTTATAACTAAGCAGCTTATCAAGGACACAGAGTAAGTGGTGGAAGAGAGATTTAAATCCAGATCTTACTTTTTAATTCCAAATCCAATGGTCTTAACTATTATATTAAAGTAGGCATATTTTTATTGTTCATATCCTGGCAACATTATTTGTGTGCAGGGGAAAACATCATTAAAGATAGATCCCAGCAGTTGGATGAGTTTTTAATTCACGTATGTAATTCTACGTAAGTCTAAACTACTGCCACAGACAATGAACTCATTGCTGGCATTCTCATTAATGTGGTTCGATTCTTATACGTCTACATTTCTTAACTGGGTTTCAGCAAAATCTGTATTTAGTTGAGCCTGAAAGAAATCTAATACTTTGCCTGTGACTTTCAGGGAAGGATGTGTGCACGCAGTGTAAAAAACCTCCTAAATTAAATTTGCAAAATAAACTCATCATTTCTAGTTGTCTCTGTTGTGCATAAAGCACAAGGAGTGCTTATGCTATTGCTCGCAGAGGCCTTTTTATACACTGTGACAGGTTGAAGAACTGCTGTAGGAAAGAGTCTGGAACAGCAGAGGCTGGCCATACAAGTCACCTCTTGTCTTGTCTTGTTAATATTAGTAGAGTTTAAGAAGGTCCGACACCTGTATGTGATTCAGGGAATTAGGATCAAAGAGATTCTTCCATGATCAGACTTTGGTTTGCACTCCCAAGTGTGCCTTGCTTTTGCAAATCTATTTTTCATTTTCATCATCTGAAAAAAGAAGTTTTTCTGCTTTAGCTAGAGGCAATAAAACATGGATATAGAATCGATGAGTCATAAATTAGCTATTCAAATATTCATTAAGTATAAGCTAGATAGCATACCTATTTAGGGCATGGTGTTATTAGAAGTGGTCCATGGTTGTGTTCATAGATATAGGTGTCTGCACTATTATGTTATGAGAAATAAACATGTCTGTTAAGAGAGTTACACTGAGAAGCCTTGCAAAACCACTTCATTTAACACAGAGATGACAATTCTCTTTAAGATACAGAACTTAAGTAAAATTACTACTCTTTGTTATAGGTAGTTTATGGCTGCCTGCCAAATGGTTCTAACTCACTGAATGACATCTAAGGGAGACTAGGAAGAGCTAAATACACTAGTGATATAGGAAAGAAATCGAATGACTGAGGTGGAATTCTACGAGAGGAAAGCCATTAACAGAAATATTATTGGGCTTCCCTGGTGGCGCAGTGGTTGAGAATCTGCCTGCCAATGCAGGGGACGTGGGTTCGAGCCCTGGTCTGGGAAGATCCCACATGCCGCGGAGCAACTAGGCCCGTGAGCCACAACTACTGACCCTGTGCGCCTGGAGCCTGTGCTCCGCAACAAGGGAGGCCGTGATAGTGAGAGGCCCGCGCACCACGATGAAGAGTGGCCCCCGCTTGCCGCAACTAGAGAAAGCCCTCGCACAGAAACGAAGACCCAACACAGCCAAAAATAAATAAATTAAAAACAAACAAAAACAAACAAACAAAAAAAGAAATATTATTAAACATTTAGAGAACACTTTGCTTATAAATGCTTTATAATAATTTTTATTGATTTAGAGGCTTTCAATAGAAGCAGTGTCAATTCTGTTCTCTCAGTATCAGCCTAAATGTCTGAATATTTTTAGTTTAATATATTGGAGGATCTTGCTGACACCAACCTACCTTTAAGACAGAGGCATCAACATACTCAGACAAGCCACACTAAAAAATTTAGCTTGAGAGACCCAAACCAATTTTTTTTAGATTTTTTTCCCTCAGTCACTGAAAGTTTTTGTGCTGGTATATTCTTCCCATTTTACAGATTAGTGAAATGAAGCTGATATCTTTCTCATTTTACAGATTAATACAATTAATAACTTGATAAAATTAATACGCCAGTTGTAAACAGAGACAAGGATTTAGCTTCAAATTAGTTTTGTTTGTGAACTTGCTTTCCAGTTGTTAATAGTAAATTTCCATGCCTAGTTGTATTCACGTGTTTTTGGATCATATGGACAATGTGAAACAACATTTCCTTATTTTATATTTTAAATACTATGTAATTTAAATATTATTGAATATATGAAAATTTGGCCAATTACTTTCTTTAAATGAGTCAGAAATAACTCATAGAGTTTCAGAAACTCTATAAATGTGCATTTTGAATGATATGTTCAACAAAATTCCCTTGAGTTTATGTTTTGTGGACCATTCTGTAGTTCAGCCTGCATGTGGAATTTTAAATTGTCTATGTCAAGGGTGAACCATAGCCTATGGGTTAAATCCTGCCTACCACCTTTTGTAAATAAAGTTTTAGTAGAACAGAGCCATTCTTTATGTATTGTTTGTATTTATGTATTGATTTTGTGCTATAATAGCAGAGTTTATTAGTTGTGTCATAGACTGTATGGCCTGTAAGCCTAGAATATTTATTATCTGGACTTTAAAAAGAAAAAAGTGCTGACCTCTATTCTACACAATACAAGCAGAAGACTTAGTCCTCATTTATTATAATAAAATATATAAGGGTTCACATACATAAATATACATGAGGTCATGAAAGTAACATTTATTGAACTTATATTAGGTACCAGCCAGAGTGTTTAAAATGTCTGTAATAAAGAGATTAAACTTCAAGATTAAGGAAATATCCTATCAAAAGTTTCTCATCTCCCAACTTTTTACTGATATGTTTTCAGCAACCTAGAAAGTTGCCAACAAGCCAACACAGGAAGTAGAGAAATATTAACTCACAAGACATGGATTCAATTCCATTTCATCCCATTTCACTTACACATAGTCAGCTAACCATTGCATCTGCACTTAAGCCAACATAAGATATTTAAAATGAGACATATATATTACACTTCTTAGAATTCATTTATCAACCTACTTACAGCAATCAAAGGGGATTAAGGGAGGGAAATTCTCTTACTGTATACAATGTTATACAATGTACCAAATCAAGGGAAAGGAGAGCAATATTATAGTTCCATGGTTCTAAAATTCCACATATCCCAAATAGTTTTTCAAAGAATTGTCATGGACATAATGCTATGTATTTCACAAGTAGTACACTGAGGGTGCCTCTGAACTGCTAAGGAAAATTTAGAAGTTTCAGAGTTCAAAAAGCCAGGAAAACCGTTGTAATAGCATGATTATGACCCAAGCTTTTCAATGTAGTTATCCTAATTTGGTAGAAACACAAAGGTCAAGTAATTACCTGTACTTTAGTTTTGTTTTTGTTTTAACAATCCTTTTTAGCCAGAAAACTGGACCACTGATCAGGACCATTTTTAAATAAAAAACTTGCAAGAACAACTTAAGACCATAATTCATTAAAGGGTTATTACTGTAATATATGTGCTTATTTTCCCAACTTGCACATTCAACCATTTTGAATGCTCAATAGATTAATTCATAGCCAAGGGAAAGTTTTTCTAGACTCTAAGACTATTTATTAAGCACTATGGCAAACACAAAATGTAATAAATAAATTTATCTTATATTCAACTCAATGAGCATAACATACCAAATTTTTTAAATGGCAAAACTGTTACATGAACTACATAAGCTATGATATAGATTGCATTACAGGAACATTTGTTTTAACAATCTCCTGTAAAATTCTGCCAACCTTTTACTGGCTTTAGCCACAGTTGTTATTATATTAAAAAAGCGAACCTAGATAAACCAAATATAAGGGCATAAATTTATTTTATGTTTTATCAGCATTTGTCTTCTGACTCGATTTTCTCTTAGATTTAGTCTTGCAGTCCTAGGAAGAATAGTCTTATGCAATCAGAGTTGAGATGTGAGTGAATTAGGAAGTGGTCATTTTTCTCTATATAACATCAACCGTGGATATATAGTGGTAAGAGTATGTTCAAACAGGTATGACAATAATATCCCTTCCTTCCCCTCCCCTCCCCTTCGCTCCGCTTCCCTTCCTTCCCTTCCCCTCCTCTCCCCTCTCCTCTCCTCTTTCCTGTAAAGCTCTTATCATTTTCTGTCGCTCTGTATAATTCACTAATTTGTTAAGTTTACTGTTCATTGTCTGCCTCTCCTGGTACATTACAAAGCTTATGAGGGCAGGAATTTTGTTTGTTTTGTTCCTGCTGTATCTTACCTGCCTGTAACTTACTTGACATACAGGAGAAATTTAGTATATACATGTGGAAGAAAGGCAGGAAGGCCAAAAGGAGGGAAGGAAAGAATGGCTACCATTTGAAAGAATTATTAAGGTGAATCAATAAGAAATATATGATAGCAACACAATGAGGTATATCAACAAAATTAGTAAAATCCTTGAGTAAATTTTTTCTTTCTTCTCTTCCACTGGGGTTACATTTCCTCTAAACAATGAGACCTGGCTGAGAGTACCTGGGAGATGAAATCCAATCCATGCCTCCACTTACCAAATCCTGAACCCTGATGTGACTTGTTCTTACCCAGAGGGAGAGCCTTTTCCTAATGAACACAGAGCCCAGTGTGGGCCAGTATGGCCTTTGTAGCTACTCCTAATTTGCTATAATCTTTATTCTTGACCTGATGTTCTGCCAATGCAACACAGATTTCTCTTATTCATACTGATGATTTGCCCTCCATTTAGTGTATTTTTTTCCTATTAAAACAACTTTCTGATTCTTTTTTGCTTAGTCTTATTTCTGTCTTCAAGAGAGACACATTCCACTGATAACCTTCACTGTAGAATTCTATCAGATTAAACACTCAATGAATGAGGATTCCCCTTGCGTACAGAACACAAGGTTTTTTTTTTTTTCTGAAATAGAGATCAGACTTGCTATGGAATGAAAGATTAGTCACCATTTTTCACCCCTCCTGGCACCCACATTTTCACCTTGGTTTTAACATGGTTAGAGTATTTCCCTGACCTTTGACTTAGGGCTCAGAGTTGTGATGTACTTTGGCCAGTGGTACATTGATCAGAGTGATGCTGTATTCTAAAAGGCCTCATGCATTTCCACTTGCCCATTTGTACCTCTGCCATTGCCGCAAATAAAACAAGGCTCAGAGAGCCTGCTGGTAAAGAGAGGGTGGAAGACATGCAGAAGAGAGCCATTCTAGCTGACCCAAAGAACTGCCCTCTGAAGCAGAGGAGCTCCAGCAGCCACAGGGAGAAGAAGATCCACCAGGAAGCCTACACTCAATTAACCAACCTGTAGATTCATATGAATCATCAGTTTTGTTTCAAGCCCCTGAGTTTTGTGTTGGTTTGTTAGGCAGTATTTTTAGACAATGGCTAACTGAAACAAAAGCTAACTCTATTTCTTTTGTGAACACTCCACAGCAACATTTATACACAATTCAAAAACATATACAGTGTGTGACACCCAATACCAAGGCAAGATATTTGCCTGAAAGCAATTATCTAGAGATAATTGAGACTTTGGGAAATGATGAAACTTTTGAATGAACTAAACTCTGGATACTCCATCTTACTCGCTACCTTCTTAAGACAAATAGCTGAGTTTATTGCATTTTATAGGTAAACCTAGACTGAGAAAACCTTTGATTATTATGGTGTTCTTTCAGATGCATAAATATATAAGAAGGACATCAAAAATATTCTCTTTTCATTATACTACAAACCCAAATTATAGCACTGTTAGCCTCTTCTAATAAATTCTTTTGATATACTCTGGCCCTCAAATTCAAGGTTATAAGTTTGTAGTTATTAACTATTATATTTCAGTTCTGTGATGCTGGGGGCTCTGCAAACTACATTTTTCCTTTACCAGCTACTTTCCTATTAGTTCTGCCAATGGAGGGCACTAAAGTTGCTGAATAGCAGTGAAGAGAGAAGGTACTTGCTTCTTCCAGGGGTCTACTTCTGTCAACCTCATCTCAATAATAGCATCTAAACTCTGAAGTAGCTGTTGGTTCCAGTTTCTTGCTTTCTTCCTTGTTTTTAGGACCAACCTCATGGCATTTGTTTGGAGAAACTAGCAACAGTCTGGTAACACCCTCTTATCCAGGATAGCAGGACACCTTCTTTGACCTCTTAAGATACCAGTCATAGTCAGAGGTTCTCACTTCTGAGAGCTCTATCTCACAGCTTCTCAAAGCATCTTCTCTAGTGTCCTGAAAACATCAGTCTCTTCCTATGTTCCTCGAATTCTAAGGGTGATAGATGCTTCCTTTTCTTACTATCTCTATGTTAATCCAGTGTGCCCTTTTTGACTGTTCATTCTTCCAATAACTCTAAACAATTCCTATATTAGATTCTTTCTGTTGAACTAACTAGTGTGTTTTCCGTTTGCAATTCCTATATTAGATTCTTTCTGTTGAATTAACTAGTGTGTTTTCCGTTTGCTGGCTATAGTCTGATGATATGGTACCCAATTTAAATGTCAAACTCCTTAAAGACTAGGCCTTTTGACTTGCTTTTTTGCCTTCTCTGCCCAGCTCATAGCTTGCTATAGAAATGCTTGTTCTATGTATAGTCACGGAAGATTTCCCAGGTCCCATATTCTGATCACTAGGCGTCTGTTTTACATCGTTTGTACCTAATACATTTTGATGTCTATTGGCTTAGTCATGTTAAGTGGTTCATTTGCACTATTCCCCTCATCAGACACTGAGATCTAATTGTCATGCTCTCTGCATCCTTCCAATTGTTTCTCTCTGACATGTTGTCATTATTTGGCTCATTTCTATCCTCAGGGAACAATGTAGCATCCTCATCCTCATCAGCTACTTGATGAGACTGAACAGTGTCAATGACAGCCTGCCTCTCACTTGAGTTTTCATTATCTGCCTCCAATTTGGCAAAACTTCCCTTTGCAAGTGTTGATGTGGGGCTTTCACATTAGGCCTATTAACTTTAAGTAAGGGGTGGCCGTGACCAGTTCTAGTCTAGTTCCCTTGTGCCTCCTTTCCTCATAGTGTTCCACTGGTCATTATTAACTTATAACACACTACTGTGTAATAAAATCTGTAATTAGTACTGAGAAAACAGCTAAGAAGCAATGTCTGAGACTTCCTTCAGCATTCACTGCACTGTTTTACAAAATCTCAAAATTTTTTCCCTAGGTCAAGCCAGACCTGAGGTTAATTGGCTCTTCTTTTCCATTATTTCTTCACACATATATTGTTGGTTCTGCATATTGTCACTGAAGCAGAGTCCTCCACATGCCATAGTAGAATTTGGTATTGACTACAAGGTTCAGAGATGAAGTTTTTTCACTTTTTGTTTTTTTTACCCCAAACTAACAAGATGATTGGTGATTTGTATATCTCAAGAAAATTTCTCCTAAAACATCAGCTTGAAATGTTATCCATGTCAAATGTCTATGCACTTTTGCCATTTATTTTCCAAGTATAAAACACTTGGTAGCAGCCTCTGAAGAGAACTATTTGATATTGCATCCTATGTCTAATGCTCACCTATGAGTTCTTTGGAAGACAGGAAAGCAAACAACCAAAGTGAATTGGAATTGAACTGAGTGCAACACTCAGGACATTTTCAAAGTGGATTTCTAAATACAAAAAATGTATCTATACCCACAGTTTTTTTCCTTCCTTCCTTCTTTCCTTCCTTCCTTCCTTTATTTCTTTCTTTCTTTCTCTTTCTTTCCTTCATCAGCTACATTCCATGGAATCTGACTTTTATACCTGCCATCATGTATGACTGAATGGTAACCAAATGGAAGAAAACATTGAAAAGGGGGTGGGGAGTCTTATTTTAGTAACAGAAAATGTAAATTCAGAATTTTGATGTATTTATTTTAGTTGTTTTACCTACGGAAGATCCCTCTCCCTTCCCTTTCTCCAAGGAAATTTAATGGCTACTGGCTGGTAATCAGACATAAGTTTATAAAATACTAGATATTGTTTTAGGGAAAAGTTTGGAAGTGTAGTGATTTAGGGAAGAAAACAGGTAGAAGGTGAAATTCTGAAGACCAGAAGTTTCACTGAATAAAATTTGTAATGAAGAAGACTGGTTGAAAAGCAAGAACTATTTCCCATGGATTTTTTCAAACTGCTAAGAAAGTATGCTATCACCATTTTCCCTGCCATGTCTTTTTTGTTTCCTACTTAGAGGCAGGATGTTAAGGAGTGCAGGATCAGTGCAATAATGATGTAAATAACGTATAGTATCTTCTTCTGGCTCCAAGAGTGGTGGCATTTCTGGAAGGAAGAAAACTGGGTCACACAGACAGTGCATGAATTTGAGATGACCCACAAAGGACAGTGCTGCACGTTTCCATATCTAGAGGCTTTCTCTGGGTCAAAAGAATGCACTTTGCCTTTGCTTCAGGCAACTTGAGCCAGCTGGACTCCATCCAGGAAGATAATGCTGACAAATCCCAGGGAAGCAGGAAGCAGCAGCTCCTCTCTCACTGTATGCTATGTGATATCACCATCTCTTGTAAAAGTCTCGTCCACTTGACATGTAGTAATAACTAAACCATACATATCTGTGTTTGTCAGAGGCCAAATAGTAGCCTTGAGTATTGAGTCAGAAGTTTCTGCACCTACAGGTGACACAGCATACTCTATAAAGCACTTCTATTTATGAAGGATTAAAATCATCTCTAATTCTTAATGGAGAGTGAAAAAGGATTTATGGAATGCCTACTATGAATTAGCCCTTGTTCTATGTACTTATATATATGCTCACTTAATGCTAAGAATGACAATTATTTGTTTTGTAGATCAACAAACTGAATATTGGAATCATTAAGAAGAACTCTGGAATGAAGCTCTTGTTATCCTTAGTTGAGAGAAGAAGAAAGTGAACTTAATTTGTGTCCTAGGAAATATGAGCATGAATACAGATGATAGTATTATTTTTAATAGAGAAAAACAGTGCTGTAAATAACTCAAGTGGAAGAAGTTTAAGTAAGTTGGTTTTGGTATATATATATCACCAATGGAATACTGTAAAGCAATGGCTATAAATAAAATACATCTATACCTATCAACGTGGATAACATCATGAAAAACATGATGTTGAATGAAAATTTCTAAAAACAGAAAAATATGATTCTATTAATATGGAAAATACATAAAATGAAAAAAAATATATTATTTAGGAACACAAAGATATGCTGTAAAACTGCAAAGGAAAACAAAAAAATAACAGATAAAAAAAGTCCTCTGGAGTAGGGAGAGGGATTTGGGAAAAGATATTCAGGAAGCTGGATAAAATTCTGTTTCTTTAACTGTATGGTGGATACCTAGGAGTAAAATTTTCTTATTGTTTTAAACTGTACAGATTCATTATAGACGCTCTTTATGCATGAGGCAAAAAAAGGACAAGAAAATAAAGACAAAGTAATCAACTTGTAATATGATAAATTCAGAGCCCTGTCCACCATGCTATAACAGCCATGAATGATGTCCAAAATTCTGTTTACTTCCACAAATAAGCAGAAATCTTTGTTAAGACACTAAAGAAGAGATATGGAGGACTGAATATAAGAAACAGTGTGTATAAATGCATACAGGAAAGTTTATCCAAGATATATAAAGAAATCATAAAACTCAGTAGAATAAAGCCAAACAATCCTATTAAAAATTGGGCAGAGGATCCCACTACTGGGCATATATCCTGAGAAAACCATAATTCAAAAAGAGTCATGTACCACAATATTCACTGCAGCTCTATTTACAATAGCCAGGACATGGAAGCAACCTAAGTGTCCATCAACAGATGAATGGATAAAGAAGATGTGGCACATGTATACAATGGAATATTACTCAGCCATAAAAAGGAACAAAATTGAGTTATTTGTAATGAGGTGGATGGATCTAGACTCTGTCATACAGAGTGAAGTAAGTCAGAAAGAGAAAAACAAATACCATATGCTAATGCATATATATGGAATCTAAAAAAATGGTACTGATGGACCTAGTGGCAGGGCAGGAATAAAGACACAGACGTAGAGAAGAGACTTGAGGACACAGTGGGGGCGGGGAAGCTGGGACGAAGTGAGAGAGTAGCACTGACATGTATACACTACCAAATGTAAAATGGATGGCTAGTGGGAAACTGCTGCATAGCACAGGGAGATCAGCTCAATGCTTTGCAAGGGGTGGGATAGAGAGGGTGGGAGGGAGGCTCAAGAGGGAGGGGATATGGGGATATATGTATACATATAGCTGATTCACCTTGTTGTACAGCCAAAACTAACACAACATTGTAAAGCAATTATACTTCAATAAAGATATAAAAAAAATTGGGGAGAGGAACTGAATAGTCATTTTTCCAAAGAAGACATACAGATAGCCAACAGGTATATGAAAAGAAGCGCAGCATCACTAATCATCAGGGAAATGCAAATCAAAACCACACCACACTGAGATATCATCTCACATCTGTTAGAATGGCTGTCATCAAACAGACAAGAGATAACAAGTATTGGTGAGGATGCAGAGAAAAGAGAACCTTTGTGCACTGTTGGTAGGAATGTAAATTCGTGCAGCTACTATGGAAAAGAGTATGAGAGTTTCTCAAAAAATTAATAATAGAACTACCATATGACCCAGCAATTCCATTTCTGGGTATTTATTCAAAGGAAAAAAAACATTAACTTGAAAAGATATCTGCACTTCCATGTTCATTGTGGCATTATTTACATAGTTGAGATATGGAAACAGCCTAAGTGTTCATTGATGGAGGAGTGAATAAGTGGAATATTATACAGCCATAAAAAAGAATAAAATCTTGTCATTTGAGAAAACATGGATGGACCTTGAGGGCACTATGCTAAGTGAAATAAGTGAGGCAGAGAAAGATAAATACCCTATGATCTCATTTATATATGGAATCTAAAAAAGAAGCCAAAAACCAAAAATTGAACTTATAGACACAGAGAACAGACTGGTGGTTGCCAGAGGTGGGGTGGGTGGATGAAATGGGTGAAGGGGGCCAAAAGCTATAAACTTCCAGTTATAAAATAAATAAGTTGTGGGGCATTTAATGTACAGCATGGTGACTATAGTTAATAATGCTGTAGTGTATATTTGAAAAGTTGCTAAGAAAGTGGATCTTAAAAGTTCTCATCATGAGAAAAAATATTGCAACTGTGTAGCAATGGGTGTTAAGTAGACTTATTTTGTAATCATTTCACAATATATACATATATTGAATTATTATGTTGTACACCTGAAACTAATATAATGTTGTATGTCAATTAAATCTCAATTAAAAAGGAGAAAGTATAGACTTTATTTTCAACCCTGACCCTAGCTTGTTCATTGACTTGACTTCTCATTTAGCCCCTTTGTTAGTTCACATTCTATAGATGCTGTGTATTAGTGTCCTTCAAACACTTATAATCCAAATGAGAATTTAAAAGATTTACCAAGATGTATTGAATGACCCTTGCCCCAAATCTCTAGATATAGGTAAATAAATTATAATAAGGGTTTAAAGACTGGAAATAAATTGGTGGTGAATGAAATTACAGGGTTAAATTTCTGGAGCACATTGCAGTACTATAAGCATAATTATAATCTCTCATTTTAGATAATAATTCAGAAGGCAGAGACAAAGTCTGTTATAATTCTTTTTGAATTGTTCCCAGTAGTTATAACATTTTGAATGCTAAAATGGAAAGATTGTCTTTATGGCAATCTCTATTTTTCAATGTTTATTTAGGAAAAGCACTTGAGATTATTTTAATGGGAGAGAAAATTAAAGATTATTTTGACAGTTTTGGTACACCTACAAACAAAGCAAGGGTGATAAAATGGGAATTATTTGTCTTGAACCAGCGGTTATAGAAGAGCTTTGGGCTAAGAATCAGAAGATCTATTATTTAGTCCCTGCTTTGTCACAAATTCCCTGTCTGAATCATCACTATGAAAGTTTTGGGGAGAAAATTGCCTCCAAAGTCGTGTTCACCCTTGTTGATCTTTTCTCCAAAGCATGCCATGCTTACCAGATGATTTTTCCCCTCTTTAACCCCAGAATGTGATATTTTCTGCTTGGTGCTCTGTCCTGGAGGCCAGCTCTGCACTTTCCATTACGGGTACAGGCAGGTGCCCCCAGCCCTCTCCTATCGTGATTGGCTGGGAGCCTGGAACCATAAAATGGCGCCCGTACCTCTGTTTCTACAAAGCTGCTGGGCTGTTTCCGCTTTGCAGCTGCCTGTCTTGAATGCCAAGTTCTAGTTGCGAGTGCTGACTGGCCACCTGGCCAGGGCCATGCAGCCAGCTGCCACTTACAGCTTGAGGCTAATATATAAGTATTCTGATGCCTAACCTAAGCCTCCTCTGAGCTCACTTCTGCTCCCAGTTCTTTTTCTCAGTGAGAGTTAAATCAGGATTGATTCCCTTCTTCTTCCCTCATGTGCTTCCTTCTTCCTTTCCTTTCTGTGTAAAACAAATATTTGCAAATTGCCTATTAAGTGCTCTGCATTGTGTGAGGATAGAGTCTTTTATTTATATCTATGCAAATATGTGAGAATTGAGGTTTCACATGCAGGGAAAAGTGAAGTAAAGTCTCTCAAACATAAAAAAAGAAAAAGAGTTACCAAATTCCATTCCCCTAGCCAACAAAATTTCATTTCCCCATCGTTCTTGGAAGTCACCTGCTCCCAAATGTTGCTTGGTGCATTTAAATGATATTCAACAATCCCAGCTGACAGTTGTTGGCTGACTGTTTCTGACATAGCTCATATCTCTCTCACGATGTTTTTGTTTTGGTATACAGGCAGAGCCGTGTATCGGACAGTTAACCTAATATATTTGTTATTCTCTTGGGTGCCTTTTTGCAGCTAAAAATGATTCCATGTTGTTTCCTAATGGGAATTTTGGTCCAACACTGAGTGGTAGTAGCTGGTCAATCCTTAGGTTTAATCCCCCAGCATCTTCTCTGCTTTTAAGAGCTCATTGGACAAAAACCAAGGTAGCAGTTAGAATCCAGAGGAACCCAGGGGGAGATGTTTATGAATGCATGGTGAGAGCATATCTGATAATTCCTATTTTGGTTGTTCAAATTCTCCCCTGGTGTTTGCGAGTATCTTGACAATTAGAAGAAAATATTACCTCCTAAAAATTGCATCTTCATTTCAAACTAAAGAACTAAAACAATACTTAACTTTATGGAATTTGGATGAACTTTTATCTCTTTCTTTTCTTTCTTTCTTTCTTTCTTTCTTTCTTTCTTTCTTTCTTTCTTTCTTTCTTTCTTTATCTTTCTGTAATAAAGCTTATTGGTATAAATATAAATAATTAGTTCTGGAATGTTTTGCCATCTGACCTATTTTCTTCATAATCAGACGACACACCTTTCCTATTAGTGTCAAATCCTCTGCCCTGGGCTGATTTTGGCTTTGAGATCTTAAATCATAGACTCATCAAGTGTACATTGGGACTGAAACCAAGACCTTTATAAAATGTGAAATAAATGCAATAGTTTACAGATAAAAGTGCATCCTCAAATGCTTCTCACTACATATCTCTGATCAGAATAAACAAATTTACAAATACATGTAGCAATATTTGTTGCAATATATGTCCTTTAATGAAGTCATACTTTCAGATGAATTTTTTCATACTTTAAATCCTCACAGGGACATTGACCTGAATGTGTGGGCCCATTGGAGAAGAACAAAGGGTTTATACAGTCTCTGCCAACATTGTTTCTTCCTAAAGTGATGCTGGAGAAAGATGCAAATGGATATATTTAGACCCCACAGTCTCATTTCTCTTTATAAAAGAGCATTACCAAAGCCAACCACACTGCTTTGTGACATAATGGGTAGGGGGCTGACATGCTCACACAAACAGGGGCATCAAGGGGCTGCTTCAGGGGTTGATTTCTTGCCAAATAGTGAATAATCTTATAATCAAATGTGCAGCAATAAGAGACCCAGCCGGGAGGATTAAGGACTAAGTATCTATTGGACTGCCTGATCTCTTTGTTCTTCAGGTTTAGAGTAGGATAAATGAAAAGGGGGAGGCCAAGAGGGAGTGGTTTAAGATAAAATAAATTGTCTAAAAGGGATCAGTGAAAGCAGGATTTTTGATGGGTCAAAGACTGAGCTAGCTGATTTTTTATTTTAAAACTAAGACAGGATAGAGGTATGGGGATAAAGTAGGAAATCAGATAAGAAAAACAAAGGATGCAGGCATATTGGCCTTAAATAGTCTTTTTCTGTTTCTGAGATTTTTTATGTTCTTGTGCTCTGAGCCAAGATCAATTGAGATTAATCAGTTGTGTAGAAAGCATTGTGATAGCATTGAAGGTTTTTAAAGTTTAAATTTGTTTATTGAACACAATTTGGTTAGCATCAGGTGCTGAAGTTATAGACACCAACACTAGCATAGAAATTACTTTATTTAGCTCCCAGTTGTAAGTTTCTATAGCAACTGGGTCCTATACCAGAAAGCTGAGATTCTAGAGCTCAAGTGATTCAGTCAGAGATGGCAATATCATATTTGGGGGCACTTACTCCCTCTTTCCATTTTCTACCTCTGTTTTGTGAGAAGTTTCTTCAGTGTGGCTGTCTGCTTAGTCATACTTTTAATTACACCTTTTGCTCTGAACCTTCTCCTCTTGGCAGCAGTAGAAAGTGTCTATTTCGGTTGTATTTTGATTTACATTGACCAGTTAGTATGTTGAGCAGAGGAGGTGGATGTGATCTGCTTTAAATATAGTTGAAAATTCTGAATAGTGAGGAAAGTGTCCATAGTGCCAAGTTTAGTTAGCCACTCCAGGCAGAAATTAAGATGTTAATCCTAAAAGGAAACCTAATCAAATTTCTACATTATGCTTTCATTCTATTCATAAATGCAATGTAATGATCCTTTTAAATATATAGAATGTCCCTTATGAAGTTTTTTTTTAATTTTAAATAAACATATACTTGGAAGAAAATTTATTTTATTTTTGTGTTTTACAAATGAACTTTTTTATTGTAACAAATAGGCATTTTCTGGAGAGGCTTGTTATGGTTGAAGTAATATTTTATGATGGTAGTTTAGCCAATACTGCAGAAATGCTTAGGGAATAATAATTACATCTGGGTTCCAATTGTGAGAATAATCACTACATTAAAAAAAATAAACATAGTAGCATTCCCTCTGTCCATGTTTTTGAATGGTTCTGATCCAAACATATATAGATAAATAGATAGGTAGATAAAACTTAGATAAAATAAACCCAAACATGAAATGCATATTTTAAATAATGTCATTTTTTGATGAGACTCCCTGTTTTAGAAGAACTGGCTTTTGATATTTGAAATAATCACTAACTGACAGGTTTAAAGACTAGTTAGCAGAAGAGTGCTTGCCATGTAACACATGACATAGAATTTGTTTGGAGAATGACAAGAATACACCATAAAAACAAGAATTCTACATGTGCTCCAATAAAACAACAAAACAAAAGATTTCCACTAAATGTTCACATTTATTGCTAACTTGGGCCTATTAACATTTAGAAAATACAGTTTCTAAGAGGCAGCTGCTAGAGATTGGCCAATTATAATTCACAATTCAAAGAGAAAATCTTATTTGACTCTAAAATTCTGTGCTTGTTTTCTCCTTTCATGAATTATCACATAGCCAAAGCACAGTGTGTGTGAGAGGAAGGATAAAACAGACTTGCTTCCTGTCTGTAAAAATGCATCACCTTAGATGACCTTAGTTCTTTTTGCGCTAAATAAGGAGTTTACTTCTAATTTTACAACCGATTTAATTATAATAAAAACAATTGTGTGAATAAAATAGATCGTGATTATCTATCTCTGTTTTCAGTTTCTGTGAGGAATCTTGAAATGTCACCAGCTCTGTAGGAGGGTGTTTGAGTCATATATCACAGTGTGCCTCCTATATTGTGATATATCCAAAAGTCATATCAGACCAATGCTTAGTCTCTCAGACAAGCAGTCTTCAGAGCTGTGTTAAAATTCTGAGTGATAATTGTTCTTTTTTTCCCCTAAATTTATTTATTTATTTATTTATTTGTGGCTGTGTTGGGTGTTTGTTGCTGCGTGGGCTCTCTCTAGTTGTGGTGAGTGGGGGCTACTCTTCGTTGCGGTGCGGTGCGCGGGCATATTACGGTGGCTTCTCCTGCAGAGCACAGGCTCTAGGTGCGTGGGCTTCAGTAGCTGCGGCACGCGAGCTCAGTAGTTGTGGCGTATGGGCTTACTTGCTCCGCGGCACGTGGGATCTTCCCGGACCGGCCTTGAACCCGTGTCCCCTGCATTGGCAGGTGGATCCTTTTTGTTTGTGTGTGTGATGTAAATTAATATTTAAATAGGACAGTCCTTCCGGATTTTGTTTACATTTGGTTAATTACCTTGTTTCTTTTTTCTCACCTGACTGGTCCTAGGATCTTTCCCAAGATACGTGCACAACTTTTTTTTTTTTAATTAATTTTTTAAATATATAAATATGTTTTATGTTTTGAATTTTATTTTATTTTTTTATACAGCAGGTTCTTATTAGTTATTTATTTTATACATATTAGTGTATATATGTCAACCCCAATCTCCAAATTCATCCCACCACCACCACCGCCCCCTGCCCCACTTTCCCCACTTTGGGTCCATATGTTTGTTATCTACATCTGTGTTTCTATTTCTGCCTTGCACACCAGTTCATCTGTACCATTTTTCTAGATTCCACATATATGCGTTAATATATGATATTTGTTTTTCTCTTTCTGACTTACTTTACTCTGTATGATGGTCTCTAGGTCGATCCACGTCTTTACAATGACCCAATTTCATTCTTTTCTATGACTGAGTAATATTCCATTGTATATATGTACCAATTCTTCTTTACCCATTCATCTGTTGATGGGCATTTAGGTTGCTTCCATGGCGCAGCTATTGTAATAGTGCTGCAATGAACATTGAAGTGCATATGTCTCTTTTTTTTACCATCTTTATTGGAGTATAATTGCTTTACGATGTTGTGTTAGTTTCTTCTGTATAACAAAGTGAATCAGCTATATGTATACATATATCCCCATATCCCCTCCCTCTTGCATCTCCCTCCCACCCTACCTATCCCACCCCTCTAGGTGGATGAAAAGCACCGAGCTGATCTCCCTGTGTGATACAGCTGCTTCCCACTAGCTATCTATTTTACATTTGGTAGTGTATATATGTCAATGCTACTCCCTCACTTCGTCCCAGCTTACTCTTCCCCCTCCCTGTATCCTCAAGTCCATTCTCTACATCTGCATCTTTATGCCTGTCCTGCACCTAGATTCATCAGAACCATTTTTAATATTTTTTAGATTACATATATATGTGTTAGCATATGGTATTTGTTTTTCTCTTTCTGACTTACTTCACTCTGTATGACAGACTCTAGGTCCATCCACTTCACTACTAATAACTCCATTTCGTTTCTTTTTATGACTGAGTAATATTCCATTGTATATATGTGCCACATATTCTTTATCCATTCATCTGTCATTGGGCACTTAGGTTGCTTCCATGTCCTGGCTATTGTAAATAGTGCTGCAATGAACATTTTGGTACATGACTCTTTGAATTATGGTTTTCTCAGGGTATATGCCCAGGATTGGGATTGCTGGGTCATATGGTGGTTCTAATTTTAGGTTTTTAAGGAACCTCCATACTGGTCTCCATAGTGGCTGTATCAATTTACATTCACACCAACAGTGCAAGAGGGTTCCCTTTTCTCCATACCCTCTCCAGCACTTAATGTTTCTAGATTTTTTGAGGATGGCCATTCTCACTGGTGTGAGGTGATACCTCATTGTAGTTTTGATTTTTATTTCTCTAATGATTAGTGATGTTGAGCCTCTTTTCTTGTGTTTTTGGCAATCTGTATATGTTCTTTGAAGAAATGTCTTTTTAGGTCTTCTGCCCATTTTTGGATTGGGTTGTTTGTTTTTTTGATATTGAGCTGCATGAGCTTCTTGTATATTTTGTAGTTCATCCTTTGTCAGTTGCTTTGTTTGCAAATATTTTCTCCCATTCTGAGGGTTGTCTTTTCATCTTGTTTATGGTTTCCTTTGCTGTGCAAAAGCTTTAAAGTTTCATTAGGTCCCATTTGTTTATTTTTGTTTTTATTTCCATTTCTCTAGGAGGTGGGTCAAAAAGGATCTTGCAGTGATTTATGACATAGAGTATTCTGCCTATGTTTTCCTCTAAGAGTTTGATAGTGTCTCACCATATATTTAGGTCTTTAATCCATTTTGAGTTTATTTTTCTGCATGATGTTAGGGAGTGTTCTAATTTCATTCTTTTACCTGTAGCTGTCCAGTTTCCCAGGACTACTTATTGAAGGGGCTGTCTTTTCTCCATTGGATATTCTTGCCTCCTTTATCAAAGATAAGATGACCATATGTGCGTGGGTTTATCTCTGGGCTTTCGATCCTGTTCCACTGATATATATTTCTGTTTTTTTGCCAGGAGCATACTGTCTTGATTACTGTAGCTTTGTAGTATAGTCTGAAGTCAGGGAGTCTGATTCCTCCAGTTCCGTTTTTCTTTCTCAAGATTGCTTTGGCTATTCGGGGTCTTTTGTGTTTTCATTCAAATTGTGAAATTTTTTGTTCTAGTTCTGTGAAAAATGCCATTGGTAGTTTGATAGGGATTGCATTGAATCTGTAGATTGCTTTGGGTAGTAGTGTCATTTTCAGAATGTTGATTCTTCCAATGCAAGAACATGGTATATCTCTCCATCTGTTTGTATCATCTTTAATTTCTTTCATCAGTGTCTTACAGTTTTCTGCATACAGGTCTTTTGCCTCCTTAGGTAGGTTTATTCCTAGGTATTTTATTCTTTTTGTTGCAGTGGTAAATGGGAGTGTTTCCTTAATTTCTCTTTCAGATGTTTCTTCATTAGTGTATAGGAATGCAAGAGATTTCTGTGCATTAATTTTGTATCCTGCTACTTTACCAAATTCATTGAGTAGCTCTAGCAGTTTTCTGGTAACATCTTTAGGATTCTCTTAGTATCATGTCATCTGCAAACAGTGACAGTTTTACTTCTTCTTTTCCAGTTTGTATTCCTTTTATTTTTATTTTTCTTCTCTGATTGTTGTGGCTAGGACTTCCAAAACTATGTTGAATAACAGTGGTGAGAGTGGACATCCTTGTTTTGTTCCTGATCTTGGAGGAAATGCTTTCAGTTTTTCACCATTGAGAATGATGTTTTCTGTGGGTTTGTCGTATATGGCCTTTATTACACTGAGTTAGGTTCCCTCCATGCCCACTTTCTGGAGAGTTTTTATCATAAATCGGTGTTGAATTTTGTCAAAAGCTTTTTCTGCATCTATTGAGATGATCATATGGTTTTTATTCTTCAGTTTGTTAATATGGTGTATCACATTGATTGTTTTTCATATATTGAAGAATCCTTGCATCCCTGGGTTAAATCCCACTTGATCATGGTGTATGATCCTTTTAATGTGTTGTTGGATTCTGTTTGCTAGTATTTTGTTGAGGATTTTTACATCTATGTTCATCAGTAATATTGGTCTGTAATTTTCTTTTTTTTGTAGTACCTTTGTCTGGTTTTGTTGTTAGGGTGATGGTGGCCTTGTAGAATGCGTTTGGGAGTGTTCCTTCCTCTGCAGTTTTTTGGAAGAGTTTGAGAGGGATGGGTGTTAGCTCTTCTTTAAATATTTGATAGAATTCACCTGTAAAGCCATCTGGTCCTGAACTTTTGTTTGTTGGAAGATTTTTAATCACAATTTCAATTTCATTACCTGTGATTGGTCTGTTCATATTTTCTGTTTCTTCCTGGTGCAGTCTTGGAAGGTTATACCTTTCCAATAATTTGTATGTGTCCTCCAGGTTTTCCATTTTATTGGTGTAGAGAGCCTATAGTAGTCTCTTATGATGTTTTGTATTTTTGCGGTGTCTGTTGTCCTTCTACTTTTTCATTTCTAATTTTATTGATTTGAATTCTGTCCTTTTTCTTGATGAGTCTGGCTAAAGGTTTATCAATTGTGTTGAGCTTCTCAAAGAACCAGCTTTCAACTTGTTTTATCTTTGCTATTGTTTTCTTTGTTTCTATTTCATTTATTTCTGCTCTGATCTTTATGATTTCTTTCCTTCTAATTACTTTGGGTTTTGTTTTTCTTTCTTTCTCTAGTTCCTTTAGGTGCAAGGTTAGATTGTTAATTTGAGATTTTTCTTGTTTCTTGAGGTAGGATTGTATTGATATAAACTTCCCTCTTAGAACTGGTTTTGCTGCATCCCAGAGGCTTTGGAACATCATGTTTTCATTGTCATTTGTCTCTAGGTGTTTTGTGATTTCTTCAGTGATCACTTGGTTAGTTAGCAGCATCCTGTGTAGCCTCCATGTGTTTGTGTTTTTCCCTGTAATTTATTTCTAATCTCATAGTTTTGTGGTTGGAAAAGATGCTTGATATGATTTCAGTTTTCTTAAATTTACTGAGGCTTGTTTTGTGACCCAAGATGTGATCTATCCTGGAGAATGTTCTGTGTGCACTTGAGAAGAAATTGTAATCTGCTGTTTCAGATGGAATGTCCTATAAATATCAATTAAATCTATCTGGTCTATGGTGTCACTTAAATGTTGTATTTCCTTATTAATTTTCTGTCTGGATGATCTGTCCATTGGTGTATGTGAGGTGTTATTATTTTGTTACTGTCGATTTCCCCTTTTATATCTGTTAGCATTTGCCTTATGTATTGAGGTGCTCCTGTGTTGGGTGCATATATATTTATAATTGCTATATATTTTCTTGGATTGATCCCTTGATCATTATGTAGTGTCCTTCCTTGTCTCTTGTAACATTCTTTATTTTAAAGCCTATTTTATCTGATATGAGTATTGCTACTCCTGCTTTCTTTTGATTTCTATTTACATGGAATATCTTTTTCCATCCCCTCACTTTCAGTCTGTATGTGTCCCTAGGTCTGAAGTGGGTCTCTTGTAGACAGCATATATGTTGGTCTTGTTTTTTAATCCATTCAGCAAACCTGTGTCTTTTGGTTGGAGCATTTAATCCATTCACATTTAAGGTAATTATCTGTATTTATGTTCCTATTACCATTTTCTTTATTGTTTTGGGTTTGTTTTTGTAGATCCTTTTCTTCTCTTGTGTTTCCCACTTATCGAAGTTCCTTTAGCATTTGTTGTAGAGCTGGTGTGGTGGTGATGAATTCTCTTAGCTTTTTCTTGTCTGTAAGTCTTTTGATTTCTCCATCAAATCTGAATGAGATCCTTACCAGGTAGAGTAATCTTGGTTGTAGATTCTTCCCTTTCAACACTTTAAATATATTGTGCCAGTCCTTTCTGGCTCGTAGAGTTTCTGCTGGGAAATCAGCTGTTAACCTTATGAGAGTTCCCTTGTATGTTATTTGTCATTTTTCCCTCGTTGTTTTCAATAATTTTTCTTTTTCTTTAATTTTTGTCAGTTTGATTACTATGTGTCTTGGCATGTTTCTCCTTGGGTTTATCCTGTGTAGGACTCTCTGCACTTCCTGGACTTGGGTGGCTGTCTCCTTTCCCATGTTAGGGAAGTTTTCAGCTATAACCTCTTCAAATATTTTCTCGGGTCCTTTCTCTCTTCTCCTTCTGGGACCCCTATAATGTGAATGTTGTTGTGTTTAATGTTTTCCCAGAGGTCTCTTAGGCTGTTTTCATTTCTTTTCATTCTTTTTTCTTTATTCTGTTCCGTGGCAGTGAATTCCACCATTCTGTTCTCTAGGCCACTTATCCATTCTTCTGCCCCAGTTATTCTGCTATTGATTCCTTCCAGTGTATTTTTCATTTCAGTTATTGTATTGTTCATCTCTGTTTGTTTGTTCTTTAATTCTTCTAGGTCTTTGTCAAACATTTCTTGCATCTTCTTGATCTTTGCCTCCATTCTTTTTCCGAGGTCCTGGGTCTTGTTCACTATCCTTATTCTGAATTCTTTTTCTGGAAAGTTGCCTATCTTCACTTCATTTAATTGTTTTTCTGGGGTTTTATCCTGTTCCTTCATCAGGGACATAGCCCTCTGCCTTTTCATTTTGTCTGTCTTTCTATGAATATGTTTTTCGTTCCACAACCTGCAGGACTGTAGTTCTTCTTGTCTCTGCTGTCTGCCCTCTGGAGGATGGGGCTATCTAAGAGGCCTGTGCAAGCTTCCTGATGGGATGGACTGGTGGTGGGTAGAGCTGGGTGTTGCTCTGGTGGGCAGAGCTCAGTAAAACTTTAATCCGCTTGTCTGCTGATTGGTGTGGCCTAGTTTCCCCCCTGTTCATTGTTTGCCCTGAGGCGATCCAAGACTGGAGCCTACCTGGGCTCTTTGGTGGGGCTAATGGCGGACTCTGGGAGGGTTCACGCCAAGGAGTAATTCCCAGAACTTCAGCTGCCAGTGTCCTTGTCCTCATGGTCAGCCACAGCCACACCCCACCTCTACAGGTGACCCTCCAACACTAGCAGGTAGGTCTGGTTCAGTCTCCTATGGGGTCACTGCTCCTTCCCCCTGGGTCCTGATGCACACAGTAATGTTTTGTGCCCTCCAAGAGTGGAGTGTCTGTTTCCCCCCATCCTGTCTAAGTCCTGCAATCAAATCCTGCTAGCCTTCAAAGTCTGATTCTCAGGGAATTTCTCCTTCCATTCCCTGCTCCCCAGGTTGGGAAGCCTGATGTGGGGCTCAGAACCTTCACTCCAGTGGGTGACTTCTGTGGTATAATTGTTCTCTAGTTTGTGAGTCAACCACCCGTGGTTATGGGATTTGATTTTGTTGTGATTGCACCCCTCCTACTGTCTCATTGCAGCTTCATCTTTGTCTTTGGATGTATGGTATCTCTTTTGGTGGGTTTCAGTGTCTTCCTATCAATGATCGTTTAACAGTTAGTTGTGATTCTGGTGTTCTTGCAAGAGGGGTGACAGGCAGGTTCTTAACCACTGCGCCAGTAGGGAAGTCCGATAATTGTTCTTTTAACAAACTATGCATAGAGAAAATATTTGATGAGTAAAGAGCGGTTATCAGCTTATCCTCACATTTGTGAATATCAGGGTTTAGAACTTTTACAGTATGGATTCTTTCATAAATCGTTGAATTTCCTTTTCCTTTTCAAATTCATCCATGATATAATTCTTCTTCAGGTAACTAATCATAGTATTAATTTAAAACTTATTGGGTCACCTAATGTAGTAACTTGATTAAATAGTTAAATGGCTACTTAGAATAACATTGCATAGAATATAGAACTTGGAAACAGCAAACTGGATTTCTTAGTATTTTACTGCAGAAAGAAAAACAGCAATAAGTGAAAAATAAATGATTCATACAAGTTGGTTTTGTTAGCTAAATCAAAACAGGTTTATTTAAAAATATATATTTTAGTCATAACCAGTTTTTATAATCACTACCCAATCATAATTGATTCTCATTATTTTTTGTAGAAACAACAAAAATGAATCAAAATCCAAAGATTAGAGTATCAGAAGATTTTTGTGTGTTACCTGCAAAAAAGAACAGATCTGGGCTACTCTCTTTACAAGGCTTGTTAGCAAGTTTGGCTGGTGTCTGAGAACTTGGCTTCTGAAACATTGCCTAACTGATATGGTAATTTTGCTGGGGCTAGACTCTTTGTGCAAACAATATAATTTATAGCGACATCTGCTTTCCTTCTGTGAGTCGGTATTTTGATAGTTGTTAGGCAGAGAATGCCTATGTGATCAGTCCCCAATAAAAACCCTAAACTCTGAGTTTAAAATGAGCCTCCTATTGTGGAAATATTACTTACACACATGGTGTTGCCCTTTTTTTTTTTTTTTTGGCTAAAGGGAGAGTGTACTTTGTGTGACCTCTCACATGAGGGAGAAGATAGAGGGATTCCCATGGATTCCTCCTAGCTTTACCTGATGTCATTTTCTCTTTCTGTGTCTGATCTGACTATGATCTTTACTGTCTTTATAGTAAATATTAGCCATTAATACATCTATATGCCTGAGTCCTGTGAGTCTTTCTAGCAAATCACCAAATATGTGGGTATTGGGGACCCCTGAAACAGGTAACTACTCGGGCTGATTTCATCATTGTAGAAGTTTAAAAGAAAGCCCAAACTGAGCTGTGACATGGATTAAATATATGGGAATATGTATCTTCAGAGTAAATCAACTTCAACATATGTGCCATGACAAATATGCTGTCTACCACCTTCTCATTAAGATACTCATAAAGACTCATAGCAATACAAAAGCTGATGTCAGCTTTGTAAACGAAATGAAAAAAAGGGGTGCGGCAAGTTTTGGCATAATTTACATCAACTACACTATTGCTGGTTTTTGCTGTAACTATATCTATCAACTCCTGGTGGAATTTGAACTTCTGTTTGGTAGCTACCTAGCCAAAGCAGGAGATGATACAGGAGACCCTAGAATAAAAGCGAGCTAGTAATAAAGCTGATATGCATAAATGCTCAAAGAAAATTGGCTTTCTTAACCTTGGTGCTGGATGGCAGAAAAATTAAAATCATCCTTGAATGCTTATAAATACAAGCTTACTCTTATGCTAGAGTGAGGACTAAATTCCCCAAACTGGTGTGATCTGAAATGCTTTAGCAAATAATTTAAAGTGATTCTGGATTAGTAGTGGCCATTGGTGATTGGCAGCAACAAACACAATTCCTTCTGGAAAATTGTATTTCCAAACCAGACCAATAAGATGTCCTATTGCTTGAGTTCCAAAGAACATGAGGTCATAATAAAAAAATCACAAAACACACATAAACCAAGAAACCATGAGCAAGGACCAGCAGAAGAAACAAGCATACAATATAAAGAGTAAAAACCAGTCAGATGAACCTGACCTGCAATAATTACCCACAAAAAGTTCTCTGGACAACAGGGGTTTAATGGGCAAACTCCTTCAAATGATTAAAGGAACAGGCAATTCTCAAACCTCAAACCACATGAACTTATCTAGATCTTGGAGGGAAAAAAAGGGCTTTCCAATTCATTATGTACATATATATAATTATATACACACACACACACTATATATATATATATATATATGTTATCCAACAATATTGTGAAATGAGTAGTAATATCCCCAGTCTGGCAATAAAGTAACTAAGCCACATGAAATTTAAGTACCTTGGCAATTTCACATGGCAATAAAACCATGGAATCAGGATTGGAATGAGGCAGTGATGTTTCAGAGTCTATGCTCATAACTTTATGCTACCTTCTTCAGGAGATCAGATCCAGGATGTTAAATTCGAGTTGACTATTACACATGGAGGTGGTGGTATGCAATTGGATGTATGAGTCCAGAGTTAAGGGAGAAAGCATGAGCTAGAGATGAAATTTGGGAATTATTAGAATATTGATAGAAGTTAAAAACATGAAATATGATGATATCACCAAAAAAGTGAAGAAATCTCTGGAGTTCATTATTCAGATGTGAAGGAGATAAGAAAAAAACGGAAAGTGAGACTGAGAAGAAATTGCTTGAAAGGTAGCAGGAAAATGAGCATCATAGAAACCAAGCAAATAAAGTATTTCAAGGAAAAGTAAGAAATCTACTGTAGATAGAAATCTACTGAAGAAATCCAATTTTGCTAATAGGTCAAATCAATGTAGCCTGAGAATCAACTCATGGATTTAGCAACTTGAAATTCACTGAGGTCTTGAAAAGAACAACTGTATTGAAATAGTGGGGCAAAATCTTAAATGCAGTAGGTTTAAGAGAGAATCAACGGTAGAGAAAGTGTTGGAAGTAATGCATTTTATTGAGTTGTTTTGTTGTAAAGAGGAGGGAAATGAAGCAGTTGCAGAGAGTAAACATGATTAGAATAATTACTGTTTTGTTTTTAAGATGAGATAAAAGCAGTATGCATTTTGACTGATGGGATGATCTAGTGGAGAGGGAAACATTCATGATACAGGAGAAAAGTAGCGTCTGTGGAACAATGTCTTTGGGTTGGCAAGAAGATGCAATCTAGTGCACCAGTGGAGGGGTTGGCCTTAAACAGTGACATTTACTTACTATAATATGAGGGAAGGCAGAGCATATGAATAGGTGAATTGATTTTTTGTCTTGTAGAAATTGTCTTCTGCTCACTTAAGTTTTCTCAGTAGGTAGTACTGAAAACAAAGATGGAAAAGAAGATTCTTAGAAGAGTCAAGAATACCTAGCAGAATCAAAAATGAATGAATTACAAATATGTATTATAATTACAAAGAAGCCATAGGAGACCTCGATACTTCTAGGCATGAATTTAAAGTGAGACCAGCTGGTCTGGTATGGTTGTACATTTTTCTTGACCCACAGTCAGGTCCAAAATGTGGTGCAGAGTGTTGGGGCCTTACCAAATAAATATTACACATTAAGAGAAGAGAGAGGGAAAGATCTGAAGGTATAAGAAAAGAATTGTTTATAATCCCCATTGTTTATTAGGCTTGGCAGTGGAATTATTTGGGTAAAGTGGGAATAAAGGGCTTGGGGTGAATGAAAGACAGTGAAAATGAGATAGGATTAGTAAACTGTAGGTCCTCACAGGATTTAAGTATTGCAGGTATTGGAATACTGGAGATAATGAGTTGGAAATTTAGGGGGTAATATTCAAAGAATGGAATTTTTGAAACTGAGACGATAGGTTTGCACTGATTGGTAATGACAAAGGCAAAAGAATAATCAGGGGAACTAATGATTAATGTGAGTGGAGATCATTCAAAAGAAGCCAGGAGCCTAGGGTGTTGGAGGCATTACCTACATGGATATTAAAATCATCAAAAATGAAGACAGTAACACAGTTAGAGAAAGTTAACATTGTCCATAAATAAGGGGGGGGGCAGTAGATAACTCCAACAAGGAGGTAAAACTTCTTATAGCCTAATGATACAATATTTAAAGCTGGGAATATTTAAGGCAAGAGGACAAGGAGTCTGAAAATACAGTGAGAGTAAGGAAGAAACCTCCTCACCTTCAGGCCCAGTGATAGGAAGGCTGTGGGCGATAAAATGACTATCACTAGAGAGGGCTGCAGAGGAAGCCATCTATTCAGTGGAGCTCCTGGTCCTTGTGGGAGGAAGTAATTAGAGAAATTGAGATTATAGAAGATTTTGCTGCTGATGGATGGTGGGCTCCAGAAGGTACAGTGGGAAGGTTTTATAAATGGGGGAGTGGTAGGAACTGGGAATAGAATAGAGGATGTGCAGAGCTATATGGAGAATAGGAGGAGGTGGCTGGGGGACGGGTATCCTTTGGTAGCAAATAGAAAAAGGGAAAAGGGGCATAATGAGACTCGTGCTGGTGGTCTCAAGGCAAACAATGATGGTAAGGCCTTGAGGGAGGAAGGAGCAGTAGAGGAGGATAATCAAGAACCCTTTTTTACTTCTGCAGAAGGTAGAATGGAAGCCGGGCTAGAGATGTTCTTATTCTGAAGGCCTAGAACTCTCTGTGGAACTGGCAGATGGAGGCTGGGAGGTCTGAGGAGGGTGGCAGGTCTTTGAGTGTTTAAAGGTTAAGGACTAACTCTTGACACCTGCTGGAGGTTGGTCATGCTCTTACTTCAAGCATGAGAGGCTTAAAGACTCCTTTATTCCTCTGTAGTCTTAGGATATGATACTGACAAAAGAACACAATGTAAAACAACATTAAATTATTTTTTATTGGAGTATAATTTCTTTACAATGTTGTGTTAGTTTCTGCTTACAATGAAATGAATCAGCTATATGTATACATATATGCCCTCCCTCTTGGACCTCCCTCCCACTGCCCCCCACCCCCATCCCACCATCTAGGTCATCACAGAGCACCGAGCTGAGTTTCCTGTGCATTATAGCATGTTCCCACTAGCTAGCTATTTTATGCATGGTAGTGTATATATGTCAATACTAATCTCCCAATTTGTCCCACTCTCCCCTTCCCCTGCCATGTCCAAATGTCCATTCTTTACATCTGCGTCTCTATTCCTGCCCTGGAAATAGGTTCATCTGTACCATTTTTTCTAGATTCCACATATATGCATTAATGTATATTTGTTTTTCTCTTTCTGGCTTACTTCACTCTGTATGACAGACTGTAGGTCCATCACACCCATTTTTCTTTCTAAGATTGAAGACATATGCATATAACTGCCTGTGTATATAAAAATGGAATGGAAACATAGACATCAAAATATTAAAACTTATATCACTGGTATGATATTATAGTGATGTTTACACCCTTATTTACTCTCTTAAATTTCTAAAAGTAAGCACTCACAATCAGAAGAAAGCCTTTGACATCAGAAAAAAAGTTATTTAAAAAGAATGCATTTCTGGGGACTTTCCTGGTGGAGCAGTAGTTAAGAATCCGTTTGCCAATGCAGGGGACACGGGTTCGAGCCCTGGTCCAGGAAGATCCCACATGAAGCACAGCAACTAAGCCTGTGCGCCACAACTACTGATCCTGCATTCTAGAGCCTGTGAGCCACAACTACTGAGCCCTTGTGCCATAATTACTGAAGCCCATGCACCCAGAGCCCGTGCTCCACAACAAGAGAAGCCACCGCAGTGAGAAGCCCGCGCACCGCAATGAAGAGTATCCCCCACTCACTGCAGCTAGAGAAAGCCTGCACACAGCAACAAAGACACAACGGGCCAAAAATAAATAAATAAAATAAATAAACAAACAAACAAACAAAAAGAATACATTTCTGGTTATTGGGTCCTGCATTTAATAAATACTTGATGAAGTGATGACATATGTGAATATTTGTTATGGGTGTTGCTTAATTCTGAGAAGCCAGACTCTATATTTCTCACTAGCAACAACTTTTAAGCAATTAAAAAAAATTAAATGTTACTAATAATAAAGAAAGGGTGTTCTCACAGCTAGTTTTCAGTTAAAATTTTAGAATGTGTAATTTAACCAGAAGAGAATAATTTTAAATTTATTTGAGTGGCTTAAATAATTACATGGAGACAAGGCAGGTATTCCTCTGTTAGATAAACACAGACTGTTAGAAAAAAGTGAGGATGATTTAAGGAAAATCTACAAATATGTGTTAGAGAATTTAAATCAGCATTTCAATAATTGAGGATGATTTAATGTAAAACAGGGAGCCTTTCAGAAAAAGCAATCAAAATAATTCATTAAAGTGGTAATCACTAGTAGGCTTGCTGTTGCTCTTCTTGATATGTAAACAAAATTGGTAAATATTGTTGAAATGACACCTCACCTCAGGTAGTTTAACTTTATTGCTGCGAGAAAAAAGCAGTTTATTATCACTCTGAATTTTTTTTATTTTCCTCCCCCCGCAATGCGAAAGGGAAGATTCAACCAAATAAATAGTCAATAAGATCATAAATGTGGACCAAATTATTTTTCAGTCTGTGAAAAGTAATCCTAGGTGTACAATGCAAAACTACTGGGAAATCACTGAGCTAAAAAATAGATATTAAAGTGGATATGACCCCTGGCTAAGGGTAGTGACTGGACCTGAAGGTCAGGTTTGAGTAGAGTACAAGGAAGACATTCAGAAGGGTTGGGAAATGTGGTATTAAGGGAGTGATCTTAACTAGTTTAACCACTAATTACTAGAAATAAAAGAAATAAGAATCATAATTTTGGACAAAGACCTGAGTCAACATAAGGATCACAATATAACTATTTTTAATTTCAGCTTTATGGTCAAATGACTCTTAGAGCATTGCTTCCCCTAGTTCTGATTTACATTGAAGATCTGTCAATATCGCCATCTTCCTTTCAGTAACCAGAGTAGGACTAAGATTATCTCAATAAGCAGACACCTTCAGATACCCATATTGGTGCTACAAGATCTTTCTTGCTCTCTAAGAAGTTGACGCTAATAGAAAAAAAAAATCATAAACAGTTGAATGGTACCTTCCTTTAAACCTACCCTTCAGGAACTTGAACAATAATGTAGATTAGGAGTAATAAAAAAAAACTATCACTTTGCCTCCTATAAAAACTTTGCGATCTCTGGTTAACACTCTTCCTTCATCCTGTTATCATTACTTCCCTATCCCTAATGGGAATGACAAGCCGACACTTTATTTGCACTTATAATGACATCATTCATTCATTCATTCATTTAACAAACAATGCCTCCTCATGAAAGCATCAAACCAGGTGCTTAGATACAAGCATTGATAAGACACGATACTTTCCTTTGATTGCTCACAGACTAATAAGAGAACCATGAGAAATGAAATTATTATGATCCATTGGGGGGGCGGGTAGGTACAAATAGAAAAAGTCATGCAAGTTTTATTGCAGCCCAGATGAAGGGCACAAATCCATCCTGACTGGAACTGGCAGGGTGGGGATGAGGAGAGCTTCTGAGATGAATGTTAAATAATGAGGGGCTGATAATTAAATGGAAGGACAACAGCAAGATCACTGCACTGAGGTGTATGCAGAGAAGTGTAAGCAGCTTGTTGTTGTGGAAAATGAGGCTGTGAGACTGAGCGGAACTGGGGAGCCAGATCATGCAGATTCTTATATCCCCTCGAAAGGATTTGAGCTTTATCCTGAAGTGATAAAAATGAAAAAGAAGTTAAAAAAATAGGGAGTGTTTCAAGAGCAAGCTCTGGATGACGGATTTTACATTTGACAGGAAGAGTTCTGGAGATGGAGCCATCAATTAGGATCCTGATAAAGTTATCTAGTCTTTAGATCTTTAGGGACGAAATCACAGTGGATTGTAACCCTGGCTGCACATTACAATCATCTGGGAGCTTTAAAAGCTACTGATGCCTGGGTCCCCCAGCAATTCTGTTATAATTGAACTGGAGTGATGTCTAAGAATCAGGAGCTTTAAAAGTTTCTGCAGATGATTCTAGTATGTACCCAAGGCAACCATTTTTTGGAGAGAGTGAGAGGAGAAGATGGATTCAGCTAAATTTAAAAAACAAAATGATATCAGCATTAAAGAGAATTCTTTACTTTCCTTCTTGGTTTCTGAGTTGATCATAGCACTGTAAACTCTGCTACATAAAGCAGGTGAGAGAAAGAGTTTGAACGAAATAATGTGTAGATTGGTTTTGATTATGTTTAGTCTGGAATAACAAGGAAGTCCATAACAAAAAACTTCAAGTTGGAGAAGACTAGGGTAGACTTATTTGAAGTATTTTCACATTCATCAGACCCTTTGGTTCACACAACAGACCTGTGAGGTATATTAAAAAGTAAATTTACATAATAATACTTTCTAAATTAATAAAATTCATGTTTTAGGACAGTTTTAGGTTCACAGCAAAATTGAGCAAAATGTCCAAAGGGTTCCCAAATAACCCTGGGGTTCCCAAATAACCCTGTCCCCACACACACAACCTTCCCCATTCTTGACATCCCCCATCAGAGTGGTACATTTGTTACAGTCGGTGAACCTCCAATGACACATTGTTATTCCAAGTCCATAGTTTACATTGGGGTTCATGCTTGGTGTGGTGCATTCTATGCATTTGAAGGAATTTATAATGACATATATCCACCATTCTGGTAGTAGTACAGAATAGTTTCACTGCCCTAAAAATCCCTGTGCTTTCTTATTTTTCACTCCCCCTGCAACCTCTGTCAACCACTTACATTTTTACTCTCTCTATCGTTTTTCCCTTTCCAAGAATGTTATAGTTGGAGTTATAAAGTATGTAGCCTTTTCAGGTTGGCTTCTTTTACTTAGTGGTATGTATTTAAATTTCTTCCATCTTTATTCATGGCTTGATAGCTCATTTGTTTTTAGCGCTGAATAATATTCCATTGTCTGGCTGTATCGCAATATATTTTTCCACTTGCCTATTGAAGGACGACTTGGTTACTTCAAAGTTTTGACAATTATGAATATATCTATGTGAAGGTTTTTATATGGACATAAGTTTCAACCTATTTGGGTAAATACCAAGTACAGTTGACCCTTGAACAATGCAGGAGTTAGGGGCACTGACCCTACACACAGCTGAGAATTCATGTATAAGTTTTGACTCCCCCAAAACTTAACTACTAATAGTCTACTCTTGACCTGAGCCTTACCGCTAACGTAGACAATTAACACAAATTTTGTATTATAAGTATTATATACTGTATTCTTACAATAAAGTAAGCTTGAGAAAATAAAATGTTGTTAAAAAATCATAAGGAAGAGAAAATACATTTACAGTAGTGTACTGTATTTATTGAAACCATAAGTTTACATTGTCTGTTTATAAGACAAACCTGTCAGCACCTACATCAATATTGTATTTTATGATACAAAACACTGTAAATGTTATATAAATTAGTAACATTAAACATAAAAAATGAAAAGATAATGTATGTAGAAAACATATTTATATACAGGCATAATGATTCATACATTGATAATGAAGAAGCAGCGATATGATTGTTTTATGATAGCTTAGCCTATACACCAATGAATAAATAGTTATAAAATTTTTATGGCATACAGTATTACTGTCATCTTCATAATAAAGTATTGGAAACATTGTTACATTTTTTAAAAAACCACTTATCTGTGATGATAGGATGATAAGTAGTTTCTCCAATTACCAGAGAGAGAGGCATCCTGTAAGATAATGTAGTTCTTTGAAAGCAAAGTTATAAAACAGTAAGAAAACTAACGCATTATTAATTTTATATTAAATATTACTCACCTTATGCCTATGTAAGGATAGGCTAATATCTACATATATTTTATGCATTCATGCCTACCTATTTCTTAATATTTTCAATATTTTTAGGCTACACAGTTCACCTGTGAGTTTTTTCAAATTGTCACAAATCTCCAAAAATTATTTCAATATATTTATTGAAAATAGTCTGTGTATAAGTGGACCCACGCAGTTCAAACCCGTGTTGTTTAAGGGTCAACTTTAGAGTGATTAATGGATTATGGTAAAAGTATGTTTAGTTTTGTAAGAAACTGCCAAACTGCCTTCCAAAGTAAATGGCTGTACTATTTTGCATTCCTATCAGCAATGAATGAGAATTCATTTTGCTTAACATCCTAGCCAGGATTGGGTGTTGTCAGTGTTGTTGATTTTGGCCATTGTAATAGGTGTGTAGTGGTATCTCACTGTTGTTTTAATTTGCATTTCCCTGATGACATATGATGTTGAGCATCTTTTCATATGTTTATTTTCCATCTCTATTATCTTCTTTGGTGCGATGTCTGTTAAAGTCTTTGGTCCTTTTAAAAATTGCTGTTTATTACTTTACTGTCAAAATTCAAGTATATTTGTACATTTTGGACGACAGTCCTTTATCAAATGTATCTTGTTTTTTTTTTTGGTACGCGGGCCTCTCACTGTTGCGGCCTCTCCCGTTGCAGAGCACAGGCTCCGGACGCGCAGGCTCAGCGGCCATGGCTCACGGGCCCAGCCGCTCCGCGGCATGTGGGATCTTCCCGGACCGGGGCATGAACCCTCATCCCCTGCATCCGCAGGTGGACTCTCAACCACTGCGCCACCAGGGAAGCCCTAATGCATTTTTTAAAGAAATAAAATAAGCTGTAAACAACACTCTCTACTCCTCCTCCTTCTTCTTTTTCCTCTTCTAGCATATATACCTTTTCCTGCACAGTTCTGGAGAATATTCAGTTAAATTTCATACATTATCAATGATAGTCAGTAAATAAACATGATCATTATAAGTAGATGTGGGAGGATTATTTATGAGTATTTTTAATAGGAATTTAGGTAAGTCAGTAAGTACAATAAATGTGGCATTACCATTTTGTTTGCTGACATTATTTTTCAAACAAAGAACATGAAAGATAGAACACAGCATTGCTATAATGCTAAAGATACTGTCATAATATTGTGACCCCAAATACTGTATCATGTGGATATAGTAAACTGAATTAATCAATAGTGATGTTTTTCAGAAAGTCCTGAAAAATTTTTCCAGGAAAAGGAAACTGTTAACAGGCACGTCGGTAAGTCACCTTTATCTTCCTCAACCTGTATAAACAGTCTGTTCAGTTACAAGTGAAGAAAAAGAAGTTCTAGCCTAGGTCTGGTTGTTCATGACGGTGAAAAGTATATGAAAAGACAGCACTTACCAGATAGCTATAAACCATCTCATGGGAGGAAACTAAATTATCACAAATCAAGGAGCAGTTTAGAAAAAATATACTCCAGAAAGTAGGATGCAACTCGTGTAAAATACTGTAAATGTTGGCATTGATGTGTTTGGAATTTGTTGTGGAAAATCATGGAAGCTGTAAGAAGAAACAATTTCAACAGTGGATTTTAAACTGTGTTCCACAGGGCTTTAGAGTTTTAAGAAGGTAACTGAAAGCTTGCATGGAGAGAGAAGTGTTCAATAGTGTGGGCTTATGCTTTTCATCCTTCATATTAGTCAGAACATACTCTGATTATATTAGTTTTACATATTGTGTTTGACCTATACTTTAAACAGAAAAAAAGTTTCTGCAATTAAAGGACAATTGAAAACCACTAATGTAAAGCATTCTGAAGTTCCCTGATTGGACTTTTTCACCTGATGACCTTTTAAATCCCTTGTTTATAATCATCATTAACCATGCTAAAGTCAAATCTCAACATTAGTGAAGAGAATAAATTGGAACTACCATTTCAATCACAACTAACGTCTTTCTTTTTCAGCTGCTCAAAAGTAGATTCCATATAATGTGTGGGCACTTGTACAGTTGCAAAGTAATTGTTTTTTCAAAAGCAATTTATTAACATTTCAAGTAGGTGTGGTGCAATTTTGAGTTAGTCATTTTTAATCCCATAGAGCTTTCATTATAACACAAACTTGGTACCTTATTTGTATGAATGTCTTTGCTACAAGAATTTTCACTTAGATATCTTGTCAATAAATATTAGACTTAGTCACCTGTTGAAATATAATACCTTAAATGATCTGGGGTTGTTTGAGAGTTTGTCATTATAAGAGAGTAATTTTTCCAACTTCAGTAAGTGTTAAGTCATTATGTTTGGTCTGGATCAGCTAGATAAGAGACATTTCTTAAGAATGTGTGTTTTTCTGTGATTGAATATTTACTTTTACTTGAAATGAGCAATGTTTTAGGAATTGGTTGATTCAAAGGTGATCATTTTTTAAAACACTGGGTCATGATAAACAATATTTTACTCATTTGTAAATTAGATGGAGATTTGTTTACTATTGGGACAATACTTTGCTAGTGATGAGAAACCTTGTGTCTATGATCCAGGTCAATATTTTTGTTATATAAAGCTACCAGGGAAATTGAACTTGGAAGTTATATGACTGTGAGGTGTTCATGAAAGTAAAGACAGCTGGGTGGTCTTAAGAAATATTTCATTCAGGATGGGGTAAATTCTCATTATCCACATTAAACTACAGAAGACACCTGTTTAGTTACTTGAATATTCATGATGGCCATTCTCTCTTAGACAAAGCTGCTTAGCATGGTCTCATCTTTAATGTATAAACTATTCTTTTTTTAAGCTTCATGCAGGCCACAGCATTTCTGTTTTGAAATAGGGAGACTGCCTCAGACACATTGAAAAAAAATTGAGTGGTTTATAGTTTTCCAGGAAACTTAGCAGTGTTCGACCTCTTTAATTGGATTGGGTAGAATGTCTTGGCTCTTTGGATAGGTTACAACTGTAGATGGATTAATATAGTTTAATATAGTTTGGGTTATCTTTCAAATTCATAATAGTATTGCCTGTATTTACCACAGGTAATTCATGGTAGCCATATAATTGCATTAATGTTGCCTCTGAGGCATTGATGATTAGATTGGATTGAACACATGACACAGTTGATGTCAACTAGATTCTCTTTTTTTCTTTTGGATTTTGGAACTGGTAATGAGATAGCAAGTGGCTCTTGCTTATAGACAACATTTAACATGTAAAATTAGGAGCTGGGATGTGGTCATAATATCCTATATGGATAAAGAATAAGAAGAATAATGAAACTATGCAAAGAGAAACATCACTGATAGATAGAAAAATGATTAATAGTCTACATTTCCCAGTTTTAGTCAGTATCTGAGGTCCATCTGCAATCCTGTTTGGCTTTAATTAAGACTGTCACCCTACCTCATTTTTTCACAATACTGTTCTCTTTTTTTGCTTAAGTAAGCTTAGGTTTTTCTGTCACTTGCAACGAAGATATCTCACTAAATAATAAGAGAATCCATTAATGAGAGCAATCAATATGAGGACACGTAAGTCACATGGCATGTGCTTAATACATTTAATTCTATATGATATTAAAATGTTATGATCTTTATAACTTTCAGTTTCCTAGGATAACCTTTATCTGACTTTGTCTTCAGACTCTGGGAATCCTTTACGAGAGCCACTAAATCACTTTCTACAATGATGTTTAAGATACACTTCAAATCTAAGATTGCATGAAATCAATCACTTTATTTCATAGGTCAAACATTGAGGCATTACCTTCAAAGAAACAAAGTAATATGTCATAGTTACACCTAATGAGTTGTTATTGAATTTGTCCAGGTAAATCAAAGGCTTCCTCTCATGCAGCTAGTGAATGCTGATCTTAACCATTATGTTAACTTGCCATTGATATCTTGATCTTACTGACAAAACTGAAAGTGCAAAGCATTATGTCAGTTCTGTGTTGAACTACTACATGTGTAAAATATGAAAGTAGTAGACACTGTTGACTAGAAGTAACGTTTATTTTATTCTTACAAATGGCTACTTAAACGTTTGTCATTGGTATAAAACCTTGTTTATCTTTTGATTTGTATCTTAATGAACTCTTCCTGTTAGGAAGTGTCAGGTTTTTGTGTGTATGTGCATGTGCAACATATTTACTCTGCTATTTTATTGTTTTGAATTTATAGAAAGTGGAGAAAATAGGTTTGCATCTGTCTGATCAATTCCTTCAGGTGCTAGTCCCCTTTAATTGCAGTACTGATTGCAGTAGGTATAACGGGACCTGTGATTTCATACAACATACCATGTCAACCTTCAGAGGAAACAAAAGCTTTGGAAGCAAGTGGTTCAGGTTACTATTTATCTTATGACCCTATGAACTGTGGGTCAATGTGTCATGTGGGTCACATGTGTCATCAATAGTGACATGCCAAAGATTCAGATTTCTTTGTCATGGCTTCTGAAAGTTAAGACAATTCTTTGAATCTTTATAGTCTTGAAATCTCTCCATGCACGTTTCCCTTGAGAGTGTGTTTCTTGTGTTAAGCAAGGTCAGATAAAAAACACTCTTTTCCCCTATCTCTGGTTCCTGATTGGCCTTATGTTTTAGATAACAACAAGCAGAAGAATTGTGGAATACTAGGAGCTCATAATTTAGTAAGGGAAGTAAGTCATGGATAGGATCAGCGGCAACCCAAGATGGTCTGTTAGTGGCATATCTGAGACTGAGACATTAGAGAAGAGTGATTCTGGAAAGTGGATGTGGTAGGTGGTTGGACCTGTCTCAGCCACTTTTTATCTACTTCCTTGCTGGTGACTTTGTGCACTAAATATAACCTATATAACCCTAAATTTCTTCATCTGAAAAATGGTAATAATAATAATATTCAACTTCATTAGGCTGTTTGTTAGGAGAAAATGAGACAGTGCTTATTTCTAGATAATTGTGAGCGCTCAAAAAATGTAAATGAAACATCATGCCTGCAGTAGAGGAAGGAGAAGTTACTTTTACCTCATATAATTAGGGAAGAAGTCAAGAAAGAAAGAGAACCTAAATGTAGAACATGTAGGGTTTCAAAGATTGAGATGGTGGGAAATGCTTCTTAAGCGATGGATATCAGCGGTGTGAAAATGTAACATATGACCACAGGAAAGTGAATAAAGTATTTGGAGAGGTATCTAATGTTTATGTGTATCAGCACTTAAAATTTTCACCAAAAGACCCGTAAGGGCACAGGGGAATCTCTGACTCTAGAGAAGGAAACACCACCACAATCACATCTACCATTTCTACAATAATAATGAGCATAGGGGTGGGACAGGGAGGGTGGGAGGGAGACATAAGAGGGAGGAGATATGGGGATATATGTATATGTATAGCTGATTCACTTTGTTATAAAGCAGAAACTAACACACCATTGTAAAGCAATTATACTCCAATAAAGATGTTAAACAAACAAAACAAAACAAAAACAAAACTAAACAAAACAAAAAGAATTGACTGGGCTCTATGTTTTACATTCGCTGTCTCAGCTGACTGCCAAAGTCTCCATGAGTTATTCTGGCATGAGGTACGGAAAGAGAGGCTCACAATCAATGTTAGTGGGTGGTGAAACTGAGACTCTTGGGAGTGTGACTGCCGGGTCCTCCCTCTTAAAACCATTCTATATCCTACTTCTGGAGATTTGGTCCTGGGTGTCCAATTTTTTTGGAAGTCTCTTGTTTTATTATTATTATTTTTTAATCATGAAAATATTGAATTGCACTTCATAGTATATACATTTGTTTTGATATAATAGGTTTTAAAACACTTTCTGTGCAAATGTTTTCATCTGTCTATTTAGTAGGTTAATAGAATAACACAGACTGTCAATTTCAGAAGATCTTATATTTTTTCAAGTGTCTCCTTTCAAGGATATTAGAATGTAACCTTGAGAGAGCTTCAAGCAGTTTTTAATTTGCTTGTTTGATGGTGCTTTTCACTATATAATTTCTAGCCAAGACTCTTGATGCTTTGTTTGCAAAAAGAAGTAAAAAAGTCTGATGCTCTTCCTTCAATGTTTGCATAACTAATCCTTAAATTTCATTTTCATGCAGTTATTAATTAAGGTTTTGTGATAACAGAATACCTTTGTATAAGACTTTCTTGAAATTTTGCAGTTTTTCATTTTATGATTTACAGTTAAATGCTTGTTATGAGGAATCATAAATCTTCTCTGAAGAAGACTTATAAACAGATTCCTAAACTTCAAGTTTAGAATCACTTGAAATATGTCTTCTATGAAATTAATAGAGGATAATTTTAAGGAAGTGGTTGTAAATATCTATATAACACAGGATTACATTCTAATTAATGTTATTTGCCACCTTAGAGAACAGTATTGTATTTTAGTTGTAAATAATTATATTAATCTGTGTAATGTGTGCTTACTACTCACAAATTATTTTGTTTATACTTTAACTGCAAAAACAAATGCTAGCTTGAATCAATTATGTTTAATATCTTGATTAACAGCGTGTCTCTGAGAATTAACAAAGTTTGCAAGATTTATGAAACTCAGGAATACTTTAAAACTGCAAAAAGCTTTCATTTATTGATAGTCAATAATGGGTGGAAGTTAAGCTTAATCTAGTAACTAAAAACAGGCAAAATATGTGTCTAAATAGTACTGATTCTGGTTCTAATTTAATAAGAACTTGAATTTATAGAAATGTACCCCTTAATTTTGTGGGACTGGATGTCCCTAGGCAAGTGAATTATAACTACATTTACATGTAACATTTTATAGTATAGGTGTAGCCAGAATAGAGAGAGAGAAAAAAAAAAAAGGAACCATCATGCCTATGATACTGATTTTTTTCTCTGGCGTGCAGCCAAAAATTTCCCTTTGTCTAAGAGGAAAATAAGGTTGCCATTCTGGTTGTGATTACTTAGTCTGGAGAATTGCTTAAAGATAATACACTCAAATATAATTTATTTAAAAATTAAACGTAGCACTTTAACTTTTAAAAATATGTTCTTTATGTGAAAAGAGTAAACAATGTGATGGATCAATAATTTCTGATAAGGTAGTTTCAATTCCATTAAACCTGAAGTGATATTTTTAAATAGTCTCTACTTTTGAGGAGTTTAAGTTTAGCAACATGTAAAAAATAATGTAAATAATTTAAGTATATTACCTTGTTTATTACATTCTACATATATACTACAAGGGAATGTGTAGTAAAGTTGATTGAGATCAGGAAGTCTTCACAGAGGAAGAGTCAATATATGAACAAATAGAACATGAGGAATATTAATTTAATGAATACAGCATATGTGAAAGCATGGAGAAATAAAATAATATGACATGTTCAGAGGAATGTGAATTTGGCATTTTCAGAAATTAAGGGGGGAAGGACTCGGTGGATAGACATGAGACTACAGGGCAATCATGTTAAAAGATGAGTAGTAAGGTATTTAGAGTTGAAGTTAACAAGAAAAATACTTGTAAAGATAATTGAAGCTTTGTTATTTTGGTGATAGAGTACCTTAGAAAAGTTTTTGGGTCAGCTTTGCAAGATAGGATAGTTCACACTACTAGAGTGGAAGACAGATTTTACTAGTAGTGAGCCAGGTAAGCGGCAAGCTAGTTAAAAAAGTTTAGTTTCACAGTTTAAATGGGAAATGCTATAATGCCTAACCTAGGAGAGAGGTGGTAAAGATGGAAAGTAGGACAGATTGAGGGCCACTTCAGTAAGATCTAGTGATTAAATTAATATGACTTGTGAGAATGAGTCAGCTGGCTTCCAGGAGTGTGACTTTGGGGAGGGAGAGGATAATAGATTCAGTTTTGGACACACTGAATTTGAAGTTCCTATGGAGTACACAGCCTATATAAGTCCAGGAGAAAATCGTGTGTATGTGTTGTGATCTTGGAAAAAAGGACAGAACCATGATAGTATATTGGTGAACATATCATTCAGAGTCCCAACAGGAAACCAAAGGCACACTCAATAATAATTAGAATAATTCCTGGAGGATGCATTACAAAGAGATGGATTACGAAAGTGTAGGGAGGATCAAAGAAAACCAAAAGGATATTGCAGGAATATGTGACTAACAGCAATAAAACCAGCACAACTTCTAGATCTAAATGGATGAGAGAAGTTAAAGGTCACGTAAAGCTAGATGTAAAGATATATAAGGAATGCAGGTCACCATGAGAGAAACAGTGACCATCTGTCGAGGGACAGAGCCAGCTTGAGGAGACCTCACAGGAAGGGAATAAATAGCCTGACCTGATTCTCTTCTCTCTCCATGAACCCTTGCTGGTGATCCGCATTAACCAAACCTGGTCAGAAGAAGCCAGAGGACATGAGAGCTCATTGATATAGTCCCTACAGGTCAGCTTCTCAGGGCATGGAACAAGATAGAGAGAATTGGGAGTCAGTCTGGAAGAAAGAGGGGAAGATATCTGTCACAGAACCACCAAGGGATGCCTGCCACAGGCAGAGTACTCCAAACAAGACAAGAGAGAGTCTCTGAGAGAAGAAAACTGGGCAACATCAGCACTGAAACGAAAATGAGAAGGAATTAATACAGTTGTTATTACAGAAGAGCTTGATGTTGGGTTGCTCATGGAAAGTCAGACTGGTCACAATATAAAATATCATGGGGAGGCCAAGAAACATGAAGATAAGGCCAGTAGAGTGTATGTTGGATATTGTAGGTGGTGATCTTAATAACAACAGTTTTTGTGGGGTAGTGTGAAAAGAAGTTATATTGCAATGGGTCAAGAAGTGAAAGGAAGTAAGGAAGGGAAAGCAATGAGCCTAGTCTCCTTTTTAAAGACGTTTTGTGAATTAAGTTATAAAAGAGTGGTGACTAAAGGGGTTGACAGGATGTGAATTCCTTGAGGAAGTTTTCAAAGGAACACATTTTATCTAACATTTTAATGCTATAATTTTAGACTTGGGAATTTAAGGATCATACTTTAGGAAGGCAGCAACATCCAGACTAAACAAGGCTGTTATAATCCTCAATGGGGCATAAACAATTACAATGTATATCTCTTTCTTTTGAGTCACAAAGCATATGTGCCAGTACCTGGGCAAGATAGCATGTGAAGTATTAACTGATGGTGCCCTTAGCCTGGTTTTCTGGGCCATGTGTTGTCCCTTACTGATCTTGAAGTTAAATGGAAGTGTATATCTGTGAACACAGTCCACTGCTGAGAAAAGAGAATTGCCAGATCTTTTTAAGCACTAGGTTTCAAATGATACCACTGAGTGATGAGACAGTCCAGTGTGTAGAGATTTTAATAGACAGAGCAGTTCCCATCTCCCCTCCTCAATCCATATTACACATATACAAAAGACCTGTGTACTAGTGGAAGTCAGTGTTGAGCAGTGGTTCTCAGTGGAGGGTGGTTTCGCCTCTCCCAGAGGACATTTGGCAATATCTGGAGACATTTGGTTGTCAAACTGGGGATGTACTAGTATCATCTGGGGGGCAAAAGCCAAGAATGCTGCTAAGCATCCTATAATGCACAGGTCTTCCATACACACAGCAAAGAGTTATCCAGCCAAAGTGTTGATAGTGGGGCTCTTGAGAAATTCTGCTGTAGAGTTCTGAGGAAGGAGAAGAAAGTGCAAGAGACATGTATACTGCCCCCTCTCAATGATTCATCTAAAGGAGGGGGAGATATTCCAGATATTCCTCATGTAGTTATGGGGTTTCAGAACTAGAAGAAACTGGGGTTCTATTTGACAGGTGAGTGTGTGAATGGCAACCCATAAAGATGTCCTACCACATTGAAACATGGATAAGGGAGCAAGAAAGATGGCAGCATGATCAGGGGGTCTGGACATAAGAGGGATTTCAGATCACCCCCTGAATTTCTAAAAATTCGTGTAGATACAGGGAGGCTGAGAGTAAGGGTAATGTGCTTGCTAGTAACTAAAGACAATGTGGACAGAGAATCTCACTGAAATCTCTATAAAGTAAGGGATACAGAGCCACCAGCTAAGCATGTGGGAAGCCGGGGGGCCTGTGGTCTCACAAGGAGCAGCAAACCCAGGGGTTCTCCTCTGCTATAAATTATCATCCCAGATCTAAACCAAAGACTCTTCTGCCAGGAACAGTTCAGGGCAGAGAGGTGGAGTTGTATCCAGTTCTAGCTGTAGGTCCCAAGGCAGCTGAATGAGCTCCTAGGAGTGTGCAGTCAGGGCCCAAGTGAGGCAATTCAGAGAGCCTTGCAAACACCTTGGGATGGACTTTAAACAGATGGTGACTGCTTTGAACAAACCAGAGCCAGAGAGAGTGAAAACCTCAAGTGGACTCAGTGAAGATGTCTGTATGAAGTAGGGAGGTCAGGGGCTTGGATTAAGTTGAAAGAAGTTCAGTTTCAGAACATCTGAATTTTATTGACTTATATTCCTGCTATTTTAAATCCACTACACATTTAAAAATCAATATTGGATATTCAATTGTTACATTCCCCTTATTGAAGGATTGACTGACTTCCCTCTTCCCTTTTTACTAGGAATTAAAGCTATATATGAAAGCATTTTACATTTTGTGTTCATACCAATTTTAGAGATACTTTTCTTGTACATATTATAATTTTCTATCACAATAAATTTAGTGATTACACTATTCTGGTATTATCTTTTGACAATTGGCTACAATAGAATTTGTCTATGAGTGTTTTCATAATACTATAAAATCAGTACTCAGTTTAAAGAAAAACATCAGAAAATGAGGAATCTGTAAAAGTATCACTGGGACACCTAAATTTTAGAAGAATATCTTTAGGGGCACAGTTTTATTAAAGAACAAAATGCAGCTTGATTTTATGGAGAATTGGTAAATAAATGAAAAGATTATTTTTGTAAACCTTTTTGTCTACAGTAGCCATTTTAAAAGCTTATAAGAAGCTTATAGGAATACTGTGGTATATTTAGATAAATTCAGGGAGAAAACCAAATGGTGAGAAAATGTTTATCCTTCCCTTCTCCAGTTTTTCTTATTCCCTTTAGGAGATTCCTTACTCATATATAACAATTTCCTGAATGCATACAAGTGGCCCTATTTGCAGTCATCCTTGGCAATAGAGATTTCCAACTTTCTTTTTGGTCCCGCCCTCATCCACATTCACCTCAGTAACCTGAGATTCCCCTCCGTACTTTACACACTGCACATAAAGCCATTCCCCATTGCTCTTTTTCAGTGATGCACCTTATTGTCAGATTTCTACTGTAGAGAGAGAAGAGGCTGGGAAGAAGAAAGGTGAACAGTTTAGAAAATGTGGGATAGGCAACAATTAAATGATGATTTCGAAAGGACATATTAGTTTCAATCTCAAATGTGCATTTCCCTCCCTAGCTCAGCTCTGCCACTGCAAAAGATTAAAAAAAAATAGAATAGGCTTTAGCTTAACTGTGGAAATTTCCTGGATTTCAGTCTATTACTTGAGCCAAAAATCTGAGGATTTGGTCTGCAGCTCACTGTTTTCCTGTAAATATCCAGTGCCCTTAGAAACATCTGCTCACCCTGCAGTCCTTGAATGCCTCCTTGCTGGCATACTGTTCTGTGGCAGTAGCTCAGCTTCTCAAAGCCTTCAATGAGCACTTTGTTCCAGATTACTATAGGTGAAATGTGAATTGTAGATGTGCTATGTCTTGCTGGGTGTTGAGATTCTCCTCTTAGAATACTAGATGAACTTTTGGTTTGTTTTCAGCCCCAATTAGCAAGATGCTTAATTTCAGATTTCTTCTTATTTAGCAAGATTGCTAAAGGTTAGACCACTGGGAATACAACCCTGGACTCCCCATGTAGCATGGTAGCCACTCCAGTGTTCCCTTCACAACCTCTTCATGGTATCATTTCTCCTCCCACTAATCAGAATTCTTTATTTCAGAAACCACAGATGGTCTCTGGTGAATTTAATTTGCCAAACAAGTTATTTGAAAAAAAATAATAAGCAGATATAATGGGAAATCTAGAGAACTAGGCTCAGAAAAACTCAAAAACCTAACTGCCTAGAAGCACAGGCAAGGTAATCTAAGGAAACATTCATGGGTAAAGGGCCAAGGCTGCCACTACTGGACCTTGGATTCTGTCACTGGCTCTGAGAGGCTGCCTCTGGCACTCCTTGACTACTTCCCTTAGACAGCCAGAATCAATTCTAAAATTGTTCTGCTTCCCTGGCATGAGCACCTGATGGAAGAAGCATAGCTTCCAGGAATCTAAGAGAAAAAGAAGTGTCTGAGTTTTTAGCTTCCTTATTGGAAGGTGGTCCCAACATTTACCCAAATTAATACCTTGGTGGATTCCCTCAGATATAAATAAGAGCAGTGGGCTGGAAATAGTCCAGCGCTTTTTCAGATCCACTCACCCCCTTTTTACACCTGCTCTATGCCTGGAGATGTAGAAACTCCATCAACCCACCTCTTATTATCTGGCTTCAGCTGGGGTCAGCCAACAGAAATCCCAGGTGGGAGATCAGTAGGAAAGGAGAGAGAGATCAGGGTTTTTATTCCCTTGTCTTCCTCCCAACAGGGTCTCCATGGACTGGTTGCATCCTTGAGTGAAGTGTTAGCTTCTGCAGGGGGTCTTTCCAGCTTTCTCCAGCCTTCTGGGTCACTGGGATCCTACAATTGCTCCTTCCCTTTGCTCCTTCAAATCTGTGGGTGGTGATGGCATGAGGTACTGCACTACTCCTAGTGGTTTCCTGGTACACTACTCTCTTTTTTGTAAATTGCTCCTTAATGAAATCCTCCCCAAATTATCCTAATTTGAATCTGCCATCTGTTTCTGGCTGGGTCCCCAAATGATACAGGCACCCTCAAAAATGGCAAATGTCCTCTCTAAAGGATATGGTCTAGAGCAGGGCTGTCCTGTGAGTAACACCCCATGCCTCCTCTCTCTTTTCTCCACCATGGTTCTTTTCTGCCTTCTGAAAATGGACACCCCTCAAGAAAAAGAGGTAATCCCAGGACTATTTTACTGTAATAGATGCATGAAATGACTTAGAAAAAAGACATCCCAGGGTTTCCCAGGTGGCGCAGTGGTTGAGAGTCCGCCTGCCATTGCAGGGGACACGGGTTCGTGCCCCGGTCCGGGAAGATCCCACATGCTGCAGAGCGGCTGGGCCTGTGCGCCATGGCCGCTGAGCCTGCGCGTCCGGAGCCTGTGCTCCGCAACGGGAGAGGCCACAACAGTGAGGGGCCCGCCTACTGCAAAAAAAAAAAAAAAAAGACATCCCAAAGCAAAACAATGTGAAATAGAGAAAATTGGGAAAAAAATATTATGGAAGAGAGGAGAGTTTTCACTCTGGAACTTCTTAAGAAAGACACAAACTGGTCATACCAAAACATCACATTATGTTCTTTACTCATAGCGTAACACCTTACTTGGGTGTGGATCTGGGCACTGGAAGGTAGGGTGAGAACAGAGTATTGGCCATCATCTATTGTTCAGTGTTAAATGAAATAGTGCTTTGTACACTGCTTATGTGTACAGGCTATTATGTTGGAAAGAGTCATGTAGCCAGTTAGTGAGCTTAACAGACTGATTGACATCTATATATAAAATCAACATATTTTAAAATTTATAGACTTAGGAAGATGTCCAGATGTTTAGCTTTCAAAGAGATACTGTGATTTTTGTGTCTCAGTGCCAGAATCTACCAATCTACCTTCAGTTTGGTAGCTAAATGACACTATCATTTTTCCATGTTATATATTATGTTGTTATAATGGTTTAATGCATGATTTTTTTCCGGGTGTAATTTACTCTTGAACAAAGGATATCAAGAATCCAGGGGAGAGATTTAAAAAATGGGGAACTTTCAGACACCAGAGCAAGTGGATAGTTGATACAATATATTTAGAGAAAGCAGTTTGGGGGAACTTTTCATCACACTGTATGTATACAAGTCCCTATTTTGCCTAGGCATGTGGCTAGAGGTAGATTTCTCTACCTGGCATCATCGTACCCTTCCCAGCCTTACGAGAAGGAAAAGATGTTCCTTGTTGGAGCAGATGTAGCCAGTGCCCCTCCCACATCCCCTCTGTACACACATCTACACCCCGAAGGTTGCTTAATGTGAATGCCCGTGAACTCTCTGCTTGAGGACTTCAGTGTGGCTATGAGGGCTTGTTCTATACACAAGGCAAGCTGAAAGGGCCAGAGAAATAATGCTCCAGACAATGACAGAGGGAGACTTAGTGGGTAAATACCTCAGCTTTTTCACCCCTTGATTGAGCCCACTTCCCCAAATTGGTAACTAGACTGATAACCCACCTTTTACTGGTTTCCTGCCCCTTCCTGTCATACTGTTCCACTCCCCTACTGGTACTTCCTAGGATAACCTCATAAATTACCTACACTTGAATCCTTGTCTTAGAGGCTGCTTCTAGGGGAATCCAAACAGACACTTGGTGCCAAAAATGGTAACGGTAAATTATGGGGTAATGGTAGTTATAAGGATATGGTATTGATTGGTATATGATAACTGTAATAGAAGCCTTATAGGATAAAAGTGACAGACCTGAGGCAGTCAACTATCAACTCCAGGCTTGGTATGACATGAAGACCCTATCTTCCAAGTATGGGAGGGCAAAAGGCAGAGTTTATTGATATGAGACACTCTCCTGCGATTCAAGATTAAGGTCCTGGAAGAGACCCAGCAAACTAGTTCTAGTATTCTGTTGCAATGGTTCCCTAGCATTTGGAAGAAATGACAGCCCATGGTAAATGAGGTGGATTTGCCAGAACTTCCTTGGAAAATATTAATGAAGGGATTAATGGTTTCAGTAAGGTGGGTGTGTTAGAATGGCTTTCCTATGTAATACTAGAGAATCAGTCAATTGACTATGTTCTCTGGTGGGGTTCAGAGGTACTCCTTTATCTAAAGTAACAGGGAATGTGATAGTAAAATGCACATTAATATTGTTGAGAAGTAGGAGCTCTCTTCTGTAGACAAATTTATGGTAGGGAATGAGAATGATGGTAATTTGTAATTGTAGAGGCCATGTAACACTGCTTAACTATCAGATATATGGGTATAATTCTTGTAGTAGGCAGTAAGGTCAGAGTAACAACCAGAAGGCGTTGATCTTTAGTAAATACAGGATATCTAATTCACTGGAGCCTAAAGTAACAGGAAAGGGGAAGCACCAATTCCTATGTATATAAGTGAAAGTAATAGAGAGTCCTCAATACAATACCATCCATTAGAGACCAATCAGTCACTTGATGGCAAGTTGATTGCATTGGACCCCTTATATGCTAGGGGAAGAGACAATTCATCTTTGCTAGCATTGGAAAGTATCTCCAATCTAGTTTTACTTTTCTGCCTGCGGTGACTCAACTAGCACCAATGTCCAAGGATTTGAGATTGCACATAACATTGCCTTCACTTTATGACAATGGACATTTGACCATGGAATTTACTAATCCCACCATAAACTATTCTTCAGAAACTTCCAGCCTGATAGAACTTAAACTGGGCCTCTAAGAAGCTATTTCAAAGTTCTATCCATATCTCTCATAATGGATAATGTCCTTTTACTGACTTCTTTCCCTTCTCTGTCTTATTCCTTCACTCCCCATTGGTGTTTCCTTGGATCACATCAGAAATAAAATACTTGCACTTGAATCTGTGTCCCAGAGTCTGCCTCTGTGGAATTCCAAACCAAGAAACATAGCTGACTTAAAAAAGATATATAACCAGATGATGTGTGACCTCTATCAGTTAGGTACAGATTCAGCTGCAAGTAATAGAAAATCATACAATTAAAAGCTTAAATATACAAAGAGTTGTCTAACATAACAGCAGATTTGAAGGTCTTCAATCCAAGGCTGGTACAGTCTCTCAAGTATGCCAACAGGGACCCAAGATCTTTCTTAGGCCTTCACATACACATACTATCGCCTCATGTCACAAGAAGGCTGCTATACCTCTAGGCCTTGCATCATTCTCCAGTCAAAAGACAGTAAGAAACATTGAATGGAAAAGACAGAATCAGCAGGCATCTACCTACCTTTGTCAGTAGGATGATTGAGAACATGGAAACCCTTAGCAGCAAGGAAATTTGGAAAGCTGGAGCTTGAGTAGTTGAGTTTTTAACTTTTACAGACTTTAAAATAAAGCCATGGGAGAAAGAGGCTGACAAGGGAGGTTCAGACAGTCAACCCACAGTGTTACCATATGAACAGGAAAACTCAGAATTTTTTTTTTTAGAAATTCTACCTAAGTTCTAGTCTAATTTTTTCATTTAAATAAATAAATATAGTTTCAATGTTAGACTACAATAACTCCCTAGAATTTTTAAAGTGAAAGCACTGAAAATAAACCACTATATTCAGTTGTAAAATTTTCATATTAATGTGAAAAGTATACATCAAGTACTTACTAATTGCCTTCCATGAACACAGCAGACAAGGTTTATGTTCTTCTTGAGTTTCTGCTCTATGTATGAACTATTCAGACTGCCTGGTTGAAACAGAGTAAATGATATAAACTTTTTCTTCTTTTGGTCCATAAAAATATGTCATAAAAATTTGCAATATATTTTATTCTAACTGTAAGAATATTTTTGCCCTCTTAACTGAAAAAAAATCAAAACTTATTTTTTTGATTCTTAAGATTTGTCAAGCATTTCCAAATAATTTTTCATGCTTATGTCTCTCCAAATACAAAGACAACCAGAACCTTTAACTTCAAAAACTGTAAATTGTTAAAATTTTAAAAAGCATAAAATCTAAAAAAAAAGTGAAGCAGAATATACCTGGTTCTGCCCATAGCCTTGAGTTATTGGCTACATCTCCACAGGCAACTGTTTCCTACAACTTGCTTCTCTGCTTTGTAGACTCATGCTTTCTGTTAAATAGCCTCAGATGAGAACTGACACTAAAATCTGGAGCATTCAATTATTTTTATTTTTTTGTGGCAGCAAATGATTTTTTCTGTGCCAATTTTGTCTGTTTGGCTAACTGTCCTACATATTTTTTAATTGCTGTTTTTATTTGCACTCATATATTTTCACACCTTCTAGAAGTAATGTAACAGCAAGATTTTTATCACCACAACTGGTGGACACCTGGGTAATTCCATTAACCATTTAGAGAAATATCCCCAAGCTGTAACAAGGCTGATTCTATGTACTCACTCACTTCACTCTGCAGCTTCTCTGAGAACTGTGTTTCTGTAGTTAAAAAATCACTATGGAGATTTTTCATTTTTAAATGCATACAATTTTAAAACCAAAATAGTATAAAATTATAAATAATATATAAATTTTACAGTGGTCTTTAATTTAGCAAGAATAGTCTTTAATTGTTTCAATAGAATATTTTATTTAAAATATGTATTACAAACACATAAATATTTCTGGAAGTTTAACTTTTCTTAAATTACAGCATTTTATTGAGATATAATTGATATATAAAATTGTAAGATATTTAAAGTATACATAATGGTGATTTAATATACATATACTACATTGTGAAAAGATTCCCCCCATCTAGTTAATTAACATACTCATCACCTCACATATTTACCTATCTTTGTTGCTGTAGTTGAGGACTTTTAAGTTCTATTCTCAGCAAATTTCAATTATATAATATGGTATTATTAACTATAGTTACCTTGTTTTACATTAGATCCTCAGATTTTATTCATTTTATAGCTGAAAATTTGTACTTTTTATCAATCTCTCCCTATCTCCCCCCATACTTTTCCCCCGTGCCCTGGCAACCAACAACTTGTCTAATCTATAGTTCTATGAGTCTGACTCCTTTCTTCTTCTTCCTCTCCTTTTTTTTAATCAACTTTATTGAAGATTAATTTACATCACACATTTTGATGAGGTGTGACAAATTTACACACCTCAGGAACCGTCACCACAGTCAATATTTAGAATATTTCCATCATCCCCAAAGCTCCTTCCCTTTTGCTGCCCACCCTTCTACCTTTTTAAAAATATGGATAAGAGCTAGATTAAGATCTAAGTCACATACGTTACAATTCACCCATTTAAAGTAAAGAAGTTAATGGTTTTTAGTTTATTCAGAGTTGTGCCACCATCACCACAACCAATTTTAGGACATTTTCTCTACCCCAAAAAGTCACCCTGGACCCACTAGCAGTACCTTTTCCCCCCACCTGTTCTTTTACCCTCAAGCACTAGGTTCTTCCTCTCCTTCATCGTCGTCTTCTTCTTCTTTTTATGATTCCACAGATATGTGTTACCATGTAGTATTAGTCTTTCTCTTTTCTGGATTATTTTAATTAGCATAATGACCTCAAAGTCCATCCATGTTGCAAATGACAGATTTCCTTTTTTCTTATGGCTGATTAATATTGCCTTTTATATACATAAACAACATTTTCTTTATCTATGCATCTGTTGATGGATTCTTAGGTTGTTTCCATACCTTGGCTATTGGGAATAATGCTGAAGTGAACATGGGAGTGCACATAATCTCTTTGATATCATGTTTTCATTTTTTGGATATGAAAATCTCAGAAGTTAGATTGCTGGATCACATGGTAATCTTATTTTTAGTTTTGGGAGGAATCTCCATGTTTTTCATAATGTCTGAACCAATTTATATTCCCACCAACAGTGCGTAAAGTTCCCCTTTCTATGCATCTTCACTAACATTGGTTATCTTCTGTCTTTTTGATGATAACCATGCTAACCGGTATGAGGTGATATTTCATTGTGGTTTTGATTTGCATTCTCCTCATGATTAGTGATGTTGAGCACATTTTCATTTAACTGTTGATCCTATGTATATCTTCTTTGGAAAATATCTATTCTGTTCCTTTGCCCATTTTTTTTTTCCTTTTTTTTTTTGCGGTACACGGGACTCTCACTGTTGCGGCCCCTCCCGTCACGGAGCACAGGCTCTGGACGCGCAGGCTCAGCGGCCATGGCTCACGGGCCCAGCCGCTTCGCGGCACGTGGAATCCTCCCGGACCGGGGCATGAACCCGTGTCCCCTGCATCGGCAGGCTGACTCTCAACCACTGCGCCACCAGGGAAGCCCCTTTGCCCGTTTTTTAAACTGATTATGTCTTTGCTATTGTGTTGTATGAGTTCTTTATATATTTTGGGTATAAAGCCCTTATCAAAAATGTGATTTGCCAATATTTTCTCCCACTTAGTAGGTTGGCTTCTCATTCTGTTGATGGTTTCCTTTGCTGTGCAGAAGTTTGTTTGTTTGTTTGTTTTAGTTTACTCTAGTCCCACTTGTTTATTTTTACTTTTGTTGCCACTGCTTTTGGTGTCACATCCAAAAATCATTTCCAAGAGTGATATCTAGGAGTTTACCCCCTATGTTTTCTTCTAGGAGTTTTATAATTTCAGGTCTTATATTCAAGACTTTAATCCATTTGGAGGCAATTTTTGTGTGTGGTGTAAGATATTGGTCCAATTTAATTATTTTGCATGTGGATGTCTAGTTTTACTGATACTGATTATTGAAGAGACTGTCTTTTCTCCATTGTGTATTCTTGGCTCTTACATTGTAAATTAATTCACCAAATATGCATGGGTTTATTTCTGGGCTCTCTTTTCTGTTCCATTGTTCTATGTGTCTGCTTTTATGCCAATACCACACTGTTTTGATTACTATAACTTCGTAATACTGTTTGAAATGAGCATTGTGATGTCTCCAGCTTTGTTCTTTCTCAAGATTGCTTTAGCTATTTGTGGTCTTTTGTAGTTCCAAACAAATTTTAGAATTTTTTTTTTCCTTTGGAAAACGCCATTGGAATTTTGATAGGAATTGCACTGAATCTGTAGATCACTTCAGTAGTATGGACATTTTATCAATATTAATTCTTTTAATCCATGAATACAGGGTAATTTTCCATTTATTTGTACTTTCTTCAGTTTCACCCATGTCATATAGTTTTTAGTGTGGAGAGATTTCACCTCCTTGGTTAATTTTATTCCTAAGTACTTTATTGTTTTTGATGCAATTATAAATACCTATTTTATCTTTTCAAAAACCAACTCTTAGTTTCATTAATCTTTTTATTTTTTTTGTCTCTATTTCATTTATTTCAACTCTAATCTTTGTTATTTCCTTCCTTCTACCACTTTGGACTTATTCATTATTATGTTTCTAGATCTTTGAGGTATAAAGTTAGGTTGTTATTTGAGACCTTTATCTTTTCTTAAAGTAGGTATTTATTGCTATAAATTTCCCTCTTAGAACTGCTTTTCCTTCATCCTGTACATTTTGGCATGTTGTATTTCCATTTTCATCTATCTCAAGATATTTTTAAAAATTTATTTTATTCAAGTATAGTTGATTTACAATGTTGTGTTAATTTCTGCTGTACAGCAAAGTGATTCTGTTTTATATATATATATATATATATATATATATATATACACATTCTTTTTCATATTCTTTTCCAATATGTTTTATCACAGGATCTACTGTGCTATGCAGTAGAACCTTGCTGTTTATTCATTCCATATATAATAGTTTGCATCTGCTAATCCCAAATTCCCAATCCATCCCTCTCTTACTCCCTGCTGCCTAGGCAACCATGAGTCTGTTCTCTATGTTTGTTAGTCTGTTTCATAGATAAATTCATTTGTGTCATAGTTTAGATTCCACATATAAGTGATATCATATGTTATTTGTCTTTCTCTTTTTGACTCCCTTCACTTAGTGTGATAATCTCTAGGTCCATCCATGTTGCTGCAAATGGCATTATTATATTCTTTTTTATGGCTGAGTAGTATTCCATTGTATGTATGTACCACATCTTCTTATTCCAGTCATCTGCTGATAGACATTTAAGTTGTTTCCATGTCTTGGCTATTGTGAATAGTGCTGCTATGAACATAGGGGTGCATGTATCTTTTCGAATTATAGTTTTGTCAGGGTATATGCCTAGGGGTGGGATTGCTGGATCACATAGCAGCTCTATTTTTAGTTTTTTGAAGAACCTCCATACAGTTTTCCATAGTGGCTGCATGAGTTTACATTACCACCACCAGTGTAGGAGGGTTCCCTTTTCTCCACACCCTCTCCAGCATTTGTTATTTGTAGATTTTTTTATTGATGGCCATTCTGAGTAGCTGAGGTGGTGTTTTGTTTTGCATTTCTCTAAAACTTCTCAATGTTGAACATCTTTTCATGTGCCATCTGTATGTCTTCTTTGGAGAACTGTGTATTTAGGTTTTCTGCCCATTTTTTGATTGAGTTGTTTGTTTGTTTTTGTTCTTGAGTTGTATGAGCTCTTTGTATGTTTTGGAAATTAAGCCCTTGTCGGTTATGTCATTTGCAAATATTTTCTCCCAGTCTGTAAACTGTCTTTTTGTTTTGTTTATGGTTTCCTTTGCTGTACAAAAGCTTGTACATTTGATTAGGTCCATTTGTTTATTTATTTTTATTTATTTATTTTTTTTGTGGTACATGGGCCTCTCACTGCTGTGGCCTCTCCTGTTGCAGAGCACAGGCTCCGGACGTGCAGGCTCAGTGGCCATGGCTCACGGGCCCAGCCACTCCATGGCATGTGGGATCTTCCCGGACTGGGGCATGAACCCGTGTCCCCTGCAATGGCAGGCAGATTCTCAACCGCTGCACCACCAGGGAAGCCCCATTTGTTTATTTTTGCTTTTATTTCTTTTGCCTTGGGAGACTGACCTAAGAAAACATTGGTAGGACTTTAAGCTTTTAACAACTTAACTTTGAATGCATTCTAAAGCTCTGCATTTTTACTCCTCCTTCCTCCCCACATTTATTGTTTTGATGTCACAATTTATGTGTTTTGTGTATCCATTAAATATTTTGTATTTGTTGTATCCATTAAAAAATTATTATAGTTATTTTTAATACTTTTGTCTTTTACCCTTCATGCTGGAGTCTCAACTATAGTCAGATCTTTCATTTTCTTGACTTTTATGTATGAAATGGCTCCTGATCTTACTTATCTTAAATACAATCATGTTAAGTAGGTACAAGCATTAGTCAACTTCATGAAATCTTCTGATGTAGTCATACCTATCATTTATTAATAATTTTTCTCTTTATTTTGTAGTGAGATTGTTATATGCATACACATATATAAAGGAATGTGCACAGGATAGTTATATTATCTAAAAATTTCATTTCAAGTTGTGCTACAGGACAAAATTTAGTTATAAAAAGCAGCTGCTAGGTCTGGTAAGGTTTAGAGCCACTGGTCTCCAGGAGTCTGCTTCTCAACTGCTTTTTAAAAAAAACATATAATAACAAATAAAAATGTATATATTTAAAGTCTCCAATGTAATTATTTGATATACATATACATTGTGAAATGATTACCACAATCCATTTAATATATCTATCACCTCACATAATTACCAGTTTTTTTGTGTGTGTGGTAAGAATGCTTAATATCTTCCTTCTTAGGAAAGTTCAAGTATCCAATACAGTAGTATTTAACCATAGTCACCATGCTGTACATTATATCCCCAGAACTTATTCATTCACTTGTTAAGTACTGATCTAGCACACTAGACATAAGGATCAACCTTATTAAGGAATCTTCTCTATGAACACTGTAAATAGGACACTGACAGCATTTCCTTTTTAAAAATTTTTCTTTTTTAGTCTTTGGAAACCAATCAAAAGAAAGCAAAAGTGAACTCATTCTTATTTAGATATTAAAATGTTACCCATCTGGTTATAATGATGTCTAGGAACTCTTTATCCTTTAAAAATTTAAGTTAAAAAAATTAAGTTGATAATGTATATCTCTCATTTATAAAGTAAAACTATTAGTGAGCAACTTATCTATATTATTTCCATGTTTAAGAGAAACATCTTACAGTCACCTTCACTTAAAACCTACAAAAACATTTCATTAATTTCTCATGTACTTTGCTTGCCTTTGTTTTAAAAGATTAAGGATAAGGGCTGGTAGGCAAGCAAGGCATGGTGATATATATGGAACTAATTATATACAGGAAAATATATTATTACCTTTGCATTCAAGGGCAATATGATCATAAGGATCTCTAACTTCTTTAGTTTGATATGTTTGAATCTCCTTATTCCACAATTTTTATTATATTTTTGCAAATGACCCTTAGGACTTCTTTGAGGTATAAACTTCTATAATTTCATGATATGTATGAACTATCTACATAATTTAGTAAATAAACTGGCTTCTGGTAGGCTGTAACATTTTTTACACAGATAATCTAAAGTCCATCTACATAGCATGTCTTAATTGAATCATAAGAATTAAAACCTTCCTTTTAATAGTGTAAATAAGTAGAATATATATGTGTCAATAATACTGCAAGTAAATGAGCAATTGTACAGTAAAAAATACAAAAAAAATTATATACATAAAGTACAATTGTAAAAATGTTATGGTCTAAACTGTGAGTGAAACAGTCCATCTATTATAAGTTAAATGATTCCAGAAATTACAATAGTATTTTTTAAGGGAAAAACAATACTTTTTAATATTTTCAATTTTTTCAAAGTGGGTTTTGAGGCTGTGGTGTTCTTTCAAACATGAGGAATACACAAAACACACAAATCAGTCAATTTTATTAGCCAAGGAATTTTCTAATGCCTGAACTGCCCTAGAAATTAACCTATTGTCAATATATACTCATCAGCGCCATCTAACTGAAATGTAGTTGATTAGTGTTTGTTAAATTAGTCCATCTATTTCATTTGTGTTGGCAGGAACATCTTCCTGTGTGCCATGTGACTGACAGACTTGGTTGATGGAACAATGAGCAATAATTCCTCTTAGCATCTCTTTAGCCTGAGGCATCCTCATTTTCCGTCTTCACACTTTTTTGGGGGCCACTTATCTTGCTTTCTTAAATGCTCATGATGTTCATTAATAATACCAGGAGAAGCTTGGAACCCTCTGGGTACATTCCCTTCTCTTGTGAAGGCACTGATGATTTATACATCTTGTTTCTGAAGAGACTGAATAAGAGAATGGAATGCTGTATATTCCAAATCACCGTTGATAAGGTAGTTCCAGAATTATAGTCTCTGCAACAGACAGAGTTTGGGAAGGAGAAAGCTTAGTCATAGTATAGTGCCTGACAAATAAGCACTCCACAAATACATTGATAAATGACAGATCCATTAGGTCAATTTAAAAAATATTGGTGTTCTCTTGAGAAATATCTCTTCAATACTAACAATGCTTCACTGCCCAACATGGGATGACTCCAACAAAATGTCCAAGGTCCACAGTAAATAGTCCTTCTGTGTTGGTAAAGAAGATGCTGTAACAAGCAGCAGGCATCCAAATCTCAATTAGGCTTCTGTGCTTGCCTTGCGACTGAGAGTTTGGAAATCTTAGTAGAGAAATAAATGGTTTATGTAATTTCCATTGGCCTTCACTACAGCCACATAGGTTGCCACCTAAATTGACTTATTGTTGGCAGCAGCTGAGACCGGAAGTGGACTACCTATATTCAGACCCATGTATCATGTTATGACAATGAAATTAGGTAACAATATACACCAGTAATCATAATAGTCTTTTGCCTTAAAGCTAAAAACACACAACCCTTGAATTGGAACCGATTATTCTTTTCACAAAATGCAATGAATGCTATTTCATCATGTCTTGTTAGGTTTTACAACCTTCAGAAGAATTAATGTCTAATGATTGATTGGTTTTATGCTTTTGCTGGCCAACTCATATTTTTTAAGTCCAATAATTTTCAGGAGCATTTGCTGAAATTTCATAGCATAAACTATTTTAAGCTAGGAAAAGAAAGATAAAGACCAGAAAAGAACTTTGCCAAGGAACATATATTGTTTATTTGACCAGAGGCATCTAGCCAGTGTGACACAAAAGAAGAATGCCCCATATTAGTGTTTTGTTTCAAGACATATACAATCATAATGTCACATCTAACTCCCTTTTCCCTGATCTTGACATGTTAGCAGTGTTCCAGTCAATAAGTTATTGAAAGGCTGTTTCATTACCTGACATTAGCCTCAGAGATACAGACCATCATCCTATATTTTGAGAGGAACGTAAGATAGATTGGAGGACATTAATTTGATGGAGAAACACTCACCCAAGTTCTTCTAACAAAATGGGCAATACACCATGTTATTACCTGTTGCTGAAAAAGAGATAAAAAATCTCCAAAATGACACTTCTTCCACTTCAACAATCTAACTCCCAACAAATTACACTGCTATAAAAAGAATGACTAATTATGTTTCCACTAGGTACTATAAAGTGTCCAATTATGGGTCTAATTAGAAGGGAAGGACTGTAAAGTAATGGGTCTTTATTTAGAAATGTTGTTATTCTCAGGACACCTTCTAAAGTGGCTTCTGTGTTTTGTTTTATGTATTACATTTATTCTACCTTTCTGCAACTTGCTCAGATTTATCTCAATAGGACAAACATCTGTCACATCTTGCATATTGCTTTAATCTGATTGTCCCTGACCCCTTAGGCGAATACAGACAGGTGGAAAACATACTGGCTATTTCACACAACATCTGTAGTCACTTTAGCCAGTCTTTTTTTTTTATGGTTTATCACAGCATGGGAGGGCTGCAGAAACCAAACTGCTTCTCTCTCACTGGAGCAGAGAGGGAGAACCAGGTGGAATTCCATCCTCTGCTTGAGCAACTCTGCACCACTTAGCCTGTACAAATGCTGGCTAAGGAAAAGACCCCCCTGGTTACAGGACTGATCCTTAAGAGTTAGGAGAAAAGAGAGAAAAGGTAAAAAATAAAAAAGGACAGTGTACTATGCCTTTCAATTAAGTCATTATCTTTATTCTGTAACTCCAAAGAGGTTTAATAAATGACCACACACACAAACACGCACACACTCATGCACACACTCACACACACATTCATACACAAAATGTCTTTAGCAGCAATTTGACGTGATTAATGAAGCTGCTCTGGCACAGCTTGAGGACAGCATATTAGTCACAGTTAATGACTCTTGCATAGCCTCCTCAAAGAGCAATATATCCTATTAAATATATTTTTAGCATAGAACCAGGAAAGACCTTAAAACATCCTATGGTCAATGACCCTATTTCCAATATTGGTGAGGGGACACACCCGAAAATAGCCAGAACTGATAGATGAGGAGGAAAAGGAGGAGGGGGGAGAGTAGGACTTTTTTTTTTTTTTTTTGCGGTACACGGGCCTGTCACTGCTGTGGCCTCTCCCGTTGCGGAGCACAGACTTCGGACGCGCAGGCTCAGCGGCCATGGCTCACGGGCCCAGCCACTCCGCGGCATGTGGGATCTTCCCGGACCAGGGCATGAACCCGTGTCCCCTGCCTCGGCAGGCGGACTCAACCACTGCGCCACCAGGGAAGCCCAAGAGAAAGATTTTAAGCAAGACAAAACAGGAATATAGATTCTCCAAATATCCGTCATGACAGTTCTAGCCTATAATCACTATTTAGGTCAAGAAATGTTTCTTTGTAAATGAGTTTTTACTTTAATCCAAGTAAACTTCCTCTTGTGTAGACAACAATGGAAACGGAGAAAAATTGCTCAGCTATTCTCTTATGCATGTACTTAATATACTTGGAGATGGTTATTAAATCATCCTCTTGTCTTCTGTGCTATAAACTAAACTTCTTTAATCTTTCTCACTGAAATTAATTTCCATTTTTTAAAATGTTATTATATAAAATTTTTGAACCCTCTAATATTTTCAAAGAGTGGGAAGGAGACTCCTCTATCACCTGGGAGTTAATTACCTATGTTGCCTTTAAAAATAAAGATTCTTGGGCACCACCAGCTACACGTGGGCACAGGAGATCTGTGGTTGGGACCCCAAATCTGTGTTTTTAACAAGAATCTTGGGAGATCCTCATATGCATTGATGTCTGAGCACCAGTACTCTAATTTCTCTTCAATTAACTCTTCCAGATAACTTTTTCAGCAAGGCACAGAAGATACATGATCTCTAGTAAACTTTTCTATATCATAATTTCACCGTATCTGTTTTTTTCAGTTTAATCAAAGGATAAATGTAGGCCCCTCCAATCTATTTATACCCTTCCAGCTTTTCATCAATTGTCCCTCATTATTCCTTCTGAAAGTATTTCATCTCTTTCTAGCATGTCCTCCTAATATGATTGCAAGGCGATTCCTGTTATTCCTTCCTTTCCGGTCTAACCAACATATATAACATCCCCTCCAGCCTCCAAACACCTGTATTTCTCATTTCTCTGCCTTTACTCAGTTTCCTGTAACTTAAAAAAAAAAGTTATTGCATTTTATGTGTATTTATTTTTAATTCATTCTTAAGTTTATGTCTCCACATCATTATGTTTTGATTTCCCACCTATTTTGCAAGTATTTAGGACCAGTGTCCTATAAAACTTTATTTCACAGATCCTGACATAATTATTTGCATACACTTCTCATGTATATGTATTACCATCATCTGTGAGACCTTTTAGAGGATACACAAGAATACCCTCTGAGGAAACACCAACCAAATCAGCTCTGCTTATTTATAAGCTAAGATATAAATTTTATACTAACATTCCACTCTTCCTTTTATACTACAGCCATTCCTTCTTGTTTCTCACTAGTTATTTTCTGCTTAATCCACTGCTTCCTGGCTTAAATTCTTACCATTGTCCCAGATCTACTTTCCCAAAGAACACCATCATTTTGCTAAAACCCATTCTTGGTCTTTCTTGTTCTTGATCACTTTTTAATATTTGCTATTGGTGACCATTTCCTGTTTCAAACTCCTCTTACTTTGTTTATGCACTATTCTTATCTCTCTATACTTGCAAACTGCTTTTCTTCCTCTTTTATTATTACACACCATCTTTAGGTTTACCTGAAGTTGAGTAAAGGCCGCCATTGTGTTTGCCTTTTGCTCCATTTCTTTGGAGAACAGGATACATTTCTATAATTCCCGTGAACATTTCTTAACCAAAAAACCCCAGGTGTTTTTCTTTGTTTATAGCCTTTCTCCAGCATTTCAGTCCTCCATCTCTACTGCCATGATATCTCTACCTATAATTCTATTTTTTCTTCATATTCTGTTGGATATTTATACTTGAATGTACACAGAACCTAAAATGGATAAAGCAGAGTTCATCATACTTTTCTGGAAGTCAGTTCTTTCTCTCTGTTTCCTTTTTTTTTTTTTTTTAACTAAAAATTCAGCTCTCAATCACCATGTTGCAGATTCAAATTTGAAGTCATGGTGATTTTCTCTCCTCACTTCAATTATTATCAGAAGCTATTGCTTCCTTACACCAAAGCTTGACCGGGTCATGCGCACTCTTGGAGTTGACTGGAAATTTGACACTGCTTTCAACAAATGCTCTTTAAATATACTATCAACATCTATATTGGGATGCAACTCATTTTCTATTATTGAAAAAAGTATAGGTAGAGGGAGGTTCGCCTACTAGTTATCTTTCATTGCCCAAAGCAGCATCAATATTCTGTAAAAAGCTGTGGTAATATGCTGTTACTCCAATTTTCTCATGTGATTTTTAAACTAGAAATTTTTTTGAAAATCCTACTTAAAGATTTAAAGTTTAGATAATAATTTCTTCATTGCTGGTATATCCCACGTTATTTGTTTAGCCAATGGTGATCAAGGAATTTAAGCAGCTATATCACAAAATTTCAAAACATACATGTCACAACATTCTATCCCATCCTTGTACTTTCCCCCAAATTTGGGAGTATTTTTAAATTTCCATATTAAAAGTGTGCTGTATATTTGATGAGACTGAATCAATTTACTTTCTTTTTTTTATTCAGTGCTGATTTTATGGGTTGGCATCTTCAGAGGAAATAGTGTCTTAACTGACTTACCAACTAATACACCTTTGCTTCTTCCTACTCTACCTTCCTAAAAACCATTTTACACCTAATCCTAAAAACCATTTTACACCTAATCATAGGGTCTCAATTATCTTCTTCAAATTTGCTTCTTAATCTGGTCTTTATGTACAAAAAAACTCCATTTTCATTTTATTACTAAAAGTTAAATCTCTGTCTCATTTTTCCTCAAACACAGTTGTGTTAATTTCAACACCTGGTCTTTATTTGTGTTGCTCTCTCTGTTGGAATGTCAACAAATATTTATTGAGCAAAATCATTAAGAATACGGCCTTTTGAAGTCAGAAACAACTGGGATGAGCTCTCATTCTATCACTTCAGAGCGATGTGACTTTGCATTAGTAATTCAACCACTCTAAAATTCACTTTTCTCAGCTATAGCTTAGAAATAATAGTGCTTATTATGTAATCACTATTAGATGAGAATATTAAATGATGTGACTTTTTTATTATTTGCACAGTTCTTGGTACAAGTAAGTGCTCAACATTGTTAGCTCTTTATTATTACTAGTAGTAATAGTAGTGGTAATTGTGATCTGATAGTAACAATAAGGTAATCATAGTCATGTGCAAAGCATTATACTAGATACAGGAAATACACAGGAAAGATGTTGCTCTTACTTTAAGGGAATCTACAGTTTACAGAGGAAAAAAGAAAATTAATCCAATACTTAGAATAGACTGTACTCCACACAGCATGTAAGCCTAAATTAATTTCAACATCTTGAGAAGCCTCCTCAATGGAATGAGGCTGTGAGATAAGAAAATATCAAAATTAGTCATGTTAATTGGAGGAGAGGAGTGGGGAGAAAGGGGATGCTGAGGCCGAGGGAGCAGCGTGCATGAGGGCCTGAAAGTTGATGCATATTGGAGGAAAGTAAACCAGTTCTGCATCTTTGAAGCGTGGCAAACCTGGAAGGTGAAATTGTCAAGAGAGTAATCCAGAGAGTCAGTACGATCCAGATCGTGGGCTTCTTTAGGATTTATGAAAGAATTTGTATTCTATTGGAAGAAGATAAAGAAGGGTGTTGAGCAATGGAGTGACTTGATTGAATTTTGTTTTTATATATCGTATTTGTTTCCTAGGACTGCTGTAACAGATAACTATAAACTGGGTGACTTAAGGCAACAAAAATGTATTCTTACAGTTCTGGAGGCTAAAAGTCTGAAATCAAGGTGTCAGCAGGCAGGGCCATGTTCTCTGTGAAGGCTCCAGGGAAGGATCCTTCCTTGCCTCTTCATATCTCCTCCTGGTTCCTGGCAATGCTTGGTGTCATTTGGCTTGCAGATGCATCCAATTTGTCTCTATCATCTCTCCACTGTCTTGTCATATTCCCCTTATTCTTTTTTTTTTCTCTGTGCCTAAATTGTCCACTTCTTATAAGATACTAGTCGTTGAATTAGGGCCCTTCTTTACCTGGCATAGCCTCATATTAATTTATTTCCAAATAAGGTAACATTCAAAGGTTTAAAGGTTAGCAATTAAACATATCTTTTGGGGGAACATAATACAACCCACAACACTTATTAGTATGGTGGTAATTTGGAGAGTTGATTCTAGCAGAACAATTAGAAGCAGAAGAATGGTTAGAAGGAATTAGCAGGAGAAAAAATGCACTGAAAATTCACTAAAATCCACAGATTCACTAAATTGCAACATGAGTTGCAACATGAGTTGCTTATTGATACTTATGTTGGGAGAGTGGGTAAGGTAGAGGAAGTTTATGATGATTCATGGCTTCTCGTGTGGGCAAGTGGATGAAGGGCAACACTGAGAAGGGAAAGAGTGAAGAGAAGTTGAGATACCATGAGAGTGAAAGACCCATGATTTCATTATCCAAGTACCTGGTCTATGTCTACAAGGTGCTAGGTGGCAGATACAGCAGTGAGTCACACAGTTATAGGCCTGCCCTCCAGGAGCTTACGGCCTTGGCTAGTCACATAAGAGTTGATTTCTGCTTTAGTAGAAATCCCATAAAAGTTTAGGGTCTAAATCCTACACCTATTATAATCATCAATGTTTTATAAAATTGCAGCTGCATCTGCTTTTCTATCTGTTGATTCTCTGGCTCTTCATTCTCTGACCTTAATACTTTCTCCAGCAAAGATTGTATAATCTTTTGATGTGGCGATTTTCTAGTTATAATTCATCTGCCTATGAAATTGCCTTTTGCAACACCTGATCTTTACTGTCTGCATTTCCCTTCTTTCTTGCTATACACATGGATTCTGACCCTATGATGATTCATTCTTCTCAATTAACTTTCTCATCTTTCCTCCCAGCTAGTGAGATTAAATAAAAACCTGCTTCAGCCTATGCAATTTATCCAATCCTTTACTCCCAGCCAATGATCTTCTCCCTGCCTTTACGTACCTGGTTGGGAGGTACAACTCAGTTTGTACCATTATTCATTGATTCCAGAGCTTCAGAACCACATACAGCTAAATAAGAAAGACCTATTTAGGGTCTTTCCATTGGCCTGGCATTTTTCTCTGCTTGTTCTTCATCATACGCTCCCAGGCTTTTCTAGATATCAGATTTCATTCATTCATCAAACACATATTGAGTTACTGTTTCATTTCAGTCATTGTGTGTGCTCTGGACAGTCCAAAGACTAATGTGAAGTTCCTATTTTTAAGGAGTTTAGAATGGAGATACAGACAAGCTAACTGACTAGTATTACAAAAGTGTGCAATGAATGCTAAAGATTAAGGAGAGCATGCAGGTTGAGTACATATTCTGAACTGGCCAGGGGATGGGAGACAAATCAGAGAAAGCTTATCAGGGCAAGAGATAAAGAAGTTGAATCATATAGTTCAGGTAGGAACTATCCATGAAAGTGATGTGATGGGAGGATGGATGTGTGGGAGTGAGGATGATGTTAGGGAGAAAAAGGGCACAGGATGGGTAAACAGCAAATATAAATGTCAGGATGTAAGATAGAATATGATCATTCTAAAACTGCAGAAGTGTGTACTGTGCATGCCGTCAAAAAGTAATAGTAGGAAGAGATAAGAATAGACAGGTAAGTAGGGCCAAGTCAAGATTTGTATGCTTGTATGTCTTATCCTGATCTGATGTCTCATATGAAGGACTCATTCATTGTCAGCTGTTTTTCCTGCACTGAGCCTAAGTCCTGACATTTCTACATTCCCTCATCGTTCTCTAACATCACTCATGCAATTTCCTTTCTTTTAATGTCTGTAGATGTATGTGTCTAGAGATGTGTTTTAAAATGTAGGTTTATGCGAGGTTATGGGGTCCTTATGAATGCCATGGGCCATGCTGAAGAGTCTGGCAGCCTTCTTGTAGACAATGGTAAAACAAGGAGTATATTGAGTATTTGAATAAAGTGACATTGGCTGTGTTTTAGGAGGTTGACAAAGTGAGACATTAATTGGTGAGGATGAAGTCAGAGGGGATAGACTAGTTGAAGGCCATTTCATGTAGTGATTGAGAACATGGATGCTGTGGGTTGACTTTGTGCATCTTAATTGACTCTCTCATATAATAGGGATACAGTCTAGGAGGTACTTCACTTCTCTGTCCCTCAAAATAGAGATTATACTGGTAATACCTGTTTCAAAGTATACTTGTTGATGATTAAATGAATTAATAAAAGTAAAGCACTTATAATCCTACTAGACACATAGAAGTGTCCAAAAAATATTCCTTTATTATGTTACCAAAATAGTCAGTGATGGTAAAGATCCATGGTGGTAAGGAAATGATTCATTTTTAAAACAAATCCTTCAAAGCTATATTTATGTAGTAATAGTCCAGGTAGTTTATATCTGGTGAATTCAAGTAGCTATTAGTTTTACATTTGTATTTGTTTGCTAGGGCTGCCAAAAACTGGATGGCTTAGAACAACAGAAATGAATTCTCTCACTGTTCTGGAAGCTGGAAGTCTGAATCAATGTGTTGGCAGGGCCATGTTCCTTCTGAAAACTGCAGAAGTATCCTTTTTTACCTCTTTCAGCTTCTGAGCTAGATGTCCCTTGACTTGTGGAAGCATAACTCCAGTCTTCACATGGCATTCTCCCTATGTCTTCTTGCATTGATTTCCCTCTGTATGTGTCCAAATTCCTGCCCTCCTCCTTTTTCATGAGGACACATGTCATATTGGATTAGGGTCCACTGTAATGAACTCATCTTAACTTGATTACATCTGCAAGGACCCTTTTTCCAAATAAGGTCACATTCTGAGTTATTGGCAGTTAGGACTTCAATGTATCTTTTTTGGTGAGAACACAATTCAATCCATAATATCCCTTCTGTAATTACTGTAAAATACAAATATTTCTAAAACTTTGCCATTGAGCTTGAGTTTTAGTAAATAAACAGCACTATCACTAACCAACATTGTGCATGGTTTTACTAACATGGGCTTTATTAGGTTATCGGCCTAGAATTAGTAAACAGTGCAAGATGCTTTAAATAAGGAAGTAGTAAAGAAAATTAATGAAATTATTTTATTTTTTTCTATCAAAAAACCCATAAATTTAATTTGTGATCCATTATTTAAATATTAGTGAAACCAGAAGACTGCTACTGGATTTTCGAATGTTAATTGATAGAGACTAAAAAAAAAAAAAAAATTAAGATAGGGAAAATATTAGATCTGAAATTAGTATGGGAATTTTCAAAAACAACTTGCACTTTCAAAGAATTAACCTTGTGCGCTGCTTTACCACAAGAAACATGTTTATCTCTAATATAAGACGTTAAGAAAGAATGGATGGGTCATACATTCAACACATTCTCTCATAGAAAATAATGTAGTGGTATATCTAAATTCATGTCCACATTATTCACATTAAAATTGCATTGATGAGGGGCTTCCCTAGTGGCGCAGTGGTTGAGAGTCTGCCTGCCAATGCAGGGGACACGGGTTCGTGCCCCGGTCCGGGAAGATCCCACATGCCGCGGAGCGGTTGGGCCAGTGAGCCATGGCCACTGAACCTGCGTGTCCAGAGCCCGTGCTCCGCAACGGGAGAGGCCACAACAGTGAGAGGCCCGCATACCGAAAAACAAAAAAAAAATTGCATTGATGAAACTGGAGGAGGAAAACAGTAACTGGCAATTGGAAAAATACATTTATAATGATACTTAACACCTATGTGCCTAACAATATATCAGAAAAAAAAGTCTCACTTTTGAATTTGGAAGGTTTATAGAACAAGGAGGGAAGTAATTATGTTTTAGATATTTATTAAGACATGCAAATAATGAATAATACAATCATTGAAAAATAGTTTCAGAAATGGGAGTAGTGAGTGCAAAGACATTAAAAAACCTAAATGAACAGAATTTTTTCTTCATGTACTACATTACACTCACACTATATTGATTTTTGTTTTTTTTTTTACTTGAGAGAGAAGTGTAAAGAAATTGAAAATAAAATTAATGACAGTTTTATCACATAAGATTCCAATATTACTTCATGTAAAATAAACAAACAACCCCAGAGATGGTCAATACATAATTAACAGGACAAAATTTTTTTGACAAATTATTAAAACTTATATTAACGATTATCTGAAGAATGATGATAATGAAAAAAATTTTTTTAATATTTCATGAAAAGGATTAGACGTAAGACAGATGAGGAAGTATTGGTGGCCTTGCTTTTTCAAATACAAAGCAAGGTTATGAGCAAAATATGCAATCCTCAAGATGTGTACTTTAGGAAAATCTTTCACTGAAGGATTAAATATTGGCTGCCAGAAAATTGATTTGATATTATCAGAAAAATAGTGTTCATATTGAGAACAAATAAAAAGCAAAAGAAAGAACAAAAATTTAATAGGTATCTACCATATGAGACACTTTATATCTGTTATCGTAATGAATCTTTGTAAGAATTCTGTGAGGTAGGTATTATTCCCATTTGATGTATGAGGCAAAGAAAGCATAAGTAGCCAGCCCATAGTTATATAACTCGCGAGTAGGGAAAAAACCAAATACTTTCTCAGAGTCTGAGCCTTTCCTACTGTAACATAAATAATCCCCAAGAACCAAACTTATTTTTCTAAAACTTATAAAAAATAATGTCACATTTTTCATCCAATTAAATTTCTGAAGGCCTAGTGACTTCTGACAACTATTCCCCAAGACAACACTTAGTTGTTTTAGAAGATGGTGGTCCATGTCTTTGGAATAAAGTATGGTACATCAGCATAGCAAATGACAAGGAATAATATACTTTATTTGACGATGTTCATGAGAAAGTACAATTATGTCATAGCAGCATCTTCATTTCAACATGTTATTGAAATGGCAAGTTCACAAATATGACCATTACTCTCAGAGACTGGGCTCAAGACACTGCATTTGGGCCTGCTGAGGCCAACTGAGGATAAGTCAGAAGCCCTTCAGAGAAAGCTCTCCCACGTCAAAGTGCTAAAGCCACACTAGTTCCTCCCATAGATTCCAGCTTTCCTTATGCTGTTTCATTAACCTCACACTCGCACAATTTATAATTTTCCTCAGTGTCCCATTTCCATATTCCTTCCCTCTCCCTTATGTTGGGTTTGCCTTCTCTTACTATGAAATTAATCTATGAGCTTAGTCTGCCCCTGCTCCTTTCAAAATGTTAAGTGGAAACAATTTGGGTAATGTACTTTATAGAGAAGTGACCTTATTCATACTCAAATGATTTCAATGAAAAATTCTATGGTTTTATTATTTTGTATATATCAAATGTAAATTTATTGGAATTGAATCAATGAGAGAAGAGATGAAAATAAAGAAACTGCAAATAATGCATTAACTATGATTAAATTGCTATTCTAATACTATGAAATTAAAAGTTCATGGCAAACCTCTTGAGACTAACTTAAAGCCAAAAGTGTCAAGGTATGTGGGAATGTAGATGAAAAAGCTTTCATTAGAATTAACGGCAAATGATTTTTTATCATAGCTCAAACAATTTAAACGCTTACCTGGTTTTATATTTTTACATATGCAATTGGAATGGTGGCCAGTCTCCAGGATGTTTCCTAAATAAACTTGTCTCTGAGTATTCATGCCTATCGATTCATACCAGTTGAATCAGGGATGATTTGAGTGACCAGTGGAATACTGCAGAAGTGACAACATATGCTTTCAAGGCTAGGTTATAAGAGGCATTGTAGTTTCCTCTTTGGTCTCCTGCTTTGCTCACTCTGGGGCAAGCCAGCTGCCATGTCATGAAGACACCAGAGTAGCCCACATGGAGAGGAACCAACTTGGCAGTCTTGAGAGTAAAACACCTTGGAAGTGGCTCTGCCAGCACCAATTAATGTCAGACTGCAACCAGAGAGACTCTAATACATTTCTGAATTCCTGACTTGCATAAACTGTTAGAGACAATAAGTATTATAATTTTAACCCACTAAGTTTGGGATGATTTGTTATGCAGCAATGGATAATTAATACAATTGGATAAAGTGATACTGCAACAACAGAAAAAGAGGAAAACATCTCAATTTTCTGCTTTTCCCAAAAGCCATGTTTTAAATAATCTATAATGATTTCATCTAAGAATAATAATTGAGGATGATTAGTTTATATAGTAGCTAACAATTATCAGAGAACAGAGATACCATGACATTCTCAAAACTCCTTCTCAGAACTTGATAGCTGGAATAGTATTTTAGACTATATTTTTTAAAAGTCATACAACAATAAAACAAAACTCATTTGTTTGTTTATGTAATCAGTAAGTATTAATTGAGCAAATATATGTGCTGGCCAGTATGTTAAGTACTAGAGGTAAAGTAACAAATGATACAGCTTTCTCCATGAAATTCACTCTATATATCAATGAATTTTAATGTTCAATTAAAATTAAATAGGGTCACATTTATATCTTCTCATGTGACATACAAAAATTATATTTTCTGTAGTTTTCTATCAGTCAGTGAACAGTTTTCTCTCAATTTCACTGGTTCCCATGAGGAGCCAGTTGCTTTCTCAGTATGGAGAGAAGAAAACTTAAAACTTTCAAATTTCTTTGTTTTTCAGAGAAATTATGAAGTTATAACCAGATCTCAGTTCATTCATTCATTCATTCATTCCAGAAGCATTTATCAAATATCACCTAAATATTTCCACACCCTTAAATATATTGTTATATTAGAAGATCAAAAATGATTTAACTCTGACAGTTCCTTATCATCAAAAATGTTTAAAATATTTTATTATACTTTATTTTATAAATCTGACAGAAAATATAATTAAATATTTTTATTGAAAATATATAATTTTTAATGTTTTAGCATTTAATGAGATCACAGGATGAAACTGTATGAGAGAAATGAGATGCTACTACATCCTTTTATTTTAAAATGAATATTTATTTAAGGAGAAAATAAGGTGGATTAGAAGTGTTTGGGGGGATCAATATTTTATTTTTTGTAAAAGAATAATTGAATAAGGGATATTGAGGAGACTGGAATATAGTGGTCAGTCAATAATGAATTTTATTAATTAATTTTGGCTTTATAAATAGGAGTCAATATTTACCTCTTAATTAAAATTATTATATAAATTGCTATTATAGATTTCTGTTGTTCTTTACAAAACTGTATATACATTTGCCTGTGGATTGTGTTGTGTATTCAAATACGGATACGTTTCAAGCATGAATTATATTATCTGAAGAGTCATGGCTAGAAGAGAAATTTTTTCCTAAAAAGTTTTTTTTGTTTCCTTAACACTTATCCAACTTAATTTGAAACAATGCAAACTCAAACAAAAGAATAGTTTAGAATTCACTTTCAGGCTAATAGTTAATTAGCAATTTTAATAAAGAAGTGGTTTATTGGGTGTCTCACTCAAGTGCTTTAGGTTAATACCAGAAACAGAAAAAGTTGAATTATAGTCATATTGGAACAAAATTTCAAGAAATTATGTTTAAGGTATCTCTTTGTTTTCCCAAGAGGCCTGAAATTGTTACTTTTCAGCAAAATGAACCTAATGATGTGTCTTTTCTTTCCCTAGTGACTTTCTATAGTTTAATTAACTGACTCAGGTCAACTATCTGGTTCATCAGTTTTTGAACATCTGAGACTTGCTCTTAAATCCCCTTTTGAGAAATGAATTCCTGTTACAAGGACCTCATGGGCGTGTATGTGTGGGGAAATAATTTTGAACAATTAGGAATTAATGATGACCTTGTAGGGGATAGAAGAGGACATGATCATAAAAGTTGAATATACATCAGTAGGAATGAGTAATGAATTCCCATTGGCATAATTAGCTAGCATTAAAATGGAGGTATCTACAATTATTATGATTGGAAGTTTCTTGAGGAAAAGAGGAAAGTACTGGAAGGTGCAACTCTAGACATTACTCTTGAAATCTCATCAGTGATAATTTGGAAGCATATATAAATAAAATTGTTAGAGTTGAAATCTGGGAAACTATTCTAATGGAACAAAAATAGAAAAAATCACATTGAAAATGGAAAAACCAAGTAATATTACTGTGTATTGGACACAATATAAAGAATAGCAATCTAGAGTTTGGGCTATGCTTTTTGATGACACCTGAGTTTAACTCATTGCTCTCCCACCACTTAACTGTGTGGTCTTAGAAAAATTGCTTCTATATGCCTCCAAAGATGAGTATAATTTTAGTAATTACTTCATAGGCTTAATATAAGTTAGATATAAGTTAATAATAATACCTACTTGTCTCACTTATCTTTTGCTGGTTAACACACAAACCATGCCAAAACTCAATGACTTAAGAAACAATTTATTTTTCTCATGGTTCTGGGGGTTGACTGGGATTAGCTGAACAGTTCTCATTTGGAGTCCCTCATGTTGACTGGGACTGCCACCATTTTAATGCTCAAGTGGGCTTAATGTCTAATGTGGCTGACCAACATGACTGGTGGATAATGCTGAGTCTGGGGGCTCAACCTGTCTATGTGATTTGGGCAAGCTCCATTATTTGCAGGACTCAGTGCAAAATGAAAGTGCAGGGCTTCTTGTTAAAAAAAAAAATATATATATATATATATATAAAGAATTTCAAAACACTGACAGCACAGGTTGCATGCTTATCAGTCTAGCCCTGGGCTTGGGCTTCTCAGAGTATATATGGGTAGATTCTGAGAAGCAGCGTCCCAAGAGCACTCATTCTAAAAGATCCAGAAAGAAGTTGCCAAGCTTCTTATGGCCTGGTCAGTCACATTTCTATTTGTCAAAGGTAGAATACAAAACCAGGCCAGATTTAATAAGAGGAAAATTAGACCCCATCTCTTGATGTGAGGGGCAGCATGCCTGTGCGGGGAGAGAAAGAATTGATGGTGTCCATTTTTGGATATTATTGCCACATGAACTTGAAGAACTTTTTATAATTTTTAAAGGTGATAATTCACATTGGATAGTTAGCAGAGTGCCTGTCCTATAAAAATGTGTATATAATAACTGTTATTATTGTCCCAGATTAGAAACTTGGTCAAAAAACTAAAGTCCATGGCTTTGTATATCTGCTCTATATTTGAGTTAAAAATGTACATATTATCGGATCTTATCTTCACTATTCTATGAAATCTGTTTTGCAAAAATGTTAGAAAAGCTAACAATTACTGCTGTTAGATTCTGTAATGACTAAAACACATTCTTAAGGTAATTATTAATGAGTTTACTGTTAGTCTCAATGATAATAAGGCTTCTCTTTTACCTAAAGGTGTTTTGCAGAAGTGGAGAGTTTAGCTTTGACTTTTCTGCCTATTAAATAAACATCTGCCACCTGTAGTCTATTGTCTTGCTGCATTTATCACAGATGAGTGCAGCAAAAAAAAAAAAGAAAATAAATTGCTTTAATATAATACTCTTTTCCCACACTTTGCCATAAAGTGCCACATTCCTTGAGTGCATCTTAGCTAGTGTGTAACTCTGAATTCCAGGTTATAAAAGCTTTTCATAATCTTTAGTCATTTAACACTACCTACATCTCATTTGATGGCTTTTCTTTTCAGTTTGTGCCAAAAGCAATATAATTTTTCAATTAGGAAGCAAACATACTTTTAAAAATGAGATGCTGTTTCTGACATACAAATTTTGTTTATGGGTACCAACAATATTCTAGGAAACCTTGTGTATAAACATAATTATAAGTGAAAAGAACTGCTAAATGATCATCCAGGACACCAAAGAACAGTCTATTCTGTTGTGATAAAGACAAAAGAATACAGTCAATTACAAAACTATGTTTATTCTGCTGTGCAAGGCCCCCAGAAGGCACTGAGAAAAAATTTTTAGAAATCAGTACACAATAATATCAACCAGTGTTGAAGGAGGGTGTAGAGCAGAATCTAAGGAAATCTATGATTTAATTTAACTTAATATTTTTATTTTTTTTTACTGTTTATTTATTATTTATTTATTTTCTTATTAGTCATCCATTTTATACACATCAGTGTATACATGTCAATCCCAATCTCCCAATTCATCACACCACAACCCCCACCACCCCGCCACTTTCCCCACTTGGTGTCCATACGTTTGTTCTCTACATCTGTGTCTCAATTTCTGCTCTGCAAACCAGTTCATCTGTACCATTTTCTAGGTTCCACATATATGCGTTAATATACGATATTTGTTTTTCTCCTTCTGACTTACTTCACTCTGTATGACAGTCTCTAGATGCATCCACGTCTCTACAAATGACCCAATTTCGTTCCTTTTTATGGCTGACAAATATTCCATTGTATATATGTATCACAACTTCTTTATCCATTTGTCTGTCAATGGGCATTTAGGTTGCTTCCATGACCTGGCTATTGTAAATAGTGCTGCAATGAACATTGGGGTGCATGTGTCTTTTTGAATTATACTTTTCTCTGGGTATATGCCCAGTAGTGGGTTTGCTGGGTCATATGTTAATTCTATTTTTAGTTCTTTAAGGAACCTCCATACTGTTCTCCATAGTGGCTGTATCAATTTACATTCCCACCAACAGTGCAAGAGGGTTCCCTTTTCTCCACACCCTCTCCAGCATTTATTGTTTGTAGATTTTCTGATGATGCCCATTCTAACTGGTGTGAGGTGAAACCTCATTGTAATTTTGATTTGCATTTCTCGAATAATTAGTGATGTTAAGAAGCTTTTCATGTGCTTCTTGGCCATCTGTATATCTTCTATGGAGGAATGTCTATTTAGGTCTTCTGCCCATTTTTGGACTGGGTTGTTTGTTGTTTTTAATATTGAGCTTCATGAGCTGTTTATATATTTTGGAGATTAATCCTTTATCCGATGTTACATTTGCAAACATTTTCCCCCATTCTGAGGGCTGTCTTTTTGTCTTGTTTATGGTTTCCTTTGCGGTGCAAAAGCTTTTAAGTTTCATTAGTCCCATTTGTTTATTTTTGTTTTTATTTCCATTACTCTAGGAGGTGGATCAAAAAATATCTTGCTGTGATTTCTGTCAAAGAGTGTTCTGCCTATATTTCCTCTAAGAGTTTTATAGTGCCCAGTCTTATTTAGGTCTTTAATCCATTTTGAGTTTATTTTTGTGTAGGGTGTTAGGGAGTGTTCCAATTTCATTTTTTTACATGTAGCTGTCCAGTTTTCTCAGCACCACTTATTAAAGAGACTGTCTTTTCTCCATTGTATATCCTTGCCTCCTTTGTCATAGATTAGTTGACCATAGGTGTGTGGGTTTATCTCTGGGCTTTCTATCTTGTTCCATTGATCTATGTTTCTGTTTTTGTGCCAGTACCATATTGTCTTGATTACTGTAGCTTTGTAGTATAGTCTGAAGTCAGGGAGTCTGATTCCTCCAGCTCCATTTTTTTTCCCTCAAGACTGCTTTGGCTATTTGGGGTCTTTTGTGTCTCCATACAAATTTTAAGATTTTTTTTTCTAGTTCTGTAAAAAATGTCCTTGGTAATTTGATAGGGATTGCATTGAATCTGTAGATTGCTTTGGGTAGTATACTCATTTTCACAATATTGATTCTTCCAATCTAAGAACATTGTATATCTCTCCATCTGGTGGTATCATCTTTAATTTCCTTCATCAGTGTCTTATAGTTTTCTGCATACAGGTCTTTTGTCTCCTTAGGTAGGTTTATTCCTAGGTATTTTATTCTTTTTGTTGCAGTGGTAAATGGGAGTGTTTCCTTAATTTCTCTTTCAGATTTTTCATCATTAGCATATAGGAATGCTAGAGATTTCTGTGCATTAATTTTGTATCCTGCAACTTTACCAAATTCATTGATAAGCTCTAGTAGTTTTCTGGTAACATCTTTAGGATTCTCTTAGTATCATGTCATCTGTAAACAGTGACAGTTTTACTTCTTCTTTTCCAATTTGTACTCCTTTTATTTCTTTCTCTTCTCTGATTGTTGTGGCTAGGACTTCCAAAAGTATGTTGAATAATAGTTGAGAGAGTGGATATCCTTGTCTTGTTCCTGATCTTGGAGGAAATGCTTTCAGTTTTTCAACACTGAGAATGATGTTTTCTGTGGGTTTGTCATATATGGCCTTTATTACACTGAGTTAGGTTCCCTCTATGCTCACTTTCTGGAGAGTTCTTTTTATCATAAATGGGTGTTGAATTTTTTCGAAAGCTTTTTCTGCATCTATTGAGATGATCATATGGTTTTTATTCTTCAATTTGTTAATATGGTGTATCACATTGATTGATTTGCATATATAGAAGAATCCTTACATCTCTGGGAAAAATACCACTTGATCAAGGTGTATGATCCTTTTAATATGTTGTTGAATTCTGTTTGCTAGTATTTTGTTGAGGATTTTTGCATCCGTATTCATCAGTGATATTGGTCTGTAATTTTCCTTTTTGTAGTATCTTTGTTGGGTTTTGGTATCAGGGTGATGGTGGGCTCATAGAATGAGTTTGGGAGTGTTCCTTCCTCTGCAATTTTTTGGATGAGTTTGAGAAGGATGAGTGTTAGCTCTTCCCTAAATGTTTGATAGAATTCACCTGTGAAGCCATCTGGTCCTGGACTTTTGTTTATTGGAAGATTTTTAATAACAGTTTCAACTTCATTACTTTTGATTGGTTGTTCATATTTTCTATTTCTTCCTGGTTCAATCTTGGAAGATTATACCTTTCTAAGAATTTGTCCATTTCTTCCAGGTTGTCCATTTTATTGGCATAGAGTTGCTTTTAGTAGTCTCTTAGGATGCTCTGTATTTCTGCAGGGTCTGTTGTAACTTCTCCTTTTTCATTTCTAATTTTATTGATTTGAGTCCTCTCCCTCTTTTTCTTGATCAGTCTGGCTAATGACTTATCACTTTTGTTTATCTTCTTAAAGAACCAGCTTTTAATTTTACTGATCTTTGTAACTGTTTCCTTTGTTTCTATTTCACTTATTTCTGCTCTCATGTTTATGATTTCTTTCCTTCTGGTATCTTTGGGTTTTGTTTGTTCTTCTTTCTCTAGTTCATTTAGGTGTAAGGTTAGATTGTTTGAGATTTTTCTTGTTTCTTGATGTAGGCTTGTATAGCAATAAACTTCCCTCTTAGAACTGCTTTTGCTGCATCCCATAGGTTTTGGATCATTGTGTTTTCCTTCTTATTTGTCTCTAGCTATTTTTTGATTTCCTCCTTGATTTCTTTGATGATTTCTTGGTTATTTAGTAACATATTGTTTAGCCTCCATGTGTTTGTGTTTTTCACGTTTTTTTCCCCTGTAATTGATATCTAATCTCATAGTGTTGTGGTCAGAAAAGATGTCTGATATGATTTCAGTTTTCTTAAATTTACTGAGGCTTGATTTGTGACCCAAGATGTGATCTATCCTGGAGATTGTTCCATGCACACTTGAGAAAAAAGTGTAATCTGCTGTTTTTGGATGGAATGACCTATAAATATCAATTAAATCTATCTGCTCTATTGTGTCATTTAAAGCTTGTTTTTCCTTATTAATTTTCTGTTTGGATGATCTGTCCATTGGTGTAAGTGAGGTGTTAAAGTCCCCCACTATTATTGTGATACTGTTGATTTCCTTTTTTAGAGCTGATATCAGTTGCCTTATGTATTGAGGTGCTCCTATGATGGGTGCATATATATTTACAATTGTTATATATTCTTCTTGGATTGATCCCTTGATCATTACATAGTGTCTTTCCTTGTCTCTTGTAACATTTTTTATTTTAAAGCCTATTTTATCTAATATGAGTATTACTACTCCAGCTTTCTTTTGATTTCCATTTGCATGGAATATCTTTTTGTATTCCCTCACTTTCAGTCTGTATGTGTCCCTAGGTCTGAAGTGGGTCTCTTGTAGACAGCATATATATGGGTCTTGTTTTTGTATCCATTTACCAAGCCTGTGTCTTTTGGTTGGAGCATTTAATCCGTTCACATTTAAGGTAATTATCGATATGTATGCTCCTTTCACCATTTTTAATTGTTTTGGGTTTGTTTTTGTAGGTGCTTTTCTTCTCTTGTTTCCAACTTACAGAAGTTCCTTTAGCCTTTGTTGTAAAGCTGGTTTGGTGGTGCTGAATTCTCTTAGCTTTTGCTTGTCTGTAAACCTTTTGATTTCTCCATCGAATCTGAGTGAGATCCTTGCTGGGTAGAGTAATCTTTGTTGTGGGTTTTTCCCTTTCATCACTTTAAGTATATCATGCCACTCCCTTGTGGCTTGTAGAGTTTCTGCTGAGAAATCAGCTGTTAACCTTATGGGAGTCCCTTTGTATGTTATTTGTCATTTTTTCCTTGCTGCTTTCAATAATTTTTCTTTGTCTTTAAGCTTTGCCAATTTGATTACTATGTTTCTCGGCATGTTTCTCCTTGGTTTATCCTGTATGGGACTCTGCACTTCCTGGACTTGAGTGGCTATTTCCTTTCCCATGTTAGAGAAATTTTTGACTACAATCTCTTCAAATATTTTCTCTGATACTTTCTCTCTCTCTTCTCCTTCTGGGACCCCTATAATGCAAATGTTGGTGCATTTAATATTGTCCCAGAGGTCTCTTAGGCTGTCTTCATATAAATTCAGATTCTACATTCTTAAAATTAATTTTTATTGGAGTATGGTTGCTTTACAATGTTGTGTTAGCCTCCACTGCACAATAGAATGGATCAGCCATATAGATACAGATATCCCCTCCCTTTTGGACTTCCCTCCTATTTAGTTTACCACAGTGCATTAGGTAGAGGTCCCTGTGCTATACAGCATGTTCCTATCAGTTGTCTATTTTATACATTGTATCAATAATGTATATGTGTCAATCCCAGTCTCCCAATTTCTCCCGCCCCACCTCTTTCCCCCTTGGTATCCATACATTTGTTTTCTTCATCTGTGTCTCTATTTCTGCTTTGCAAATAAGGTAATCTGTATCATTTTTCTAGATTCCACCTATATGCGTTATTATACGATATTTGCTTTTCTCTTTCTGACTCACTTCACTCTGTATAAAACTCTCTAGGTCCATCCACGTCTCCTACAAATAACCTAATTTCATTCCTTTTTATGGCTGAGTAATATTCCATTGCATATATATACCACATCTTCTTTATCCATTCCTCTGCTGATGGACATTTAGGTTGTTTCCATGTCCTGGCTATTGTAAACAGTGCTGCAATGAACATAGGGGTGCATGTGTCTTTTTGAATCATGGTTTTCTCTGGGTATATGTCCAGGAGTGGGATTGTTGGGTCATATGGTAGTTCTATTTTTAGTTTTTTAAGGAACCTCCATACTGTTCTCCATAGTGGCTGTATCAATTTACATTCCCACCAACAATATATGAGGGTTCCCTTTTCTCCACACCCTCACTAGCATTTATTGTTTGTAGATTTTTAATGATGGCCATTCTGACCGGTGTGAGGTGATACCTCATTATAGTTTTGATTTGCATTTAAAATTCTACATTTTGAATAATAACTTCTATTGCTTCTCATTTAAATCTGAAATGTATACCCCACCACATGAAAGATTAATATGCCACAATGTGGCATTTATTTAACTTTTATTCAGCAATTACAGCGTGCTAAACATCAGGAATGAAAAAGTAACTAAGACTTGTTTTCTGCTCTCAACATGTCTCGAGAGGGAGAAAGGTATATAAATAGATCAAACACAATATGAAGTGATATGCTATTTCTGTGAAACAAACATCTAACAGTGTAGGGTTTGGTGGGAATGGTGACAGCTGAGCTGGACTAAAATTTGGAGGAAAACCCCATGGCATTTCTCAGAAAACTGGATGGAGGCCTGCAAAAGACTGAGTTGGGTTCAACCAGTTTACAGTTTTTAGAACAATAAAATTACAGAACAACAGGGGAAAAAAGTTGATGATATTGAAGGAAGTGTAATTTTACTGGCATCAAAGTACCTAGTTAAGGTGGTGAACAGAAAAAAGCTGCTGATAGGAATAAAATAGAGGGGCCCAGGGAACAGAAATCCACATAAGAACAAAGAAAGGTCCAATGGGAATTAGAGAGAGAGAGAGCATGAAAAAAAGGTGGTATGATTTGGTTGCAGAGTGAGGTTATTTGAATGCAGATTGTGGTTGAATGAGTAATTCAAGTCATTGCTACAGGAGTGGGGAATTTCAGAGGTGTTGAGGTGAGATCACAAGAATTAAGGAAGGTAATTGAAAGATTAGGGTACTGGCTGGGTCTTACAGACATTGAAGTAATTCAGGACCATGACACAACATGGAGTGGGAAGAAAATGAATGATTCTGGTACTAAGGTCCCCAGTATGTAAAAAGAACAGAGATTTTTAGCTGAGGAGAAGAGGGTGTTTTTGTCAGATGTCATCCACCTCCACGTAGCAGTGATTTTGACATAATCATGACTAGGTAATGGCTCAGAAGTGTTGTTGAAAAGCAAGAATGGTGCTCTCTTCATCTAACAACTCTGAAATGAGTGGACTCTCTGAGAATGTCTTCCAACTGAGAGCATTATATGGGAAATTGTATCCTCAGGAAAAGCCAAGTTTCTGTTAGGCAGGAATGTAATAGGAAGCCACTGAGGATGACTGGTATTCCTTCTGGTATAGTTAAAAGGTTTGGAAGAGAAGAGAGCAGCAGATGGAGTCAGTCACATCAGGGAAGGATCTACCCTTACATGTCTCCTTCCCACACAGTGGGAAAGAGACATGTAAGAGGGCAGATAGAGAAGGTGTTTGTGAGGTAAAGTGGAATTAGCAGGTTTCAAGGATTTAAAAATAATTAGACCCAGAAATCCCTTGGAAAATTAACCTTGGTAGATGTCCTGGGGCTTGGCTGTCTCTTCTATAGGTATTCCAAGTATAATAATCAGAATCCTTGATGAAAGAGTGAATGCACTAATCTGAGAAGTTTGGATTTTATTCTGTATGAAAAAAACAGGATTTTAATCAGAAGAATAAATGAAGTTAAAGGAGAAAGACCGATTGAAGGAAAATCAGTTAGAATAATCAGTAACAATAATTTAAATAAGAGAAGACAAAGACAATGATAGTTGAGGTGGAAAGGAGAGGCCAGATTTTACAGATGCTTTAGAAGTAGAATCAACAAGATATGGTCTTGGATATGGATAAGGGATTTGATATGGGCAGTTAGAGAGAAGTAGTAGTTGAGATTTACCTAGTTTCCAGATTAGGCATCTGAGTGGATGCCAGGCAAGAGGATTAACTGAGGATAATGGAGGAGGCAGTGCATATTTAGACTGGGTATTTAGGGCTGCCTTTTTTATGCTTCCTCAATATCCATTGTCTCTTATCTAAAACAGTTCCATATATTTCTTGAAGAAGGATCCTGCCTCCTTTTTATAGTCCATGTTTTAAATGTAGCCAACTCCACTGCCAGTACCAGAGATGGCCAATTGCAATATGGGATATTCTTGCCCATACTGATAGAACTTTTAGTAAGGGAGAACCTCTCTTTGGGCTCTGAGTTGCTGAGAAGAAATGATGTAAAACTAAATCTGCTGGTCACCCTAATGAATGGATCCAGAACCAAAGACAGCTGAGATCTGAGATGGGAAAAGCAGGAGAGTATGATAAAATTTTTCTGAGATCCTAAATGCAATTATTTCTGAAGCTGATGAATCCTTGGAGTTTTCTGAAACACAGACACAACATTTTCTCTTCCCTTCCCTTTCCTCTTCTCTTCTTTCTTCTTAAAATTGCCATTTTTTCCCTTTCTTGCTATGTTAATAACAGATTCTTGACTAATATAGTTGAGGAGGGAGTATAGGGGCAGATAATTTTTCATTAGAAATGTTAAATTGGAGGTGCCTGTACTAAATCTAATAGAGACGGTTAGTGGGCAATTACAACTAAAGAGTCTGAAGCTCAGGAGAGAAGTCAGGGTCAGAGATAAAACAAAAACATATGTATAAAAGATTTTGAAGTCATGGATACAGAAAGTTTACCCAGGATGTACAGAGAAAGCAAGAATAGGAACGTCCCTGGTGGCGCAGTGGTTGGGAGTCCGCCTGCCAATGCAGGGGACACAGGTTCGATCCCTTGTCCAAGAGGATCCCATATGTTACAGAGCAACTAAGCCCGTGCGCCACAACTACTGAGCCCATGCACCACAACTACTGAGCCCGAGTGCTGCAACTACTGAAGCCCACGTGCCTAGAGCCCATGCTCTACAACAAGAGAAGCCACTGCAATGAGAAGCCCACGCACCGCAATGAAGAGTAGCCCCCACTCACCACAACTAGAGAAAGCCGGCGTGCAGCAATGAAGACCCAATGCAGCCAAAAATAAAAATTAAAAAAAAAAGAGAAGAAAGCAAGAATAGATGCAGCCCAAGAATAGGGTCTCAGAAAACTCCACTATTTGGAGGTCAGGCCACAGGTCAGACAGAAGTGATACAGAAGGACTGGGCAGGGTGGTAGACAGTTGAGAAAATTCTGGACATAACTGGCGTGTGGGAAGAAAGTTTCCAAGACCAAAGCACTTCTGGAATCTAGAACAGTGCTACTCAAAGACTCCCTAGGGAAATTGTTTCTGGATAGTGACAACATGAACAGCTGTCCTAGAATATAAACCAACTAAGCACACTTTAGTTCAGCTAACTTTTGTTTTTGATTTCTTTTCATAACAAGACTTTGTCCATGTGAAGGAAGTGATGCATTGATTTGCATCCTGTCACAGGCTTCTCAGACTCAACAATAGTTCTCCAATCGCACTTCGAGCAGCCTTGTTCTAACACTGATCCCTCTGCTGAGATCAGGTCAGTATATGATACATATCGTTGGAAATACAAATAGATTTGAATCTGAATTATTGTATGGAATTTTAAACATGAATAATTGATTACAGGGAATGAAATAGACATATACAGATATGCGTCATTTAGAGATAAGGACTTAGGGACTCTGTAATGAAGGGATTTCCTGATTAATTTTGAAAAACAAAATTCTTAACAGTAAAATGCTTTTGTTTTAAAAAAAGTCTTACTTTGAACTATGATGTCCAAAACCTATCACTAGAGCTCTCTGTGGAAGCAGGAGAAGGGGTGGATCTGGAGATGCAGAGTGTGGTCTGCTCACAAACCTCTTCCCCTCTGTGCTACTCCTTAAGATTCCAAAGTGGAACCAGAGGATTCTACATTTCACAGCTTGATTTGAAAACCACTGGGGTTGACAGTAAAAAATGATTCACTTTGAATTCTATGTTGACTCTTGACTTTTGCATTTTCTGATCCTGTGACCTGAAGAAATGCCACTTAAGCTTCTTGAGGCTCAGTTTTCTAATCTATAAAACTGGGACACAATAGCAATTTTAAGAAGTGCTTCTGATTATCTAGTTAGCTGATATGAGTGAATGTGCCTTGTGCAGTTTAAGGACTTGGTAAGAAAGGACCTCTCCAGTTCTCGCTACAGTCCCCTGTGCTTCAGGGAGCTCTGGCTGCAGAAACCGTGGCCTCAAAGTTGGTGCTTGAGTATCTCAAGTTCAGTCACTCCCTGAAACCTGGTTGTTCCTAGGCAAGTGAATGAGAAGAATAAAAAATAAGCACCATGTTCCAGTGAAGTGTTGTAACTATGAGCAGGGACTCACGTGTGAGGGGTCAGAGTCCATACGTGTTCACAGCAATGTCAAGGGTATCACTTAAACTTTCAGTCCCTGATTTTCACTGCAAGAGGACTAACATAAAAGAAGGTAAACTCTTTTTTTTCTTTTTTTCCTTTTAGAGATTTTATTTAGAATTCTAGACCTTTCAACAATCTTTTTGAGTCTCCTTTATGTTTTTTCTTCTCTTGATTTCTATCTCCCTTCAGTATCCTGTTTTTCCTTATTATTTGCTTCCTCACTCCACTTGTTGAACTTGTATTTGGAGGGGGATTGGTATTCATGAATGTGTATAGCATTTTTTATTTGAAACTTAGAAATTGTACACACATATTTCCTTACTTGTCATGTGTCCTTTTTGATGAAAAATGGCATTACCAAGTTTCCTTACTTCCCTCTTTCATTACCCTTTGCCCCAATCAACATTGAGTTTCAAAGGAAAAATCCCTTCAAATTTCAAAAATTGAAGATGTAACATCCTTAAGAAAACGTGAAAGAAATGACTTATCTTTTGAAGGCAATCTTCAAAGAAAAGTCGCAAAAGTGTATTTCAGTATTGACAACAATATTGAAGTAATAATTCTAAGCGTCATCATTAATTAAACACTTACTCTGTATTAAGCACTCTTCCAGGAACTCTTAATTCTCATAATACGCATATGAAGGTGATACCACTATTATCCTTGTTTTACTAATGAGCATATTAAGGCAGAGAAAGGTTGAGTAAGTTTCTCAGGGTCACACAGCTAGAATATAGGGAAATAATAGGATTTAAACCTAGGACATCTGACTCCAGAGACCTGCTTTAACAGAATACTATCTTTTTTCTTTTAATAGATCTTTATTGGAGTATAATTGCTTCACAATACTGTGTTAGTTTCTGTTGCACAACAAAGCGAATCAGCCATATGCATACACATGTCCCCATATCCCCTCCCTCTTGAGCCTCCCTCCCACCCTCCCTATCCCACCCCTCTAGGTCATCACAAAGCACCAAGCCAATCTCCCTGTGCTATGCAACTGCTTCCCACAAGCCAACTATTTTACATTCAGTAGTGTATATATGTTGATACTGCTCTCATCTCGCCCCAGCTTTGCACTCCTACCCCATGCTACCTTGAAGTAAGTTTGTCAGATGATGAGTGCCTATTGCTCCCCTTTCCAGGATAAAGATCAAAAAGATATAGTTAAGAAGAAAGCATTTGCACTAGTCTGACTCCTTGGTAAATTTGTAGAAGAGTATATAGAATAGATGGTGTCATTTTCATCAATTCATATACTCTTGGATCCCACACAGGAGAAGGCATTAGAGGACTCAACAGATTGTTCCCTAATCATCTAAATCCATGTAGTTTCTCATGAATAAAAGTTTGTAATCTTTTCAAACTACTTAGGGATTGGCAGCTGGGTACACTATTAATTCCTTTTGGAGCTTGCCACTTAAGATGGACCTTAATGAATGTAGCATTTTATTTTTAATTAAAATACTTAGTTCAGGGAGTATTTATTAATAATTCTAACAGCAACAGATGGTCTGCTTATGTGCTGTAACAGTCTTTACCCAAAATCAGTCAAAATAATTAACAAAATGTAAATTATTAAACACTTAAATATGTATTATGTATCATTACCATTCCCATAACATATTCTAATCTTTAATGAGAAAAAACATGACAGTTAAACAGTAATCTATAGAATACTGCATACCAAATGTTCAGAAAACTAGATTTTCTTGTTTTGTTATGTTAAAAATATTTGTGTTAGTAGCATTTTCTAGTATTCCTGCTGCCTAGAAGTGGAAGTAAAGCCAAAGCTAAATAAACAAAATTTTTCTTTGGTAAGAACATCATATACAGTGCTTTACGAAAGAATTGCATGTAATATTGGACAAGAACCTGAAAGTCCAGGTCTGACATTGGATTTTTTGTTGGGACTCTGGGAAATGTTCTTATCCTGTCCATTCATCTGCGGTTTGATCCAGCTGCTCTGAACCTTAGTTTCTTTAAAGGGCTTGAGAATCTTTGGCAGAAAACAGCCACTGGTGTACACAGGTTTTCTCTCTCTGTCTCCTTTACCCCTGGCTTCTCATCCCACACACTTTGTGTTGCCTCTAAAGCTACCTTTATGACTCTTCGAATGAATGGTATTGTTTTTATTTTCCTCATGTTCTTGGGTCATCAAAGTGAGATGCAGTTTTGGAATCCCATATCTTTGTGATCTTTTAACTAAATAATGATACTTAAAATTACTTTGAGAACCAGAAGACAGAAAATCAGTTCATGGTTGGTGGTTTGGCAATGCTCCAACATGCACCAATTTGGTGTAACATTTGTAATAATGTGGGTCTGTCTTAGAAATTACGGAAACCATGAGTTTCACAGCACAGATTCTGAAAACCATGCTTTGCTGTGGAAACAGTGTATGTATACACAGGGACCTAATAACCCCGTTTTAATTCAAGTAGTATTTAAGTTCAAATTTCAAAATTTAATTCAAGTATTTAAATTCAATATTTTAACTCAATTTATATTTAAATGCTATTCTTCCATTTTAATGGCAAAGGTGAAAGGTAACTTAAAGGTCATTCCAACTGTGTGACTTTGAATTTTGTCTTCTTGGACAATTTATTGAAATTTTCTAAGCCTTAGTTTCCTCACTTGTATACTTAGGATAGAAATAGTACCTACCTGATAGATTTGTTGAAACTATTAAGTGAAAATTCCTCGCCACAGTGACAGGATAGGATAAGAGACTATCTAATCTATCTTCCTTCTTTTGAAAACTGATGAAGAAACTAAGTTCCAGAAGGTTAATTGATTTTTCCTGGATCACCAAATAGTTAGAAATGCCAGAAGTAGAAATGATGTATCATGGATGCCAGGTCAGCGTTCATTTAATGACACTTATGATGTTTACTTGCTGGAAAAAGGACATTTATCTCTCAATTTTCAGGTCATAATTTGCTACTCACAGTCACATTTGTGTCCACAGGAAGAACAACATCAGTAAATTAGTTTTCGAGAGTGTAGATGCACATTTAAATTATTTGCTTTAAAATGTATCAAAAATTATTTTAAAAATATCTAATTCATAATTTTTTTCTGGTCAGTTCAAATATTTGCAAATATTTAATGGTAAATGATATTTTCATAAATTTAATTTTGCTCTTTACCTATTGTCAGTTTTTTCTTTTTAACTTAAGACTACCAAAGAATCACATAAACAGTTACTCTATGGGTTTTTTTTTTTTTTTTTTTTTCCCCTTACGCGGGCCTCTAACTGCTGTGGCCTCTCCCGTTGTAGAACACAGGCTCTGGACGCGCAGGCTCAGCGGCCATGGTTCACGGGCCCAGCCGCTCCGTGGCATGTGGGATCTTCCCGGACCGGGGCACGAACCCGTGTCCCCTGCATCGGCAGGCGGACTCTCAACCACTGTGCCACCAGGGAAGCCCACTCTATGGGTTTTAACATCTTAACAATTTAGTACCCAAGTGAAACAGGTTTTCTTACAGTTTGACCAAATACATAAATCAGCAAAACCAATTGTGATACTTTATTATAAATGAACAATTCTTTGAATTTTTTAGTCATTGAAAACTTTTGTTTTGCCTTCTAGCAGCTGTCTTCTACAGGAACAGCTGCTAATACTTATATATAACATTTGTCAGGTTCTTTTACAAGCCATATAAACTACAAACGCTGCTTTAAGGGAAGTTTAAAACTGTACTTATATCTATATACCAAATGGTTAAATTACTTTGAAACTTTTTGGATATATAGGTAACAATTCACCGAAGCAATTATTTTAAAATGTACTGAGCTACTTGTCTTTCATGTCTTTGTAGAATTTTCTTTTCTTTGTGAACCAAAATAATTTCTTCTATGACAGTTTAACCTAAACTGAGTTATTGAATTATGTAAATTGTTTAAAGATAAAGCATAGGCAGTTATATTTATTATCCAGTCTTTTTGACATTGGAGATTATGTACTTACCATTAAAGATGTCAATTTAGTAATGCTAATGCATTATTGGTGTACAGTGTGTTCCACCATTTTGTTCCCTTCCTTTCACCCGAGTAGAAACACCTACCGTCCCTTCAGGATGGCTGCTCCTGCCCTGGAACATAATCAGTCACTGCTTTCAAATGTCATCTGTGGAGGTCTTCAGGCTAGATAGTCCCTGCAGTGTTTGAAGGCAGCCCCTCAAACACTGCATTCCTTCTTAGGCTGCTCAGGACAGTTGCTAAGCTTTGCAAAGTGCAGGTGCAGTTGCCTTGGGGTATCTAGGGCAGCATTGTGTCTAGAGGGTTGCAGACATTAATTATCAGCCTCTTCTGCTGCACATGGTGGCAGGGAGGAGAACTGGGGATTAAGAAAGCCAGGTAGAACTTGAAGAGAAAAAATGAATTGTGCTCTCTCTGCATATTTAGCATTCTGTCAGCCTCCTGGTCAACAGATCCTGCAGAAGCCCTCTTCAAACCCCCAAGTAAAGCAAAGATGCAGATGCTCAGAGCTGGGCAATCAAAAATCTGAGAATTACCTCTAGGGTAGGAGTTTGGCTTCATTAACTACTGTCAAATACCTGCCTTCTTAAAATCTTTGTACTGCTTGAAGTTTTACATAAATGAGGCCATGGCTCTTAGGATCAGAAATAAGGAGAGGGAGAAAAGGAGGAAACTAAGATCAATATAAAGAGTTTAATCCTTTGACAGTGAAGGTCCCCTCCACCTACCATCTGATCAATTTTCTGAGAAATATTTTATGCAGTTTTCATCATTTTCTGTAGGCTAGTTTTTACCAATCTAAACATGTTTTCTAAAGTGCAAAGTGTAATTTACTTGGTTCGAATTTAATTTAATATTCGTGTTAAAATACTCATACCTAGATTTTTTTTCCTCTTGCTCTTATCCATTAATTATTTTAAAATGACTTCATCTATTCCATTAACTCTTAACATGTAGATGTTGGTCTTTTAATTTTTCCTTTTTTATCTAATCATCTCATGACCTTTTTGACCTTTATTAGTTTTAGTAACATATTTGAAAACAAATTCGGGATTCAATTTTGCTTTCAACTCATAAAGGAACTGTGTGCTACATTTAAATGGCTCTTTACCTAAGGACCTTGATGTTTCCTAGCCATTCAATCCTCATATAAGATTTTACTTAACAGTCCCAAATTTCTGCATTGACTATATATCTTGACTATATATATATATATATATATATATATATATTTAAATATATATATGTACACATTTAAATATATATATATTTATATATTTTTTTAACTGACCTTTCTCTCCCTTAAAGTGTTTTTGTTTTTTTACATTCTTCAGACTGGATTTGATTCCCTACTGTGTGAGCAGAGAGACCCTAATCTGTCTGGATGCTGAGCAAGTTCTCTGCACATAGTTGATGGTGAAGACATGCTTGTTGGGTGAAAAAATGGGTCATCGGTAAACAGGGCACTTCAATACTTTCCAATTCTAATTCAAGTCAACAGAGGAAGGTAGAGATATAAAGTTCTCTTAATATGGAATTCAGTGAGAAGAATAACAATTATTTTTCAGGAACCCTAAAATAGTGGAGGGTTTGAAAATCCTAGTTGAGCACTTAAGCCAGTTATAAAAACCTTAGATTTTCAACCAGCTTTAACAATCCTAAAGAAAGTGTGTCCCAGGAGATGAGCGTTAAGGATATTTACCAAAGCTGTTACTTTGAATTTACTGAATAAATCATTCTTCAAAAGTAGCCCGGAGATCTTTTTCTTAGCTACCAAATTTGCCTTCATTGTCTCATTGGGAACTAACTCACAGATGTGGGGATTGGCCTTGGATGGACATCATATGACTTGGTAATTTTAAGTGTGTGATTGTGCTGTCCAGTGTTAATTATGCCATATGAGAGCCTGTCTGATAGGTTCTACACAAGCCAGGGAACACTGGATCCCAATTTCATATGTTAAGGGGAGGGGGTAGCAGCAATAGAATTCCTAAGGACATAAAGGCCAAAGGTTTGCCAGTCTGGAGGGCTATGGGTATCATATTGGTGGATTTTCCAGCTTGTAGCTATCATGGGGAAAAATTAATTAAATCCCTCTCAGAACTTACACATATGTAGGGTTTAGAAGTCTGCCAAATAAAGACCTTCTGTAAAGAAAGTTGGCAACTTATAGCTTAGTAAAATCAAGGGGTACCAACCACTCAGAGATAGCACAAGCACAGGTGAAACTGGGCCATTTAGGGTCTTATATAGACCACTGCCTTCATTGTAAACTATGATAAAAAGTATCATTCTCTAATACAAATATATTCAGAAAACTCATTGTAAAGATACTGTTTGTAGCCTATAAAAGCCAGTCTCTCTCTCTCTCTTTTTTTTTTTTTGGCAGTACGTGGGCCTCTCACTGCTGTGGCCTCTCCCATTGCGGAGCACAGGCTCCAGACGCACAGCCTCAGCGGCCATGGCTCATGGGCCCAGCCGCTCCGCGGCATGTGGGATCTTCCCGGACTAGGGCACGAACCCGTGTCTCCTGCATCGGCAGGCGGACTCTCAACCACTGCGCCACCAGGGAAGCCCCAGTCTCTCTTTTTTATTGCTAACAAAATCTTGTTTAAGATATTGTGTCTAGAGGCCTCTTGAATTGGGTAAAAATTGAGTCTGGCCCTGGTTTTGGGTGGGTGTCTGTCCTAGTTTTGGCCTGTGAAATATAAGAGGATGTTCACTAGAGGCTCCTGGGAAGGTTTATCTTCACTGATAAATCTTTTTTATCACCTGAGTATTGGGATGGTTTGTTATATACTAACAGATAACCGGAATAGGGACCGATAATAAATAAAAGAATGTTATATCCCTGGCAAAATATTTCTACAATTTTGAGAAAACTTGAAAAGGGAAAATACTTAAATTCAGTTGGAAAGGTCAATTTTAGTCTATCATCTGGTTCTCTTTATATATGAATTCATTCAAAAGAAACACCATATATCTACACTACATGGATGAAAGGCTGTTCAACATGTGTTGATGGGATGTGCAGAGCCCCAGTTTATCTCTTGTCTATGTCCAGTGGATTTAGACAGGTTTGCCTCCTGATTTTAGAATATTCCTTCTTTCTGTAGTTCTAATCAGTGATGCAACCAGCAACTTGAACATCACTATAAAGATTTCCTTTTCCTCCTCCAGAAAGTTCTTGCCCTTGAGCAGGATTCAGTAGAAGCCTGCAATATTTGAAGCAGTCACCTAGCAGTTGTTTAATGTGGATGACTATGCCCTGCAGGCATATACAGAAGGAGATGGAGCAGGTTGTCAATTATTTCTGCACTCAGGGCTATGGACTAACAATATGCTTGAGTGAGGCAGAGGTTACACATCAGCTGCAACCCCACAGGCAATCCAAATCTGCCATTAGTGGTGAGGAAATGAGAGTTTCAACAAGGTTGGGTTTCCTTGGTAGTGAGTTCCTAGTGAGGCAAACTTGGACCAGGATATAACAGCTCTTGTTAAGTCAGTGCATCAGCTAGAAAATGAACAGGGTAAGGTATGGCAGCAGCATGTCATCAAATTATAGTTCAAATTCCAAGGTCTATGTGTTGTCAGGCCTTTACGACTCTGACACCTGCATCTTACTGACAGCACATGCAATCTGAGATTTCTTGCACCTGTTGCTTTCCTTGGATCAAAAATGTGGCATAAATTTACCTTATTGCAAATCCATAATACTGCCATTTTGTGAGGTTTAAACCATGGAAATACAGAATGGAGTGATTAGGGCATCTAATGAGAAGTCCCAGGATCAGACTTTGGTGATTAGGGTAGTCAATGGTGAACACATTTTTTTTTTTAGTTATAGAATGAGGTGGTGAAGACATCAGTCATAGATGTTCTGTGGGAACTGCTGGTAGCAGGGACACTCATCTAAGAAATTTTGAGGTTAAATTAGTTCCAGGGCAACAAATAACAAAGCAGTCCACAAGGCAAAAGCCATTTTTCATAAAAATCATTCATTTATCTAATCAAATGAAATCTCCTCTTCACTGAGAATGTTGTGCTCCTCTACAGCAGGCTATGGGGTGGTCTGTCCTGTTATTCAGGTGTTTCTTCTGATCCTTCCCATGTCAGATGCAGAAAAATTAGGGATATTTTGTGGATAGATCTGATGAAGTGATAAATACAGGTCTTTCTACTTTTAGATCTTCTGAACTATTTATCATTCCTCCCCTTCTTGACTTTGAACTTGGGTTTGGGCTCTTAGCCATGGTCCTACCAAGGTTTTAACTTCTTTGTCACTCCTTTCTCTCTACCTCTTCTGCCCTTTTCCTTAGTATCCTTAAAGCAAATTTTAACTAACTTTGGAATTTGGGAAGTAGATGAGAGGAAACTGTCCCTGGCAGATTGCTTTTCTTCCGAATTTCTCATTTGGAGGACCATGGAACAAAAAGTAATTAAGGAAACAAAATCACAAAAATACATTAAAACATTGTTTTCCTGCTTTATTAAATATAGGGGTGCTGGGCTGCACCCCGCAGGCCTGCAAGCTTTATAATTGCACAGCCTTGAGTCCAAAGAAAGAGCCCAGAGACAGTGACAAAGACATCAATGGTTTATTGGATAGGAGATCTTACATGTCTGAAGCAAAAGGTCCTGGAGTGACACCCCCCTGTGTACAGCAGAAGGCTGACAGGACAAGGCAACAAACTTCCCTGTTGCGGGGAGAAAGAGTCTGCCATTTATAGGGGGAATTGATGTCAGGTGAGCTCACCAGTTACAAGGGAAACCAACAACAGGGGCATGTCCCTCATAGCCCTCAGGTTTAGGACCATGATGAGGGCAAATGTTTCCCTGTAATAAACTAGCAGGTGGAGCCTTTCTGGCCTAAGGATAAGAATAATCACTAGCTGGGGCAGGGGCCAAGCATGTTCATGTGAATGTGAATAGGGTGTAGGTGGAGCAGGGACTGGTTGAGCAGGGGATGTACAAAGAGCAAGAGAAGAGCCATCTTGAGTGGCCTGACCATACAGGTGGTAAATCCACTTTTGGTTTTGAGTCTTTTAATCTTTTAGCTACATTCTCACTATTTTCCTTTATGTCTGTTTCCTATTTCTTTTTTTTTAGATGGTGGGGGTGGGAGTTTATTAATTAATTAATTAATTTTTGCTGTATTGGGTCTTCGTTTCTGTGCGAGGGCTTTCTCTAGTTGCGGCAAGGGGGGGCCACTCTTCATCGCGGTGCGCGGGCCTCTCACTATCGCGGCCCCTCCCTCTGCGGAGCACAGGCTCCAGACGCGCAGGCTCAGTACCTGTGGCTCACGGGCCCAGTCGCTCCACGGCATGCGGGATTCCCCCAGACCAGGGCTCGAACCCATGTCCCCTGCACTAGCAGGCAGAATCTCAACCACTGCGCCACCAGGGAAGCCCCTGTTTCCTATTTCTGAATAAGGACCTAACTGACTCATACTCTGTGGGGTGTGTATTAGTCAGGATTCTCCAGAAAAATAGAACCAACCGGAGATACAGAGAGATAGATATCTATTTACCTACTTACCTGGAAAGAGATTTATTATAATGCATTGGGCGCCACGATTATGAAGGTTTACAAGTCCCATGGACTGACATCTGTAAGCTGGAGACTCAGGAAAGTTGGTGGTGTAGTTCAGTTTCAGGGCCTGAGAGCTAGAGAACTGTTGGGTAGATTCCAGTAGGACTATGGAGGCTTGAGCACCAGCAGCACTGAGGATAGGGGAAGATCAATTTCTCAGCTTAACAGTCAGGCAGAGTGAATTCACCCTTCCTCTGGCTTTTTGTTCTATTCAGGCGCTACATCGATGAGGGCCATCTGCTTTACTCAGATAACCAATTCAAATGGTAATCTCTTCAAGAAACATGCTCACAGACATACCAAAAATAATCTTTAACCAAATATCTAGACATCCCATGGCCCAGTTAACACATAAAATTAAACGTCACAGGGTGTGGCTGAGTCTTGTTCCCTGTCACTTAGCTTTGTTCTTCACTATTAATCAGAAAACTAAATCAGTAAACATTTTGACCTTTTTTTGTTTTTTTTGGTAGAGGACTCTGATGGTCAGTTTTATGTGTCACCTTGAGTATGCTACAGTCCAGTCTGTAGTTATTTAATCAAATAATTAATCAAGATATTAGTGTGAAAGTATTTTGTAGATGTGATTGAAGCCCATAATTAGTTGACTTTAAGTAAGGAAGATTATCAAGGACTGGGTAGGCCTGATTGAATCAGGTGAAAGGTCTTAAGAGCAGAACTGAGGCCTGATTGAATCAGGTGAAACGTCTTAAGAGCAGAACTGAGGCCTGATTGAATCGGGTGAAAGGTCTTAGAGCAGAACTGACGCTTCCCTGAAGAAGAAGAAATTCGACCTGTGAACAAACAGCTTCTGTTTGTGCTTGAGAGTTTCCAGCCTGTCCTTCCTGAGGACCTGCCCTCCAGATTTCAGAGTTGCCTCGCCAGTCGCCACAATCATGTAAGTCAATTCCTTTCAACAAATCTCTTAATATATAGCTCCTGCTGGTTCTGTTTCTCTGGTTGAACGCTGACCAGTACAGGGAAAAAGGAGTTGAGGGGTGACGATGGTGTTGTCTTCCTGTGAAAAAATGTTTGTGTCTTAAATGCCTTCAAGCAGGCTTTGGGTGTTGGCCTTGTAGGTTATGCGCTGTACGATTCTCAGTAGTGCCATTCATATATATTATGCTGTAAATGCCACTTCCTGGGGGTTTTCAGTGTGATAGCCTTGGATTCAGTGCTTTCTATGAAGTGGTGAAAATGTGGGAATTTGAATCACTATAAATGTCAGTTCTCTTGGGCTTTAGACACTTGATGCTGGTTGGATGCTCCTCCACCTCTGCATGAAAGCAGCCCACGAGTCACCCAGGTCTGAGGGAATATTATTGAATCTACCCGTTGGAGAAACTGTAGCAGATAAAGGATGGGCCTTGCTTGTAAAGAATTGTTGTCATTGAGGTTACATAGTTGTGTTCCTAAAAGTGTGATATCTTTCAGATAGAGGTCCTAGAGTATGGAAGAGGGGTACTGGAAATTGGGTTTCTAATTCTGGCATTGGAATATAGCATAAGTGAGGTTGTACTGAAGGATTGGTGGTCTGATCACAAATCTAACCATTGCCAAGGAGCCTTGTACTTTCCAGAGCCTCTGAGAGTTACTGTTCCCTTAGAGTTGAAGCACTGCGTTTACTGAGTAGAATATAAGACTGTTTATCCAACAATTTCCTTGTATTTGCAACTTTTTCTTTTCCTATATTTCTTCCTCACTTTCTGATTTTTGTAGTTTCATGTAAATGATTCAGCAAAGAACTCACAATTCTGATAAATTATTCTGATAAAAATGGGATCGATTGGCTTGTTTTAAAGTTTCTATATCTTTGTCAGGTCATCAAAGGAAGTTTTAGTTAAGATGTTTAAATAATACATCAGAGTACCCAATAACATAACATAATCTGGAAGCACTGAACTAGTCAAAATAGCTGTAGAAAAATATCTAGCTTTTACATTCTACCAACAAATGTCAGTGTTGCAGTGTCAGATCACCCAGCACCACATGTGACCCCATGGTATGCTGTCTTTTTAAAAAGCATGCTCTGTTTCGCTATCCCCAGTCCTTTTCTCCATCTGCCTGCTGACCCATGTGGCTGTCTTAACATCCCCCTCAGTGGAAGCCTCATACCTGCTTGGCCAGCAGAAAGTAACACGATGACAGCAGTTTCTATGGGACTGCAGAGGACGGGATGGGAAACCTTGGATGCCCTGTCTTTTTCTGGACAGCTAAAATTAAGATAGAGGACAGCTCCGGGAAAAGCCATGCCCTGGAATTTTCAATTGGTGCACAGCAGTTTAGAGAGTGGGTGAATTAATGGTCAATCTCTTTCAGGGCAGTTTCCCTTCTGGAAGAAGGGGCAATTTGTTTTAGGGTCACATGCTGGGCAACTATCTGCATAAGAAACCCAAATAGTTTCTGAGCACAAGCGATTCACTGATTCACCGTGGAATCTTGAGACCATTTTCTCAGGAAGTTGAGTTTGCAATGAATCAGTCTGTCAACAAACTGATCAAGATTGTGTTCACCCTAGTAGTCACCGAAAGTGTGTTCTGGGGGGTAATTGCTTCCTTTGAGAGTATACGAGGTTATTTATGGGCTAATTTTCATCTGCATTTCTTCCACTTTCCTGACATGACATTTAACTAGTGTAATTTCTTCAAAAGATCATGTAGGCAGTTGTTAAGAGAACCCAGTGCCTGTTTACTGAATTATCTATCACCTGAAACAAAATAACATTTTTTTAAAAAGCAGCAAAAATTTTAGTTTTATCTCTCTCTCATCCCACCTCCCCAAAATGACCTTTGCTTTACATTAAGTGGAGAGTGAGAGAAATAATTTTCTAATAAAAAAAGGAAATCAATCATCTTTTGAAAATCAGCTTAGGCTCAGTGGACTCTAATTATTGAGTACATATGACTGCCAAAAAAACATCTGGGGGAGTATCACTGATGTAATTAAATGCATTGATAGTTTTTGAAAATAATTAAATAGCCACATAATTTATCTGATATACACGTGTTATGAACCAAACTTGGGTTGGCTTGCCCACACGCAATAAAGCCAATCCACTGACACTGGGTTGTGGTGAAGGAAAGTGAGGTTTTTATTGCAGGGCACCAGGCAAGGGGTCCAGGCAGCTAGTGCTTAAAAGGCTTGAACTCCCTGAAGGCTTTCAGGGAAAGGCTTTTAAAAACAGGGTGAGGGGCTTCCCCGGTGGCGCAGTGGTTGGGAGTCCGCCTGCCGATTCAGGGGACGCGGGTTCGTGTCCCACTCCGGGAGGATCCCACATGCCGCGGAGCGGCTGGGTCCGTGGGCCAGGGCCGCTGGGCCTGCGCGTCCGGAGCCTGTGCTCCGCGGCGGGAGAGGCCGCAGCGGTGGGAGTCCCGCGTGCCGCAAAAACAAAACAAAACAAAAAAACAACAACAGGGTGAGGGGGCTTCCCTGGTGGTGCAGTGGTTAAGAATCTGCCAGCCAATGCAGGGGACATGGGTTCGAGCCCTGGTCCAGGAAGATCCCACGTGCCACGGAGCAACTAAGTCCGTGCACCACAACTACAGAGCCCGAGTGCCACAGTTACTGAAGCCCGCGCGCCTAGAGCCCGTGCTCTGCAACAGGAGCCACTGCAATGAGAAGCCCCCGCACCGCAACTAGAGAAAGCCCACGCGCAGCGACGAAGACCCAACGCAGCCAAACATAAATAAATAAATTAATTAAAAACACAACACAAAACAGGGTGAGGGAAGGGGGTTGTGGGGTGTGTGATCACCACGTGGACATTCTGATTCGTTGATGGTGAGGTAATTGGAAGTCAGTATCATTAACCTTCTGATTCCAACTGGCCTGGGGTCTACGTGTTGTGGGCAGCATACAGTTAACTTCTTCCACCTGGTGGGAGTTTCAGTATCTGCAAAACAGCTCAGAATATAATCTATAGCCCTTCAGGAGGAGCTAAATGTCCTTGACTTTGTTTAATGGCAAAACTATTGTTATTTTGTCTTGCTTGACTGTTTTACTTTGTTTCTGATTTTCTCACTTCTCCGATTAAATTTTTTTTTTTTTTTTTTTTTTTTTTGCGGTACGCAGGCCTCTCACTGTTGTGGCCTCTCCCGTTGCAGAGCACAGACTCCAGACACGCAGGCTCTGCGGCCATGGCTCATTGGCCCAGCCGCTCCGCCTCATGTGGCATCTTCCCAGACCGGGGCACGAACCCGTGTCCCCTGCATTGGCAGGTGGACTCCCAACCACTGCGCCACCAGGGAAGCCCTTTTTTAAAAATTTTATTTATTTTTGGCTATGTTGGGTCTTCCTTGCGGTGCGCGGGCTTCTCATTGCAGTGGCTTCTCTTGTTACAGAGCATGGGCTCTAGGTGCACGGGCTTCAGTAGTTGTGGCACGTGGGCTCAGTAGTTGTGGCTCTTGGGCTCTAGAGTGCAGCCTCAGTAGCTGTGGTGCACAGGCTTAATTGCTCCGCAGCATGTGTGATCTCCCTGGACCAGGGCTCGAACCCGTGTCCCCTGCATTAGCAGGCGGATTCTTAACCACTGTGCCACCAGGGAAGTCCTCTGATTAAATTTTTTTTGATGAAAGTTTTTCTACAGACAAAAGGCAGACAGAGGACATTGGGGGTGGGGTAGGGGCTCTGTTCTGGGAAGGCCCCACAGGCCCTGCTCAGTTACACACGTTTAAGGCTAAATTGTATTAAAGTCAGTAGACATTTCCCACAAACATACATGTGGCTGCCGAATTTTATTTTGAGGTTTGAAATTTATTAGAACCCCAGATTGACATTAAAAGTCTCCTGTGTGGTAAGAGCAAAGTTTGTCTTAAAGCTCTGTGAACTGAAATCATCAAGTTTCACGTAGCTTTAAAATTTTACACAGTAACGCTTGTGGTAAGATGAAAGCTGTGTTCCGTGACAGCCTCTGTGGCATTGTGTCTCCAGTGCTCCACTTCTAACATTTCAGCTTGGTAACTTCTGTGCCTCTGTAGGGAACTCAGGAAATCTGCCTGATGGAACACTTTAGGAGGCCCAGCTCCAGGTTAACTGATCAGAAAATGCTTATAGATCTTGCCAAGGTATCAATTAACTTTTGAAATGCTCATTCTGTCAAAAAAGAAATTGTCATAATAATAGAGAAGACAGTTCGTCTATGTTCCTGTCTCAGAAAGTTTATTTGTTCACTGATGACCCGAAGACCATTCCTAAAAAATGGAGCTGGTCAAAGGCAATCAAGGGCACCTCATTATTTGGGGGGGAATTCAAACTTTAAGGCAGCTGACTACTCTGTTCAATAATAGCAATCTTTTTAATCACAGTTAGGTTGATAGTGAAATATTTATTGCAATGTTTCCAGAATGATTTGAAGCCAGCTCTTTGGAGAGCATTGGTAATCTCAGGGTAATCTGAGGCATCCTTATGTGAGGTGTCAGTGTGCCACACTGAACAATGCCTCTGATACGCATCTGTGGATCATAAATAATAAAAAGCTGTTTTAAAGGTTTCATAGCCCCAACATAAAATTACCTCTCACTAAAAGCAGAACAGGGCAGCACTCAGTGGGGGGGTAAGAAGAATGTGATTTTAGAATATCAGCAGTGAAGATCAGAACATGGTAAAAGCCCAATTATATCGAATTTGAAGGACCTTTAAAACTTTTTTTTGTAAAAAGTAGTTTTTTTTTTTTTTTGCAGTGTGTGCTGTAACTTTTGCTCTGACTTTTGTTAGTGAGCCTTTTATTGTATCTTTCCCCCATATTACTAAATGTGCTTCAGTTCTTCCGGGACAGGGATTATGGGCTTTTATAAATCTAGCTGATCTCATCCAGTGAATTTATTAAAAATTAAATTTTTAGAAAGATGTATTGTAAAAAAAAGTGATGGGTCAGTTTTGGTGAAAATTCTATTTAAATTATTGATGAGTCTTCAAAGAAACAAGCTTAATAGCCTATTATGAGGCATATTTGAATGAAAAGACAGAAACAGTTACGCACGGAAATTGTCTAGCAGCACTTCACAGACAATTGCACAAATTATCCAAAAGCAACCGTGACATGAGCTCCATTCCATTTATAATGTGACATAGATGATATGGCCCACTTCTTACAGGGCCATATGTCAATTATTTTAAATAGAAAACTTTAACAAATGCACTCAATTAAAGCCCAGTTTTAATCAGTTGCAACCTGGCCAAGGTGATGTCACTATTTAAAGTAGCAAAACCTTCCTTCAAACAATTATGGGACTTGAAAAGATCACATGCATGGGATGAAACTATAATTCTAAAACACTAAAGGTGCTTCTGCAGAAATATCTAGTGGCAAACCTGTCTTAAACAACATATAATTGTGAAGAAAAAAACTTTAGTGGGCTCTGACATGTTACCAATGGGCCATTTAGAAATGGCTTCTAGTAAGTTTTTAAATGTCATTTTTAAAACTCAAGATTCTAGACTGTGACAAATTATTGTATAGAATTATTGTGTTTTATATGTCCCTGATCAGTAAGATTAATGGTTTATAGCTGGTAGAACTTCAAGATATAAATTTCTCATGGAAGGAATGCATTATGGCTTTGAATTAATTTAAAAAAATGATAGGTGGTAATACTGGTATGTTCACATAAATCTAAATTAATTTCATATACTTACAGTAAAACATGGTTGCAAATACCTGCCAGGTGTTTAAAGATCTGCATATCACATATTAACTGAATTAATTCAATGAGTCATTTGGAGGATATGTAAAAAATCTTCAGAATGAAACAAGAATCCTCCATGTGTGCATAACACAATGTTTTACAAATAAAGGTGTCAGTCAGGTTTTAAGAAGGATACTAATGATACTTTCATAATTTAATGGTTCTTCTTGATTGGCTTTTCATTTGTAATACACATATCACAAAGATATGAGGGTCAGAATTACATGATGCTGCAAGAAGCATACTACAGTTTATCAAGGTATATGTGAATGTGTGCATGTGTGTACATAATTACATGTGTATGTATGTTTAATTTAGTATTCAATATCAGATTCATATTTATTTGCCATGCTCTGGTGCAACGGCCTGATTATTTATGGGTCATTGCACTGGTGTCTGCTCTGATTTAATTACCCTAATAGATATCAAATATTTTTAATATAATTCTATGTAAAACAAGATGATCAAGTGTTGATAAGCAGCAATGCTTAATACTCTAATACATTTTACTGTTCATGTAAAATTTCATTATTAACCCAAGTAATGAAGATTTGGGGAAATAGGTTTATAAGCACTAGATAAAACAGGGGGATCATTTAGCTAAATGAATAGAAGGCTTAGAGTTGAAAGTATTTAATGTTCAAAGTATGATAAACAGAAGCTGGATATATACACATACAATAGGTCGAAAAGAAATTGGTATAACTGTCAGTAGTAGTGAGGAATTATATAGTGTACCCTTGTTGAACCTAGAGGTTGCTTTCAACCTGAAAAGTTCTGTGTTTGGTGAAAAAACACAATTCAAAATATCAATGTCTTTGAGAAAATAAAGAGTTAAAGATCACATTTGAAAATCTATCTTTTTGTAAAGTTTTTGAACTGGACGTATATAGCTTAAAATTTAATGTCTTTAACATTTGCATTCTCCTTTATTTGATTTTCACAAGAAGCAAACTGTTTAAATAATGTCTAGTTAAAATGAAAAATTCTGGCTTTTTTTTCAATGTCTAGCCATTCCTGCCTGTCTGTCAGTCTATCTATCTATATCTATCTATCTATCTAATCTATCATCTATTGAATGAGAATACATTGATCTCTTCTCTGGCACAAGTCCCTGCTTTCTACAAGTACTAATCACTGATCGCTATAATATTTTGGTGTTTAAAAGGATTATATTGAACGCAAATAATTTTTAAAAGAATCAAATATTTAAAATGTCAGTACATAAGTATAAGACAAGTTGCTTTTTAAGCCATAGTTGTTGGAGGTTAAGCGTAACTCAACTCCACCCCCATCTTAATTTTTTTCTTTAGTTATTTAAACTACAAATTAATGAGGCAAAGAAGGAGATATGATGGTTTAATTGCTTGCTTCTGCTGTGTGCCATACAAAACTTTGGTAAAAATTAGTTGTTCTTTCTTACATTTCATGTTCTTAAATAGATGTTTACTATCTTTTTCCTAAATTTACCATTCTGGTGCCATCTTGAAAAATATAAAAAGAAAAAAAAATGCAGTGTTGAGAAATAATTCTATTGTGGGTGACTAAATGCTGACTCTGTACTGGAGGGTATTTACTCCCTGTCTTAGCTTTTTGATTACAGGCTGCCACAGATTACACTTTATAATAGATTTTGTGATATTGGGTTGAACTAGTAATCTAATATAAACTAATTTGTTACTGGATAACAGATATTGGAAGGCTAATTTTACTAATGTTTTAAAATTGTATGATAAATGAAAATTTCCAGATGTCTATAGTTATTAAGATGTTTTATAAAATTATTTTGCTGATGTGTTTATACATAGGAAAAGTGGTATATTTTATTCAGTGTACCAATCTAGTTGCTTAGAAATTTACCCCAACCCTCTTTCTCTCTGAACGTAACCTGGTGAAACTTTTTCTCCTTTATAGTTATTTCAACTCAATTAAATAAGTTTCTAGATTGACATGGAACATTAGGAAATCAAAAAGAAGATGAAGTTTCACAGTCAGTATTTGATTTGATATTCCTTTAAATTTAAATCATGACCCAGCTGAATCCCTGAAAGAGGCTGTTTTTTTTTTCATCCCAAGTTGCCTTCTATTGAGTTGCTCTGTGAACTGACTTCAGAAGTATCTGGGAACACAGAGGCAGGTGCAGAAATGGCTTAGAGATCGAGGTGGAGGCTGGGATCAAGTTCTTCTTAGGCTCCTCTGTGAGCAATGGGAAATAGTGTTTCCATAGTAATTAAAATCTCTACCTGTGGAAAGGGAACATAATGAGTTGTCATTTCTACTCACTTCATGAAATTTCTCCAATCAGCTACTTTCTTAGTGAAAGAATCTGGCCTTCTGATTTATTCAAAATAGAAGACAGGATGTCAGTTTATGTGCCAACAATAGGTCTCCAAACCTGTATCTTCTTTAAAAAGCCAATTTAGATTGTGACTACTATGTAACACATTTGAGTTAGGCTCAGAGTTAGAAGAATGAAAAACTAAAGAAACCAACTCTAATTGATTTTATAAGTAATCATACATCTAAACATCAACCATCTTTCTCTCCTTTAGGAAATGACTGCTTAATTTGTCCCCCTTTCTGTGCTGTTTTCTCTAAGAGATCTCTCTGAAATTATATTTTCACGTAAAGCTCACAGCACACTTTAATTTCCAGGAGCCATGCAGAGATTTCATATATTTTCAATTGTGTAATATCCTCTCTGTAAAGCACTTTGATGTCTAAAATTTGGACCTCAGGGAAGTTAAAATATCACCCATCAGCATTCTTGAGGACACAGAGGAGGCTGTGAGGGGTTAATCTCAATCACTAGGACCAGTAATCCTACACTTGGACAGACTTAAATTGAATTTTAGCCATCTGTATACATGTTCAGCTTTGAGAGGAAGTTTTGTGGTTTTTGTTTTTGTTTTAACCACATGGGGGATGTAGGCAAAGAGAGTGGCTGAAATGGAACCCATTGCATCAAATGGCTTGTGCGCTGATTGAATTTAAAATTGGACTTTATTCCCTGATCTTTGCTTCACAGTTGTGCGAAGGGGGAGGCAGGTGTCTTGTAAATAATAAATGTGAATCAGCTACAAAACATGGAATGGGGGGAATAAAAACTTCACTGTTCATTAAAAAACAAAACAAAACAAAACAAAAAGAAGATGAAGAATAGGAGTCTGTGTAACATAAACAGTCTTGGCAGTTTCCAGAAATCAGCTTTTGCACAATGAATCCAAATATCAAGATGCTTCTGTGTTTCTAGCTTTCACTAAATTTTAACAAGAGGGTTGGGATAACTTCATTTGAAAAACGACACTAGCATCTCTAAAAAACGTTTTCCCTTTATTTACCAAGACTTCTTTTTTAAAAAATAGAAATAAAATACCTATCTTCCAAAAGATTCTTTGGCAAATAGGATAAATTTGTAGTGTGACAGAGGGAAAAATGTTTACAATGTGCCTTACCAGTCATGTCCCACTTAAACATTTGCAATGCAAGTTCCATCCATACTTTGAGAACATTTTAGTTAACTTAAATGATTAACTCAAATTGCATTATTTTAGAGAGAAAGAGATAAGGCAGCCAACCTCAGCCTCAGTAGGACAAGGCATCATTCTGTTGCAGTGTAGCAGAACCAAACATGCTATTTTCAGTATGTGTTAAGAGTTTCCTTATTTTGGTTTTTCCATCAAAATCATACACTAAAATTTGATATTCTCCTTTCAAATAAAGGAAATTCCCTGTTGTCTTGAAGAAAGTTGTTCTTAGCCATCTTGAATTTAAAGAGGAAAACTCCAACAGCTGTCAACAAATAAGAAACACACTGGTTACTTAAAAATTCTCTCTTGGGTATTGTCCAAGAGACTCAAGGGACCCAGGGAAATAGAATACTTTAAGAGAAACAAAAACATACTTCAGAGAGAGATGTATTGAATTTCTTCCTGAATGTTTTTATGTCTAGCCTCTGTTGAAATAGGGAATGGGGATTTTTTTTTTTCCTTTTTTTTTTTTTTTTTTTGCGGTACGTGGGCCTCTCACTGCTGTGGCCTCTCCCGTTGCGGAGCACAGGCTCCGGACGGGCAGGCTCAGCGGCCATGGCTCACGGGCCCAGCCGCTCCGCGGCATGTGGGATCTTCCCGGATCGGGGCACGAACCCGCGTCCCCTGTATCGGCAGGCGGGCTCTCAACCGCTGCGCCACCAGGGAAGCCCAGGAATAGGGATTTTAACAGCCTGTTTCTTATTTTCATGGTGGATCTTGGTTGCATACCCTTCAAATGATAAAATGACAGGAACACTGGGCATTCTATTTGATTGGAAAAAAAAAAAGAAAATGAAAAAACTAAAAGCATAGGGTTGATGGGGAAATATCTTAACTAGAAACTAAGTTCCCAGTAAGAGTACATCAGGTAGGATCCAGGTCCAAAGACAACCAGGTACTATATGTCCTGTGATTTAGTTTGTTGGCTAGACAACAAATTATTGAGTATATACTGTATGCTGTGATGCTGCAGAGGAGCATAGATTTAAATGATGAAGGAAGGAGCAAGAAATGATCTTGGAAAAGGAACTAGGGATTCTAATGATGAACAGTAATAATATCAGAAAAAGTGAAGCTAAGATATTCCCCAGAACTGTTATACAAAATAAGTAAATAAGTATCTTTGATACTTATTTGATAATAATTTTATCAGATCATACAAGCAACATATTTATTATAGAAAACCAAAAAAGAAAAATAGAATATAGACACACAGATAACCATTATAAATGTCTTAGTATGTTTTGTTTTATTCTCATTTCTGTGTGTGTTTGGATGAATGAAATAAAAAAGATTGCTTCTCCTCTATCCTTCTTTGTCATGTTATCCCATACCACCACTCAGATGGCAGGGTTAGCTTTAAATACCCCCTGCCCCGAATATGAGGTTATATACACCCTAAAAATATTATGTTAACTGAAGTGCAAAATGGAATTTGAAATGTATTATAATCTTGAGAACAAAGCTTTTATTTGCAAGTACCAGGGTTTGATAAGACAGAATAGGATTCCTAGGTTTCAAGAAGGCAGAGTCTGGAAGACATAAAGTGAGAGTTTATTAAATAAACTATAGAGTAGTTCCCTTAAGAGCTCTTTCCTTTCCAATATGATATAAGTACAGCTAATTGGAAGGGGACAGGATATCTCAGAGCATGACAACAGAGCAAACGATATTGCTACTGTCCTCTTCTAGCATTAAAACTCTGGATATGAGTGTGGGGGGACCCTGAGCAGAAGGCTTGCCAGGGTAGAGTTATGAGTGCTGCAGGGCCATGAGAGTTTTCATATACAACCCAGTACCTAATGCCATATGAGACATGGCAGGTGAGAGGTCTGTATAGAAAGTCTTGAGAACTCCAGGGAAAACAACTGAAGCTCCCTGAGACTCAGGTTAGAAAGGGATTAGAAAAGTCTAAGGGGTCAGTCAACTAGTAGTGGAATGCAATTATGATTTGGCAGACTCACAGTAAAAGGGTTTTGAGTTCAGAAGCTGTGATGGGGCCATGGACAGTTTCAGTAGAATGAAAATTATATGTGTGGCATTTCAATACTATCATTTATTTACTGAAGTGCTAATGTTAGACATTTTAGATTTGTTTTTAATTTTACCTACAATAAATACACATTGTATTTATATTTTAGTGTGTCTTGTACATATATTTTAGTGTCTCACTGATGAGTTTATAATGATAAATTCCTAAAAGTGCAGTTACTTGATCAAGAAATATGATGATTTCACAGATTATAAATTTTCTTTCAGAATAAACATACCAATTTTTTCTCCAATTGACATTGCCTAACAGTTTCTATGTCCTTTGTCCTAACACAGGACAATAGCAGTTAAAATTATTTAGCAATTTGAAAGGCCAAGACATGACAGTCTCTTTGATTGCTAAAAGATGCTAAAGCCTGTAAAGTCATGGTTAATAAAATGTTGGGAGAAATCTCTGAGAACACATGACTGCTAGTTGACCTTCTAACTGGATCCGGACCATAGGAGACACCCCACTCCCTCCCCTGCCCTTGGAATGTGTATTCCACTTGGCTTTCCTTTCCCAGAAGCTGTCCCAAGGATACAGCCTTGAGATAATAATGTGGTGTTGAAACTGTCTGGATGGTTTACATGACTGAATACAGTTAAGGCCTCTACATAAACTTTTAAGATTTTGTGAGTGGGTGTGGATATCTACTTATCTCACAACTGCCCAAGACAAGCCTCACAGATAAGTTCCTTGCTTATTAAACCTGCCACCTGCCAGTCTGGAGTGACCTGCTCTTTCTTCCATCTAACTCTGCCTTCCACATTTGGGGGCCTATTTCAGATTAAACCTGGGAAGCTCCCAAGGAGGTAGCAAACCAACAAATGTTATAGATTTTCTAAAGTTTTCTTCTGGTTCTTGAAGTAAAACAAAATTATCTCCTAGGGAAGTGTTTGTTTTGCTTCTCAGGTTAGCTCTGTTCATGTGTCTGAGTCAGCCTCTGTTTGCTTATACATAATAGAACAGGGGAGGCCTATGTTCAGAAATGGAGTTAAAATAAATTAGCTCCAAGACTATGTGAGTCCCTGTTCAAACGTGTCCATGATGAAAGGAGAAGAGAAAGTTGAGATCTGTTGTAGTCTTAATTTGCAACACTAAAGGTCTAGTTGCCTGAGGGAAGCAAAGGGGGAGCTTCAGCTGTATGTGTCTGTCTGGAAGGGATCTTCATTGCTGTTCTGAAGATTTCCTTTTTCTTTTTGTTGCAGTAGACTGAAGTTAGTTACAGGACTGTGCCCCCTTTTCTAATTGGCATTTTGATGATAAAGGGAGAAAATTTACCACACAGACTAAGACTCCCAGTTGAACCAGAAGTTAGGATACATGTATTAAGCCTTTTCCTTCAGAGGATTTTCTGGTTTATATTCCCATCAGCAATGCATGAAAGTGTCTTTTTATGTACACTCTTACATATTCCAGTGTGCATTATGAGAGGCAAAAATTCTATGTCATAGTTCTGTAAATATGGATTTCACTGAATGGAGGTAGTTAATATCTCATATGGTTTTTATTATATTTTTTTCATATTTGTTATCCTATATGAAAGATACATAACATTTACCTCCAAACTTAGCAGCTTAAAACAACAAACATTTATGCTCTCAGATTTCCTGTGGGTAAGGAATTCAGAGGTAGCTTCACTGGGTGGTTCTGGATCAAGAACTCTCAAGATGGTGTAGTCAAGATGCTGCCTGGGAAGAAAGTATATTCTGTTGTTTTTGCATGGAATGTCCTATAGATATCAATTAAGTCCATATTGTTTAATATATCCTTTAAAGCTTGTGTTTCCTTATTTATTTTCATTTTGGATGATCTGTCCATTGATGAAGGTGGGGTGTTAAAGTCCCCTACTATGATTGTATTACTGTCGATTTCCCCTTTTATGGCTGTTAGTATTTGCCTTATGTACTGAGGTGCTCCTATGTTGTGCGCATAAATATTTACAATTGTTATATCTTCTTCTTGGATTGATCCCTTGATCATTATGTAGTGTCCTTCTTTGTCTCTGTAATACTCTTTGTTTTAAAGTCTATTTTGTCTGATATGAGAATTGCTACTCCAGCTTTCTTTTGAGTTCCATTTGCATGGAATATCTTTTTCCATCCCCTCACTTTCAGTGTGTATGTGTCCCTAGGTCTGAAGTGGGTCTCCTGTAGACAGCATATATATGGGTCTTGTTTTGTATCCATTCAGCCAGTCTATATCTTTTGGTTGGAGCATTTAATCCATTTACATTTAAGATAATTATCGATATGTATGTTCCTATTACCATTTTCTTAATTGTTTTGGGTTTGTTATTGATCACATCTCGGGTCACAAGTTAAGCCTTGGTAAATTTAAGAAAATTGAAATCGTATCAAGTATCTTTTCTGACCACAACACTATGAGAATAGATATCAATTACAGGAAAAAATCTGTTAAAAATACAAACACATGGAGGCTAAACAATACACTACTTAATAACCAAGAGATCACTGAAGAAATCAAAGAGGAAATAAAAAAATACCTAGAAACAAATGACAGTGAAAACATGATGACCCAAAACCTATGGGATGTAGCAAAAGCAGTTCTAAGAGGGAAGTTTATAGCAATACAATCCTACCTTAAAAAACAAAAACCATCACAAATAAACAACCTAACCCTACACCTAAAGCAATTAGAGAAAGAAGAACAAAAATTCCCTAAAGTTAGCAGAAAGAAAGAAATCATAAAGATCAGATCAGAAATGAAAAAGAAATGAAGGAAACAATAGCAAAGATCAATAAAACTAAAAGCTGGTTCTTTGAGAACATAAACAAAATTGATAAACCATTAGCCTGACTCATCGAGAAAAAAAGCAAGAAGACTCAAATCAATAGAATTAGAAATGAAAAAGGGGAAGTAACAACTGACACTGCAGAAATACAAAGTATCATGAGAGATTACTACAAGCAACTCTATGCCAATTAAATGGACAACCTGGAAGAAATTCTTAGAAATGCACAAACTTCTGAGACTGAACGAGGAAGAAATAGAAAATATGAACAGAGCAATCACAAGCACTGAAATTTAAACTGTGATTAAAAAACTTCCAACAAACAAAAGTTCAGGATGGCTTCACAGGTGAATTTTATCAAACATTTAGAGAAGAGCTAAGACCCATCCTTCTCAAACTCTTCCAAAATATATCAGAGGGAGGAACACTCCCAAACTCATTCTATGAGGCCACCATCACCCTGATACCAAAACTAGACAAAGATGTCACAAAAAAAGAAAACTACAGACCAATATCACTGATTAACATAGATGCAAAATTCCTCAACAAAATACTAGCAAACAGAATCCAACAGCATATTAAAAGGATCATACACCATGATCAAGTGGGTTTTATCCCAGGAATGCAAGGATTCTTCAATATATGCAAATCAATCAATGTGATACACCATATTAACAAATTGAAGGAGAAAAAGCATATGATCATCTCAATAGATGCAGAGAAAGCGTTTGACAAAATTCAACACCCATTTATGATAAAAACCCTCCAGAAAATAGGTATAAGGGACTTTACCTCAACATAATAAAGGCCATATATGACAAACCCACAGCCAACATCATCCTCAATGGTGAAAAACTGAAACCGTTTCCACTAAGATCAGAAACAAGACAAGGTTGCCCACTCTCACCACTATTAATCAACATAGTTTTGGAAGTTTTAGCCACAGCAATCAGAGAAGAAACAGATATGAAAGGAATCCAAATCAGAAAAGAAGAAGTAAAGCTTTCACTGTTTGCAGATGACATGGTACTATACATAGAGTAATCCTAAAGATGCTACCCAAATCTACTAGAGCTACTCAATGAATTTGGTAAAGTAGCAGGATACAAAATTAATGCACAGAAATCTCTGGCATTCCTATACACTAATGATGGAAAGAGAAATTAAGGAAACACTCCCATTTAGCATTGCAACAAAAAGAATAAAATATCTAGGAATAAACCTCCCTAGGGAGACAAAAGACCTGTATGTAGAAAATTATAAGACAGTGATGAAAGAAATTAAAAATGATACAAATAGATGGAGAAATATACCATATTCTTGGATTGGAAGAATCAGCATTGTGAAAATGACTATACTCCCCAAAGCAATCTACAGATTCAATGCAATCCCTGTCAAACTACCAATGGCATTTTTCACAGAACTAGAGCAAAAAATTTCACAATTTGTATGGAAACACAAAAGACCCCAAATAGCCAAAGCAATCTTGAGAAAGAAAAACGGAATTGGGGGAATCAGGCTCCCGGACTTCCAACTATACTACAAAGCTACAGTAATCAAGACAGCATGGTACTGATACAAAAACAGAAATATAAATCAATGGAATAGGATAGAAAGCCCAGAGATAAACCCACACGCATATGGTCACCTTATCTTTGATAAAGGAGGCAATAATATACAATGGTGAAAAGACAGCCTCTTCAATAAGTGGTGCTGGGAAAACTGGACAGCTACATATAAAAGAATGAAATTAGAGCACTCCCTAACACCATACACAAAAATAAACTCAAAATGGATTAAAGACCTAAATGTAAGGCCAGACACTATCGAACAGTTAGAGGAAAACATAGGCAGAACACTCTATGATATAAATCATAGCAAGATCCTTTTTGACCCACCTCCTAGAGATATGGAAATAAAAACAAAAACAAACAAATTGGACCTAATGAAACTTAAAAACTTTAGCACAGCAAAGGAAACCATAAACAAGACGAAAAGACAACCTTCAGAATGGGAGAAAATGTTTGCAAATGAAGCAACTGACAAAGGATTAATCTCCAAATTTACAAGCAGCTCATACAGCTCAGTATCTAAAAAACAAACAACCCAATCCAAAAGTGGGCAGAAGACCTAAATAGACATTTCTCCAAAGAAGATATACAGATTGCCAACAAACACATGAAAGAATGCTCAACATCATTAATCATTAGAGAAATGCAAATCAAAACTACAATGTGATATCATCTCACACCAGTCAGAATGGCCATCATCAAAAAATCTACAAACAATAAATGCTGGAGAGGGTGTGGAGAAAAGGCAATCCTCTTGCACTGCTGGTGGGAATGTAAATTGATACAGCCACTATGGAGAACAGTATGGAGGTTCCTTAAAAAAACTAAAAATAGAAGTACCATATGACCCAGCAATCCCACTACTGGGCATATACCCTGAGAAATCCATAATTCAAAAAGAGTCATGTACCACAATGTTCATGGCAGCTCTATTTACAATAGCCAGGACATGGAAGCAACCTAAGTGTCCACTAACAGATGAATGGATAAAGAAGATGTGACACATATATACAGTGGAATGTTACTCAGTCATAAAACAGAATGAAATTGAGTTATTTGTAGTGAGGTGGATGGACCTAGAGTCTGTCATACAGAGTGAAGTAAGTCAGAAAGAGAAAAACAAATACTGTATGCTAACACACATAATATATGGAATCTGGAAAAAAAAAAAAAGTCATGAAGAACCTAGGGGCAAGACAGGAATAAAGACACACACCTACTAGAGAATAGACTTGAGGACATGGAGAGGGGGGAGGGAAAGCTGGGACAAAGTGAGTGTGGCATTTACATATATACACTACCAAATATAAAATAGATAGCTAGTGGGAAGCAGTCGCATAGCACAGGGAGATCAGCTCCGTGCTTTGTGACCAGCTAGAAGGGTGGGATAGGGAGGGTGGGAGGGAGAGAGATGCAAGAGTGAAGAGATATGAGGATATATGTATATGTATAACTGATTCACTTCATTATAAAGCAGAAACTAACACACCATTGTAAAGCAATTATACTCCAATAAAAACGTTAAAAAAAAAAAAAAAGATGCTGCCTGGGGCTACGTTTTCTGAAGGCTTGACTGGGCCTGGAGGCTACACTCCCAAGGTGGCTCACTCACAGGAATGTTGGCAGGCAGCATTCATTCCTTGGTGGCTGTTGGCAAGAGGCTTTATTTCCTCTCCACATGGTCTTCTCCATAGGCTGGTTTAAGTGTCTTCACAGTATTGAAGGTGGCTTGCCCCAGAGCAAGTAATTCAAGATAACAAGACAGACGCCTCAATGCCTTTTATGATTTTGCTTCAGATGTCACAATTCATCAAAAAAAAAAAAAAAAAATTAAATGAAAACAGTTTCTAATAGTAACAAAATTGTGTTATGTTGAATAAAAACTAAAACATATGCCTGAGACTGAATAAAAAAATTATAAAATTATATCAAAAGACATTAAAGGCAACTTAAATAAATGAAGTGATATGTTCATGAAAAAGTCCATAACAAAATTTTTATATCTTCCCATTTGTCCTATATATTTGACATAACCCAATTAAAACGTTAAAATATTGTGGATATTAATGAGATATTAATTTTAAGATGTATATTACAGAGGAAAATACTAACAATAGCCTAGTCACTCTTGAAAAAGAAATGAGAGGATTTACCTTATCTGATATCAAAGCTTCTTATAAAGCTAATACAGTATAGCATTAGGGCCAATGGGTACATATACTGACCCACAGAACAGATGATAGAATCTAGAAACATCAATTCAATTAAAAGTAAAATGCAAAATATTCATTTTTTAAGAAATATTAAGATTATCTTTCCTTCTTAAAGATCAGTAACTATAGAAACACAATGATAAATTCGATTCCATTAAAATTAAGAATGTTTCTTCATCATAAAGAAGTGAAAAGACAAGTCATGTGCTAGCAGAAAATATGTGCAACATAAATAACTGACAACAACAATAATTACAGAAAATATATAAATTGCCAAGAATAAAAATACCATATAAAATAATAGCCTAAAGATATAAACAGATGTGGCAGATGGATGCAAGGGTGGCCCCCACCATGATTCCTGCCTGCTGGTGTTCAAGCATTGTGTAATCCCCTCCTCTTGAATGTGGGCAGGACCCATGAATTGCTTCTAACCAACAGAATATGGTAAAGGTGATGAAATGTCACTCTCAGGATTATGTTATATAAGACTGTTTGCTAGCCGACATGTGCTAGAGACTTTTCTTGCATGCTTGATGAAGTAAACTACTGTTTTGAGAAAGTCCTTATGGCAGAGAAATGTTGGCAACCTCTAGGAGCTGGGGTCACTTCTAGGGACTGTGGGTGTCTTCCATTGACAGTCGTCAAGGAACCCAGGTCCTCAGTCCTACAGTCAAATGAAGAATGTTAATAGCCTGGATGAACTTGGAAATGGATTCTTCCCCAGTTTTAAGTGTCCAGGTGAAAATGCAACCTGGCCATCAGTTTGATTGTAGCCTTGTGAGACTCTAAGCAGAGGAACTAGCTAAGCCATGCCTAGACTCCTGACTCATGGGAACTCTGAGATAATAATTGTTTTTGTTTTAAATGACTAAGTTTGTGGTACATTGTTATGCAGCTATAGATAACTAATACAACATGTATTTTACAGAACTTGAAAAACATATGGCCAAGACAAGTATACTTAATCTAATTAGTCATCAGGGAAATGCAAATCAGTATACTGAAAAAATGTAAACATCTGAAAATAACAAGTGCTGATATAGAGGTAGATAAAGTAGAATTCAATTCATTTTCTTTGTAGATTTAAATTGGTTCAATCATTTATAAAATCAGTTTGGATTTATCTTGGAAAGTTGAGCAGTGGTCTTGCTCCTAAAGTGGGAGTGTCAGGGGGCTAGACTAGGGAAAGAACACATAGGTAATGAAAGTTCTCATGCTTGTGCTCGGTGGCTATTGACAAGTATTCATTTTGTTATTATACTTTTAAAATTACTTATGTTATAATTATTCTTTTGAATGTTTTAAATGTTATATGATTAAAAAGTTATGAAGTAAAATAGTAATAAAGAAATGTTTGAAACTATTTTAAAGATTTAAAGAGATTTAAAATAAGAGACAAACTTTGTTGTTGGAAAAATATCAAAACAAAATACTGACTCCTGCTGTCAATGTGTGTGTGTGTGTGTATGTGTATGTGTGTGTGTGAGAGAGAATGAGAAAGTATTAGAAATCAGCAAAATTGTGATGAAGTTTGAAAGATACCATTAAAATATTCTAATACCACCTTTCTAAGAAAATATAGTTATACAATAAAATTAAGCATTTAGACTCTTTCTCTCCTTTCAGATAATGTTCACTTTCCTGTATTTGAAACTTGATGTTTCATTGGGCTCTTTCCACCTTAGAACCATATACTAATATTTCTCCCTTGGAGAAAAGTACCATGACCATCATCTAAGACCTGAATGTTATTTACCGTTTTTATAAGTTGTGTCAGATAACTTAACAGAAAATACATTAACTTGCTTCTCTTTTGCATAAGAATGTTCAGTGCTGTTCCAAAGTAGGCGATATAAATCTTAATGTTATCACTATTAAGTAGAATGAAATATAGCATGACCAGAAATGATGTATCAAATTTTTATCAAATTAACCTCTTTTAGTTATATTTTCTTTATATAGTATATGATAATGAGGTCCCTCAGAATTCTAAAACACTATTGTCACACATAGCACCTTAGATATTAGACCACACTAAATATTAAAATTGAGTCTTTGATACATTAAGAATGTCAAAATAACAGTTCTGTTATTTGAAGTCAACTCCACTGACCCAGCAATTCTATTTTCTTACTGATTTTTTCCCAACAATTAAAGAATGATATTTTAATAAAATGTTTCATAAATGAATATCAGAAACTTTTTTTTATATTTTCCATAGGTCTCCAAATTTATACACACACACACACACACACACACAATACACACACACAAACATATATAAATATGTATGTATGTCGTTTTTCATTTTTTCCCTATAAGGTGATTTTAAATAAGACATGGCCACTAAAATAGGCAACTGTAATATTTTGTAACCTTAAAAATAAAAGAAAAAACTAGAAGTGTCCTTGTATAACGTCAAGATCTGTTTGACTTTCAGGTAAAATCAAAGACTTTTCTATAGTTTATTCCCATTTTTATATTGAGCTTATTTTAATCTCAGTAGAACTATGATATACTGTTCTCAGTGGAATAAGAAACAAGTAACATGGATGGCTTAATAGGGAATTTGACTTTGAATTTATTTCCTATTTAAGCTTCAAGAAATTTTCACAAAGACTGAAATGTTTTGGACTATTTTTAAAAGAACAAACAGAATTTTCCCTGCTCATACACTATCTACAGGCTATAAAGCACTCTGACAGCTAAAAAAAATCCCTTTGAGATGGCAGAATGGAACCCCGAGTGCAGTACTTCCTCTAGCATAATGTCATTGAACAGTTCTAAGTCCTTTGTTCTTTCTAAGCCTACTTTGAAAATGGAAAAGTTAAAGATGTGCATACGATATAATGGAATTCTTTGTGCCTTCTTTTATGAGAACAGGATATTTCATGATTGAAGGAATCCATGAAATTTTGCTATTGTAGGTCCATCCTTTTCTTTGAGTTTGAACATGGAACTAGCTTACTTTTTTGTTCCTCCATGTATTTACAAATCCATTATCAATTCTCTTTATGATGATTATTTCTCTTTAACGTCTCTATCAAGACAAATCCAACTTCTGAGCATCAGATATACAGAAGGTGACCTTACTTATAACAAAAAGAAATAGATTAAGCAGGAAGTGACTTGTCCTAAAAAATGTTTTTCACGTTTTAGCAAATAACAGAACAATTTTGTGTCAATGGTCTTAAGTCTAGAAAGATGTGATAATATCATTATTAAAATGTTTATTAACTAAAGTTTTGTTTATTACTTGGTTACTTATTGAAAAGGAAGACATTTCTGACATATCAGTTCATAAAATAATACATTTTAGAGCATTCTCAAGTAAAACATTTAACAGATGCCATGCATAGTACAACACAACCCACTTTTTAAAGTTATTTTAAGTGGCAGTTTAACCATGGTTGCTATCAATTTGTAAAATCTGACTGCAAATATAATAAAAAAAAAAGTTTTCTTAAATACTAACATTTCTCCCAATTCCAAGTATAAAATAATTTTATTTTGTAAATTACTTAAAATAGTACAGCTAATTACATTAATTTTCTTATTCTAAGTTTTTCCTTTATTTTCATAGTCTTGATTTTAAACATCACGATATCAAGCAAAAGAATAATCTATAGCCATTTCTAAGCTTGATTTTACACTTAAATCCCTGGAAAGTGTACTGCTCCACAAGGGAATAATTCAACTAAGGCTAGGCATCTGTAACTAAAAGTAATTTTCATTTGAGATTTACATATTATGTTGCCATTTTTATAGAAGGCAATTACATAAAAAGTACACTCTATTCCTACAGGTTTAACAAACAAACTCTATTTTGTTTTTCTTGTCCAGTTGTTCAGTACATTTGAACAGAAAGTAAAAAGATAAAACAAATATCTTAAAGTAGTGTGTAGCATAGAGGACTTATGGTATTAATTTGAGCTAAGGCTAGATGGGAAGCAACATGATTTGTTAGCAACGATTCAGTACTACAGCTCATTTACCATACTAATAGCAAATATTCCAATATAGGGATAGAGATATAGTTTCTTCACAGGCTGAAGTTATTTTTTTTAAAGTATTACCCACAACTTGACATGATGTAACTTATTTTGTAGAGACAATATGTCACTATTTGAATTTTGCATGGAATATTAACTAGACCAAGGAACAGCATAGTATAATTTAAATTCTATCTTGGTAGGCAAAATACATGACTAAACTGGGATGAAAGATAAAAGGTCCCTGCATCAAGAGAAATTTAAAATGATACAAAAATAGTGAGACTCAGATATAGTTTTGGATTAGACTGCTACTCATCAATTTGTTTTCTTTTTCTTTCTTTTTTTTTAATTGTTTTTCCAGTTCCTTAGGGACTGTATTACCTTTCAACTATTGGTTGTATTTATAAGTCTGAAGTTTCAGTATAAATTAGTTCTGTTGCCTAAGGTTACCTTTAAATGCCGCTTAATTGTGTGGCTTTTTTGACACTTTTCTGGACATAATCCATCTTCTTTCCCCAAGAGTTGTTAGATTTTCATTCATAGTTGATGCTAATCAAATTACCTGGAGTTTAAATGATGGCTGAATTCTTTTGATGCCCTATTTCTTATTAACTAAACATATATTCCTAATAATTATTTGGTAAAGAATATTTTAAGACAATTATGATTCACCTGTATGTTGTTAGCATTTGTTGGACACAGTATAAATCACAAATAAATAGAAACATTCCTGGGATTATACAGATACCTTGATTAGTACATTGAAAATACTAGCAACTATAATACAGCCCCTGGATGATAACATTAAATTACTTCTAATGAGTGATTTAAAAGTTAATTGACTACTTTTATAACAGTAACAAGTGGAAAAAGATATTACATTGCCCAAGCATTTTTCAAAAAGTTAATGAGGCAATAAGAGCTATGTAAAGCAGGTAATCATTTGTTAATTGATCTGTTATTAGGATTATATTAAACCTAGAGTAATATATTTGCTTCCAGATTTCTTTAAAAAGGACAAGGTGGCCACACTCTTCCTGAAAAATCTTTAGTCTGTTTCTTAGGTAACCACTTAGCCATTTATTACAATAGGGAGAGTAGTTGACAGATCATTAGTGAAATAAATAAATGATCTCTATGAACTCATATCTATCTACATGTACCGACTGTCTTGTGATGTGAGAATACATTATAGCCCTCAATAGGCATGCCTCCAAAGTGTTTGATGGGAAGAGTGTTATGCTGGGGAAAATAAATGCAAAGAAAAATTACCACCCTGTGAGAATTAATTTGATTTCATTTGAAAATTTCTAGATATATTCAGCAGGATTCCTCAGTGAAGCCCACATGTGAGTTAGCTAGCAGAATGAATGGAATAATTCACCTTTCAACATTACTTTGTTGGCATCCTTCAAACATTAAAAACTATTAGGATCCATTATAGTGCTTTTACCCCTCTCCCACACCAACTCCATATTTTAGACCTAATTATTTCTACGAACAGGGATATGTTTTCAGATACTGCAATTATAAGAGATTCAAACTCATCTACAAACCAATGTCACTTTCCTTTCCTTTCATCATATAATTTGTGTGGGATATCTTTCTTCTCAATCCTTCAGTTGAAATCTGAAGTGCCTTTTTTTTTGTGATTTGTCTCTCTTCTTTTCATACACTTTTCAGAAATACTTCCCCCATAATTTTCACCTAAAACAAAACAAAAATAACCCTTTTTACTGTTTGTTTTAAAGCTTGACAGAGCAATAAGATCTGACCTGTCCAAATCAGACATGCTGTCTTCTTCCACCCTAACAAACAAGAGCATATTAATAATGTAGTGAACCAATAAAGATGAAGGCCTGATTAACTCCCTGGCCAGAATTAATTACAGCAGAAGCAGTTGTTCTTACAACCTAAATTAGAGCTTGTAGATGATATGGGTAGTCAATGAATTACTGTTTCTGATATGGTGTTCAAGAATGTGCATTACATGTCTCTTATTCATACCAGTAACAGGTTATCCAGTGGTGATGAGATTCACATTTCTAACATATATTTGTGTATAATTATACTAGCCATCTTTTTAATTAAAGTTGAAATGAGTCAGTCAGAGTTATGGATTTGTATTTTATCTCCTGTGGGCAAGGTAGCTGTATTGTTAATTCTTATTGCTTTTTGTCGCTAGTTATTTAAAATCTAGGACTGTTAGTGTCAGACTGAACCTGCAGTATTAACATTAAAATATTTTATGATATATCATAAAATAAGAGGAACCAGTCATTTGGAATATTTTTCTGTGTTCCAACAACTGCTTAATTTTCTCTTCCAGTAGATTCTTCCCTACATCTTTTTTCATGAGGATATTCCTTAGTTCAAAGAAAGAGAAGCATTTTTATTGCTTTTCTGGACATTTATCATTGCAGTCCCTTGTGGAAATAGTGAAGAAAATTTCTCACTAGTTCCCTTATTTAACAACTTTTTTTTCAGTTCATTATGATTGATTTTGTGCTATTGTGCCATTTTTTATGGCTGTCTCTAAAGTCGTCAACAACTACCTATGTCCCATCTAACATACTTCTGACAGCATACTATCAAATTTTTTTTGTTTAGTTTTTACAAGTTCTCTTTTTGTGTTTTTATCATTTATTTTTTCTTATGCTGAGTGATATATGGGTCATTAGGTTATTTGTGATATAAGATGACCAACGTGCGTTTTGATGGTACCTTTTCTATTGTATGATATTCTTCTCTTTCTAAACATTGTAAAGTAAAGGAAAAGTAAACATTCTTCTCTTTCTAAACATTTTACATGTAAAATATATACATATATATTTTTTTCAACATTTTAACAATGACTTTGAAACTCAAAGGGAAATAACAGTTAGTACTTTGTACATGTTCTTATGTAAAATATATATTGGAAGTTTTTTATTTAGTGATTTAGAGTATTTAAGATTAATAGGCACTAATGTTCAAGAATTTATGGAGATGAGTACAATTTGTTGTGAGTTGACATGTTCTGTACCTAGTTATTCTAACTTTATTTTTTTATTTTTTTGCTGTACGCGGGCCTCTCACTGTTGTGGCCTCTCCCGCTGCGGAGCACAGGCTCCGGACGCGCAGGCCCCGCGGCCATGGCTCACGGGCCCAGCCGCTCCGCGGCATGTGGGATCCTCCCGGTTCGGGGCACGAACCCGCGTCCCCTGCATCGGCAGGCGGACTCCCAACCACTGCGCCACCAGGGAAGCCCCTCTAACTTTATTCTTTAACCTTAAAAACATTTCCACTCAAATATGTTTTAGACTTGCAAGTTTAAACATTTTAAATATTAGTGTTTTTCAGTGATTTCCTCTTCTGGCAATAGGGAACTAGGTAGCTAGTATATATTCCCCACTGGGAACAATTAGAAAATTCGGTAAAATATATATTAAAACAATTTTATTGCAGTCATGTTAGTTATATCTTGTTGTATAGCAAGCTAACCCAAAACTTAATGGCTTAAAACAGCAACAATTTATTTAATTCATTATTTTATGTGTAAGGAATTTTGAGTGTCATTCCGCAATGAACCACATTTAGCTGAACTCACATATCTTTAAGGTGATGTTCCTTGTAGCTGCTTGGCTTACTTGCCTTATTTGGAATGGCTGGGATGACTGGAGTCTCCCTCCCCAGAGTCTTTTACTTCCCAGCAGAATAGCCTGAGCTTGCTCATATGTTGGTTGTAAGGCTCCCATGAGCAGCAATGGTAGAAGCTGCAAGAAACTATTGAGTCTTGGGCTTTGAACTAAGGAAAATTTCTGCAACATTCTATTAGCCTAAGCAAGTCACAAATCCAGCCAAGATTTAAGAGGTGGGGACATAGACTTTGAGACTCCATCGTGATTAGAGGAGTTGTAAAATGTGACCATTGTGCATCTGGCACACAAACATTTCATAAGGTAGTGGAGGATTGCAAGGCTATGTCCTAGGAAAATAAGGAAGTCCAAATGACCAAATTGACATTTGGATCTACTCATTTCCTTGTTTTCTGATAATTCCAGGAAGGAGATGGAGAATCCAATATTCTGAGATGTGTTTTTGACAGATTTGTGGGGATAGGGAGACAAAAATGAGAATCCAAAGCCCATCAGGGCTGTTCATAAATGCCCCATATGTTGGGTTGGGACTTTGAAGGCCTAAACTTTAAAATGTCTCCTGGTAGGAAACAAAATTCAGCTTAAATGTAAATTCTCTCTGGAGAAAGACACCATCATTCTAGGACTCAAATAATTTTTATAACTTTTTCAAATATAATAGCAAGCATTTAATTTTATTGAACCAGTCAAACAAGAAGGAAAAAAACCCAAAAACCAAAACCACTTGATTTAAAAATGAAGAGAAAAGCTGACATCAGAGGAGATCCAAGGACTTTAAAATAACTCTGCTCAGTATGTTCACAGAGATAAATGACAAGGTTGAGCATTTCAGGCAAAATACACACACACACAACTAGAAACTTCAGCTAAGTAATTGAAAAATCTAGAATTAAAAAACAAAACATAATATTTGAAATTTAGAAATCAGCAAATTAGTTTTACTGGAGATTAGACACAGTTAAAGAGATAATTCATAAACTTAAAGAAAATCAGTAGAAAATATCCAAAATGAAGAATTAAGAGAAAAATAATAATTGAGAAATACAGATGAGGTGAGAGAGAGGAGAGGAGATACACTGAGATGTTGTGGCAATATTTTTAATTAACTACCCTCAATATGGGATGTATTATTTGTGCAGAAGCAATATTTGAAGAGATAATCACTGAAAATTTTCCAAAACTGATGAAGCATATTAGGCCTATCAAAACTTAAGCAGGATAAATAAGGATAAATACAAAGAAAGCTACATTTAGCAATATAAAAGCAAACTACTGAGAACCAAAGACATACACAAATATTAAGATAGCTAAAGTAAGAATGATCAACTTTAAAGGATTGAAATCCTACAGAGTATGTTTCCTGACTCTAGTGCAATTAAGCTAGAAATGTACAATGAAAGATAACTAGAAACATTTCATATGATTGGAAATTGAATAAATAAGGTATGAATCTAAATAAGGTATGAATCAAGAAATAACAATAAAAATTAGAAGAATATTTGAACTGAATGATAATGGAAATACTAAAAGTTAAAACTTGTGGCATATAACTTAAATATGCATTAGAAAAAAATGTAAAGCTTTAAATGCATATATTAGAAAATAGCAAAAGCTAAAAATCAATAATCTAATAATCCATTCTAAATTAGTGAAAAAATGAAGGAAATAAAGTTAGAGCAGAAATAAATGAAATAGAAATAAAACAGGAAGTAAACATACAAAGAGAAATATGAACCACTCAAAACATGGCGCATTTAAAGAGTGTAATGAAATTTTAAGCCTTGGTGAAGCTAATCAAGAAAAATTTAAATATGATATGAAACAATAAAAATGTAAAAAATTGGGGCTTCCCTGGTGGTGCAGTGGTTGAGAGTCCGCCTGCTGATTCAGGGAACATGGGTTCGTGCCCCGATCCTGGAGGAGCCCATGTGCCGCGGAGCGGCTAGGCCCGTGAGCCATGGCCGCTGAGCCTGCGCGTCCAGAGCCTGTGCTCCGCAACAAGAGAGGCCACAGCAGTAAGAGGCCCGCATACCGCAAAAAAAAAAAAAAGGGGGGAAAATGTAAAAAATTGAGTAGATTTTGAAAAAGAGATTATCTAAGTGGCCAATAAATATATTAAAAATATTCAATTCTATTATTAATCGAGGATTTTCTGCTTACTGAGGCCTGTACTTCTGTAACAAGGTGATCTTAGGAGTTCCATTACAACAAGCCTGTCAACAATTCCTTTCTTTGATTGCAAGAGTCAAAGGCATTCAAATGAATATTCTCACTGGATGTTCTACATCTCTAACGACTCTTAGTTGCATTCATGATTCTTATCAGTCAGAATGGCTAAATTATGTTTCAGTAACAATCATCCCCAAGTCTTAGTCGCCTAAACAACAAGGTTTTTTTCTCTTTCCCCTATGTCTATTAAGGATACCTAGAGGGTCTGCTCCTTGTCAGCCTCATTCCAAGAACATGAGAGAGCAGCCATCATCTACACTACAGTGTTTATGGTGGATATCACACACAGAAAAAGAAAGGTTAATTACAAAAGCGCTTTTAATGCTTCTACTCATATTTCACTTGCTAAAGGAAACCATAGCCGCCTCTAACTTTAGAGTGAGGAATGAGCTCTGAAAAAGAACTATGAACATTGGTAGATATCACTAATAATCCATACCCATCCAACTCAACATCTCTCATTTTTTCACAGTATTTTCTTCCTCTGCTGTCTTTTCAGATCTGTCTCTTTTCCTTTACAGACTTTGTCCTTAATCTCTTTCCTCATGTTTTTAGAATTTGATTTTACCAAATTTTCTCTCATGCTTTTCTCTCTATTAGCTATGTATTTTAAAATAAGATTCTCTTAAATACAAAACAAAGCAAATGCTATCGTTGACATTTCTAATACCGTTACATATTCCTTCATCTTTTTTCTTTCCTTTTATATCCAAAATAATTATTTTTTTACGTTTGATGGCTTCATTTCCTCAATTTATACTAACCCTTTAATCCTACCCTTTTACACTCAAGCACACTATTGGCATCTTTCTCATGAAAGATATCAGTGTTTCCTCACATATAAGAATTAATAGTCTGTTTTCATTTTTTATCCTGCTTAACTTCTCTGCTTTACTGTCATTGGTGAGGTATTGTTTCCTACTCTCATGTCTACCTGTTTCCTATTTAGTAGGCCCTCTTATATAAGTCTATTAATGGGCATTTACTCCAATTTTCCATTTTTCTATCTTCCCTTTTCTCTTTTTTCTTTTCTTTTCTTTTCTCTTTTCTTTCTTTCTTTCTTTTTTTTTTTTTTCATTTACCTTTACACTCATTTGTTCTGGCTCTCTCAACCATTCTCTAGCAACTAATCTAATCTGCATTTCAGCTTTTACCCCACACTCCTTATAGCTAGGCTAATATTTTTAATTATCTAATTGGCATTTCCAAGTAGATCTCTAGCATCTCAAACTCAACATGTCAAAATATGAATTTATCATTTACTTGTGTTTATTTTCTCTCTCTCCTAAAGTCCATATTTCAATGAATGGTACAAAAATAAATTATCCAAGCTTGAAACCCTGGAGAAGTCAAACATATTTGACTTCTCCTTTCTCTTTTTCCATAATTCCAACTGGGTTTCCTTCTGAAATGTTATTTTAATTGTTTCTGTTGGTTTTAACTCCTTTTAGTGAACTTTTATTGGTTTTTCTGCCTACCTTCCATTTTTCTTTCTTATGGAAGTATATTCCAGGTTTTGCTTTAAGCGACTATGTGCTTTGTGTAGAATTACGACAACACCTCTATTCATGGGTATTAATGTTAGATCTCGGATTCTTTCCCTTTATTCACAGTAGCTAATTTAGTTAAGAATATCTGAGAATTTAGGCCAAATTTATCCCAAACTCACAGAAAAGTTGGAAGTAAAGTTTAAATATTTTTATTTCCTCTGAACCATTTGAGAGTAACTTGCTGACAATGTTCCATCACTCTCTAAATCTATGGTTTGTAATTCCTGAAAACAAGAACATTCTCCCCTATAGCAATGATACAACTATTAAGATCATGGTCCCCTTCCTCCACCTTTAAAGTCAGGAGCAAAGCATCTTTGAATCTCTTTCTGATCCTGACTCTGACCCTCCTGTGTCTCCCTTTCAATTACAAGGACTCATGATTGCATCAGGTCCAATTGAATAATCCAGGGCAATCTCTCTGTGTTAAGTCCTTAATTTATTCACATTTGTAAGGCTCTTTTTGACGCGCAAAACAACATATTCACAGGTTCTGGGGATTAGGATGTGTACATCTTTAAGGGGCCATTCTTCTGCCTGCTGCACCATCTAATCTTTAGATCCAACTCAGGTTTTATCAATTGTCCCAATAACATCATTTATCTCAAAATAATAAATCTTGAATCATACACTGCATTTAGTTGTCATGTTTCTTTAGTCTCCTTCCATCTGGAACAGTTCCTCAGTCTTTCTTTACCTTTCATATCCTTGACAGTTTTGAAGACTGAGCATAATTATTTTGAAATGTGTGCCTCAATTTGGTTTTGTCTATAAATCCTCATGATTTCCTTTACTTTGCATCCTATCATGTAGCAACCAATTTTAATTAGTCATATTACTGATTATATTCACTTCAATCACTTGATTAAAGCAGCGTCTGCTAGAATTCCTTAATTTAGACCTACTTCTTTTTCTTTTGGTATTAATGAACATTCTATGTGGAGGTATATTGGGGTTATACTACTATCCCCTTCCTCAATAACTTTCAATTTATTAATGTATTATATTATCAGTATAGATACATGGTAGAGAGTTAATTACTATTTTACTTCTAGTAAAACCCATTATAACCTGTTACTATCATTATTTTAATGCTCACATTGTCTTCAATTTAGACAGTGAAAATCCCTTTAAACTAGCATTTGTGTTTTCATGACCCCATTGTTCTTTGAGCACTTCTGCATTTTCTAGCTGAGCTTAAAATCAACTATTTCTCCAAGGAGTTCTAGCTCATTTTATTGTAGAATGATGATTGGAAACCAATATCTGGATGTTCAGTGTGTTTATTGGTATTGGGGATCACTACTTTTAGTACATTTCAGTGGACAGAAATAAGGAAAGTACACACACATACACACATACCTTTATCAAAAACTATATGTAGATGCTAACTCTTCAAGTCAAATACCACATTTTAGTTTTCTAGGACTAAACTTTTGGAGAAGGAGAGGAAATGAAAGAGGAAAGAGAGTTTCAGGCATAAATTACCCTGAGGTAAAATCTAAATATAATAAAATTTTATTGAGGTAAAATCTAAATATAATAAATTTTTCCCATTTTAAGTTAAAAATAGCATTTTTTTCATCCTCAATGTTTCTTCATTCTTTTTGCAGTAACAGCCTCCCCTGACCTCTGGTCCCAGGTAACTGCTGATCTACTTTCTCTCACTTTCACTGCCTTTATCAGAATTAGACATGAAGAGAATCACATAGCATGTGATCTTTTGTGTTTGAGTTTTTCACTTAGCATAATGCATCTTAGATTATCCATGTGGTTGCATGTATCAATAGTTTGTTCTATTACTGAGTAGTATGCTACTGTATGGATATATTGCAATTTTTTTACCTATTCATCAGTTGATGATACTTTGAGTACTTCTCAGGTTTCGTTTTTATGAATAATTATCTTTGTGAGAACATATGTTCTATTTCTTTTGGTAAGTAAATAGGAATGTGACTGCTAGGGTGTATGATGTGTATGCTTAAATTATAAGACATTGGCAAACTTTTCCAGAGTGGTTGTAATATTTGATTCCATCTACAATGTATGAGAGCTCCCATTGTGCCACATCCTCTTCAGCACTCGGTAATGTTGGTCTTGTTAATTTTAGCCACTCTTGTGGGCATGTAGTGATATTTTATTGTGTTTTTTCTTCATATTTCTATGGTGGCTCGTAATTTTAGGCATCTTTTCGTGTGTTTATTGTCCATTTGAGTATTATAGACAAATGTCTTTTCAGATCTTTTGCCATTTATTAATTGGGTTGTTTGTTTTGTTATTGCTGAGTCATAGGAGTTCTTAATATATTCTGGATACACATTCCTTTCCAGGTATTCTTTGCAAACATTTCTCCCAGTCAGTAGTTGGTGTTTTGTTTTCTTAATTGTGTCTTTTAAAGAGCAAAGTTTTTTTTTAATTTTGATGAAACACAATTTACCATTTATTTCTTTTTATGGTTTATGCTCCTGTGCCTTATTTAGAAAATTATTGCCTAATCTAGTGTTACAGAGAGTTTTCTCTGACACGTTTCCAAACATTTTATTGTTTCAGATTTTATGCTTAGATATAGGATACATTTTGAGGTAATTTTTGTATGTAGTGTGAAATTTGAGGTTCATTTTCTTCTATGTAGATATTTAGCTATTCCAGCTCCATTTGTTGAAAAGACTATTTTCTCCTCCATTTAGTTACTTTAGCAACTTGACCATATAAATGTAGGCCTATTTCTAGACTTCCATTTTGTTCCATTGATCTCCAGTCCTATCCTTTATCCCATATCATATTTTCTTGATTACTTTAATGTGATTGTAGTAGCGTAAGTTATTCAAGTATGTTCTTATTTTTAACACTTTTTTTGCTAAGTTCTTTTCCTTATTGTATAAATTTTGAAATAGACTTGGCAAGTTCTTCAAAAAATGTTATTTTATTCAACCATCTAGAATGCTATTTTATTCAACCATAATTCTGGGTAATATATGCCCAAACGTAGTGTTAATATCTTGTAATCATATGGAGGTTGAAAATAAGTGGACATTGACAAGTGTAAAGATATGGAGAGATACTGCATCTAAGTTACATATTTTGAGTCTCTGAATCAAACAACTGTTTGATTTTCAGTTACTCGATACAATAAATTCTATCTTTGGTACAAACCAATTTAAGTCACTTTTTTTGAGTCCCTTGCAAATAGTAGCCCTAATTTTTATATTCCCATCGCAATTTTTCTAGTTCAGACACTTTTTATCTCTTCCAGAACTATTGTCCCATAAAGATATACTTCCACAGCTATGAAATCAGATAATTTTAAGAAGCTTCTCATCACCTATTAAAAAAATACCAAACTTTAAAAAAATAATAATTAATTAATTATATTTGGCTGCGTTGGGTCTTCGTTGCCGTGCATGGGCTTTTTCCAGTTGCGGTGCGCGGGGGCTACTCTTCGTTGCAGTGCACAGGCTTCTCATTGTGGTGGCTTCTCTTGTTGCAGAGCACAGGCTCTAGGCACGTGGGCTTCAGTAGTTGTGGCACATGGCTCAGTAGTTGTGGCTTGCGGGCTCTAGAGCTCAGGCTCTGTTGTTGTGATGCATGGGCTTAGTTGCTCTGCAGAATATGGGATCTTCCTGGACCTGGCATTGAACCCGTGTCATCTGCACTGGCAGGTGCATTCTAAATCACTGTGCCACCAGGGAAGTCCAAAAAAATATCAAAGTTTTAATCATGGAATTTAAAATTTCTGATTATTGGGCCTTGTTATAATATTTTTTAAACACATTTTTTTGCCCTCCTCTACCTCAGCTCACACAATCTTTGGTCCAATAATATTGACTTTCTCATTTATGTCCAAATAAAATGAGAACACCCTGGAACAGCACTCTTCTGAATTTTTAATTAAAAAAATTTTTGCTGCTGCTTCTAAGTTTGGGTACTTATTCCACTTATCTTTGACAGTTGAAACCCTAGGTATACTACATTTTCATTATCCCTACAGATTTTTCTAGATCTCATAACAGAATTAGTTCCTCCATTATTCATCCTTGAGGTGACTAGAGGATTTTCAGCCTCCATGAAAACAATTATTACAGCCTTACTTCATTATGCTTTGTGTACACATCTCTCTCCTTCTAAAATATGAGGTCCTAAAGCACAGGATCCATATTTGTATCCTCTGAAGTGCCTAGAAGAACGTCTTAATTTGTTGACTCAATTACAAAAAGCAACTAAAAGTATTCTTAATTCTTGAAAATAAATTAAAAAACAAACTTTTAAGCTCCAAAAACAACTGATGCATCTTGTCTTGTTTCTTCGTTGTTCCCTTGAAGTTAAGAATTTGGGGGTTTATTTTAGATATTACAAGCCTCTTATTTTTGAAGGGCAACTCTGTTGCGATTTCTGGTCTTTTAGTTCAAAGGCATATATGTAATGTAAGGGTTCTCTCTTTTAGGATCACAGGGACCAACAGGTATACATTTTAATAAAACCAAAGATACTTAAATTATAATTTATTTCCTTGTGTCTATGTAAGTTTAGATTATTAATACATTTATACACATTTACCAACAAAATATGATTTCAGGGTAATACTGAATAAATGGAAAACTCTCTCTGAAAATTTAATGTGTTTTATACCCTGATCAAAAGTTTTTAATCTGTCTTGAAATGTTGTTACTTTCCTCACCTCTTCATTTTAATATAAGATGTTAGATGGTAATTGTCAGAAAAATCTACCAAGCCCAGATGTACTTTGGGGTCTATTCCTGTAACTAAAGAAGTTCGTTAATTTAGGAATTTATAAAGACGGCAAAGAAGATAAAACTGAATGAATTCATACCACGTGTGGGGACCACATAAGCTAGTCTACACAGAGTTTATTAAGCACTAATTTATAAATGCAACCTGTATAAAACTCTATAGGATAGTTTTCTTTCTTTTTAAAATTTTATTTCCAATACCTCTACTTTAGAAAAGGGTCAAATATCCTTAGCCTGATGTAGCCAAGATAATTGTCTGTGTCCTGTTTCTTTTATAATCATTAAGGCTGTACTAGTGGCATGGCGGAACTGGCTTGTGCTGGTTTCCTGGAGTCAAATGTTAAATATTCAGAAAATTTCCATGTCAGCTGTTAAAGCATTAGTATTTTAAAATTGGCCATGGTATAAGTATTCACACCAGAAACAAAGCAAACTCTACTGAATTAGGATTCCTACTGTCTTGGTCTGTTCAGACAGCTGTAACAAAAATACCATAGAGTGAGTGGCTTAAACAATAAACCTTCATTTCTCACAGTTCTGGAGGCTACAAAGTCTAAGATGAAGTCACATCTGGAGAAGGACTGCTTTTTGGTTTATAGATGCACATTTTCTTACTGTGTCCTCACACAACAGAGGGGTAAGGGAGCTCTCTGGGGTCTCTTTTATAAGGACACTAATGCCATTCAAGAGGGTTCTACCACCATGACCTAATCACCTACCAAAGACCTCATCTCCAAATACCATCACATTGGGGATTAGGATGCCTGTATAAATTTGGGGAGTGTGTGGCCAAATATTCAGTCTATAGCATCTACCTATACCTACAGGGAAGTGATTTACAAATATACCACTGATTGTTATAGGTACTCTTATTTTTGTTTTATGCTATTTTGTTCCATAGCAGTCTGTCCTGAGAACCTGCTTCTTTACATAATGGGGATGCTGCTAAGCTCTGGCTTATCTCAAGGGTCTTAAACTGTTTTTTCAGTGAATTATCCCCTTAGGTGCAGGGAATTCTTTCTTCTAACTAATGGATGTTCAAGAAGCCTCATTCCACCCACCCTGCCCTGACCCTGAACATATACATGACCTTGGAAAGTTGTGGTTTACTATCCAGTTGGTGTTAAGAAAAGTCTGGAAGACATGGTTTGTTCACACAGCTTAGCCAACCAATGAAGTATTGATACAGAAAGCATCAACTGAGCTTAGCAGACCAGGAGCAAGTTTTCTAAAGCTCTTGGCAAAAGAACAGGTCTTAAAGTGGTCCTTATCAATCCATGATTGATAACATTCTTTATTCGAACTACCCTGCTCCCAACCTCATCCAAAGTACTCTTCTTTTATTCAGTTCAAAACAAAAGCTGAAATGCTTTTTCCCTATATTTGAAATTGCTGAACAGGTCATAATTTCACTGAGTTTTCTTTCTAATATTTAGATTTTTCCCAGTGCAGTTTGCTGAATATTACTTATCTGAGGATTCTCTCTCTCTAATCTGCACCCTAGACTTTAAGAACTGGCTCCCCCAATGCCTCACTCATCAGTACTTAGCCACCTGTGGACTAAATTTGCTGACAATGAGATGCAGTATGTAGTGGAATTGAAACTGGGAGTCTGGGTGTAGCTATGCCCCTCTGGTCCTCACCATGGGCAAAGCTCTTCCTGCCACTGGGGAGGAGCCTCTGGGGTCAGAAAAGATGGTCAGAGGGAACACTTATTCTGAGGCAGGGGAGGAGAGAATGAATGCCTACTCTTTAAAAGCACTCTGACCTGAATCCTCAATCCCAGCATTCTGTGGTAGAAAGATTGGCTCACTCTGCTGCCTGGGTTGGGGTACAGTGGTCTGTTCAACTGATGTTCGTATGACACTTCTGCTTTGAGGGAATTGGGTAACATACTTCTTTATTACTACTGAGCATGGGGACCTGAGACAGGAAGCCTCAGAATTTGGAGGGCATTGGTTATCTCCCTGGGTAGTACTGAGTTTAGGTTAGTCTTGTCACAACTATTAAGGGCAGGGAACATCTTCATCTATCTTCTCTTTTATCTGAGAAATGCTATGTCTATGTATCTATGCTATGGCTGAGAGTTTTTTTTACACAGAAACTTACTGGGGAGAACAAAACAGAGGGTGGGCTCCATCTCCTTTAGGTTTGCCCACTCTTTCTTGGATATTCTTTCTCCTCTATTATCATTTTCATTTATCGATATCTATGGGTGCTTCTGTTTAAAAAAAAAATAAAAGAGGAAGAAGAAGTTGGGATGGGGATGGGGGATTAAGTAGAATGGATCTTAAATTGGAGAAGATGGTATGTTGTCTATTCCTATTTGATCTATTGTACTGGATTTCAACTTCTCCAGTTAACATATGAAAACTGGAAATGGATGGATCATTTTTTCATGGGAGGCTTAGAGTAAACAATCACCAAAAAAGACAAATTCTCCTACAGTCTTAGTTACTCTGGACTCTTGAGAAGGCAGAAAACCATGAAGGTATACTACAGACAGTTTATCTGACTTCATGATAAGAGGGTCATGTGAGAATTGTTTTACAATGGTGTGAGACATGTATCATCTATCATGGGAAATGGATCCTGAACCCATATATACATACATTTTTAACTTAGAATTCAAAAAACTTAAGTTTCTGAATGAGAAACCTGTATTTTCCTTTTCCTGCCTTCTTGTTTAGCTTTTCTCAGCCTTCATGGTGCTCTCAAAAGGCCTAATAACTACAGTGGTTAATCTTAGAAAATGTTTTTCATAGAAAAAGGAGCCATTTAGGAAAAAATAAATCAATCTATTATTCTATTTAAAACTTTATTATGCTCCATACAGATATTTTAAATACCAGTAAAGAGTGAGATTTTCCAATTTTGAATGCTTGTATGTTTGAAAATATCAATGAAAATGTACTAACTAACAAAAGAGAAACTGAGATCCACACCCATTTCTTGAAGAATTCATACTGTCTTCATAGGTAGAGCTCTGTTCTTTGGTTCTTTACTCCTGAAAAAACATAAAGACATTTAAAAAGACATTATTATTGTGAGGCAGAAAGTTTTTAATATATCTTAGAGGGATTATATTATAAATTAAAAATGATTTCCATTTGGTCAGATTTTACATAATTTTACAAAGAAATTTAAGATAGATATCCTTTAAACAAATTCAGCACTTGGAGATATAATAAATTAGGAGATTATCACTTTAATAAAAAGTTTCCTCCAAGTTATTTATACTGAATGCTGTAGTGTGTCACCCAGATCTCACTTCAGGGATCAATTCCCCTACTGTCCCAAGAGTTACCTGCAGATGGTTCACAGTTAATTCTACCCTCAGGTATTACTCTCAGACAAAAGAAGTTGCCTCACCCATGTTTATCTCTTCCCTGAAGCATATATCTTGACTGAGTCATGTTGGGAATAAACTGTGTGGTCCCCTTGTGTTTTTTGGATACAACTGTGAACCATTGCAACTTCAGAAGTCTCCATGAAATTGGCTGTCTTTTGTCACAACAGTATTGCAACTTAGCTTCTTACTCTGTCCATTCCTGCTTGCCTTACTCCTCCACAGGTGTTAATCCCAAGCACATTATACTTCTTGAATTCAAATATCTGTCCCAGATTCTGTTCCACAGTAAATGAAGCCTGAGTGTTGGTACCAGTATCTGGGTGGTCTAAGGAAACAGATTCTAAAAGATTTTGGACCTTGATCACCTGACAGCCAGAAGGCAATGCATATTTCATTATGGGTGATGAATGCAATACTGATATTCCCTTGTATGCTGTAATTGTGCAGTTGGTCAAATTTTAACCAGTGGTGAACTAGGATAACATACCAGTAGAAGGGAAGGTACTGATGGTCACAATAACCCCTATGATTGAGAAGTTCAGAGCAGGCAGTAAATATAGGACAGTAGAATTGGATGTCTGCTGCTGAATGTCATCAATTTACTGGAAGAGACAGACAAGGGCATGGGTTATTAATCACCAATTTAAAGTGAAATGTGAAAACCAGAGTGTTTCCTTGGCAGAGTATGAAGAGACTCTCATCTTCTACAGCCAGATATAAAAAGCAGAGGATCAGACTCAATTTAATTATAAGGAGATCAGAGCTTTAGAGAAGACTGAATTATCAACTTCAGCAAATATGCTGTGCCGAGGTTAGGGTCTTGATTGGGAAAGAGTGAGTCCCCTCTTTTCTCCCCCAGCTTATTGAGATAGAATTGCATATAACATTGTGTGAGTTTAAGGTGTACAGCATGATGGTTTGATGTACATATATATTGCAAAATGATTTCCACAGTAAATTAATATAGCCATTACCTCATGTAATTACTTTTTTTTTTGTGTTGAGAATTTTAAGACCTACTTCTTAGCAACTTCTAAGTATACGATACAGTCTTGTTAATTATAGTTACCCAGCTATACATTAGACCCCCAGAACTTATTCCTCTTATAACTGGAAGCTCATACCCTTTGACCAACCTCTCTCCATTTCCTCACCCCCAAGCAATCACCAGTCTACTCTCTGTTTCTATGAATTCGTTTTTTTCCCCAGGATTCCACATATATGTGAGATCATACAGTATTTATATTTTTCTATCTGATTTATTTTACTTAGCATATATGGGGTTCATATATGTTGACCTATAACTATATCTACTTGTTTTAAACTGATAGTCATTTAAGTTAAAACACTTTCTAAAAGAGCTATGTTATTTTACTCCCCTCTCTCACATTTTGTGATTTTGATGTCATATTTTTTATCTTCATGTTTATTACTTAACTATTTATTGTAGTTATAGTTAATTTTACAATTTTTTGTTTTAGTCTTTGTACTATCTTATTTAAGTGGTTGATCCACAACCTTTACTATATATTTGCTTCTACTTGTGGGTTTTTTCCTTTTCTGTAAAATTCTTACTTCTTGCTGTGGCCTTTTCTTTTCCATTTAAAAAAGTCAATTTAACATTTCTTTTAGGGTCAGTTTAGTATTTATGAACTCTCTTAGTTTTTGCTTGTCTGAGAAGTTATTTATCTCTCCTTCAATTGTGAATAATAGTCTTGCTGAGGAGAATATCCTAGGTTGTAGGTTTTTCTCTTTCAGCACTTTAACTGTATCATGACATTCTCTTCTTGCCTGCAAAGTTTCTGCAGAAAAATTAGCTGATAGCCTTATGTAGTTCCCTTGTATGTGACTCTGTTTTCTCTTAGAATTACCTCTTTATCTTTAACTTTTGCCATTTTAACTATGATGTGTCTTGCTGTGGGTCTCTTTGGGTTCATCTTGTTTGGGACTCTCTGTGATTCCTGTACCTTAATATCTGTTGCATTCTTCAGGTTTGGGAAGTTTTCAGCCATAATTTCTTTTTCTTTTAATTTATTATTTATTTATTTTTGGCTGTGTTAGGTCTTTGTTGTTGTGCACAGGCTTTCTCTAGTTGCAGTGAGTGGGGCTGCTTTTATTTGTGGTGCACGGGCTTCTCATTGTGGTGGCTTCTCTTGTTGCGGAGCACAGGCTTAAGGTGGGTTGACTTCAGTTGTTGTGGCTCATGGGCTCTAGAGTGCAGGCTCAGTGGTTGTGGCACACAGCCTTAGTTGCTCTGTGGCACGTGAGATCTTCCAGGACCTGGCATCGAACCCGAGTCCCCTGCATTGGCAGGCGGATTCTTAACCACTGTGCCACCATGGAAGTCCCTCAGCCATAATTTCATCAAATACATTTTCGACCTCCTCTGTATCTCCTTTCTTCTTCTGGGGTCCCTATAATGTGAATGTTGGTATTCTTGAAGTTGTCTCAGTGATCCCTTAAACTGTTCTCATTTTTTAATATTTGGTTTTCTTTTTGTGGTTCTGATTGGGTGATTTCCACTATTTTATCTTCCAGATCATTAGAAGAACTTATGCTTTCTTCTTTATCACCTAGTCTCCTATTCATTCCTTCTAGTGTGTTTTTTATTCCAGTTATTATATTCTTCAGCTATGACTGGTTCTTTCCTATATTTTTTAGTTCTTTGTTAAAATTCTCACTGTGTTCATCTATTCTTTTTCCTAATTCAATTAGCAGTTTTATTACTAATGCTTCAGACTCTTTATCTGGTAAATTATTTATCTTTGTTTCATTTGTTGATTTTTCAGGTTTTTTTTCTTCTTCTTTCACCTGGAACAAATTCTTCTGTATTCTCATTTTTGCTTGACTTTCTCTGACTATATGATGTTAGGTGAAACAGTTACATATCCTGGTCTTGAAGGGGTAGCTTTGTGTGGGAGCATTCCTATGACATATATGTGTGACCAGTGCCATTGGTGGGAGAGCTAGATCTGAAGTGATCATGAGTCAAATCTTCCCCCAGTGTGTGCTGACAGTTATCCCCTTGGTGGGAGATGGGACTGGAAATGGAGGGGCTAGAACCAGAGCCAGGTGTGAGCTGGGGTTTCTCCTATGCTCAGTGGCTATCACCACCCTATCAAGGGTGGGTTTGGTTCCCAAGTTGCTGGAGCAAAAGCCCTAAGGGTTGGGTCTGAGCTGGTTCTGTTCCCTTTAAGTGTGAAGCAATGGCACCTTCAACCCTCTCAGTGCATCACTGTGCCAGCATGGGGAAGGGATGATATAGTCAGAGTGTAGCTGCTCCTCTTACCCTTTTACATTGGTCCTTCTTGGTCTCTGTGGTCCAGGGGGATGCTTCACCCTTATCGCTGGTTTCTGAGATTTTCACAATTGTGTCTTGTGTATGAATAGTTTCTGGTTAGTCTTCTCATGAAGAGGACTGAAATTGGGGATGACCTATTTTGTCATCCATATGACATCACTGTGCTCCTCCCCCCAAAAAATCTTGAGATGAAGAAATCTAGATCAATGCACTTGGAAACCTTTCATCCAGAGATTCCTCTGTATTGGCTAAGTCTTTAGAAGTAGTCTACTCTTTCATATTAAAAGTCATCTTTCTCCATTTTTTGAAAACAATGCTGTTCTCTGTCTTGAAAGACAATATACATCCCACCTCCTTAGATCTACTCTAATTCCAGTCCTGGCCAGAAACTAAAATCTAGGATTAAGGGACAATATAGTCTAGCCAGATATGTGCTAGTTTTGCTAAAAAAGAAAGAGGATGACATACCAAAGGAAATGCAGGACTTACTAATTTAATAGTAATGGCAGGAATTGTGTAGGTATGGGACTGGATCTTGAGGGAGCTGGACCAATTGCATGCACTCTCCCATGATACTGGTAATATATTTTGGTGAGGATGAGAGAAGATAGTGCTAACTAACTAGGTGGATTTTTGCAAGCTGAAAGAAAGTGATGGCTCTCATTAAGTGAGATATAAATGCCAAAACTAAGATGGCATATAATGGAAGAAAGGATAAAGAGAGTCAAAGAATTGGCCTGCTGGAGTGGATAAACTGCATAAGGCCTGCAAACTCAATAGCTGACTATGTTCTGCAGGAGGCTGGGGAAAATTCTGTTTTCCACAGTGAGTAAGGTGAGGGAGTCTCCCACTTTGTTGTGAAGGTCAGTGGTGACTATCCTCTGAAGTCCAGGATTGATCACTGGTACATAACACTGGAAAGAGGGAAGAGTTTACATTGACATCTAAGGGCCTGGAATATCTCTGACAAAATGGGAAATAAAGAATTCTGAAATAACATAAGCTAGGTGTCAGTGCAGCAAGGTCAGAGTGGCAGCTGGGGGACTGAGTCACATAGAAATATAGAGATACTTGTTAGAACACTGTAAGCTTAGGGAAAACATAAATGAGAAGCTGACAAGGATATTGATCATTTTATAAAAGATCAAAGGAATTCAAGGATGGATGATCAGGAGGCTGAGGGTTTCTGCCCCCATAAAATGTCACAGTCTCTTGCCCAGTTTCATGATATGAGCCAACTTTAAGTTTCAGATTACACTGACCAAAGGAAAGGCCAGTTTTCCAGGAGAAGGAACCTGTAAAACAAAGCAAATGTACTGTGCTATAAAGATTCGAAGTCCTTACTCAGAGGGACCTACATCCATTTAATTGGGTAACCATACACTGGGTAAAGGGAAATAGCCTCATCACTAACTAATCGTGTGAACTTGGATGAATTAAGTTTCCCTGGGGTAAGAGGTGATTCATTTGTTAATTGAGGGACTTATACTGGGTGATTGAGCTTTAAAGCATCTTGAAAGTTGGAAAGTTAAATATTTTCCTTTTCATTATGTTTTTATTGCAATTTGGGTTACAGAGTTACTGGTTGGGAACAAAAAATATTAAAGAAATGTTTGAATCTTATGGGATAGGGTCTTGGTCATTCTGAAAATAGGTACAAGTTGTATGAACATTGTTTAATAATGCTAATGAGACAAAAGGAAGGCTTCCTCATGGCAGATGACTTGTAACGGACCATGTAACAATGAATGTGAATAACTCATTACATTCTTCAAGCATATGCAATATTTGTGATATGAGAATTTATAGACATGAATTAATTCATGATTCTTTCATTCATCAATTACTCATTGAGGGAATATTTTGTGCCTAGACTATACTAGCCCCTGGGGATATAGAAACTAATAAGATAAGATCCCAATTTTTAAATAGTGCAGAGTCTACTGGGAGAGACAGACATATACACAAATATTACAATGTAAAAGATTTGGTATAATAGAGTATAAACAGAATGCTGCTGATGAATTTTGTATGACCTTATGTGGACAGAATATATTTCTTCTACAAAGATTGACTGTCAATCAGTTTGAGTATGTCTGCATTATAACAAAGGTGATCCCCATCAGCCTATCATAAGTCAACAAGGCACTTCCTTAAAATCAACAATTGTTGTAGCTATTCGCATCAGCTCTGCAGTTCTGTGGAGACATAATAAACCCCCTTCTCTTTGAGCATATCTTATCTAGCATCTATTTTAACCTAAATATTACAGAAATAATTCTTACTGGAGAAAAAGGGAAGACTGAAAACTGAAAATAGAATTTCTTAGACTAGAATTATGATTTCAGGCTGGGCCACTCCCAAGCACCTCAAGGTGGCAGAGGAGAAAGATTGCAGAAATGAAGGGAAAGATTAAACTATGGAAAAAGAGACTACAAAGCAAGTAAGGAATTATTTTATGGCTGGAGAGAGTTAACATAATATATAAGACATTAACTTCTACAATCACCCTACATTTTATCCTTCCTCTTCTAAAACAATGCACCATGTGGTCACTCTGGTAACTTAAAAGCAGAAGCTGCCTGAAGCTGCCTGAAGTCAACAACTCTTTCTACCATTTTCTAAATTCAGACCCCACTGGGGAGCTAATGCTGGGGGATGTGGCGGGGGCTGGTAGTTGAGGGTCTGAGTCTGTGAGGGAGGGACAGTCTAGCAAGTTGGGGACTGCTTTTGAGATTACCAAAAGGAGGAAAGGGGGATTATCCTGGGTGAAGGGTAATAGAGGTCAGTGTATCTTAGAGTCACAAAAAACACTGTATGTCATCCGAACTTAGACAATTTTGAAAGTGAAAGCTCATATACAAAAAAAATTTGAAATTTGAAAATATGTATCTATGGATTAACCAATTAGCTTCATAACATTGATTGACTCTTCAAATAGTTTTTTTCAAAAAAATTCAAATTTAAAAGTTTTTCTAAAATATAAAAGCAACATATACTAGGTATATTAAAGCCACATTTAAAAAATTTCCTTTATGTTGATTATCTGTACATTAAAAATAAAAGAATTGGGCTTCCCTGGTGGCGCAGTGGTTGGGAGTCCGCCTGCCGATGCAGGGGACACGGGTTCGTGCCCCGGTCCGGGAAGATCCCGCGTGCCGCAGAGCAGCTGGGCCTGTGGGCCATGGCCACTGGGCCTGCGCGTCCGGAGCCTGTGCTCCACGACAGGAGAGGCCACAACAGTGAGAGGCCCACGTACCGCAAAAAAAAAAAAAAAAAAGATTATTAAATAGAGTAAGGTTTGACAATTGACCTTGAAGAAAGTACAAATAAAATTTAGAAGCCTCACTTATTAATAAATGTAATGCCATTGTAGGAAAATTAGAGTGAATTATAAAGTAGTCATCCAATTGTTCAAAACTTCCAAAATTGGATTGATGCTGGGCAGCAGAAAGAGTACACAACACCTAAGTTAATCTCTGCTCCATGGGTTTCTTTATTTGGTAAGAATATTTTTCCCCCAAGAAGATATGGTCACCAAAATTTTGAATTCACATAATAACCACAAAACAAACAAATGAATTTTCAATTTTGATCTTTTTAAATGAACTTATAATAACATTAAAATAATATAGTATTTTAATGTTTAAGCAAATGAAATTTCAAAAACCCCCCTACTACTCCACCACTCTCCCCTCACACACAAATCATGTTAGAATCTGTGAAACATAGGTAGTGCCAAGAAAAAAAGGAAGAGCTTCTAATTTCTACTCTATAGTATTCATTTCTGGGATCCTTAGAATCCAGTCCTGTATGACTCTGCCTCCATGCCTTGTGTATATGGCACCTAGTGGTGTGCTGGAATCAGCTCCTACCCACTTGCTAGAACAGATTGTGTGTATCCCTTCCCAACTCCATATTCAATTATTTTAAGTAGGTAGTTTGAAATTGTCCATGATAGAAACATGTCCACCATAGAAATTGGCAAATGTTACAAGTTAGATTTCCCCACCCACCCACCCTACCATCAGAGCTGGTTGTTTAATGTTTCCCAGCAGACTACTGCCAGGAACCCTGGTATGATTCCTTCCTACACTCAGTAAGCAGCTATTCCTTGCTGAGAAGTCTACACTTGAAAATGATGCTGCAGTAGAGTAGTTCATGGTCAGGGTGAACCACATATCCTGGTTTGGCTAGAGAATCACCTGCTGGGCCAGAGTCCTGTCCTGCTTAGCATTTCAACCTGAAATATTCACAAAGTATGAATTTCAAATAAATACAATTAATGGTTACATTAAAATCAGTCAAGATGGGTTTGGTAAAATTTCACTTTCTAATTCCAGCTTCTACCTTGATCTTGCCTAGTAGCATGTAAAATACTAATGCTGTGATCAGAATACTCTCTGGCTATATGGTTAAATGAAAAAGATCACCTGCAAGACCCAATGCTCTTTTCCAGACCCCTCCCACACACAACATAATTTATACTTCTCTTTCAAGGAGAGCAGCCAAGTGCTTGCTGATGATAAAATGAAACATACACATGAGTATGTTTAGGTTCAGCTAACTTCAGCTGAGTGTCCATGGTGGTGGGAAGAGAATTTCAAACTTCTGCCTCTGCTGGACATTTAGTGTATTACTGTCCTGTGTTACCCAATACCAGTTTAGGCAAGAAGTAAAGCAGAGTGCAGTGTCTTATTTCTTAGAAATTATCCCAGTCGAGAAAATGTTTTGCAGTTTCATTGAAAGTGAATTTTTCAAAGTGCTAAAATTCAACTTTCAAGTGATTAGGTGCCAGCAGTTTTTGCAACCATAATTAAATGTCATGTGCATAACTTATAAATGTTCTATAGCCAAATATTTTTATATCCTAGCTTTTGGAGAATGGGCTCAAAATAATATTTTCATAAAGCACACACTACTCACTGTGACCCTAGCTCCAGCAAAATAGATAATAATTAATTGAAGTTTATGTAGCATATCTAAAGAATAATCAGGTATTTAAAAATAAAGTGTCAATCAAGGTGTATTAGTTTTTTATGACTGCCGTAATAAATTATTATAAATGTGATAGCTTAAAACAACATAGACTTATCTCACAATTCTATAGATTGGAAGGTCTGACATGAGTCTCAATGGGCTAAAGTCAAGGTGTCAGCAGGGCTTCCTACAGGCTTCTGGGAGAAATTGTTACCTTACCTTTTCCAGCTTCTGGGGGCTACCTGCATTCCTTGGCCTGTGGTCCCCTTCCTCCAGCTTCAAAGCCAGTAATGTTGCATCTCTCTGGTCATCTTTCTGTTGTCACCTCTCTCTCTCTATGGCCATGCCATTGAAAAGTTTACTGATTTTAAGGACTCATTTTAAAGATATGTCTGGATAATTCAGGATAATCATCCTGTCTCAAGTCTCTAACTGAATCACATCTGCAAAGTTCTTTTGCCATGTAAGGTAACATATGCACAGGCTCCTGGTGATATCTTGTGTGTGAGACCCAGGGGTGGGATGCATTATTCTGCCTACCACAGAAGGTGACAGTTCTTAGCAAAGAATATGCTGTGTTTATCAGGAAAGCTCTAGAGATCATTCTTCTGTCATTGCTTTGAAGGAATAGAAAAAATGACCTAAATTTGGAATAATTTTTAGGACAATCATAAATGAAGGTGTTTATGTTTTTTCCACATGCTTCAGGTACTACTTTTCCACATAACATTGAGAAGAGTCTATAACCAGATACAAGATCCAATACTGATAATTTCTTCATTTCCGTAACTCCTTGAAACTTCCATTCACAGTGGCCAGATGTCTATTGTTTGGTTAGAAATTCTGTAATTGTTTAAAAAAAGTTTCTGTCCAAGCCCACACATGTGGCTTAGGTGCATTTCAGCAGCTCTGCTGTTAGTTTCTTTAATTACAACCAGGATTCCGGACACTCACACATGCCCCACCGCCACCCCCAAAGGCTTCATGCCCATACAGTTAAATTAAAGAAATAATCATTGAATGGCGTTCCCTTAGATCTTGGCCAAATGTGTAAATTTTAATCCAAAGATTACTTCAAAGGTAAATTCAAATATATAACACAATTTTAAGTTTTTAATAATAGAACTTTGATCAATCTAAAGTTAAATGATTATATGATTGACCATTTATACATGAATACATATTTCTGTTAATATTTGTGCATACATAAATACAAAACCTCCACAAAATGAGCAACATAAATTTTAGAAGCTTTCTCAGTAGTGAAATGTCTTAAAATTGTTTGTGTTCTGTTCTATGTAATTATTAGAAAGCAAAGAATATTTAGAAATAGAGGTTATGCAATACAACTGAACACAGGAGATAATCTCTAATACAGGTGGGACATCTGTGGTTGCATGAAATTGTTGAAAAATAGATAAATTCATGAAGGAAAAACAGTCTATGAAAGCATGAGATAAATTCAGTTAAACATAGTAAATAACTTCCCTCTTTGAAGATGTAATTCTATCACCATCTTGAAATGTCAAGAATGAAAAGGTTTTGAGATTACAAATTCTTAATGAAAATAAAAGTGAAAGACATATAAAAATTGTCATTTAAAATACAAAATATATTTGTCATTTATAAATAGCTTATTTTCATTTTCAAAATTCTTTAACCCTATATAGCTATAACAAAGTACCACACAGTGGGTGGTTTAAAACAACAGAAGTGTGTTCTCTCATAGTACAGGAATCAAGATATTAGCAGGGCCATGCTCCCTTGGAAGCCTCTAGGGAAGGGGCCTACCTTGCCTCTTCTAGCCCCTAGTAGTCCAGACATTCCTTGGCCTTAGATAATTCTAATCTCTGCATTTGTCTTTACATGGCCATCTTCTTTCTATGCGTCTGTCTCTTCTTTCAAGGACACTAGTCATATTGGATTAAGGGCCTACCTTACTCCTGTGTGACTTCATCTTAACTAATTACATTTGCAATGATCCTATCCAAATAAGGTCACCTTCTAAGGTACTGGAAGTTAGGATTTGAACATCCCTTTTTGGAGGGACACAGTTCAGCCTATAACAATCCAGTTATGTAAAAAGACTGGTTTTCTTATGAGACTTAAAGAGATGATTAACCTAAAGCTGATGTGGGTTCTACCTCAGTTTTTAATGGGTCAAGAATTAGTCTAAATTACTAAATCTATGTTTACCCTGGTTCACCAATTCAGTTTTCTGATTATTACATTAAAAAAAAACAGTTTGGGTATGATTTTAGAGAACTGATAAGATTGAATATATTTTAAAGTCTATGTTATTAAGATATAGTATATATACAATAAAGAAATGAAGGTGCTGTTAAATGGGCCAAATTCCATAATTTGTCTTCCAATCTCAATTCCAATTCTGAATGAGTAAGTATTATCTCTGTTATTCTACTTGCATAAGAAATTAAAGAAATAGGCATGATTTTAGTGCTGTCCAATCTGCTCCACCAACCTGATAATATACTAGTACTATAAAAATTATGAACGTGCATATGGTTGCCTCAGATACATTATGGAACAAGGCAAGATGTGAGTGAATAAAGAGATAAAAGGCATGTACATGTTGAAAAGTCCTCTTTCTTAATTTAAGCAATGCATGAGGTATGATGGATTTCTATTAGAGAAAACTAGACCAAGATGTGACACTTAAAATTGACTACAGATTATATTTTTTAGAAACGTATACATGCGGTAATACAGCTGAATTAAGAAGTTGCCTGTGCTCTTTGTGACTACCTAGAGGGGTGGGATAGGGAGGGTGGGAGGGAGACGCAAGAGGAGGGGATATGGGGATATATATATACGTATAGCTGATTCACTTTGTTATACAGCAGAAACTAACACAACATTGTAAAGCAATTTTACTCCAATAAAGATGTTAAAAAAAAAAAAAAGAAGTTGCCTGTGCAGAAATATTCTAAATAGTCACCAATAAAACTTTATAAAGATTTTCAGAGAAAGAAAAGAGCATCCAGTTTTCTCACCTCATCCAGAGCACTTTGTATTTTGTTGGAAAAATTGATTTTTTATATTGTACACTTTTCTAATTATACATAAAATGTGTTTTTCTTTAAGCTGTCACAAGTCATTTTTAGAGTGAGATAGCAGTCAAATAAATAGACTCCCTGCCTCCACGCAGAGGATGGTCTCCAGGATTTTATGACAAGCCTGGAGCCCTAGGTATAGTAGTAGGAGTAGCCAGCCTACCCTAGGAACACCATGTAACTGTTTCTAGTAGTCAGCCTACCCTAGGTATAATATATAACTATGTATAGTAGTCAGCCTACCTTAGGTATACCATGTAACTGTTTCTAGCAGTCAGTCTACCCTAGATACACCATGTAACTATTTATAGTAGCCAGCCTACCCTAGGTATACCATGTAACTGTTTCTAGTAGTCAGCCTACACTAGGTATACCATGTAACTGTTTCTAGCAGTCAGCCTACCCTAGATATACCATGTAACTATTTATAGTAGCCAGCCTACCCTAGGTATACCATGTAATTCTTTCGAGCAGTCAGCCTACCCTAGGTATACCATGTAATTATTTATAGTAGCCAGCCTACCCTAGGTATACCATGTAACTATTTATAGTAGCCAGCCTACTCTAGGTATACCATATAATTGTTTCTAGCAGTCAGCCTACCCTAGGTATACCATGTAACTATTTATAGTAGTCAGCCTACCCTAGGCATACCATGTAACTGTTTCTAGCAGTCAGCCTACCCTAGGTATACCATGTAACTATTTATAGTAGCCAGCCTACCCTAGGTATACCATGTAACTATCTATAGTAGCCAGCCTACTCTAGGTATACCATGTAACTGTTTCTAGTAGTCAGCCTACCCTAGGTATACCATGTAACTCTTTCTAGCAGTCAGCCTACCCTAGGTATACCATGTAACTCTTTCTAGCAGTCAGCCTACCCTAGGTATACCATGTAACTATTTATAGTAGCCAGCCTACCCTAGGTATACCAGGTAACTATTTATAGTAGCCAGCCTACCCTAGGTATACCATGTAACTGTTTCTAGTAGTCAGCCTACCCTAGGTATACCATGTAACTATTTATAGTAGCCAGCCTACCCTAGGTATACCATGTAACTGTTTCTAGTAGTCAGCCTACCCTAGGTATACCATGTAACTGTTTCTAGCAGTCAGCCTACCCTAGGTATACCATGTAACTATTTATAGTAGCCAGCCTACCCTAGGTATACCATGTAACTGTTTCTAGCAGTCAGCCTACCCTAGGTATACCATGTAACTATTTATAGTAGCCAGCCTACCCTAGGTATACCATGTAACTATCTATAGTAGCCAGCCTACCCCAGGTATACCATGTAACTTTCTTTCTGAGTCTTGCTCTTGCCAAAAGTACTGTCATAAAGTGTTTTATGGTCAGAACCACACATCCTGGTTTGCCTGGGACAATCCAGTGAACACTTGCTGTGTTGTTTTTTTCTAGAACTTTTCCTGATTTGTTTATTTTGTAATGATATATGAATTACAAATAAATGCATTAAAATAAGCCAGAATAGGCTTGGTAGACTTTCATGTTATGCTTCCAGCTTCTGCCAAGGTCTTGTTCCCTAGTGTGTGAAGCTCAAAAGCAGCAGTCAAGGTTCTCTTCAACATGTGATTAAATAGGAAACATGATCAGCAATAACTGATTATTCTTTCCTGACTCCTCGCAAACAACACATTACGTCTTTCAAGGATGAAATGCCAAGTTCATGCTGATGATAAAACAAAATGCATTTTGACGTTGTGGGCTTAGGTCAACTAACTCCTTCTGAATATGAGTGGTGGTAGGAAAAGTATTACACACCACTGCAGTAGCAGTGAGGTATTTACATTTATGAGCAACAGGCTTAGAATATTTTTTTCTCACCCAAGTATCAGGATGTCACATTGAAACTTACATGCATACTAAATCAACTCTGCATTTCAGCAAGAATATATTTCAAAAACTGTGTTTTTTTTCAATAACAGGAAAGGGATACTTTTTTAAGGTAAAAATTCACAGCACAACCCTCTTGGTTAGGCCTAATTTTGTCAGCTAGTTTCAATCATCTAACAAAAAAATTGAGAAAGAAACAAAGGGACCATATAAAATGGCATACAATAACATATCAGCAGAATTTGAAACAATCAGATGGAATAAGGGTCCCCCTTATGGGAGAAGAAAGCTATTTGGCTGCTTGACTAATTTATGTGCCCTAATAGATTGCCATTGGGCCCTCTGTTTTTTAAGAGTTCATTTAATTGCTCGATCAAATTAGAGGGGTATTTCCAGACTCTTCTCTCTTCTCATGGCCAGGGCATATATGCAAAAATACAGCAAAATCAGGAATCAGAAAACTGAAATTCAGACTCTTCCAATTTCTAGTTTCCTTTGAATACTCTGAGCTTCACTATTCATTACCAATAAAATGGAGATAATAATAATTTAACTCAAAAAACTAAGTATGATCATGAAAAAAAATTATAAATATAAAGAATTATATAAATACAAATATTATTATTAATCTGAATTGACTTGAACTGTATCCTCAAAACAGTAGTATTACTTTTAACTTAGTCCCCTAATATATAAATGTTTCATTCTATTATATAAAACTATTTCTTTTTTTAAATACAGGTATCATCTCTTACTAAAATTTTTTGGTAGACTTTATTTTTTAGAGCAGTTTTGGGATCAGAGCAAAATTGAACAGAAGGTGCAGAGATTTCCTGTAAGTCTGCCTCTTACACATGCATAGTGTCCTCCACTATTAGCATCCCTCACCAGAGTGGTGCCTTTGCTATAATCAATAAGCCTACATTGACACATCATTATTATTCAAATTCCAGAGTTTACACTGGGGTTCACTCTTGGTGTGTTACATTCTATGGGTTTGCATGAATTTATAATAACATGTATCCACTATTATAATGTCATACAGAAAATTTCACTGCCTTAAAAATCCTCGTGCTCCACCTATTCATTCCTTCCTCCTCCCTAATCTCTGGTGACCACTGATTTTTTACTGGCTTCATATGTTTGCCTTTTACAGAATGTCATATAATAGTACTTATACAGTATGCAGAGTTTTCAGATTAGCTTCTCTTACTGAGTAATATGCATTTAAGTTTCCTCCATGTCTTTCTGTGGCTTGATGGATCATTTCTTTTTAACACTGAATAATATTCCATTGTTTAGAAGTACCACAGTTTGTTGATTCACTCATTTACTGAAGGACGTCTTGATTGCTTCCAAGTTTTGGCAATTATGAATAAAGCTGCTGTAAACATCCATGTGCAGGTTGGTCGTAAGATTTCACCTGTGTTGGGTAAATATCATATAGTGTGATTGCTGGATCATATAGTAAGAGTATATTTAGTTTTATAAAAAAACTGCCAAACTGCCTTTCAAAGTGGTTGTACCATTTGATGTTCCCACCAGGAATGAATGAGAGTTTCTGCTGTTCCACATCCTCCACAGCATTTGGTGCTGTCAGTGTTGTTGGGCCATTCTAATGGGTCTGTAGTAGAATTTTGTTGTTTCAATGTGCATTTCCCTGGTGACATGTGATATTGAGTGTCTTTTCATATGATTATTTGCCAACTGTATATCTTCTTTTGTGAGGTGTCTATTAAGGTCTTGGCCCATTTTTCAATCAGATTGTTTGTTATTGTTGAGTTTAAGGAGTTCTTTTTATATTTTGGATAACAGTGTTTTATCAGATGTGTCTTTTGCAAATATTTTCTCCGAAACTGTGGGTTATCTTTTCACTCTCTTGACAATGTCTCTCACAGAGAAGACATTTCTAATTTTAAAGAAATCCAGCTTATCAATTATTTATTTCATATATTTTGACTTTGATGTTGGTATCTAAAAAGCCATTAACATACCCAAAGTCATTTAGATTTTAGGAGTTTATCTTCTAGGAGTTTTATAGTTTTGTTTTTTACATTTTCGTTCTGCGATTCATTTTGAATTAACTTTTATGAAGCATGTAAGGTCTGTGGCTAGATTCTTCTTTTGTTTTTTTGCACGTGGATGTCCAGTTGTTCCAGTACTATTTGTTGAAAAGACTATCTTTGCTCCTTTGTCAAATATCAATTGACTATATGTGGGTCTTTTTCTGGGCTCTCTATCCTGTTCCATGGATCTATTTGTTTATTCTTCCATCAATACTACACTGCTTTCATTACTGTTGCTTTATAGTAAGTCTGAAATTTGGGGAGTGTCAGTTATTCAACATTGTTCTTCTCCTTCAATTGCATTGGCTATTCTAAATATTTTATCTCTCCCTATAAGCTTTACAGTTAGTTTGTTGATATCCACAAAGTAGCTTGCTGGGATTTTGAATTGAATTACATTGAATTTATAGATCAACTTAAGAACTTATGCCTTGACAATTTTGAGTCTTCCTATTCATGAACATAAAATATCTCTCTGTTTATTGTTCTTATTTGAGTTCCTTCATCAGAGTTTTGCAGTTTTATATTAACCACATATACATTTTGTTAGATTTATACCTTTCTGAGGGTGCTAATATAAACAGTATTGTGTTTTTAATTTCAAATTAACCTTTCATTGCTGATATATAGGAAAGTAACTGATGTTTCTATATTAGCCTTGCATCCTGCAACATTTCTGGAATCGCTTACTAGTTCCAGAGTTTTAAAAATAGTTTTGGACTCTCTACATAGATGATAATGTCATCTGCAAGCAAAGACAATTTTATTTCTTCCTTCCCAATCTGTTTACTTTTCATTTCCTTGTCTTACTGAATTTACCAGTACTTCCAATATGATGTTGAAAAGTGGCAGTAAAACGGGACATCCTTGCCTTGTTCCTGATCTTAGTGGGAAAGTTTTTAGTTTCTAAACAGTTAAGTGTGATGTCAGCTGTAGGTTTTTCTATATATTCTTCTTCATGTGGAAGAAGTTTCCCTCTATTCCTAGTTTACCAAGAGTTGTTATCATGAATAGGTATCGGATTTTGCCAAATGCTTTTTCTGTGTCTACTGATACAATCATGTAATTTTTCTTCTTTAGTCTGTTGTAATGCATTACATTAATTGGTTTTTTAAATGTTGAATTTGCCTTGCATACCAGGGGTAAATCTCACTTGATCATGGTGCATTTATACATTGTTGGATTCAATTTTCTAACATTTTACTGAAGATTTCTACATCTGTGTTCATGAGAGATACTGGTCTATAGTTTTTTTGTTTTTTTGTTTTTTTTTTATAATCTGTTTGGTTTGGGTATTAGGGTAATTCTGGCCTCATAGAATGAATGAGGAAGTAATATCTGATTCTGTGGTCTGAAAGAGATTGAGAGAATTGATATAATTTTTTTCTTTAAATATTTCATAGAATTCACCAGTGAACCCATTTGAATCTGGTGTGTTTTTGTTTTGGAAGGTTCTTAATGTTGAATTAATTTGATCAATAGATATAGACCTATTCAGATTGTCTATTTATTCTTGTGTAAGTTTTGCAGATTGTATCTTTCAAGGAATTGGTCCATTTCGTCTAGGTTATGAAATCTGTGGACATAGAGTTGTTCATAGTATATATTTATTATTTTTTCCCTGTTCATGGGATCCATAGTGATATTACCTTCTTTCATTTCTGATATTAGTAACTCATGTCCTTTTTCTTTTATTATTTAGCCTAGGTAGGGGTTCATTGATTTTATTGATCTTTTCATAGAACCAGCTCTTGCTTTCATTGATTTTTCTCAACTGATTTTCTGTTTTTAGTTTCATTAGAGCATAAATCAATTTTTAAAATTATTTCTTTTCTTATGCTCTCTTTGGATTTAATTTGCTCTTCTTTTTTTAGTTTTTAGGGTAGATGCTTAGATTATTGATTTTAGATCTTTCTTCTTTTCTGATATATGCATTCAATGCTGTGAATGTCTCTCTATGCATTGCTTTCATTGCATCCCACAAAGTATAAGTTGTGTTTTCATTTTCCTTTAGCTTAAAATATTTTAAAATCTCTCTTTATTTCTTCTTTGACCCATGTGTTACTTTAAATTATGTTGTTTAATCTTTACATATTTGGAGATTTTCCCATTATCTTTCTGTTATTGATTTCTAGTTTAATTCCATTTTGGTCCTAGAACAGATATTGTATGACTTCTATTCTTTTAAATCTGTTAAGATGTGTATTTGTTATGGATAAGAATATGGTCTATCTTGGTTAGTGTTCCATGTGAGCTTGAGAAGAGTTTGTATTCTGCTCTTCTTGGACAAAATAATCTATAGATGCCCATTATATCCAGTAGATTGATGGTGTTTTGAGTTCAACTCTGTCCTGACTGAATTTTTGCCTGCCAGATCTGTCCATTTCTGAGAGGGAGGCATTGAAAACTCCAGCCATGATAGTGGGTTCACCTATTTCTTTTTGCAATTCTACTAGTTTTTGCCCCATATAGTTTGAGTCTTTATTGTTGGACACATACACAAGGATTTTTATATCTTTTTGGAGAATTAATCCCTCTATAATTATGTAATGCCTTCTGTATCTCTCATAACTGTCCTTGTTTTGAAGTCTACTCTGCCTGTAATGAATATAGCTACTTTCACTTTCTTTTGATTAATGTTAGCATAGTTTATTTTTTTCCATCCATTTACTTTTTATTTATATGTGTCTATATATTTAAAGTAGGTTCCTGTAGAAAACATACATCTAGGTCTGTTTTTTGATCTACTGTGACAATTTATGTCTTTTAATTGGTGCATTTAGACCATTGATGATCAATTGATGTAGGTAGATTAATATCTATCATATTTGTTACTTTTTTCCATTTGTTGTCCTTATTCTTTGTTCCTATCTTTGTCTTTCACCTTTTTTTGGCCTTTTATTGTTTTAACTGAGCATTTTATATGATTTCATTTTGTCTCCTCTCTTAGAATATCAATTATATATATATATATATATTATTGTTTTTAGTCATTACCCTAGCATTTTCTATATACATTTACAAATAATCCAAGTCCACCTTCAAAATAACCCAGTATCACTTAATAGGCAGTGTGAGTACCTCATAATAAAAAGAAACCCTCTAAATCTTCCCTCCTTTTCCCTTGTATCATTTGTCACTCATTTTCCTTATACATGTGTGTACACAAACATATTTATATACATAAGAATACATAACTGAATAGATTATTGCTATTATTATTTTGAGCAAATTATCTGGTAGGTTAAGAATAAGAAAAATAAAATTCTTATTTCACTCCTTTCATCTCCAATGCACTTTCTTTCTTTATGTAGCTCTGAGATTCTGATCTATGTGATTTTCCTTCTCTCTAAAATCTTCTATTAACATTTCTTTCTAAGCAAGTCTAGTGACAACAAATGCTCTCAATTTTAGTCTGTCTGAGAAAATCTTTATTTTTCCTTCATTTTTAAAGGATAATTTTACAGGATACAGAATTCTAGGTTGATATTTTTTTCTCTCAAGACTTTAAATATTTCACTCCACTCTCTTCTTACTTGCATTGTTTCTGAGGTTCAGATAAAATTCCTATATATTCTTTTCTCTAGGTAAGTTATTTTTTAACCACTGGATTTTTTTCAGAATTTTTAATTTAGCTTTGATTTTCTGTAGTTTCAAAATGATATGGCTATCGTGGTTGAAGGAAGTCAAAGGTACAACTTTACAATTATAAAATAAATAAGTCATGGGGATGTAATGTACAGCATGGTGACTATACTTCATAATACTGTATGGTATATTTGAAAGTTGCTAAGACAATGGATCTTGAGGGTTCTCATCACAAGAAAAAGAACAATTCTGTAGCTATGTATGATGACTGATGTTAACTAGACTTATTGTGGTGATCATTTCTCAGTATATGCAAATATCAAATCATTATGTTGTACAACTGAAAAGAACATAATGTTTTATGCCACTTATTCCTCAATTAAAAAAGAACTGATTTTCCCACTGCACCACTCTGCCCTCCTTGTGTATACAAGTGTATATGTATATATATATATGTGTGTATATGTGCACATGTGTATATAGGTATATGTGTGTGGGTATATGACAAATGAACATTTCCTGTTGACCCTGGAGCCTGACTTAAAAAAAAAATCCAACTGTATTGAGATATAACTGACAAAATTGTGAGATTTAAAAACAATGATATGCCTATATGTAGGGTTTCTTCCTTCCTTCCTTCCTTTTTCCTTCCTTTCTTTCTTTCTTTTTCTCTCCCTTTCTCTCTCTTTTCTTTCTTTCTTTCTCTTTCTTTCTTTCTTTCTTCCTTCCTTCCTTCCTTTCTTTTTTCTTTCTCTCTCTTTCTTTCTTTCTCTCTTTCTTCCTTCTTTCCTTCCTTCCTTCCTTTCTTTCTTTCTTTCTTTCTTTCTCTTTTTCTCTCTTTCTTTCTTTCTTCTTTTTCTTTCTTTTCTTTTCTTTTTTTCTTTCTTTTCTTCATTTATCCTGCGTTCTGTTTTCTGAGGTTCCTGGATCTCTGGTGTGGTGTCTGACATTAATTTTGGGGAAATTCTCAGTGATTATTGTTTCAAATTATTTTCTGTTCCTATCTTTCTTCTCCTGATATTCCCATTATGCATATATTACACCTCTAGTAGTTGTCCCACAATTCTTAGATATTCTGTTCTAGTTTTTAGTCTTTTTTCATTTTTGCATTTTTTATTGAGATATATTTAAGCTTAGAGCTTATTTTTTCAGCTATGTCCAGTCTACTAATAAGCCCATAAAAAGCATTTTAAAAATTCTGTTACAGTGTTTTTGATCCTAGCATTTCTTTTCAGTTCTTTCTTAGAATTCCTATTTCTCTGCTTACATTGATCATCAATTATTGCATGCTGTCTACTTTATCCATAAGGGCCCTAAGTAAATCATAGCTGGTTTAAATTTCTAGTCTGATAATCCCAATATCCCTTTCATATCTGAGTCTTGTTCTGATGCTTTCTCTGTCTCTTCAAACTGTGTCTTTGCCTTTTAATATATCTTGAATTTTGTCTTGATCGCCAGACCTGATGTACCTGGCAATGGTTCCTGCAGAAATTTTTTCTCATAGGTTTCTGCTCTTATAAGTTGCCATTTTCTGTATTCACCTATTGGTCTCTCCAATTTTGGGGGCAATGTTTCGCCATGTGACCTCACTCCTCTTAGGAATCTAAGAAGAGATGTTGCTTTGTCAATTTGTTTGGCATTTTAGTATTGTTAGGATTGAGTGGGAGCTTCCAAGCTTCTTACATGCTGGACCAGAAACCAGAAGTCCTCCTTACTGATTTTGATTAACTAGTGTATAGAAAAGGATATGTTTCATAGATGATGCTTAATAAATACAGTCTTATTAAAAAATGAGTTAAGTTTGTTACCTAGGGATTTGGAAGCAGTGAACATAGTGTGTTCCTCCTCTACAACCAAATTTAGTTAAGAATAACCATTACCTGAAACTTCCCTGATTACTTCATTTGGGTCCAATTATCTGAATCACTCTAAAAATTTAACAGTGATATAAATAAATAACATTTGATTGTGTCTCATATAAAAATACTAAAATGAATTAATTTGCATTTATCTGTTTTCTCCACCAATATAAAAATGTATCCAAGGCAGGACCATGTCTTCTATTGTCATTACTTGTGAAATAACTAATCCTTAAAATGCAATATTTTTTTTAAAGTTTAATGATCAGAATGAATCTTTAGGAGCAGGTAGCATGGTGATAAGTATGACAGTATACAAATGAAGGGAGAACTATTTGGGACTTATTAACAGGCTTATTCTCATTAATGTATTGAATTTCTGATGGTATTCCTCATCTACTTTTGTGCACATATTATCCACTCTGATGGAAATTCATGATGAAGTGACACAGAATATAATATTAACTTTTGATAATTTTCTTGACTTACCAATATGTACCAAGTTTACTAGTAAAGTGAAATGAAATTCAGGGACATCAATCTTAAAAACAAACTAATTGTTGTCTATTTACCTAGATAAAAGCCTCATACTGCCACTTAATTTCCCCCCCAGTATACCCATGGCCTTTATTAAAATACTGTTGTTCGAAGTTGAAAAAAATTATGAATTCCGTATGCAAATTTGTAACCTACTATGGCTAGCAAGCTCATAATGAACTATTATGAACTTGATTATTTGAAGTAGCATTTTATTATGGAACATGGTTTTTACTTGCTCTCTTATTTCTGTTCATTAAAACAATGAGCACATCATAATGAATAAAACATTTGTATGCCATTTATTACATCCACTACTAAGGTGCCAATACTGACCATAAAGTAAACTCATGCTCTCCCATGTCTGTCCAATTAATAGGTATCTAAGAATTGTTGAGAAAACAAAAGCTTACGTTTCCCAAAGGCTGTCAACATCTGTATATCTTTTGGAAACCTAAATACTTTTCATTTCAGAAAGAAGAGAACATGAACAGATGGAATTTGACTTTTGTGGCATATGGATAAAATAAATCTAATTTACTTTGTACTAAATATCATTCTTTAATTATAAACAATGCACTTTTGTAGGAATAAAAAATAACTAGAATGGATTTGTAAAGGTATAGGGAGTTCTGTTGCCACTAAGTCATTAGATTGTTCAGTATTTGTAAAGAACAGTAAGTCACATATACTAATATATAATTACTGTCTCACTGACCTGATGCCATCAGGGACTAAGGTATTAAACACTGGTAATTGTCTAAATCTTAAATCTTACCACTTTAAACACCAACATTTCAAAATGTTAACCATATTTGTTGGAATTCTTTCTGGCATGTATTACATGCTTTTCAGCTGAGAAAAAAAAATCTTTACTACATTTTTTCACTAACCCAAAACAAACAAATGAGTAATTTAGAATTTTGGATTAATAGTTAAACTTTTGGTTAGTCCAAATATATAAATAATATACAAAATTTTAAAATATATTGAAAAATGAGGTAGTACTAAAGTTACAGTTATTAACCTGAGGACTAGGTAGAATTAAAATAAGATTCTTAGAATTCTCTATATTCGATTTTGTTATAAAATATTGGCTAATTATGAAGATGAAATTAGCATGGCTGAAAGGAATGCTCATCTATTCCTAAATTTATTTTAATGTTAATTAACATTAAAATAAATTTAGGAATAGATGAATTAACACCATTTCTCTTCTTTTATCTGTTTAGCTTGTTGAATTAAAATTTGAAGCAAATTCAGGCAAGGAATTAAGTAATTGGAGTCTTAGGGAATAAATAAATATGTATTAATATATATATTTTAATGCAGTGAAACCTCAATCAGTTTTTCTGGGGGATAGAAATTTTCATCTAATTGAATATCCAGTAACTATGTTTCATTCACCACCTATTAAAGGCCACTGATATTTCCAGCTTACGTTGTGTAATGGGAATTAAAGGAAAAATTGGTATATGTAGAATATTGGAAGAAGAAGAATGGAGAGTAGCAATAACAAATGTTCTCAAGTCTTTCAAGGGGATTTGAGTGATTGCCCTTATATATAATCCATAATTATTCACAAAAGCTAATACATTGTTAGTAGCATCATCATTATCATTATTAACACTTAAGGAAGAATATAAGATAATCAATGCTAAGTGCCAATTAAGTAGACTAGAAGGGGTCTAGAAAAGCTTTGTGAATGAGGTAAGAATTTGACCCATAAGAAAGGAAAGAAATGGGGCTTCCCTGGTGGCGCAGTGGTTGAGAGTCCGCCTGCCGATGCAGGGGACACGGGTTCGTGCCCCGGTCCGGGAAGATCCCACATGCCTTGGAGCGGCTGGGTCTGTGAGCCATGGCCGCTGAGCCTGCACGTCCAGAGCCTGTGCTTCGCAACGGGAGAGGCCACACAGTGAGAGGCCCGTGTACCGCAAAAAAAAAGAAAAAAAAAAAAAGGAAAGATATTGGAAAGGAAGGCAGGCAGTGTTCTTTACCTGAACATTGGTATGAGCAATAATACTAAAAGAAAACATGTATTTCTGTATTTTGGGGGATGTGTAGAGCTTATGTCTCATAAATGTGTAAGACTATACTTACTTAGGAACTGAATTGAGTAAAAGCACCATATTTACATAGTTGTTAATTCAATGTGCCAATCTGCATATCATTTACACTTTGTTACCATACCCATCAATCAGTTCTGGACACCAGCCAGTAAAGTGACAAACACTTAGCCTTAACTTAGAGAAAGAAACTAAAAAAAAAAAAAAAAAAAATCTGGTAACTTTAACATGACTATATTACTGATTTTTGTGGCAGAGTAAATGGATTTTGATATAATTATGATTGAATACTTTTGGTATTTTATGAGTTATAGAGTTATCAATCACATTATTTAAAATAAAACATTTCCGTCAAATTTTACTTTGCCTTATAATAACATGTATTTATAAGGAATGGGTTTTAGTGAGGAAAATTATCCTTGGAGTCTAGAAAAGTAGTCGTTTATTTTTTCTCTTTTAAAAGTATTTTGTTTTAAGGAATGGTTTTTAAGATTAAAATATCATAGAGCTAAAATATGTAATGACTCATTTATGATTAATGAGATAAATCATGATTAATAGGAAATTATTCATAGCATAGTGACTAAGAATTTGAGCTTTTGAGTGAGATAGACCTGGATTCAAATCTCAATTTTCTAATTTAATGTGCTTAACTCTGTGCATGACCCAGAGTAAGAGCTCAGTGAATGATAGTTCTTTGTTTGCATTCACTCTTTGCTTCTTAATAGCACACTTTATTTTTTCATTTTAACTATTTTTTTTTAATTGGGGTATAGTTGTTTTCCAATGTTGTGTTAGTTTCTACTGTACAGCCAAGTGGAGTTCCCTGTGCTATACATCAAGTTCTTATTAGTTATCTATTTTATACATATTAGTGTATATATGTCAATCCCAATCTCCCAGTTCATCCCACGCCCCACCTCCCAACCCCCTCAATAGCACACTTGTGTCAGCTGTGTAAGTTAACTGTTGGTATAGTTGAAAGCCTGGGTCATAGAAAAGGGGTAACAATCCCACATATGCTGCTAAGTAACTCAGTTGGTTACTAGCCTCCATAGACTATAAATTCTAGCTCCCTAAAAAATTCCTTCCTTCCTTGTGAGGTTGCTCTTAGTTGCCTTTCAGAATTATTCTTGCAGTAGCTATGTTACAAAACTAGTTATTTCATTTTGTTTGTTTGTTTATTCAATTTATTTAAACTAAAAACACAAAAACAATTCACACATTTCTTCCACCCTCCATGCCCCATCTCTGGCAGCTGCCAATCTATTCTCTGTATCTATCAGCTTGATTTGTTTGTTTATTGTTCATTTAACACAGTATTTGTCTTTCTCTGTCTGACTTATTTCACGTAGTATAATACCTTTGAGGTCCATCCATGTTGTTGCAAATGGCAGAATTTCATTCTATTTTATGGCTGAATAATGTTCCATTGTGTATAAACACCACATCTTCTTTATCTATTCATCCATTGATAGATACTTAAATTGTTTCCATATCTTGGCTATGTAAATAATGTTACAATGAATATTGGGGTGCATATATCTTTTCGAGTTAATGTTTTTGTTTTCTTCAGGTAGATACTCAGAAGTGGAATTGCTGGATCATATGGTAGTTCCATTTTTAATTTTCTGAGAAACCTCCATACTATTTTCCATAGTGACTGTATGAATTTACCTTCCCACCAACAGTGCACAGGTGTTCTCTTTTCTCCACATCCTCATCAGCATTTGTCTTTTTATTAATAGCCATTCTAACAGGTGTGAGGTGATATCTCATTGTGGCTTGGATTTTCATTTCCCTGATTAATGATGTGGAGCATCTTTTCATGTACCTCTTGGCTATCTGTATGTCTTCTTTGAAAAAAAATGTCTATTCAGGCCTTCCCATTTTTCAATCAGGTTGTTTGTGGTTTTCTTTTTTTTTTTTTGCAATTAAGTTATATGTGTTCTTTATATATTTTAGATATCAGCCCCTTATCAGATATATAATTTGAAAATATTTTCTCCTATTCATAGGTTTCCCTTTCATTTGTTGATGGTTTCCTTTGCTGTGCAGAAGCTTTTTAGTTTGAATCAGTCCCACACATTTATTTTTGCATTTGTTGATTTTGCTCTTGGACCCAGAACCAAAAAAATTATATCAAGGTGTCTACTGACTATATTTACTTCCAGTTTTATGGTTACAGGTCTTACATTCAATTCTCTAATCCATTTTGAGGTAATCTTTGTGTATGGTATAAGATAGTGTGGTCCAATTTCATTGATTTATATGTGGCTGTCCAGTTTTTCCAGCAACATTTATTGAAGATACTGTCCTTTACAAGGACATCTTGTAACACATTGGTTCCTTTGTCATAAATTAATTGACCATAGTTGTGTTGGTTTCTTTCTGGGCTCTCTATTCTGTTCCATTGAAATGTGTCTGTTTTTATACCAATACCATACTCTTTTGATTACTATACCTTTATAATATAGTTGGAAATCTATGCCTCTAGCTTTGTTCTTCTTTCTCAAGATTGCTTTCAATGTCTTTATGACACCATACAAATTTTAATATTGTTTGTTCTATTTCTGTGAAAAATGCCATTGAAAATCTTGGTTATTTCATTTGAACTCCTTTGTCTTTTTCTATAAGACATTTGAAAGCAGAGACTTTACTGGTTACTTAGGTCAGCTGCTTTTTCCTTACATTTCTCAGTGATTTTTTGTCAGATACTTGCCATATAATTTGACAGTTTGTCATAGCACCAAATTTTTGATATTTTTTGCTACATATTGCCTAATGGCTCTCAAGAAATGTTGCATATTTCTATCAGTGGAATGTAAAAGTGAGCAATATCTTAAAGTCTAATACTTGTAAAAGCTTTTGCTTTTGTGAAAAAAGCCCTGAACTGTGGTATAATAGGCATTTCATAGGTACTAAGTATAAGACACTGAGTACACTGAAAATGCTCTGGGCATCCATTTCCCGTCTTCACAGTAAATTAATTAAATTACACTAATGAACATATTCACTTAACAGAAATTCAATAATATATCCAAAGAGTGTAATCCTTCATATATATATATATATATATATATATATATATATATATTCAAATATATATATAAACATATATCTAAATATATATTTGGAAAACAGTTAAAAGTTACATACTAAAACAAGTCAAAATATAAGCCCTATATTTGAGAAAGATTGTTTGTAAGGGATGGAAAAGAAAAAAGTAGTAAGTTATTTATCGTGCAAATATGTAACCCTTGATTTATAAGAGTCTGAGTTCTAGGCAGGCCACAGTTAGTACAAGAATACTAAGAGAGGGAATTTTAAGAGAGAGAGGGGAAAATAAAGATAATTATTCCAACCCTAAGTAGGTCATGTCCTCAAAAACCAGAAGTAATTGGATACCTTTGCATTTAATCCATGGAAATAGGCATCATTTTCCTATAAAGATATGAACATTTCCTAAATGAAGGAGAATACCTCACTTCAACATGAAGTAGAGCCACAAAAAAATCTCTATAGGTTTCTGACTGGATAGCTCAGTCATGTAGGTCTGGCTATGTGGGCTTAAAACTTGCTTGCACTTATTCTTTTGTTTTAGCCCTTTTGGTATGTTTGTTTGGTTGTTTTCCTTTTAGCTGGGTACTCAGTCTTTTATCAGTCTGACTAGGCCACTTAACTGCCCCTGCTTCTTGTCTTACATCCAGTTGTCCAGTCCTGAGTGACTGATCTTGCTTAGCCTGAGTCCCAGCAAGCCTGGGTCTAGATACCAATGCCCTGCCTTTATTCTGGGTCTATTTTCTTGAATTCTGGGTATATAGCATGTATTTTGACAGGACAATATAACATTTATAAAACTAGGACAGAAGTAGCTAATACTTTGGGGAAAACCTAGATGAAACAAATTGCATTTCATCACAAATAATCCTAGTAAACTGAAAAAAATAATTACCAGTTTGGTGAAGGAAATGTGATGCAGTAGTTTGGATTCCAATCAGGCAGTTAAAAATTTTTCAGTTAATAAATGAAACTATGAAATTAAAACAAAAAACACCATGAACTTGACAAGGATTGGGAAATGTTAATAGACAGTAATATCCAAATTTGTAATCAGTAAGAGGGTGAAAATCAAAGGACCATTCAATCATTATTAAAGAAATAGTTTGTGAGTTCATTATAGATAAATCTTATTTTCATTTCTGATTGGTAGTTTAAGGGAAGTTATACATAATAAACATGAATGTGAGCAATGCATTTAACATGTTAATGCGTGACAATTTGAAAGATTGTCCTCTTCCACTAAGTATATATAACAACTTTGTAAAGAACACATGGAAAGCAAATATCTCTAGTGTCTATTAAAACAACAGAACTGATTCTAACAATAGATAGGATTGTTACAGCTCGACAGCCTCACAGCCCTGTCACGATATCTTTGTGGATAAGATGCAAAAACACACCAATCCCTAGTAAAGGACTGTGGATTGACTGTGTACAGCTGATTGCTGATTAATGGATCATTATCTACTGTGATTAGTTCTCGATCAACATGTTTTGGAATTCTGTTCCTTTAAAAACCGCACATTCAGCCATTTTATCAACAGCTTTTCTGAACACACAGAAGTCATGGTCATCTTATTTGTGGGTGACACAAATCTAGATTGTTAATCTAGTTAATGCATTGCATGCAAGATCTGGATTCTAAAGATCTTGCCAAGTTTGAAGAATGGCCTGAATCAAACAAGAAGAAATTGAATGGATAATGCGAAGCTTCACACTTAATCTAAAAAATTCAAAAGAAAAAACAAAAGAAACCTCAGTTACAATGAAATTAAAATCAGTGACTTAATGCCATTTTATGTAAAATTTATTTTTAGGACCTGGAAAATTCTAAGATCTACATAAATTAATATGACCTGTGAATACCACAATTAATTTAGGATGCATTGATGGAGACAGAGTATAGAACAAGACTAGACTATACTGTGATCACCACTAATGACTTTGGGATGCATTCCTGGAAATACAGTGTATAGCGTATAGTGTTCCTTTCTTCTACTGTGTGTCCAGCTTGTATGAATCACATTTTAAGGGAATGGCAGACATAATAAAGATTACTTACCATGATGAAAGAAAGGTACTATATGAAAACATTCCAGTGAAATAGGTTTTGAAGCACATGTTAATTGCTGTGTATGAGAGAAGTGGCAAATATCAAGGCTTGAGAGATTGGTGAGTAAGACACCGTCAGTGACTCACTGGGATCTAAGTATAAGATGATGCTGGGAGGAAACTCTTGTGTATTTGAAATCATGCCCATCAAATGACAACCTTGCTCAAGAAATGCCTTTTAGTCATAGATGTTGTCAGTTGAGACCAGGCTGCCCAGAGGGAAAAATGTAATTAAAATGACAATAGGTGAGTTGCGGCAGGGAAGCCAAGAACTATCAATAACATATTTCTAACTGTGGTAGATTACATATTGTTCCCAATTATCAGAAAAATCATCTCTGACATTTAAGGTACATCTCTCACAGGTAGGTACAGCAGTCACACAGCAACCAGTAGAGACAGATAATTCTCTCCCAGGGAGAGCCACATGATTTGCAATGCCTCCCAGTGAGCAGTGTTATTTTCTTTAGGCTTGGCCATGGGACTTACTTTAGCCAATAGAATGCAAGGGAAGTGAGATATAAGACACTGGAAAGAAATTTTCAAGGCTATTAGGACGTTCAGCCACCTCATTTTTTCTTCTGCCACAAGAACAAGATAGGATCTGCACATCAGCCTGAATTCCAGGAGGCAGACCGTAGGGAACATAGCTAAAAACCGGCTACAGATGCCCAGCTGAAGCACAACGTGAGGAATAGATAAGCCTTCATTGTGTTAGGACGCTAAAATTTGGAGATTGTTACTGAAAACTTCCCTGGCAAAGTCTGACTGATTAAAACACCACAGAACCCAGGGAAAGTATCTGTGCTAGGTACTGAGGTAAGGCTTTTAGGCCACATCAAACTTCTATGATGCTCCTTGGCTGGTTAACCTTAAATAAGAAGCTTGCAACTTTTGTCAAGTGAAGCTTGTCAAGTGAAGGCCTAGAGACAGGATAATGGCCTACACCAGTCAATGAGGGTTTAAAAGTATTTAGTTGTTTCCAGAAAGTAGAGTTAGAACAAAGATAGCAGACTTGCTCTCATTTTAATAAGAAAATATCTAATAATTAGAAATGTTTCAAAGAAGCATGGGCTTCTGATACTTCCCAATATTGAAGTCATGCAGAAATGAAGTAATCACTTTTCTGGGATTTTGGGAGGAAGAATCAGGAAAGCATCAGTCTGAATGATTCAATAAAACTATACTATAATACAATAACCAACATTTCCTCTTATGCTTCTTTTTTTTTTATAATTTGTTAAAGTTTTTTTAATTGAAGTACAGTTGATTTACAATGTTGTGTTAATTTCTGCTGAGCAAAGTGATTTTATATATATATATATATATATATATATATTTAAATATTCTTTTCCATAACGGTTTGTCTCAGGATATTGAATATAGCTCCCTCTGCTATACAGTATAGGACCTTGTTGTTTATCCATTCTATGTGTAATAGTTTGCGTCTGCTAACCCCAAACTCCCAATCCATCCCTTCCCTACTCCTCCTCCTCCTTGGCAGGCACAAATATGTTCTCTATGTCTGTGATTCTGTTTCTGTTTCATAGATAGGTTCATTTGTGTCATATTTTAGATTCCACATATAAGTGATATCATATGGTATTTGTCTTTCTCTGTCTGACTTACTTCATTTAGTATAATAACCATTAGCTGCATCCACGTTGCTGCAAATGGCATTATTTTGTTCTTCTTTATGGCTGAGTAGTATTCCACTGTATATATGTACCACATCTTCTTTATTCATTCATCTGTTGATGGACATTTAGGTTGTTTCCATGTCTTGACTGCTGTGAACAGTGCTGCTATGAACATAGGGGTGCGTGTATCTTTTTGAATTCTTATGCTTCTGTAAGAGCCCAAAAGACTTGTCTAAGTAAATTGAAAAGATAATGAAATTCATCTTTGATACAGCTCCCCTCTCGGTGTCCTTTTCCTGTTTCAGTTACTAGCAAGACTAAACACTATGGCTTTTCCACTGTTTCTTTCTCAGCCTTAATTAAGATATTTGGACACACCATCAAGGTAATGAGGACCTTCTAGTAGAGTATCAAATAACTGACCTAAGCTTGGACCTGCTTTATTTTATATGTATATTATTTCCTAGACCAGATCATTTTCATCTGAGCTTTGCGTATTTATTAACTAGGTATAATACTATTTCTCCTGCCTACTTCATGCTTATCTTATATAATGAAACAAAATAATGTAGGTAAAAGCAATTGTAAATAATTTAGGGAAAATCAAATATAGACAGTTACTACTATCATCCTTTCTTTATCATTGCCATCATCATCCCTCTGTATATAATTATACTTTAAAAGAGATTACACCTCAATAACAATGTTAAATAGAATGAAATTATTACTTACTGTGGAAATAAAAGTAGAGTTTTTGTTTTTTGTTATCAGCAGAGAGACAATCCTTATCAGGATCTGTCAAACTATGATACTTAGGTAGCAGCATTTTCTTCTCATCTGTAAGATTTTCTTGAGAGAAACAGCAATTATTTAGTAATTAAAACTAGGCAATGAAGATCTTTTAAAAATATCTCTTCTAATTCATTGTAGAGTATATTGATGACAAAAGACAATGCATGTTTGCTACTCATTCATATATACTCAGGGTCATCATTCTCATTAATAATATGTGAATAAAAATTGAACAACAGCAGTGAATTGACCAATAACACAAAAATCTGATGACAATCTAGAAGGCAAAAAATGAAATTGCAAAAATTTTGGGAAAATGGGAAGTAGGCTATATACAGATGCAGTTTGGTATTAATCAATGGATACTGAAAGTAATTCAAAGACATGCCTGTGGAAAGTTGATGCTAAACGTAATGTAGTATTTGTCCTGTGCACTCCATTTCATGTGCTGTCTAGCTTTCCAGAATTGTCATCTCATAATCTTCAAGTGCCGTGTCCCTAATTCTTCTATCCCGGCACATGTTTACACACCATATTCAGGTTTTTCTCAGCATTCATCCCTACTCCCACCCCGTACACTCCCAAGCTATTAAATTGCTTTATCCTCCCTCATCAAATGCCTCACTCCCTCAGTATTATTTATCTCAGGGGACTGCTCATGTGACCTGCTAATATGTAACTGATAACTAGGGGTTATGGCATTGTAAAATAGGCCATTTATGGATGAGTTTATGGTAAAACTTCAGAGAGTATGATAAAGTAAAATGAATTTTTAAGAACAGTGAGTATATGATATCTAAGAGCAGGTTAGTCTTTCAGTCAAATTATACAATTAGCCTAATTTGGAAAATTATCTGGATATTTGACTAAAGTAAAGCTAGAAAAAATTATGAGCAATCAGATCCACCCTTAAAAAAGAATAGATTAAGGATTAAGCACTGTAATTAGAAAAGGCTCTGTCAGTTGGTTTCTTCTTTTTCTTTTTAACACTTACTACATGGGAGATAAATTTTTGCTGCTACTGCTCTGGAATTTATGTAATTCTGACAGTTTCTAAGTGTCATCTATTTTCATGTACAAAGTTAGCAGCAGTTGATGCATTTTTTATTTGGAATGGAATATATACTTTTCATGGGCAATATACCCTTTGAAGACAGAGAGTTTGATAAGCATACTTCAAGAAAGATTTTTTTGATGCATGTTGTATTCTCTTTATAATCTGTTTGAGATCCTGAAAATGTACTCTTGTTGTGATAGGAGGAAATAGAAATTTAAAAACAGTGGTTTTATTTATGTTCTCTCTATTTACTTGATATTGTCAAAATGGTTGTCTGGTAGTGTAATAAATATAATCAATTTCTTGAAGCTAATAACTAATCCTGAGTGAATCTGAGCCGATGCTATAGTCCATTAAGTTTCCAACTATGGTTATAATTTTCTGTAATAGACCCATATACAGACTATATTTTTTCATTATCATAAACCTGAAGAGGAGACAGAAAGTGGAAAGATACAGATGTTTACAAAGTTCTCACAAAGACTCTTGTAAAAAGGCCAGAAGTAGTGGATTAGAAAATCTAAACCTGCTTTATGGTTCTGATATCCTCCTTGACTGCTAAATATGTGGGACTGTCAAGTATGAGAAACTTATGGAAATAAGTCAGGAAGAAACCAGAACTCGACAGTGGTACAAACAACAGAAAATAAATGGCTTTTGAAGACTTAATAAATGCACATATTGCAGCCACTAACTGGATTATGTGAAACAGAACAGAAGGTACCCCTACTCAAGCAAAATATTTTGATTTAATACAAAAGCACAAGCACAAAAATGCACATCTATGGTTTTAGCAATACCTTAAGCTTTATAATTTAAAAAAAAATATTTGGATTGTAGCCACATTTGAAAGAGAAAACCAATATAAGTCAAGTGCCCTTTCTTCTCTGGTGCACAGCTTATAGAAATATGTTTATTTTGCATCCCTGTATTTGCATACATACCACTCTCCTTGTTTCTTTGATAAAAGTTTTATGGGCAATAAATTATAAATCATGCTTATGTATAATTTATCCCTTTAAATACATATTTTATTTTTTGCTTTTTAAATGAAAACCATCTTTAGCTTTGTATTTTTAAGAGATTCAAATTCAGTACTTTAAGAAATTCATGAATAAGGCATGTTTCAACCTTAATTTGCATTTTTATAGTGTCTGATGTAGAACAGTATAGCTTTTGCTTTCTGAGTGTACTCTTTCAGGCAGACACGATTCCCTTAAGAATAAGCCTTGAGAAAATTCACTTGCCCTTCATAAAACATACATTTCATTATCTCCCTATAAATTGGACACTTCCCTAACATGGCTGTACACTTGTGCCTACTCCCCGGATATTGTAATATCCTCTAGTTCAAATACACACACATACAAACAGAAAATGACCATTTTATTGTGTGGATTGAATGGCAAGTGACTTGACATGAATCCAAAATGCATTCCACCTTCAAGAAGATAATCCTGAAATTACATAATCCTTTAAGTAAGAAAATCATGTGGGAGAAATTAGTTTTCCTGAGTGATTATCACGTTTTAGACTTGGTTTAATATGTTAATATTGGTTAAAATGGCTATGAGCTTAGAATATATTTAGAATACTGAAGCAAAGAACTTTCATGGATAAGCTACAAGGGAACAGAATTCTCATACTGTTTGAAATGAATCTAAGGACTGTAGTAATACTAATAGCATAGATAACATTCTCTCTTCTCTCCCTCCCCTCAATATAGGCTGATTTCTTAGCAGTTACTGGTATTCATGACGCTTAGTTTTGTAATTAGGGGAGGAACTGCATTTTCCTTGGGACCGGGGCCTTGAGTAAGAAGGGAAGTTTAGGTATTACCTAGAGGACACCATCCTATTGCAGAGGAACTAATTTTGGAAACTCTAATGATCCCCTTTTACTCACTCTTACTTTTCTAACATTAGAACGCCCTGTAGTCACAGTCAACTTTTAATAATCTGATCATTTCTTTCCTCCTTACTTAAAGATTTCTAATTGTTACTGTTATTATTTTTCAAATTGTGTACCCCTCCCAAAAAAGATATGTTGAGGTGCTAAACCCAAGTACCACAGAATATGTCTTTATTTGGAAATAGGGTCTTTGCCGAGATAGTGAAGTAAAATTGAGGTCATTAGGGTGGATACTAATCCAACATGACTAGTATTCTTACAAAAAGGGGAAATTCGAATCCAGAGACAGACACGCACACAGAAGGAAGACCATATGAAGACACACATGGAGAAGGCCACGTGAAGACAGAGTACTGGGGTGATGCATCTACAAGCCAAGTGGCTACCAGAAGCTAAGAGAGAGGCATGGAAAACAGTGCCTTCTCAGGCACCTTCAGAGGGAGCATGGCCTTGCTGACACCTTAATCTCAGACTTCAGACTTCCAGAACTGGAAGACAATAAAATTCTTGTGTCTTAAGTCAGTTTGTGGTACTTTGTTACAACAGTGCTAGGAAACTAGAAATCTAATACAGATTTTCATTGTTCTAAGATTAATTTTATACTCTTTAGGTGGATTACAAAGCCTTTTAGGGTCTGGGCCCTGTGTACCTTTCCAGCTTCTACATTAACTAATGCTTTCCTTCTTGCTCTATTATGAAGCAGTAGTGGGTACCTATCAGTTCCTCAAAATGTCACAATTTCTCTTTTCTTTCACCCGAGCCTTCTCCATTCTCCTTCCTGACACATCTCCACCCCGAATACTTCATTTGACTATCCCTAATCAGCTTTTAGGTCTGAATGTCAATATTAGTTCTTCTTTCAGAAGCCGTTCTTGCTCTTCTAATCTCCCATAATACTCTACTCCTCTGTCATAAAAGGAGTAGTGTTCTAATTTAGTGTTCACTTCACTAATTTAGTGTTCACTAAATTTGTGTTTCCCTCCCTTGCAAGACTGAACGTTTCCTGAAGGAAAGAACTATGGTTATCTTATTCATGCCTTAGCTTTAGTACTTATTAGCTGCCGAATAAAAAATTTATTTAATAAATAAACAACTGAATGGAAGCATGTCATCTTCTCCCTACCCTGCTCCTTTGCCTAGGTTTGTGCTCCGTTAGTAGGGGTGGGTATTAACTTCCTAGGGCTGCCACAAAAAGTGACCGTAAACTTGGTAGCTTAAAACAATACAGATTTTGGGGCTTCCCTGGTGGCGCAGTGGTTGAGAGTCCGCCTGCCATTGCAGGGGACACGGGTTCGGGTCCCGGTCCGGGAAGATCCCACATGCCGCGGAGCGGCTGGGCCCGTGAGCCATGGCCACTGAGCCTGCGTGTCCGGAGCCTGTGCTCCGCAACGGGAGAGGCCACAACAGTGAGAGGCCCGTGTACCGCAAAAACAACAACAACAACAACAAAACCAAACCATACAGATTTATTCTATCACAGTTTTGGAGGCCAGAAGTCTAAAATCAAGTCTTGGCAGGGCAGTGCTCCCTCTGAAGCCTCTAGGGGAAAATCTCTTCTGTCTCTTCCAGCTTCTGGTTGGCTCCTGGCATTTCTTGGTTTATGTAGTATAACTCTAATCTCAACTTCTCTCTTCACATGGCTTTTTTTCATGTATCATTGTGTCTCATATCTCCCTCTTCCTCTCTCATATAAAAACAACTGTCATTGGATTTAGGGTCCATCCTAAATCGAGGATGATCTCATCTTGGAATCTTTAAATTAATCACACCTGCAAAATTCTTTATTCCAAATAAGATCACCTTCATAGGATCCAGGTGTTATGATTTGAACATATCTTTTGTTGAACACTCTTCAGCCCACTACCGAGTGAGGCTGACTATGGTAATTTTATGAGATTTGTGGTAATGTGGGCATAAACTCAGTTGCTCTGGGGTTTAGATGAAAAGTGTTGCACAGAGTGAAGAGAAGCGAGATTTATTTTCCCAACTGTTGCACAGAGTCCAGTCATCTCCTGGCACCCAGGGGACTGGTGCTTTGCTGACACGAGGAGATATCGGCTTTGGTGTGGACACTGGTATCCTTTCAGTGGCAGAAACTATTTCACGGGCAGAGGACATGGCAAACAAAGTTTGAGCAGGAGAAGCAGATGGATGGTGGACACTTAAGGAGACTGCAACTGGTGTCTATTGACAGGTGAATGAATAAAGAAAACATGGTATATAAAAAAAAATTCATAAAAAAGGAACACAGATATCCTATAAACATATGCAAACCTGTTAATAATAAATTTCTACTCATTTGTTGATAAATAAGCAATTATAAAAAATAATGATAAAAAGTAAGTTAATTAAAAGTCTAAATTTTTGGAATCTTTCAAGAAGGTATTTTAGTAATAAATAGTCTTATGATGTATATACAACAATTTAACCTCTGAGATTTTATCACAAGGTAATTAGGAATATTTAATATATAGATAAGAAATGCAGCAACTGTTTAATAATAATCTCTCATATTTCCTAAAATGAACATATTGCCAGACATTGACTAGACACTCTTCCTGAATCATTTCCTTCAACTTTTATAACCCCACCCTGGTCTCTTCTGGTTTCTGGATTTAGCATATAAGGAACTGGGAAGTTGTCACTTAACCCTGACAACAAATACAAAGCTGAACAAACAGAAAATTCATGTCTTCTTACATCCATTACAGAATTGAGGTCACAAGGCCCCCAAAATTAGAGTGACAGACAGGCAGGTACAGAGAATTATAACTTACCAGAGAAGAAAACTCCATGAGAAGCAGTGCCAGGGTAGGAAAAACTAAACTGTGATTGACCAATTTCTTGAGGCTCAGTGTGAACAAATCTGAGATTTGAGAACTACATGGGTACCCAATCTTAAGGGGAACCCTCATGCTTTTGTGAATTTTATCTCCAGGAGCGCTTCTAGTTTCTCACAGTGAAGATTGCAGAAGAATCTCCTCGTGCTTCCAATAGGAGGATAGGAAAAATTGTCTTTTTGAAATACATTCAAAACATTCTGTTTTTCTTAACAAGACCCGTCCTCAAAAGAACCACATTACTAGAGCCTATCGTACCAGGATGTTATCAGAGCCTAACTACCCTGGAAGAGCAGAAATAACCAAGTCTGGTCTTCTCTAGCCATTCTGTCCTACCTAAGAAGAAAAAAACTGAGAAACATTTAGGAAATTCACAGCCCAGGGAGGGGCACAGGCTCACTAAAAGACTGAGACCTAATCCTAGGGCTATAGGATGCTTCCTTCTCCCACACCCCCAGTATCCTCACCACCACATCACTAAAGCTCTATTTACCCCAGTACATTTACCCAGTACATCATATCCAACTTTCAACAAAATTTACAAAGCATACTAAAAGGCCAGAAACACAGTCTGAAGAGAAAAGCAAGCATCAGAACCATACTCAGATATGGCACACATGTTGGAAATATTAGAATGGGAATTTAAAATAACTATGATCAATAGACTAAGGGTTCTAACGGAAAGAGTAGATAGCATTCAAGAACAGATGGTTTACATAAGCGGAGGGATGGAAATATTAAGAATCAAAAAGAAACACTAGAAATCCAAAACATTGTAACAGAAATGAAATATACTTTTGGTGGGCTCATTAGTAGACTGTACATGGCTGAGAAAAGTATTAGTGAGCTTGAGGATATGCCCAAAACCCTGATTTGAAGCTGTGACTCAGAGATGTGAAAATCACACAGAGCTAAAATAGCAGACACCAGATTCTCATCCATATCTGTCTGATTCTAAAGTAACTGCTCAATCACTCTACTCTCTTTATTTTCATCTTTCTCTCTTAAGATAACATAATGGAATTAGCAACTGATGATTAGATATATATTAGGAAACATATGTTGACAAGGGAAAATATCCACTATATATTTTTAAGTAAAAAGGAAGTTTTTTCAGTTCAGTTTAATCCAAGTTTGTCCATATGTATTTTCTATGTGTTGAAAAAAATAAAAGGATTATAACAACATGCCTAATGGTGTTTACTTCTGAACAGTGGAATTATAGATGACTTTTTTTCTTATTTTGTTAAGGCTTTTCTGCATTTGTGAATTTTTGACAATGTATGTATATGATTTGTGGTACTAACAAGTAATAACTATGTTGAAAATAATAATAATAAAAACAAAGAGGAACAGAATCTTAAAAATTAGAACATAAACAACATATGAGCAAGTAAGACCAGAAGAAAATGTTGAGAGATCTGTATTAAAACTTCTATCATTCTATTAGTGATCACTGATAACATATTTTCCTATTTAGACTAGTTACATTATATTTTAGAATTTCAGATTTTGATATTAATAATGAATCATAAGAAAATTTGTTCTTATTCTCTACATTTTATCTCCTTATTACCCACCATCATCATATAATAATTATAATGATGACTAATAATATTTGAGCCAAGTTCTGTTGATGCAGGAGAAGATGCTGAAACATGCTCCTTTTCTTCACAGTTTCTATGGTTCACATGTTTCAAAAGTGTATGTCATCCAGGTAGGAAATATAATAGATATGGAAAGATGGAGGCTTTCATTTTTACTTTTTTCAAACTTGTCACCTTGGAAGAGAAAATGACTCTTTATTTTGTAACTCAGACAGGAGGCAAACAGCACATGGCATTGCTGACAGCTGCAAAATCAAAACTGACAAATCCTGGAGTAGAAGAAACTTACCATTGTGAAGTGAGGCATCTCTGTGCTTGCTACCTGGGCCTTTATGGTCTCCTTCTGCTGCTGCTTAGCAGCTCCCAAGGTCCAGCTGACATTAGTCTGGTTTCTCAGACAAGTCAAAAAGGGAAAAATCATTTGATCATAAGGAAATAAAAGGGTTGGTAGAGAAGACCAGCCATTCTTTCTGCTCTTGTTATGATGAAGGGTCAGAGAGCAAGGCTGATGCAAAATGGGGTATGAGAAAAGGAGGAAGAATTAGATTTCTGTTTACCACCAGTTTTCTTAAAACTAAATATAATCCAAGAGTTAACAGCAAAGACTCACTGATGATGTGAGTGCCATTAAAATGTTAACGCCCATACATCACTGGTAGCAGTGAAATTCAGCACAACTCTTTTTTGCAAATGTTTTGACAAAAGCTATCAAGAACCACCTGTATGTTCATTCATTTTGGTATGTATGTGATGCTGTCTACACAGATCCAAATACTCGTGATGGTGTTATATATTGCAAAAACTGAAACTAAGTAAACATACATTGTCTTAGAAATGTTTGTTCCGTGATTAATAAAACCATGGTATATCAACTTGATGGATTATCAGGCAGTCATTAATAGGACCAGTTAAGCAAAATAAACATCTAGAAACAGAAGATGTTTAGGGAGTAATTCTGCTTTGGCACAAGCAATATATAGATTTGTATGTATACAATGGTTGAAATTTTAGGAAAAATATGTATATTCAAAGAAAAATTGTGTTACCTAAAGGTGAAATAAAAATATGCTAAAGTAATGAATTAATGGAGATTTTACTCCACTTTTTTATTTTTAAAACTTCTGTAATGTTATACTCTTCTTAGTAAGAAAATCATAAAAATGGTCAAACAGTTAATATTTAATTTTTCCATGCCGGAAAACTAGTATTCAGGTAAATCTCCAGAAAGCATTTGAAAAATGAATCTTCTAGAATCTGATTTTTGTAACTTATGCAATAATCAATAGTAAGGAAATATGTTTATAATTATTTCTAACTTGTATTAACTTTATTGTTTCTAATGTAATGTGCACAGTTTAAGGTAAAAGAAAGAACTAAATACTGAAACAAATAAATAGGTCTCACAGTTAAGCTGATGTTCTCCAATGATTTCCAAGTGTTCTCAAGTTAACACCAAAATGGAAATGTTTGTATGTTTCACTGTGGTACATGGAGATTTCATTTGCCATGGTTGTCCCAGGCCCCCCCTCTGTCGTAAGTGCTAAAAAGCAAAATAGTTCTGCACACTTGAAACCTATTGATAAGCTGTGCTTTGAAACATGTCAAGAAATAAGCAGAATAAAATCATGAAGGTGAATTTGGTGGGAGAATGTGCGTGTGTGTGTATGGGGTGTGTGTGTGAGACAGAGAGAGAGAGAGAGAGAGAGAGAGAGCACCTTTGCAGTTGTTTGGATGAATGGGGGGGGGGGTCATAGAAATTCACCTTTCTGCTGTGACCTCCCATTACTGTCTGAATTTGGTTTCAGTAGATAATTGTCCTAAGAATCTCCCCTCCTCCCAATACTGACCCCTGGGCAAATCTCTAAAAGTCCACTGATCTGCCTATGAAGGTGAAAGCAAAGAAATAGGCAGCTCCTAGTTACTTAGGTAACACATTTACAAGCTTATAATCTCTTTTTTATTTTTTTATTCATTCCTTTATAAAGTTGTCTGCAGTTAAGAAATTGCTGTTGAGATTCATGTCTTGTATAGTCATAGGTGAGTTTATGACCCTTTGTTTATTAATGAACAGAGATTTATTGGAAGAAAATGTGTGCTAGGAATTCTCCAAATGTAGAAAATGATAATTAAAAAGAAAAATAACCAATCTTACTTGAAACAATATAAGGAGAAAAAAGGCAGTACGGCAGTGTTCTTTAAATCTATAGAAACATCAGAGCAAATGTATATCTTGTCTTTTTGCTATTTATTGTATAAAATGAAAAGAATAACTATAGATGTCTGAGAATATCAGCTTTTAATTTTAGATTCTTTAAGTATAAACATGATGCCTACCCCCCTCTCTCACTTTCTCTGTCTTTGTTTATTTGGTTGCTAAATTGAAAACAATACTTAAAAGATCTGGTGCAGCCTAAGAGAAGCTGAGGAATTTATTGACCACTCATTTTATCAATTCCCTTCAGAATGTAAATTGCTATTCAGGAGTATTCAAGCCTTTTTAACTCCTGTGTGTTAGAAAAACTATTGCTGTGGAACTCATTATAATTGAGAATAATAATTTTCAAACTGTTTTCTCTGGAGCTGTGTGCTTCAGAGATTCTGCATATTTTTAATGTGGTTTTCATTTATATATATATACTTCAGTTATTAAAATTTATAACATAATTGATGTGAACTCTCAAATGTTTACAATTTAGAAACTACTGATATATTGTTTTATCTGCATTGAAAATTCTCTTGCTAACCTTACTTTATTGAACAGTGTTCTGCAATTATTAAGAAAGTAGTAAAAACAATGACCAGTTCCAATTGATTATCAAATTTCCTAGATTCTGTGCAATGGAAACAAAATCTAAGATTACATTGGACTTGAAGTGGTTATATTACTGTAACTGTCATCAGCAACCTCCAATTCCAAATGTTTTTGTTCCCTAACATAGCTTCGTGGTTCTCATTAATTAAATTTACACTAAATATATGTAAATTTGAATTTATGAGATAGATTTATACTAATAAAGTCATTCTTTAAAAAATCTTTTTTTCATAGTATAAGAGTTTCTTCTAAGGTTTTGTTTGTATAAATGGTTTCTATGACTAATTACTTGACGAACGATGTAGATGTTTTGGGGAATGCGTTCGTATTCCAGATCTCCTAATTGTAATGCAAACTTCCTTTCTGAAAATTTGTACTAGGTAGGGTGCATAAATTCTCTGAAACAAACAACTAATACAGAAATATTTTATTATTTGGTGTAACAAGAAAGCACTTACCTTTTACCTGAGGAGAGTAATTAGCTGACACTTTCCAGCCACAGCATCTTTGGGGTCCCTTTCAGCATTTGTGCCAAGGCCAAGGTTTTCTCCAGAGACCCCCCTCACCCAGCCAATGGCTGAGCACCGGCGGCCCAAGGCAAACTCAGAGGTGTCCAATGGCTTGGTTGAGATTTTGTCAGATCTACCCCAATCCTATTCCTCCTCTTTTTCTCCCACAAACATTCTCTTTCCCCCCAGCCTCAGCCACAAACATTCATTTTCCCCCTAACCTCAAAACTATTGGGTTGGCCCAAGTTCGTTCGGGTTTTTCCATACCATCTTACGGGAAAAACCCGAACGAACTTTTTGGCCAGCCCAATACCATAATTATCTCTGAATCTGTTTCCCTCAGAACCTGAATTGTCTCATTTAGATAAATGCTTATGTATACCTTTTTATTATTTGAATTTATAAAATTTATTGGATAAATTAATATATAAGTAAGATTATTGGGGGACATGAGTGCTTCCTTCAAGTTCCTGTACTTGAGACAGCCATTTTAAGACCTTTCAACACTTTAGTTAAAGCTTTTCACATTTTGTCCACTGGAATAAGAGGAAGTGTATCAAGAATATAAATTTATTTTAATCAACTCTGTAAGTTGGTTGTAGTAGTGTGCTGAGAAGTATAAAAATGTTAAAATGTAACTTTTAATTTTTCACACATTTCCATAAAATATTATCATAATTCAATATACTTATACATATTTCTCTTTACAAATAACAAATATGTAAAATTAGGAAGAAATAAAACATAATTACAACCAATTGTGTAATGGGGAATTTGGCAATAATGGGAAAAAATTAATGGCAAGCTTTAAATTTTTTTGTTTATTTTTAATTTTTATTTATTTTACATATTCTGTGCTTAATATGGCTTGGCATATTTCCTATACCATATTGTTCTTCAGTCCAAATATTATATTGCTTAGAAAATACCTTTTCTTATGTAATTTATATCTCATAGTTTTAGACAACTATTTCGAAATTCATTTAGACTGATCTAACTAGACTAGATCCAGTTGGTCTGGAATCTCATCCATATCATAATTATGTGCCTTTGGTTATATCGTTTAGAGAATACATTCAACATCTTCTCAGTACCAATTGGGGTTGTGTAGGTGGGTGAGGTTTATCCTCTCCAGTTCTCCAGGCTTTAACTTGAACACATTTTACATGGAGGTTGCCTGCTTAGCTCCTGTCATTTTCTGGTCTCATTTTAAGGTAATCAGGATATGGTCCTTACCCCTTTCTTTACTGTGAGGATACAATCAAAATGATTATTTGCATAGTGATTTACTTTCCACAGTGTCCAAATTTCTAAGTTCAAATCCATGACTGTGGTTATAAACATAAGCATTCCTTCCCTAAGTGGCTTTTATTAATCCTTACCTTTTTATTTGGTGAAATTCAGGTACAAAAACAAAACAAAACAACCAAAACTTATTAAGGATATACTATGAAGAAAACCCTCAGTAATCAAGTGGATTAAATTTATGACCTTGGGCCATTAAACCTGTCCTCACATAATTAAGCACTTTACACTATCTTATGTACAATTTGAACACCAAGTATTTTAAAGGCCTCAGAAACATTACTATATTTAAGAAAATGTTGTGATATATAGACTACCAAAAATACACTAGGGCTTTTTTTTTTATATATCTTTTATTCTTTATTCACTGAGGGGGAACTCCTATAAATGTTGCAGTCTCACTTTTGCTAAATGGAGTACTGAAAACCACATATCCACCTTCTTTTTATGGCATAAAAAGATCTTACTTTTCACTGTCTGCATGATGTAGTTCTTTAGGTAGCTGGCAAAACCCACTGCCCATTCAGCAATTATGCAATTCCCTCCTGGTGTAACAAATGTATTCTTTGTGTCTTTATTCTTAGGCTTATTATACTGAGTTAAGAGGATTAATCTACTGGTGGAACTCTATTATTCTCTACATTAGGTCAGAAAAAAAGATTAGTTTTGCAGAGAAAAATTGCAAAGCTGTAGTCACATTTGATACTTTTTTCCTGTTGTTTTAATTAAGCTATATCCTGGATTCTAAGGAATAAATATGTTAGTAATGATATTATTTTGGAACTTGGAGTAAACCCTGATGTCTGACACTAACTAGGAATGTGACTTTATTCTAAACATTTAATCATCATGTGCTTTATTTTCCTCATTCATGTCTCTTGTGCTATAAATTTTCCCACAACATTGACTTCTTCTACTAAACACGTATGTATACTGATGCTGAAAACACAGCCTCTGTGCACCAGTGCCGAATTGAATCTCAGAGAGAATTTTGGGTGAAGTAGAGAAGAATAGCTTTATTGCTTTGCCAGGCAAAGGGGGACACAGAGGACTCCGTGCCCTCAAAAACTGTGTGCCCCAACCTGAGAGGATTTGGTGAGGAGTTTTATAGCAGTGGTTCAAGGGCAGGGTTGCTGATAAAGATTAGGGTGTGTGCAGGGCCTGCACTCCTTTAATCTGGCCTCAGGTGGTCTTCTCTGTAATGAAGAATGCTTACATCTTCCATTTGTTGGGGATTTTAGTTCTGTAAAGAGCTCAAAGATATTGCTATGTGTATACCTTTAGGTAGAACCAGGACCCTGCCCCAAGCCTGCACTGCTCCTCCCTTGTCTCTGCATCCTCTTTCTTCCCTGATTAGCAACTGTTTGAAAGGCTTCTGTGCCCAGGAGCTTCACAGGGTTCTGCTCAGTTTCAATACTCAAATCTCTTTCATAAGAAAAATCATTGTATTTTTCAGCATGGGATTCTTTTCCTGATTACTTAAAGGAGATGAATAAAGTGAAATTAACAAATAAACACATAGATATTTATGATTTACAAGTTCTACTCATTTATTTGGTCATTTACTAAACATTGATCATTTGCATGTGCTAGGGACTACTCTGAAAATTTAGTTTGCACACGTGACTTGAGTCATAAGTTAATCATTATATCTTTTTCTCAGATACTTGACATTTGTCCTCATCTCTTCCAGACATTTTCCTTGTTGATTTCATTCTCCTTCATGGTTTCCACTATCACCTACGTGTCAATAACTCTCAAATTTACATCTATGACTCAGCTCATCTCCTGAGCTCTGGATATATGTAGTCAACTTTTATGAGATATTTTGTACCTTGCTTTAGTATGAGCACTTTATGCTCAATAAATATATCACTGAATTATTTTTTCCCAAAACCATTTTTTTCACCTCTATATTCAATTCTGATGTCATCACCAATAACCCAATTGTCCAACCTAATTCTGGCAATTACCATGTATTCTTATTACTCCAGTACTTTCACATCCAATCATTTTCTGATTTCTACCAATGCTATCATCTTTACACACCTTAAATCTTCCTTTATTCCCTATGTCATATACTACTTAAGTAGTCTCCTATGTGACCTTCCAAACCCCAGGCTGTCTTCCTACATTCTGTTATTCACACAGACACCAAAATGATCTTTCTAAAAATGCATTTGTTCATATTTGCCCTATGAGTAAAAGTATCACAAGTGATTCATTGCCAGCAGTATCATCTACACCTCCAACTCTACCTGCTTCTCTTGCCACCTCCTGCTTCCCTATCTATATTTCATGTTGTAGTCACACTCAACTACTTGCTGTTTTCTGAATCTTGTCATTTCAGGACTCCAGAATGTTACATAGACTGGTCCATCTGCTTTAAGTAATCTTTTATGTCTCCAGTCCTCAGAAATTTTTAATGTGTCCCATAGCTCCCAGATTAAGAGTCCTTAAGAAACATTCCCTGAATTACACAAATTCTTCTTTTCCTTCTTTGTGCTCCTTTTATTTTTCATAATGGTCATTTGGTCACATATCTTATAATCTAACAGACTGTGAGTGACACATGTCTTATTGTACAATCTTTGTAACAACAGAAGACCATTGACTATGGAGATGCAAAGGCTTGTATTCCTCAGTGCTACTCTGTTGATCTTGTGCAAGTTTCTTAGCCATCTTAAAAATGGGATAATTCCTTAGTTGAAATGAATATATAAGGGTCAAAAACATATATGTATGTCATTACCTAGGCATGTGCCAGGTTCAGGTAGGCATTTATAGACTTTATAGTTTCAATAGTTTTTCATTTATATCATGACCTTGCAGGAGATTTGGATTGATAGGGCTTTTTCTTTTTTTTTTAAGTTTATTTATTTATTTATTTATTTGCGGTATGCAGGCCTTTCACTGTTGTGGCCTCTCCTGTTGCAGAGCACAGGCTCCGGACGCGCAGGCTCAGAGGCCATGGTTCACGAGCCTAGCCGCTCCGCGGCATGTGAGATCTTCCCGGACCAGGGCACGAACCTGTGTCCCCTGCCTCGGCAGGTGGACTCTCAACCACTGCGCCACCAGGGAAGCCCCCAAAATGTGCTCTTTTTATTAGTTAAGGTCTAAGTTTTACTCTATGTGCATTTTATGTTCTAAATTATTTCCACTGGACTGGTATTTACCCCAAAATAATTAATGGCAGAGAATAAAAACTTTTAAAATATACAAGGGCTCCTTCTATCAGCAGTGTTACCCCTTGTTACCAATGGCTTAGGTATTTCCATTTCTGGGATTTCAACTTTTCTCTGTTGTGAAAGGATAAATATACCTTTCTAATGTTACATGACATAATTGTACCAGTTTTTACTTTCTATAATTTCTAGAACTAAATCTAATTAATGTATTTTTAAAAACTTCTTTCTACTGGTTACATTACTAAATCAAATAAATAGAAAAAAAAAAGTGTATTTCCCTCAGAATAACAACTGGCATATCATATACACTTAATAAATGATAAAATGACAAGGATAATGCTAATTACAATTTTAGTGTACTCAGTATTTAGCTCAGACTGACAAATTGGAGGTGTTCCAATAAATAATCAAGAGATTAACTGAATGAGTGGTTGAGTTAAGTGAAGGAATTAAATCAAATTAGTGGCTGTAAACTGTGGTTGTCAGAGTCACCTGTAGAACAGTTTTTAAGAAGTCAGATGCCTACTTTTAAATAATGACCTACTATTAGAAACTCTGGACTCAAGGCCAAAACATCTTTATTTTTAATAGTTCATAATGTCTGTACACTGCAATGAAATGTGCTTAATGCCACTGAACTGTACATTTAAAAATGGTAAAATGGTAAAGTCTGTGTTGTACATATTTTACTACAAAGAAAAAAAAAGACCATAATGTCTATTCATTATGGCAATGATTCTTAGTGGTAGCATACCCTGTGGGAAACACAAAAGGTCTCAAGAGTTGGGAGATCATAGATTGAAAAAAATTATGTTTTCCACAAATTCTGAATATTTCCAAATATTGTATTGTTTTCCTTCAGCCATGAGGTAATGACATAGAATGCACTAGAATTTTTCCTGACTTGATCAACTTCTGTGTAAAATTATTTTATCTCTCTGATGTTTATCTTTTCTTATCTGGATCTATATACCTTAGTCTTAAGAACTAACACCAGGTTAAGGGATGTCCCAGAGGGCCAGTGACAATCCCAGTGTCAAAGGGACAATACCAATTGTGGAAATGGATGGTGTCCACACAAAGCCAGTTAACAAGCACATCTGGATCAAATGCTGCCAGTAGTTACTTTAGATATCTTAGTTTGGCTATTCCATAAGTTGACCATAGTCTCCAGAGGAATATATTCACTGAAGTTTGTTGTCACAGAACAATACACAAATTGCTTGAAACATGCCATAATTGACTTTAGACATTTTTTAATTGGTAGTCGTAGTTTTGATAAGGTGTGACTGCTAAATATGTTTATTTTGAAATTCTTTCTGCTCTTCCCAAATCGGCCCACCAGTGAGATACCTAATTGCTTTAATAGTAGTCTTCTGAATCTAGTTATATTTGAATCAAGCTATGCAAAGCTTTCATGGAAAGAGAGAATAAAACAGACATGAATCATTCTCCATCTTTGGTATACATGAGAAACATTCAAATTGCTTGTCAAAAATGCCAATTTCTAAGCTCAACTCTAAGAGATGATTTTGTAACTCTGCAGTGGAGATGAGGGTATACATTTTTAATAATACAGTGATGTAAGTGGTTCCAACAAACACTAAAACCTTAAGGTAACGCACCAACTACCCCCCATTTCAGTATACTTATATTAGATTTTGGCAGGTCTATGGAAGAAGAGATATTACTTATTTTTCACCTTACAATTAGATACTTTTCTTGCTGAAATGTAAGCAACAAATGAGCAGATGATGCTTTAATGAGCCTCATCTACACCATTCTTTCTATTCCTTCTAATGCTTCTCTTATTTACACTAGTGACAAGTGTTAATATAGCAAGTATTTTTTCTTCTTAATTAGTACTTTAATTTTTTAAACTTTCTTCAAGTACCTTTGCTCTAAAGTTATATTCAGGAGATTACATTCAGAATAACAATGACCACAGAGGGACTTCCTGGTAGCACAGTGGTTAATAATCCACCTGCCAATTCAGGGGACATGGGTTTGAGCCCTGGTCTGAGAAGATCCCACATGTTGAGGAACAAATAAGCCCATGCGCCGCAACTACTGAGCAGCCCCCGCTCGATGCAACTAGAGAAAGCCAGCACACAGCAATGAAGACCCAATGCAGCCAAAAATAAATTAATTAATTTAAAATAAACAAAAAAACAATGGCCACAGAATGCATTGTTTGTGATGATAAAATAAGAAAAAACTCCACCCATTATATTAATATTCATGTGCGCGTGTGTATGCATTGAGTATGTCTATATATATGTATAAAATTCAATTTAAATTACTGGTTATAATGAAAAAAGTGTTTCTGAGTTTCTGATATTCCTAAAGATTTAAAAAAAATTTTATTTATAGCCTACAATAAAATGTTACTTTTGAAGTGTGGTGTTTCTCTACTTCCATATACTTAACACAAAGACTATTATAACCAAACCATGGTAGTTATAAATGTTTATAAAGCAAAATCACATCTTGGTTTTAAAACCGCATGTCACTTTTTCACTACTCTGTAGTAGTGATTAATATGAACTAAGTGGAAACTGCCATTTTACTGAATCTTTGATTTAATTATTTATGATAGGAAGTGAGCAGAGATCGAGATGTTCTCTTAAAAGTAGTTTCTCTCGGGGGCTCGAAGGGAAGATGGCGGAAGAGTAAGACGCGGAGATCACCTTCCTCTCCACAGATACACCAGAAATACATCTACACGTGGAACAACTCCTGCAGAACACCTACTGAAGGCTGGCAGAAGACCTCAGACCTCCCAAAAGGCAAGAAACTCCCCACGTACCTGGGTAGGGCAAAAGGAAAAAAGAATAAACAGAGACAAAAGAATAGGGACGGCACCTGCACCAGTGGGAGGGAGCTGTGAAGGAGGAAAAGTTTCCACACACTAGGAAGCCCCTTCGCGGGCGGAGACTGCGGGAGGCGGAGGGGGGAGCTTCGAAGCCGCGGAGGAGTGCACAGCAACGGGTGCGGAGGGCAAAGCGGGGAGATTCCCGCACAGAGGATCGGTGCCGACCGGCACTCACCAGCCCGAGAGGCTTGTCTGCTCACCCGCCGGAGCGGGCGGGGCTGCGAGCTGAGGCTCGGGTTTCGGTCGGAGCGCAGGGAGAGGACTGGGGTTGGCGGCTTGAACATAGCCTGAAGGGGTTAGTACACCACAGCTAGCCGGGAGGGAGTCCGGGGAAAAGCCTGCACCTGCCGAAGAGGCAAGAGACTTTTTCTTCCCTCTTTGTTTCCTGGTGCGTGAGGAGAGGGGTTTAAGAACGCTGCTTAAAGGAACTCCAGAGACGGGCGCGAGCCGCGGCTAAAAGCGCGAACCCCAGTGACGGGCGCGAGCCGCGGCTGAAAGCGCGGACCCCAGAGACGGGCGCGAGCCGCGGCTGAAAGCGCGGACCCCAGAGACGGGCGCGAGCCGCGGCTGAAAGCGCGGACCCCAGAGACGGGCGCGAGCCGCGGCTGAGGGCGCTGACTCCAGAGACGGGCGCAAGCCGCGGCTGGAGGCGCGGACCCCAAGGCGGGCGGGAGACGTTGGGGCTGCTGCTGCCGCCACCAAGGGACCTGTGTGCGAGCGCAGGTCGCTCTCCACTCCCCTCTTCCGCGGAGCCTGTACAGCCCGCCACTGCCGGGTTCCCGGGATCCGGAGACGACTTCCCCGGGAGAGCGCACGGCGGGCCTCGGGCTGGTGCAGAGTCACGCCGGACTTTGCCGCCGCAGGCCCGCCCCGCATTCCGTGCCCCTCCCTCCCCGCCGCCGGCCTCCGTACGCCAGAACCCCCGAATCAGCGGCTCCTTTAACCCCGTCCTGTCTGAGCAAAAAACAGACGCCCTCCAGCGACCTACACGCAGAGGCAGGGCCAAATCCAAAGCTGAGCCCCTGGGAGCTGTGAGAACAAAGAAGAGAAAGGGAAATCTCTCCCAGCAGCCTCAGAAGCAGCGGATTAAAGCTCCACAATCAACTTGATGTACCCTGCATCTGTGGAATACATGAATAGACAGCCAATCATCCCAAATTAAGGAGGTAGACTTTGGGAGCAAGATCTATGATTTTTCTCCCTATTCCTCTTTTTGTGAATGTGTATGTGTATGCTTCGGTGTGAGATCTTGTCTGTATAGTCTTGCTTCCACCATTTGTCCTAGGTTCTATCCGTCCATGGTTTTTTCTTAAAATTTTTTTTCTTAATAATCAATTTTAATTTTAAGAACGTTATTATACTTTACCTTCGTCCTTTCTTTCTTTCTTTCTTTCCTTCCTTCCTTCCCTCCTTTAGACAACGAATCATCCCAAATTGAGGAGGTGGTCTCTGACAGCAAGATTTATGATTTTTCCCCCTTTACCTCTTTTTGTGAGGGTGTATGTGTACGCTTCTGTGTAAGACTTTGTCTGTATAGCTTTGCTTCCAACATTTGTCCTAAGGTTCTATCCGTCCCTTTTTTTTTTCTAATTAAGAATTTTTTAATTCAATAACTTTATTATACTCTATTTTATTTTTACTGTATCTTCTTTCTGTTTTCCCTTCTTTCCCTCCTTCCTTCCTTCCTCCCTACCTCCTTTCGTTCCTTCTTGCCTTCTTTCCTTCCTTGCTTCTTTCTTTCTTCCTTCCTTCCTTCCTTCCTTCCCTCCTTCCTTCCCTCCTTTAGACAACGAATCATCCCAAATTGAGGAGGTGGTCTCTGACAGCAAGATTTATGATTTTTCCCCCTTTACCTCTTTTTGTGAGGGTGTATGTGTACGCTTCTGTGTAAGACTTTGTCTGTACAGCTTTGCTTCCAACATTTGTCCTAAGGTTCTATCCGTCCTTTTTTTTTTTTTTTTTTTCTAATTAAGAATTTTTTAATTCAATAACTTTATTATACTTTATTTTATTTTTACTGTATCTTCTTTCTTTTTGTTTTTCCTTCTTTCCCTCCTTCCTTCCTCCCTCCCTCCCTCCCTCCTTTCGTTCCTTCTTGCCTTCTTTCCTTCTTTGCTTCTTTCTTTCTTTCTTCCTCCCTTCCTTCCTTCCTTCCCTCCTTCCTTCCCTCCTTTCCTTCTTTCTTTCCTCATACGTCTACTAATTCCCTCTACTTTTTCTCCCTTTTATTCTGAGCCGTGTGGATGAAAGGCTCTTGGTGCTCCAGCCAGGAGGCAGGGCTCTCCCTCTGAGGTAGGAGAGCCAACTTCAAGACACTGGTTCACAAGAGACCTCCCAGCTCCAGATAATATCAAACGGCGAAAATCTCCCAGAGACCTCCATCTTAACACCAGCACCCAGCTTCACTCAACGACCAGCAAGCCACAGTGCTGGACAACCTGTGCCAAACAACTAGCAAAACAGGAACACAACCCCACCCCTTAGCAGAGAGGCTGCCTAAAATCATAATAAGGCCACAGACACCCCAAAACACACCACCAGACGTGAACCTGCCCACTAGAGAGACAAGATCCAGCCTCTTCCACCACAACACAGGCACTAGTCCCCTCCACCAGGAAGCCTACACAACCCACTGAACCAACCTTAGCCACTGGAGACAGACATCAAAAACAGGAGGAACTACGAACCTGCAGCCTGCAAAAAGGAGACCCCAAACACAGTAAGATAAGCAAAATGAGAAAACAGAAAAACACACAGCAGATAAAGGAGCAAGATAAAAATGCACCAGACCTAACAAATGAAGAGGAAATAGGCAGTCTACCTGAAAAAGAATTCAGAATAATGATAGTAAGGTTGATCCGAAATCTTGGAGATAGAATGGACAATAGAATGGACAAAATGCAAGAATCAGTTAACAAGGACCTAGAAGAACTAAAGATGAAACAAGCAACGATGAACAACACAATAAATGAAATTAAAAATACTCTAGATGGGATCAATAGCAGAATAACTGAGGCAGAAGAACGGATAAGTGACCTGGAAGATAAAATAGTGGAAATAACTACTGCAGAGCAGAATAAAGAAAAAAGAATGAAAAGAACTGAGGACAGTCTCAGAGACCTCTGGGACAACATTAAACGCACCAACATTCGAATTATAGGGGTTCCAGAAGAAGAAGAGAAAAAGAAAGGGACTGAGAAAATATTTGAAGAGATTATAGTTGAAAACTTCCCTAATATGGGAAAGGAAATAGTTAATCAAGTCCAGGAAGCACAGAGAGTCCCATACAGGATAAATACAAGGAGAAATACGCCAAGACACATATTAATCAAACTGTCAAAAATTAAATACAAAGAAAGCATATTAAAAGCAGCAAGGGAAAAACAACAAATAACACATAAGGGAATCCCCATAAGGTTAACAGCTGATCTTTCAGCAGAAACCCTACAAGCCAGAAGGGAGTGGCAGGACATACTGAAAGTGATGAAGGAGAAAAACCTGCAACCAAGACTACTCTACCCAGCAAGGATCTCATTCAGATTTGATGGAGAAATTAAAACCTTTACAGACAAGCAAAAGCTGAGAGAGTTCAGCACCACCAAACCAGCTTTACAACAAATGCTAAAGGATCTTCTCTAGGCAAGAAACACAAGAGAAGGAAAAGACCTATAATAACGAACCCAAAACAATATAGAAAATGGGAATAGGAACATACATATCGATAATTACCTTAAATGTAAATGGACTAAATGCTCCCACCAAAAGACACAGATTAGCTGAATGGATACAAAAACAAGACCCTTACATATGCTGTCTACAAGAGACCCACTTCAGACCTAGAGACACATACAGACTAAAAGTAAGGGGATGGAAAAAGATATTCCATGCAAATGGAAACCAAAAGAAAGCTGGAGTAGCAATTCTCATATCAGACAAAATAGACTTTAAAATAAGGACTATTAAAAGAGGCAAAGAAGGACACTACATAATGATCAAGGGATCGATCCAAGAAGAAGATATAACAATTGTAAATATTTATGCACCCAACATAGGAGCACCTCAATACATAAGGCAAATACTAACAGCCATAAAAGGGGAAATTGACAGTAACACATTCATAGTAGGGGACTTAAACACCCCACTTTCACCCATGGACAGATCATCCAAAATGAAAATAAATAAGGAAACACAAGCTTTAAATGATACATTAAACAAGATGGACTTAATTGATATTTATAGGACACTCCATCCAAAAACAACAGAATACACATTTTTCTCAAGTGCTCACGGAACATTCTCCAGGATAGATCATATCTTGGGTCACAAATCAAGCCTTGGCAAATTTAAGAAAATTGAAATTGTATCAAGTATCTTTTCTGACCACAACGCCATGAGACTAGATATCAATTACAGGAAAAGATCTGTAAAAAATACAAACACATGGAGGCTAAACAATACACTACTTAATAATGAAGTGATCACTGAAGAAATCAAAGAGGAAATCAAAAAATACCTAGAAACAAATGACAATGGAGACACAACGACCCAAAACCTGTGGGATGCAGCAAAAGCAGTTCTAAGGGGGAAGTTTATAGCAATACAAGCCCACCTTAAGAAGCAGGAAACATCTAGAATAAACAACCTAACCTTGCACCTCAAGCAATTAGAGAAAGAAGAACAAAAAAACCCCAAAGCTAGCAGAAGGAAAGAAATCATAAAAATCAGATCAGAAATAAATGAAAAAGAAATGAAGGAAACAATAGCAAAGATCAATGAAACTAAAAGCTGGTTCTTTGAGAAGATAAACAAAATAGATAAACCACTAGCCAGACTTATCAAGAAAAAAAGGGAGAAGACTCAAATCAATAGAATTAGAAATGAAAAAGGAGAGGTAACAACTGACACTGCAGAAATAAAAGAGATCATGAGAGATTACTACAAGCAACTCTATGCCAATAAAATGGACAATCTGGAAGAAATGGACAAATTCTTAGAAATGCACAACCTGCCAAGACTGAATCAGGAAGAAATAGAAAATATGAACAGACCAATCACAAGCACTGAAATTGAAACTGTGATTAAAAATCTTCCAACAAAGAAAAGCCCAGGACCAGATGGCTTCACAGGCGAATTCTATCAAACATTTAGAGAAGAGCTAACACCTATCCTTCTCAAACTCTTCCAAAATATAGCAGAGGGAGGAACACTCCCAAACTCATTCTACGAGGCCACCATCACCTTGATACCAAAACCAGGCAAGGATGTCACAAAGAAAGAAAACTACAGACCAATATCACTGATGAACATAGATGCAAAAATCCTCAACAAAATACTAGCAAACAGAATCCAACAGCACATTAAAAGGATCATACACCATGATCAGGTGGGGTTTGTTCCAGGAATGCAAGGATTCTTCAATATACGCAAATCTATCAATGTGATAAACCATATTAACAAACTGAAGGAGAAAAACCATATGATCATCTCAATAGATGCAGAGAAAGCTTTTGACAAAATTCAACACCCATTTATGATAAAAACCCTGCAGAAAGTAGGCATAGAGGGAACTTTCCTCAACATAATAAAGGCCATATACGACAAGCCCACAGCAAACATCATCCTCAATGGTGAAAAACTGAAAGCATTTCCACTAAGATCAGGAACAAGACAAGGGTGCCCACTCTCACCACTCTTATTCAACATAGTTTTGGAAGTTTTAGCCACAGCAATCAGAGAAGAGAAGGAAATAAAAGGAATACAAATCGGAAAAGAAGAAGTAAAGCTGTCACTGTTTGCAGATGACATGATCCTATACATAGAGAATCCTAAAGATGCTACCAGAAAACTACTAGAGCTAATCAATGAATTTGGTAAAGTAGCAGGATACAAAATTAATGCACAGAAATCTCTGGCATTCCTATATACTAATGATGAAAAATCTGAAAGTGAAATCAAGAAAACACTCCCATTTACCATTGCAACAAAAAGAATAAAATATCTAGGAATAAACCTACCTAAGGAGACAAAAGACCTGTATGCAGAAAACTATAAGACACTGATGAAAGAAATTAAAGATGATACAAATAGATGGAGACATATACCATGTTCTTGGATTGGAAGAATCAACATTGTGAAAATGACTCTACTACCCAAAGCAATCTATAGATTCAATGCAATCCCTATCAAACTACCACTGGCATTTTTCACACAACTAGAACAAAAAATTTCGCAATTTGTATGGAAACACAAAAGACCCCGAATAGCCAAAGCAATCTTGAGAACAAAAAAAGGAACTGGAGGAATCAGGCTCCCTGACTTCAGACTATACTACAAAGCTACAGTTATCAAGACAGTATGGTACTGGCACAAAAACAGAAAGATAGATCAATGGAACAGGATAGAAAGCCCAGAGATAAACCCATGCACATATGGACACCTTATCTTTGATAAAGGTGGCAGGAATGTACAGTGGAAAAAGGACAGCCTCTTCAATAAATGGTGCTGGGAAAACTGGACAGGTACATGTAAAAGAATGAAATTAGAACACTCCCTAACACCATACACAAAAATAAGCTCAAAATGGATTAAAGACCTAAATATAAGGCCAGAAACTATCAAACTATTAGAGGAAAACATAGGCAGAACACTCTATGACATAAATCACAGCAAGATTCTTTCTGACCCACCCCCTAGAGTAATGGAAATAAAAACAAAAATAAACAAATGGGACCTAATGAAACTTCAAAGCTTTTGCACAGCAAAGGAAACCATAAACAAGACCAAAAGACAACCCTCAGAATGGGAGAAAATATTTGCAAATGAAGCAACTGACAAAGGATTAATCTCCAAAATTTACAAGCAGCTCATGCAGCTCAACAACAAAAAAACAAACAACCCAATCCAAAAATGGGCAGAAGACCTAAATAGACATTTCTCCAAAGAAGATATACAGACTGCCAACAGACACATGAAAGAATGCTCAACATCATTAATCATTAGAGAAATGCAAATCAAAACTACAATGAGATATCATCTCACACCAGTCAGAATGGCCATCATCAATAAATCTAGAAACAATAAATGCTGGAGAGGGTGTGGAGAAAAGGGAACCCTCTTGCACTGCTGGTGGGAATGTGAATTGGTTCAGCCACTATGGAGAACAGTATGGAGGTTCCTTAAAAAACTACAAATAGAACTACCATATGACCCAGCAATCCCACTACTGGGCATATACCCTGAGAAAACCGAAATTCAAAAAGAGTCATGTACCAAAATGTTCATCGCAGCTCTATTTACAATAGCCCGGAGATGGAAACAACCTAAGTGCCCATCATCGGATGAATGGATAAAGAAGATGTGGCACATATATACAATGGAATATTACTCAGCCATAAAAAGAAACAAAATTGAGCTATTTGTAATGAGGTGGATAGACCTAGAGTCTGTCATACACAGTGAAGTAAGTCAGAAAGAAAAAGACAAATACAGTATGCTAACACATATATATGGAATTTAAGAAAAAAAAAAATGTCATGAAGAACCTAGGGGTAAGGCAGGAATAAAGACGCAGACCTCCTAGAGAACGGACTTGAGGTTATGGGGAGGGGGAAGGGTGAGCTGTGACGGGGCGAGAGAGAGTCATGGACATATACACACTATCAAACGTAGTAAGGTAGATAGCTAGTGGGAAGCAGCCGCATGGCACGGGGATATTGGCTCGGTGCTCTGTGACAGCCTGGAGGGGTGGGATAGGGAGGGTGGGAGGGAGGGAGACGCAAGAGGGAAGAGATATGGGAACATATGTATATGTATAACTGATTCACTTTGTTATAAAGCAGAAACTAACACACCATTGTAAAGTAATTATACCCCAATAAAGATGTTAAAAAAAAATATATATATTCCAGTGGAAAATTGTTCCTATTCAATCTGATTCAGAGAAAAATTTCTTCATGAAATTTACAAAAAAAAAAAAAAAAAAAAAAAGTAGTTTCTCTCAGAGGATACTGATGTCTTTGACTTAGATTATATTTAGTTCACCTCAACTGTGCCTAATGCTTTCTTCATTTTTTTTTCCTACAGATTAGGAAATTATTTCTAAAGTAGCTCTTCTTCAAAAGAACTATGAACAATCAAGAGTATTCACTGTTATCCATTCAGAATGCTAGAGTCAATGCAGGAACAGGCAAATTTAGGATACCTATTTGTAAATCAACAGGCAAAGTTCCTTAAACTTAGAAATCAGATGGGACTTTAGGTGAAAAGAGGAAATGTCAAATGAGATTGCAAGACTGGTGGCAAGAGATGGATCCTACTTTACTTGCTTTCTGTTTAATCCTTTCCCAAGTGTCCTTGCCTTTGAAAAGCAAGAAACTGAATTAAACTCTCAGGCTGTTTCTTACATTAATGGAGAAATTTCATTCGCCTGTTTCTCCCACCATTTTGAACTTCCCTTAGAGACCACCTCGGAGGTACACCCTGATTCAGTGAAACAAAACTATGAATTAAAAATACATATTCACCTAAGTTCTCCTTCTGGCGTGAAAATTCATTAGCAGTGCCCTGGTGAAGCAGAAACAGAGATTTTGTTTTAGCAGTATTTGGGAAAATTGCAATCATTTTCCATGATTGGACTTTCCTTAGGGTTTCAATTAGTTGTTGCCTATTCTTCCTTATTGATAAGTCCTCAATTATCTCTTCACTTTACTCACTGGTTAATAATGAATTCTCTTTAATGATATATCTCTTTATAAAAGAGTTTTCCCCAAGTGTTGACCTTGTAACAATACCTCTTAAGAGACATTATTTGATTGTGTCCTATTTATGTTGAAACTGAAGAAAGGGTCAAATTGTTTTTAAATGGGGCTGGATAAACTCTGGGGTGGGGGTGGTAGGATGAATTGGGAGGTTGGGATTGACATGTATACACTAATAGGTATAAAATAGATAACTAATAAGAACCTGTTGTATATAAAAAAAAGAAACAAAAACCAACCAAACAACAACAACAAAAACTTTGTGAACTCTGATTGTTGACTCCATCCCTACCTGAAAACTTTGGCACTATTTAAGATCCCAGAGCTATTGAGCAATCCTGGGGTGGGTGAAGGGAGATTTTCAAGCATGAGTAAGACTAAAATTTTTCAGTCAGGTACACAAAATAGATGCACAGAGTCAGAAATTAATTTCTATAATAGAAATATACAGAAAATGTTATTTTTTTAAGGCCTGATTTTATGGGCTGAGCTGCATACTCACAGCAAATGTTATAGATTGATGTAGACATTTTATAGTTTAGTGATTTTCTTCATCTGCAATTCAACAATATTCATTACCTAGCTTAGCCAATGTAACTTCTGAGGAGACTACCCCAAAATAAAATGACTAATTTAAAATATGTGAAGACTTGAAGGAAAAGGATAAATCAGGTTGTACAGTAAATACCTCCTTATCTTACTATATTTGAAGAAATTTTGCAGTAGAGTGACTAGTCATTATCTTTTGCTTCATCTCCAAGTTCTAGAGAATAGGGAATTGATTTTCAACCAAAATCTTTGAAAGGCTTTGAAAATAACCAAATCAAGTATTGCGAATACATTCTGACTTTTCCTTTGTGAGTATATTAATATGTTGGCTTATGAGGACTGGGGCAAGGATAAGGCAAGTGAGGAGTCTAAGGTACAAACTTTAAGGATGTACTTAATTTCAGGGTCATGCAAACCCTGACCCAGCACTTATATGGCCCTAAGGGTGAGTGTCCCCTGAAAATTTTCATCCTGGGCTCCTTATTCTCCTCGTCCTAGTCTCAGCCCTTTGACTTATATCTGTATTATTGTTAGAATACCAGGTAATGTAGAAGTATACTTGCTTTTGAAATGAAGCCAGTACCTTAATGTGTAGTTTTAGCACACCTTTCTCATAGGAGTCAATTGCTGTCATGTTGTTCATCTTTCACTAATACTATTTGTGTTTCTCATGAGTTGGGGTATTTGGATGCTATTATTGTCTTGAAATAGGATGCAATTAGTCCAGTGTAGATTTTTCAGAAAATGAGTATTTGAAAATCTGCTTTTTCTTTGACTATGTTTTTACTGATACCTAAGAGAAAACTTGATAAAAATATTTTTTTTAAAGTAAGCTGAGGGTTCACTTACTTGATGTGCAGTTTGAAAATGATACAGTCTCTCCTAAAGTCAGAAACAGCTCTGGTGCTTAATATACTGATGTGTGTCATACAGGAGAGTTCTGTACCGGCAAACTTGTTTTAGGATGCATAGACAGGGAAGGCTTAATTCTACTTTTAAAAGACAAGATAGGAAACTAAGACCACATCATTTTGACTTGAAAAGGCAATTTAAAATACTCTGTAAGGCTAAAAAGGAGGAACTCTGGTAAAGGGCAAGGCAAGGAGACTTCCTAGATCACTGTAGCATGAGTGAAGTCCTTCCATCTCTAGACTTCTAGACTTCTGGTTAAAGCTAACTTACCTAAGAGGCACAAAGCTATTAGGTGCCAAAAAAACCCTGTTTTTTATTTAAATCAGAAGAGAAAATGAATATAATCCAGTCTGTGCAATATTTATCATTATGCTAACATAGTTGTAAAATATAATTATTAATTTTTTTAATTAAAGAAGAGGACCGCAAAATCAAAATTCCTAGGGCCAAAGAAAGTCATAATATGTTTGAATCTATTGTCACTGGAAGAGGTTTATTTCCTGGTAAGAAGCATCTCATGGCCTAGTTTATGTCACATCCTCATCTATTTGGCTAAGTGCCACCAGATTTTGAAATTGAGGCACAGTTTAAAAAATAAGGTAGATGCCAGATGGCAAAAATCAAACAAATAAATGAGCAAAAAATACAACAAATGTCTGTTTCATATGGTGATTAGGCATTATGAATCCTGAAAATAGATCTGCATTTATACAAGTTTTAGGAATTCTTGGATGAAAACTGCCAATTCCTTTCAACGTCAGGCCTATGTTCCTGGTGAGAAGGTGGTACAGATAGATGTATCTGATAGGTATGTCTGAGCTGGATTTGGAAAGATATTGACAACCCAGTTTTCTGTCCACCAGTTTGTCCCTCCATATTTTGTCCTGGAATTTAGTTGTAATGGTTTTCTGTGGTATGGAATCACCAATTCTCCCTAAACATCTTGCTTTCTACCTAATATCAAGTTTCATGAGGTATGTTAGTTTGCTAGGGCTGCTATAAACAAAGTACCACAGACTGAGTGGCTTAAACAACAAAAATTTATTTCTTCACAGTCTTGGAGGCTGGAAGTCCAGGGTCAAGGTGTTGGCAGGGTTGCTGTCTTCTGAAGCCTTTCTCTTTGGTTCATAGATGGTCATCTTTTCCCAGTGTCTTCACATGGTCTTTCCTCTGTACATGTCTGTGTTCAAATTTCCTCTTCTTATAAGGAAGGATATCAGTCATATTTGGTTAGGGCTCACTGTAATGACTTTGTTTTAACTTAATTATTTCTGTAAACTCCCTATTTTGAAATATTGTCATGTTCTGGGGGTTAGGACTTCAACATATGAATTTGGCAGGTGGGAGAGAGGGAAGCACAATCATCCCATAACATGAAGTAATCAAAATAGATTAAATATACTGCTCTAGGTAGATGTATTTTTAATTATTATTATTACAGGTTTTAATATTTAATATATGGTATGCTTTAATATGGACTAGGTAGTTGGAACAATGGAGGGTCTTGAGGACCTAGGCTTATATCATTTAAGGCTGGAAGGAGTTTAGGCTGCTGTGACAAGAACATGGTAAAGAACATTAACTGGGCTTCCCTGGTGGCGCAGTGGTTGAGAGTCCACCTGCCGATGCAGGGGACACGGGTTCGTGCCGCGGTCCGGGAAGATCCCACATGCCGCGGAGTGGCCGGAGCCTGTGCTCCGCAACGGGAGAGGCCACAACAGTGAGAGGCCCACGTACCGCAAAAAAAAAAAAAAAAAAAAAAAAAGAACATTAACTTTTTATTGTAGTAGATCCAATAATAACATTTCCTATAAAGCATTGTTTCTAATGTTGTGATCCATGTATCAGCTACATCAGAATCACTAGGGATGCTATTTGTTGGCTCTACCCCTGATCCATGGAAGCAGATTCTCTGGAGATGGGGGCTGAATTACTGTATCTGCATTTCTGTAAAGCATTCCAGGTGATGCCAGCACATACTGATTTGATAACTGCTCTGGAATCAAGTAGTATTTTTCCTTTTTTATTTTTTAAATTTAACGGCTGCTATAGACTGAAAGTTTGTGTCCCTCTAAAAAATTTGTGTTGAAACCTAATCCCCAATGTGTTAGTTTTAGGAGGTAGGGCTTTTGGGAGATGATTAGGTCATGAGGGCTCATGAATAGGGTTAATACCCCTATCGCAGAGACTCCAGAAAGGTCTCTTGCCCTTTCTACCATGAGAGGACACAGCAAGAAGACTGCTGCCTATGAATCAGGAAGCAGGCTCTCACTACACACCAAATCTGTGCCTTGATCTCAGACTGTCCAGCCTGTCATGATAGCTTTGTGGATAAGATACAGAAACACATTGGATGTTAGTAAAGGACCGTGGATTGAAGAACAGGTGATTGCTGATTAATGGATCCTTGTCTACTGTGATAAGTTCTACTTGTATTGTTTATAAGCCTCCCAGTCTATGGTATTCTATTATAGCAGTACAAACTGATGAAGATAAAGGCTTTCAGATTCACAGAATTAGAATAACGATAATCAGTCATCACATCTGTTTATTATTGCTATGGGCTCCTCTATCTATCTGTCTATCTATCATCATCATCCTCTGTCTATATCTATCATCTAAAATATTCTGAATGTCCTTGAACTCACCAACCAAACCAAGAACTAACACACTGATAGTAACTTAAGTCTACTTAGATGATCTCTCCCATCCCATCCCCCATCCCTCTGTGGCAACCGTTGTCTGAATTATTCAATCATTCACCTGTTTAAAAAAAATGCAATTTATAAGTATACATAGGTATGTGTATATATGTCTGTATAAATATGTGTACATACATATATATGCACACATTTATAAACACATACATATACAAACATATATGCATACATAAAAACATATAAGCATATGTGTGTGTGTGTGTGTGTGTGTGTGTATATATATATATATATATATATATATATATATATATATAGTTTTAACTGTTTAGAACTTTCTTTAAAAGGGTATCAGCCTTCTATGATTTGCCCAGATCTTCCTCCCCAATACCAACCTTGTAATGAATTTCATTATTCTAAATTGTTGCTAATAATGTCATTATTTGTTCATTTTAACTATTATAGGTATATTTGTTCATTTTCACTGGTATAGAATTGTATTGAATGAATATACCATAATTTAACTATTCATTCTCTTCTTCAGTTAAGTTCATTTCTAGTATTTTCCTCTTATAAATATCCTTGCTAGTAATACCCATGTATATGCATCCAAGATACATATGTGGGGGATATTCTTGAATATAAGCCTAGAAATGAAAATGTTGAATAGTAAGATATGAAAATGATAACTTTAAATAATATTGCCAATCTAGTCATTTTAGCTATTTATATTCTGATCAGTAATATTGAAGCTAACCACTCTGGCATATAGTATTATCAGAGTTCTTAATTTTTGTCAATCAAATGAATAAGAAATGACATCTCAATTTGCTTTTCTTTAACTACAAAGAGATTAGCATCTCTTCATATCCTTACAGGTCATCTGTGTTTCATCTTCTCTGAAATGCCTGTTTATGTCTTTTGCCTATTTTTCTATTATGTACTTTGTCTTTTACTTATTGATTTTTAGAAAGGTTCCTTTCCTTTCAATATATCCTTGATCTTATTACCTTGTCCGTTACATTATGGCAAATATCTTCTACCAATTTTTACTTAGTATTTTCTCCTATTTTAAGGTACTTTTTTAATAAACTGAAATCGTTAATTTAAATAGAGTTAGTTTTATCAATTATATCTTATATAGCTAGCACACTTTTTCTGTCTTGTTTGAGAAAACCTTCTTTATCCCAAGGTCAGGAAGATATTAATCTGTATCTTATACAAAGAGTTTAAAGCTTTTTTTTTTTAACATCTTTATTAGAGTATAATTGCTTTACAATGGTGTGTCAGTTTCTGCTTTATAACAAAGTGAATCAGTTATACATATACATATGTCCCCATATCTCTTCCCTCTTGCATCTCCTTCCCTCCCTAAAGCTTTGTTTTTAATATCTATGTTCTTTATCTGTTTGGATTTGCTTATGTGTAAAGTATGAGGTAGGGATCTAATTTCCTACAATATTTTACATATAGATGATCATTTTTCTTCAGTTCCACTAATTGAATTTTGTTCATTTTCAACAGATCTTGCATGCCACCGTTGTCATATATCAAGTTTCCATATATGAATGGGTCTCTCTACACTATTTTATTTAATCTGTTACTTTGTAAATCCCCAACACAAGACTACACTATCACATTTATTATAGCTTCATAATAAGTCATGATATCTAGTAGAGCAAGACCCCTCTCTATTCTTTTTCTGCAAAAAATTCTTGGCTACTCTTGACACTTTAATCTTTCATATATATTTTAAAATCAGCCTCCTGTCAAGTTTCATAAAACCTTGTTGGTATTGTCAAAAAAAAATCTATCTGGGCTTCCATGGTGGCACAGTGGTTGGGAGTCCGCCTGCTGATGCAGGGGACACGGGTTGGTGCCCCGGTCCGGGAAGATCCCATATGCCACGGAGTGGCTGGGCCCATGAGCCATGGCCGCTGAGCCTGCGCGTCCGGAGCCTGTGCTCCACAGCGGCAGAGGCCACAACAGTGAGAGGCCCGCGTACCGCAAAAAAAAAACAACAAAAAAACAAAAAACAAAAAAAAACTATTCATCCTGTGGACTTACCAGGGTCACAAAGAAAAGAAAACAGAAGTATTACTCTGGCTTCTAAAACTATTCTATTGGAATCAGTTAATATTTACACATATTGCATTTAGAAAATATATCCTTAAATAGTATTTACTTTCGGTTTTGAAGATTTATGTTTGCTTAAGGCATTAAAGGGAAGAAATTGTAATTTAAAGTTCATATTTTTCTCCTATCCTTGTGGTTTGCATATTGTGAGGATTTAGAATGATGTTATTTCAGCTTCACTTTTATAACTGTAATGGACTATTTTATGGACTGTTTCTTCATGCCTTTTTATTTTATAGATCTTCAAGTAGCAAAAGCTATAGTTTTTGTTAAAAGATAGTTTATTTATTATTACTGAAAATAAATGAATCTTTCTTTCACAAATCTTAAAACTTTGTTATTTGGACAAATCTCAATTGGTTTAACATTCACAGTCCTCTCAATAATACCAGAATTGTACGATCATCCCACCCTTTTCTTTGTAAGGAAAATAGTTTCAGGCATAATGTATAGTTTGGATGAGCAGCCATAATATGGCAATCACATGACTCCATTCTCTCATAGCTTTATATATTCACTGGTTGTAAGTTAGGTAACATGTAAATCTGCAGCAGCAATTTACAGAATAGAAATTTAGTGATCAAAGGAGTTTGTGTAGTTTCTTTAAGTGCATTATTTATTCATGATACGTAGCTGAGACAGTGGCAGAATTTAGCTTTGTGCATATGCCTGTTACTTCACTGTGTTTCTTTTGGCAAAGGTTTCTTTTTTCTTTTTCCCCCAGTTCAAATTTGCTCAAGGACATGGAATGTGAGGGCATTTAGTATTCTGGTACAGTGCCCTCTGTTCTGTTAATCCTTTTTATGCTGAGAAGCTGGAATGTGAAAAGGTTGTAAAACAAGGAAACAAACTCAAATGGTTATTTCTTGTTTTAGTCTAATCCCATTATAATACAGCACCAATGAGCATGGTGGCAAAGATAATAAGAGTGTGACCGCCCTATTTGTGTCTGAAATTCACTAAGACATTAATTCCAATTTACATTAAATGAAAACGTATTTACAAAGCATCAAACAAAAGATAGAATTATAAAAAGCGCAACTTCCATTCTTCTGCTCTGACCATGTGCTTTGCAGTAAGCTCTGTTTGGGTTTAAGCTTTTACTTTGGATTGAAATCAGAAGAAATTGGATTCTAGGACTGAAGATCTCCTCATTGAAAAATCAGTAAACAGAAGGGAGGGAGAAAAGCAAACTTTGTAATTGAGAAAAATTAAAATCCTCCCTGTAAATGAATGAGGTTATACACAAGATCAGAGCACAAATGAACAATAACTGAAATGAAAGTGTGAATCAAAAGTATACAGGATGGGGCTTCCCTGGTGGCGCAGTGGTTGAGAGTCCGCCTGCCGATGCAGGGGACATGGGTTCGTGCCCCGGTCCGGGAAGATCCCACATGCCTTGGAGCGGCTGGGTCTGTGAGCCATGGCCGCTGAGCATGCCCAGAGCCTGTGCTCCGCAGCAGGAGAGGCCACAACAGTGAGAGGCCCACATACCACAAAAAAAAAAAAAAAAAAAAAAAAGTGTATGCAGGATGTTCTGCAGGACAAATTATGTCTCCAATATAGATGGTGAAATCAATTTCATGCTCATTTTATTAGTACTATCATGGATGGTCTGTCCTAAGACAGAATCTAGGTGAACTGAGTTATTTACCTACTGCAGTACCAAGTGGTCTTTTAGAGTAATGTTTCTTAAACTTCCTTGTTCCCTAGGGTACTTGTTAAAAATACAGATTACTTTGCCCTACCTGAGATCTACTGATTCAGAATTTATGGTGTGGGAATTTGGAAATCTGTATTCATTATTAGTTAAATTTGGCAAACACTGCTTTAGAGGAAGTTAATACAAGAACCAGCATAACACTAGTCATGTGTGTGTGTGTATGTGTATGTAGTACTACTTTATAGAAAGTAACATTTGTTTATTTTAAACATTTCCCTAAAAAGGCACAAAACTGCAAGAGCAATCTAGTTCATGTTCAGTTTATTTCAGTTATTTTCCTGGTAACTATAACAATGGCTCCGGTTTTTCATTTTTATTTTATGTTTTTTGTCAGAAGTGCATCCATGTTGGAGTGAGACTAGTGGCTTCTCATTAGCAAAACAGAATGTGTTAGTCTCTATAGACTAAGCAAGTTCTAAAATTTTATCTTCCTCTGGTACGTGGGAAGGGATAATTTAAAATGTGCTTTTTACTTATCTCCATTAAAATAGGCAACATGAAGGGAGTTTCACATGTCTGATTTTCTCTGTTACTAAATATAATAGAAATTGTTTAAAGCAAAAACAAAAAACAACTCGGCCAGTTCCATCCAATAATTTCAGAATGTGTTCTTAGAGATAAAAAATATATATATTAAGAGGATTTCATTTTAATTGTACATGTAACAACTACACAAATACATTTTCTTTTGAAAATTAGACTATTTTGCATATGCAGCTTTTCTGTTTGGGAACTTTTACTCTCTGGAAGGTGGTATATGTTTAACAGCAAGATACCCTTTTTTTTTTTTTCCAGTAGGAAGATAGGTTCAAAGAGATTTAGCAACTTGCTTGGAGGCGCACATCAGTTGATAGAAAAGTCAGAAGTAAGGGAGCGATTCCTCACTGACCGCCTGGTCTCTCGTGGAAATGTGTTTGTAGCCATTGCTCTTTCTGAGACAACTCAGCTCTCGAGAAATCTACCTTTCTTGCTTTGTCGTCCACAGTCTCTCTTCCTTTCTGCATCGCAGGTGTCAAAACCGCTTGTGAGGATGATTAGTCAAAATAAATGCCTTTTCTCCTACATGTTCATCTTTACAGAGCTTTCCACAGGAGCCAACCTGAGGGGCAGATGCTCCACGGCACCAGCCTCATCTCTCCCTCCTCCCGTGACCACCTGCTTCCTGCCTCAGCACTTGGATCCACCTCAGAGCGCAGCTGCTTTCTCTGTCCCAGGCCCCATGGCCCCCTCAGTCACGGCACAAGTGCTGTGTGAGCAGTGACCCTTGTGGCTTCCCTGTCATCGTCCAGCTGCCTTCAGCCTGAGCACTGACTTTAACAGATTCCCCTCACATTTCTGCTGTCAGCCTGACGCCAGACCTCACACCTTCCCTCCTCCTTTTCACTGGCCTCCTGTCTCTGTTAGGAGCTTCAGAGATTCTCTAACACACCCCATCTGTCCACTCACACCTCCCAGTTTAATGGCCACCTACCTCCTTGGCCTGTGCCTACTCTCATCTCCAAGGAGAGATACAGTTCTCCTCCGAACAGGAGGAAATGAAATGTCGAGGCCTTCTGTAACATGTAGTTGACAGTGTTGTTCAACTGAGCTTCAAATCAATTTAAATTTTGTGAAAAGAAGCATTACAAATATGCCTACATCATACGTAAGTCTGATGCAGAGGTTATCTCGGAGCAGGCCTAGAAGACAGGCTTAATAAGAGAGAGGTAGCGCAATTGCTGTAGAAAAAGCACTACAATAAGAACTGAAATATGCCAGGGTGCTGGAGCTCTAATTTCTGCCTACCTTGAGCAACAAGGTTTCTGGCCTTGGGAAGTCGCTGGGATGATCCAGGTCTCAAATGCCTCATGAATAAAATGTAAATTGTAAAATTTTGTCTGCCTAAGGACCATGGCCTTGGCCAGGTAAAAGTTTAAATTAAGTTCACTTCATTATAAAAGTAAGGTAAAAATATTTAACAAAATTTGACAATATTTAGTTCTGTTAAAAAGAGAACAGAATTTTATGTTATGGTAGTAGTGTGGAAACAGTATTTGAAAATATATAAAACAGCAAGCAAATGTCTTTTAATAAGAATGTTTACATTTTTAAGTATTTCTTCTTGTAGGTACACATAGACATATATTCTCTCTCTCTCTTCTTTTTCCCTCTCCCTCTCAAGTGTATAAAATTGTGTACTTCTACTTACCCTTACTTTTTCACTTATGATATAAGTTATATTATAACTTATATCATAATTTAACTTATGTTTTTGTGATATGCGGGCCTCTCACTGTTGCGGCCTCTCCCGTTGCGGATCACAGGCTCCGGACACGCAGGCTCAGCAGCCATGGCTCACGGGCCCAGCAGCTCCGCGGCATGTGGAATCTTCCCGGACCGGGGCACGAACCCGTGTCCACTGCATTGGCAGGCGGACTCTCAACCACTGCTCCACCAGGGAATCCCTTTTACTATGACTTTTAAAGTTAGAGAATGTGAACATGTTTACAATTCTTGATACATATTACAAACTTTCTTTCCCAAATCAGCATTGAATCTTGTCATATAAATTTTCCAATGCAATAGAAGGAAACAACTCCTCCTTGTTTTATTAATTTCTATTTCTTTGGTTGTAGTAAGGTTGAGTATTTTTCTCATTGTGTTTGCCTCTAGTTGTATATATTTGTAGTTCATAAATTGCCCAATTCCTTCTGTCTGTAAGAATTTTGATGAGGGATCTTATGAGGGAAGTTTTGGCACATGGAGCTCTGCCCTAGTCTTTATTGGTAAATATCTCACTGTTGGTTAATATTTAGCTCATTAGATTGGGTTTTCCACACCTGAGGCACTTGTATCTAATTCCAGTATTATTGACTATGGCAGGATCTAGTCTTCCTTTTTTTGTAAATTTTTTAATGTAAATATCACCTCAAACTCTGATACACTTTTGGTTTTAATGTATCAGTTAAAGTTGAAGAGAGCAGATAACAGGGTGACAATGCATTCGGTCATTTTGTTTATATCCACCTTACATTTTGGACTAGACTCAAACTTTTTATTAATTTTTAATCAAAGATATATGTTTTCACCCATCCTATGGCAATCAATTTTTGCTGCAGTCCACTAGCAAGAAAGCTATTATCTAAATTTCTTGTTATTTTTTTCCCTCTTGCCAAACTTCTCAGGAACAGTATTAGATCTGTGATTTAAGGACTCATTATGTTAACACACTATTCTTATCACCTGTTTTTCTGTGTTGTATTGATTCCAAAAGAGTTTAAATCATCTGCAAAAAAAAGGGTGGGTAATTTTTTTTAAGTTTTTATTTTCGTGAATTATGCTAACATTTACTTCAAAAACAAAGGAGTATATTTTCAAGCGCTGCTTTTAATCATGTAGCTTTCTTAGCATGTGGCCTATTAACCTAGAGCCTTCTCTAAGGATGCATTTTTGAATGCTTCCAAGAAATGCTGGACACAGTTCTCTCAGAAAGGCAACCTGCTCCTATTCCATCACGTCAACTGCATCTGCTCCAGACACATGCTCCGTGAACTTGGACTGCTGGTGTCAGGAGAAAATCGCCACAGCCACGTGCTGTGATGCTTTCCCTGGAAACACATATTTGTGAATATTCTGCAAGAGCCAAACAAAAGGGGATAGCAATATAGAAAAACAAGCACATGCCTATAAATCCAGTCTAGGCCTTAAGAAGATTCCCTGAGTTTTTGCTAGAGAATTGGATGCAGATAGAGAATATTGATAAGGCTGAGGGATAGAACAAAACACCAAAGAAAGGAATTTGAATTCTTTAGTCTAAGGAGAAGGTTGGAAGGTTAAAGACTGTCTTTATTAATGACATTCAAGTTATATAGAAGTTTTGTAATTGAGTCAAAATGAATTAACCTTTCTCAAAGGCAATTTTGATTTCTGTTCCAGTGCCTTTAAATAAGAGAAAAAGGGGGAAGGGTAGCAGAGCAGGGGATGATAGAATGTCTGTGAGCTTGGGCAGCTTTCCCAGAATTTCCTTTATCTCACCTCCTGATACGGTGCTCAGGATTCCTCAATCTAACTCTTTTCCCCTGTTCTTTCCTTTCTATCTATCCTTTCACCATTTCAATCCAGAATGAAACATTGTCCTGCCAAAACTGCCCCACGTGTACTACCGCAAAGAGATCTTCAGGGATTGGTACCACTGCCTTCTGATATTAGAGTGAGAAAATCAGCTTGTCAGAAGATACCAAGCAGGATTTTAATTTGGTGTAAAGCAGACATTTCTGATAGTGATGATTATTGAACACAAGAGACCCGCTGGGGAAGGGAGCTATGCATTCTCTTTCCTTGTATAGGGGTAGCTTGCTTTACCAGTGTAGAGAAAGTTGACTTGAAAAGCAAGAAAGGCCCCGAATGGCTTGTCAAACTTTTCACTCCAGCTTATAGTATCCAAACAGTATAAACACCATCTCTCTGGTCTAGACTATTTGTAGTGCTCTATTAATTCTGGAAAATACTGTGTTGTAAGATCTTCACCAATTTTGGTTTTTGGCTTGCCATTTTTAATTTAAAATAGAATGAGGGATTCATTATTGTTACTGATCAAGATTATATTCTGAATGATCAAAATATGCTTAAAAAGTAATAAGAGTTTTTGTTTGTTTTTGGAAAATAAATGCAAGGTTACCTTTCTCAGTTTTCTTAATAGTCACCCTAAGGTTTTTATTCGTAATCAGTACCAGGTAATTACTAAATGAAGTAATTTGGATTTAAGGTAAATGAAATCTGTGTTTAATACATATGACATTAGATGCTTTTGATATTGTTGATCCCTAGTCATAGAATTATGCAGTGTTTACTATTGTCACTCCAGGGATCATCTTAAAAATCTGTTAATCAGGCAGAGCTAAATTTAGTAGTTATATAGCAGTCAGCGAGAACAGCATCTTGACAGAGACTTAGTAGTATCTCAAAATAGGATATAAGAGGAAGATATTTACAGAATTTGAGGGCCTGGGCTGGGTGATATTGAGGCAGGTCTTGGAAGACTGGGAATTTATAGGGATTGGTCAAAGTTTAGGATATAATTGCTTTGGATTGGTGTATAATGTGAGGTGAGGTTCTTCAAGAGAGAATTGATGAACAAGCTGTTAAGTAAACTTTTTAGTTAATATAGTCTTATCTTGTAGTAGCAGATATTTTATGGAGCAAGAAGCTAAGTTATTTTACTTGGTCCCAGCATTGTTTAACACAGGGACAGGAAAGTATACCTGGCCTCAGCATTAATATAGCACAAGGAATTATGTTGCTTTTAATTGCTTAATTTTGAATTTAATCTCTCAAATTGTAGTAATAAAATAGAGGGCTAAATTTCTTAATTATCATTTATTAAAAACAGTTGAAAACTCAATTTAAAGATTTCTCATTTTCCCTTTATAATAAAAAAACAGATTAGCTCTTCATATTTTCTTTATCCAATATTAGTGATTCTACTAGGCTTCTAGCTGATATAAGATCTTAAATCACAGTGTAAAATTTTTTTTTTTTTTTTTTTTTTTTTTTTTTTGTGGTATGTGGGCCTCTCACTGCTATGGCCTCTCCCGCTGTGGAGCACAGGCTCCGGACACGCAGGCTCAGCGGCCATGGCCCACGGGCCCAGCCGCTCCGCGGCATGTGGGATCTTCCCGGACCGGGGCACGAACCCGCGTCCACTGCATCGCCAGGCGGACTCCCAACCACTGCGCCACCAGGGAAGCCCACAGTGTAAATTTTTAATACATGAATTCTGTGTTTAATCGTGCTAAAACAAAACACCAACCTTTTAGAAGTTTGCACATCCCAAGTTGATTTTAAAGGGTATTCATTAAGACCATGATTTTAAATAATGTAAGAGCTAAAGATAAAGCTAGGCAAGGAAATATGCTTATAGAAAAGTTACTAGAAAATGATTTTTTAATTAAAATAACATTTTTTTATATGTTACTGGAAAGAGAACAGAATGTAAAATAAAGCCTAAAAGTCTAAAATACCAACTTGTTAATTGACATACTCCTTTTGTATAAAACATCATGGACCACAAATATCGTGAATTAATATTAATAGACAGAAAACCCTAACTGTTCAAAAATAATGGAATGAATAAATGAATGATTAAGCAGGCATGTAGCCATTACAATAATGTTTATGAATTTTTTTTTTATATTTAAATACAATTATATATTACACATACATAATTGATCATACAGGTCATGTGTGACATAATTTTATGCAGTGTTTCACAGAACTAACCCCCGAGGTTTTTTTGTTTTGTTTTTGTTTTTTAATAATTCTACAGCATTTCTATTGATTGATTGATTGATTTGCTGTGTTGGGTCTTCGTTTCTGTGCGAGGGCTTTCTCTAGTTGCGGCGAGCAGGGGCCACTCTTCATCGCGGTATGCCGGCCTCTCACTATCGCGGCCTCTCTTGTTGCGGAGCACAGGCTCCAGACGCGCAGGCTCAGCGGCCATGGCTAACGTGCCTAGTTGCTCCGCGGCATGTGGGATCTTCCCAGACCAGGGCTCGAACTCGTGTCCCCTGCACCAGCAGGCAGATTCTTAACCACTGCGCCACCAGGGAAGCCCTATGAAACTTTTTGAATTGGAGAAAATTTCATATAGAATAAGTTAAGTGTAATAAAAGCAGTAAAAAAATCACAGTTGTAGTACGTATAATCTTGTGGCAGACATTATTAGTTGCTTGCCTAATATCTAGTTTATTCCGTTTTCTTTACACCGATTTGTTAGAGGGAAGATGCCCAGCTAAATATTATCCTGCCCCAAATCTCTTTAAGGTAGAGGTGGCCAAATGATATTTTACTTGGAATTATGGGAAACTTGCTTTACTTCCATAAGCATTGTCCTGTCGTCTTTGATGCTTCTCCTACTTCCCGCGTGGAATGCAGGGAACAGTCATCTTGCTGTGATGAGATTACCATGGAGATAGAGCTGCAAGCTAAGGATGGAGAAGTAGAAACAGAGAAGGGTCATGGTCCCTGGAGGCACTGTGACAGCTCTGGACTACCTGTATCTGTACTGCTTGTTATGCCAAAACAAAACAGAACAATAACGAAAAACTTGGAAAAATTAGGAAAAGCATCTTCCCCTTTTAATCCACTGTAATCAGTTTCCACTGCATGCCGCTGAACACAATCCTTACAGATACAGATCCCAATTATTTAATTAATTAATTGAGAGAAAACACACCAACTATTAATTTTAGTAATTTCTGCATGTTGTGATTATAGACAATTTGAAAAATTGTTTCTATGTGACACATTTTAAGCATGTACAATGATACTATTTTATAATCAGAAATTTATTTATGTATAATAAAAGCAAATATATATTTATTTAAGGAGTAGATTTATAGGGTTACAAAGTTAATATTCCTACATATTTTTGTGACACCGACCAGATATGCATGAAAAAGTCATTAGAGAGCATGATATAAACAGAAGAAAAGTCTGCTAGGATACTAATATGCTTTTTGCTTTTTGGGCAGATTGAGAATCTGCCCAAACAAGTCTAACAGTGTATAAATAAAGACAATTCAACTAATTTAAGCAGAGAAGCTATCAAATTTCTGTTTCTTTCATAGGTTGTTTATGAATTTCTTGAATTTGTTAGAGAGGCTCATAGCGCAATCTGTTTAGTAATTCTCAAGGACAATTAATAAATGCTCCTAAGTGTGTGTGAGTGTGGTAGCAAAGTGAGTGGAAAGAGGGTTATTATTCTGATCAGCCCTTCACAGAAGTGATTCACAGAATTGTCCAAAGAGTTACTAGTGTTTCTTTGAACAGTTTTCTCTATTTGGCTCATGCTTAATCTCTTGAAGTGTTAATATTTATAAAATGAAACGTGCTTTTGTTTTTGTCATGAATTGGTTGTTTTAATGAGAACCTCTGTTAGTCATCCCCACCACTCTGGTGAGGATCTCTTTATTTTTATTCCCATCCCTCTTGCTTCTTCGCCTTTTCCCCATGACCACTGGAGAGCAAGACAAATAATTGGATTTTATTGTTCTACTGAAATGAACACGTTTTGTTCCTCTATGCCAAAAATGTTTGAGGACCTTATAATCCTAAGTGTATGATCTTCAAAACTGAGGTAAAAGAAGGTCATCTAATAAACTGTGCTTGTGGAAATTTATTTTTTTCCATAAATCATTTAACAACACTGGCTGTACCTCTGTGGATTTCACATCAGTCCATCAGCACTTGTAGCAGGTTAATACAATCAAATTCGAGATTTCTTTTTGTAAGTGTTCCATGTAATTCTAAAGGCCAGACCAACAGGGGACCAATGTTTTCTAGAAATGTTAACACTAGAGGAGTGCTTACTGCTCATTTAGTCTACTCCCTTTATTTTATGAATGAGAAAACTAAATGACTCTAAGTCCCAAACAAACTGTAGTGCTCTGATTTTCTTCAACATTTCAATCTCTGTCTCCCCTCAGGACCTGAACACATGGTGTTGCCCTTTCCTGGACACATCCCAACTTGCTTAAATAACTGTAGACTTAACCCTTCCTCCAGGAAGCTTTTTCCATGGCTCTAATACACAGCAAAATCACTTGCATACAGTAGGTGCTCAAACTTATTTATATGTTGAGTGAATGACTTGATAAAGTTAACAAACAAAATGTGTGATTTTATACATCTAAAAATAAAAAGCTTTTTTTATTTTGGGAGTATTAATTATAGATACAGAAAAGCCTTAATTGTTTCAGTTTCACAAGAAATAGAGGCTTCTTTTGATTGCATGTAGCTAGAAAAACAATAGTAGACTAATTTCGTTCTAAAATATAGTATTCAAATTTCCCATGAAACACTGCAGTTCTGTGTGATAACAGTTTACATCTGTCCAGAAAAATTGGTAACTTACTGTACTCACACAATGGAATTCTAAGCTACAATGAGGATAAATGAACTCTACCCACATGCAACAATATGGATAAATCTCACAAAAATCATCCTGAGTGAAAAAAGCAAGGAACTAAAATGTACATACTTACATTTTCCAGTTACATCATGTTCAAAAATAGATAAAACTAATCAGGGCTGTAGAAAGTCTGAATGGTCGTTACCCTTTGGGGAATGGTGACTGAAAGGGATGAGGGGTTTCTGTTGTGCTGATCCTGTCTGTTAAGCTTCTTGTTATGGGTCAGGGTTTTGTAGGCAGGTATTCATCTTGAATAAATTTATTGCAGTATGCAATTACAGTTTTTTAACTTTCTTGTACATACCTTTACTTCAATAGAAATACACATTTGCCCCTGCCTCCCACATACCCCAAACTACTCAAAGTTAAGAACCCAGGCAGTAGAACTGACCAGTAAAATAATGAGTTGTAATTCACACTTACACCCATATACACCCTTTTATCCTTATTGCCATTATTGTATCATCCAGCTAATTTATTTTCTCTTTACCGTGTAGTTTGTACCAGGCCATATAAATTAAAACATTGTAAGATGACTAGACCCAATCAATATCAAGTTAGATGTGAATGTTTCCATGGATCTCATGTTGCTCAAGCAACTCTACCCAACTCTAGATGTCTTACTCTACTGACCTTGTCATTTCCATATAAAGTAGAGATATTCAACTGTGGGTTCTTTTAAATAGACCATACTCACTGTGGGTAACACCTCAGTAATAATAACAAGCTATGTGGTTGTCCGTGTTTTAGCTAATTTATAAAATTGGAGTACATCCAATTTATCAGATGCCTCTGATGCCATGGCCCCCAGGGCCTTGACCCACCTGAGTTTACCTATAGTTGTGGATAGTTCACTGTGAACTGACAGCTTCTCACATCACGGGCATGTCTGTCACTCTTCTCTGATAAAGGATTTGTGTGGCATTGTAGGAATTTTGAAGGAGTTAACATACCTGGGGGCAATCCTCAATGCCTGGGGGATGGGACTCTGTAGATAAATTCTGCAGTCTCCACAGCTACGCTGACTGTTGCCCTGTGAGACGGAGTTCCAACTGATGCACACTTTACTGGTTTTTCTACCTACCATGCCCCTTTCTCCTGTGTATATTCCTGAATCACTTCCTAAACAGACTGCATACACCAAAGCTCTTGCCACAGCACCTGCTTTGGGGGAGGCACAAGGATACCCTCCTTTTATTATGGCATCCGCTTATCATTTGGGAATTTTTAAATTATGAATTTGTCTTTCCTTTTCCATTATCCTCTGAAGTTCAGGGACATAGTTTCACCAGACTTGGAAATCTTAAGACAGGATTCTTCCATTCTACCTCCTTTCAGCATTTTTTAGGAAGGTACAATCCGATGCCATAGACAGAATGCATAAATTTGGGGCACACTTCCTCCTTTCGATTTTTTTCTCACTCTTCTTCCAGGGAAAATATCTGAAAATAAATTATTAGCGACTTTCCTCAATGTGAAGATGTTTTGCCAGTAGCCTGTACAACAACGCTAGGGATGACACCTTAATAAATTATCAGCCATTACCTCTCAGCCACACACAGATGTCTTCAACCTCATTTAAAGGTCTTGAAAGAAGGACCTAACCAATAACTCATCCACAGGGGAGTCTCCCACTACTTCTCCCTTCTGCTTTTCAACCTGTGTAAGCCCTCTGTTTAAAACCACTATATTCATCTGCTAGGACTGCCATAACAAAATACCACAGGCTTGGTGGCTTAAACAACAAAATTTATTTTGTCACAATTTTAGAGGCTAGAAGTCCAAAATCAAGGTGTCAGCAGTGTTGGTTTCTCCCGGTGCCTCTCTTCTTGCCTGGCAGATGGCTGCTTTCTTGCTGTGTCCTACATGGTGGTTCCTCTGTCTGTATATCCCAGTTTGTCCTAATTTCCTCCTCTTATAAGGACAGCAGTCAGATTGGATTAGTCCTCATTTTAACTTAATTACCTCTTTACCTATCTCCAAACACAGTCTCTCACACTGAGGTACTGGGGGTTAGGACTTCAACATATGAATTTTGAGAGAACATAATTCAGTACCTTAGCAGCCATATTGGCTCTAGAAAACACAGCAATAGAACCCAATGACAGAAAACATGGAGGAAAGCCGGCCACTGGTGTGGCTGAGCACACAGGAATGAAATGGAAGGCTCGTCCAGGCTGGCTATATATAGAGATGAGGAAAGGAAGGCAAAACAGAAGCCCTCATCAACAATGAGGACTGTGACTTTGCTGGAGTTAGAGGCCACCTCTGCTATCTTCCTTTTCTTCTTGTCTGATGCAAAGCATACCAATTTAATCAGGAAGAACACTGTCCTTCACATTACAAGGTACTCATTGGTTTTGCAGACTGGGATTGCAGAAACAGTAGAAGTTTTAGAGACATACTCTCCAGAGATATTGTGTTTCATATGTCAGTCAGCTTTGCTATTGTACCTGCCCTGTTCCTTAATCTCATGAATCTCTTAATTCCTTATCTATGAACTGAGGATAATATCTCTCTGAAAAGATTTGTGTAAGATATAAATGAGACAATGCATATATATTTCCACATACATACTAGACCCTAATAGATGCTCAACCAATTTTTATCTGTATGTTCACATTGTCTTACAAGTCCTGAGAAAATACTTCAAAAGCCGTGTAAATTTTGAAATGGTGAACAAGGCTGAAGCAATGGGAAGCTCCTTGGGAGGCCAGGGGCATGAGAAACCTCAGGAGCTTGGCAGTAGAAAATATTCAGAAACCAAAGGATAGATAGGCAGAGATTAAACAGAAATTTTGATTTTTCCCCCTATTCTTGGCTAGTGTGTTGGGCATGTGGAAAGACATTGGCACAAAAGACATTGTTTATAGAACCAAGTAACAGCAGCTAATCAGGCTCCAAAAGATTAATCAAAGGAATTCTTGCTCATCCTCAGACAACAGTAGTTTGTCCATTGCTCTGTACACCAGCCTGATGTTATGCAGTAAATTGGAAGGTTAAAATAAGCATCTTTTCATGGAGTTTTGTACTTGTTTGTTGATGCTTCTAGTTGCTTGCTTTCTGTACTTTTCCAGGCATTTGCCTAATGGATTTGGAATATTGACAGTAGTAGAGCCATGGATTTGAGCTGTGCAGAGTAAATACCTAAATGTTTGTTCTGTGCACACACTAAGAAAGTAAATGTGGGTGTCTTTTAAAAATCATGAACAGCTACAGTAGAGCAACTCAGGTTCAGGTAGAGACTAAATCATCCTCTAAAATAGCAGAACAAATAGGCACAGAGCTTACGGGTGCTTGGCCATTTTCGCATTGACTACTGCCATATAATTCCCCAAAGATTGCTCCGTCAGTTTTGTGTGCATTCTAAGCTAGTTACCCTTTCCTACCCTAGAAATACTTCAAACAATATAATTTAACTCAGTAGATAAACCTCTGAAAATTTATATTTTTCTCAAGTTTTATTGTTAATTGTCCAATACCTACCAATTTAGGGCATGCTAAATAATGTTCAAAAGCTGAATGGTTTCCTTTTCGTTTCTTTTTGCTTGTGTCTCATTAAATTATAGTGTAGGAGAAACTGCAACATAATAAAGGCACACAAAGATTTATTGGAAAATCATAAGGAAGAAAGATGAGATGACGACTATAAAAGGCTGGGGAAGATGATAACATGGACAATGTAGATAGAAAAAACAGTGAAAAGGGAGATTATCACACTATTAGAGTTCCTTTTCTTTGTGATCACTGCCAGCTTCTCTTGAAGTAGCTGGCTTCACAATAGCATATTTACCTTTGAGGATATATTCATGCATGACTTCTGCCCTGAATTTCTCCTTGTTCATTTAACCAGGCACATATTATTTAAATCATGTTGCTCATTAAAAAAAAAAAAAAAGACGTTTATATGTACCTAGAAAGTCATGGCACATGGCACTAACGACTTTATATGCAAGCTCTATCCACCTCACCAGGATTATCACTGTTCTAGTGACAGAGGGGAAAAGAGGAAGAACCCTGCAAATTAATAATAAGACCTCACATTTAGAAAAATCTTTTACACTTTATGTTTTACTTTAATAGATTTTGGCCAAGGGAATTCATTATTTAATAAACCAATATACTTATTAATATTACTAACATTGACAGCACACCCTTCTCCATAAAATCACAAATAGCAGACTCAGGAATTTTAAATTTCTGTGTTCAGAGTGCATGAATTTGACCTTGGAAAGTCCAAAAATATGCTTGTGATACACCCCTTCAGATTGAATAAGTAGCATGAATTCAACACGTAGTGTCCTAACTTAAAAGCACACTTTGTAATTTCACAAAATAATGTTATGGTTCAGGTATAACATCACAGTATCTATCTATCCATCTGTCTATCTTTTATATATTAATAAAATACAATTATCTACTTGAATATTGACACACCTGTCTGATTTTTTCCTGATGGTGACACGTTCAAAAACATGCATGAGGGGTGTTACTCTATATTGTTGTTTTAAAGTTTTCCTTACCCATTAAGGGCAGTATTTTTAACTACACAGAATGCTTCAAGTATTGGTGATAAAATGCTTGACAGCTATTAAGAGTCAAGCAAACTGTATTTTTTCTTTCAGAAAGAAACCTGAACACCAGGGATCCTTTTCCTATTGCTACTGTCTTTTGGTGATTTAAGTATCCTGCCACCACAAGAGAGAGCTGACATTGTTGGACTGTGGCTCTTTCATGCTCTTTCATTTATTTTTTAAAATTTTTTGACAAGTAATGTTCAGAATTCCCTTTTTGCTGTTGCCTAGGTGAGGCTCTCTAAACAGCAACAAAAAAAAAAAAAAAAAAAAAAAAAAAAAGCCTGAGACATAGGAGAGTTTTGATTATTTTTTCTGACTGTTGGCTTCTTCTCAACAAAGGGTGTTTAGTGGAGGAAGATTAGAATTTAAATAAAATAAAAACTCTCTTTGTTAAGTTTTCTTTTAAAATGAAATTATTTATAGTTTATTTAGATGGTATTTATTTTATACCTTAGATCACATGAGAATTTAGTCATGAATATATCCCATCAGTTTATTGGTTTACAAACTTTTAAAAAAAGTAATAGGATTGCCAAGTTATCTTGATCATCATAAGCAAGTCAGGAATAGAGATGAGTATAAAGTTATTTTACTCATTCATTTTTGTTCTCCTTCCCTGGCATAAATATGAAGATGAGAAGTAATCACACAAATTTACACTTTGCATTTGTGTTTGTTTTAAAACATAGGCCATAGTTTATGTTTTTGACATAGACCATAGTCACTTCAGAGTCAAATAGTTCTATTGCAAGCTAAGTGTTACCTTAGGCCATGAGATAGTCTGTTTAAATATATACAATTTATGAATGTAGTTTCTCTTTTTCCACCTCTCTAAATGTATGAATTGCCTAAGTGTCTGCCCTTAAGTCTTTGTCTTTTCTCTCTATGCTCTATCTTTTTGCAATCCAGTCCACTCTCGTATATTCAACAATAAAAACAACTGTCATAATTCCTAGGACCTTCTGATTTCCTTCACTGGTTGCCTAGGAGGAAAGCAAGCAGTGTCTCTGAAACAGCTGAGCAGAATATTACTATGTATGACAGGACCTCTGATCCTAAACAGAGTTCCTTTGTCTGGAACTCACCAGAAATTTGTCATTGCCAATGCTGCAAAACATTCCACTATCTACCTATCTTTTGTATGATAAATATATGTGAAAATCTAAAACATCTCCATGATGCTTATGTCCAAAAGAAGGGGCTGTGCAAGCATAAACGTCAAGAAGGTGAGAACTTCTACAAAGAAAAGGGAATAAGAACTTTCAGATTATCCCAGGGCAGATCAGAAAAACATGGCTTCTTAATTTTTCAAAAAATCAAAGCTGTCCCTCAGAACCAAGGCTACTCGCATTTTGTGTTCTCTCTCACAAATGGTGTTGATCCTAACAAATTGGTGTTCTAAAGTATTTCACTCTAAATAACTAAAATCTCAAAAATATTTTTAGAAAGTATATGATTTTACCATACCCCTACCACTGTCATACAACACATCTGACTCATATGTTCATAAATATTGCATAAGATAAATTCTAAAATTAGAACTCATCCTTCTTTTTGTGGGTTAGAATTAAACTTCCTCAATCAGAAATAAGTCAACCAAGGAATGTCATAATTAAAAACATGTGAATTAATCATTTTGCTGTTTGAGGAATTATACTGAACAGAAGGAAAATGATGTAAGAATTAGTTTGAGGATACTAACTGAAAGAAGGATAAGTTCCACTTTATATTGTGCCTCTTAACTGTTGTGGCAGATTATATTTTTAAAAAATAACTGTAATACCATCTCCCACCCAACGTGTTCTTACAAGGTGATCTGCTCCTCCCCTCACTTAGAATCATGGTCTTTTTTTTTTTACCTTGCATCTTTACAGAGGATTATGATTGGTCTGACCAGTAGGGTACAGCAGGAATCATGCTATATGACTTATAAAGATAGGTAATAAAATAAAAGATCCACATGTTTCTCCTTTAGGAAACTTGCCTTGGGGACCAAGCCACTACACTGTGAGGAAGACCAAGCTAGACCTAAGGAAAGGTCACAGAGAGGAACTGAGGACCCAGGCCAATAGCCACCATCACCTGTCAAATGTATGATTGAACACATCTTAAGATGAGCCAGGTCCCAGCTCTTAAGTCTTCTAGTCAAGGCCTCAGGAAATACAGAACAAAGACAAGACAGCCATCCTATGTTCTGTCTGATTTCCTGGCCCTAAGAATTCATGAGCACAATAAATTGTGCTTCTATGCCATTAAATATTAAGGTAATTTGTTATACAGCCATAGTGATTGGAACACCTGCCTCCTCTTAAATGAATAAAGCATTAGGAGCAGTGATGAGAGTCAAGTCATTGATTGATTTTTCATTTAAATTGACTAAATGTACATTTAGAATCATGTGCCAGATGTTTTAGTTGATGATACATACATGTATTATTAATAAGCTTTTAAACTGAAACAAAACAAAAATCGATGAAAACTCTACTATTTGTATTTACATTTCTATGATTGTAAGTGTGTGAGTGTGTGGTCACATTGCTATCCATAAGGAACCACATGACGGTGTAGGTTCCTTGACCCACACTGTGTCAAATCTTTGTCTAGACCACTGGGTCCCTTCATATGCTCTTGCTCTTGTCACAATACATCACTCTTGGTCATGTGCAAAAAACACTGGGCCACTTCCTACACTTGCTCACAGAATGTGGGTACTCTCTGAGAAGCTATTCCCAGGGAACACCTGTTATAAAACTCTGAAGCTAAGGGATACTTTGTATTATCTCTGTGGCAGTGGTGAAGAATATATAGCAAGGACTACATTTTCAATTGTTAATGAGCTATATGATGTAATTTCTGTCTATAAGAAATTATGGGGGAAAATTATTTGAAATGTTTGATGTACTCAAATTGAATTTTGGGAAAGAATAGAATAAATACTATTAGGATAATTAAGGAGGAGATATACAAAAATTTGACTCATAGTAGAATGTAGTTTTAGAATAGAGTTGTAGAAAAAATACTGTAATTGTTGATGTGTACTTTAAACAAATTGAAGTCAATTTGAAATGTGAACTCCTTTAGTTGCTTATAGCATAATCGAAAATAGTTTTGTAGGGAGATTTTTTTTTTTCTTTTGCACAACTAGATTTCCCTCTAGGACTATGTTAATTGGAATCTGTCTTTTAATGAGTCAGGTAGCAATAACAACAAATGCTCTTTTTTTTTTTTCTTTTTTCTTGAGGAATAAGAACCTGTGTGCTAACATTTCCACTGAAATATGTTAATATTTTTCTCACATAATTCCTGAAATATATCATTGAAGGGACAAGTAGCTCAAATTTTAATACTAAGTTTCAAGACATATTTTACATATGATTGAAAATTGGGTCTGAATGTATATGCTCTAAAGATAACTTATTGGAAGAATGATGTCATAATTAGGAAAGAGCAGAAATTAATCTTGATGACAACTTTACTAAGAACACAATTCTCTGGACATGATCTGTTTTAAATTTCCTTTGCTCAGAAAAATAATAGAACATTTTAGTTAATTTTCAAAACTTTGACTAAGGTAAAATTAAGTCATAATGAAAACTTTAAGTTTCTATTATAACACAAATTTATATATGTATGTGTATATATGTATACATACAAATAATATTTTGAAGGGTATCTTCAATGTTTTGACCAATTTTAAACAATGTGCCAAAGAGTAGAACTCATAATAGCTTCTTAAAAGTTTATTTCTAGGATTTGCAATAAACATAGATGTATTTATTTTGAGGATTAGATATTTAAATAACTGCAGTTATTTTAATTACTGATTACACATTCAAACTGTATGAAAACACAAACCATATAAAAAGCATATCCCATCTTATATATTTTTCATTCAACAAATACTATTGGAACAGAGATTCTCACCCTGAGACTGTCAGTTGTCATTTAGAGTGATTTACACAATTTTTCTCCATGTGAGACTAATTCCCATAGAAATGAGAAAGCATTTTCTTTTCATTGTCCAACCCATTTGATATTATACCTTACTTTAAAAAGCTTCCCAGGAAATGTCTGTTATTTTTTATTTCTTATTATTTTTTATTATTGTTTTATTGTAACAATTGGATCATCTTGAAGATCATGAATGATTTGAAGAAACAGTGAAATACTGGATAAATAAGTGTTTTATCGAACCCTTATGTCCCAAGAGTCTAAGGAAGGAAAACAAATCAGAAAAGAATTTACAGAGGGGGGACCTTCAAGATAGCGGAGGACTAAAACGTGGAGATCACCTTCCTCCCCACAAATACATCAAAAATACATCTACATGTGGAACAGCTCCTACAGAACACCTACTGAATGCTGGAAGAAGACCTCAGACTTCCCAAAAGGCAAGAAAATCTCCACGTACCTGGGTAGGGCAAAAGAAAAAAGAAAAAACAGAGACAAAAGGATATCTCTTCACCAGTGGGAGGGAGCTGTGAAGGAGGAAAGGTTTCCACACACTAGGAAGCCCCTTCACTGGCAGAGATAGGGGATGGGCGGGGGTGAAACTTCTGAGCAACGGAGGAGAGCACAGGGGTGCAGAGGGCAAAGTGGGGAGATCCCACACAGAGGATCAGAGCCAACCAGCACTCACTAGCCTGAGAGGCTTGTCTGCTCACCCACCAGGGTGGGTGGGGGTTGAGAGCAGAGGCTTGGGCTTCAGAGGTCAGATCCCAGAGAGAGGACTGGGGTTGGCTCTGTGAACACAGACTGAAGGGGGCTAGTGCACCACAGCTAGCCAGGAGGGAGTTTGGGAAAAACTCTGGACATGCCTAAGAGGCAAGAGACCATTGTTTTGAGGTGCACGAGGGGAGGGGATTCCTTCCCTGTCTGCCTACAGAAGGCAGAGCACTGCCTAAACCAGATCCAGAGATGGGTGTGGGCCATGGCTATCAGCTCGGACATCAGAGATGTGCATGAAATGCTAACACTGCTGCTACAGTCACCAAGAATCCTGTGTGCAAGCACAGGTCACTATCCACACGCCCCCAACTACACCCCCGACCACCACCCAGGAGCCTGTGCAGCCCGCCACTGCCAGGGTCCTGTGATCCAGGGACAACTTCCCCAGGAGAACAGATGGCTCACCTCAGGCTGTTGCAGCATGATGCTGGCCTCTGCCACCGCAGGCTCTCCCTGCATTCCATTTATAACTACTGAACCCCTCCCTACCCCCGGCATGAGTGAGCCAGAGCCCCTTAACCAGCCACTGCTTTAACTCCATCCTGTCTGGGCGGGAACAGAAGCCTGAGGGCAACCTACTCTTAGGGGTGGGGCCAAAACCAAAGCTGAACCCCAGGAGCTTTGCGAACAAAGAGAGGAAATAAAAATTTTGCCGTGCAGTCTCAGGAGGAGTGGGTTAAATCCACACAATAAACTTGAGGTACCCTGCATCTGTGGAATACCTGAATAGACAAAGAATCAACCCAAAATTGAGGCAGTGGATTTTGGGAGCAACTGTAGACTTGGGGTTTGCTGTCTGTGACTGATTTCTTTCTGATTTTTATATTTATCTTAGTTTAGTTTTTAGGGCTTGTTATCATTGGTGGATTCATTTATTGGTTTCCTTGCTCTCTCCTTTTTTTTAATTGCTTTTTATTTTAATATTTTTTATTTTATAATTTTAATTATTTTATTTTATTTTATATATATATATATATATATTTTTTTTCTCCCTTTTCTTCTGAGCCGTATGGCTGACAAGATCTTGGTTCTCCAGCCTGGTGTCAGGCCTGAGCCTCTGAGGTGGGAGAGCCAAGTTTAGGACATTGTACAACCAGAGACCTCCCGGCCCCATGAAATGTCAATTGGCAAGAGCTTTCCCAGAGATCTCCATCTCAACGCTAAGACCCAGCTCCAAGCAATGGCCAGAAAGCTCCAGTATTGGATGCCCCATGCCAAACAACTAGCAAGAAAGGAACACAAACCCACCTATTAGTAGAGACACTGCCTAAAATCATGCTAAGTTCACAGACATCCCAAAACACACCACCAGACGCAACTGTGTCCACCAGAAAGACAAGATCCAGCCCTACCCATCAGAGCACAGTCACAAATCCCCTCCACCAGGAAGCCTACACAAGCCACTGAACTAACCTTACCCACTGGGGCCAGACAAGAAAAACAATGGGAGCTACGAACATGCAGCCTGCAAAACAGAGACTGCAAACACAGTAAATTAAGCAAAATGAGAAGACAGAGAAATATGCAGCAGATGATGAGACAAGGTAACAACCCACCTGACCAAAGAAATGAAGAGGAAATAGGCAGTCTACCTGAAAAAGAATTCAGAGTAATGATAGTTAAGATAATCCAAATCTTCGAAATAGAATGGAGAAAACACAAGAAGAGTTTAACAAGGACCTAGAAGAACTAAAGAGCAAACAAACAATGATGAACAACACAGTAAATGAAATTAAAAATTCTCTAGAAGGAATCAATTGCAGAATAACTGAGGCAGAAGAATGCATAAGTGACCTGGAAGATAAAATAGTGGAAATAACTACCACAGAGCAGAATAAAGAAAAAAGATGAAAAGAATTGAGGACAGTTTCAAAGACCTCTGGGACAACATTAAATGTACCAACATTTGAATTAGAGGGGTTTCAGAAGAAGAATAAAAAAAGAAAGGGTCTGAGAAAATATTTGCAGAGATTATAGTTGAAAGCTTCCCTAACATGGGAAAGGAAAAAAACACCCAAGTCCAGGAACTGGAGAGAGTCTCATACAGGATAAATCCAAGGAGAAACATGCCAAGACACATATTAATCAAAATATCAAAAATTAAATACAAAGAAAAAATATTAAATGCAGCAAGGGGAAAGCAACAATTAACATACAAGGGAATCCCCATAAGGTTAACATCTGATCCTTCAGCAGAAACTCTGCAAGCCAGAAGGGAGTGGCAGGACATATTTAAAGTGCTGAAAGGAAAAAAACCTACAATCAAGATTACTCTACCCAGAAAAGTTCACATTCAGGTATGATGAAGAAATTAAAAGCTTTACAGACAAGCAAAAGTTAAGAGAATTCAGCATCACCAAACCAGCTTTACAACAAATATTAAAGGAACTTCTCTAGGCAGGAAACACAAGAGAAGGAAAAGACCTACAAAAACAAACCCAAAACAATTAAGAATATGGTGATAGGAATATACATTGATAATTACCTTAAATGTAAATGGAATAAATGCTCCAACCAAAAGGCATAGACTAACTGAATGGATACAAAAGCAACACATGAATACATACTGTGTAAAAGAGACCCACTTCAGAACTATGGGTAGATACAGACTGAAAGTAAGGGGATGGAAAAGATATTACATGCAAATGGAAATCAAAAGAAAGCTGGAGTAGCAATTCTCACATCAGACAAAATAGACTTTAAAATAAAGACCATTACAAGAGAAAAAGAAGGACACTACATAATGATCAAGGATTCAATCCAAGAAGAAGATATAACAATTCTAAATATTTTTGCACTGAACATAGAAGCACCTCAATACATAAGGCAACTGCTAATAGCCATAAAAGGGGAAATTGACAGTAACACAATCATAGTAGGGACTTTAACAACCCACTTTCACCAATGGACAGGTCAACCAAAGAGAAAAATAATAAGGAAATACAAGCTTTAAATGGCACATTAAACAAGATGGACTTAATTGATATTCATAGGACATTCCATCCAAAAACAACAAAATACACTTTCTTCTCAAGTGCTCATGAAACATTCTCCAGGGTAGATGATGTCTTGGTTCACAAATAAAGCCATGGTAAATTGAAGAAAACTCAAATTGTAGCAAGTATCTTTACTGACCATGATGCTATGAGACTAGATATCAATTACAGGAAAAAAACTGTAAAAAATACAAACACATGGAGGCTAAATAATACACTACTAAATAACCGAGAGATCACTGAAAAAATCAAAGAGCTAAGTAAAAAATAGCTAGAAACAAATGACAATGAAAACACAATGACCAAAAACCTATGGGATGCAGCAAAAGCAGTTCTAAGGGGGAAGTTTATAGCAATACAATGCTACCTCAAGAAACAAGAAAAATCTCAAATACCTTAACCTTACACCTAAAGCAATTAGAGAAAGAAGAACAAAAAGAAAAATCCAAAGTTAGCAGAAGGAAAGAAATCATAAAGAGCAGATCAGAAATAAATGAAAAATAAATGAAGGAAATTATAGCAAAGATCAATAAAACTAAAAGCTAATTCTTTCAGAAGATAAACAAAATGGATAAACCACTAGCCAGACTCATCAAGAAAAAAAAGGGAGAAGACTCAAATCAACAGAATTAGAAATGAAAAAGGAGAAGTAACAACTGACACTGCAGAAATACAAAGGATCATGAGAGATTGCTACAAGCAACTCTATGCCAATAAAGTGGACAACCTGGAAGAAATGGATGAATTCTTAGAAATGCAAAACCTTCTGAGACTGAACCAGGAAGAAATAGAAAATATGAATGGACCAATCACAAGCACTGAAATTGAAACTGTGATTAAAAATCTTCCAACAAACGAAAGTTCAGGACCAGATGGCTTCACAGGTGAATTCTATCAAACATTTAGAGAAGAGCTAACCCCTATCCTTCTCAAACTCTTCCAAAATATAGCAGAGGGAGGAATACTCCCAAACTCATTCTACGAGGCCACCATCACCCTGATACCAAAACCAGACAAAGATGTCACAAAAAAAGAAAACTACAGACCAATATCACTGATGAACATAGATGCAAAAATCCTCAACAAAATACTAGCAAACAGAATCCAACAGCTCATTAAAAGGATCATACACCATGATCAAGTGGGGTTTATCCCAAGAATGCAAGGAATCTTCAATATACGCAAATCAATCAATGTGATACACCATATTAACAAACTGAAGGATAAAAACGATATTATCATCTCAATAGATGCAGAAGAAACTTTTGACAAAATTCAACCCCCATTTATAATAAAAACGCTCCACAAAGTAGGCATAGATGGAACTTACCTGAGCATAATAAAGGCCATATATGACAGACCCACAGCCAACATCATTCTCAATGGTGGAAAACTGAAATCATTTCCTCTAAAATCAGGTACAAGATAAGGTTACCCACTCTTGCCACTGTTATTCAGCATAGTTTTGGAAATTTTAGCCACAGCAGTCAAAGAAGAAAAAGAAATAAAAGGAATCCAAATAGGGAAAGAATAAGTAAACCTGTCACTGTTTGCAGATGACATGATACTATACATAGAGAATCCTAAAGATGCTACCAGAAATCTACTAGAGCTAATCAGTGAATTTGGTAAAGTAGCATGATACAAAATTAATGCACAGAAATCTTTTGCATTCCTATACACTAATGTTGAAAAGTCTGAAAGAGAAATTAAGGAAACACTCCCATTTACCATTGCAACAAAAACAATAAAATACCTAGGTATAAAACTACCTAATGGGACAAAAGATCTGTATGCAGAAAACTATGACACTGATCAAAGAAATTAAAGATTATACAAACAGATGGAGAGATATACCATGATCTTGGATTGGAAGAATCAACATGGTGAAAATGACTATACTACCCAAAGGAGTCTACAGATTCAGTGCAATACCTGTCAGACTACCAATGGCATTATTCACAAAACTAGAAAAAAAAATTTCACAATTTTTATGGAAACACAAAAGACCCCAAATAGCCAAAGCAATCTTGAGGAAGAAAAACGGAGCTGGAGGAATCAGGCTCCCTGACTTCATACTATACTACAAAGCTACAGTAATCAAAACAGTATGGTACTGGCACAAAAACAGAAATATAGTTTAATGGAACAGGATAGAAAGCCCAGAGATAAACCCACGCACATATGGTCACCTTATTTTTGATAAAGGAGGCAAGAATATACAATGGAGAAAAGACATCATCTTCAATAAGTGGTGCTGAGAAAACTGGACAGCTACATGTAAAAGAATGAAATTAGAACACTCCCTAACACTATACACAAAAATAAACTCAAAATGGATTAAAGACCTAAATGTAAGGTCAGACACTATAAAACTCTCAGAGGAAAACACAGGCAGACACTCTATGACATAAATCACAGCAAGATCCTTTTTGACCCACCTCCTAGAGAAATGGAAATAAAAACAAAAATAAGCAAATGGGACCTAATGAAACTTAAACGTTTTTGCACAGCAAAGGAAACCATAAACAAGGTGAAGAGACAGCCCTCAGAATGGGAGAAAATGTTTTCAAATGAAGCAACTGACAAAGGCTTAATTTCCCACATATACAAGCAGCTCATGCACCTCAATTTCAAAAAAACAACCCAATCCAAAAATGGGCAGAAGACCTAAATAGATATTTCTCCAAAGAACATAGACAGATTGTCAACAAACACATGAAAAGATACTCAACATCACTAATCATTAGAGAAATGAAAATCAAAACTACAATGAGGTATCACCTCATAGCGGTCAGTATGGCCAGCATCAAAAAATCTACAAACAATAAATGCTGGAGAGGGTGTGGAGGAAAGGGAACCCTCTTACACTGTTGGTGGAATGGAAATTGATACAGCCACTATGGAGAACAGTATGGAGGTTCCTTAAAATACTAAATATAGAACTACCATATGACCCAGGAATCCCACTACTGGGCATATACCCTGAGGAAACCATAATTCAAAAAGAGTCATGTACTACAATGTTCATTGCAGCACTATTTACAGTAGCCAGGACATGGAAGCAACCTAAGTGTCCATCGACAGATTAATGGATAAAGAAGATGTGGCACATTTATACAATGGAATATTACTCAGCCATAAAAAGAAACGAAATTGAGTTATCTGTAGTGAGGTGGATGGACCTAGAGTCTGTCCTACAGAGTGAAGTAAGTCATAAAGTGAAAACAAGTACCATATGCTAACACATATATATGGAATCTAAAAAAAAAAAATTGTTCTGATGAACCTAGGGGCAGGTCAAGAATAAAGACAGACATATAGATTGGTCTTGAGGACACGGTGGGGGGAAGGGTAAGCTGGGACAAAATGAGAGAGTATCATTGACATATATACGCTACCAAATGTAAAATAGATAGCTAGTTGGAAGCAGCTGCATAGCACAGGGAGATCGGCTCAGTGCTTTGTGTCCACCTAGAGGGATGGGATACGGAGAATGGGAGGGAGGGAAATGCAAGAGGGAGGGGATATGGGGGTATATGCATACATATAGCTGATTCACTTTGTTATACAGCAGAAACTAACACAACATTGTAAAGCAATCATACTCCAATAAAGATGTTTAAAAAAAAGAATTTACATTACTATTCAATGAGAAATAATGCTAATTGAGATCCATTTAATTTAAAAGTTTTATGTGAAAGATAAACAGAGATGAAAGAGTAATTTTTACAAACAGTGATGCCAAATGTTGTAATTAGAAAGTACATGTGTATCAGAAAATGTTTCCTCTGTCAGTCATTTTGAATGTGCTAATGATATTTGAACCAGGCATTAAATACTGAAAACAATTGGAAATATGACATGATGAACAAAGTGAGGCTGTGTGTATACAGGGATTTTCTTTCTTTTTTCCCTCTTTTTTAATTTGTTTTGGTGACTTAATTTTATAAGAACTTAGGAGAGACAATGAAATAAAGGAGAACTGAGAATATTATTTATATGTGTTAATGCAGTTAGGTTGATAAATTATAAAATCACCTATTTTTAAGTAGGGTTCTATCAGACAAAAAAACATCTGTGAGTAATATGTAGTAAGCTGTTTATTACAAGCATTTGTCCTTACCCACTTGTGGGAGGTGGTTAAGCCATCCCATTCAGGCTCAGGCTCCTTGTCTTGTGTTGGGCTTGAAGTCAACATGGTCAGCAGCAGGAAAGAAAAGATGGCCATGAAGTGGAGGAGAGTGATGACAAACTGGAATTTGGGAGAATCACTGAAATCCAAAAGGATGAACTAGAACCTGTGTGCCTCTTTCTTACCTCCTGCAAACTTGATGATATGGGTGATGTGCAGAGTATGCTGTTGTCCTTCATGAACAGAGGTGTACATGTATCTGACCCAAGACTGTTAGAAGGAAGAGAGGAGAAAAGGAAGAGGAAATGCAGCAGGAGCTGGCAAAGGTTCAGGCCCAGCTGCTGCCCTAGGGCCATAGGATGAGACAACATTAATGGCAACCTTCATAAGTAGCAGCACTATTTGACCCCATATCAATAAGGATGATATCCTCTCCTTCCCAAGGAGAAAAACAATGGTTTGGGGGTGGAGTAAAAGCAATCTTATTACAATAGTTGAAACTGTACCCTGTAACTTACAAGGCTCATAAGGTAGAAACAAAATGATACACCAAGAAAACACCACACTTATTTTTCAGAGTACCAGGAAACCACAGATAAGGAAACAACTTACCGATAGCCCTTTTGACTGAGCATTATGCAGGTGCAGTAGGGACCACGGACTATCATGACTGACAGTGAACTTTAGACATCAGGCCGAAAATCCACTGCATGTTACATAGGGAACACCCCAAATTTTCACATGTAACCCATGAAAAGGCAGCTGCACCTGAATACAGAACTCTTGAAACCTCCAAATTGCTTTCCACCAATCATTTCTGAGACCCTCCCCCTGTTAATTTCTGCTTCCATGATAAATATCCCAATCAACAGCCAATGAGAGAGACATTGGAGCTTTGTCTCCTGTCTCCTTGCTTGGCGATCCTGCAATAAAGCCTTTTTATCTCTGCAGAAGACCATTGCCTCAGTATTTGGTCTTTCTGTTGTGTGGCACACAACCAGCCCCCTTGCTCAGTTACATCAACTTTGGTCCTCCAAAGCTTAGTCCAAATAAGCACACTCTTGTTCTTTAGTATTTAATTTCAGGAGGGCGGGAAGGTCAATTCGGAGAAAAAGAAGTTAAATAAAGATTCCTGTGGAAAGCAACAATGAAAAAAAGTGTCAAGAAACAGCACCTTTAAAAAAATTTATTTATTTATTTATTTTTGGCTGTGTTGGGTCTTCTTTGCTGCGTGCGGGCTTTCTCTACTTGTGGTGAGCAGGGGCTACTCTTCGTTACGGTGCAGGGACTTCACATTGTGGTGGCCTCTCTTGCTGTGGAGCACAGGCTTTAGGCACACAGGCTCAGTACTTGTGGCACATGGACTTAGTGGTTCCGTGGCATGTGGGATCTTCTTGCACCAGGGATGGAACCTGTGTCCCCTGCATTGTCAGGAAGATTCTCAACCACTGCACTACCAAGGAAGTCTCCCTACACTAACCCTTAAACAGGGAGATTGCTTCACTTCTGCCTTCCAAATCTCATGCAATTTTCTACAAATGTCCCATCCAAAATTGATGCAGAACTGAGGCACCATGCTTATGTAACATGAAGTTCAATATTTCTAATATTTCTGTACTATAGTGGAAATATTTTAACCTTTGGGGACTTAATTTCAAGTCCACATCTATACTCTGAGCTAGTTGTCTGACATTGGGCTAGTTATGTAATATTCCTAATCACAAAATATGAATTATATGATTGCTTTTGTTGTGAAGTTTAAATGAGTTGTCACAAGTGAAACACCCACTGTAGAATGACATGAAGGTGAGTAGATACATAGGTAAAACATTTGCTGTGTGCTATATATTACTAAACATAATAGTAATATATTAGTAACATATAGTCCATTAATAACATTTAAATGTTAGAAAGGATTTTGGACACTTCTAAGTTTTTGTAATTTAATATAACTCATTCACTTTACAGTGGTGGAAACTTGTTTTTAGATAGGGTAGGTAATTCAGCCTTGCTGGTCAGTGGCAGAGTTCTAGGTATCTCTCAGACATCTAAAATCTCAATCCAGTTTTTTACAGTTATATAATCTGCTTCTCATAATATTATGAATCATTATTTTTAAATTAAATTAAATTATATGTTTTTCCTTCTTTAGTAGTTTAAGGGAATATTTTCGCTGGCTGTCAGACAGATGAGCAAAAAAACAAGGGAGGCAGGTGGTCTGATGTTGAGAGTACAGACTCTGAAGTCAGAACTGGATTCCTCTGATCCAGGTTTCATAGCTTACTCATCCATGATCTCTTCCAAATTACTTCTCCTCTTTAAACTTCAGTTCACTTATGTAAAATGTGTACAAAATAGCGAGATGTGGAAGGTCATCATTTAAGACAATGGCAAACAGTAAGCTCTAAATAAAGGTAGCTATTACTCTTGTTTTTAGTCTGGCAGAGTTTTAACATCAATGTCCTCTAATGGCAGCAAAACATGTTTGCTAGATCAGAACCTAGGGAGTAAAGTTTTATGTGACTTGGTTTAAAGAAGTAATATTATGCAAAAAGTCACATCCTCTGTGAATTTCCTTAACACTAGAGATACATCAGTTAAATTCAGACAGCCAGTAGTGCAAGACATCTGAAAGCCAGTAGAGCATGAGGCTGGACAGAAGATGCATTGTTAAGTGAAAGGCTGGCTGAAGAGGGTATCAGTTGAAAAATTATTATTCAAACTGAATGATCCGTATGATACTGTATTGTATTGTCCTGAAAAAGTCTTACTAAAGGAGATTTTGTTACAAGACTGAAAAATTATTACTACACACTAGAAGATGTGGAATCTTAACAAGGATAGAATTGTTAGAATTCCTTCACAGTGATCAGGTGATCTCAAACTTTCCCTGAAAAGCATTTACTGATTGAAAGACATTTGTCTATTAGTTTTACTTTAGATTTCTCAGGGGCAGTTACACTGTATTTGATTTTACCAAACTCCTTAATGATGCTGATAGCTTCCTTTGCTTGCATTAGCACTTTTATAAGAGAAAGGGAAATAGTCAATGTCAACATCTCAACATGTCTAAAATTCCTTAAATGCCCGCCTTTCAAGTTCTTTTCAGAACTGTTGGTACTACAGATGTATATGTTTGCACTAATACACTCTAATATTCTCTAGAGCAACACATTAGTGTCAAGAGAATTATCTACTTATATTATTTAATACTCACAACAGACTTACTGTTGTCATTATTGTCTCATTTTACATTTAAAGACACTGAAACTGAGGAGATAAATTCATTTATCCCAGTGTCGTATGAAGAGGAGGAAAAATCCAAGCCCAGGAATGTTTAGTATAAATCCCACACTTCTGCCATGCCTAAACACATCATTCATTTTTTCTTTAATTGAAGTACAGTTGATTTATAATGTTATATTAGTTTTAGGTGTATAACTAGTGATTCAATATTTTTATAGATTATACTCCAAAAAGATTATTACAAAATAATGGCTATATTGCCCTGTGTTATATAATATATCCATGTTGCTTCTTTTTTATACAAATTATACAATTATATATCTTAATTCTTTTTTATACAAATTATACAATTATATATCTTAATTCTATACCCCTATCTTGGCCCCCTTCCCTCTCCACCACTACTAGTTTATTCTCTATATTTGTCAATCTGTTTCTGTTTTGCCATATACATTTGTTTTGTCTTTTGGATTCTATACAGAAGTGATAACACAGTGTTTGTCTTCCTCTGTCTGAACTATTTCACTGCTAGAAAGTAGTAATACTCTCTAGGTCCACTGATGTTGCAAACAGCAGAATTTTATTTTTTTTATAATGGAATAATATGTAATAATATATAGTTGCATATACATATATGCATATATATGTATATATATACCCGCCTGTTTTGTATCCTTTCATCTATTGATGGACACTTGGACACTTAGGTTGCTTCTCTATCTTGGCTATTATAAATACTGCTGCTAGGAACATTGGGGTGTATGTATCTTTTTGAATCAGTGTTTTTACATTCTTTGGAAGTCTACACAGGAGAAGGATTCCTGGATCCAAGGGTAGTTCAAGTTTTAGTTTTTTTTGAGGAACCTCCACACTGTTTTCCATAGTGGCTGTACCAATTTACAGTCCCACCAGTAGTGTACAAGTGTTCCCTTTTTTCCACATCCTCACCAACATTTGTTATTTGTGATTATTTTGATGATAGCCATTCTGACAGGTGTGAGGTAATATCTTATTTCTTTTGATTTGCATTTCTCTGAAGATTAGAGATGTTGAGCATCTTTTCATGTGCCTATTGGCTATCAGTATGTCTTCTATGGAAAAATGTCTGTTCAGGTCTTCTGCTCATTTTTAAATTGGTATGCTTGATTTTTGATATAGAGTTTTATGAGCTGTTTATATATTTTGAATATTAACCCCTTATTGGTCATGTCATTTGCAAATATATTTTCACCCATTCAGTAAGTTGTCTTTTTATTTTGTTGATGGTTTTCTTTGCTGTGTAAAAGTTTTAAGTTTACTTAGGTCCCATTTGTTTACTTTTGCTTTTATTTCTTTGCCTTAGATTACAGATCAAAGAATATTGCAACAGTTATGTCAATGAGGATTCTGCCCATGTTCTCTTCTAGGAGTTTTATACTTTCAGGTCTTACATTTAGGTCTATAAAATAATTCATTTTATTTTGTATGTGGTGTGAGGAAATGTTCTAATCACATTCTTTTACACGTAGCTGTCCAGTTTTCCCAACATCATTTATTGAAGAAATTTTGATATAGAGTTTTATGAGCTGTTTATATATTTTGGATATTAACCCCTTATTGGTCATGTCATTTGCCAATATTTTCACCCATTCAGTACATTGTCTTTTTATTTTGTTGATGGTTTTCTTTGCTGTGCCAAAGTTTTAAGTTTAATCAGGTCTTTCCTCCATTATATATTCTTTGTTGTAGATTAATTGACTGTAAGTGTGTGGGTTTATTTCTGGGCTCTCTATTCTGTTCCATTGATCTTTGTGTCTGTTTTTTGTGTCAGTACTGTGCTGCTTTGATTACTGTAGATTTGTGGTATTGTTTAAAGTCTGGGACATGATACCGCCAGCTTTATTCTTTTTTCTCAAGATTGCTTTGGCAATTTGCAGTCTTTCCTGGTTTCATATAAATTTTATGATTATTTGTTCTAGTCCTGTGAAAAATGTCATTGGTATTTTGATAGAGATTGCATTAAATCTGTAGATTGCTTTGGTTATCTTTCCATTTCTTTGTATAATTTTCAGACTCTTTCATCAGTGTTTTATTGTTTTCAGAGTATAGGCCTTTCAACTCCTTGGGTAAGTTTATTCCTAGGTATTTTATTCTTTTTCATGCAATTTTAAATGGATCATTTTCTTGCTTTCTCTTTGTGATAGTTCATTATTAGTGTACAGAAAGGAACAGATTTCTGTATATTGGTCATGTATCCTGCAACTTGACAGAAGTAATTTATTATTTCTGATAGCTTTTGGGTGGAGTCTTTAGGGTTTTCTAAATATAGTATCATCTCATCTGCAAATAGTAAGAGTTTTACTTCTTCCCTTCCAATTTGGATGCCTTTTATTTATTTTTCTTGTCTGAGTGCTGTGGCTAGGACTTCCAATACTGTGTTATATAGAAGTGTCAAGAGTGGGCATCCTTGTCTTATTCCTGATTTTAGAGGAAAGACTTTCAGCTTTTCACCTTTGAGTATGATGTTAGCTGTAGGTTTGTCATAAATGGCCTTTATTATGTTAAAATATGTTCCCTCTACACAGACTTTAATGAAAGTTTTTATCATGAATGAATGTTGAATTTTATCAAAATTTTTTTGGCATATATTGAGATAAACATGTGATTTTTATCCTTCCTTTTGTTAATATGGTTTATCACATTGATTGATTTGTGAATGTCGAAACATCCTTGCATCCCTGGAGTAAACTCCACTTGATTATGGTGTATTATTATCCTTTTAGTATATTGTTGAAGTTGGTTTGCTAATATTTTGTTGTGGATTTTTGAGTATGTATTCATCAAAGCTATCTGCCTGTAATTTTCATTTTTTTGTATTGTCTTTGGTTTTGCTATTAGGGTAATGGTGGCCTCATAGAATGAATCTGGGAATCTTCATCCTCTTCAGTTTTTTGGAATAGTTTGAGGAGGATAGTTATTAGCTCTTTTATATTTTGGGGGGAATTCCCCTGTCACTCTGTCTGGTCCTGGACTTTTGTTTGCTGGGAGTTTTTTTAATTGAAAATTTAATTTTACTACTAGTGATCAGTCTGTTTGGATTGTCTGTTTCTTCCTGATTTAGTCTTGGGAGGTTGTATATTTCTAGAACTATGTTTATCTTTTCTAGGCTGTCCAATTTGTTGACATATGACTCTTCATATTATTCACTTATGAATTTTTGTATCTCTGAGGTATCAGTTGTTATTTCTCCTATTTAATTTTCTTATTTTGTTTATTTGGGTCATATCTCTTTTCTTCTTGGTGAGCCTGGCTAAAGATTTATCAATTTTGTTTATCATTTAAAAAAAAAAAACAGTTTTTTGTTTCATTGATCTTTTGTATTTTTTTAATCTCTATTTTATTTATTTCCTCTCTGATCTTTATTATTTCCTTCCTTCAGCTGACTTTGGGCTTTGTTTGTTCTTCTTCTAATTCTTTTAGGTGGTAGGTTAGATTGTTTATTTGAGATTTTTGTTGTTTCTTGAGGAAAGCTTGTATTGCTATGAACTTCCCTCTTGAAACTGCTTTTGCTTTAACCCTTAGATTTTGAAAAGCTGTGTTTCTATTTTTATTTTTCTCAAAGTATTTTCTGATTTCCCCATGAATTCATCATTGATGCATTGGTTTTTTAGAAGCATGTTGCTTTGTCTCCACATGTTTGTTCTTTTTCCATTATTTTTTTTCTGTAGTTGATTTCTAGTTTCACACCACTGTGGTAGGAAAAAATGCTTGATATAATTTCTATCCTCTTAAATTTGTTGAGACTTGTTTTGTGGCCTAGCATGTGATCCAGGAAAGCATTCATGTGTACTTGAAAAAAAAAAAAAATTCTATTCTGGGGGGAAATGTCCTGTAGATATCTATTAACTCCAGTTGGTCTATTGGAGACAAATTTCCTTATTGATTTTCTGTCTGGATGATCTGTCCATTGATGTAAGTGGGATGTTAAATTTCCCCACTATTATGGTGGTGTTGTCCATTTCTCCTTTTATGTCTGTTAATATTTGCTTTATATATTTAGGCACTTCTATATTGTGTGCATATATTGTAATGAGTATAATATCCTCTTCTTGTATTGATCCTTTTATCATTATATAATGCTTTCCTTTGTCTTTAGTTACAGACTGTGTGTTAAAATCTACTTTGTTTGATGTATTACTTACTCCCATTTTCTTGTTTCCATTTGCATGAAATATCTTTTTCCATCCCCTCACTTTCAGTCTGTGTGTATATTTACCTCTGAAGTGAGTCTTTTGTAAACAGCATATATATATATAGATACAACATATATATATATATATACAAAACATACATATACACATACAAATATATACAAAATACAACGTATAACTGTGTCTACTTGTTTTAAACTAATAGTCTTTTTACTAGCTTATTTAAGTGGTTGATACTCAGCTGTTATATTTGTGTTTGTTATTGGGATTTTCCCTTTTCTTATATATTCCTTCTTCTTGTTATAGCTTTTTATTTTCCTTAGAGAAGACCCTTTAATATGTCTTTTAGGGTAGGTTTAGTATTGATGAACTCTTATTTTTTGCTCGTCTGAAAAGTTCCTTATCTCTCCTTTAATTCTAAATTACAATCTTGCTGGGTAGAATATCCTAGGTTACAAGTTTTTCCCTTTCAGCACTTTGTATACATCATGCCACTTTCTTGTTGACCACAAAGTTTCTGCAGAAAAATCAGCTGACTGTCTCATGGATGTTCCCTTATATATGACTCTTTGTTTTTCTCTTGCTGCCTTTAGAATTCTCTCTTTAACTTTTTTCCATTTTACTTATAATATATCTTGGCATGGGTCTCTTTAGGTTCATCTTGTTTGGGACTCTCTGGGCTTTCTGTACCTGGACATCCATTTCCTTCTGGTTTGGGAAATTTTCAGCCATAATTTTCTCAAATTACTTTTTTGATCCCCTTCTCTCTATCCTCTCCTTCTGGGACCCCTATAATGCAAATGTTGGTACACCTGATGTTGTCACAGAGACCCCTTAAACTATTCTTTTTTTTTTCTTTTTCTTTATGCTGTTATGATTGGGAAATTTTCATTATTCTATGTTCTAGATCACATTTTTTTCTTTTTGCTGTTCTGAATGGGAACTTTCCATTATTCTGTCTTCCAGAACACATATGTGTTCTTCTGTATCACCTAGTTTGCTATTAATTCCTTCTAGTATGTTTTTAATTTCAGTTATTTTATTTTTCAGTTCTGACTTGTTCTTTTTTATATTTTCTAGTTTCTTGTTAAAATTCTCACTGCATTTATCTATTCTTTTCCCTAATTCAGTTAGGATTCTTATTAATACTTTGCCTTTTTTATATGGTAAATTTTAATTTCTGCTTCGCTTTTGTCTTTTCAGTGATTTTTCTCTTGCTCTTTCAGTTGAGACAAATGCTTTTGTCTTCTCATTTTGCTTAACTCTGTCTCAATGAAGTTAGGTGAAACAGTTACCTATTGCAGTACTGAAGACATGTCCTTAGGTAGGAGTGTCCCTATACAGTCTGTGTATGTGCAATGGCTTTGATGGGAGAGCTGGATTTGATGTGTATACAAGTCACGTCTTTCCTCAGTGTGTACTTGCACACTATCACCTTGGTAGGAAGTGGGGCTGGAGGTGGAGGGGCCAAGGCCAGAGCCAGGTGTGAGCAGGAGCTTCCCCTCTGCTCAGTGGCCATAACCACCTTACCAGGGGTGGGATCAGGGTTCAGGTTGCTGGAGCAGAAACCCTGAGGGTCGGGCCTGAGCTGGCTTTATTCTCTTTAATTGTGTACTCTCCCTGCTTCCTGCACTGACACCCTTGCCCTAGGAGGGAACAGTGCTGGAGTAAGTGAGAACAGTGTGGGCACATGCTGTGGGTCGGGATGCAGGCTGTAGCAGTCCAGCTCCGAACAAAGTCCCAAACTGTTTCTGACGTGCTGGCTATGTAAGTGCCAGTAATGGCTCCCCCACCCTGTTCAGATGCTACTTCAGGTCTGAGCCTCCTCGGAGTCTCACAGCTGAGTCCTCACCTTAAGGTGGAGCTGAGTGATGAAGCAAGTGGGGCTGGAATGTTCACTTGACACAGGGGAAGGTTTCAGGAAACTGGCCAGGTGCTGGAGCAGTTTTCCATCTGCCCTCTCTGCCCCTGCTTTGGGAGCAAGCAAGTGTGCATGCACTCCTCATGAGCAAAGTCTAGGCTTCCCATAGCCCTCGTGTTAGTCCCACCAGTCCTCCAACCAGCCAAGGATGCTCGTCTTCTCTGTTTCAGACCTCAGGGCTGGGGCACCCAATATGTGATTCAAACAGCTCAGTCCCCAGGGAGGATCTCCACCCATGTAATCTCTTTTATCCTCTGAGTACCCTCCTTGGGGCACAGGTCCCCATCTGATCAGTTCTCTTCCCCTCATGTCTGATTTTGTGTGGATCTTTCTTACAGCGTTGTTTATATAGGAGTCTTTCTGCCAGTTTGCAGTCAGTTTTCAGTGAAAATTGTTCCACATGTAGACGTATTTTTGATGTGTTCCTGGGGGAAGGTGTGTTCCACATCCTCCTACTCTGCCATCTTTATCTCCTCCTCCACATCATTAACTTTTAAATCTCATTCAAACTTGATAGGATTTTCTTTTTTTTGTTTTTTGTGGTATGCGGGTCCCCCACTGCTGTGGCCTCTCCCACTGTGGAGCACAGGCTCCGGACGCGCAGGCCCAACAGCCATGGCCCACGGGCCCAGCCACTCCGCGGCATGTGGAATCCTCCCGGACCGGGGCATGAACCCGCGTCCCCTGCACCGGCAGGCGGACTCTCAACCACCGCGCCACCAGGGAAGCCCCTTGATAGGATTTTCTGATTGACTTTTCCTTTTCTTTTCAGAGTAAAAGTCTCAGTTTGAAGCTTACTGGTATTTTCATTTTTAACACCTTTTCTATGATCAGTGTTCAAACTCATCCTCACTTACTATAGAATATATATATTTCCTGTCCAGAAAACATAGGTTCTCCTAGAGTGACTGTGTCTCAGTTTGCCAGAGACAGTCTTGGTTTATGCCTGTTGTCTCAGTGTACTATCTTCGTTAGGATTTTTCCTGAATTGTTCATTTATAAACAGTGTGTTGTTTTGATTAACAGTTGCATGAAAATGAGCTGAGATAGGTTAGCAAGACCTTCACCATGTAATTCTAGTTTTTGTCATAATATCATTTAGTAATTTGTGTTATTCATATGTGGTGAACAGAATTCTCACTTTTAACACATGGTTTAATCTGAAAGAATAACTCTCTTTTTCTGACCATTTTCAAACTCTACTTAGTTAAACCCTTCCTTCAAGAGAACATGCAGGATACACACTAATTAAAGAAAAGATGCTTCCATAAGAGAAATCAGGACAGCTAACTTTGTCTTGTGTGTGGCTGTGATGAAAGAAATGGTTGCTACTGTAGTCTTGCTGTCTGTATGTGTAACAGCTAGTTGCTGTGATCCATATAGGGGTCAGCAGTGACCATACACAGCCAGCAGTCATCATGGAAAATTTGGTAAATGAGAGGTTAGGTGTACATGAAATATGTATGAAGAATAAAGTCTGAGCGATTGTGATGTGGTTTTATAGAAAGTAATCTGATTACTCTCACTACAGAGGTATAAATCTACAACTATTAATTTTAATGTTTAGTAATGCTTTTTATTTTGTAATGAACCCATTTGCCATAAGTAAAAAGAAAAATGAAAATGAATTTTTACAATGCAAGAGTAAGGAAGTTCTGATGATGAAAAATTAACTTGCACAAAATGCATCTCAACATTTATGATCCAACATAAGGATCATAGTGGCCACAAGAGAACCAGAAGACACAAATCTGTTAAAGAAATATCAGTTATTTTAGTAGAATGTGCCTAGAGATGACAGTTTAACACATGCAGCTGAAGAAGTTGTGTTTACTTATCACTCTGTAAAACACATTTCATTTAGTCCAAAAAATGTTCTTCTAAATTAATTTTGTTCATTGTTGATGCCAATTTTTATTCGTACGTATGCAAAGTGAAGTTATAGCAGTTACTTAGTTGACTCCATTAGCAGAATAAAATACTTGAAAAGAGTTAAGTAATGAAGGGTTTATCTTAATGTTTGTTACCTTACATTTCATAAAGAATATCAATTAATTCCAATCAGAGACCATGGCAGCGGTGAGGTGCACTGCTCAACTCTCCCTTCAAGAGAATGTGCCAAGGGGAGTATAGTTGAATCTATGCTTCCTCAGATTCATTGTGATATTCCTGTCAAAGCCCTGCTCCCCACCCCCACCCCCCAACTTCTCCAGCAAGTGTCTGAGCATGGCAGTGGTACTAGAGCCAGACAATTCCTGCCCAAAACAGGACAACTCTATTGAGCAGTCTTTGCTCAGGGACTCCCCATTGTCCTGAATGAGACTCTCTCAAAACTGCACTAGAAGTGTAGACTGAAGCTCTTTCTACCCAATCCTTCTTCCTTTACACTTTTTTTTTCAGGTGTCAGATATGCATTGCTGTCTAAAGCTCTCCCTGCCTTCCTTTGTTCTCTGCCCTTTAGCCTTCACTGGTGATTCCCAATAATTCTCTTGCAGTCTATCCTATCTTGGCTTCTCCTTTTCAGATGACCAGAATTGACACAGAAATGATGTTCTACTAATTGAAAAAGAAACTATGGTTACCAAATAAATATTTTTATACATACACAGAATAACTGAGCCACAATATGTTTGTGGAAAGCTGGTGTTTTGGTTTTTATTTATTTATTTAATTTTTGACTGCATTGGGTCTTAGTTGAGGCACACATGATCTTCATTGTGGCACACAAGTTTCTCTCTAGCTGTGGCATGGGGATTTTTCTCTCTCTAGTTATGGCACACAGGCTCCAGGGCACATGGGCTCTGTAGTTGTGGGGCGTGGGTTCCAGAGTGCATGGGCTCTGTAGTTTGAAGAATACAAGCTCAGTAGTTGTGCGTGTGAGCTTAGTTGCCCCGCAGAATGTGGAAACTTAGTTCCCTGACCAGGAATCGAACCCACATCCCCTGCATTGTAAGGCAGATTCTTTACCACTGGACCAACAGGGAAGTCCCGGAAAGCTGATGTTTTTAATGAAAACCTCTTTCATTGTGGCAGTATGTGCTTTCTCTCTGTGGTGTTCATTATAACTTTAGGATTATTTGAGCCCTTGAAATTCTGTGATTTTGTTTTAAAATATCTTCATTTGTAGAAAAATATTTGATAAAAATTTCTATTTAGTATAAAGATATGTTCTGTATAAAAATGGAATTAAATTGAGAATTTCTATGAATTTTTAGACTGAAATTGGTAAAATATGCAAAAAATTATTTATAATGATAATTTATTTGAAAATTTTTGTCTTGCAAAATATTTTGTCAATGAGCCTCACTTTTTATGCAAGTAAAAATCGTACCTATGAAAATACTTGTGCTGAAATATTTATACATTTCAGCATGAAAATTAGAATCTGGAACATCCTACTTTTAATAGAGTTTGCTCTGAGCTTTCTAAGTACTTTGATGATTGCAAGTAATTTAATGAAAAATATGGAACATGCTAAGATAATATTGAAAAAAATATGCCTTCAGAAATATATAGTGGGAAAATATAAGAGTATGATTAAAAAGGGTGCTTATGTAGTATCTTCCTGATGGTTTTTTCCTGCTTATAATTGATTAGACTAGAAATTTTGGAATCGAGCTGACTCCCGTCTTTGTAGAATGTAAAATTCAAGAAGGCAGAAACACTGTTTTGTTCACTGCTCTATCACCAGAATTTGATAAGTGTCTGGTCTGTAGGAGACACTTGATAAATATTAATTGAACTGATGAGTGACTGAATGATACTTCTAGTCTTGTACTCCAAATGCTTCAGTTTCCCCCTATTGTAATTGTTCTTTATATATGCATCAGAATGTTATGGATAAAAATAGGCATTAGGAGACAATTCTCAGTTGGTTTCTTGCTTTTCCGCCTATCTTGTGAGCAGAGTCACTGACTTCTTTTGTTCTGCATTAATTTTTCAAGGATGTTTATAGACAGCCTTATAAGACAGAAACCATGTGTCCCTCTGGGGCAGAGGGTAGATTTATTTCTTGACAGAGTAGTAAAAATAGTATCTTCAGGACAAAATTTGGGAAAGATTTCTGTCCTTTATAAAAGATTGGGGCTCTCTAAACTCAGAATCCCTGTTCTTTAACATAACCCACTGCAGCATCACTTGTTCCTCTTTGTGTTACACTGTGGGTATTAGGGTTTGAAAGACTGGCACAAATACTGATGATCTGATTACTGCTATTGATGTAAGTAATAAAATACTTTGTCTCTAATTCAACAGTGTCATATTCCTTCCACCATCCATGAAACAGAGGTTAGGTTGAAAATAGATTTAAAATCTCAGACTTTCACAATTCTTGAAAATAGTCTGGGATCATTATCAGCTGCAATTGTTTTATATTTTAGGACTAATAAGTTTATGTCCCTAACTGTTTGCATCTAGCTAGAACAAGCACATTATGAGTATTAATCATGATGGTCCAAATACTTATGCCAGGACCTCTGTGGAAATATAAAGTAGAGAAATAAACACTCAGTTTCTTCATAGGGAAATGTATATATTGTAGATAGATATATGTACGCATACACCTCACAATATGGTTGCAAACAAATGAAAGATTAAGGTTGGTTAAAGAATGGACAAGATTTCTTGAGGACATAAAACTGAGCTAGGCCTACAAGAATGAATTCAATATGACCAGAAGAAGAAAGGGTAAGAAAAAGATTTTCCATTATACTGGCAAGAGAATTAGAGAATAGTCAGCAGTGTTGTTTTACTAGAACTGAGTGTGCATATCAAAGAGCTATAATCTGTAAGGAAGTAGAATCAAAGAATCATCTGACTTTAAGTTAGAAATCAGAGTTACAAATACTATTCTATACAATTAGAAATGAATACTAGAAACTCATGAAATATTGTTTGTATGTGTGTATGTGTGCTTATGTGTATGTAAGTTTTTTCCAGCAAAGTGTGTTTTTCTTTCTTTTTAAGTGGAGGTGACAAAACCAGCTCTGTTTTATTCAATTAGCACAGGTGAGCCTTTGAGAGAAGGGAAATAAAAAACTAGAGGCAGTTTTGTTTTGCAATAATTATGTGAAAAGTGGTAATAACTCTGATTTAAGGGAGATTTTACTGTTGAATAAGGCACATGTGGTTAATAATTTGGTCTTATGAGATAAAGAAGAGAAGAAGTTGAAGATAATTTGGAGGCTTTCAGCATGAGAAACTAAATGGGTGCTCAGGACATTAACATCACAATAAATATAATAAGAATACATGTTTTTGAAGAGAAGGCAATGAGTTTATCTGTGAACCTATAGAATTACAGATGTTACCATGTATCCAGGGAGCAGTATTGAGAAGACCTTTAGAAATGGGATTCTGGACCTCAGATGAAAATTGAGAGTCAGAAATATCAATTATAAAATTAGTTTATCATTGAGCCCAGAAATAAACCCACACATGTAAGGCCAATTAATCTTTGACAAAGGAGACAAGAATATACAATGGAGAAAAGACAGTCTCTTCAGCAAGTGGTGTTGGGAAAGCTGGACAGTCATATGTAAATCAACAAAGTTAGAACACCCCCTTATACCATACAGAAAAATAAACTCAAAATGGATTAAAGACAAATATAAGACATGATACCGTAAAACTCCTGGAGAGAACATGGGCAAAACATTCTCTGACATAAATTATAGAAATTTTTCTTAGGTCGATCTCCCAAGGCAAAAGAAATTAAAGCAAAAATAAACTGATGGGACCTAATCAAACTTACAAGATTTTGCACAGCTCATTTCATAAACAAAATGGAAAGACAACCTATGGGCTGGGAGAAAATATTCACAAATGATGCGACCAACAAGGATTTAATTTCCAAAATATACAAACAGCTCATACAACTAAATATTAAAAAAAAAAAACAAATCAAAAAACAACCCAGTCAAAAAATGGGCAGAACACCTAAATAGATATTTCTCTAAAGAAGTCATACAGATGGCCAACAGACACATGAAAAGATGCTCAACAATGCTGATTATTAGGTAAATGCAAATCAAGACTACGATGAGGTTATCACCTCACACCAGTCAGAATGGCCATCATCAAAAAGTCTATAACTACAATGAGATAGCATCTCACACCAGTCAGAATGGCCATCATCAAATAATCTAGAAACAATAAATTCTGGAGAGGGTGTGGAGAAATTCCCACTGCTGGTGGGAATGTGAATTGGTACAGCCACTATGGAGAACAATATGGAGGTTCCTTAAGAAACTACAAATAGAACTACCATATGACCCAGCAATCCCACTACTGGGCATATACCCTGAGGAAACCATAATGCAAAAAGAGTCATGTACCAAAATATTCATTGCAGCTCTATTTACAATAGCCCAGAGATGGAAACAACCTAAGTGTCCATCATCAGATGAATGGATAAAGAAGATGTGGCATATATATACAATGGAATATTACTCAGCCATAAAAAGAAATGAAATTGAGCTATTTGTAATGAGGTGGATGGACCTAGAGTCTGTCATACAGAGTGAAGTAAGTCAGAAAGAGAAAGACAAATACCATATGCTAACACATATATATGGAATTTAAGAAAAAAAAATGTCATGAAAAACCTAGGGGTAAGACAGGAATAAAGACACAGACCTACTAGAGAATGGACTTGAGGATATGGGGAGGGGGAAGGGTAAGATGTGACAAAGCGAGAGAGTGGCATGGACATATATACACTACCAAATGTAAAATAAATAGCTAGTGGGAAGCAGCCGCATAGCACAGGGAGATCAGCTCAGTGCTTTGTGACCACCTAGAGGGGTGGGAGGAAGGGAGATGCAAGAGGGAAGAGAGATGGGAACATATGTATATGTATAGCTGATTCACTTTGTTATAAAGCAGAAACTAACACACCATTGTAAAGCAATTATACTCCAATAACGATGTAAAAAACAAAGTCTATAAATAACAAATGACGGAGAGGGTGTGGAGAAAAGGGAGCCCTCCTACACTGTTGGTGGGAATATAAATTGGTGCAGCCACTATGGGGTATGGAGGCTTCTTTAAAAACTAAAAGTAGAGTTACCATATGACCCAGCAATACCACTCCTGGGCATATATCCAGACAAAACTATAATTCGAAAAGGTACATGCACCCCTATGTTCTTAGCAGCACTATCTACAATAGCTAAGACATGGAAGCAACCTAAGCGTCCATCAACAGATGAATGGATAAAGCAAATAGGAGTGGAAGTTTGGAAAAGTCAATACACAGCCCATTTATGCTGCAGTATTGAGAAAAGACTCAAATCTAAAGCATCACCTACCTCTGTAGTTGGTGGATGTTTGGGGTGAGGATGGGGAGTGTTGCTGAAATTGAAGGATTGATTAAAAATCTGTATAAATTCATAGGGCCTTGAACTTTCATCACCACTCTTCATAGCCAGAACATTATTCTCCACTTCTTACTCCAAAAGGATCCAGGACTTTTACCCTCTGGAGAGGTTCAACCAGAGGGCCTAGGGACTAAGGAACAGCAGGTGCAGATTGTGGGGTGTCTCTTTGAGACTGAGGGGATAAGTGGAAGTCTGTATGATGAAAAGTGAGATCTCTACTCCTTTTCTCTCCTTTGGGCTCCAAGATCACTGACAGCCTGGCCTGATTTCCTAGGTACTCAGTCCCACTCATGCACATGAAACAACCATCAGCTTTTTAGAGTCACCTTCCGAAAGGTGAAAGGCTTTTCAAGAATCACCAGAAACTCTGAGAAAAACCTCTAAACATGGAAGAATAAAATGAAATCTGATATTTTGCATCTTGACTTTTTGTTTCTTGCTTGGTTTTTCAGGTATTGAGAGTGAAGTCTCAAAATGTCTAGAAGGAAATTCATGGACCCTTAATATATTTTTGTATATAGTTGCAAACTTAATTAATTTTTAATGTTACTATGGTTATCTGTTTTATACTATGTCTTATTAATGGATTGAGATCAGTAATATCTTAAAGCAAAACAATACAAAACACTATTCTGGTTTAAAATAACTGAACTTAGCTCATTTAGATGGAACAAATAGATGACCACACTTTGATTCTTTACTCTTAAATTATAAATATAATAGAAATATTAAATAAATATAATATACAAAATAAATATAAAGAAAAAAGGTAGCTTACATCTATCAACTGACTCATTTATGTGGTATCACATGAAGTAGGGGCCTAATTTATAATCAAACTACAGAGGTGGGAATAAAGAGGAATTTTCATATATTGGTGTTACTGGATACTGTTACTTTAAAACTGAGTTAATGTAAGACATGTTTGTTGTACTGCATTTATTTTATGTCTTCTAAAAAACTAGCCCAAATATGTTTTCAAAATTTGACCTCATTTTGAGGCTGAACACAATTCATTTAAATCACAAGAGTGGGCTTATCTATACTATCTTAATGTAATAAATTTTTTGAATTAAGTGAAAGTAGGTTGTATACTGTACATATAAATCAGTTAACGACATTGTAACACAATGAAATTGAAAATCAAGGAAAAATACAAGACACCTCTTAGAAATCATGACTACTGATAGTTTTAAGTTGGACACAATAGTAGGTGCCCATTAAATGACAAAATATTTTTTTGTCTTATTTTGTGTTTTTCTTTTTAAGGAACTGGTATAATTATTTCACTTCAATTTGCGAAGAAAACAAGAAATATTAGTGATGCTTAGTAAATTGTGAGGTTTTCACTAGGAACTAAAAGCTGATTAAAATAAATGATGTAAATTAAATAAACGTGTTTCAAATTAGATGATTAAGGCAGTGTCAATCATTCTACTTACATGAAAAATAACAGACACATTAATATATATACTTTTTCCCACATGCATACCTGCTATGTATGCATTTAAGGATATGAGGCCATTTCAGAGTATCACTGTGTGCATACTTTTATTGGTATTTCTTATATGCTTTGATATTTACTTCAAGGAGTTTGACATTGCAACATATTGTCCTATAGAAATAATGGTTTAAGAAACACAATACAAATATATTTGAAGAAACATGACAAACCTGTGAAATCATCATCCACTTAGATTAATTGTTGTAAAGGTAGTAGGGATAAAAGTTTAGATTGAATGAGTCAGCCTACTCTTAAGAAAATAATTAAATATCAACCCTTTCTATCATAGACGCTAGAGAAAATGAGACTGTTTGCAATGGACAATTCCTTTTCTTTAAAGTAACTTATTAAAAATGAATTATTTAGCTTTATGGCATGCTTCTTTCATAAGACCTTAAATTAAAACTCTAAAATTAAAAAATACTTTGCATACAAATAGCCTACATTTCATGTTTTAAATTAAGGATCATTTACCTACTATCAAATATAACATAATTTTAGTGAAGCATACATTTAAAAAATAAACTGCAGATAATACATCTGGTTATTTTGTATGAATTATTATTTGATTAATAATCTAGACAGGTTAGCTTTTTATTTTCTGGTAGAACAATGTAAGACAAAAGGAAGAGGGCAAATGAAAAAACTGTTTTTTAGTTATTAATGGTTAATGGGGATAAACAGTAAAACCCAGTTGGTAAAAGAAATTTTGTCCTACTTACTGCTTTGTGATAGAGAGGAAAATATGTGGTATATTTTTGCAATTGATGAAACAATACTGATCCATTATTATTAACTAAAGTCCATAGTTTACATTAGGGTTCAGTCCTTATATAATTACATAGACTTTGAAAAATATATAATGACACATATCTACCATTTTTGTATCATACTGAATACTTTCACTGCCCTAAAAATTACCTGTGCTCCTCCTATTTATCCCTCCCTCCTTTCCCCTCCCTCCCTTCCCCTAAACCTCTGTCAACGTTATTGATCTTATTACTATCTCCATAGTTTTGCCTTTTCCAGAATGTCATATTGTTAAGACTAGAAATCAACTATAAGAAAAAACTGAAAAAAAACATAAATAGTGTTTGTGGAGGCTAAATATTATGCTGCTAAACAACCAATGGGTCACTGAAGAAATCGAAGAGGAAATCAACAAATACTTGGAGTCAAATGAAAATGAAAACACAGTAATCCAAAATCTTTGAGACCCAGCAAAAGAAGTTCTAAGAGGGAAGTTTATAGCTTATACAAGCTTAACACAGGAAACAAGAAAAAAAAAATCAAAAAGCAACCTAGAGGAACTAGAAATAGAAGAACAAACAGAACCGAAAGTTAGTAGAAGGAAATAAATCATAAAGATCAGAGCAGAAATAAATAAATAGAGACTAAAAAAAGCAATAGAAAAGATCAATGAAACTAAGAACTTGTTCTTTGAAAAGATAAACAAAGTTGATAAAACTTTAGCCAAACTCATCAAGAAAAAGAGGGCCCAAATCAATAAAATCAGAAATAAAAAAGGAGAATTAAAACTGACATCACAGAAATACAAAAAATCATAAGAGATTGCTGAGATCTATTATATGCCAATAAAATGGACAACCTAGAAGTAATGGACAAATTCTAAGAAATGTATAATCTCTCAACATTGAATTAGGAAGAAAAAGAAAATATGAACAGACCAACTACCAGTAATAAAATTGAATCAGTAAAAGAAAAATCCACAAAACCTCCCAGCAGAAGTGTAAGACCAGAGGGCTTCACAGTTGAATTCTATCAAACATTTATAGAAAAGCTAACATGTATCCTTCTCAAACTACTTAAAAAAATTGCAGAAGAAGGAACACTTCAGAACTCATTCTACGAGGCCAGCATCTCTCTGATACCAAAACCAGATAAAGATATCACACAAAAAGAAAATCACAGGGTAATATCACTGATGAACATAGATGCAAAAATCCTCAACAAAATATTAGGAAACCAAGTCCAACGATATTCTTAAAAGATCATACACCATTATCAAGTGGGATTTATCCCAGGGATACAAGTATGGTTCAATATCCACAAATCAATCAATGTTGTACATCACATTAACAAACTGAAGAATAAAAGCCATATGATTGTCTCAATACATGCAAAAGCAACTGTGACAAAATTCAACATCCATTTATCATAAAAGCTCTTCCAAAAGTGGGCATAGAGGGAACATGTCTCAACATAATAAAGGCCATATATTGACAACTGCAGAGCTAACAGCATACTCAATGGTGAAAAGCTGAAAGTATTTCCTCTAAGATCAGGAACAAGACAAGGATGTCCACTCTCATCATTTTTATTCAACATATTATTGGAATTTATTCCATGGCTAGGAAGTCCTAGCCATAGAAATCTGACAAGAAAAGTCAATAAAAGGAATCTAAATTGGAAAGGAAGAAGTAAAACTGTCACTTTTGAGATGTCTTGATGTCATATAGAAAATCCTAAAGACAATACCAAATAACTATTGGAACTCATCAATGAATTCAGTAAAGTTGTAGACAAAATTAATATACAGAAATCTGTGGTGATTCTATATAATAACAATAAACTATCAGAAAGAGAAATTAAATAAACCATCCCATTTACAATCACATCAAAGAGAATAAAATAACTAGGAATAAATCTAACCAAGCAGGTAAAATATCTGTACTCAGAAATCTATAACACACTGATGAAATAAATTAAAGATAACACAACAAATGAAAAGATATACTGTGCTCATGGATTGGAAGAATTAATATTGTTAAAATGTCCATCCTATCCAAGGCAATCTATAGATTTAATGCAAGCCCCATCAAATGGCATTTTTCACAGAAATAGAAGAAATAATTCCAAAGTTTGTATGGAAACACAAAAGACCCTGAATAGCCAAAGCAGTATTAAGAAGAACAAAGTTGAAATCACTCCCTGATTTAAAACTCTACTACAAAATTACAGTAATCAAAAAAATGTGGTAGGGCAGACTGTCATATAGTTGAAATTTGTAGCCTTTTCAGATTGACTTCTTCCACTTACCCATATATATTTATGTTCCCTCCATGTCTTTTGGTGGCTTGATAGCTCATTTAAAATTATTGATGAATTATATTCTATTGTATCTATATATTAGAGTTTATCCATCTACTATTGGAGGACCTCCATATTGCTTCCAAGTTTGGGCTATATGCATAAAGTTGCTATAAATATCTATGTGCAGGTTTTTTGTTTGGATATAAGTTTTCAACTTATTTGGGTAAATAACAAGGAATGCAGTTGACAGATCATATATTTGGAATATATTTAGTTTTGTATGAAACTGCCAAACTGTCTTCCTAAATGGCTGTTACTGCTGTCCCCACCAGCAGTGAAAAATCATGTTCATCCTTGCCGGCATTTGGTGTCAGTGCTCTGGATTTTAACCATTTTAATGAGTGTAGTGGAATCTCATTGTTGTCTTAATTTGTGATACCCTAATGACATATAATGTTGAATATCTTTTACTATATTTATTTGACACCTATATAACTTCTTTGGTGAGGTGTCTGTTTAGATCTTTTTCCCATTTCTTAATTGGGTTGTTTGTTTTCCTCTTTTTGAGTTTTAAGAGTTCTTTGTATATTTTGGATACCATTACTTTATCAAATAAATGTTTTGCAAAGATTTCCTCTCAATCTGTGTCTTATCTTTTCATTATCTTAACTGTCTTTCACAAAATAGAAGTTTTTAATTTTAATGAAGTCTAACATCATTTTTCCTTCATGAATTATACGTCAGTTTTAGCCATGTTGACTCTTCCTATCCATGAACGTGGAATATATCTTCATTTATTTAGATCTACTTTTTTTTTCATCAGTTTTGTAGTTTTCCTCATTGAGCTTGTGTAGATATTTTGTTAGATTTATACCTAAATATTTCTCTCTTTTTTGGTGCTAATGTAATGGTATTGTGATTTTTATTGAAAATTTTAATTTTCCTTACTGGTATACAAGAAAGCAATTGACATTTGTATATTAATGATTTATCCTGTAACATTGCTATAATCGTTTGCTAGTTCCAGGAGTTTGCTTTTTTGTGTGTGTATGTGGCAATTATTTTGGATTTCCTACAAAGACAGTAGTTATGTCTGCAAGATAAGACAGTTTTATTTCTTCCTTCCAAATCTGTATACACTTTATTTTCTTTTCTGGTATTATTTTTGCATTAGCTAGGACTTAATTGTTGAATACGAGTGGCGAGAGCAGACATTCTTGTCTTGTTCTTCATCTTGGTGGGAAAACATCTAGTTTCTCACATTAAACTATGATATTAATTGTAGGCTTTTGTAGATGTGCTTTATCAAGCTGAGGGAGTTCTCCCCTATTACTAGTTTTCTGAGAGTTTTTTATCATGAATGGGTGTTGGATTTTGTTAAATGCTTTTACTGCATCTATTGATATGATTTTATGATTTTTATACTGTATTTTGAAATCATGTAGAAAAATAATATAAAACAATAAATATAAATTTAGAAGCATGTTCAAAGTTATAAAAATTTCCTTATCTCCTATTTTATTCATTTAAAAAGCTGATATATTAAAGAAGACTATGAATTAAATTATTGACAGTTGATCTAATTTTTTATCTGAACACTTCTATCAAGATGATACAGGGCTTCCCTGGTGGCACAGTGGTTGAGAGTCCGCCTGCCGAGGCAGGGGACACGGGTTCGTGCCCTGGTCTGGGAAGATCCCACATGCCACGGAGCAACTAAGCCCATGAGCCATGGCCGCTGGGCCCATGCGTCCGGAGCCTGTGCTCCACAACGGGAGAGGCCACAACAGTGAGAGGCCTGCGTACCGCAAAAAAAAAAAAAAAAAAAAAAAATGATGATACAAACATTAGATAATGGAGGTTAGGAAAGAGAATCTCTGAAGAGAAATATTGTTAAGTGTTAGGCAGAAATAAGAATATTAATTCAAGTAATTAATATTTAGTTAATTTCAATATTAACTTAATTTCAATTCAATGTAACCTGCAACATTTTTAGCATTTTATTAGTTCCTTCTTTGACATGTTCATTCATTCAACAAATTATACAGAGATTGGTAGTTTCTATCACAATATTTATTCTCCATGGCATGACATGATTTTAGGAGCTCTTTTCAAAGGCAGGGGATATACACTTCTCATGTTCTACTGAGGGAAATAGGAAAAAAAATAAGCACAAGTAAATATATATTAGGTAGTAAAAAGTATCGCTAAGGAAAATAAAACAGAATAAGGTGATAATGTGCTGCAATGTTGCATCAGACAAGATGGGTGCCATTTTCATCAGCAAATTATTTTCTAATGAAGGGAGATTGGAATGGAGACATGAACAAAGTAAGGTAACAAGCCATGCAGACATCTGAAGGAAGACTGTCCTGGGAAGAGGGCTTAGTGAATGCAAAGATCTGGAGTGAGAGCTGAGTGAACTGTTTGAGGATTAGCTATAAGACAGGAGACATAAAAGGGGTGATATTATAGATGTAGCTAGACTCAGATCACATAGCACCTTGAAATCATGTTGGGATTTGGGATTCCATTCTAAATGTACTAGAAATCCACTGAAATATTTCAAGCAGAAAAGTTCCATAAGCATACTTCTGTTTTAAAAGAATTACTTTAGCTACTGAATGGATAAAAGATAAAAACAACTAAAAGTCAAAGCAAGGAGACCAATTAGTAGACTATTGCAATAATTCAAGTGAAAATTGATGGTGGCTTGGACTATTGTGTCATTATTGTGGCACAAGAAGTGGAGAGAGATGGCTGGATTTGGGATATATTTTGAAGGACTTGCTGTTGGGTTAGATATGAAGAATGTTGGTTATTTTAACACTAGCTATTGTAACAAACACACTCCATTTTAACAGTGGCTTAGAATAACTAAAATTTCATTTTGCTCTCTAAACAGTCCACTGTGGTGTTTCTGGTCAGTGTGTGAGTGGTGGTGGTGGTGGTGGTAGTGGTAGGAGTACTTTTCACACAGTCATTCAGGGAGGCAGGGTGATGGAGACTCTGCTAACCTCAACGTGTAGCTTCCATGGTTGCCCAGGTGTTGACATCCAACTGGCTGATGGAGAAAGAAAAAAATGGAGATAGCACATTCACTTCTTAATCATATTGCCCTCATCTTGAGCAAATATCATTTCCAGTGATGAGCCACTGTGCCCTAAATTATATGCACATGGGCTGGGAATTACAGTTGCTTCTTAGGCAGCTACTTTCCTATAATAACTGCTATGCAAAGTGAGAAATGAATCATTAGTGGAAAGTTAGTCATCTCTACCATATGAGATATGAGGAAAAATAGCAGACAAGTATGGTGTCAAAATTTTGAGTTTACCTACTGTGCTGTCAATGTACTGGGCAGGTGAGGAACACTAAGGTTTCAGGCAAAAGTTTATTTTTGTATAAGTTAATTTGAGACATCCATTGGATACTCAATTTGAGAGTCAAATATGGAGTTGAGAGAGGAGGTTTTATCTGATACATTTTTGGTGACAATCAGCATAAAGGGAATGTATAAAGTCAGATGTAAGCTGAGAAAATCATGTGAATAAGAAAGAAAAATAAGTTCAAGGATTTTGTCATTGTGAAAAGTTTAATTGTAAACCCCATTTTACACACAAAATTATGGCAAGAAGTTAAATGAAAGTCTTTTCTAAAAAGAAAAGCCATGTTAATTGTTCTCCAATATCCTTTCTGCATTCCTTCTAGAAATGGTAAGTAACTTAAGTAAATGACTATAAGAGTAAGTAAATGACTATAAGACAAAACTAGTTTCCACAAGTAGCCTATTTGTAGTAAAAATTTTAAACTTTTTTTTTTTTTTTTGCTGTGTTTCCATATCCTGATTTTATTCTTTTTTTTTTTTTTTTTTTTTTTTTGCGGTACGTGGGCCACTCACTGCGGTGGCCTCTCCCGTTGCGGAGCACAGGCTCTGGATGCACAGGCTCAGCGGCCACGGCCCACGGGCCCAGCCGCTCTGCGGCACGCGGGATCCTCCCGGACTGGGGCACGAACCCACATCCCCTGCATCGGCAGGCAGACTCCCAACAACTGCGCCACCAGGGAAGCCCCTGATTTTATTCTTTGGGCAGTTTCTTTCTTTGTTGTTGTTCAAGTTCAACAATGGACAATTCTTAGCTTAGGGAATTCCTCTGTTTTATTTTTAATTGAATCTGGGACTTTGAAAGTTTGAAAGCCACTTTTTTTTTTTTTTTCCACCGCAGTACTTCAGAAGAAATTGCAAAATAGATTTTGCAAGAATTCTTTGCTTTGCTTTGGAGGGATGGCATATAATCCCTACATGAAGTCACAGAGGCTGCCTCTGAGATACTTTCTTTGCTTCTCACACCAAGTACTTCAAAAGAGAATGCACTGCTTTCTATGACACACTGAAGCTTCCTAAACATGCCATATGCACATTTGTCTCCCATCAACTTTGATAATCAAGTAACACTAAAATTTAATATAATAGACAGTTTTCTGTATCTTATACTTCTATATTTTATAAAAGAATTCTTATTATGAATCTGCAGACTGAAGGTCTTTTAACTGGTGCTTTGTTCAAACAAGATACCATGTAATCATGCATTATTGTATAGCAAAATTCTTCAAATAGAGTACACTTCTACTGCAAGTTTTCCTACACTCAGTGCTAACATAATTGTTTTATCAGCTTATTATTGCACTCACTAAATGATGCTGAGTAATGTGAACTGAAGGGTTAAAAAGTTCTGATTGTTGGATATAGAAAAGAACAGTTTATAGATGTGTGAGGGGTTTAGTCAGTTACTAAAGTGATCCGTAAGATAGATGTCAGAGGTAAAAACTATTTGAGAATTACTTATTAAAATCATTAATAGCTAATGACACATATTTATTAACCAAGCAAATAAATACACAAGTTTTCTTTCTGAATGTAAAGATTTGTGAATACATTTCAACATCTTTAAGTTATGTGAAATACCAATAAATAGGGTACTGTATCTCAAAATGGGAGTCAAATAAATAAAATTAGTAGGAAAAATCAAAATTTAAAATAGAGATATATGAAGTCTATCTTGTTATTTCAGAAAAAAAAGTCCTTTACCAAAATTCATGAAGCAACACTCAAACTTCATTTCAGAGTAGTATAGCACATGTTTAGACAAACTTACCAAAAGCCAAAATGAGTTAGAGCACCTCATTGGTATATTTTATTCTATGTGAGTGAGAAGATTGTCAAATGCAAAAAATTTCATTGTAATTATTATAATTCAGAGAATATTGTTACATATAATCTAACATAAAGGATTAGTAAAGAAAAGGTACTTTGAAGACCTAGAAAACAGTACTGTATTACTTGCATCAATATTGAGAGAAAGGAATGCATTGAATAAGTGATAATACAAAAATTTAAACATGATTTCCTTAGTGATTAATGGTGCTATTGACAAAAACAGAGATATTAGCAGTTTCATAATGTTTTAAAAATCCATATATCATTGTCTTTTGACATTTCAAATACTGGTTCAAGTGATATAAGAAGTTATATGATCTACTAACCAGCTACGCGTGCTTATATTTAACTTGGATACCATCTAACTTGACATTGTATGCAGGTCAACCTAATCAAGAAGGCTTTAAATTGTCCATGTTGGGAAGAGAAAAAATTATTAATACTCTCAGTTATACTAGTTAAAGGGAGGAATAAATGGTAGATGAGAATAGATGAGAAGAATGGTAGTTCATATTGACAAAGAATTTGGAAAAGGAATAGTAAGCAATATTTTCCTCAAGGAATTTCAAACTTGTACAGTGACACTTGAACAACATGGGGGTTAGAGTTAGTAAAAAAATTGCACATAGCTTATAGCAGACCTTCATATCTATGGTTCCGAATCCACTATTCAAACAACTGTGGATCATTGTAGTACTGTAGTATTTACTATTGAAAAATATCTACAAATAGTGAAACTATGCAGTTCAAACCTCAGTTGTTTAAGAGTCAACTATAGTTTATTGAACTTAAGAATTCATCTTGTTTGGCTATGACAACACTTTAGTACTTCCATGTCATCATAAACTTGATTCCTTTGTGTAGTGTTGTGTACCTAACCTGATTCATTTATTTTATTTTATTTTTTTTGTCTGAGTCATATAGGAAATTGGGTTTGCTTCTCTTTACTTTTGGACCTTATATAACTAATGTGAACTTGAATTTACAAGGCATGAGTAATGTTCAAAATCAGAGTCAGTATGATTACCTCTGTCTGTCTCTCTTTCTCTTTCATATATATATATATATATATATATATATATATATATATATATATATATATATATATATATATATATATATATATATATGTCAGGGCAGAACAGCATGGTAATTATGAAAATTTAGTTCTATGGGGAAATTCTCATGATATTGTAATGGTAAGAGAAAAAGAGACAAAAGTATATGATTTGGACTTTGAGGTATATATATAAACTATATATAAACATAACTATATTTTATTATAACAAAACTATTTGTTTATACATATTTAAAATTTCCCAACTGTTTTATAATAATAGTCCATATTTTTTTATCAGAGAACCAGATTCATGCAACTATTGAACCTGAGGGCAGATTTACCTAACAAGACATGTATTCAAGTATAAGATACGAAAGTGTTGTCATAGAATGATATATCACCTGGGGTGATAAGGGAAATTAGATGATGCATGTCTAAATTAAATCATAAAATGGTCTTGGAAAGGGGTTAGCAAAGTTTTTCTGTAAGAGGCCAGATAGTAAATATTTTAAACTGTGTGTATAATAATACCTCTGGTAACATTCAACTCTGCTGTTGCAGCACAAAGCAACCATAGACAGTAAATGCTCTCTAAAAATTATTTTTAATAAAAACAGGCAGCAGGCTAGATTTGAACTATGGGCTATAGTTTGACAATCTCTAGTCTAAAATATTTCTGAGCATTGACAACTACTGCTCTGGAGTCTGTTCAGTGAAATTTACTAGATCATAACTTGCTTGAAGGTAGGATATTGGTCTTGTATTTTCATATCACTTATGACACTTAATATCTGTGATCACATAGGAGACACTTGATAGAATATTAATGAAGGAATGAATGGATTGATCAGTGAAAAGTTCAGTGATATCTACCATGGTTCCACACTACCACACTTTTTCTTGTAAGCAGGGCTGACATTCAGATAAAGCAGTTTGACCTAATGGGAAAAGCATGGGCTTTAGTGTCTGATAGAATGACCTGGGTTTAAATAATTGATCTGCTACTTATAATTGGTATATCTTGGACAAGTTATTTAACTGCTTTCAGTTGTAAATTTTACATTTATCAAAAGGAATTGATGATAGTGACATATTATTGGTAAGTTGAATTCATTAAGTAAGATATTATTAATCTTTTAAATAAATGACAGGATGAGAGTTGATGCTTAGGAAAAATTAGCTTTCATTCACTTTAGTTGGGAGTCACAATTTGATTAACTTTGAAGGGTCATAAAATGAGAATGGAAAGGGCCTTGACAGCAGTTAAGACCTATCCGTCTTTCTTACCTTCCTTTCTTAAAGATAAAAATTCATCAAGGCCTAGAAAGATTAAAAAAGTGTAAAGAACCTCAGGATTAGGAATTAAGAGGCTGGAATTTAGTTCTGGTTTGACCATTAAATAATTATGTCATATGTGCATATGAGGGTTATTTACCTATTTCAGCCTATTCCCTTGACTAGTGGAACAAAGTAGTCTTTAAGCCTCTATCCAATGTTAACATTCAATGTTGATATTGTGAAATTGGCTTACTCATTTCTGTTCAACTCTGTTCTCTCCCTAGCCACAACACACAACTATGCCCACGCAGCCACACATATGCATGCAGTTCTAAACATATTCAAAATAATCTATAGTGTGAAAGAATTTAAATTAAAAGCAAAATTTAAAAAAAAAAACACTGGAAAATAATTTCATTAGACTTACAGTATGTTAAAGAAGTGATGGGTTTCAAATGAGAATGGCTTTTGTGATTGCTATGATAGAAATCCAGTCCATGATGTTACGTTAAAACTCTGTTGTGTCAGGTCTTATTACATTGCTAACGTCACTTTAATATTCCTTGATTCAGACATTTCCTTCTGGAAGCACTTGAAGAGGCTGACATAGGTGGAGAATAAAGCTCACTTTCAAAACCAGTCTATTTACAACCTTTTCATAGTGGTTCTGCTCCCTCCCTACTTCTTTTTCCTCCTAAGCACAGCTGCAAGTTTAAGTAGTCAAGCAAACTATAATCAGCCACTTAGATTGGCTGCCAAATCACAGTTATGCCCAATTTGCCTGTTTAACTTTTTTTCTTGCTTGATTGACCTTGGTTCTCTACTCCCCCAAGTATTCATGATGACAACTTGAAAATGCCATATCTTCGCAATGTTGTGAGTGCATCAGAAACTACTCACATACGTACAAAGCAGATCGCTGAAGTCTTAAATTGTCAGTACATTTAATTTTGCCCTATTTTTATTTGTATTAAAATTAATTACAGACACCTCACAGTGCTTCATTTTTTTTTTTTTTTTTTTTTTTTTTTGCGGTACATGGGGCTCTCACTGCTGTGGCCTCTCCCGTTGCGGAGCACAGGCTTCGGACGTGCAGGCTCAGCAGCCATGGCTCACGGGCCCAGCCACTCCGCGGCATGTGGGATCTTCCCGAACCGGGGCACGAACCCGTGTCCCCTGCATCGGCAGGCAGACTCTCAACCACTGCGCCACCAGGGAAGCCCACAGTGCTTCATTTTTGATGTAAATTTCAATTTTAAATACAGTTGGTTTTCTGATAGTTTTCTTGAGTATATATATATAAAGAGAGTATATATTTAGTATGTAGGTATATACATACATATATACAATGTATGTGTGTATGCATATCTATATAACATCTGTATAGATCTATATAATGTGTATATATGTATAGATATATACATACTAACATATATGCTATTTATACTATATATTTAGTATGTATATATAAGTAGAGATATTTATTGTGTGTGTGATATACATATATAGAGCTTGTGTGTGTGTGTGTGTGTGTGTGTGTGTGTGTGTGTGTGTGTAGAGAGAGAGAGAAAGAGAGTTTATAAGGCTGTAAATTTCTGGTACATGTAATTTTTTGCTTTTCATTACAAAAAAGAAAAGAACACCAAAGCAAAAAGCAACCATTTTTATGACTAGGCATTTGACTTTCCAGGAATAAAGCAGACAGAAAATGTTCATTCATTCTTAGTATAAATAGTAACTCTAACCCTTTGCCACCTCCTTTCTCATTTTTGTAAAGCTGAAAAATGTTCAGTATATTAACTTATAATATGTCAGTTCTGAAAGGAGAAAAGAAAAAGTGCTATGATAAATATAGCTACAGAGGATACATAACATTTTTAAAGAGATCAAGCTTTAATGTCATAGAGGGATAGATGTTAAATGGTATGAGAAGGATAGGACTGTCACATAGGTTTGCTCTATCAGAAATTTCCCTGTGTGTGTGTGTGTGTGTGTGGGTGTGTGGATGTGGTGTGTGAGACAGACAGAGACAAAGACATAAGAGAGAAATAGAATTTCTGTTTTCCTTCATTTTATGGAAGAAACTTTGTTTTATATCTTACAGTAATAGCATGTGAGATTATACATTTAAAATATATTACAAAGTTGTTTTTAATATTAGCTGCTCACAATGAATTTAACCCAAATGAACATCTCTCTTCTTTTTGTTTTAGCATCAAATTTTAAATTATTTTTTAAGGTCTTTCTATTATTTTCTATATTTGAATGATAAGATATCTGTAATGGAAATTTCAGGAGTATTTATTAAATACCAAGACTAAATCCTTTCATTGAGCGCTTCTCAGATATGAAGGTGCAGACTAAGCACTTGGAAACCTTGTTAAAAATGAAGATTCTCATTCAGACAGTCTGAGGTGGAGCCTGAGATTCTGTGTTTCTAACCAGCTCCTAGGTGATAATTGATGTTTATGGTCCATGAAAAAAAACTGAGTAGTCTTTATTTCAAAACAATGGTTTAATAATAATAATAGTAACAAAAATAATAATTTTATATAAATTTTATCTCCAGAGAGAATAATAGTTAATAGGAAAATTAATAATCAGGTACATAAGAAAACCCAATTTATTGAATCTTATCTATGTAGAACATTCTGTTCCACTGCCATATTAACACTGAATTTTTGCAGCTGTCCTGTGGGTCATTTGTCCAATATTGATTTGTATTGGTTGGTTCTAACCTGTTGAATTATGGCAAATTGTTGGCCTTTCATAGGCAAATATTTCAGAAAGCTTTTAAGATAAAGTGTATTAAGAAAGAGTTGAAGTGTTTTTAAACTGTTATAAAGTCTTTTGGAATGCCAATGAATTGAAGTAAAATCTTATTTGCATCTTAAAGCCACAACTCATGAACTGTGAATGAAAAACCAACTGTGAAGGAAAGGATGGGTATATCCCACTGTAAATTAGTATGAAAATCTGTATTTTGCCTGGTGATAAACAACACTCACTACAGATACTATGGTTTAGACCAGATCTGTTCTGAAAGCTAAGTAGACTATACTTCAATGAGCGATTCTGGGAAGATGATTAGCTATAGATGTATAACAGCTCTCATAAACACTGTGCTGAGAAAATAAAAGAGAATTTATGTGGCACTGGAATATCTCTAAAAATATTAAGAGTTAATAGATGCCCGAACTCTGGATGTCAAATATCCCAAATATCTTAAACCTAAAACAAGTTTTTAATAAATGATCTGGCACATACATATTCTTTTGCTCTATGTTTGACTCCCTGCTTTAGATATTTCTAATAACAAAATCTTTCTTACATATCTTTATATTCATTTGTCTATTCTTGAGCTACACTTGCTATAGGGATGAGAGAATATTGGTGGTTTATCAAGTACTACAACAGGCTTTTTTTTGGTTTGTTTTAAGGAACTCATTTCGCAGGTGAGAAAAAGTGGTGGGGTAGGACAAGATCAATCAATTAAAAATAATACAATTGTTGAAGACTGTGCAAGACACTGTGATGGTTATTAGGGAGAATTAAAAATAATATGAATATGAATAAAATAACAATGCAATACTATTTCAAAGCAGTATGGGTAGTGTTGGCCGAAAGAATTGTCCAACCAGTGAGTGCTTTTCAGTGAGTGCTATTTTTGGTTGAGAGAGCTTTGTGAACACCATTCTGTAATTCTACTTTGTACTAATTTGCTAGGGCTGCCATAACAAAATACCAGAGACTGGATGGCTTAAACAATAGAAACTTATTCTCACAGTTCTGTAGGGTACAAGTACAAGGTCAAAGTGTTGACAGAGTTGGTATCTTCTGAGGACTCTCTCTTTGGCTCGCAGATAGCCACCTTCTCACTGTGTCATCACATGGTCTTTCCTCTGTGCACATGCATCCTTGGATGTTCTTTGTGTGCTCAAATTTTCTCTTTTTATAAGAATATGAGTCAGATTGGATTAGAGCTAACCCTAACGGCCTTATTTTAACTTAGTCACCTCTTTAAATGTCCCTTCTCTGAGTATAGTTACATTCTGAGGTACCGGGTTTAGGACTTCAGTGTATTAATTTTGGGGGGACACAGTTCAGTCTACAACACACTCAGAAATCTACATCTGTAAGATACCTAGTTCAATATTCTTATTTTACAGGTGAGAAATTAGGGCCTTCCCTGAAGAACTGAAATGTCTTGTGCAAGGTCATCAAATTCCTAGTAGAGTCTAGAATAAATCATAGATAGCCTAAGTTCCTGACAGGTTTATTTTTTTCTTTTCACTTTATCACATGACTAATGCAAGCCTGATATGCTTCCCACAGATATTGAATTTAGAGCTGTACTTAAGGAATAAGGAGGCACAATAACTGGGGTGTCAGAATTCATGGCTGATATCATTTTCTCTAATCCAGCTCTTCTAGTTGGGTAAGCTTTGTTAGAGCCAGGAAATAGTCTCAGAAAAACACTTGAATGGATTAGTACAACCAAGGTCTGAGCCTAGATTGGGTGTAATGGCCATTATCTCTAACTTCCTAGTGTAAGAATACATCTACGTTCCTACAGTTCCTGAGGTTTGATTCTTGCTGTGTTGAATGAATCATTCTTAACAGAGTTGTCATTTATGAGGATTTTAAACATGTACTTGTGAAGTTCATTTTGTTATTTTTGGCAGCAATGTGGTAGATGACATCACATGTAAAAGTATTTGAGAAAAATTTATTTTAAAAAGCCAGAAACTACCATCTTGAAAGACAAAATAGTAATATTGTTTTTTTAAAAAGGGAAAAATGCTAGAAATTTCTAAATGTATAAACCAATTTAAATTACCAAGATTCACATTAGCAAGTGCCTCCTTTTTCCTAATAACATAACCTACAGACTTCTTTTGAATTATTATCTGCTTATACTTTATTGACTTTGAAAGTTGAGTTGTGCAATTGAATTTCATAGGAATTTGAAAAACTAGCAAGCAAGTTGCTAAGTAAAAATAAAATGCAAAAAATGCTGTCAAATGAACCAAGGATAAACATATTTAGGCTAACTATGGCAAAGTGATGCCAAAATGAGTCATTTGTAGAGATGTTTCTATTTGGGAAAAAAAAAAAAGATTGGATTGATTCTTGGTAGTTTACTTTAAATTTTAACAGAGGGGTTGTCACCAACCCCTGAGACTATTTCCTGATTTAAAGTTGGCAAAGTTATACTGAAAGAATGCCTTCAAATACTGGAGAAAATTTAAAAATGACCACTTTCTCTTATCAGATCCATAAACTGTAGGGTGTATGTTTTCCTGTATTGGGCTTGGGCACCTTGGAGTCTGGCCCATCTGAAACTAAAGAACCAAGCATCAATCAGGATGATCCTTCTCCTGATGAAATTTTTTTCCCATCACTTCCCTACAATATAGATGTAGAAGATTAAAATGCTGTGTTGAGAAAATATTTGTGTGATATAAAAGGTAAGTGCATCCTATAGTCAGGATTAGTCAGTGTATCTGCTCTGCCAGCTTTTCAAAAATTATTGCCATAGATTATGGCTATATCTCCTCTTTCCAACTCATATCCTTTTACAGTGACGATTATACAACACTCTTGATCTACTTATGGTGGGAATAAAGCCAATGGAGTCAGCCAAAGGCTATCTAAGATAAGACTTATCCAGATGATAAGACTTCCTTAACCATTCTACCAAGCATAATTATCAAATTCCTTGTGATCCTCCTTATCAAGACCCTGCTTTATTTTCTTTATAGCAGTCATCTTTAACTGAAATCATATTATTTTCCTTCTTTTCCTGTATTGTCTCATTAGATTATAAAGGTTGTGTAAGTGGGGAGTGATCACTGCTCTATCCCTAGCTTCTAAAGTTGTACCTAATATAAAAGGGTTTTTAATATGTGCTTGCTGAATAAATTAATCAATTAATTAATTTATTGGTACACACTATATTTAGTGTTTAGTGATATTTTGATTATCGTTGTTGCTCTAATTTTCAAGCTACTAGTGTTTGATCCAGGCATTTTGACAATTTAATTTCAAGACAGTCTTTTTCAGAACTACCTAATCTTCACTGTGTTATTTTTTATAATTGATGGTAGAAATCTTCTACAGGGAAATGTGTGTGGGAATGGGACATATCTTTCAAGGGGTTAAAAAAAAATCTTATTAAACACGCCTATAGAGTATTGTCAGTTCCATGGGAGTATGTGTTGAGGAGATGTAGTACAGAGAAAAGGAGAAAAGCTAAATGTAGGGCCAAGACCACGGAAATAAAATGAGACTAAAAGATAATTTAAAAGTATTGCAAGTAGCTAATAACAAAGGAAAGAAAGAGGGAATCCTTTTTCAATCACTCTAAAAGTAATTATAAAGAACTTGCCCATAAACATGCTACAATATGTAGCTGACTGGCTGTGGAGAGACTTTAATGGATAGCTTTTCATTATTTTCCTTGTGTCTGTTCATGCTTTTCATATATGATTGAAATAAAGATAAAAACTAGACAAAATCATATTATATAAAAGAACATCTGCAAAATTTTTTATGTCATGATAAAACATTTAAAAGTTTAGATGATCTAAAAAAAATCAACTATACTAATTCACAAAACCAAAGTAACACAGCTGCAAAAACATTATTTTAATAAGTATTTACCTCATACTCTTGATGTACAGGAATTTCAGCTCAGTATGCCAGACTTTTAATTACTGATTTTTTTGGGATCCCCCTTTTATGCAGAGTTTCTAAAAGTTTCTGATAAAATTTGGTAAGAGCAAAAGAGCATGCACTTCTAACTTATCTTGTACATGTCATTTTCTAGGTTCTGTATATCCAAATCAAAGCAACAATGTACTCTTAATATACAATAGAAGGGCTATCCTGTCTGAGTAATTAGATAAATTGAATAGTGAGACGTATCCATGAGACATTTAAGATATAAAATGTCATAAAAGTGAAATTGTCCACTGATATCGAGACTCTTTCTAGGTATAGTTTTTTTCTTCAAAATAAACTGAGTGGGGAATGTAATAAAACCTGTAAAGGCTGACTGCTTTAGGTGAAAATAGCAGTAGCGATTGGGGATCCCCACTCACTCTACTGTCCCCTCCCCTACAAGGAAAAGAACATTCTAACTGATATTCAACCAGAATCATTATGGTTACCAAGATCTATCTATTTTCGTAGTTCTGGTCTCTAAATTTTTAAATAAGAATATAAGAGAACGATATACTTTTTCTGGAAGAATCAGATTTTTTTTAGGCCCTTTGCCTTCTCTATGCCATGGGGCCTAAGTAGAGTCTTAGGCCCAGTGCAGAATAGAGGCTTACAGAAAGATTTCCTAAACTCAAAAAGTCTACCAACTAGTAAAGTCCAATACTACAGTTCTAGCAATCGTCTTCTAAACAAAATATCCTAACTCCCTACATCCTTATTACTTGATAAGGCATGGAAAGAGAATCTCATCGGGGGAGGAAGCAAATGCTTTGTGCTCTCTCTTTAGTCAAGATCAGTTGGACCAGACATCTTGGTACCCTGGCTGAACATTGGAAAGTATAAACCCTAGATTTTATGCATCTGAAAAAAAAAGCAGTTATTTTAGTTTTCTTTCCAGTATTTGAAGACATTCTTTTAGCATAAGTTCACTAACTCAATTAACAGGAAATAAAAATCATTGTTCAGAGGTATAGACAATGAAAAGTATTCTGAACTCAAAGAGGGATTAAGTAGAAGGCTAGAAGAATTAATATTTTCTGCCTGAGTTAATTTCCAATTCTATTTCAAAATTAGACACCTGTCTTATTTTCAACAAAATTCTGTTTAAATATTTCTAGTTATCAGAGAACATGCTATTCTGAAATCAAACTCTTTCATTTGTGGAGTTCTAATTATCTGGCAATATTTACATGGAAATGAAATCGGTCTGCCTGTAATTATGAGCCATTATTTCTAGTTGTCCAGTATGAAAAGAAAAAGGATAATCATTTTTTCTTTTAATCATGTATTCATCCATCATTCAGCAAGCACTTACTCGGTGCATTACCCATGCTAGTCATTGTGCTAGACGACAGGGATGTAAGAGTAGATAAAGAAAGTCCTATCCAGGGGAGGTTGAGAGCATTGTTTTGGACAAACATAAACAAGGTAACAGGATGATATACAGGATTCTAGGTGCCTCTCTTTCTGTTTCCATATCATTCATTTAAACCATTATGTATTCAGTTTTTCAAGCCAGAAAACCAAAAATCATTCTTGATTCTACATTTTTCCTCACTCCCTTAGCCAGTCTATCATTTAGTTTTATTGTTTATACCTCTAAAATGTAGCTTGAATGCATTCATATCTTTCAATCTCCCTACAAGCTCTGCATTCCAAGCCATCACCATCTCTCAATTAGACTACTGCAATAATTTCCTACTTTGTCTTCCTGCTTCCACTGTTGATGGTCTACAAACCATTCATTTCAAAGAATGTAGAGTAAATGTCTAAAAATATGTCAGTTTCTATGATAAATCTGCTAAAAACAACCTTCAAAAATGTGTTGGTGTCCTGAGAATTATATCCAAATTCCTTACCTGGATCTACAGAACTTTGCTTGACTTAGTCACTGCTTTTCTTTTGCAAATTTACCTCATGTTACTCTATCACTAAGTTTGCCACCATGCAAGCATCTTTCTTCAGGATGTTTGTACTTTTTCTTGGGGTTTATTTCTACCCTTAATACATCACCTACACACACCTAAATGATAATATAATACAACAGACTTCCCTAAACCACTCTAGATAAGCAAGCTAATAGAAGTCTCTTCTCTAGTGCTCCATACCTTTTTTTCTCTTCACTTTATGTATTTTGTTTTTAACCTGCTTACTAAGAGTCTCCTCCACCAGACTGTAAATTTCATACTATCTTAGTTGAATCCCTCATGTCTTGTTTATTGCCTGACATATATTAGTCACTCAGAAAATATTGTAAATGAGTAAGCAAATGGATTAATCAATACATTCAAAGGGAACCTACCATAAACTTGGCATGTTTATTGCCTAGACTTATGTCTGACAAAGTTAGCAGGTGAAAACACATAATAGTATATACACTAATATTCTTTTATCTTTTTATATGGAGCCTGAGCTTCAGTCTTATCATCATACTAGTTACCATTTTCAGGGTAAGTATTTTTGTCAATATTCATCTTAAAATATGGAGTCCAAATATTGCTGCAATATAAATTACAGTGACTTTTAGAGCATAAATTTGGTAATCCATATTAAAATGTAATATGCACTACTTTGACCCAGTAATCCCAAATATAGGATTTTGTCCTAAGAAAATAATTAAACTTGTAGACAAATGTTTAAATGTAAGTATTTTTCGTTATATTGTTATTTAAAAAAAGAAAAGTGCTAGATCAAATCAAAATGTCTGTTTAGTAATACAGTTTAAACACAAATATAATAAGATTCCCCTGAGTAATTTTCAAATAAATACAAGTTTATAATTAAAAAATTACTAAACCCAAAAGTAATTAGCCAATATGATCAGGAGTCATCAGAAATAACAACAGTAAGAGAACCACAGGGAATTATTAATCATAGAATATAAATAAATATTTTAATCTGAATAAAAATATAAAAGAGTGAAGGTAAAAGGTAATAAAATTATTAAACTTAACTAAACAAATTTGATAACTAAGTAGAGGATTTAGAAGTAATGAATAATTGAATATTAAAAATTTAAGGAGGCTTCCAGTAATAACTGACTGGGTAATTTGTGCTAAGTTTGTCACTCTGATCAAAATATATATATTTATAAAAAGGCTTTTGTAAAGCCAACATCTGAAGTAAGATGGAAATTCGGCGATAAGTATGATGTTGGGAACCACTTTTCCCCTAGGGATGACTGCCGATGTCACAATTGGTGGTTGAGAGACTAAGAAGCTGCATAGCACTTTTGTCAACCTTCTGGGCTAGCAGGATACAAGCTGAATACTGGTACCCGCCAAGGACTCCAAAGAAGTATACATCAGAAATAACAGTGAATCTAAAGTAGTTCACTCTCCACAGGGACTTTAGCCCAAATCTGAATCATCTCAATCTTTGAAATTGAATTCAGGTCATAGGACATTGCTATATCCCCAGGAATCTGTGAGAGGCAAAAAAAGAAAAAAAAAATCTGAAATAAGATAACATCATCCTGGGTCTTAACATCATTTTTGTAATTTTTCAACTACAGTGTCCTGCAAACAATAATAATAATAATAAATAACCAGGCATCCAATGAGATAAGACAAATGAGTGAGACCCAGGTGAAACAATAGCCAGTAAAAACAGACCCACAACAGCTACTATTATTTGGAATTATCAGATATAGATTTTAAAAAAGTTAAGTTTAATGTATTCAAGAAAACAAAAGACAAGATTGAGGAATTTCCAGATAAATTGAAATAAGATAGACATAAACATGAAAAAGTATAGATATTCCAGCACCAGAAAATAAGATAAGTGAATTATGAATTCGCTAACAGATTAAAACTGGAATATAAATCAGAAGAAAATATCCAGAATAAAACAGAGAGAAAAGAAAGAAAAATAAAGAAAGTGACATAGAAGATACTGTTAAAGCTATAACAATTGATTCTCATTTTTTACAGTAGTTATGTTCTAGAAGTTTTCTGTAAACACTAAATTAGTGAATACTAAACCATTGTTCCAAAGGGAAATATGGGATTAGGTTCTCACGAGCCTCTGGTCACATTTTCATCAACTTTCATCAATACATAACCTTGTTTTATGTGTGTTTCTCTTTAAAGATGCTTCAAAATATATTAACATTGAACTTGTAGTCAACAGCACTAAAGCTCATGCTTGAATGAATTTTATCTAACACATGTATTTTCTCTGTAAAGCACATGACAGCCTTCTTATGCTTAGGAATACTAAGCAGCACTTCAGCACTATATTGGGGGGCATTTTAATTTCCTCTTTGATTTCATTGGTGATCCATTAGACCCACTAGTAGCATGTTGTTTAGTCTCCATGTAATCATTTTTTTCTCATTTCTTTCTCTGTGGTTGATCTCTAATTTCATGCCCTTGTGTTTAGAAAAGATGCTTGAAATAATTTCTATACTCTTAAATTTTTTAAGGCTTGTTTTGTGCCCTTGTGTGTGGTCAATCCTACAAAATATTCCATGTGCACTTGAAAAGAATGTGTATTCTGGTTTTTTTGGATGTAATGTCCTAAAAATATCAATTAAGTCTAACTGTTCTATTGTGTCACTTAGAATCTCTGTTGCCCTATTGATTTCCTGTCTAGAAGATCTATCCATTAATATGAGTGAGGTGTTAAAGTCTCCTACTATTATTGTATTCCCATTAATTTCTCCCTTTATGTCTGTTAGTATTTGTTTAATATATTTGAGTGTTCCTATATATGTTGATGAATAGAATATCCTCCTCTTGTGTTGATCCTTTTATCATCATATAGTGCCTTTCTTTATCTTTCTTTATGGCCTTTGTTTTAAAGTCTGTTTCGTCTGATATGTGTATTGTGACCCCTGCTTTCTTGTTGTTTCTGTTTCCGTGAAATTTCTTTTTCCATTTATTTGGGGGTATTTTAAACAGCAAAATCACCAACGAAAAGCAAAAACATGTAAAATATGACACTAAAATGAAACACTTATATACACCATGAAAAGGGCACTTACTTACAGCATGAGAACTGAAACAAGAGGGCAGAATGTTACTTCATTTGACTCATCTGGAAACATACGCATATCAGAGACTCAAATATTTCACATCTTTGTGCATGTCCACAAGTGACTGTAAAAACACCATAAGTATTGATTTTGAGGTTATGTCTTAGTGTTTTTTGGCTGCTATAAAAGACTACCATACACTGGGTGACTTATCAACAACAGAAATTTATTTTTGACAGTCCTGGAGACTGGGAAGTCCAAGATCAAGATCAGGGTGTTGACATATTCAATGTCTGGTGAGAGTGACTTCCTAGTTCATAGATTGGTGTCTTCTTGTTGTACCCTCCTCACATGGTAGAAGGGCTGAGGGAACTCTCTGGAGTCTCTTTCATAGGAACACTAATTCCCTTCAGGAGGGTTTCCCCCTCATTACCTAATCACCTCCAAAATGCCCCAATTTGAAATGCCATTTCACTGGGGATTAAGTTTCAACATACAGATTTTGGAGGAACACAAACATTCAGTCTATAGCTTATTACAAATAAATTTTAGCAAGTAGACAAATTTACAAATATGGGACAGAAAATAAGAAAGGTGGAAAATTAATAAACCTCCATCTCAACAAAAAAGAACAATAAAATAAATGCAAAGTAAATAGAAGAAATGAATTAAATAGAATACAGACATAAAATACAAAGTATTATCAAAATGAAATGTTTCTTTGAAAGACCAATAAAATTGAACATCATATAAGACTGATGTAAAAAAGAAAAAAAAAGGAATGTAAAGGATTATTAAAAATTATACTAACATTAAAGTGATAATATGTTATAAAAATCTTATGCAAATAAAATTTAAATCATAAATAAATGCATATATTTCTTAAAAATAATTTATCCTATCTGTTGCAAAAAATATAGAAGAATATGACACAAATTTTGATACATTGATATATAAAATTGTATAGAAAAACATTAAAGAAAACCTAAGCTAGGTTCACAGAGAAGGGATTTAATAATGAAAGGATGTCATTTCTCCCAAAATTGCTGTGTAGATTTAATATCATTTAAATACAAGTCCAGCCAGGGATTGTCATGTACTTAAAATGTAAAACTTCACAAATAGATTGTTTGGGGGTACAGTTTTTTTGTGTATGGCAAAGCTAAAAAGAAAAACAGGGAATAATTCAGGACAGTGGTTATCTTTGGGTGACAAAGAAGAATATGGTTAGTGAAAGACACAGAGGGGCTTCAAAGGATTTGGCAATATTTTATTTTCAGCTAGTTTGTGGTAACCACATACTAATTTTTTATATTGTTGCTGTAAAACTGTACATGCACATTCTATACATTTTGTATGTGTGGTATTTTTATACTTAAAATCTGAAGTAGGTCCTCCCTGGTGGTGCAGTGGTTAAGATTACACCTGCCAATACAGGGGACACAGGTTCAATCCCTGGTCAGAGAAGATCCCACATGCCGTGGAGCAACTAAACCACAACTACTTAAGCCCACATGCCCTAGAGCCCACACACCAGAACTACTGAGCCCATGTGCTGCAACTACTGAAGGCTCTGTACTTAGAACCCATACTCCACAACAAGAAAAGCCACCTCAATGAGAAGCCTGCACACCACAATGAAGAGTAGCCCCCACTTGCCACAACTAGAGAAAGCCCATGCAGCAACGAAGACCCAACACAACCAAAAATAACAATAAAATAAAAAAAAAACCTGAAGTAAATGAGTAAACTGTAGAATTGTAATTATAAAACTGTATAACATGTAAGATCTTTATGTAAATATAGGTACACATATTTACATGCATGTAGATATCCTGGATAAAATTGAACTCTAAAATTTTTCTTTCAAATCTTGACTATTGAAAAGGGAAATACTCTCACTTAAAAACTGTAGCAACTTTTTGCCTACTAAGAGTTATAGGTCTGGATTTTCCTCTGATATGTACTGTCTATTTCTGGACAAATGTCCTTGAGTACATAATTTTGGATTATTATACAGCAAATATCCACACAATATTCCCAGAAAAGACCCCAATTCAGTAAATAATGATTTCAGAATCATCTGAATGATTTAATGCTTAATATAGTTCAGTAATTGGGTGTTTAGTTCAGATCAAAATTTAGATTTGCTATGCCTCTGCATGATTGTGTGCATTAAGAAAAAAACTTGAAGAAATATTCTGCATTGTTATTAGTCATCATCTAAGGTTGGTGGGATTGTGAAAAATGTTTATTATCTTCTTTGTATTTTTGTACACTTTCCAAACATTTTACAAAGAGCATATTACTGTGACTAAGAAAAAAATAAACTTTGCATAAACTGTAGAGCCCAGCATAGAACATATACACTCAGTTGTGGCCCAAATATTGCTGATTTCAGTAGGATGATTACCCTTTTTACCTGACTCTAGACTTGTGATATTTTGCTCAATATTGCATCAGGTGCCATGCCATCTTTTGGTTCATATTGACCTTATAGTCAATCAGAACACAAAGATTTTTTTTTAGGTAGGTTTCTATTAAAGCAGATTGGTACAGGAGATCTTGTTAACTGAAATGCAGAACATTATCTCTGTTTATGTAATCATGTGCTTAAGTTCGTATTCTCAGCTTTTCAGCACATTTCAGTAGAACAATGTATAGCTGGATGACCTTGATTCCTACTCAACCAATAAAACTGAAGACCCTCAAAATGTCACTGCAACTTCCTTTCACTCCATCTCAAAATTTCTCTTCAGTGTCACCTATTTCTTTTTTTACCTTTACTATAGACTGAGGAAGGATTTTGTTCCTTCAATTATCTAACTCTTACATTTTCAGTAACTTTCTCATAATTGCTATCACTTTATTCATATGGATGCCTAGATCTCCTATATTCTTAAAAGAGGTAACCCCCTATCCACACCTGGTTAGGTTTGAGTTGTTCTCAAACTCTCCCATGAAACTCTTTCTTTAAATTTATTGAAAGATTGATCTCCATTAACATTTTAGGCCTTTGCACTTTATTTATTTATTTATTTATTTATTTATTTATTTATTTTGCAGTACACGGGACTCTCACTGTTGTAGCCTCTCCCATTGCGGAGCACAGGCTCTGGACGCGCAGGCTCAGTGGCCATGGCTCACGGGCCCAGCCGCTCCGCGGCATGTGGGATCTTCCCGGACCGGGACACAAACCCATGTCCACTGCATTGGCAGGCGGACTCTCAACCACTGCGCCACCAGGGAAGCCCAGGTCTTTGCACTTTTGATTCTGCTCCTAATATTTTCTGTTTGACTACTTACATAAAGGTAATCAAAAAACTTCTAGTTACGGAAGTGAAAAACAATTTCTCCTAGCACATTTCCTGATCTGCCATCCCTTGGGAATAGGACCCCAGTCCATGGAGATGTAGTAGTAGGAACTCAACCCCTAGGCTGGAACTTTACATAAGTGAGGTTTTTTAGGCTAAAACAAGTATATAACCTTAGTAAAAGATGAATCCTAGGAACCTGGACACACAAAGGCAGGGAGATACATTATTTTTAAGGAAATAATTAAAAGGTCACCATTTTTGGGTTTCCAGATTCTAAGTGATAAATGCAGAATAAAAGTAATTCAGTTATTTTTGTTGTTAAATAGTACCATATTTCCTCATTCTTACAAGACATAAAACTTAGAATCACCATAAGTTCTTCCCTTGCACTCTCTCATTCACTTCACAATCCCATCCAGACAAAAATCACCAAAGCCTCCATTCTCCTGTGGAGCATAGTGTCTTTTATCATAACATCTGCTCAACTGCCTCGTTTCTATTTTCCTGGCTCTTATTGTCACTCATCTTAATTATTGCCAGAACCTTTTAGGGAATCTCCCTGTTGACACTCTGGACCTCCTCCAATATATGTATTTTCCACTCAGTTGCAAAAGGGTCTTCCTGTAACATAATAACTTGGTAGTTATTCCATCACTGCAATAACTTGGTAGGTCCACAATACTTTCCACAAAAGCTTCAAGCTTCTTAGCTTAGTATACAGAGTCTTTGTTGGTATGCTCCCTGTCTATGTGTCTAACTTTATTTACTCTCATATTCCCACACTCCACTATTCTCTACATCAGTATCATTAATATACAAAGTCTTTAACGGGTTCTATACTGATACCTCTGCTGTAATATTCTTATTATCCCCACTCTGTGATATTGTTTCATTTAACTAACTCCTGTCCTTTCAAATTTGGCTGAAGAAACAACAGTGCTCACTCCGACTATGATCTTGAAGTTCTTCCTTGGGCTCCTTGCAAATTTTTTCTGTAGCATTTAACAAACTTGCTTATTTCCCACACTAAGCTATAAATGTACTGTGGACGGGAACCACATCTTGTTTGATTTAGTATCTTTATTACACAGCAAAATAATTAGCTCTCAGTGGACACTCAGTAAATATTTTTTGGTATAATATATGTCATTTTTACTTCCCAGAGAACACCAAAAAATAAAGGAAATCCCACAGTTAACAGCCTCTGGAACTACAGATAACTTTACAAATGCACTCATTACACATTTCTTCCCCATAGGAAACTTTTATTTATCCCTGTAGCTTTTTGTCATTTACATGTCATTTCAATTTTTCTGCTAACATTATCCAAATTTCCCTTTGTGCAACCACTCTATCCCCTAACCTCACAGTAACAGGTGTAACAATATGACTTGTTTGCAAGTTAGATAACCAGAACATAGCACTATCTTGACATGGATCAATTAAGGACTTTTGACTCAATCAAGGCTATTGAGATTCAAGTAAATATTTGGTAGGACTACTGGAAAGGAAGTGTAGACCTTTTCTCACTGGTTTTATACCTTGGAACTTATAGAATGAGAACTACTGGTAGATTATCGTAATACTAAATGGAGATTGAGAAGGCAGTGAGCTTGGAGATTAAAGAGCAAAATAATGGAGAGAAACCCTATCCAGAAACATCATTTTAGTCTCTGAATCAAACAGTGGTTTAGCCGAATATTTCATTTTAAAATATATGAGCCAATAAATTTTTTAAACTTATTTGCCTAAGACAATTTGAGTTCAATTTTCTGTCACTTTCAACCAAAAGTTTCTAAACTGCAGTTAATTTTTCCATGTGTGTCTTGATATATATCCTCATGTTGCTCTCCTATAAATATCCTTTATGACTTCTTAACACCTATAGCCCTTCTTTGTACAAAAAAGGCTGCTCAAGATTGGTTTCATATTTATCTGTTGAGCTTTGTATTTTGTCTATATTCTCCTCTCCTCCTCTATGTCAGCTATACTGAGCTACTTATCTTCTGCCTATTAGCCATTTATTTTTAGATCCTAGTTGCGTGTGTTCATATTCTTCAGACTACTGTTGTAACACATTGTATTACACACAATTTAGTATATGTAACATTTCTGACTTCTGCTAGGTTCTAAGTTATTTGAGAGCAGCCCTGTGTAAGTTCTGAAGATAGCTCTACAGGCTCCTTTTAGGTAGTTCTTGGGTAATTTTCTCAGTAAGCTAAAGACTCAAAAGGAATCTTCTGTAGATCTCTGGAGAAGCCTCCAGAGAGACTGTGTAAGTCTCTCTTCTTTGGTATACTGTCTTGTAAACCTCAAGCCACCAAGTTTGTGGTAAGTTCGTGAACATTTTTCTCCATATCCTCAACTCAGGGAGACCGCCAAGATCTACCTGTGTTGCCCTTCCCTGGACTGTGGCTAAAACGTTCTCTCTGGACAGTAAAGTGAGCCAATCATTGAATTCTGTTTGTTTTCTGTCTTACAAGGATCAGTGTTTTGGATTGCCTGGTACACAATCCTTGAAAAACATGTTTTATAGCACCGGTCCCTGACGTTTTTGGCACCAGAGACTGGTTTCGTAGAAGACAATTTTTCCACGGATGGCACGGGGGTGGGGAATGGTTCAGGTGGTAATGTGAACAATGGAGAGCGATGGGGAGTGGCAGATGAAGCTGTTGCTCACATCCTGCTGTGCAGTCCAGTTCCTAACAGGCTGCGGACTAGTACCAGTCTGTGGCCCGGGGGTTGGGGACCCCTGTTTTATAGTTTATCTCATTTTTTAATTTGTTTTAGATGACAGGGCAAATTCATTTCATGTTTCTCGGTTTTAGCTAAAAACTAAAGTAGAAAAATAATTTAAATCAGGAATTAGAAATCATACAACCTTTGGGAGTTTTGGAGCCTAAGATCAGAAAAACCTTTTCCAAGATATCCTAAAGTACAAAAATTTCTGGCAAGTTTCTTCTAGTGATGTCAATGACCTACAAACCCATAGTGAGTGATTTTCCAGAGTAACCAACCTTACCAATTTGGAATCCAAGAGAAGTCTGCACTGGAGATGTTAGTTGGATGCTCATAACAGTGACTTCCAGAAGGACCCCTGAAAGCCAGGAGAAGACATTGTAGATGATCTTAACTGCCTGAACACAGCACAACTATAGAAAAATGGCCTAGTTTTCTCCTAAAGATCTCATTAGACAGCCCTCGTTGGTAGATCTAACCCAGAATAACAGTGTAAAAGAATTCAAACAAATGTAGTCCTGGGCTTCTCTCCTACTGGAAAGAATATAGAATGGGTAGGATAATGCCAAGTTGACAATGGAAAATTTGGCACTATTCATATTTATGTTAATGAAGCATAGCGTAATATTTAATATGTATTTGGTACTTGATAAATATTGAAGACTGAATGAAAGAATCAGTTCTGGTAAGGAATTGGTTATACAAATTTGTTTAAAGATTCATAAACTTTTGGAAAAAGAAAACTACTTTTAGTAGTTATAATATTATATTGTCACTATAATATTCATCAAAACTTTTGTTTGAATGAAATATCTCCTTTATTCTTCTTAAACAGAGCATATAAAATGCACGTAAGTGACGTGTCATGCTGTTTAGAAAAGCAGCTTAACATTTGACTAAATTACAATGAAGAGATAGAAAAAATAAACTCTAATATGACACATTGTATTTCAATGTTTATGATGAATTTTTGAAATTGTTAGCTGTTCTATAAACTTGTAGTATTTTAAGTATCTTAGAATTGATAACTATAATATTGCAGTTTGCAAAGTGTTTCACCCATGTAAGATAGTGTTAATGAGAGTTTGTGATATTTCAATTCTGATAGCTAATAGAACTAAAATAAAAATAGCAATGACCTATTTCAAGAAGGATCTAAATATGGTTAGTTTTCTGGGAAGGGATATAACAATTATATGTTATTGAACAGGCTTTTGGATACGTACTTAAATTATACTGATATCACTACGTTATGAGTACTTGTTTTCTTCTCTGTAAACCACAAATCAGAATTTATAATGGAATCTCTCAAATCAGTGACTCTTCTTAACCCTGAAGAAGAAAAATCCCAACAACCCAGGCAAATGGTTAATGGAGAAAATGTCCTGTTATCAGGATGTACTTATTAGCCATTATTATTATTTTGGATTACATCAAGTGGTCAAGATAAAATATGTTCACTGAAAGTGCCTAATTTAATTAGATTGTCTTTATTATCAGGGCCCTATTAAGTGGTTTCAGCTGTAATAGCATTTGAGTTCCATTAGGTTTTGAAGTGATTTAGAAATTCAAATTATTTTAAAAAATTAGATGTCAGGGTGGTGGATAATTAGTAAATACCAAGTTGAAGTTGTAAATTTATACTGAGTAGTGAAACTGAACAGAAACATTGGATGTTGTTGAACTACAAACATAGAGCTGAGAAAACACTATTAAAGCCACTTGTTCTTTGGCATGTGCAATAGAAAATATTTAAGCATTTAAACATATTATGTCCTTTTTAGTAAGACAATAATTAAATGAATACTGTTCTTTTAAAAAGGCAGAAAAGGTGATAGGTATTTTACTTGTATGTCTACATATGGAAGCTGCTAATTACTTTCAATAAATAATTTCATCACTAAATTATTAAAGCTATGCCTGATATAAAAAAATAAATAAATGCATAAAATAAGACCTCAGGTGTACATTTTAAAAATTAATTAATGGTAATAGAATTTTGAATTAATATTAAGATGAAAACTCAGTGTTTCCTAAATCAACAGCAAAGAACATAATAAGACTGGAATTCATTTTATTGTTTTTTTTTTAATCTTTTATACAATCCATATATATTTCCTGGGCTGCTACTATGAAGCCAGCATTCTTTTAGACTCTAAAGATATAATGACAAGAAAAACAGGCATGATTTCTGTTGGAAAATTGAAATTAATATCAAGTAGTTACCTTTGGCAAATGCCATGAAAGAAACATTTAAGAAAGAATTTAAAAAGCAATTCTAAACAAACTCTTGCAGAAATCACAGATAGAATACTTTCCAACACAATTCTATGAAGCCAGAAATTAACCTGATACCAAAACAAGACAAAGATATCATAAGAAAACTAGAGGATAAATATCTCTCAACAACATAGATACAAAAATTTTAAATAAAACCTTAACAAATTGAATTCAATAATACACCAAATTGATACTATATCCCAAGTAAATGAGGATTATTCCAGGAATGCAAGGGTGGTTTGCCATTCAAAAAATGAAAATGGGAACCCACATAGTCATTTCACTAGAGACAGAAAAAACAATTGACAAAAAAGAAATCCATTAAAAAAAAAAATCTCAGCAATCTGCGAAAAAAAAAAAATCTGTCTCATAGAGTATCTATGAAAAACCCATACCTAATATCATATTTAATTGTGAAAGAATGAATGTTTTCCACTTGTGATTAAGAAAAAAAATACCCTAAGGTAAGTAAGGTCTGAGGATCTAATGTAAACATGATTACAATAGTTGATAACACTGTATCATATAAGTGAAGTTTGCTAAGAGAGTAGAACTTAAATGTTTTCACCAAAATAAAAGAAAAAAAGAAAAAGAAAAAATAGGAAAAAGGAAATAAAAAGATAATTATGTGAGCTGATGGATATGTCAATTAACTATTAATTAGATGGGGGGAAATCCTTTCACAATGTACTCATATATTAAATCGCCATGATGTACACTTTAAATCTTACAATTTTGTATGTCAATTTTACCTCAATAAAACTGAAATAAATTAAAGTCACTTAGATGGGTAAAAGGAGTAAAGTTATCTTTATTCTCAGAAAGTCATCTATATGGAAATCCTATGGAATCAACAAAAAAGCTGCTAAAATAATAGGTATTTTAGTATCACCAGTAGTATAAACTAATAATTTTATAGGGTAAAAGATTCATATACTCCCAATAAATTGTTTTTATATTCTAACAGTGTACACTGGGAAATTGAAATAAAAATTCAATAAAATTTATATCAACATCAATAATATGAAATACTTTAGGATAAACATGAGTTAAAGCCATGCAAAATTATACATTGAAATGTGCAAAATACTTCTATGATATATCAAAGAATAAATAAATGGAGATGTATAATGTATTCATGGGTCAGAAGATTCAATGTTGCTAAACTGTTAATTTTCTCCAAACTAATGTTTAGACTCATAGCTATCTAAATCAAAATCCTATCAGGCATTTTTGTAGAAAATGACAAACTGATTCTAATATTCATATAGAAATACAAGGATCTAGAACAGCTAAAACAACTTTGAAAAAAATAACAAAGTTGGAGGACTTAATTAACTGATTTCAAGATTCATCATAAGGCAATCACACTTAAGACAAAGTTATGCAGAATTCTACTTAATCCACAGGTGGCTATAAAAATTGCTTTTGTAATCCATATCTCAATCAAAAGCCAAGGCTTTGCTAACTAATGTAACAAATGTTAGAAATAGACTTTCACTTATTAAATGAATGGTATCCTACATATCTGGATGACTGAAGTATCTTAGAGACAGCCTCTGACTATTACATGAAAGAGACAACTCTGCTAGGTAAATAGCATATATCTTTAAGGATGATATTCTAAACTACTTTCCCAAATAAATTTGTTTGGCTGAGAATATTGAAGATGCGGTTGCCTAATGTCAACTATAAATGTAACAGAGTCCTACTTCCAGACCGTTGGCTGGTAAGATTTAAATAAACCTTTTATGCAATGTAGTGTCCAAAACAACTAAAATGACCAAAAGCTGACTTCATTTGTTTTAAAGAATAAGATATATTATGTTATGTACTTTCTTGTTAATATTGTTTAACAAGTGTTTGTATGGTAAAAATAATCGTGGCAAAGTTTGGTCTAAAGTGTGTTCTAGTTATAATTTGGCAGCAAAATGTTGGTGGGTGTAAGTCATTTTTACTTGCCTTAAATTTTTCATTGACAGCCACAGCCTACCCCAAAGCCTAAGAATTGTATTTAACCCAATTCGTCCTCAAATAAGTGAGTCACCTTTTAAAACATTCTAATATATTGAAATCTTCAACACTCTTCATTCAAATTTTTGCAGCTTTCATCACCTCTATTTAATATTTCCAGACAGCTTTTCATTTTGAAACTTCAAGTTTCTTAGATATCGGTATGGAAGAGTCCCAATATAGCAGGGTATCTTCATTGTTGTTGTTGTTGTGGTTGGTATTATTATTATCTTAAACATGTTCAGGAATAGCAGTAAATATATGAAAGAAAATAAAGTTGCCACTTTGCTGTACAGCTGAAACTAACACAACATTGTAAATCAGCTATACTCCAATAAAAATTAAAAAAAAAAAGTTGCAAGCAGCTTCTGCTTTCTGAGTGGGTTTTTAAATTTAACTTTGGAGCTAATTGTTTCTCTCTTCTTTGAAAAAGCCTTTGAGTGATCATTTAAATTAAGTGCATCTAAAACTTAACAAAGAATCTTCTTAAAAAATCCTATTTAGTAATATAATTAGTTGTATTTTTAAGTAATTTTCCCTCCATAAATTATGTTCCTGGTATATATTTGTGTCTTAAAATATGGAGTCACACCTCTCCTTTCCACAAGTGCCATGATTATATATGAACACATGTCTATTCAGTGTTCTGTGTGCTGTTACTTGAGCCATCACAAGGAGAGGCTGGCAGAGACATATAGAGCCATACTGTCCCTCCACCTAAAGCCTGGAGAAACCAAATAGAAGCAGAAAAAAGCTTTATGCTGTGCAATATGGATTATACTGTTAAGTCCTATATGTGGAGTTACTTCATACCCAATAACTTAGACCTTTGCAAATACCTTGAAATTAGACTGGGTTTTTTATTTCATTTTCTAACTGTACTCTGTTTTCTAAAAAAAATTATTTTTTGAAGTATAGTTGATTAACAATGTTTTATTAATTTCTGCTGTATAGCAAATTGATTCCGTTTTGCATATATATACACTTTTTCATATTCTTTTCCATTATGGCTTATTACAGGATATTGAATATATTTCCCTGTGCTATACAGTAAGACCATTTTGTTTATCCATTCTATATATAATAGTTTGCATCTGCTAATCCCAAATTCCCAGTCCATCCCTTCCCACCTGCAACTTGGCAACCACAAGTCTGTTCTCTATGTCTGTGAGAAAGTTTCTGTTTCATAGATAAGTTCATTTGTGTCATATTTTAGATTCCACATATAAGTGATATCATATGGTTTTTCTCTTTCTGACTTATTTTACTTAATATGATAATCTCTAAGTCCATTCATGTTGCTGCAAATGGCATTATTTCATTCTTTTTTTATGGCTGAGTACTATTCCATTGTATGTATGTACCACATCTTTATCCAATCATCTGTTGACAGACATTTAAGTTGTTTCCATGTCTTGGCTATTGTGAATAGTGCTGCTATGAATGCAGGGGTGCATGCATCTTTTTGAATTATAGTTTTGTCAGGGTATATGCCTAGGAGTGGGATTGCTGGATCATATAGCAACTCTATTTTTAGTTTTTTGAAGAACCTCCATACAGTTTTCCATAGTGGCTGCATGAGTTTACATTCCCACTAACAGTGTAGGAGGGCTCCCTTTTCTCCACACCCTCTCCAGCATTTGTTATTTGTAGATTTTTTTATTGATGGCCATTCTGACTGGCTGAGGTGGTGTTTTGGTTTGCATTTCTCTAATCATTCACAATGTTGAACAATCTTTTCATGTGTCATCTGTATGTCTTCTTTGGAGAACTGTCTATTTAGGTCTTCTGCCCATTTTTCAATTGGGTTGTCTGCTTTTTTGTTGCTGAGTTGTATGAGCTATTTGTATACTTTGGAAGTTAAATCCTTGTCCTTTCGTAACCATACTCTTGAGGCTGGAGGTGGTGTTTACTGTCTCCTGATTATCATCTTGGTGTCCAAAGCTAATTCTCTAGCAGAAGATTAGTACTTGGAGGGTAGGACTACATTGGTGTGAAGGGTGAAGAGTTGTCTCTCTCTAAACCTTGGAGAGACAGGAGGAATTGATGCCCAGGGCCTTCCTCACTGTGAATGGGAATGCTGGCCAGATGTGATTGTCTTTCCTCTACTGCAGTGAAACAAGACAGAAGCTTAGTAAGAAACTGCAAATCTGTGGAAAATTCTGTAGGAGGAATTGGGCCTTTGGACTCTTAAGGAAGTCATATTTAGTGTGACATTTAAAAATATCTTTATTGGAATTTAGTTGTGTTTTTTCTAAGCTTTCAGTGAAGTGTGTAGCATCGAAGGAAGCTGAGGCTTGGCTCTTTGCCCAAGGAAACCAAGTGACCCAGAGAAGATCAGTATCAGATTGAGGGGAGAATTTCCTAAGACTGTAAGAGATAAACTTCCAAAGAAAGGAGGATAGTTTGCAGGCAGACGGATGGCAAGCAATGTCTGAGCACGTGGGGCAGTGTCTCTGACCACTGCGCTTTCACCTTAAAAAGAAATGTTACCCTGATGCTTGAAACATTTAAACATACACAGTTTTTTTCTCATGCAGTTCACTGTCAAATTTGAAAAGGCTCTTAACTTTATTCAACAATATCTTATTAGACCTTTATTCTAAAGAAGAAATAATACAAAACATAGAAAAACTTGTGTGTGTAAAAAATTTTGCCAGGTAAGTATTAATTACAATTGTGAATATTGGAAAATATCAAACAGATATTTTTGATATCTGAATTAGGAAAATAATAAAAAATTTGTTTGGAATAATTGCAACCATTAGAAATTAGTTATGAAGCCTTGGTAAATACACAAGTAAATGCATATTATAAGATGTTAAGTAGAAAACACAGGATACAAAATATCATTCAGTGACAACAAGAATATGCATTGGAGAAAAAAATGACTACGAAATAATATATTAAAATGATAGGAAGAGTTACAGTAGAATGGTTGGATTATAATTATTTTAATCATTTTCTTCTGGAGTCCTAATTATGTTTAATAGTTTTTATAATTAAATTAAAAAAATAAATTAAAAAAGGAAAAAAATACAGACTTGTCTGTCTAGGTAGACAGAAAGTTGGGTCAAGAGGCAAACACAAAAACTAACTGAGGAGATTTAGGTGCTCAGACAAAAGTGTGAATGGAATAAAGACTCTTCTTTTTAACCTGAGGCTGCCCGATTCTGCCAGGCAAGCTAAATTACATGATTTACTCAGGTAGAAAGCCAAACTACCATAGTCCAAGATAAAAATATTTTGTAAGTTAGGATTTTTTATTTTTGAAAGACAAATTCAAGTTCCTATGTCCAGAGATTATGTTTTCATCTTTCTTGGGTCTGACAGCATCTGTAGGAATTGCATATCCTTCAGCAAGGGAGCAATCTCCTCTGGATCCTTGAATTGATGAAAGTCAGTTCAGGGTTCTTGAGTTCTCTTGTAATATTTCCCTTCTCCTCCAGTGTCCTTACTTTGTGACTGTGAAGAGGAAAAAGGTATTAATATTTTTATGTATATTTTTTCCATTTTATTATTTCACTGTTTGTTTTCCAAATAGCCAACAGATAGATAAACATCTTCTGAATAGGTTAAGTGTTACTGTACTTTATAATAGTAATATCAATTTTGATGTCACCATCAAGGAAGAACACATTTTTTCATGAATATTTATATTTGACACTGATGTAACACTGGCCCAATTCTGTATTATAAAGTAGAGAACATGTATATTTAGGAGTGTTAGCTTCTTAGTTCTTTTTTCTTCCCCTTTTTTCCAGCCCTCCCCTATGGTACCCTTCATTTCTCTCTGTTTTATTCTCTTTGTCAGTGTCTACTCGCAGGAAAGGATCTGAGAAAAAGAAAAAAGTTTCATTCATCTATTAAAGTATGTAAAGAATTAGCTCTTCCTAGAAGATGAACATTTCAAAAAGGACAAAAGCTTTAACTTTCAGAAAAAATTTGACCACTGTCAGTATTTCAGGTAGATTTTAGGAGTGTTGGTAAAAGTTACAGGGTAATAAGTAACATTACATGACCCAGACCAAGCATAAAATCAAAGTACATCCCTCCTGAAGAGGAGGAAAAGAAAATATTTATTCTGTCATTCAGTTCATGTCTGGCCTCTTTCTACCACATAGATAGTGCTGGTTTGTAGTTAGAACAAATGAGGGAAACACATGAAGCTGAGAAAATATGGTTGCTCATTAAAAAATAAATAAATAAATTGGAGAGAGCAAGAAAGTGATAGAAGATAATGACGTCATTTGGAATCCTGAATTCAACCATACCTGTACATCCCAGTTTCTCTTCCCCAATCATCATAATCATCATCATCATAAATAAAATGTATAGACTATTTACTATATATAAATAATCAGACTAAGTACCTTCTATGAATGTCCTCAATGAAGTTTCATAAAAATCCAGGGAGAAAGGTTCTCTTATTCTCTTTTTATAGATGGGAAAACAGAGGTCAGAGAGTATAGGTGTCACAGATGACATTTCCCAGGAAACAGACCCTTGTATGGAGTTTAGCATTCAGGTTGTTTATTAAGGACTGCTCTTGAGACCAATACCTGTGAAAGGGAAGGGAAGCAAGTACAAGTGGGTAGAGAGAGAAGTTGAGCTGTAGTGCAGACCTAAAGACAGTCTTGGAATTGTCTCTGGGAGCTCTGGGTCTGTAACTCTACTTCAATGATATGCCGTTGGGGCAAGAGATTGGTTCTTTATAGACCAATTCATCAGTTCTTAGATTTGCCTCATCTCGGGAAGAGGGTGGGACTTTAGAAAAGGTGGATCTCTTCACTTGAGGTAATTATTGGAGGGACTAACAGTTGAAGGCTTCTGCCAGGGCACTTTCCACAGACATGGCATCAAGTCCCTCACTGAAGGGGGGATCTGGGTGTATATCACTGTGTCTACCACAGTAACTAGTTCAGGATTTCACAAGAGGAACCAGGGCGTTAATCTTGACAATTGGATTCAATAGCTAGATCTCAACTATGAACATACTGTTGCTTCTTTTAGCATCATGAGAACTGTGTTTTCATACCTGCAGCTGAGAGAGTCCTGGGTAATATATTACCCTATTTTTTAAACCTTCCTTACTGGTATGGTGTTATAAATTCTTTAAAAAGAGTTTTGTGTAAGGAAATGTAATTGGGATAACTTTGCTGAGATAATAAGTTCACTCCCCAAATCCAGCACAATTATTGCTTTTTAGAGACAGCTTTCCTATTCTCCCCTCCTAAAATGAATCAAGATTTTAAAGTAATGTTTTGTGAAACTATTATCACTTCCTTTTGAACACTTTTCTCAGCATGTGATTGTCCATTTATTTGTTAGAATATTTGGAAATGCTTAACAACAATTTATTGAACGGGTGAATGAATCAATTTTTAAGAACCGATGCTATTTTTGTACATTATTTCCCCTCATCTAAGAGAGTAAAAGTTTTGGGCCTTTTGGTGTAAGTGTCGAATGTGACAATTGTCTTTTAGCTATTATTTCTCAAGTCCTTTTTCTAAAGTCACAGTTTCAATCCTGTTATGCAGAAAGATAATGCATTAGTTTGAGAGCAGTTGAATACTTCTTTTTTTGTTTAAATTACTTTGCTTATGAAGCAAAAGAAAAGACATCCTATAACAAGTAACTTTGAAAGTAGTAGAATGCTGAAGGGAAGATTGGTAAAATAAGAATATTGGGGATTAGACTGAAAACAAAAATCAAATCATTTTCTGGTTACCTAGACATTGGATTCTTTGTTAGCAAGTTTCAATAAAATTAGTTGTCTGTTATGCCACCTCAGGTTTAAATCTAGACTCACTCGAGATATATGGAATGCACCAGACAGGTTTATATACTACTTTTTAAGAATAACTACAGAATCTTCCTAAAATCATTATACCTCAGTGGGGTTAAAAATGATTTCAAACTATTGATTTTTGAACATAGTTATCTTAATCATTTGGATTCCAGTTAAGTAATTAGGGAAAATAACATGGAAAAAAGTGAAGTAGAGTAATTACTGGAGTATAACTCACTGGTGCTAGTAGAAGTTTTTAAAAAGTAGATGCATTGTAAATTGCAACTATAATTGACAATCTGATCTTTAGAGGAATAGATGGATACAGAGGCTTTATAAGGTTAACATGTTAAGACACGTATAAACTTGAAAAGTTTGAATCTCACTGAGGCAAAACCAAAGTGTTAGATAAAATTGAGCTAAAGTGAAAAAGAAGAAGCTCAAAAACTAATAACATAAAAAGAAAAAATTGAAAGATGACATTCTTCAAAAGAAGGGTGAATAAACTGTGAGAATGCATTCATGTAACCATTTTTCCAATAAAACTTCATTTAATCACAAATAACACACAGCACATAAGGTAATATAATATTTTTTTAACATATTAGGAGTTATTGTAGAACATGTTTAAATTGCCTGACCCATAGTAGTGAAATTTTCACTTTCTGTAAGTGCAAATAACACACAGCACATAAGGTAATATAATATTTTTTTAACATATTAGGAGTTATTGTAGAACATGTTTAAATTGCCTGACCCATAGTAGTGAAATTTTCACTTTCTAATTCCTTGTCCCTTTGTTTACCAAGGGCAGATATTTTTCAGTCAGCTGGTCAGATCAACACTACCTGGATTAATCTTAAAATTGACTCAGAGCAGCTCAGCTAATCAAGCCTGAAGACAGACAAGAAAAATAAGAAAGTTAAGTTTTCGGCAGTAGGTTCCTAGCTTATGTTCCTAGCTTATGTTCTTATGTTTACTTAGATTAGGGGAAAGTATTCCTTATTTCTCACTCTTACCTGGCTTTATAATTTGCCTCACTGTGGTGAATGAAATCCAACAAATGTCATTTGCATTCCTTAACTGTTAGATACCACATGAGAATTGCTCAGCTATGTTTATTTTCTATAAATCCATCTGATAACCTGAAGGAGTCACTGATTTTAAGTCAGAGAAGTAATATTCTTAGATAAAAATTACTTTGTTGCTTAAATTAGAATACATTTACATATTAGAATAAGTAAAAAGCTATATTTTAAATAGCATACAGTGTTTTATCAATTTCTAGTATTCATTAATCCATATGAAGTAAAAGTAGAAAAAGGGGGACAGACTCAGGTAATTGATGATCTTTGTCAATTATTATTTGATATAAAATGGGATACTGAATTATATTATGCTTACTTAAAGCAAAACAAGACAGTAATTCCTATATCTCCATTAATTCTTTTCCAGGATATATTCACTAACATAATTTTGAGTCAAATAAACTGTTGTTCATATTATTTTCTAAGCACATTTATTTAGGAGTAATTTTACATCTTTCATTCTTTGATAGCTCATCTTAATTTTAAAAAACAAAAAATATCAAATAAGCAAACAAAAAATTCCCTGAGTACGTTCATAGAGTATGGTATTGCTATATTGTAATTTTTATTTTAGTCTTAGCAGACAGTTTATATCCTACAATCATTTTTCTCAAAAATAGGCAAAATTGTTAATATGTTTGAAAAAGTGAACAATTTTCTGACATTATTTTTTTATATTTTTCAAAGGAAATTTTACCCACAGCACAAGAATAGTCTCATAGTATATATCAGATAGCCCTGTATATAATTGAACTTCTTGATCTCTTTGTGGCATCTGTTATTTTCTAAACTTGTTTATTACCTGACACAGAATTATTCAGTCTTCTTTTCCTCTTGCCATCTGTTATCTGGCTCATTCTTTTGTCTTATCCACTTAATAGAGTTGTTTCCCAGGAATCTTCCTTAAAACTTGTCTCTTCATCAACAAAACTCTCACTCTTTGCAGTCTCATGCAATTTATGATGTAACAATACCTCCCTATTCTTACAAATCCAAATATTTTACCTCACTAAAGTTTATACCCAACATTTGAAAGTATTCATTGGAAATAATCCATTTTGAATTTTACCAACAACTTGCATTAATGCCTCTGGCACTGAATGAATCTTCTCTCTCTCAACATTATTTTTTTTCAGTGCTCTTTTTTTCTATTAGTATCATTTTCCCATTATATTTTCCATATTGTATCAATATTTTCTTTACTTTTACATGGGACAGAAAATATGTATGAATATTTATAGGTTTGATAGGTTTAAATAGGCAAGTACAGGCAATCTCAGTCAGAAGATCAGTTAATAGACCTAAAGATGAGATGAACAGAGAAGAGAGAATCAGTATGTGCTTAGTTTGGGGAAAAGTTTTAGAGACTTTATAGAAAGAAAAACTTGAACATATGGTAGATAAGTTTTTATAACCTATAATAAATTGCATAATGGATTTTATAATAAGTTATATTTGCATTTTTTAAGGAACAGTAAATATAATGCCTTTCAAATCCTTATTAGATTTTGAACTGGTTGGCATTTCTTTGAATTTTACATGAAACTCAGACTTGACTGCAGGTAGCAAGGCTTTATGGGGATTACATGCACTTGGCTCATATTTCTATCAAATTTTTTATAAAACTTCCTTAAAGTTAGAATTTTCATCATTATATTCTCCTTTAATATTTGTTGAGTAAAAAAATAAGTGAGTGATGGTGGACTCATGGAACCTCTTCAAGGCCAGAGCTTATCATATTTTCATCAAAGCTTACCTCTATTTTTCATTATGAAATGCATTTCAGTGTCTACGTCTATTTAATAGCCTAAATTGAGTTTATCCAAATTTATTATCTTCTGTTTTCTTATAAACTCCTTTCCATACAATTCATGTGACATTTCTCATTACTGACTTTGTTCTTTAATTCTGTGCCTTTATCATAAAAGGCATGTTGAACCAGCTAAACTATTCTGGAAGACTTGACTAGGAGCTGGGATGACCTACTTGCCTCTTCTTCCCTCGTGGGCTCTGGGGATTTTTCTACTGGGTAACTTCAATCTCAATGGAGGTGAAAATATCTGAAGCATGATTATACTTCCAAGAGCTTCATAACTAGTCTAAAGATTATGGGATTGAAGTTGTGAGTCACTTAATTTCAAAGCAACACTGAAAATAGTCTCTTTAAATATCTGAAGTACAGAAATAGACTAAATCATGCTTAAGAATAAGTGGCAATAACTTTCCTCTCTAAGAACAAGAAACTTGGGACAGAATATCAGCTGGCTTCTCTTTAGTGAACTCTTGGCTTTGGCACAAATTCTAATTCTAACAATAGGCAGAATATCCAATTCAACTTGCTATCACTCTTCATACAATGGCTTTCAAATTTTCTTCGGTATTACTTACTCAAGTATATTTATTTATAGTACACGTGAGATCAGCACATACCAACATATACAGTGAAACAAAAGTGTCATGAAGGCACACTTGCAGGTAATATGATTCTATTATTTATTCTATATTCAAAATATTATTATGAGGCTAAAAATGTATTATCATTGTTAGTAGTAGTATAAGTAACATTTGCTACTGTATTTGTTTCATAGGCCAAGAGAACTTCATAAACTACACTTTGAAAAACACTGCCATGTGCAGAGAACTTTGAATTAATTGGTTGTAGCAGCATGTAGAATGGAGAAAAGGCATAAAAGGAGGCTAAAATAGGCATGAGTATTATCTACACTCTGTCTTTTTTGGAGATACTACATGTCTATGTTAAATTACTCTGTACTTTTTAGTTTTACAAAGCATTTTAAAATAAAAACCAAATTTTAAGTTGTGAAACCCTATCCTTACTGCAGTAGTCATCATCCACAGAAGGACGTTTGTATGTTTGAATAATATTTCATTCTCTGCGGTATTAAACATTGGAAAATTATATATTTTGTTTCACATTTCCTAGCTATATCTGACTTCATGAAGTGCCTCCACAGGTATGAACAAAGATAATATTTGATAGAATAAAATCTGGTTTTAACATTTTAAAGTTTTTTAAATGTACACTTTAAAAACAAATGTTTACATCAGACTGAAAAATTTGATGCCTAGGATCAAATATCAGTTGTAGAAGTCTAAACTTATATTAGAAAAGATCTAATTTTCAGGAGAAAATAGATTTATTCAACCACTTTTTTAAAAAAAAAATTATAATTTGTGATATATTTTAATTTCTTTTTTCAACATCTAATAAAAATAGGGTGAGGAGTGTTAGAGCCACAACTTGATTCACATCCTCAAGATTCATAAAGTACATTAAAGATGGTTTTTCCTAAGAGTATATTCTGGAATCTAGGTCAAGTTGGTTAATTAGTTTCCACCAGAGTGCCAATTCTGATTGACGAGTGGAGACTATCACCAAATATAAATAAAAACAGTTTTGCCTGGAGGTTCTTACATTCTGTTTCTCAATGGCCACGCCATCAAAATGGCCATATCATGGTGGATGTGCCAAAATAAAGTGAAACTTACCCAATATGTGAGACTGCTTGAAGGTGAGAAACTCCTTCTGAGACTTGCGAGTGATAACCTACTCCTAATTTTTAAAAACCTACTGGTCAGTGAAGTATGCTTTTGAGCATAACAGTGCATTTGTTCATTCATTCATTCAACAAATACCCATTAAATATTTTCTATATGTGTCAGTGTGCTAGGGGTTAAGAACTGAACAAAAATATGGCTTGTAAGATCTCTGCCTTCTATAGCATAAGTTAGAGTGGCTCAGTTGGGCTGGAGGACCTATTCGCATGTGTGCTTAGTGATATGACTGCCAAGTTGATGTTGGCTGTCTGTTTTGAGCTCAGCTGGGGCTTTTGGTTGGAGGTTTCGTTCTCTCTATGTGAGTCTCTCCTTGAGACTTCATGGTCATTTCAACATTACAGATGGATTCCAGTAGTGAGTGTGCTATGAGAGCCAGGTAGAACATGCAAATCTTCTTTTGACTTAGTATTAGCAAGCCCAGAACATCACTTCTGCCAAATTTTATTGGTAAACTGAGTCATCAAGCAGAGAGGAATTAGATCTCGTCTACTGATGGGAGTAAAAGCAAAGAATTGTTTGCCATTTCAATTGAACACACATATCAAACACGTTCAAGACCCCATTCTTAGCCTGGTCCTAGATATGGTTGTAAATTTAGAGTTTGTCTTTCTCCTTTTCATATTCATTTTCCCCTTTTCTTCTTTGTCTACCTCTGCTACGTGTTTAGGTATCTCATCAATGTCTGTCTCCTCTGAAGCCTCTTTTTGTTTCTTCTCTAAATTTTGTCTAATTTAATTGGTCTAAATTAATTAGGCTAAAACCTGAATCATGTCTTTCCCCTTCCCTACATTTCATCAAAATTTTGTTTTTAACTCTGGAGAAGAATCCAAGCTGTTTTGCCAACTTACCCCATATCCAAAGTCGCTTGACATAGCCCAAACGTTGTTTTCTGCATCTGAATCACCTTCCAGTCTTTTTGTCTTTGTGGGTGATACAATTTTATTTATTTTTTCTATAATTTATGTCTTGAATGAATATGACTTTAAATTGGAGATTCCAGGCTAAAATTATAAATGAAATTCAACATTCCTTTCAAAACTGGAGGAAGCCAAGGTAATATCAGCAACCTTAGTGAAAATAAATGATCAGGAGAAAATGGGGCAAAGCAAAGCATTGTCAGGCAGGAATCAATAGTCAACCACACTTCCTCACTCAGATTTTCTTTTTTCTGAGCACTTTTCTATCAAATTATACAAGACAATTTTTAACAGGGACACTCTATCTCCTTATAAATTTCTTACAGTTACTCTCTGTTGTCTGAAGCCATAGTCACCTACAGGTCTTATATTGTTTCCTTCTAAAGTTTCATGTTAAATTTCTAAGCATTAAATCCTGGTTACCCAGTCTACCTTCATTAATGTGTAAAGGAAATATGAGAATTTATCTTTATGTCAACATTTTGACTTAAAATCTATAATTATTCTTTATTAATAAGTTACATAAATATCAATGCTGTTGTATGTGTCACACAAGGTATCAAAGGCATCCTGAGGAATGGTTGAGGTTTTACCACACAGAAGGGTTGACAGTGATACTTCCACTCTTCTGTTTGCTTTAAGTGCATTTCTATGTATTATAATTTAACTGTGTCCAGGGTTTTAAATATATATTACCAATGAAATTATCACCATAAAGTGCTGATGTTGTCTAAAATGATTCCTCTGGGTAGCATATTGAATCAGCAGGGTTAAACAAGAAATGAGCAGACCTAATGTTACACTTAACACTATTTATGAATTCAGCAAGTATGTTGTTAAGTTAATATACATTTTAAAAAGACAGTGCTATCTGACAAGAATTCAGCCCCCAAATAACAATTCTCAGGAGGGTGTTTCCCTAAGTGTAAAAGTTTCCCTAAGTGTAAATGGAATTTTAGCTAATGGTAGCATTGTGTATAGCTTTACATTTTAAAATGTTACTTAGCTCCTCTGTATGTGATAATTTTAATTTCTAAATGTGTATATATATATAATGCACATTATACAGTGTCTTATGAAAAAATATTTATATCAATTAATATAATAATTTTATATAAATGAAAATATTTATGTATTTAGTGAATGTGTAAACATTTTGTATTGAGACAGTCAGCAATTTTAAAAGTTTTGATAACTGGTCTCCAATTCTTTGAAGTATTTTTCATAGTCCTTAGTATTCTGGTTCTATACTACTAATATAATCCTAGGAGTCCTTACATCACAGTGCAAAGTATTGGCTCCAGAAAAACAAAATGATTTTTCCTGTATGCACTGTTGTTTTCCATCCAACTGGATTTTTCAGTCTTCTATATATTTGTCTGCCTTGCAACACTTCAGTGTTCAATATAATTGTATAAGGATAATTCAGTCTTAAAATTATCCGTAATTATTTTGCTACATCTTGATCTTTTCTTAATCCCTATTGCATAAAGTATGTTTTCAGATTCCTGTCTTGTATTGTTGTTTCCAACTAGATTGTAAACTCCCTGAAGTTATAATTTTTTTTTTAATGTCAAAAATGGTCTGAGAAGAAGCAGAACAGGGAAGAAGCTGAGGGAAGAGAAAAAAATGCTGAAATCTAAAGGGGAATATAAAACTGCTCTTATTTGATAATCTGTTTCAAATTTAGGGTACAAACATGTAACAACTTGAAAATTAGCCTTGTTGGACTGCTCATACATTTAAATCTCATTTCAGATACAGTGAAGGAAAACATGCCTCTTATTCAGACTGTGTATCAAAAAACTATTTCTTATAATTAGTCATATTAAGATATCCTGGATATCCCCTTTTATGGCTGTTAGCATTTGCCTTATGTATTGAGGTGCTCCTGTGTTGCATGCATAAATATTTATAATTGTTATATCTTCTTCTTGGATTGATCCCATGATCATTATGTAGTGTCCTTCTTTTTCTCTTGTAATAGTCTTTATTATAAAGTCTATTTTGTCTGATATGAGAATTGCTACTCCAGCTTTCTTTTGATTTCCATTTGCATGGAATATCTTTTTCCATCCCCTCACTTTCAGTCTGTTTGTGTCCCTAGGTCTGAAGTGGGTCTCTTGCAGACAGCATATGTATGGGTCTTATTTTTGTATCCATTCAGCTAGTCTATGTCTTTTGGTTGGAGCATTTAATCCACTTACATTTAAGGTAATTATCGATATGTAAGTTCCTATCACCATTTTCTTAATTGTTTTGGGTTTGTTTTTGTAGGTCTTTTCCTTGTCTTGTGTTTCCTGCCTAGAGAAGTTCCTTTAGCATTTGTTGTAAAGCTGGTTTGGAGATGCTGAATTCTCTTAACTTTTGCTTATCTGTAAAGGATTTAATTTGTCCATTGAATGTGGATGAGATCCTTGCCAGGTAGAGTAGTCTTGGTTGTAGGTTTTTCCCTTTCATCACTGTGGTTTGGACTTGTAGCTCCCACCGCAGCAGCTTGGGCCTGACCTCTGGCGTGGGAACTAAGATGCTGCAAGCTTCATGGCATAGTAAAAAAAAAAAAAAAAGAAAGAAAAAAGGAGCAGTATAATATCAAAGAATAAAAAACAAAATAAAGTTAGAAAAACAAAAAATATATTAGGAAAAATAAAACTATAGTTGAAATAACTGCAACAAAGTAAAATAACACCAAAACAGAAAAAAGAAAAAAAAGGGGGGGGTGGGTGGGGGAAAACAAGCTAAAAGGAGAGAACGGTAACAAATTATAAAGAATAAAATAAACTTAGAAAATTAAAAGATTTACCAGGAAAACTAAAAAATAAAAGAATCAAGAACAATGAATCAACAAGGTAAAACAGAACCCCAATCTAAAAGAGGAAAAAAAAAAAAGCCTTGGTTTTGGGCTGGAGTTTAGGCGGGGGTGGAACTTAGGCAGGGGCAGGGTTTGGGGTGGGGCAGGACTTAGGCAAGTGTGTGGGGGGTGTGTGTGACATTTGACATTGGGGTGGGGCCTAGGCTCAGGACCCATGTAGCCGGAAAAGGCCCTGGGGGCGAGGCCCAGGTGGGGTTACATTCAAGCCTGGGGCAGGACCTCTGCTTAGGACCTGCGTGGAAGGGGAGAAGCAACATGTCAAAAGGAGGGCCTCTGGAGTGCGGCGTTCCAGAGTTTGGAGGTAGGGCCCTGAGTGAGTGTGTGTGGGTGGGATTTAGGCCCAGATTGTTGAAGGGGTCTTCTAGTGTACAGGTAGGGCTCTGTGTGGGGGTGTAGCTGTGGTGTTTGGGCTCCGCCCAGCTTGAAGGTGGCTCCAAGGGCAGAGGATTAGGCCTGGGAGCCCAACAGGCTTCCTGGTACCTAAGTGGACAGGGAAAGCAGTGTCCCCATTCCCATCCGTTCCTTTGCACCCCTCCCCCACCATCTCCCCCAGGGTCTCCCCTGTCCCCGCTGGACCCCTAACTATGGGTGGGTGCCGGTGGGTGTAGGAACTCTTCCCTTCCCCAGCCACCCCTCACGGGTGCCAGTCCCAGAGGTCCAGCCTTTACTTTTGCTCCCCCTTCCCTCCCTCCCACTCCCTCAGGACCTGCGCATCTTGAGGGTATCTTGGTGGGCAGAGGATCAAGCCCGGGATCTCAGCAGGCTTCTGGGGGCCCAAGTGGTCAAGAGAAACCTGGCCGTGCTCACTTTTGATCCTCTGTTCTCCCAGTTGTTCTCCAGTTTCTCCCTTGGGCTTGGGATCCCTTCCTTTCCCCCAGCCACCATTCAGGGGCACCAGTCCCATCCTGCTTTCACTTCTCCTCCCCATTCAGTCCCCCCCACACCCCACATCCTACTCGGTCACTGGGGGTTCCTCCCATCCCTATAGGTGTCCGTGGTCCCCCGCTGGTGACTGGTACGTGCACTAGTTCTGAGGACATGCGAATTCCACATCCTCCCAGTATGCCATCTTGATTCAGGGACTTTAACATCCCACTTTCACCAATGGACAGATCATCCAAAGTGAAAATAAATAAGGAAACACAAGCTTTAAATGACACATTAAACAAGATAGACTTAATTGATATTTATAGGACATTCCATCCAAAAACAACAGAATACACTTTCTTCTTAAGTGCTCATGGAACATTCTCCAGGATACATCATATCTTGGGTCACAAATCAAGGCTTGGTAAATTTAAGAAAATTGAAGTCATATCACGTATCATTTCTGACCTCAACGTTATGAGCCTAGATATCAGTTACAGGAAAAAACTATAAAAACTACAAACACATGGAGGCTAAACAATACACTACTAAATAACCAAGAGATCACTGAAGAAATAAAAAAAATACCTAGAAACAAATGACAATGAAAACACGATGACCTAAAGCCAATAGGATGCAGCAAAAGCTGTTCTAAGAGGGAAGTTTATAACAATACAGTCATACCTCAAGAAACAAGAAAAGTCTCAAATAAGCAACCTAATCTTACACCTAAAGCAATTAGAGAAAGAAGAACAAAACCCCCCAGAGTGAGCAGAAGGAAAGAAATCATAAAGAGCAGATCAGAAATAAATGAAAAAGAAATGAAGGAAACAATAGAAAAGATCAATAAAACTAAAAGCTGGTTCTTCAAGAAGATAAACAAAATTGATAAACCATTAGCCAGACTCATCAAGAAAAAAGGAGAGAAGACTCAAATCAACAGAATTAGAAATGAAAAAGGAGAAGTAACAACTGACACTGCAGAAATACAAAGGATCATGAGAAATTACTGCAAGCAACTCTATGCCAATAAAATGGACAACCTGGAAGAAATGGACAAATTCTTAGAAAAGCACAACCTTCTGAGACTGAACCAGGAAGAAGTAGAAAATATAAACAGACTAATAACAAGCACTGAAACTGAAATTGTGATTAAAAATCATCCAACAAACAAAAGCCCAGGACCAGGTGGCTTCATAGGTGAATTCTATCAAACATTTAGAGAAGAGCTAACCCCTATCCTTCTCAAATTCTTCCAAAATATAGCAGAGGGAGGAACCCTCCCAAATTCATTCTGCAAGGCCACCATCACCATGATACCAAAACCAGACAAAGATGTTACAAAAAAGAAAACTACAGGTCAATATCTCTGATGAACATAGATGCAAAAATCCTCAACAAAATACTAGAAAACAGAATACAACGGCACATGAAAAGGATCATACACCATGATCAAGTGGGGTTTATCCCAGGAATGCAAGGATTCTTCAATATATGCAAATCAATCAATGTGATACACCATATTAACAAATTGAAGGAGAAAAACCATATGATCATCTCAATAGATGCAGAAAAAGCTTTTGACAAAATTCAGCACTGATTTATGATAAAAACTCTCCAGAAAGTAGTCATATGGAACCTACCTCAATATAAAGCCATATATGACAAACCCACAGCCAACATCATTCTCAATGGTGAAAAACTGAAACCATTTCCTCTAAGATCAGGAACAAGAAAAGATTGTCCACTCTCACCACTGTTATTCAACATAGTTTTGGAAGTTATAGCCACAGCAATCAGAGATGAAAAATAAATAAAAGGAATCCAAATTAGAAAAGGCGAAGTAAAGCTGTCACTGTTTGCAGATGACATGATACTATACATAGAGAATCCTAAAGATGCTACCAGAAAACTACTAGAGCTAATCAACAAATTTGGTAGAGTAGCATGATACAAAATTAATGCACAGAAATCCCTTGCATTCCTATACAATAATGATGAAAAATCTGAAAGAGAAATTAAGGAAACACTCCCATTTACCATTGCAACAAAAATAATAAAATACCTAGGAATAAACCTACCTAAGGAGACAAAAGACCTGTATGCAGAAAACTATAAGACAGAGATGAAAGAAATTAAAGATGATACAAACAGATGGAGAGACATACCATGTTCTTGGATTGGAAGAATCAACATTGTGAAAATGACTATACTACCCAAAGCAATCTATAGATTCAGTGCAATCCCTATCAAACTACTGATGGAATTTTTCACAGACGTAGAACAAAAAATTGCACAATTTGTATAGAAACACAAAAGACCCTGAATACCCAAAGCAATCTTGAGAAAGAAAAATGGAGCTGGAGGAATCAGGCTCCCAGACTTCAGACTATACTACAAAGCTACAATAATCAAGACAGTTTGCTATTGGCACAGAAACAGATTTTATATATATCTATATATATCTATATATCTATCTATCTATATATATATATATCTATATATATCAATGGAACAGGATAGAAAGCCCAGAGATAAACCCACGCACATATGGAATCTTATCTTTGATAAAGGGGGCAAGAGTATACAATGGAGAAAAGACAGTTTCTTCAGTAAGTGATGCTGGGAAAACTCGACAGCTACATGTAAGAGAATGAAATTAGAACACTTCCTCACACCATACACAAAAATAAACTCAGAATGGATTAAAGACCTAAATATAAGCCAGACACTACAAAAGTCTTGCAGTAGAACATAGGCAGAACACTCTGTGTCATAAATCACAAGATCCTATTTGACCCCCTCCTAGAGAAATGGCAATAAAAACATAAATAAACAAATGGGACCTAATGAGACTTAAAAGCTTTTGCACAGCAAAGGAAACCATAAACAGAATGAAAAGCCAACCCTCAGAATGTGAGAAAATATTTGCAAACAAAGCAACTGACAAAGGATTAATGTCCAAAATATACAAGCAGCTCATGCAGCTCAATATCAAAAAAACAAACAACCCAATCCAAAAATGGGCAGAAGACCTAAGTAGACATTTCTCCAAAGAAGATATACAGATTGCCAACAAACACATGAAAAGATGCTCAACATCACAATCATTAGCGAAATGGAAATCAAAACTACAATGAGGTATCACCTCACACCAGTCAGAATGGCCATCATAAAATGTCTACAAACAATAAATGCTGGAGAGGGTGTGGCGAAAAGGGAACACTCTTGTACTGTTAGTAGGAATGTAAATTGATACAGCCACTATGGAGAACAGTATGGAGGTTCCTTAAAAAACTAAAAGTAAAACTGCCATATGACCCAGCAATCCTACTACTAGGTAACTACCCTGAGAAAACCATAATTCAAAAAGAGTCATGTACCACAATGTTCAGTGCAGCATTATTTACAGTAGCCAGCACATGGAAGCAACCTAAGTGTCCATTGACAGACGAATGGCTAAAGAAGATGTGGCACATATATACAATGGAATATTACCCAGCCATAAAAAGAAATGAAATTGAGTTATTTGTAGTGAGGTGGATGGACCTAGAGTCTGTCATACAGAGTGAAGTAAGTCAGAAAGAGAGAAGCAAATACTGTATGCTAATACATATATATGGAATCTAAAAAAAAAAAAAAAAGGTTCTGATGAACCTAGGGGCAGGACAAGAATAAAGACACAGGCATAGATAATGGACTTGAGGACACGGGGAGGGGGAAGGGTAAGCTGGGACGAAGTGAGAGAGTAGCCTTGACATATATAAACTACCAAATGTAAAATAGATAGCTAATGGGAAGCAGCTGCACAGGGAGATCAGCTCAGTGCTTTGCAACCACCTGGAGGGATGGGATAAGGAGGGAGACGCAAGAGGGAGGGGGGATATGGGGATATAGATATGCATATAGCTGATTCACTTTGTTATACAGCAGAAACTAACACAACACTGTAAAGCAATTATACTCCAATAAAGAGGTTAAAAAAATAAAGATACCCTGGATAATTTAACCTGATGTGAGTTGTATAAATAAATAAAATCTTTTATAGACTGAAACGCTCTTATAGAGCTTTTTAGCCACACAGACTCTAAGATATGGAGGTGCCAACCTAGAATGACATTGAACAAATTGTAGCAAATAACTGCTCTCCAAAGTACTTTAAAGGTGCCAAGAGAATCTATAGAGTATAGTGGTTAAGGGCACACGCACTGGAGCCAGACTGGCTGCCTTCAAGTCCCATTTTATTTATTGGCTTGGCCAAAAAGTTCATTCGGTTAGTATATACTCTGTTCAATAAAGTTCTTCCGTGAAAATGAAAAATGTGGCTTTTAGGTTTACTCAAACCCGAATGAAGTTTTTACCAACCCAATACTTTCTAGCTGAGTTTCTAATGACAATTACTTATGTGTGCCTCACTTTCCTCATTTGCAAAATAAGCGTAACAGTGGTCTCTAGCTCATAGATAGGTTTGTTGTGATAATTCAATGAGCATACCTAGGTAAAGCACTTCAATCTGAACCTGAGGCATAGGAAGTACTATAAAGTGCTTTTTAATGCTACTACTCTTCTAGTCCTTTTCTAAATGCAGTGCCAATTTCAACTGACAAACTGGTATTCTCAAAACCTGAAAGCTAAATTGTGAGTTTCTGAGTTCAAGAGATAGTGTCGTGTTAATCCTTTTTTCCTTCTCATTGCCCAGCAGGTGGTTTATGTAACGTGTCATCACACACACAGAAATAAACAAACCAACAGGCCTTATTGAACTATTTCCTGAAGTGTCCTCATAATAATTGTTGTCAGCATCCAACTGATATAGCTATCTATAGTTTACCTGAAGGATTGAGTTGATTCAGAACTTTATGATGACAATCCAAGTCTTAAAAAAAGTCATACTGTACTCTAAAATCAGCCTTATATAATATACAATAAGCTTTGCTACTCTGTTAATTTAATTATAAATACAACAAATTATGGATTCTGTGCCTTCGTATGCTAATAAAATTTCTCACACTCTCCTCACTAGTATTATTTCCCAATTTGTTCTTTGGACATCCTTAAGCCAGTATGGCTGGAACAATAATATTCTTGTACAATGTATATTGATCTTCTTTTTCTAGAATTCTTCAAATTCTACTAATCTTTTTTAATATGTTTTACACTGGGGTCACATTTTCCTACACCAGGATCCTTAATGTTATATGAGAGAACAACATTGCTAAAGAGGATTTACATCATACACTTCATGCTGCTAAATTCTTGCTTTACTTCTGTATCCTAGGAAGGATGATTGGGGCTGTAGCAGTAACTATCTCCTTTGAGTTGAATATCATGTCCTGAGGCAGTGTGCTCTGTCATATTCTGGTGTATACATCAACATGTCACAGTACAGTGAGGGATGGGGGATGTTGTTGTTGGTCCTTTTTTTTTTAATTTCCGATGGGAAATGGAAAATCCTAATTGGAGTGTGAAGTGAAAATGATTTTCCATTTGCCAAAGCCATGGACAGCATATACTTCTTGGCTGTTCTGACTAAAAAGTTTCATTGGCAGGGTATCTCAGGACAGTTACTGTTTAACCTCTCCACCCCTGATATAGAGTAGGCTGCCTTTGCCTTCAGACAATACTCAGTATGGATCTTTTAAATAAATTACTATGAATGTTAAGACATTTATTTCCATATCCAGTGTGAACTGACAGCTGAAGCAGTATACAATATAATAAAGAAGAGTAGAATGCAGTGTAAAGTATAATAAAGAGTCAATGCCAAATATATATAGGATTAAGATATTTTAATTTGGTGTAAGGAAATAAATGTGAAATTTATTTTCACATTTAAAAAATTTCCTCAAGACAGTACTTTGAATATTGTATCACATAATATTCTGGCTTAATAGTGTGAATTAAAAGAATACAAAGTTTAATAGTTGCCACCTCAAAATGCAGCAGCTTAAAATATTTATTAGTGTTCATGAGTCTATAGATCGCCTGGTTTGTTCTTATCTTAGCTGAGCTCACTCAAGTCTATGGTCAACCTTGTTTTGAATGCTCAGCTCTGCCAGTTTTGGAAGGGCTGTGTCATATGTTTGAGTGTCAAATATCTTTACATTAGTCTGTGATTTCCTCATCTGTGACAATTAGACTCTTCTCCACATCATCTCTTACATTCCAGCAGGCTTTTCTGGATTTGTTAAGTTGGCAGTAGCCAGGTTCTGTGTAGAAGTATATTAAGACCTTTGAGATCCCTGCTTGGAATTTCACACACATTCTGTTGGACAAAGTAAGCCACAGGGTTAGCCTATATTCAATGTTTGGGGAAATATACCCTTTCTATGGATGATGTGGTTTGAAAGTTACATTGAAAATGGCTTTGATACAAGAAGTATTGAGGCGATTTTTATAATGTCTATTCCATAACTTTAAGAAAATGTACTAAAATATCTATTTTATCATTTATGGTTTGTCTTTCTTCTGTGGAGAAAACTAGTAACATAAAATATTTTAATTGCCATCTTTAACCATACCTCTGATTTTTAGAAAGCCTATTACATAGTCATTTGACATTTTAAAGTTGTTGTTCTGCCATTACATTGTTATGTATTATCTCTGGAGAGAATACTATTGGCTTATTCTTCAAACTGAGGTAAGGGTATCTTGAGACTACATGAAGTATTGCAAGGGATAACTGGACAAGGATAGGGGATAGGTTTCTAGTTAATCAGCCACAGTGGGAAGTTCTGAATTCAGGCACATTTGGAGTAGCAAAATACAGTGTCTCCCCACAAAGAACTTACAGATTATTTGAAAAAAAACCAACAACACAGAAAATAGTATTTTGTGTAGCTGCACAGCCTTACCCATTGTTGTAGCATCAGGTGCATTCTGGAGGAAGCACAGGGAGAAATGCTGTTGGGAATATTGATGTATCATGGAGAATTTGTTTGCCTTAGTGATTTTGGAATTTATTATGAAAGAGACAGGAAGACACCAGTGAGTGGACTTGAATAATTTTATGTCCTAGGAAGGAAAAGAAAGAGAACTAGCATTAAGTTAGCACTTGCCATGTTCAACCTCTGATGCTTCTTGCCAAATTGTATGTTATTTTATTTTCACAGAAATCCTAGAGTTGATATCATCTTCAATTTACAGATAAGGATACTGAATCAGATAGGTTAATTGATTTATCTAAAGTTATGCATCTACAAAAAGTTATAAGATTTTATAGAGTTTGTTTAATTCACTACTCTGTTTTCCACTATATTAGAGATTTATCTAGAAATGGTGTTGAGTAGCACTTGAATTGAGTTTAAATTATTGGCAGTAAGACAGGTTGGGAGTTGATTAAAATATCCAGATTAAATGTAATGAAGATTTGAGCCAAGGAGTTTCCTGTGAAGGGAAGAGAAACAAATGCTTTGGCATAAAATTTGGTGAATGTCTTTTAATCATGTGACCTAGAATGTTGAGCTCTCACAAAATTAATTGAAGCCTTGCTTGATGAAAAATTATTACCTATGTGCAAAAATAATCCAGTGAAAGACAGTTTAAAATTAAGCTAATTAAAACTATTCAGTGTGTTTCCACAATCATGGAAGCACTGTGTTTTATTTTGGCTCATTCAGTTATTTTATGTTTTCTGAAAAATGGCTGAGTTACTATTTCCATCCTCTATATGAGGCAGAGATATATTTCAGTATAATTTTGGAACTTTTTCATAGAAAAAGGTGTATAGGTGCAAACACGTTATTTGACTTTATTTGTCAGTAAGCTATAAAATATTCATGCACAATATTTCATTTATTCTGATAATGTGAGAACAGTTTTCATGCTTATTGCAAATGCTTATTCTGAAATAAAATATTTTCTTCCTTTTACATATGCATTATACAACAAAAATATTTTAAGTGGTACAACAGTACTAGCTGAAAGTGATTCAAATCAGACACATGCCGTGATACAAGCCAAACACTTTCTATTTTTTTTTTAATTTAAAATTGTTTTCTCATAGAATAACTCATATTTTACCCTTGAAGGATTTTCTTTCTTTCATTTGTGAAAAGACCAGGTGGGTCACACAGGTCATTCACAGTTATGAAAGAAACAAAAAAATCACTCTTCAGGGGTGAGATATCCTTTATTTTTCACTGGAAAACAAATTATTTGCTTGGATGGAAACCTTTTGTATAGCAGTGTAATTGCTGATATCTGTGGGGTGGCTTGGAAAATGAGATGCTCTGTCTCAAGGAGTTATAACTTATCCTTGTGCTTATAACTTATCCTTATAAAATTTGAATAAATAAATGGTAGCCGACCTTGGAGTTTCTTGCAGTGAAGAGATACATGAAACACAGCTGAGAAATCAGGACTAAACCTCAAATGATAACAACTAAACATGGTAAAATTATTTAGCAGTGGGATTAGGCTTTTTTTTTTTTATATTATGTACACTTTAAACATTTTTCTACATTTTTTTCATAAAGATTTTGATTCTCCCTGATCTCCAGAAAGCAGATGATATGAATATAAAGCTAATAAATGTTTAAGAAATTAAAATGTAATCATCTTTAGCTGTCTTATTTTTGTTTATTTAATTGGAATAATAACATTGTGCCAAGCAATCTATGCAATAGGAGATAAATGACATTCATTAATTCACTCAACAACTATCTATTGAATGCCACCTATGAGTCAAACTCTCTTCTTGACACTGTAAGTTGAGCAATAACTGAAATAACCAAAATGTGTTTTATCTTGGAGTTTGAAACTAGTAGAAGTAGAAAGAATATAAACAAACAAATATATAATAGGTCAGTTTGTGGTAATTCTATGAAGAAATAGAAGGCTGCCTGGGAAGGCCTCTCTGAAAAGGTAATCGAGCTAGAATAAATATTTTAGGGAAGGGATAGAGCAAGCCTTGCAGGTGTCCAAGGTAGAAGGAAACCAAGTGCAAAGGCCCTGAGGGCAAAAGTGTTTGGTGTGTTCCTGGAACACCAAGGAAGAGAGTGAGGCTATATTAAAATTGTATGCTAAGCTGATATTTATGTAGAAGATAAGGAAGACTGATTCTTATATAATTTAATATAAAATTTCATTAACTTTAAAATATCAAATTCTTATTCTCCCTGATATTTTGATTTAATTCTTAACTGATGTACCTATCAGTGTTCATGAATTTTGTTTGTCAAATTTGTGGTAAGTTGAGGAATTTAAGGTAACATTAAAAATTTAATATTTTTCTTCCTTCACCTCCTGTTCCATCCATTACCCAATATTGGATCAGGACTTAACACTGACATGTTCCAAAGAACTGAAAATAAGGGGAGAAGAGCATGATCAGTTGCAGAAACTAAGTTCACAGGGCATGCCTGTGCCTGAAATATCAAGGTTTTGACCAAAAATAGTTCACATGGAACCAGATTGGAAAATATAGTTTTGGTATTGTGATTTATAATAAATATATATGTAGTCTTCATCCATTTCTGGCACAGAGCTTCTAAAACCCTTGGAATTTCATAAATGATGAGAGCATAACGGTGTCTTTTGTTATGTTAATTGGGTAACTTTCTGCTGGTTGCCAGAAGAACCAACCATGTGATTGGAGGGTTGGAACTTTCGATCTTACGCCCTGGTCTCTGGAGAGTGGAGAAGGGCTGGAGGTTGAGTTGATGGCCAAATAGCTAATGATTTAATCAATCATGCCTATGGAATAAGCCTCCATAAAACCTCAAAAGGACATGGTTCAGAGAGCTTCTGGGTTGGTGAACTCCTGGAAATTTGGGATATTGTTGTGCCTGGAGAGGGCTTGGGAGCTCTGTGTCCTTTCCTCATATTACCCTATGCATTCTTCCACCTGGCTCTTCTGAGTTACATTCTTTTATAATAAACTGATAACCTAGTAAGAAAAATATTTCTCTAAATTCTGTGAGCTGCTCTAGCAAATTAATCAAACCCAAGGAGGGGAGTCATTGGAACACCCAATCTTCAGCTAGTGGGTCAGAAATTCAGGTGGCAACCTAGACTTGAGATTGGCAAGTGAAGTGGGGTATGGGGCAATCTTGTAGGACTCTTCACCTGTGGTATCTGATGTTATCTATAGGAAGTGTCAGAATTGAATTATAGGACACACAGCTGGTGTCCTAGAATTGCTTGGTGGTGTGGGAAAACCACCTCCTCCCACATTGTAACTGGGTGCAGAATCATAATAGAGAAAGCTGAATAAAATATTGTTTTCCTGAGAAAGGAGCACAGTATTGCAGGAATTGTGTAGAGGAGAATTTAGCCATAGAGTTTGAAGGATAAAGGGGATTATTAGGACTGGCAATGTGATAGAGAACATTCCTCCTGGATTATCTTTACCCTTAAAGATAAGCAGGTTGGCAATAGTAATAGGAGGAAGACCAGTGGTGCGCCCATTTGGAAAACATAAGGGCAGGGAGTTTTCTACAGGCACAGACACACTATGTTCTGCAGTGGGATCCAAGTCAATAAAAGCACACAATGATGTTCCCAGTATAGAGTCTTCTCCAAACAGAGAGTTGACAAATACAAAGATGAAATTCTCTTGCTGACAATACAGCTCCCCCTGTTCCCAACCACTGCAGAAGATACTTAAACTAATATCAATGTGCCCTCTAAGAGGATCTGAGAGGAATCTAATCCAATCTAGGATAAATGTGAGGGCACCTAAAGAGTGCCCAGTCATTCTATTTTTAGAAAATACCAGATTTTCATAGACTCCCATTATTCAATGGGTAAAAATGGAACATTTGGATTACTATATAGTTTTTAGAAACTTAAATATCAACCACTTACTTCCTGAAGCACTGTGCCCCCGTTCTTGATTTCCATGGCCCACACCAAGGGCAGGAACCTTAGACTGTTATATTTCCCTAACACCTAAAAACGGTTCCTGCCTCTCAGATGTCCAATAAATATATGGAAAATAAGTGGATGGATCTCTCTGACTTTTCCTTTTAACATTACCATTGTAATTTCTTCTTAATCTGCCCAGCCCTAAATATGTCTTATGTCCTGAGCCTTTACTCACACTCCCCAGTCATCCTAATAACAAATCTAGTAATGATGTCACTGATGCTTGGATCTGTAACTATTCATATCTTCAGTTTTCTGCTTGACATGTCTACCTGAGTATCAAAACCTTAAATTCAGCATCTCTAAAATTGAATTATTATTTTTCTTATTAAATCTGATTATCCTCCTAGATGACCTATATCAGCCAATAGTGACTTTATTTACCCAGATGCCAAATCAAAAACTTTGTCTTCACTTTTGATTTCTCTCTCTCCCCTACATCTCAATAACAACAAATTTTCTCTAAACCAAAAAGTGAGCTCTCCAATCCATCCACCTCTTTCTGTCCCCACTATCATCAACCTAGTTCAAGTCATCATGGTCTTTTACTGGAATAACTGCTTCAGCTTTCTAACTGGCCTGACTGCCCACTGTTTAGCATCCTCCAACACAATCTCTCCCAGATGTGAATCTACTCACAATTACTTGCCTATTTAAAAGTCTTTTGTGGTCCCATGCTTTTAGGATGAAATTCAAAGTTCTTACCATGACTTTAAAAACCCTGTGTGATCTTTCTCATATTTATTTCTCATTTCTCTTCACTTCACTTTCAGAAAATTTTGTTACCGAAACTAATTTTTTTTTTAACTTTATTGAATGCAATGTTATTCTCTCTCAGCTCTAGATCTCTGCACATGCTATTCTCTGTCTGAGAAACATTTCTCCTCTTTATCTTCTCTCCCCTTTCCTAACCTTTCCCCTGAGCTAAATTCCCCAAGTCTTAGTTTTGGCATCACTTGATTTGGAAATCTTTTTATGATCAGTAAATCTGGATTAGGGTCTCATCCCAAACCTTGCTGCAATTCTATCAACAGACTCATCAAACTCTGTGTTGATGTGCCTAGGTTTCCCACCAGAATGTAATATCTGTGAGGTCAGGAATATGTTCCTGTTGACTGGTAAAGAGCATGTACATTGTAAGTGATCTATAAATAGTTTTAAATGAATAAATGAATGATCAAGGATATGCAGCAAAATGTTAACTGTGATTACCCTTGTGCAGTCTGATTAAAGATTTTATAATATTCTGCCTTATACTTTTCTGTTTTAACTAAATGTTTTCAATTAACATGTGATGGTTAGTATTTTTAATGTGTCAATTTGACTGGGCTAATGGATGCCCAGATAGCTGGCAAACATTATTTCTGGGTTTGTCTGTGAGGGTGTTCTGGAAGAGATTAGCATTTGAATTGGTAGACTAAGAAGATCTCCCTTATCAATGTGGATGGCATCATCCAATATGTTGAGGGCCTGAATAGAACAAAAAGGTGGAAGAAGAGTAAATTTTTTCTCTGTTGAACTGGAACATACACTTTATCTTGCCCTTAAATATTGACACTCCTGGTTCTTGGGCCTTCAGACTCAGACTGAACTACATCATTGGCTTTCCTGGTTCTCCAATTTGCAGAGGGCAGATCATGGGACTTCTTGATAACAGTCCATAATCTCATGGGTCAATCCCTATAACAAATCTCCCTCTTTCTCTCTCTGTGTCTCTGTTTCTGACTCTCACTGTGTCTCTCTGTGGCCCCATATATACACATATATGTGTGTGTGTGTATATATATATATATATATATATATATATCAGATAATATAATTATATATATATATGATCTCTGCAAAAAATCTTATTTATATATATCCTACTGGCTCTTTTTCTCTGGAGCACCCTAATCTAATACATATGTATTATACCACTTAACTATTGATTAACCCAAATATAGCATTTCTGCATGTTTTAGGTTTTAAGGTATAACTGAGATGAAGCAGACTACAATATTTGTTGTTATACCTATGTGAGCTAATTCTATTTTTAAAACATCATTTGCTAGTCTTACTTTCAGCTGAATTTTAAAATATTTATCCCTATTCTTTCAGCTGCAAAGGAGAAGTTTTTCATGTGTGAAAAAAAAGCACACTATAGTATTCTTCTCTTAATTTTTGAATGTAATATAAAATAAAGTAAAATTTACTTTAAATATACTCATTCTTTGAATGCTGTCATGGAAATATGCATTACCAATTTACTAGTCTCAAATATATCTTAATATTCCATTTCCTTCTTCTCCAAGCCCCTTCTAATAATAAAGGTACATTCATTGAAAACTTAGCTGTCCTGAAATTTTACTCTTCTTGGGCTATTCACTTTTTTTTTTTTTTAGAATTATATGACTATAAAATTTACCTTAATTTTGGGCTTCCTTGGGTTGTCTATCAAGAAGTTTAATGTTGCTCAATCAATGCTTGGTAACTGAATAAACTATCAATAAAATATTACTAGCTGACAAGTATGTTCTTAATCAAATAGCAAAATGAATTTATATAGTATCATCGACCCTAAGCTCAGCATTTTTTTATCGTTAAAAACATTGGCAGTAGTTGTAATCAATCTTAGATTACTTAACCTCTCTGAAAAACAATTATTTCTCTATAAAATAAAGATAATTAATTTCCTACCTTATATTTCTTGTAGACTTAAATGAGATGATACATTTGAAATATATACATTGTACATAATAAGTACTCAATAAATGTCATTTCAAAGTGATTAGAAACAACTTGCCTATTATTCACAATAAGAGCGTATGTATTCATTGGTTTTTTTTCTCCTATTTTGTAGAATAATCTGCATTGTGTAGTATCTTGACAGTCCCTTCTTGCCAAGTCTATGTAAATTTAATATTCCTCTAATGTTTTACTTGAGCTTTATTAGCTCTTAGAAGGAGTTATCACCCATCATTCCTGACTTATAAAGAAACCTAATACAGGAAAAAAAAACAAGTTTTTCAGTTTTCAATTATTACTGCCTTAAATCATTTTGTTTAGAAAATATCCAGAAACTTCCTATTAGAATGTTGATTATAGAGGTGATTAGGCACGACATTAACTCAGTGGACTAGGGTACCACTTGGAAAAGTATCTCTGTAGCGGGTTAATTGGTACTCTAGACCAAGAGCATTACTGTACCTTCAAAAATGCCTTACTTTACCTGGGAAAAATTCATGAGAAAAAATTTTCCAATCAATGAAGACGTGGGATTAATACTTATACACTTAAAGTAACTCACTTTCTCAAAATAAGCGAAATTACTCTAATTCTAGTCAGATTTGAAAGCCTATTGTTATGATTTATTTCAACATTTACCATATGGCAATAGTGCACTAGGCAAGCCAGAGTGACACAATTCTACAAGGATACCAGTAGTTACTCAGGTTAAACTAGTTTTATTACATATATGCCAAAACCCAATGTTTAAGCATGGATAACTTCATTTTACTTATTTCAAACTCAAAGTCATAGAGGACATCATACACATATAATAAAAAGCTTTAAAAATTTCAGTTGTTTGCTAGCCATCTGTGACAAGCTTCAAAAACTTGAAAAGGAAGACTACTGACAAAGCAGAGAATATGGGTACACCACCAAACAATAACCCACAAATGAAAGAAGAAACTAAAAATTCAACCAGAAATAACCCCCTGATTGTTCTCCTGTCAGCCTGTCACCTACATGAAACAGCTGCTAAAGCAAAGACAGACACAGCAGCTGTTGCTACTAAGAGTACTAATGCTAAAGCTTTTCACAAAGACTTTTATTTTCATTAATATAAAACTGTGCCGACATATTTCATCAATCCAGTGACACTGCCCATCTCAATAGGCTCTCAATAAGGCCTCTGCCAGTGTCACAGTTTTGTCCAGTTTAGCATTCGTACCATTTTATTAAAGTATTAGAACTTAAGCTACTCTCTTCCCTGTATTGTATATTATATCAGTGAAGAAGATTTAAAAAAAAATCTTTCAAATAGGCATTCTTATTTGAAATGCCAATTTTAGACACACCAAAATTCCTCCACGTTAGTCCATGGATAAAAGCAGGAAAACAACTAATCTGGCAAGTACTTTCCAAAGAAAGACACAGCAAAGAGAAGTAACAAACAACAAAGGAAACCTGAAAATTCAAATATGAAGCATAAAATAATTCAGACCCCAGCTCTTATAACTCCTAAAGTTACTGTACCTCAATTTCTTTGTCTATGCAGCTCCCTAGGCCTGGAATGCCCTTCCAACCTTTTTTTTTTAAATTGGGGTATAGTTGCTTTACAATGTTGTGTTTCTGCTGTACAACAAAGTGAATCAGCTATATGTATACATATAATCCCCTCCTTCTTGAACTTCCCTGCCCCCTATCCCACACATCTAGGTCACCACAGAGCATGGAGCTGAGTTCCGTGTGCTATACAGCATGCTCCCACTAGCTATCTGTTTTACACATGGTGGTGTATATATGTCAATCCTAATCTCCCAATTCATCCCATCCCCTCTTACCTCCCCACCCCCAGATCCACATGTCCTTCTCTATGTCTGTGTCTCCTTTCAACTTGTTTACTTCTAATCATTCCTAAACATTCTTGCGATGAAATGTCACATCCTCTTTTAGGTTCCCTTAGGCAGAGTTAAATAGGCCCTTATCTATTTGTTATTAACTTTATATATACTTGTATGTAACATTTATTATATTGTAATGTAAAGGCCACTGTCTTGTAAACTACTGAGGGCATGAACTTGCTTTCTTCACTTGGTAATTCCAGTACCTAGTTCAGAACCTGTTTAACCTAAGCACAATAAATATTTCATGAGTGAATGAATAACAGTCATCACCCCAATAGAAATTAGCCAAAGATAAAATTGTTGTCTCCTGTACCTTGAACTGTATAACCTGATATCAGAAAGATTTTTTTCTACTGAAAGGTGAAGATACGGAGCAAAGATACTGCAGAACACATACAAGTCAAATTGGTATTCTGTTTTAAAGAATTGGTGACTTCATTTTCTGTATGTAAAATGGAATCAGTTTTGCACATAACACTTTTACTGTGGATTTAGAAAAGTTAAATATTGTTCAGAAGATGGATCAGGATAGAGAGAGGACATGGAATTATATCATCATAGATATATTTGATGTCACATATTAACTCTAACATTGAGAACAGATGTCTCAGAGAAGGAAAAGACTAGAAAAAGGACCAGTGGATTAAAAAATACTTAGACACTGTTCAACTGAAGACTTAACAATGAATATATTAACAATTAGTAAAATCCAAAGATAGAATGAGATATTGTAGAAAATAGCAAATTTTTTGTCAGTGAAGATATTCAAACACTTGGTAGAGGGAATTCAGTCATTAAAAGGACCATAAGACTAGCTTAATTTTAAAGACTTCCTTTTTCTAAATTCCATAGTACTAATATTGTAGTTACCAAAGTTAGGGTAAGACATCATTTCAATTTTATGGCATATTTTAGCGCTTTTCTTTTTTTTCTATTATAGTGCTTTAAGGACATTGTTAATGCTTCCTTTCATAAAATCAGTTCAGCTATGGGAAATCCCAGGTTTATACAAAGTTCCCTGGATTTGAAGTTAAAATAAAATTACTATAGATTTTAACTTAGTGTTTTTAATAATGTGGGATTTATCACTTTTGTGTTACTGTATAACTCTAATATCTCAAACTCTTTCTCTACAAATGGCAAACTTTTCATTTTATTTTATTTTATTTTTTGGGGGGGCATCTTCCAACCTCAAAATGACTGCTCTCATCACTTTATCATACTAATAGTCCTCACCATTCAACATAGCAAGAAAAAAATAAAATGCATCTCGATTGGCAGAAAGTACTAAAACTCTCTTCATTCTCAGACAACATGATTGTCTATTTAGAAATCCAATGATAGCTATAAAAAAACTGTTAGACATAACAAGTGAGGTGAGCAAATTGACAGAATATTGCACTGTATATGACAGTATTAAAAATATAAAATAGTTATATATCTGAAAAATATGTATAGGGCCTTTATACTGAAAACTGCAAAACATTTCTGAGAAAGTAAAGAAGACCTAAATCACAGAGATAACCATGTTCACAGGGAGAACACTCAACATTGTTAAAATGCCTATTATCGGTGCAATCTCAATCAAAATACCAGTAAGCTCTCGTTTATAAATTGACAATATATGTAAAATATATATACAGTTATAATTCAACATAATATAATTTAATCACTCCTCCTCTCTCTCTCTCTCTCTATATATATATATATATATTTTTTTTTCCTAAAAGATCTTTCCTAATTTACCTTCTACTGATTTTTGAAAGTAACTTGTTTATCTCATATTTGTCATATTTGGGTTTTAAGATTTTTCAAGGTTTTTTAATATGCTATATGAGAAAAATGGTTTATATTTTATTTTTCATTTCTATGGTTATTAACTATGATTAACTTTTTCATATATTCATTTACCATTTGTATTTGTTATTATAAGGGGGGGGTCTCTTTCTGGCTAAGCTCTCAAACTACTAAAATGTTTCTCAGGCATCAATATTAGTGACATTCATACTACACTTTTAAGCCTTTCTCTGTAATTTTTGTAGCAAATACGAGCTATTTGATTTCTTACTTTAACAAAAAGAATTAAAGTATTTTATAGTCAAGTAATATTTCTTTATGATTTTGCCAATAATATCTGAGCTTAGAAATTCCTTACCTAGAGTATAATAGATTCACTTTCATCTAGTTTTCCTTTCATTTCATTTCTTATAATTAACCTTTTAACTTTACTTGATATTTCCTTTGGTGTACATTGTGAAGTGAAGATATAATCTGTATATTTGCTTTGCTTTTTTCCCAATTGGTTGTGAACTAACTACTTCATAATATTTCATGAATACCCTCTCCTTCACAAAGGGTCCGGAGTACTTATTTGGAGCTTGGCTATTTCTGATTAGCATCTTGCTATTTATTGATGTTGGCCTTCTAGGTCAAAGCTTTTCAGATCAATTTTTATTTTCAGATATTTTTCTCTTCTTTTCATGACGATATTCTTCTAAGTGAACAATGAATCATTTACATTCCAAAATATCATCCAAATTGAAGTTTAAATGATATTATGTTGTTGCTAATAATTAAATTGGTAAATAGGTCTACTTACAGTTTATTTTCTAAATCAAAGCAAGTATTTATCTTTTTCACTTATATGTATCATTTTTATAGAAGTTATAAAATAAGTTACTTCTGAATATAAATTTTTAAAAACATAAGTACTTAGTCATGTGCAGATGTTTTTCATGGGGTCATTTTAGGAAGCACAGTATCAGTAAACACATTTTCTCATTCATAAATTCCCACTGAGAAATCATGATGTGCTTGGTTAAATGCTATGTGCAGGCATGGGTAATTATAAATAAAATGCATGGTCACTTATCCCATAGCAATCAAGGATTATGGACAATAGAGGGTTTTGAAATTCAAGATATATTAAGGAGCTTAGAATTGGTCTTGAAAGAAGTATAGTTCCTGAGCTGATTTATGACATTAGAAAAGTGGGTTTTTAGAAAAATTTGTCAGATTATCATCTGATTAGCTGTATGCAGAATAAATTAGAAGGTGAGAAAGCACAGAAAGGAAAAGCAATTAAAAATATACAACAATAATACAAATGGGTCATTAAAAACTAGGTAAGGGATGGTAACAATAACATGGAAGGAAAAGAAATAATATGAAAAACATTACAAATGTAAAATTGATAGTAATTTAATCATTCAATAAATAATTATTAAACCTAGTGTGTGTCAGACACTGGGCAAGGTGAGAAGAGTACAAATATGGAAAAGCAAACTATTTGTCCTTTGAAAGCTCTCCATATAGAAAAAGACCAAGAAAGAGACAAGTAACTCATAGTAGCACTAGATATACACATTGTATAATCATGAACCGAAGTGTTACAAGTGACTGATATTATAAATACCTGAAAAGAAGTGATAGATCTATCTGGCCTTCAATCGAGCATGGAATATTTATTCTGACTCTATTCATACAACACATATTTGTAGATGGCATTTGGAAATTGTTAGACACTGAGGATACACAAGTAAACCACATAACTATGGTCCCAACATAGGTAAAACTCAAAATTTGGTGAAGGGAATGAATGCGTAACAAGGTAATTGTCATACAATGTGATAAGCACTGGAATGGAAGAGATGATATATTGGTATGTGAGAACACAAAAGAGGGAACTAATCCATATATTGCACGTCAAGGTGAATATTTATTTTTAAGCACAAATGAAATAATATTACAGAAAATTTTTGTGTCCTGGGCCAAAAAGCAAGAATCAATTTCATATTATCTAAGTTCTCTATGAATAAAATATTCAAAATTAATAAATAAATTAATAATCATACATATATTTTGAAAGTAATAAAATTCAATATGTAAGTTAAAGAAGAAATTATAGTAGAATTACACACTATTCAGACCCAAGAAAGATGAAACCATATACAACAAAATTTCTAGGATATAGATAAAGCAATATTTTAAAAGTAGTTTATACAATCATTAATACATTGCAAAGAAGAAAGACTAAAGTGAGTTAGTAAGGGGTTTGACTCATTATATTAAAAAATGATAGAGTAAACTTGATGAAAGTAAAATAATGAAAATCAGAGCAGAAATTGAGATAAAATGAAAAACAGGAGAAAATTAACAAAACAAAATAATACATCATGGAAAAGTTTTTTAAAGATAAAACTATGATCTTATTGGTGCAGAAATATGCAACAGAAGGCATAAATATGTAAAGTATGAAATAAGCAAGATAACATCAATAAATATTATATATTCCTAACAAATATTCTAAAATGTCAATACATTTGAAAATATTAAAAAATTGAACAATTTTAAACCAAAAGTGTAGATTCCAAAACTGACAGAAGAGAATATCTGAGTAGATCTATAATTATTATAAAAATTCAGTAAAATGTTTAAAAAAAATATCACCATACTTCTGCCTTTGGTAAATCTACTAATCAATCAATCAATCAGTCAGTCAGTCCTAGACTGCTAGGAGTCAATTCTATCAAATGTTCCAGGTAGAACTGTTTCCTATATTATATAATATTTTCTAAAGAATAGAAAAACATGGTAAATCTACCTAGTTTATTTTAGGAAGCTAGTATTATATATAATTGATATTAAAAACTTTTACATACATTATAAGAACAAATTTAGAGGAAATTTTCACTGATATAAATATATGCAAAAACCCTAAATAAAATATTAAAAAGGCAAATGTAGCAATAGAAAAAAATACATGAGAAATTCTAGAAAGTCTTATAAAGAGTAACAAAATCCTACAGCGAACTTTATATATAAGGGTGAAAATACAAGCATTTCTTTTTAAAATCAGAAATAACATAAGGGATTTTTTGAATTATTACACCTTCTATTCACTATTGTACTTTATGTTCTGTCCAGAAGATTGTGCAGAAATATGATAGCAAAGTTATAAATGTTGAAAAGAAATAAACACAAAATAGTTATGTTTTAAGAAAATATACAGAAGAAAATCAGAATTAATAAGTGCAAGGCTGCTGGACAAAAGTTAGTATATAAAAGGCAGTTGTGTTCCCACAAGCAACATGTAACTAGAAAATATAATTTTAAAAAGATGCCATTTACATTAGTAACAAAAATGTAAGATATATAAGATCAAATATAACAAAACAAAAAATGTTATGAATTAATGATGAAACTTCTTTAAAGGAACTGAAAAATGTGATATATGCAAATATGTGACGCACACATGAATGGAAAACTTCAATATTTTCAAAATATCAGTTCTCCCTGAATTAATAAACTGAAAGCAAGTCCAATCACAATCTTATCATTTAAAAATATATTTGTAATTCGAATGAAGATTCTAAAATAAACATGAAGTAGTTGTGGGTCAAAATATCTAAGAAAGTGTTGAGAATAATGTGGTTTATGAGCAAAGCTAAATAGCAAGGCCAAGTATAAAGTTACATTAATTAAGACTGTGTATCTCAGATAGACAAATACACCAAAAGATTAAAACAGAAGGCCCCAAAACTGACACAAAAGCACATGGAGTTGTTTGGCATATGACAGAAGCCGCATTATAAACTAGTGGGGAAAAGATGAGCTTTTTGATTAGTATTGAGACATGTGACTATTTCTTTGGAAGAACAAAATTGCATCCCTACCTCACAACTCACTGAGATGTATTCCAGATGAATTAAAAGGCTAAATATAAAAAACATTTAAAACAAACATTTTATACTTAAAGGAAAACATATAAAGCTAATTTTAACTCATTGGGATTGGGACTTATAAGTAGGACACATGCATTCACAAATATCACCAACCGTAAAAGACATACTGCTAAATTTAATTATATTAAAATGATAGCACAGAGGAAATAAAGCACAAAGTATCAGGAGATCTGACAGCTTGCAAGCGTTATTATTCAGATTCACTACAAGATAAACTAGATAATAAAAAATCAAACCAATTAGAAATGAATAAAGATTATGAACAGGACATTATTCACGGAAAAGAAAAACTTCAATAGTAAATATAGGTATATAGGTATAAAAAATGCTTAACCGCAATAGTCATCAGGAAAATGCAGATTACAACTGTGAGATACTATGGATAGGCTAAAATTATAAATCTGACAATTATAGATTTGGATGAGGATATGGATGATAGTGTATATATGGTGATACCAAATAATGCTGGTGGGAGTAATACTTGGTATAAGCATATTGGGGTACATTTTGACAATATCTAACATAGGTAAAAATATTCATACCCAATGATGAAATAATTCTTCTTGTCCTAGAGGAACTCTTGCATATGTTCACAAGAAAGACTTTGCATAAAACTATTCAACTCAGCATTTTTTCCTAATAGGAAAAAAGTGAAAACGTCCTCAACGTCCAACAATAGGGTGGAATAAAGAACATGTAGGATATTCATACAATGGAAGACTGTGTATTCGTTAAAATGAATTAGAGCTACATGTATAGACCTGAAAATATAATAAAAAGTAAAAATGGATAAGAAATCTTAAACTGCCAAAAGATATATAAATTATATACCTAGTTACTTAAAAAGTAAAAAGATAGAGAATATTACTGTATATTTTCACAGGCTACATAGAAACTTCAGATCAATTCTGGTGAAATTAATGAATGAATGGATAAATATACATTTACCCTAGGAGGAAAAAATTTTAAATATAGACAATTGGAAAATATATTGACTCTGCACTTGAGAAGACAAATTAGAGATTTTAGAAATCATTTATTCAGTAACAACAGCCTCAAATTTTTCCTGATTAATATGAACTCATGTAACTCATGTAAATGAACTCATGTAAAATGTTCATATGTGAAAAAAGATATAAAAACAGCAGATAATTTATTGCCTAAAAGATGCCAGAATTTCTTATGTGTCTGTTTTTACAAAATATACATATAGTATTATACATACTGATTTTTAATTAGTTAACATTGTACATTAGACAAATTTTCAAGTAAACAGATAAAGGTCTATATCATAATTTTTTTTTTTTTTTTTTTGTGGTACGCGGGCCTCTCACTGTTGTGGTCTCTCCTGTTGCGGAGCACAGGCTCCGGACGCGCAGGCTCAGCGGTCATGGCTCACGGGCCTAGCTGCTCTGCAGCATGTGGGATCTTCCCGGACCGGGGCACGAACCCGTGTCCCCTGCATCGGCAGGTGGACTCTCAACCACTGCGCCACCAGGGAAGCCCTATATCATAATTTTTAATGAATGCATTGTAGTCCATTTTATGGTTATGCCAACATTTATTTATGTAATTACTGCTGCTAAATGGTTAGATCATTTCCAATTATTTGTTGTTATAGAACATGGTAGGGAGGAAATTTTGTACATTTGTCTTTTAACATGCCTGTTTTGTTACTTCAGAGGAGTGACAGTTTGACATATACACATTACCAAATGCCTGCCCAGAAGGGTTATATACTTATGTCTAATCCTGTGTTGTATCGGTCTTTTCAATCTTTTACAACACACTATATGAAATAAATCTTATTTTTAGAATTTGAATCTCATACGTTGCTGGTAAGAATTATTTTAAATTTTACTATTTTTCCTGAATTGACTCTCTAGGTTCATTTTCTCTTATGTGGAACCTGCAACTTTTTATCTATTTTAAAATTTTCCTATATACATTTTAATACTAAATCATTTAAAATATTTTATTATATAATAAAACAGAGATGTAGGAAACTGTATAAAATAAACATGTAGCTCAATGAATTACCATAAGTTAAGTACCCTCATAATATTGACCCAAATACCAAGGTCATGAAATAGAATTTTGCTAGACACTACATGTGACCCATCCCAAGAATGACCTCTTCTCTCCCTTTAAATGAAAACACTTCTGAATCTTACAGTTTTTTTATAGCTATATAACCCATGATGCCACTATTATTTTTACATTGACAGCCTGTATCTAGGTGCATTACTTCATAGAGTATTACAAAATGCTGATATTCTAATTATATAAGTACTTTTTCACTAATTGACAGAATGTTCTATAAAGAGAAGTTTCCCCTCAACTGCTAATTTTTACCCTATGGTAGTATTAATATAAGAAAAAAGGATAAATGTTAAATTCTTTATGTTTATTTGCCAGTTTTCTAGACAATGATTTGTTGCTATCCTTGTAAGGGGATCAGTTAGTTAACCTTGTATCTTTCATATGCAATTATATTTCTTGTTTCCCATTCTTTTTTTTTAGTTTTCTCTGTTATCTTAATCTTTATGAAATTAGGACTTTTCTCCTTTTCTCTTGTCATTCTGGATTGGGTATAAATCTTGGAATGTTCTTTTTAAATCCAATATTAAAGATATTCACTTATATTTTCTTCAAGCACTTTTATTATCATCATAAATTTATGGCCATTTAAAATTTTAAATCTTTAATCAATTTAAAAATTTCCCTCCAAATGGCTTGCAGTTGTACAAATACATAACATTCCTTTTTATTAAAGTATAGCATATGTACAAAACAGTACAGTTCAATGAAGTTCCAGAGTATACACACCTGTGTAACCGAATTAAGGCTCATTCTTAGCATCCAGGAGCCTCCCTCTTGCCACCATCAATTCAATATTCCCACTGTCTTCCTCACCCAAAGAAACAACTATTCTGATTTCTAACACCAAAGATTATTTTTCTTTGTTTTCAAAATTTATATAATTGAAGTCATAACATATGTAATCTTATATATCTGGCTTTCTTTATTCAATATTAACATTTATACAATTTCATCCATGTCATTGTATGTAATATAATTATTTTTCATTGCTTATAAAACATCCTTCAGTTAGTACAATGTATTTTCATTATTCATTCTACAGTTTATGGACATTTTCTTAGTTCTAGTCTTTGGCTATTATAGTTAATTCCATTTTGGTCTTTTTTTTTTTTTTTTTTTTTCGGTACGTGGGCCTCTCACTGTTGTGGCCTCTCCCATTGCGGAGCACAGGTTCTGGACGCACAGGCTCAACGGCCATGGCTCACGGGCCCAGCCGCTCCGCGGCATGTGGGATCTTCCCGGACCGGGGCACAAACCCGTGTCCACTGCATCGGCAGGCAGACTCTCAACCACTGCGCCACCAGAGAAGCCCCATTTTGGTCATATTTTAATAAGACTGTTTGTGCACATATGTATGAATTTATGATTTGTACATATCTAGTATAATTACTGGGTTGTCAGGTATGCTTTAATCAATGCTACCAAATAGATGTCCAGAGTGTTTTTAGCACTTTCACTAACATGTGTGAGTTCTTACTGCTCCATATCCTCATCAAACCTTTCTTTTATTGTGTTATTGTTCTGCTTTGTTATTGCCCATGATCAGTGCAATGTTTTAGTTATAACTATACAAAATATTTATTACATGATAGAACAAAATAATGAGCATTCTAAAAAATAGGCCAATGTGTGGTCAGCTGGAATTTGAATAATGGCTTAGAGCTAAACATGAATAGAATTGTAAATCCTCATGGATCAACTCATCTCCAGTATACTGACATGAAAATAGAAGATAAAACCATAAAAACTTAGGAAAATATAATTTTCATGAAAATTAAGTGCAAGGTATTTTACTGTCTGAGAAGCTGCAGTAAGTAAGAAATATAAAATATTTGATTTCTTCATGCATTAAGTAGATTACACACCACCACCATCACCATCATCACCTACAGGCGCCAAATTGTCATGTCTGACTGTATGTAATCAGTTCAATAATAATGAGTCATTTGTGGTCAATAAAAATTTCATACTATGTATAGTATTAATTGCTTTGATATTAAATTTCTTTTTAAATTTTGGGATATTGTCATATGCCTAACAGTACCACATTCTAGTTCTCATTTAGTATAGTATACAGCAAGTCATCTTGAAGTGGGCAGTACTGTGAAATATTTAGTATAAGACCTCAGAAATCTATTTTTTTCTCTTCCTTACTTGCATTTTTATCATGTTGCCTTAAGTATGGGAGACTTCATTTATGTGTCAGTAAACACATATTTTGGCATACTAAAATTATTTAATTTCATTAAGGGTATGTTGAAGATAAACAAAATTCATTTTGTCTTACTAATTGTGTCACCATCCCTTTTCCAAGTTACAAAGCATTTTCTTACTGAATAAGATTTTTATCCTCCATTCTCACTAAAGTTTGAAAACATTTTGATCCAAACAAGTTATTTAGAAAAGCATGTAGTATATGGGCTCAATCATTGTACCGATAAAATAATACAGTAAACCTAGTAAACTTGTTTGGTTAAGTCCACAATAATAGAATTTTAACACATGGACACTACTACTAAAAGGAAGATGTTAATTATCAAAAAAAAAAAAAAGAATTAGTGAATATTTGGAGAGAAAAAAAAGAAGACAAAATTAGATGTTATTACACAGGACATGAAAGGAATTGTAAAACATTCTTTTCATAGGGCAGGCCTGAAAGAGATAGGACAAAAAAACAAAAAAAATAAAAAAAAGACTAGGTAAAGCTATTAACAGATGACACTTAAAAAAGGCAGAAATTTCTAATGTTGATTATTTTAATCTGTGCCATTAAAAACAATTGAAATGGGGACATGTAGAATAAGAGGGCAAAGAACAAAGATGCAATGGGGAAAGGAATGGTTAGAGAAAGCACATTGCAAATGTGCATATCCTGGGTATGTTAAAAGTATTAGGCACTGATGATCTGAACCTTAAAAAAAAGCTGTTAGATTGTTTCTTATAATTCATTGAGAATCAGCAGGATATCTGAAGAGTCTTTAGCTACAGCTAAAATAAAGAAAACAAAAAAGTTCTGCTGAAAAGTGTACATTTATTTATCTTTTGCGCTTGTGACTTAACTAACAAAAGAAAATTTTTTCTAGTAGTTAGAGAAAGATGCACCATAGAATATTTTAAGATTAAAAACTCTTGTCATACCAAATAATGGCTTCAGAAGATCAAAGAAAAATAATAAATGTAATAAGTCTTCATATTGGCAAGACTTTTGACTTTGTTCCACATGACATATTCATCAGTAGAGTGGCAAAATGCAGACTGTTCGACTGAACTATTAGATTCAAATGCAATTGTAGAATGTGTACGTGGCTTATCTAAAACATCATTATCAATATTTCTGGCTGAGGCTGGGGAACATAATAAGAAATGCTCTATAGAGACTTGACCCAGTTCTATTTAACATTTTCATTCATGACCTAGGTAACAACATGGAAAAGGTACTCTTTAAGGATAGGGTTAGCATACTAAACCACTGTAAAATATTAGGAAAAAAATCATCAGAAAAAATTAAAGAATGGTATAAGTCAATATTTAACAAATACAAATTGGAAAATAATTTGTGCTGATAATGTCAGTGAAGTATTTACTTCCTCAGTGCAACATAAGTTGAAAATATATTAACCCTATGATACTGTTTATAAAAACCAGAAAGTGTGTTTGTTGGGATACAAACATATTTTAAGCTCTCTCAGACTCATCTCATATTCACCTGAGGGTTTCAGCTTATTTAAAACACATTTTGAAAAACTAGAGGCACCAATATAAAAAACTGGACAATTGTATTTACACGAAAAATGTGATCCATTGGTGACACGAGAGTATTTTAAGCTGGCAATAAACAAGGGAGTGTTTTAAGAAAATGCTAATGATTTCCTGCTACCATGAAAGTCAGAATATAATAACATAGACTTAATTGGGAGTATTGATAAGAGAAGAGTTCTGTGATTTAGGTATTAAAGATAGGAAGCTTTGTACTCTCTAGTCTATAAATTTTCAAGACTAGCATTAGTTCAATTTGTATCTGGGCTAGACTAGGTCTTAAATTTGCTTCCAACCCAGGAAAGTCTTAACCCTTGTAATAAAGCGCCTGGAGATGAAAATTCTTTGTGCTGATTGGTTAGTCCACTTCTCATGGTAAATGTAGGCAGGAAGAATTCTCAGATGACCACACCCCCCAATGACCTATCCCCTTGTATAATCCATTTCCCTTGAGTTTGTTCCTTCTAACCAAAAAAAATGACAAAGGTGAAGGGATTATGCAAATGTACTAAGGTTCCAAACCAACTGACTTTAAATTAATCAAAACAGATATTAATCAAGGGAAATTATTTATATTAAACAAAATATGAACCGTTTAGAAGAGAGTCTAGAAGTCAGAAACCCAAAGGAGCAAAGATTCTTCTGCTGATTTTCAACGAGAAAGTGACCATGAGTTCTGTAGTTGCAAGGAAATGAAACTGCCAATAACCTGAGGGAACTTTGAAGCTGATCTTTTCACATTCATGCTTGCTGCCTCTCTCCACCTGCCATTTTCTTTATGCCCCCTGGTCACCATATTCCCTACTATGTAATACTGTCAGCAGTTCGTTATGAAAATAATGATTTGTCTGCTCCTTTGTACTTTTGGGGTAGACATCTTAACCAGGATAAACTGCCACAAATTGGCACTCTTTGCAGACTATCCATTTGGACCGTCTTTCTTAAATATTTACTATGTATCTAGGAAGGAGGGCTAACATGAGTGTCAGAAAGGGATTTTAAAAATAATAAATTTCCAGGGCTTCCCTGGTGGCACAGTGGTTGGGAGTCCGCCTGCCGATGCGGGGGACACGGGTTCGTGTCCCAGTCCAGGAAGATCCCACATGCCGTGGAGCGGCTGGGCCCGTGAGCCATGGTCACTGAGCCTGCGCGTCCGGGGCCTGTGCTCCGCGGTGGGAGAGGCCACAACAGTGAGAGGCCCGCATACCGCAAAAAAAATAAATAAATAAATAAAATAAATTTCCACTTGAAAATAATATACTTTAGTGAAAATGGAAACACTTTCCATTTCACCATCTATTTACATAAATGCATTATTGGCTCCAGCATACTCACTTATTGTAATATTTAAATACATAGTATTTGTGAAACCCTGAAAATAGTACTCTGTTTTTCCCTGTTATCTGTCTTTGTGGGTAGGTGCCTACTTGGTAGACTTGTTACAATGTGAGCAGTAGAATTGAATAGTGATAAGAACACAGGCCCTGAACTGAACCTTGTCTCTACTTCTTACTAGTTCTATGAACTAGTAAAAAAAAAAAAAATGTCCTTTATTCTCTGTGCTTTAGAAAACTTATCTGTATACTGGAGATAATAATAGTATTATCTTTTAAAGAAACTGTTAACTAAATTCGGTAGCATGTATAAAATGTGTTTACAGTAGTTTTTGGACATTATATGCACTCAGTAAATATTAATTAGTATTAATTATTACCTATTACTTACTATTGTAATTATTCTATTAATATTACTACATGTCCCCCTGTCTTATTTGGATTACAATTATCCATCACAAGCATAATTATAAGGCAGTTCAAATTTACTCTTTGTATCTAGTCACAGACGTAAGGGTGTTCGCTTTGTCTTTTTCTTATTCAGCCTGCTGTTCTTGCAATGCCTTCAACTCCAGCACTCCTAGACAAGAGCCTTAGAATGCTCCAGCTGTCAAATGCAATCAAGTGGTTGAACCACAGATCCCTCTAAAATCTCAGCACTCTGTAGAGTTAAGTTGTGTTAAACAAGGAAATCAGCAAAAACTTCATACATTATTAGAGGCTATGTTCACCTGTGTTAAAAGGATCAAGAATAAAATTCCTATGAAATTGTGTATATATATCTTCCCAGGGAAAAAAATATTTCATTAGAAAATTTAAGAAAGTTAAGAAGGTTGAATGATTTAAGATAATTCAGGCCAACTCAGGAAAATGGTGGGATCAGAGAATTGTTTCTTTCCTTTCCTAAGGACACCTGTGCACTTTTGTCCTTTGCTTTCTGAAGTTTTCGGTGATAGACACAAGTAGCTATTATGAGTCATTGATTCTTGTGGTTTGAAAAGCTGATTACATTTTACTCTGAATACAATATATTCAAAATATACCTCTGTCACACTTGCACATTTTAATCTTTATGTATATGTGCATATAAGTCAGGATTATCCAAAGAAATAGGACCAATTATATACATATTATATATAATTATATTATTTACATATATATATATATATATATAGAGAGAGAGAGAGAGAGAGAGAGAGAGAGAGAGGGAGAGAGGGAGATATTGATCATAAGGAATTAGCCCCTTTGATTATGGAGGCTGACAGATCCCAAGATCTGCAGTCAGCAAACTGGAAACCCAGGAGAGTGGATGGTGTAGGTTTAGTCCAAAGACCTGCAGGCTTAAGATTCAGGAAGATCTGATGTTTCAGTTTAAGTCCAATGGCAGAAAAAAATAATAATAATAAATAAACCAATGATATCCCAGATCAAGGCAGTCAGGCAGGAGGAAAATCCCTCTTACTCATGGGAGTGCCAGCTCTTTTGTTCTATCTAAACCTTCAATGGATTGAATGGCCCTGCCCATATTAGGGAGGGTAATCCGATGTATTCAGTTTATTCAAATGATAATCTCATCAAGAAACACCCTCACAGACACCCCCAGAATAATGTTTGACCGAATGTCTGGACACCCTGTGGCCCAATCAAATTGACACATAAAATTAACTACCACACTGGGCTTCCCTGGTGGTGCAGTGGTTGAGAGTCCACCTGTCGATGCAGGGGACACGGGTTCGTGCCCCGGTCTGGGAAGATCCCACGTGCCACAAAGCGGCTGGGCCCGCATACCGCAAAAAAAACAAAAACAAAAAAAAGCTACCACAATGCATATATGTAATAAAAATAATATCAAACATTTATAAGTTAGTAGAATTTGAGAAGAGCTAAGAGCAACCTGAAATTAGAATTAATGGTACAACTGCTTTGTTCTTATTTCTCATCTCTATTCTTCATTCCCTTCTTTTCTTCAGCATAATTTATTGACACCACTAATAACCAGGAATACACAGATGGATAGCACACAATATATTTTTGTAAATTCTCGTCAATGTGATAAATATTATAAAAGGCCATAATCAAGGGGCTAGGGAATCTCACAAGAGGAAGAACCTAATTGTCTGGAGATGCAAGAGTGTTTTCCTTAAGTAGATGTCAAATAAATTGCAGTTTGAAGAATGGTTTTATGTTTGTAAATCAACCTCGATGCATATAAAATGTCATTAAAGACATAAGAAACAGAAGATGTTATATAGTCTATTTAGGGAAAACTAGATTGCTCTGTATGACTGTGGTAAAGAGCTTTCCATTTTATGCAGAGGCATTTGAACTTTATCCTATATTCAAGTGGAGTGTTGAAGAAATTTAAAATAGAGAAGTATCATAATTATGCATTTTAGAAACATCCCTCTGGCTGTGAGGTGGAAGAATGGAGAATAAACTAGAGAGTATTTTAAAATTAAAAGCATACGAAATGTGAAATCTTTTCTAAAGGACATTGTGATAGTCAAGATAAGAAACATAAAGCAAAGATAGTAATAAAGGCAAAGAAGAAACAGAACTAAAATAGACTCTCATTTAATCATAAGGGCTCAGACTTATATGCTAAAGGAAATTAATGAAACTCTGTCATCCATGTTTCCAGCTTGAGCCACCAAATAGTCCTGATTAAATATATCAGTGCATGTGTCTGCCTTAGGATCTTACTTTGCTACTGAAACTGATTATCAGTTACTATGCTTGGAAGAAAATGTTTCTCATCTTTCTTGAAATCTATAAAGTGCAATGTTGAGATCTGGGTTCATGGTCTAGATTTTGAGGAAGAATGGAATGGAACTGAATTTTAAAGATATTTTTAGAATGATAAGCCTAATCGCTGGGAAGATGTGTTGGCTGCAAGGTTTTAGGATAACCCATGATACTGTATGCATAGCCACCGCTTAATAGGCCATTACTGATCTAAAGTGGAGATGAATCTTAACTTCCATGATGCCACATTTCCCTTAAGAAAGAGAGCTTGGGAAATTAAGGGGAAAGAAACATGGTATTTCAGTTCTTCTCCATTGTGTTTTGTTACTTTATTATTAAACTTGAACAATGTTTCCAGTCTGTAATTTTAAAGTCTAATGAATATGTTATAAATAACTTTATTCCTTCACTCTCCAGGTGTTTAATTATCAAACAGCATAGGGATCTTTTGTACTACCATTTTCCTTTTATATTTTATAATGATATTAACCTTCCAGGACAATTATTTTAGTTGTTGTCCCCAAAATATATGTAACTCATTTTAACTTAAAATTAGTTCTTCCTCACCAATTACCTGCCTCCCCAACACAATCTGTCTTTAAAAATTTAGCATAGGTGAAATCTACCGACATTTAAATTGTGATTCATGCTACCCGCATCCCAGGTTAGGGCTTTGTCTTTCTGCCTGGCAAAGTATGCCCTTACTGTTAAACTTGGCTGGATATCTTTGCCCTGAGGCACTTCACCATATATAATTTTATTATAAAACAGTGTATGTAGCAGACCAGATCTCTGAAATCATCCCCATGTATCATTTCCACAGAATGTTGACTTGTTCTCATTGTTCTTGGTGGCCATTCTTCCTCTGCAATGAACTTTTTTTTTCTTTTCAAAACATTTTAATTGTTTTTCAGTAATTTTAATTAATTCAAGGTTATGCAATGAACTTTTAAAAGTAGAAGTTTTAAAGCAGAAAAAGACTGCAGATTAAAAAAAAATTATTTTTAATTTTTTAAAATTTTTATTGGAGTATAGTTGATTTACAATGTTAGTTTCAGGTATACAGCAAAGTGAATCAGATATATATATATAGATAGATAGATATCTAGACTATATATAGATATATTTATATATATCTATAACCCCTTTCTTTTTTAGATTCTTTTTCCATATAGGTCATTACAGAGTACTGAGTAGAGTTCCTAGTGCTATATAGTAGGTCCTTACTAAGTTATCTATTTTACATAAGACTGCAGAATTTAGTTTAGCAGTTTAACATAAGAAAACCTTTGCATAATGATAAATATATTCTTCTTTAGTGATTGAGTTTTTAAAATGCGGTCATGTATTGATTCAGTCAATTGTTAAACTTAACTTTCCATTAGTTACCAGGAACTGGAATAGTCACTGGAACTTTCACCAAATTACTTGAACTTGAAGTCTCTAACCCTCAATATCTGAATTTGTAGAACTGGGATGACATGAAAAATAAAAGGGAAATATAATCAAAACACTTGGCTACACAGTATATGCTATATAGATGGTAGTTATTAATGTAGGCTTTTTAGAGTAATACTTAAGAGTACAGCTTTTACAGCCAGACAGCCTGGATGTAGTTGTATTCACTGGCTGTATGAACTTACACAACATACTCTATAAAATGAAAATATGGTATTATTTTTCCCATTGGGTTGTTATGAGGTTTCAAAGCATCACTATGTACAGAATATGTAGTACATGGTATGTGTATAGCTCATGTGTAGCAAGTAATCACTAAAGTAGCTAGTAAAGGTGTCTCTAACATTTTACCTAGTTTTAGAGGTGTAACAAAATATGTATGGAAAATTTAGGAGCACTAATGGACAGTCTTGGCCTTTATTAAGTTACTCTTTGTGGCTGTGTTAATATTAGCACCATAAAATACAAAGTGCAAAGAAGAACAAAGAACACATTTCCATATATGCAAAGAATTAAAGAAACATTTTGAAGTGGTTGTGAAAACATACAGACATAATAAGGACTTTCTACCTTCATGTCTTATGTTCTGCTCTTGCATAACCTCACTGTATGATTTAACAACTTTAGTTTAAACATATTTTCTTTTGTTTGTGATCAGAGTCATTAGAAGCATAAAGCATATCAATTTTAGGGACATTATTGTGTATTTGAGAGATATTTGTAACATAGGGCCTTTGCAAAATTTTCATACCTAACAGACATATGTATGGGAAATTTAACTATTATATATTTCTTTGTTCATAAATTGTAGTTAATTAGTTTTAAGAAATTCATGGTGTGATGTAATTTCTGGAGTTTTCCAAGCTCTAGGATTGTTTTATTTTGACTATTTCCCCCAATACCCCAATTGTTAAAATCAAGTTACTGAGAACTAAAAAGAAAAAAAAAAAAAAAGAAACAACTCAGTTAAGTGTAACTTTCTGCAAATCCTAATGTTTCTGCTTAATCCTAATTACTTTCCTATTCTAACATCATGTGCTTGATATCATGGAAGCCTTCTAATATCCTCCTTCACCTTTATCTCTCCAAGTCTGTATATGAGATGCCTTCATTGCAACTTGTATCATACCCCAATCTTCCTTCACCTTCCAAAGCAAAGGCTCTACTAAGAGGAATTCTCAGTCAGTCCAAACTTCACCATTCCAGCCAATATCTCTTGAGGAAGTAGTGCTCAAAGAAAGGAAGATACTTTGATTGCCACGTTTTTTGTGCCAGATTGATTTCTTTATATTGACATTGTCATATTTGTTCGTAGTCTTGGCCTAGTGCTGGTATTTAGAAAAAGGAACCAGTAATGTTGCACTATTAAGTTTCTGGTGCAAACCAGAATTCTCTTCCTGTAGGAGGTTGAACTAGAGAGGAAAATGACAAATATGTGTATAATTCCTTAGAAAGTATCGTGATGTTATTGTATTGTAAGCTAAGATTTACTAAGAGTGGTTTTGGAATAAACTGGTTATTTTACTATTCTGGTTTAGTTAGAGTTACCACATAGATAACACTGATTTATAAATACTGTAAATAAGATGAAATAACTCACTGCATAGAAAGATGTCAAATATATACATATATATGTATATATATATTTATACACACACATATATATATATTTGATGATTTAGAAAGCACTTTTCATGAATTTTGAATATAAAAAACAAGTGACAGCATTGAAAAATATCAATTTTTTAGAACTGTCATACTAATTTTTGGTGTTTTCTTATAGTAGTTATCACACATAATATCCCAGTACCTTAGCATCAGTGAAATATCTTTTTTAAAGAGTTGATAGATTGAATAGGTTATGGACATTAAATTCCTGATTAATAATTGTTCCATTGTTTTAGAATTCCTCCTCCCTCCCTTAATGAAATACCCAATAAAGGCTGACCTACCCCAGTGGTCTGCTGTATGTGTGTGTATGTATGTAATCCAACTAATGCAAGAAATAAAGGCACTTTGAAAATCTATATATATGTGCTATTTATTTTATCTTTCTTTTCAAACTTCCACAGTGGTCCCATTCAACCCAATAAGTTACCTTTGAAAATAAACCTGGGGTCAGCTTGTGTGGAACTTTGGAAACTACCAGTAATGCTGTTGACCTGGAGCTTGCTAACCTCTTCATAAAATCAGATTATGGATTTATTGATAAGTATATAAAATAAGGGCATCAATAATCAGACTCTTTCTGTTTACTTTAGAAAGCATTTTATAATTTACTTGAGTAAATTAGCTCTCAAATGATTAAAATTACTTTAAATTATTTCAATACACACAAAATAATTAGGGAACAAGACAGCCTAGGAAAGTACTAGGTCGTAGTGCAAAAGGGAAACTAAGAATATACACTGTTGATCTTTCACAAAGCACAGAATCTGTTTATTGGTTGCAAAGATTTGACTGTGTAGACGTGTGTGTGTATGTGTGCGCACTCACGCACATATGAGTGTAAGTAATTCTGTTGATTATATGTCCTTTAATTCTGATCCTGAAATACCATGTGTTACCACTTTTTTTACTATGTGATTCACAATGTAGTAGCATAAAAAGTGATTCAGGGAATACCATAGCTCTTTATCATCCTTTGTATTATGTACTTAAGTTGTATTTTAATACATAATACATGATGAGGTATAAGGAATAGTAGATTTTTCATGAAGATAACAATTCACTACTCTTTGAATTGATTCTTTCTCATGGTTGAGCTCATGGTAATATGATTCTTATTCCAATCTCATGGAGGGAAATGTTTTCCTCTGCCTAGCGTTGATTATTTCTCAAGAAATGATTCTACTATTCTTTAATATTAAAAATTCCTTCAGCAGCCAATGCAAATGACTAATGTGATATAATAGACATAAAATCCAGTGACATTCACGATACACTGTTAAAACTTAAGCCCTAAGTTTCTTGTCTACATTTATATGTTGTCAAAAGTAGTCATCTCTTATGTTATTTCAATGACGGCACATTTGTTGAGTTACAAATGAAATCAAACTATTACTTTCCTTTACCCAGATTATAAAATTGTTGAAATAAAACATTTTACTAACACATTCCTTGTATCTGGAAGGTCTATAATTTTAAGAAAACCAAAGATCTATATAACTTTTCTTATTAAAATATTCTAGTTTTCATGTGATCAATTTTCTTGAGTAAATGATTCATTGCTGTCTTTTCATTGTTTTGCCTAAAATAGCTGAAGATGATGCAGACTCACTGCTTGGTGATTAACCTACAAATGGGTAACCTTGATAAAATAATCCCTACTTATTATACCTTACTACAGTGTAATGCACTATAATGTAATATAACACAATAACATAATATAATATAATATAATAATTATATTCTGTTCCATAAGATTTATGTAGAGCTTGCCTGGTGCCAGACACTACTGTGGGCAGCAAAAATAGAAATTAAAAATAGCTTTCTGAGACCTGTTATGTTGCTTACTATCTTTGTAGATTTGGATAATTTTCCTAAATTCTCTGAACCTCAGTTTTTTCTTTTATAAAATGGAACTAATAATATTTACATCATAGTGTGTGTGTGTGTGTTTGTGTGTGTGTGTGTGAAATTTAAAGGAAAAAAAATGCAAGCAAACTCTTATCCATAGCCTGCAAGCCCTCCATGGAGACTGGCTAATAACACCCCCAGAAGTTTGGGAAATGGTAAGGTGCAGACTCTACCACATTCAGTTATCTCCACAGAAGAGACAGGCATGTAAGCCACAATAAGTGTAACACTAAAAATGCAAACTATTAAAGTAGCATAAGGGAGGGAGGAGATTGAGGATCCCTTCACTGAGGAGATGCTGCTTAGCCAGAATTTGAGGAAGGAAAAGGAGTTTCATAGAGAGATAAGAAAAGCAAAATAGGTTATTTTATGTCAATGAAATGTGGTTAAAAGACAGGATGGTAGGAGCCATCAAGAAGTTCAGAATAACTGGAAGGTAAAGTGTGAAGGAGTCAGACATATTCCACAAAGTGGGATGTAAAGACAGTTTCTTTTATTTTTCTTCAGGGTCAGACAATCTCCTTCTCTAATAGCTCTCAGAAACTTTCAGGTACTCTTCAAAGCTCATTATTTATCCATGTATCATTTATTGATGTCAGATACTAAGTGCTGGGACTTTAAAAGAAGATATAATAAAGTAATTAACAATTTCCTGTTCTTAAGTCTAATAAGAGAAAGGGGTATATATATATATATATATAATAAAAGCACACTGCAGTGGTTCTTTAACAGCTACATACAAGAAGCTACAGGGGAGAATTCCATATTTGTATGTGATAGAATCCTTGTTACCAGATTAATCATCCCACCTGAAAAACTATAGAATCTGGATGTAATATTTTGAAAAATAACTATTTGAAGGCTTCAGAAAAGAAAAAAATAAAAGCCAAGAATTTAGTAGTCAGTATTCCAGAGAGAAGGAAAATGTGTTGTGGTGAGCTGAATTTTTCTGTAGACTTTCCCTGTCAAGGAATTTGGTTTATTCACAGCAAGAAACAGACCCGTAGAGGAAGTAACAGCCTTAAGCTTGTTGTGTCTCACTGAGCTGAGTAGAAAGATATTGGATTTAAGGCTGTCAAAGCAGTCAAGATTTAAAGGGTCAATAACCTGAATATAATGCTACACATCAGGGGCAAGATTCCAGGAAACTAGACCAGAAGCAGCCGTTAGGAGGCTCAAAAGCTAAGGAGAGATTGCAGCTGTCCACAGAGTTGGGAGAAAGATGGGAATACCTGCTGTGCAAGGGAAGAGAGCTCCTGGTAAAGCTCTCAAGCTTTAAGCTGAGACCTTTTGTTTATTCCTTATCTTAAGTATTGATTGTTAATTTTAGCCCTTTTCAATTGCTGACAATATGCCAATTATTCCCAAAGCACTAGCTAAAGGATCAAACAATTTTGTCAAATCCAGATGTATATTTTCAACTGCAACTGCCTCTCTCCACCTGGGTATGTGTAGTGTTGTCAAGTGTACCAAGTTCAACTATAAGTATAGTCTCTTGTCCTCACCCTCACACATTCCTTTTTCTGGATTTCTTATATCAGAAAGAAATGTAAGTAATATATTCTCTGTACCCAGGGACCCAACAGACACTCCTATGATTTTTATTCCTTTGCTTCACTCTCTAGAAGAAATTTAACCCTAGACCCTGTAAATTAATGTCTAAAATATCTCTAAGGACCTGTTTTCACTCTAATTCTGCTTGTCTTTATCCAGTTGATATCATCACTTGCTCACATTATTTCAGTGCTCTCCTAATGGCACCCTTGCTTCCAGCCCCTCCCTCTCCAATATTCAAAGTAATTATCATCACTTATTGTAGCATGTCATTTCTTTTTTGTGGCTAATCATAGTCCAAATGAATATATTGCCATCCACAATTTGGCTTCCTTTCCTACAACCTCTCCCCATGGGACCTGTGACCCCCAGATGCCCTGTGCACCTAGATACCTTTACTTATGTTCCTCCCTCTGCCGGAACACCTTCCTACCCTTTCTTCACCTGAAAAAATGCTGGTCATCCTTTAAGGCCCAGTGTAAATATTGTCTCTTCTATGAAGTCTTTCTACTCAGAAATTAATTTGTTTCTTTCTCTATAATTCTATAACTACTTCAGTCATAGTGCTAGATTAACACTTATATTGTTAACTGCTTATAAACCCATCTCCTCTTTTATATGGTGTGCCCCATTAGACTGGGTGCATACTAATTGCCTTGTTTCCTTACAACTTAGCCTAGGACTCCTGGTACATAATAAGTGGTTGACTGGGTGACATTTTCTGCCCTAAGGACCGTTCTTGATCTGTGCATACCCCAAATATGCAAGGACTGGTCTTCTAAAATGAACATTTATATCCTTATATTCCGTCATGTAGTTAAAAGTTTTGGGGAAAAAAGCAGCATTCAAAAAAGCATACCAAAAATGATAGTTCTCATAGGAAACATCTTTAAGTATTATACAAATAAGTGTAGAAAACAGTCTGACTGAAATGAAATCGTAAAGAGGCCATTTTTCTCCCGTTGCGGAGCACAGACTCCGGACGCGCAGGCTCAGCGGCCATAGCTCACGGGCCCAGCCGCTCCGCGGCACGTGGGATCCTCCCGGACCGGGGCACAAACCCGTGTCCCCTGCATCGGCAGGCGGACTCTCAACCACTGCGCCACCAGGGAAGCTGAAGAGGCCATTTTTAAATTGACTTTGTCTTCTGATCTTGTACAGTTTAGTATGCTTCTAGACTTATTTAGATTAATTGTTATCACCTTTCTGAAATCAAACAAAAGACATTATATAAGAATCATATAATTAACACCAATCTCTGTAATTTCAGCAAGAATATAAATCAAATAATCTATTATTCATTAATATTTTCTATTTTTAGTTTATCACTTCCTAGGTCCTGCATAAAAACAAGGAAAAAAACATAGGTTGCTGCCACCAATGCTGTAATTAAAACTCCAACATGGAAAACATCTGAAAAATAGTATGTTATTTTTATTTCTGAATAACACAAATGATTTTGGCAAACATGTTAGTTTCCAGCATGGACCTTTTCCCCAGGTTCTCTCTGCTTCCTGCATAAATAAATAAAATAAAAAATAAATAAAGCTTAATTTTTTTTAAAAAATGAGGAAAAAACCTGAAAGAAAACATAACCAACCTCATTGCGGGATAATATTGTGTGCTTTATAAAAATAATTTATATAGGGAGTAATGACAATATATTTTTTTCAAGAATGTCATACATGAGAACTAAATTTATAGAAAGAACAATTTACACATAACATTAGAGAATATCACTTCCCTTGTCTGAAATGTAAGCAAGCCATTCACTGGCCAGGTATTCTAATGTGATAATACATGATCTTCTAAAACCTGCTACCAGTAATGCCTGTCTCAGGAATTCACGACTATCATTCCTTTATCTGAAGCATCTTTTCCAGATGTCTCAATGAGGGAAAATCACTAGTGCTAATTTAATATAATGTTTTATATAAATGTGTTTTTAGGCCATCTATGGATGCCTACTGGTAGCAAAGAATAAAGACATCATTGTTGTTTTATAATTTTCCTCTAATAATTTGATATTAATTTATGTTACAAGTGAGGATTTAGTTTTCCCAGTGGTATTAACTTTCTATTTAATTAAGTCAAACTAAAGGGTAATCAATTAATTCATAACTATATTTTCCATGTCCAACTCAAGATCTATTTGTGTAACTTCCCTAGCTGTTCTGTAAGTTCTTGGCATAGTCAAAGATTTTCAACCAAATGTATTATTGGAAGTTAGACAAAATACATGGAGTGGGAGGCATAACTTAAATTGCTTTCACAACTCTCCCAACCATCTTCCTAAAAATCTATGGTATATTGAACCAGAGAGTAGAACTTTTATTCATGTTCTTTAAAACAGCTCTAAAACAGTGAATTTCCTTGGAAATCACTCTGAACAGTCAGAGATACTCATCATAAAAAAGGGTGGCATGATTGATAAATCAATGCTCTTCAAACAAACTATGATATTACCATTCGTTTTAATAATCAGAAATCTTACAGAATGGAGAGCATAAAAATACCACAACAGAGGTAGGGGAAATAACTTACAAGTTAAAACTTGCAACAAACTACCTCTTTCAAAAAGAAAACAGCACACTTCCTATCATAGTACCTAGTTAGATAATGTAAACCTATAGACAGGAAGACAGTGACTTCAGGAGACCACAAAAGCAATGGTTGAAACTGGATGTTTTTGTGTTGGATAATAAAATAATTGGACTTTTTCTGGTAAGAAAAAGGCATTGTTCATAAAAGGAAGAGGAAACACTAGAGACACATGAAACCTCTTGAAGATTTTCTAATTAAGCCCTAAATTTGAATTCCTATTATGTAAATCTATGACATTTCAGTAACTGTAGTATCTCTTTTGTGAAATATTCTAAGAAAATTCAAAGACAATATGTCTTAAGGAAATAGTAGGACAAAATGTGTTAGAATGTACCTGACAGCCATGTTTAAAAAATCTAAAACTTTTAAAAAGTCAAAATTATTATCCAGAATTTTTAGAGAAGATAATGAAAGTTAAAGAATATGTCTTTCCCCCATCCCCAAGGTATAATTCCTTGTAATTTTTTTAACCCTCTTTAATATAATGAAGGGAGTTTTTGCTCCTGTCTTGCTCTCAAACTATTTCTGCAGTGCTTAATTTGTCCACATCCTTAGTACATTAATTTAAAACAACATGAGCTAAATATTTTGCCACTTTGCAAAAAAGAACAATAAAAACCAGAGAGGTAGGGGCTCCCCTGGTGGCGCAGTGGTTGAGAGTCCACCTGCCGATGCAAGGGACACGGGTTCGTGCCCCAGTCCGGGAAGATCCCACATCCCGCGGAGCGGCTAGGCCCGTGAGCCATGGCCGCTGAGCCTCCATGTCCAGAGCCTGTGCTCCGCAACGGGAGAGGCCACAACAGTGAGAGGCCCGCGTACCGCAAAAACAAACAAACAAACAAAAAAAACCAGAGAGGTTAAGCTATTTGTTTAAGGTGTAGAGAAAAATTATAATTAAGACTCCAAATACTTAAACACTTCATTTTGAATTATATTGTGACAAATAGTTTGGTATTTCTGCACCATGGATGAAATGAAATTCATTGAATATTTTTTTCTTTATGGATGCATTATAAGAAATTTGTGGTCTTTTCGTTTTCTGAAAAATAAACCTTTCATACCTGTGATTTGGTATTTGGGATTTAGGAACAAATTACTACTGTTTTTTATGCCTTTGAATATAAAGTACAAAAACAAATTAAAAGAACAAAATATTGGTGGTTTCCTCCCATAATTTCTCTTCAGGGAGACTGAACACTTTTTTTTTTTTTACTATAGATATATGAATTTATGTAAATATTTTAAAATTAAATTTTAGCAGTAATTCACAATAATTTTTTTGTTGTATACCATTAAAATATTAGGTTGTTTTGATATGTTATACCACTGAGGAATTAAAAGTGTCAAAACATCAAGCTAATTGGAAATCATTATTAATTATTAGTCCTGTGTAGCAATGATAGGTATCTATGAAAGCATTTCCAGGCCAGAAATATGAACAGGAAATTTATAGAGTAGGGAATTCTAATCACTAATAAACTTACAAAACAGTTTTTAACCTTGCAAGAAATCAGAGAATTGCTAACTAAAGCATGAATGGGATACTGATTTCTTCTGTGAGATTAGCAAACAATTAAAACATGATAATATCAAGTGTTGAAAGGGACATCAGTATATGGAAACAGGTTCTCTCATCTGATAAAACACTTAAAGGACAATGAGCAACATCCATTAAAATTTTACACATACATTTTCTATGACTCAGCAATTCTACTTTAAATTATTAGAATTTCGATTAGGAGAAATACTGCTATATTAACGTAAGAAATCCTCCTATATTAACCCAAGAAAAAATCATAATATATACCACAGCATTGTCTGTATTAGAAAAAAAAAGAAAACTAAACATCAATTAATATAATTAGGTTAAAAACAAATTGGAATTTTGTGCATTACTTTGCTGAGACAATGATAAATGAAAAAAGAATATACTACTTCTATAACTTTTCTTCTTCCCTCCTAAATAATGTGTCTATTTCCCATGACTGTGTGCATATGTGTGTGTGTGTGTGTGTGTGTGTGTGTGTGTGTGTGTGTGTTTGTAAATACATAGAAAACAAGTATAGGATATGCACAGCAATTAGTAACCAATAAGAAGACTGAGACTGGTGTATTAAAATCAATATTTGTGACTTTATTCTTATGTACAATAGTTTAGTATTTTTCCATGAAAAAATGTTTGTTATTTACATAATTAAAGTTTTTGTTTAAAAATCAGCTTAAGGGCTTCCCTGGTGGCGCAGTGGTTCAGAGTCCGCCTGCCGATGCAGGGGACACGGGTTTGTGCCCCCGTCTGGGAGGATCCCACGTGCCGCGGAGCGGCTGGGCCTGTGAGCCATGGCCGTTGAGACTGTGCGTCCGGAGCCTGGGCTCTGCAACGGGAGAGGCCACAACAGCGAGAGGCCCGCGTACAGACAAAAAAAAAAAAAAAAATCAGTTTATGATAATACAATAATAACTTAGATTAAAAATATATATAATCCCAGGCCTAATGTTCTTCATTTATTGATAGTTACCATTTAGCTTTATGTCAGCATTGGAATATAACTATTTTCTGCTCTAGATCATCTTTGACAAGATTATAATTCTTACCTATGTCTTGAAACAGGTTGTGTCTCACTGTAAACCATATCATCAGATGCATGCATCACAATGTTATCTGAGAGACACTGCTTTAACAATAGGTATTATAAAATGCTCTAGGCCATTTTGGCCCTGCACAGTGAATGCTTAGGTTCTTTTGTTGGATAATGATAACCTCTGGAGAACTTTGAGGTAGGTGAAGATTAGCTCTACCCCTAGAGTCTTGCTATATTCTTTTTTTGTTTGTTTGTTTGTTTGTTTGTGTTTTGGCGGTACGCGGGCCTCTCACTGCTGCGGCCTTTCCCATTGCGGAGCACAGGCTCCCGGACTCGCCGGCTCAGCGGCCATCGTTCACGGGCCCAGCTGCTCCGTGGCATGTGGGATCTTCCCGGACCGGGGCACGAACCAGTGTTCCCTACATCGGCAGGCAGACTCTCAACCACTGCGCCACCAGGGAAGCCCCGAGTCTTGCTATATTCTTAAATGGAAAGAAACCCTTAGGCCAATTCCAGCCACATATACAGAAATATATTAAGCAAACATTAGCAAGTAGATATAAAATAGTTCATGCCACTTATCTTGTAAGTTCAGTGAAACCCCAGCTCTCTGACCTTTTGATGCTTCAACCACACTTTGAATGAAAGGTTCATATAAGGCAGACATTCTAATATTCCAGAGATAAAATTCTATTTTCCTTTTAGTTGATAACAAAAATTAGAAATTTTTGAACTCAGTGGTTGGACACAAGACCATTTGATGATAAATTTTGTGAGAGTTTTATGCTCTGATAATGCAAAGATGAGGAGTGGTTCTTAATTATTTTAGTCAATTTACATATCTTGAATACTATTAATTTTGCTAAGAATCCCTTGCTAATATTCATCATGGTGATTAAAAAGCCACTAGTTATGTTTCAGCAATGGAGACATATTTCTAAGATTTATTATGCTATTTGGAAAGGCCTAGTATTGTTTGAGATATGGATATTAGAAGTGCTTTAGTCATTGCTCCCAAACTTAGATTTTATAAATTTAATTATAACTGAACACCCTTGGAGTTCAAATTCCTGATTAGGGCAACTGACAAAACCTAGGTATAGTATAATAAGTGTTTTATGTTTCATCAAAACAATGAATATACTCAGTTTTACCAAAAATACATGTTATATATTAACTAGAATTTATTGATATCACTGTGGAGAGCTTGGGATTTATCACTGTACCATGGTGCCCTGACTGAGAAGCAGAGTATCAAGAATATTTGTTAAACTCCATTTCTTTTGGCTTAAAAATGTTTTGTTAATTTCACAGGTAAATTATTTCTTTATTATCTTCTCTTATTATTATAACAGTCAAGACTCTTGGTTACAAGAACATAATCCAAATCAAACTGATTTAAGAGTTCACAAAAAAACCCCAAATAAAACAAAAGTTCACAAAAAAAGGTGGGATCCAGGATTGGCCTAATTGTGGCTCCATCTTGATCCTTCATTGTTTTCCAAGACTCTGCTCTTTCCATATATAAGTTCATCCTAAGGCTGCATCCATTTTATAACAAAATGTGCATCTTTCTGGTATATCATCCTGATTGGAGAGAGTGTATATGTCAGAATTGTGAGCAGAGCTTTTATGCTCCACTTTGATTGGGCCAACTTAAACACATTCTCATAGCTAAAGCAAATACTGTGACGAGGGGATGAATTGTAATGATTCGTATAGTCAAGGATTCATGCTTACTTCCCTAGATGGGAGTTTGGTCAACCTCCCTGGAATAGCACTTAGAAACTAGGGACAATGATAAAGAGTATGCAGTAACAATGACTGCTTAGGAGAAAACAAACACGTGTCCACTGCAATAATTAATATTCTACTGTCTCCCTCAGAGAATATCATGATAAACCCTCTAATTTTAAATACTTTAAAGACAAGAGGGGATAAATAATAAATAATCATTAAAATATTAAATAAATTGCTCATGCTTCTCCACACTGGACTTACTTATGGATGTCATTGGAAGAAACAACTACTTTCTAGATATTAATTTAATATACAGCTGTCATAAAATGGCCATATAAAGAGGTCTTCTGAATCTTGTTTTTGGTCATTCTTCGTTTGCTAAACTGGTAATAGCTGGAGGATGTTCTTAAGTACAAGGGCATTAGTCAACACTCCATAAACATCATATGGAGAGAGCAAAGGGAACACACACTTTTTTTCTCCAGAATGCCATTTTCCAAATTAAGGTATAGGCAGTTTAGGAAAGAGAATCCACTTCTACTGGTCTCTGAATTCCTGCTATCCTCTATACTAGTTTTTCTTTGAAAAATACTTGAATGAGGAAATGGAATTTGGTCATTTTAGTGTTCTTTGACCTGGTCACATTTTACTTTTATTATGAAATTAGTGCCTCTTTCCACTCAAAGCAAAAATTCTCAATTTTCCAAGTTATTCAAACAGAATACATTTGTAATATGTCCATTTATTTGATTTAAATAATTCATGTCCAGCTAGGGATAAACTTTTATGTCAAGCTCCCTTTGCCTCCCTTAGTAATGCAGAAAAGAACAGAAGCTAATAATAGGTGTAGTCACATTTAATTACTAGAATTAATGGAAAGACTTTGTAATTACTTTCTATAAAGCTTTCTTTTTTTTTTAATTCAATGAAAACAGCCCAGAAAAGCAGCTAATTTCAGAAATCCTGTGGCTGCTTGCCAAGGGTTTAAGCAACCAATGATAGTCAGGGTCATTGGCTCTTTGAAAAACCAGGGGTGCCGGCTAGTTGTAGGTTTCAGTAGCACCACTGGGAACTTTCAATTTAACTTGATACTTAAAGCGGCCAGTGGGAGTTTTCAATAAACTCAGTCAATGTTGAAAGCAAAGTGCTATTAAAAACATGGGTAAACATTGATTTTAGGCTTTAGGGCCATTCAGGAACTCTTCTTGGGAAGGTCTCTACCACCTCATTCCTACAGTAAGAAGTGACTGCTGTGGTAACACGTAAAATGCACACAATAGTTGTCACATCACTTTCTTGTCTGTGTTCATGAGTGATTGCATTTTTATATCATGTAGCATTTTCTTAGAAACCATCTTAGGATGAGAAACTTCTTCAGATTTTGAGGACTCGTGCCGCATGCATATCTAATTTTCAATATGGCTGTAATTTTTGGCAGTGTGACAGGCAACAAATCTTGTATTTTGAGCGTTTCCATTAGTGTCACTTCTGAATCTATCACCATTCAACTTATGTCTCCTGAAATGTGTTTGGCTGATCTGGACATAAATGGGCTGTGAATCGTAGCTGCAGATGGCTCAAAAACATATTTTACAGTGAGCAAACTCTGGATGACTGAAAGAACATTGACAGAAATACTACAAGAAAAAAGTGTATGTCATTTCAATGACTGAGGGAATAAACTAAAATCAAAGCAACAAGAAGAATATGAAACTGCTCCCCAACAAAAATTGTCACAGCCCCCTGATGGATTAAAATGAATTTGGCCATTTCAAGCAAAAACCATAAGACTTTCCCATTCTCCTCAACATAGAGGATTTTCTGGTTGGGTATTGGGCTGCCAGGATATGAGAGGCCGTGAGCTCTCAGAAGTGACTCACTGTGGGGAAGGTCAGTGTGAAACTGAGCCAGAGTCCATGAGGGTAACGAGGAACCTGCTGAGTATACCCAGGTGAATGCCAAGTCCAGAGGGACTGAGCCTGATGATAAACAAGAGGCAACATCCTGGTTGGGAACCAGATGCAGCTGAGGCAGATTGTGGAGAAATGAAGAGAAACAGGGCCAAGTGTTAGGAAGAGGTATTTAGCTGCATTATATTAATAACAATTGCTTAGAAAACTATTGAACTTATTTAAATATTACTAAAAGCTATTTCCAACAATGTTTATAACTTATCATTTTAAAGTTTCCTGTAAGTGAACTACAGAAATATTTGATACCAGTTGGAATCTTCTCTTTATTTTGTTTGCTGTTGATCTTGGTTCTCTTTTGATTTTCTGATATTTGACTCTCCAGGAACTTAGTGGTCCTGTTCAATGTGGAAAATTATTTCAATATTTGGGGGCATAATTTGCTCATTTTAAGTTTTTCTTTTCATTTATTTTGTTAGTTGAATGTTACCTTCCCAATCAATCCTCTTGTTTTTTTGACTGGTTTTTTATTCCACACTCTTTTCCTCTTTGCCATTACTCCAACAAGACTGCGTTTACTTATTCAAATTATATTTTTTATATTTGCAAATTTCTTTTGCATTCTCTGCAATTTTTACAGCAAACTTTTCTTGTTTGTATTTTATGGCCTCAATAACTTATCAAACAACTCCGAGGATACAAACTTAAAATGTGTGAACATTTCTCCAGCTTTCTCCTTATCCAAAGTGCTATTTTCTCAAAGATCTGGTGCCTTTGGCTTTCTGTTAATATTTAAGAATAAAGAGTTAGTTTGGATCACAGCTTTTTCTATTCGGATACATTTCTCAATATGTGTGCCTTGTTATTCAATCTGTCAGAAATACTTTAATAGCATTTGCATGTTGATCACTGTATGTAGGTGTCTTGGGTTTCCTCTGTCGTTATGTATTGAAACTTAGTTTCTCCAAAGCCCTGTTTCCTTGATTATAAGTCTGACGGGCAGTTAAAGATATTGGGGAGAGCCGTGGGACTTGCAGGCAAGCTTTGGTAACCGTATGTGGAAACCAGAAGCAGACCCACTGTTGCTCCTACCCCTCCTCTGCAAATCTCAAATGAGATGAAATAACTTTGAAGTCCTAACTTCATCTTAGAAAACTTCATTTTTCCCCAGCCATGCAATTTCTATAAACAGAGCTCCAGTATTTTCCTTGGGAAAAACACCAGGTGCTAAAACCCTATATAAGCTGAATTGGGTGGGGGACGGAGGATGAGTCAGGCCAAATGACCCAGCAAATTTTACCACAGAAAGCCTTTCAATTAATCAACCCATTTTCTGCCCCACTACTCATTCCCACTGTCAAAACTTAACCTGTCCCAAAGTCTAGGCTTTAAAAAAATATTACCTCCCATCTCTACTCTGTCTACCTTGTTTTTTTGTGCAAGATTGCAGCTGCTTCTATTCTGATTAATTTCTCATTTTGTATGTCTTGATTTTCAACCTGTCAGAAATATTTTTAATTGTGTTTGCATGTTAATGACCCATCTCTGCTATGAACACTGTACTCTTCACTATTACAGATTTTAACGTTTTGTACTTCATGGCAATAAGATTTAGGGGGAACTAGAGGGCAGATAAGGTTGCTCCTTCTGCTAACTTGAACTAAAATTTCTAATATGATTTTTTAAACTCAAAAAATATATTAATTTTCTGTTGTTGCTGTAACAAATTACCACAAACTTAGTGGCTTACAGCAACACAAATATTATCTTATAACTTGGAGTTCAGAAGTCTAAAGATGGGTCTTATGGGACTAAAATCACAGTCTTAGTACCACTGAGTTCCTGCTGGAGATTCTAGGGAAGAATCTATTCCTTCCTTTTCCAGCTTCTGGAGGCTGCTCAGGTTCCTTGGCTAATGGCTGAATCACTCATTAAGCAAGATCTGCTTAATTGTCACATCTTCTCTGACTCTCCTGCATCCTTCTTGCTCTTGTAAAAGCCCTAGTGATTACATTGGGCCCACATGAATAATTCAGGATTATCTTCCTATCTCAAGATCATATGCAAAGTCCCCTTTGCCATGTAAGGTAACGTATTCACAGGTTCCAGGGATTAGGATATAGACAAGTTTGAGGGGTCATTATTCTGCCTACCACAAACATGTACACGATATTATGTCATCAGTCAGCATCCTGGCACATTCTAACTAATTGCTACAGAGATATTCCATCAACTATATATCATAATTTATTTAACCAATATATCTGCTGGCATGTCTTTCACCTAACTGAGGGTACGGATATAAATGGGAAACTCCAGAACTCCTTACAATCTGTGTCAAAGTAGAGATAAAAATCTAAATTCTCTGAATGATGTACATTTTATAAGAAAATGTGTCAATTACTTTTAATGTTTGTTCTTATGATAAATAGAGATTCCACCAATTTATACACCCATATTCTTCTTTAAGCAACTGGAAATCACAGTCTTTTTTTTTTTTTTTTTTTTGCGGTAAGCGGGCCTCTCACTATTGTGGCCTCTTCCGTTGCAGAGCACAGGCTCCGGACGCGCAGGCTCAGCGGCCATGGCTCACGGGCCTAGCCGCTCCGCGGCATGTGGGATCTTCCCGGTCTGGGGCACGAACCCATGTCCCTTGCATCGGCAGGCGGACTCTCAACCACTGCGCCACCAGGGAAGCCCAGAAAACACAGTCTTTTATGATTCTAAGTTATGGGGATGAGATTCATTACTTTAAATTGTTAGGTTACATTGTGTAGTAGTAACAAAGTGGTTAAAGGTAAGAAACTGTGACAAGAAAGTTGACAGTATTTAGACATATTCTGCAAACCACTCATCAACTCTAAAAATTAAGAACTCATGTAAATTTAGTTATCAGTACCTGCCTGAAACTGAAACTTCAGAGTTTCCAGAATTAGGCGAGAAACGTTGATACTTCCAAACATGTAGTCTTCGCCATCTATGAAACAATTTTGTCTAAAGAAGTGATAAAAGAGTGAGGAAGTCAGTTAAGAGAACTCTCATAGACTACTTAAGAGCTAGAATTGAAGCTGACATTTCCTTTATATTCTCTACATTACTGAGCCTAGTTTTGTGTTTGTTGGAGCTCAATGGGTACTTGCTGATAGATTAATTGAATTCTAATAAGCAGCCAGAAAAAAATCATTGAGAAGCTGAGCATAAGAATGTCCATCTCAGGTTCTAGGGTTAGTTTCTTACAGGATTCAATGACTTCAGAACGGTTTACCTTTGTGATGCCTCCTGAAAATGGCCTCTCTGAAACATAAAAAAAACCCTTTCATTACTGGGACTTCAGTTTGAACACAGTTTTCTTGTAGAGAATAAAGACAAGACAGAATAACCACTCCCTGAAGTTCTTAAAGGTAAAATACACCTTATAGCCACTGACTGTTGACACAGAAAAATATCTCGTATATGTACTGATTTATAAAGAAAAGAATATTGTCTTCACAACCAGATTGTTTATAGAAACTATGTTTGAAAAATAAAACTTCAGATTTTAGTCAAGACAGCCATATCATCAGCAATTTTCAGAGATCTGAAGTTGAGATCATTTTAATATTGAACAGACATTCTCCATCCTATGCCGATCATTATTTATGAGTGACTTCAATTGCTGAATTAAAGAACTGTGATACAGAACTGCAAAAATGTATCATTAAGCCACTGAATATGAAAGAAGAAGGCTGTGAAACCCTGGGGTGCTACAAGCAGCAAAACAATGTGCTGTGAAAACACATTAATTTTGGAAGGATTTGTCCCACCACCATCATTTGACCCTGAAACAAAACCAAAACAAAACAACACAAAACAAGAAACCAAACAAAGCCTGCACAGGTACAGAATGTTTCATCTTTGAGCAGCACAACAGAAAATAACTAACACAGTTTGGCACTGAAAAGTACAAAATGCTTTCAAAGCTGGAGCAATTGACCATCCATTTTAGCCACTGTCCCTACAATAAAGGATAGGAGAGGGAGAGTGAAAAGTAATTGCTCACCACAGTGTTATTTTATCATCCTTTGTAGCTGGCTTTTCTTGTTTCAGAGAGGAAATATTATTTGGAATGTGAATTAGGAAATTTCAGAAGTGTTTTCCTGATAGTATAAGAGGTATTTGTTCCTATTTGATTCTCTTTCTAAACTTTGAATTACTGAATTTTATCTTATTTCTCCTTGATTGTTTCTTATATTTACAGAGAAAAAGCCGTATTTTTCTACTATTAGAAATAGACTGGAAGACACACCCATAAATTGTGTGTAGTTTTGCAAATATTTCTGTCTCAGGAAATGAATGAAGAAAAAAAATTCTGTTGCTTTATTTTGGCATAATAAGGGTTCCAGTAGCCAGAGAAGAACTCCCTCCAGAACTAACCATGGCAGGGAGATTTACCCCTGCAACAAACACTTTCTTTTCAATTTATACAGCATCCTAACACTAGCCAGTGTATTGCCATTTTTTTCTGACTGGCCTAATACTTTGTTTGGAGTAAACCTTGGCAGTGTACTACTCTAAGTGTAGGATGTCCATCTACACCATAGCAGATGCATCAATCATTAGTGGTCTAACCCATTAAAGCCAACCAGGGAATCTTCCCCTATGAACTTCAGTGCCTCACCATTTTAACTGCCTATGACATACAGACAGGAGTGCCTTTGATGGGAGTCACCAATCAACCTTTTTTATCCCAAGACCCAAACACACTTAGGTAGAAAGAATAGTGCTACTGGTGTCTTTCTTAAAAGGGGACCAATATTCATTCACTTCAGGCCCCATCTCTAAAAGAAATGGTAGTAAAATACAGAGCCAACTGACAGAAAACATCAGCTCTGAGGTGAAATTCTCCCACCAGTTTTCAACCGTCATTAGTACAAGTGAAAAGGAGACTGTTAAAGCTGCCTTGTCATGTGTATGTGGAGGCTGCATATTCTGGGCAGCTGGGACTGGTTACAAGAGCCTTTTGTGTTGTCCTGGGTCTTGTTTACATTTACATTTTTCCAGAGGATACCACCTTCAAGTGGGACTCTTGTACTGCTCATGCCATACTCAGGGCCATGGGTGGGGAAATGGTAGAATTAAAAGAAAGCTTGTAAAGAAATCCAGAAACAGGACTTGATTTGCCACAGTTGGTGTGCCACATGGGAAATGAAGGCACTGCTGAAGTAGATAAATATTACTGGTGTAGGTAAATAAGGCAATTGTCACAAATATTTATAGTAGGATTTATTCAGGGCATTGGTTGTTTGCATAATCAATAGCTGGTGTCTGAAACACTTTGAGGTCCTCCAGAGATTTGCATCTCAGGTTATTGTTTAGCAAGACACTATTACCCTTAAGCTAGAGAGAAGCTGAGTGGAGACTGTCACTAGAGCCCTGGGGACAGTGGAACAAGCACACAGTGGACTTACCCAGTGGGAGCTGAAACCACAGAGAAGCAGCAGCCTTGGCCAGAAAGCCTTCTAAGGCTGAAACTGTGACAGCAATATCCTGAATTCTGTCATCAATCCTCCAGTTTTCCACCAGTGTCTCCCAATGATAAATCCTAGTTTGCAACCAACAAATGACACTAGAGTTAGAAATACTAAGCTGGCACATGTCAGGTGCCTTGCAGTTCAGTGACGATCAGGGGAAGGGGAAGGAATGGATATGAGGGCAGCCAAGGAGATCTGGGAATAATTTTCAAAGGATCACTAGTTCTTGTGATCTATCTTGGTCTTGTAACATAAAACCCTGGTCCTCTTTCTGGAGAAACGCTCTCCCCACCCATTGCCTACTACCAACCCTCACTTCTAACCCCTTTTGCTATATAAACAGGCTGGTTAAAAAACATGATGCAAAATCTGTGAGCCCTTGTAAAAAGTAGTGATTTATCAATGAAGATTTAGAATAATGGATATAAAAGAGGTACTCACACATTCATTCTCCAATCTGTGGACATGAATATTCTTATTAGTATCTAGTACCATCTCTTCTTATTCAGTTCCAGGAATCATCCCTCTGCATTCTTTACTTGTAAATGTGTCATATCTGGTTATTTTAGTCCATTTGGGCTGCTGTAACGAAAGTACCATATACTGGGTAGCTTAAACAATGAACATTTATTTCTTATAGTTCTGGAGGCTAGAAAAATCCAAGATCAAAGCACCAGTAGATTCAGTGTCTGGTAAGAGCTCACTTCCTGGTTTATAGATGGCTGTATTCTCCCTGTGCCCTCACATGAATGAAGGGTGGAAGGAGAGCTCTTGGATTCCTAATAAGGGCACTAATTCCATTCACAAGGACTCCATCCTCATGACCTAATCACATCCCAAAAGTCCACTGCCAAACATCATCACATTGGGGATTAGGTGTCAACCTATGAATTAGGCGGGAACACAAGTATTCTTCTACAGCACTGGCTAATTTTATACCTCTCATCACAAGAAAAAGAGACTCTGCTATTACTCACTGTTCCATGGCCCTATATTCAATACAGAATTTGTCTATACTGAAACTATACAGACTTTTTGGCCTCTACATTTCCCTAATATTTACATAATTCTAGGGTTTCATCATTACTCATTATGTTGATCATCTATCATGCTGCCCATGAAGGCTGGCTCCTGATGACTCTCTTAAAGATTGTTACTGTGCTTTGTTGATGGTAATCACAAATCAGTCCTACCCAGAATACACAGAAAATTGTGAACAATAATTCAGTTTTTGGTCATGTTAAACTGACTGTTTAGAATTTTATAGTGTTAACATAGAATAACACATCTTCCAAAAACAGCACTCTGAAAGTCTTTAGACCATAACCACTGCATTTCCAGGTTGGGACCTGTTCCAGTTTTGATGCACCCATGTCTTTTGAAGCTACCATCAGAAGTGACAATAAGAATGTTTGTCCCTTATCTGGAAGAACGTCCTAGAAGACCATCCTAGAAGACATAGGAAGTGACCACATTGATTGGAAGGGCTGGTTTGTACTGTGGAGTAACAGTCTTATATTCTCTCAGAGGAGATAGTTGTGGTCACTTGTATTAGTTTCATAGGGCTGCCATGACAAAATACTACAAACTATATGGATTAAGCAATGGAAATTTATTGTCTCACCTTTCTGGAGGCTAGGATTGCTTCCTTCCAATGACTATGAGGAAGAAACTGTTCCATGCCTGTCTGCTAGTTCCTGGTGGTTTGTTGGCAATCTTTGGTGTTCTTTGGCTTGTGGCATTGTAATTCAAATCCCCCCATGGCATTTTCTCTGTTTCTCAGTCTCTATGTCCAAATTTATCATTTTTGGAAGGATACAGACATATTGGATTATGTCTGTATTATCATACAGACATACTGTATGATATCATATATTATTATATCCTAATGACTTCATCTTAACTTGATCATCTGCAAAGCCCCTGTTTCCAAATAAGGTCACAGTCACAGGTACCGGGCATTAGGGCTTCAACACGTTTTAGGGAGTCACAATTCAATCCAGAATACTGTTCTTGTCTGACTGCCTGATGTTTGACATAGAGCTTGCAGAAGGGGTGGGGTAACTGCACTTGGTGCCAGTGATAGGCTACACATAGGGTAAAAGATGCCTAATACCACCTCCACTGCTCCTAAGTGTTGTGGAGGTGAGGTGGGCTGCATGGTTGAAATCAAATGGGAGACAGCTATTTGAGCCCACACCTGTGGCTCAAGCCCAAGGGTTAGCAATGTGTTGTTGGAGAACATGAGTTCTAAATTAATCCTACCTCTGACATGAATGAGAGTTAACAAAAATCATAGCATTAGCACCATTCTGGCAGCTTAATATTACATGATCCTGTGAGAGAATCCTATTTCTCCCATTTCTTTGGTGGTATGGAAGTACTTTTTGATTTTTAATTTTCTATTTTTATTTCTTATTGCTTATTTCCATGGGAATCTCTATAGTGTTAGACACCACTTATCTAGAAGAAAAGAATAATACACCAATATCCTTTCAATAGGAAATTAAAAATTAAAAGGTGCTTCTGGACAAATATACTGTTGATGATATAATGTATAGCCAAGTGACACATAAGTATGAAATGATTTTCTCAGTTTTACTTTATATCAAAATCTGTGGATTAAGCAGAAATTTGTTTTAGTTATTGAATCAAGTTATTAAAAGAACAAGAAAAATTCCATTTACATTGAAGTTAGTAAATTGGTTATCTTTCTTTTTTCAGGGTTTATGATGATCTTCTAAGTAATGGACTCTAGGAGCACATAACTTGACATTTTACTCTCTAATTCAGGGATACATTGAAAAGAAAAGCAGCTAGGTAGAAATTATTAATGTCAATGATGTTAAAAATTCCTCACTGAAGAAAACTTAAATGGAAAAGTACTTTAAAACTATAATCTGTGACTTGAAGTACAAGTTAAAATATATTTTTAAAAGTTATTCTCAAAAGATGTGTTTTTCATTAAAAAGAAGATAGCTGAAACAATGTTCTAATCTCAAAGTACGGGAAATTTCAAATTCTAAGGAGGATACATGTACAACAATGTAATTATCTAAGTAGTTTTGAGGAGGAAAAAAGTTTTCTTCTTTTAATAAAGACTTATTATTTCACTAAATGAATCATAGTTTGACTAAATTCAGTTTTTAATTCAGTGATAATTCAGCTTTTAAAAGTTAGGCTTTATCATAGTCTAGAGGAAAGAGGGTGAGAAAAAAACATCTACAGTGGTGTTTTGTTACCTTATGACTTCATGAGACATTTATATCATGGGGCCAGAGTCTGGTTCTCAGTACTTTTTAATCTGGATATTGATTCTTATCAGTCTACCTAGGGATGTTCATATGCTAGTATATTCATCCAAATAACAATAGATTAATTTAAAAGTCAGAAAGCAGTTTTATAACTGTGCATGGAGACATTCAGATGTTTAATCATGATCACCATTTACAAGCTAACTCAATATTTTAGTAGCTTCCTGCATTCTAAAGAATTAAGTTTAATATACTTATCTTGACATGTGATATACAGTGACCTTATTCTGAACATATTTCTACACTTATCTGCAATTACTCCTCTCCATACCCACTATATTCCAGAAATGTTTCCAGTTTCACCTTTTTCCTTTTATGAGTTAACTACATTATACCCTCCACTTTACGTGCCATTCCTCCTTTCAAGAGACGTTTACATCTTTACAGATTCAGCTCATGTTATCCCCTTCATGAAAGCTTCTATTCTACTCTCTGCTTCCAAATGCCAGATGAAGAATTATTAATTCTTTTCTATATCCTTTTACTTAATATTGCAGCTATGTTTTCATGGATTTATTTCCCCTATGATTACATACCTTTAAAGCAGAAAATAAGACATTGACATATTAATTATTGCATTCTCTGTAGATTTATGCAAAATGTCTTCTACTTAGTATTTTCTCAATAAAATGATAATTTAATTAAGTATGCTGAGACTTTAAAAAACAGTTAAACAAAATATTTATACTGGTTAATCAGTTTGCAAATTTATTAAAAGATCTGATTGGAGGAAATTTGAGGATTTTAATTAGTAGCATTAATAAAATCTGGTAGTTTAATCCAACCCTTTATACAAAAGGACATATTTGCCAAGCAAATATAAACATTTATCTTCAGTGTTGTGATTACTATTCTCTGAGTAAGAGCCAACATATTGCTAAATGCTTGGCCCATAAGTAGACACTCAAGAAATATTGCCTGAATGGATGCCAGTGTCAGATTCTAGTCTTTTGGCTCTCCATTTTTTCCCCCAGATTTCAGTCATGCCTTAGCCTTCTGCTGACGTTACATAGAAGAAGTTACAATTAATTAGGTCACAGTTTATCTTATATTGGCTTTATCTGAGTCTCTTTAATGAGATTTGAGAAGCCCCCCTGTGTAATCATTCTCACATTTAGGAACCATCTGTTAGAATAGGTCACTTCTGCAGATGGCTATTCTCATTAATTTATGTTGAATCTTTCCGGCTTCAAGATCAGAGTGAAATTTTCCTACTAGTTCCCAATCTTTGGAGGAACACCTCATTTGGAGTCTGTAGCCATCTATGATCTGGAGAAAGAACTAAATGTACCTTAATTTATACACAAATTCCTTTTACAGTAAGAATGATTCACATGATATGTAGTACAAGTTTAATTGACTCCACATTTATACAGCCTATTGTTACTCTCCATGGAGAGCCAGTATGCCATTTAGAAAGGTGGTAATTTGAGCCTTAATTACTATTGACTCAAATGGTGGCTCCCGACAACTGTGTTCCTTCAGAAATGACACAATGAATCCTACTGAATTCTTACATCTTCATTTAATCTTAACATTGGAGATAGCAGAGCTTGAACTCTGCATAAAAGTATGTCCAAAATTGTCTGTAAAGAAGAATATTTGGTCTGCACCTTTTCAGCTACTCTGTCTTTCTACACTGGTTGAACAGCAGTGTTATTGAAAACAGTCCTAAATTATATATTTTGCATTAATGACACTGACTACTTGTACCAATGGATAAAGTAAACATGAACACTCAAAGATTTTAGAGAAAGGCAAAATAACCCCAATATCAGAACATGGCATTATAAAAATATGTATTCTGCTCATGAAAGCAGAAAATTACTATCATAAAATTGAATGCTTTTATTGAAGTGAAGTAGAGAGAGATTACTAAATGTTAGAATTGAAGGAACCTTAGCGACCTTCTTAATTATTTCACTTTTGAATAAGAAAATAACTACAGAAATCTGTTGTGACCAACATATAATCAAACAGCTAATTATGGAAAACAAAAACTAGAATCAGGTATCCAGGCTTTCAACACTGTGTGTGTTTGTGTGTGTGTGTGTTTAATAGAATATACATTTTTTCTTTTGAGAAGATTTATGTTCACAGCAAAGTTGAGTGAAAGGTACAGAGAATTCCCATATGCCTCCTGCCCCCACATATATATAGCTTCCCCTTTTATCAACATCTCCCACCAGAGTGGTACATTTGTTACAATTGATGAACTTACACTGACAAATCATAATCACCTAAAGTCCTTTGTTCATATTGGGGTTCACTCTTGGTGTTACATTCTATGTGATTGAACAAATGTATAATGACATATACCTACCTTTACAGTTCCACTGAATAGTTCCACTACACTACACTGAGTAGTTCCACTGATCTAAAATCCTCTGTACTCCATCTAATCATCCCTCCCTCTTCTGTAACCCTGGAAACCACTATTTTTTTTTTTTTTTTTTTTACTGTCTCCATAGTTAGGCTTTTTCCAGAATAACATATAGTTGGATTCACAGTATGGAGCCAATTTTTCAAATTGGCTTCTTTCACTTAGTAATATGCATTTAAGATTTCTCCATGTCTTTTCTGTACTAAGTTCTTTTTAGCATTGAATAACATTCCATTGTCCTGATGTACCACAGTGTATTCATCCATTCATTTATTGAAAGGCATCTTGCTTCCTTCCAGTTTTGGCAATTATAAATAAGGCTGTTATAGACAAACTGTGTGCAGGTTTTTATGTAGACAAAAGTTGTCAACTCATTTGTGTAAACACCAAAAAGTGTAATTGCTGGATTGTATAGTAAGAATATGATTAGTTTTATAAGAAATCACCAAACAGTTCTCAAAGTGGCTGTATCATTTTACATTGCCACCAGCAATGCATCCTCACTAGGATCTGGTGGTGTTAGTGTTCTGGATTTTGACTATCCTAATATGGGTGTATTATATTAGTAGTATATCTTTTGTTGTTTTTTGAATTTGTATTATATTAGTAGTATATCTTTTGTTGTTTTTTTAATTTGTATTTCCCTGATGACATGTGATGTGGAATAACTTTTCATATGCTTATTTGCCAACTGCGCATTTTATTTAGCAAGGTGTCTGTTAAGACTTCGGCCCATTTTTTAATCAGTTGTTGTTTGTTTTCTTACTGTTTTAAGAGCTTTTTAAAAAATATTTGGGATAATGGTCCTTTATCAGATATGTATTTGCAAATATTTTCTCCCAGTTCAGCTTGTGTTTTCATTCTCTTGCCAGGGTCTTTCACAAAGCAGAAATTATTACTTTTAATGAAGTCCAGCTTATCAATTATATCTTTCATGGATCATGATTTTGGTGTTGTATATAAAGACATTGCCGTATCCGAGGTTGTTCAGGTTTCTCCTACGTTATCTTACAGGAATTTTATAGTTTGGCATTTTACATTTAGGTGTATAAGACATTTTGAGTTAATTTTTGTGAAGGGTGTAAAGTCTATATCTAGATTGAATTTTTGCATGTGAATGTCCAGTTGTTCCAGCACCATTTGTTAGAAAAACTATCTTTGCTCCATTGTACTTCTTTTGTACCTTTGTCAAAGATCTGTTGACGGTATTTGTTTGGGTATATTTCTATGCTCTCTGTTCCATTCCCTTGATCTATTTGTCTATTCTTTTTTTTTTTTAATAAATTTATTTATTTTTATTTTTATTTATTTTTGGCTGCATTGGGTCTACTGCTGCGCGAGGGCTTTCTCTAGTTGCGGCTAGCGGGGGATACTTTTCGTTGCAGTGTACGGGCTTTTCATTGCAGTGGCTTCTCTTGTTGTGGAGCACGGGCTCTAGGAGCATGGGCTTCAGTAGTTGTGACACGTGGGCTCTAGCGGGCTCTAGAGCACAGGCTGAGTAGTTGTGGCTCACGGGCTTAGTTGTTCCGTGGCATGTGGGATTTTCCTGGACCAGGGCTCAAACCCATGTCCCCTGCATTGGCAGGCAGATTCTTAACCATTGCACCACCAGGGAAGCCCTATTTGTCTGTTTTTTGCTAGTGCCAAACAGTCTTCATTACTGAAACTTTATAGTAAGTCTTGAGCTGGGTTAGTGTCTGTCCAACTTTGTTCTTCCCTTTAATATTTTTTGGCTATTCTGGGTCTTTTGCCTCTCCATGTAATCTTTAGAATCAGTTTGTTGATATCCACACATAACTTCTCGGATTTTGATTGATTGGGATTGCAGTGAATCTACAGATCAAGTTGGGAAGAACTGACATCTTGACAATCTTGAGTCTTCCCATTCATGAACATGGAATAGCTCTCCATTTATTTAGATCTTCTTTGCTTTCTTTTATCAGACTTTCATAATTTTCCTCATATAGATTTTGCACATATTTTGTTAGTACATAATTATATACCTAGGCATTTCATCTGTGGGGTTGTGAATGTAGATGCTATTTTTTAAAAAAAATTTATTTGGAGGACCTTCAAGATGGCAGAGAACAAAGATGTGGAGATCACCTTCCTTCCCACAAATACATCAAAAATATATCTACATGTGGAATAACTCCTACAGAACACCTACTGAATGCTGGCAGAACACCTCAGACTTCCCAAAAGGCAAGAAACACCACATATACCTGGGTAGGGCAAAAAAAAAAGAGAAGAAACAGAGACAAAAGAATAGGGACAGATCCTGCACCTCTGGGAGAGAGCTGTGAAGAAGGAAAAGGTTCCATGCATAAGGAAACCCCTTCACTGGCGGAGACGGGGTGTGGATGGGGGGGAAGCATCGGAGCCACGGAGGAGAGTGCAGCAACAGGGGTGCAGAGGGCAAAGCAGAGAGATTCCTGCACAGAGGATCAGTACTGACCAGCACTCACCAGCCTGAGAGGCTTGTCTGCTCACCGGCCAGGGTGGGTGGGGCCTGGGAGCTGAGGCTCAGTCATTGGAGGTCAGATCCCAGGGAGAGGACTGGGGTTGGCTGTGTGAACACAGCCTGAAGGGGATTAGTGTGCCACAGCTAGATGTGAAGGATTCCGGGGAAAACTCTGGACTTGCCTAAGAGGCAAGAGACCATTGTTTCGGGGTGCACGAGGGAGGAGATTCAGAGCACTGCCTATATGAGTTCTAGTGACAGGCACGAGCCGCGGCTATCAGCGCAGACACCAGAGACTGGCATGAAACGCTAAGGTTGCTGCTGCAGCCACCAAGAAGCCTGTGTGCAAGCACAGGTCACTATCCACACCTCCCCTCCCGGGAGCCTGTGTAGCCTGCCACTGCCAGGGTCCCGTGATCCACAGACAACATCCCCGGGAGAACACACTGCACACCTCACGCTGTTGCAATGTCATGCAGGTCTCTGCCGGCCTGAGTAATTCAGAGCCCCCTAATAAGCCACTGCTTTAACACTGTACTGTCTGGGCGAGAAACAAACTCCAGAGGGCAACCTACATGCAGAGCCGGGGCCAGATCCAAAGGTGAACCCAAGGAGCTGTGCGAACAAAGAAGAGAAAGGGAAATTTCTCAGTGCAGCCTCAGGAGCAGTGGATTAAATTATCACGATCAACTTGATGTACCCTGCATCTGTGGAACACCTGAATAGACAACAAATCATGCCAAAATTGAAGTGGTGGACTTCAGGAACAACTGTAGACTTGGGGTTTGCTGTATGCAACTGACTAGTTTCTGATTAATATGTTTATCTTAGTTTAGTTTTTAGTGCTTGTTACCATTGGTGGATTTGTTTACTGGTTTGCTTGCTCTCTTCTTTTAATTTTATTTTAATATTTTTTATTTTTAATTTTAGTAATTTAATTTAATTTTATTTATATTTCTTTCTTTCTTTCTTTTCTACCTTTTCTTCTGAGCCGTGTGGCTGAGAGGGTCATGATGCTCTGGCTGGGTGTCAGGCCTGAGCCTCTCAGGTGGGAGAGCAGAGTTCAAGACATTGGACTGACAGAGACTTCCTGGCCCACTGTAATATCAATCAGTGAGAGCTCTCTCAGAGATCTCTGTCTCAATGGTACACAGCTCCATTCAACGACCAGCAAGCTACAGTGCTAGACAACCCATGCCAAACAACTTGCAAGACAGGAACACAACCCCACCCATTAGTGGACAGGCTACCTAATATCATAATAAGTTCACAGACACCCCAGAACAAACCTCCGCACATGGTCCTGCTCACCAGAAAGGCAAGATCTAGCCTCATCCACCTGAACACAGGCACCAGTCCCCTCCACCAGGAGACGTGCATGACCCACTGAACCAACTTTACCCATTGGGGGCACACACCAAGTAAAACGGAAACTACGAACCTGCACCCTGCAAAAAGAAGACCACAAACACAGTAAGTAAAGAAAAATGAGAAGACAGAGAAATATGCAGCAGATGAAGGAGCAAGGTAAAAACCAACCAGACCAAACAAATGAAGAGGAAGTAGACAGTCTACCTGAAAAAGAATTCAGAGTAATGATAGTAAAGATCATCCAAAATCTTGGAAATAGAATGGAGAAAATAAAAGAAACATTTAACAAGGAACTAGAAGAACTAAGGAGCAAACAAACAATGATGAACAACACAATAAATGAAATTTAAAATTCTCTACAAGACATCAATAGCAGAATAACTGATTCAGAAGAATGGATAACTGACCTGGAAGATAAAATACTGGACATAACTACCACAAAACAGAATAAAGAAAAAAGGAATGAAAAGAATTGAGGGCAATCACAGAGACCCCTGGTACAACATGTAACACACCAATATTCGAATTATAGTGGTCCCAGAAGAAGAGAAAAAGAAAGCAACTGAGAAAATATTTGAAGAGATTATACTTGAAAGCTTCCATAATATGAGAAAGGAAAAGTCAATCAAGCCCCTGAAGCACAGAGAGTCCCATACAGGATAAATCCAAGGAGAAAAAAGCCAAGAAACATATTAATCAATATATCAAAAATTAAATACAAAGAAAAAATATTAAAAGCAGAAAGGGAAAAACAGCAAATAACATACAAGGGAATCTCCATAAGGATAACAGCTGAAATTGAAATTGTGATTAAAAATCTTGCAACAAACAAAAGCCTAGGACCAGTTGGCTTCATGGGAGAATTCTATCTAGCATTCAGAGAAGAGCTAACACCTATCCTTTTCAAACTCTTCCAGTATATAACAGAGGGAGGAACACTACCAAACTCATTTTATGAGTCCACCTGATACCAAAACCAGACAAAGATGTCACACACACACAAAAAACCCTACAGGCCAATATCACTGATAAACAGAGATGCAAAAATCCTCAACAAGGTACTAACAAACAGAATCCAGCAACATATTAAAAGGAATATACAGCATGATCAAGTGGGGCTTATCCCAGGAATACAAGGATTCTTCAGTATATGTAAATCAATCAATGTGATACACCATATTAACAAATGGAAGGATAAAAACCATGTGATCATCTCAATAGATGCAGAAAAAGCTTTTGACAAAATTCAACACACATTTGTGATAAAAACTCTCCAGAAAGTAGGCATAGAGGGAACTGACCTCAACATAATAGAGGCCATATATGACAAACCCCAGCCAACATCATTCTCAATGGTGAAAAACTGAAGCCATTTCCACTAAGATCAGGAAAAAGACAATGTTGCCCACTCTCACCACTGTTATTCAACATAGTTTTGGAAGTTTTAGCCATAGCAATCAGAGATGAAAAAGAAATGAAAGTATTCCAAATCAGAAAAGAAGAAGTAAAACTGTCACTGTTTGCAGATGACATGATACTATACCTAGAGAATCCAAAAGATGCTACCAGAAAACTACTAGAGCTAATCAATGAATTTGGTAAAGGAGCAGGATCCAAAATTAATGCACAGAAATCTCTTGCATTCCTATACCCTAATGATGAAAAATCTGGAAGAGAAATTAAGGAAACACTCCCATTTACCATTGCAACAAAAAGAATAAAATACCTAGGAATAAACCTACCTAAGGAGACAAAAGACCTGTATGCAGAAAACTATAAGAGACAGATGAAAGAAATTAAAGATGATACAAAAAGATGGAGAGATATACCATGTTCTTGGATTGGAAGAATCAACAATGTGAAAATGACCCTACTACCCAAAGCAATCTACAGATTCAATGCAATCCCTATCAAACTACCAATGGCATTTTTCACAGAATTAGAGCAATATATTTCACAATGTATATGGAAATACAAAAGACCCTGAATAGACAAAGCAATCTTGAGAAAGAAAAACGGAACTTGAGGAATCAGGCTCCCCGAGTTCAGACTATAGTACAAAGCTACAGTAATCAAGACAATATGGTACAGGCACAAAAACAGAAATATAGATAAATGGAACAGATTAGAAAGCCTAGAGATAAACCCACATATGGCCACCTTATCTGTTATAAAGGAGACAAGAATATACAATGGAGAAAAGACAGCTTCTTCGATAAGTGGTGCTGGGAAAACTAGACAGCTACCTGTAAAAGGATGAAAATAGAGCACTTCCTAACACCATGCACAAAAATAAACTCAAAATGGATTAAAGATCTAAATGTAAGGTCAGACACTATAAAACTCTTAGAGGAAAACATAGGCAGAAAACTCTATGACATAAATTACAGCAAGATCCTTTTTGACCCACGTTCTAGAGAAATGGAAATAAAAACAAAAATAAAAAAATGGGACCTAATGAAACTTAAAAGTTTTGCAGAGCAAAGGAAACCATAAACAAGACTAAAAGACAACCCTCAGAATGGAAGCAACTGACAAAGGATTAATCTCTGAAATAGACAAGCAGCTCATGCAGCTCAATATCAAGAAAGCAAACGACCCAATCCAAAAATGGGCAGAAGATCTAAACAGACATTTCTCCGAAGAAGATATACAGATTGACAACAGGCACATGGAAGGATGCTCAACATCACTAATCATTAGAGAAATGCAAATCAAAACTACATTGAGGGCTTCCCTGCTGGTGCAGTGGTTGAGAGTCCGCCTGCGGTTGCAGGGGATACGATTTCGTGCTCCGGTCCGGGAAGATCCCACATGCCGCAGAGCGGCTGGGCCCGTGAGCCATGGCCACTGAGCCTGCGCATCCAGAAAAAAACAAAACAAACAAACAAACAAACAAAAAAAAACTACATTGAGGTATCACCTCACACCAGTCAGAATGGCCATCATCAAAAAATCTACAAATAATGAATGCTGTAGAGGGTTTGGAGAAAAGGGAACCCTCTTGCACTGTTGGTGGGAATGTAAATTGATACAGCCACTATGGAGAACAATATGGAGGTTCCTTAGGAAAATAAAAATAGAACTACCATATGACCCAGCAATCCCAGTACTAGGCATATACCCTGAGAAAGCCATAATTCAAAAGAGTCATGTACCACAATGTTAATTGCAGCACTATTTATAGTAGCCTGGACATGGAACCAACCTAAGAGTCCATTGAGAGATGAATGGATAAGGAATATGTGGCTCATATATACAATGGAATATTACTCAGCCATAAAAATCAGTGAAATTGGGTTATTTGTCATGAGGTCGATGGACCTAGAGTCTGTCATACACAGTGAAGTAAGTCAGAAAGAGAAAACAAATACTGTATGCTAACACATATATATGGAATCTATAACCAAAAAAAATGGTTCTGAAGAACCTAAGGGCAGGACAGGAATAAAGACACAGATGTAGGAAATAGATTTGAGGACACAGGGATGGGGAAGGGTAAGGTGGGACAAAGTGAGAGAGTGGCATTGACATATATACACTACCAAATGTAAAATAGAAAGCTAGTGGGAAGCAGCTGCATAGCACAGGGAGATCAGCTCTGTGCTTTGTCATCACCTAGAGGGGTGGGATAGGGAGAGTGGGAGGAAGATGCAAGAGGGAGGGGGTATGGGGATGTATGTATACATATAGCTGATGCACTGTGTTATACAGCAACAGCTAACACAACATTTTAAGCAATTATACTCTAATAAAGATGTTAAAAAAAAGGAAAAAATATTTTATTGGAGTATAGTTGATTTAATATTTTGTTAGTTTCAGGTGCACAGCAGAGTGAATCAGTTATACATATACATAATATCCACTGTTTTTTAGATTCTTTTCCCATACGGTCCATTACAGTGTATTGAGTAGAGTTCCCTGTGCTATACAGTATGTCCTTATTATTTATCTAATTTATGTATAGTAGGGTGTATATGTCGATGCCAATCTTCCAATTTATCTGTCTCCCACCCCACACTTACCCTCTGGTAACCATAATTTTTTTTTTTCTGCACCTGAAACTCTATTTCTGTTTTGTAGATAAGTTCATTTGTACCCTTCTTTTTTTGATTTCACATATAAGTGACATCATATTGATATTTTTCTTTCTCTGACTTACTTCACTCAGTATAATAATCTCTAGGTCCATCCGTGTTGCTGCAAATGGCCTTATAACGTTCTTTTTTGTGGACTAGTAATATTCCATTGTATACATCCAGAGAAAACCATAATTCGAAAAGATACATGCACCCCTATATTCATTGCAGCACTATTTACAATAGCCAGGACATGGAGGCCACCTAAATGTCCATCAAGAGAGGAATGGATAAAGAAGATGTGGCACATATACACAATGGTAGTTTGTTTTTAATTTAAATTCCACTTGTTCATTGCAGGAATATAGGAAAGTGATTGACTTTTTTTGTGTGTGTGAAAGTATGATTTTTTTTATCTCACAAAAATAGAAAAAAATGGAACACTTCAAACATGATTTTTAAAATGTGCTGGAATAAGTCATTAAAAACAATAACTAGAATGTATATTTTAAGGGATCTGCTACAATTTGAAAGTCAGGGTCCTACAGGGTCTTCTTTGCTGCGCACAGACATTCTCTAGTTGTGGCGAGTGGGGGCTACTCTTGGTTGCAGTGCATGGGCTTTTCATTGTGGTGGCTTGTCTTGTTGAAGAGCACAGGCTCTAGGAGTGCAGGCTGCAGTAGTTGTGGTGCACGGGCTTAGTTGCTCCACGGAATGTGGGATCTTTCCGGACCAGGGCTCGAACCCATGTCCCCTGAATTGGCAGGTGGATTCTTAACCACTGTGCCACCAGGGAAGTCCCCAAGTGACTTTTTGGTAAGTATTTAACTCAAAATTATTTCTTTCACTCATTTATTTTGGGATAGTCATTCAGAATTAACCGGGTTCCTATATCACCAAAATCTATTACTAGGTTAAGTCATTTCTTAACTAAATATGCAACAGTTAAAAAAAGAAGCATGCAAAAAAATTGGCAATCAAAAGGAAGTTGTTTTAACATTAAAAGATGACCTGTAAGTTACTGGTTCCATTAAGCTTAATTTTTAAAAAAAAGGTGATTGACTTTTGTATATTAACCTTGTATCCTATAACCTTGCTATAGTTGCTTTAGTTCCAGGAGGTTTTTTTTTTTTTTTTTTTTTTTTTTTGTCAATACCTTAGGATTTTCTGAATTAAATGGTATATTATCCATGAAAAAATACAGTTTTATTTCTTCCTTCTCGATATGTAGTCCTATTAAATCCTTTCCTCATCTTATTTCATTAGCTAAAAGACTTCCAGCACAATGTTGAAAAGCAGTGGTGAGAGGGGACAACCTTGCCTAGTTCCTGATCTTAGTGGAAAATTTTGAGTTTCTCACTAGTATTAGCTGTAGATGGTTTTGCAGGCATGTTCTTTATCAAGTTGAGAAATTTCCTTTCTACTTCTAGTTACTGAGAGTTTTTATCATGGATGGGTGTTGGATTTTGCCAAATGATTTTTTTGTTATCTACTTATATGATCATGTGGCTCTTATTTTTTAGCATGTTGTTGTGTGAGATTACACTAATTGACTTCCAAATGTTAAATCAGTGCCGTATACCTGGGACAAATCCTACCTGGATTCAATTTGCTAATATTTTGTTAAGGATTTTTGCATCTATGTTCAGTGAGATATTGGTCTGTAGTTTCCTTTTCTTATAATGTCTCTGTCTTGTTTTGGTGTTAGGATAATGCTGACCTCATAGCATGAGTTAGGAAGTATTCCCTCTGCTTCTGTCCTCTAAAAGAGATGATAGAAAATTCGTACAAATTTTTTCTTGAACATTTGGTAGAGTTCACCAGTGAACCTATCTGGGCCTGGTAACTTCTGTTCATATTGTATATATTTTTTGTGTCTGTGAGTTTTGGAAGATTGTTTCTTTCCATGAATTGGTCCATTTCATCTAGGTTATGAAGTTTGTTGGCATAGAGTTGTTCATAGTATTCCTTAATTATCCTTTTAATGCTCATGGGAGCTATCGTGGTGTCCCTTCTTTCATTTCTGTTATTAGTAATTTGTGTCCTCTCTCTGTGTGTATATGTTTTTCTCCCACTATTATATGATTTTCCTCATAAATTTATTGCCATAATTTATTATAGACATCAGTCCTGTTGTTATTTTCTTAAAGTAGTTTCACCTAAAATTTCACAACTCAGTATTAATTATCTCTATTTTCTTAATTTTTGTATGGCTTAGAGACTGGGATTCCACAAATACATAGAGTACTCCTGGAAAAAATATATTGCTTACAATATAAAAATCAATTAAAAAAAATCAGGTACAGAATCTTTCCTGGTCTTATGTTACTGATCTTTGGTAACTAACTAATCAGCAATACTTCTGACTGTTCCATGTGGTAAATAATTTTCTTTTCCCAAGCTAAAATGGATAGAGAATGAGAAGGACATTAGCAAAGAGTGAAGTTGATATCTTTATCATTTTGTGTGTTTGTATCAATGTACCGGAGAGACAGTTAACTGATTCAGATTTTGGCATTGGCCCTATGTGAGACATCGACAATCTGGGAGCAAATGGCACCGGACAATGGTGGAATAATTTTCTGGCTCTTGAAAGTTCTCTTTGGAAGGGCTATGTGTCATTCTGCTCACATTTTCTTGACTAAAGTAAATCACAGAGGCATTTCTGATTTCAGTGAAATGTGAAGCTAAACCCCTACAGAAAGAAACATTCAAATCACATGTCCAGGTCCAGTGAATGAGATGAGGATCAAATTTTCCCGCAAATATGGGCAGCAAATATTTGAGAACAGTTATATAATCAATTTTGGAATCCATGAAAAATTATCTATAAATAGTAGGTAATAAAGGTGAAAACTATTAAAACATCAAGAATTCATTCCTGTCAGTTTCCCAGTTAATTATGAAACCTACTGTTCCTGTTCTAAAGGTGTGTCTTATTGATGCCCAGCATTTGAAATTAGTTCTTTGCCTTTTATTTAAAAACCTGATTGAATAATTGAATAGGATGGGAAAAAAAGGAAAGAAAGAAGGAGAAAGAGAGAGAGGAAAGAAGAAGAAAAAAAGAGGAAGAGGAAGGAGGAGGAGAAGGTAGAGGAGAAGGGAAAAAGAAAGAAATAAAAGAAGAAAGATAAAAAAATAAAAAGGAGAAGAAAGAAAATAGAAGAAACAGGAAGCAAATTTGCATATGTATAGTGACCAACTGTCCTGGTTTCTCCAGGACCAAAGGGTTTCCTTAGATGTGAAATATTCAGTGCTAAACCTGGGAAAGTCTAGGCAGACCAGGATGGATGGTCACTTAACTTGTACACAGCCTTCATAAAGAAAGACTCTGTATAGAGCAGCAGCATAGAGGAGTAGAAAGTATAAGTTTGCCTGCCACAATTTTCATGTATGTTGAAAGAAGACATGCCATTCCTGGGTGAGAGAAAAGACTCTCTTACTCACAGCAAAGGCAGCAGACAGCATATAAGCATTTTCCTGTACTGTTCCCTGAGTCCTAATTGCCACAGGGTGATGTGGAAAGTGCAAGGATATACCTTTGCATACAGTGAGTTGTGTTCCAAGCAAGGAGCTTTGAGCTCAGGTAACCCAAATCTTTTAAATAGGCAATAAACCTGACATTTTTGTTCCACAGGGAAATATTATCTTCATTATACTAGACAGTAAGCATGCCTCTCTTGTCCCTGGATGAAGATATTATCTTTACCTTCCAAGGGATTTCACTCGGATTTCATACAAATATCCATGAAAATAATCTGGAATAAAGGTAGTCAATATTTCTGGTGACAAGACATGCAAAAATGTGACAGACTTCTGGAAATTTGGCTCCTAACAATTTTTTCCAGATTCCTAAAACTGTTACAGGATGCACTTTAGCATTCTAATGGGATATTGGGAGAGAAAACGTAATATTCTCTCATATATTTTAATTATAGGAATAGTTACTACAAAACTTTGGAATAAAGAATTTTTGTGCTGGGAGTTAAGACGGGTCTAGGAAATTAAAATTGTCTATAGTCATACACACACATAAACAAGCATACATTATAACCATGAGTTCACAGACTATGGTCCATACAGACTGGTGGTCCACACAGTCAGGAGTGACTGGAGGACAACGATGCTATAGTTATACATATAAAAATAATAAAGACATCTTCCTAAGTTGTCTGCGTGTTGTTCATAACATGATAGTGAATCCTGTGAATACAGGTAGGTGTTATATTTTCTTTGCCTGAGAGGTGCTTCTGGGGAGTTGGGTTGTACATTGTTTGGCTCATAGTAAAGTAGACTTAGCATCCTCTCCTGTGCCTTCTCTACCTACCAGGCTTCTCTGACTGTTCAATTTGCCTAAGACTGCATCTTCAGCAGCCCGAAGAATCTCTGATAGCCTTGGAATAAACAGCAATATTTCTGAGTACTGAGCCCCTGTTTTGTATCTTTGGCACCCTCAATAATTAACATCATTTTATATCTATCATTAGACATAGCATATTAATAGGCAGTGGTCCTCAACTGGGGGTTTTGCCCCCTATGACATTTGGCAATATCTGGAGACATTTTTGATTGTCACAATTTGGGTAGAAGATTTCTAACAGTGTCTAGTGAGTAGAGGTCAAAAAACAACAACAACAACAAAACACCCTACAATGCACAGTCTAGCCTACAATAAAGAATTATCTGTCCCAAAGTATCAGTAATGCCAAGGTTGAGAAACTCTGCTATAGGATATTGTATATAGTTAGCCACTTTTAATTCAGTACTTAGCAAATAGTTATAATAATTCTATCTAGTGATTGTATATAATTATATTTATGTATTTCCTTTTGTCACTCTTTGCACTATCGATTTTATGTGTCTTTTGAAAGGAGCGTATCACAGGTTTCTTTAGCGTGAATTGTTGACCAGTAAATCAGATAAAGAATGGCCATCTATCTGGAAGTGACTTAAAATATACAGGAGTACAAACTATTGTAAATTTGGCTATTAAAACCCTTTCACTACATCCATTCTGTAAGACCAAAGAGCTAAGCTTGAGTCAAGAAGACATTCATGAGGTGCTAAGTCTTAGTGGACTGTTAATTATTTAAAATGGACCTTTTAAAATAGTCCTGATTTCTCAATAACCCAGGGACTATTTCTCTTATTTATTTGCCACATCAAGTGCTTTATGGTCTGCATTGCAATTGTTAAGACTTTAATCGTTAAATGTTTCTCAGTTTATCATATTTTAACATGGAACATCAAAATCTTTAAAATGTATTCTATTCAGAATATATTTGGGCAATAAGTAACAGAAGAGCTATATTATTGGCAGAGAGATTCAATAGAAAGTATAACTAAGGAGAAAAAGTTTTATTAATGGCTGAGGATGTTTCGGCTGCTGTTTCAGCTGCCTAGAATCTACAGTTGTATGTCCTAGTGGTAAGTATTTGGACCAGGTAGGGAGGGGTTCAGAGTGTTAATCTACGTAAACAACAATCTAATTGCTGCTCCTTCACTTGAAGCAATAAAGCTTCATTTGAATCTGACATTCCATCTGTTAATCTCCTTGAAATTTCAGATAAACAAACTCAAAGAAATCAGTCACCATCCCACTGCATGCTCCATTAGTTTCAGGGATTCCTGAAACTAATTCCTGAAATTCCTGAAACTAAAATTGAGTGTGATCACCAATCTAAAATTGGAGTTCAATTACAAGGTAGGAAGAGAATGGAAAGGACATGAATTATCCCTACTGAAACAAATATGGAGCCATTCGTAAATGAATTTCAAACCCTGCATTCAGTATCTTTAATTTTTTAAATTATGATACAATTTTGGAAGTTGTAGACAGTTTCTTCCCTCATCTTACTATCATTGTCCTGAAACCTTATTTTAGAAAATTGATCAAGTAACATGCTGCATGTGGCTTATTCTGTATATCTCTAAGACCTTCTGCACAAACTTAGATAGAGTTGGTCAAATAAGGGAACATCTGGATTTTAAGTAGTTTTCTTTAGGAACTATCAACATTTCGCTGTTGAAGTGTGGAGTTATGGAGTGTGTACTTAGAAGCTGCACTATTGCAAAACAGCTGCATTGTACACATCCACGTACTTGTACACTACTTTTCTGTACTTTTGATCCTGTACCAGAAACATATATTTTATTGTTACTTGCTTTTTAAACTTTGGTTTAGCCACTTAAAGAAAATCTGCTTAGGGCACAATTTGCCTCAGATCCATTCCAAATTGTACATTTGTTTTCCAATAAGGATAAATTATAATGTATCCTTCCCCCCACATCTACCCAAATCCCATTAGAAGGGGTGCACCCATCCTTCAGTAGTGAGTGTTGGCCACTAACAACTCAACAGGTACTCTCTTCTCAAGAGGATCATTTTCAGGCAGAGGCAGACCTCCTTGCCTGGGAGCCTCCACTTTGAGCCCCCCATGTCCTCTGTGGCCATACATGACTGTCATAGAGGGACAAAAATTTGACCCTTTTGCGTCGAGGTGGGATTCTGTGGTGTAACCTGTGGATCAGTGCTCCCTGTGAGATCAAACCTAAGCTATTCTAGCAGATACCACATTATTTACCTCTATGCCCCCAGCCCCCCTCACTGCTTTATCCTACTTTCTTCACTCCCTCTCCTGAGAGTGTTCCTCTAATTCATCTTCCCAGGAATCTTCCTAATTCATCTTCCTGAGAATCCCCATCTCAGGGTATGCTTCTTAAGACCTAAAAACACCTACTAATAGAATCAGGGATATTATTATTTATTTTGTTATTAATATAATTACCTGTCCTTCAGAAAATTACAGTATTGATAGTTAATATTGACTGGCATTTTAATCTAAGGCACTAAGCCAATTAGTTAAATATATCTTCTAAATTTATATTGCCTAAAACACTGTAAGTAGTTGTTGCTAAAACTTTTTTCAATTTTACAGTTGAATGAACTGAGGTAAACGGAAATTACTACTAAATAATTTGCAGAATAGATAGATAAATAAATGAATACATGTTGCATGCATTGCAAGACTATATTTTATATTCTATTTGCAAAGAAAGAAATCTGAGACTTAAGTCAGTACTTAGCTGACATTTATTAAGATACCAGTTTATGATGACAGGGTAGGTGTTAAGTGTTATGAAGAAAAATAAAACAGGTTAAGGGAGATTGGAATATGCATGTACTTGTGAGTGTGTTGCTGGTAGGGGTGTGGAGGATTGCTTGCTATATTTTGCAGTCCTCCCTGTTAAGATGACACTGAGGCATGAAACAAGTGAGAAAGGGAGTGACTTATGCAGATGTCTTGAGGAAAAGCGTTCTAGGGATGGAACAGCAAATCCAAAGGCTCTGATAGGAGTGGGTTGATGTGGAGATGGTACAAAGGAGGCTACAATGACATGAGCAAGGGTGAAGTGGAAGAGAATAAATAAGAACAGAGAAAACATTTTCTTTCACTCTGTGTAAGATAGGACACCAGTAACATCTTAGACATAACAGGGACACAACCTGTCTTCCATTTCATAAGCATCCCTCAGGTTGCTGTGTGTGGCTTAGGGGCAAGAGTAGAAGCAAGCAAAGCAGTTAGGAAGTGTGTATAATTACCCAGAAGAGATGGAAGGGTTCCGACATGAATTCTAATGACTTTTTTTCCCCACACTCAACTATTCATCAACACCAGCAGATGTCCCACAATTCACCTCAATTCTGACACTTTCTACCAGGAGATAACTTCAGATCCCACATGTTAAGGGCTCAGTCCTACAAGACTCCTTCCCACCCCTTTTCAGACGCCAATTGCAAGTCCAGGTTGTGACCTGTGCTTCTGACCACTAGCTATATATAGATTGGAGTTTCCAAGGACACCTTCCTGGGGTTTATTAATTTGCCGGAGCAGTTCACAGAACTCAGAGAAACATTTTACTTCCTATATCACTGGTTTATTAAAAAAGGACATAACTCAGGAACAGTCAGGTGTAAGAGATGGGGAAAGGGCCAGGAGCTTCCATGCTCTCTCCACATGCTCCATTCTCCCCAAATCTCCACGTGTTCATAGAAGCTCTCTGAACGCCATCCTTTTGGGTTTTTACGGAGGCTTCATCACATAGCCATGATTAGTTAAAGTAGTGGCCGTTTGAAGTTAAACTCAACCTCTAACCCCTCCCCAGAGGTCGAGGGTCGGATTGAAAGTTCCAAACCACTAATCACATGGCTGGTTCTGCTGGCAATCAGCCCCCAACCTTAGGTGACCTAAGAGCTTCCCAAATGACCTCATTAACGTATAAGCTACATCTTTATCACTTTCCTCACTTGGGAAATTCCAAGGGATTTAGGAGCTCTGTGCCAGGAACAGGGTACTAAGACCAAATATTGATATATATTTCTTATATATAAATCACAATATCACAAATGTGGTGACATGGAAATTTTGAGAAGAGGTAAGATTTTAAATACATTTTGAATAAAATATTTGTTTATATAAAGAGTTAAAATTATTTTCCCCAATGAGTCACCCTGATAATTTCTCTTAGGGAGGCACCTGCCAATGTTGAGACTAAACCTTAATAACCTCTCTTGGCCTATTGGTTGAAATATAAAGCTCAGGTGACGACTGACTGCCAGGATTCCAGGCAAGATAGAAGGAACTCTGCATAACAAAATGAGAAGAATTAGGTCCTGGGACATGGGGCAGGTAGGGGTTTAAGAAAGAGACAGAGCATTGGAGGGGGAGCCAGATGACAGAATGCTGATTGCTACACCAGGGATTCCTCCCCACTATTTCTGAAATCTTCAGTGTTCCTAGAAAAGTCTTGAGGTGATTGAATTTCTTGTGGAGGGGCAGCTGTTTCAAAACTACGTTGACACAGAGATATAGCTAGGCAACATCAGGGATAAAACAGTGGGGAGGCCTCCTGCAGACCTGGGGTTATTAGAAATGTAAGGAGCACTCAGTGAGCTGAGTTCATCAGTCACATTGGCAGACCACTCACCACCAAACCCCATACAAATCCCACAGAGTAATACAAACGTGTGGTTCTGTTGTTAATATCATAGAAAATTTACAAGGTTTCCAGTGGGTGTTTATAACTGAATGTTGTACAGTTCTAACTTTTATGACAGCAGTTTCAAACTGTGCTCACCACTCAATCTCTCTCTCTGCTTCTCCCCGCTCTCTCAGCAAGGGAAGGAACTCTGCAAACCAGTGGAAAAAGCTCACTATTGTCTTTTCTCTAAAATTGTTCTATATACTTGTAGGAAAAACCTGTGGCATGGAAAAATACCTGGACTACCAGGTGAAACATGTTCCACCAAATTCACTGGAGTGAGGGTATATGGTAGTCAAGAGACTTTCATACTAAAATTTCTAGAGAATGCTTATAAATGTCTAAACAATACATTTACAAACATAAAATTACTTCAGATTGTTCAATACTTCTCATTAAGATAGAAATTCAGGGGCTTCCCTGGTGGCGCAGTGGTTGAGAGTCCGCCTGCCGATGCAGGGGACACGGGTTCGTGCCCCGGTCCCGGAGGATCCCACATGCCGCGGAACGGCTAGGTCCGTGAACCATGGCCGCTGAGCCTGCGCGTCTGGAGCCTGTGCTCCGCAACGGGAGAGGCCACAACAGTGAGAGGCCCGCGTACAGAAAAAAAAAAAAAAAAGATAGAAATTCACAATGGGAAAAAAATGTTCAATTTAAGGGATAGACACCCAAGTATTTTATAACCTGTACCTCTTTGTACTGCTCTAAAAGAAGTAGATAATGTGAGGGAAACTGAAGTTTATAGCAAACACATGTCTAAATGTATAAAATTTTAGCTTGATACTTGAGCAAAAACAATGATATATCTAGTTAATTTTTACCTGTGATTTGCTGTAATGACATATACATTAATTTAATCAACTGCAATATACAGTGTAGTGTATCTCATATAATCTTATGTATCTACAAAGCTAACAAGAGATCCTGATGGTAAGGAAAAAAGATTACTTAAATTGTTTAATAACTGTTTCAAAAGTGCCTGATATTGGTTTAGTTTTAAATGAAACATCATACTCTAAGGGAACTTTTAGTTTTATGACATTTTAAAAACAGCAGGAGTATAGAGTATACATAAATTCCAGTCATGTTTATGTTGATTATCTCAATGAAATCCAATATCACAATCACATCACCAAATAATGAGATTCAGGAAAGTATTATTGTTCAAGCAGGTAGCTCAGTGGGATCAAAATAAATGTAAAAGAGTACAACCATTGTTTTCCAATAATAGCAAGAATGTAACAACCTTTGCTGAAGGACAGAATGATATCTTTATAAATACTTTTAATTTAAAGTAATAAGTTTTCCCTATTACCTTTAAAATGATATATCACAGTTTGAAAATCTCAGCAGAAGCTTGAACCAACTTCAAAAAGAGAAGTATCATTTATTAGCTTACACATAGGAGGAGCTTGGTGAGCAGTCTGAGACTGTTGCAGCAATTCTAAGTACTGTAACTTTTCTTCTTTTTATAGAAAGATGCCAATTTATTGCTTTATCACAAAAATCATATAAGTGGGTTCTATTTATATATACAATATAGGTACTGTCTGGGGTGAACAAAATCTAGTTTTATTACAATGTTATTTAAAGAAAAAAGCAGAATAAAAAGTTCATAGTAAAATCTTATCTACTATTAATGCCTTTTTTTCCCATATGTATACTACATGATATGAATGTGTCTACACAACATTTGAACTTCCTAAATCTTATATTCAATTTTTCCACTGATTTTGTTTTCTTACAACAATCAAAATGCAGAACTTATGAGGTAATATAATACCCCTTACTTGAATAAATTTGGAGAATTATCAATATATTGTGTAGTGGTACAGACTAGTTTTACTTTATGGCAATTATAGTCTTATACTTGTTTCTAATTTCCTTTATGCTCAGTGGCCTTAAATATGTAATTTTATTTTACTAAATGTTAAAGCATAACTAACAAAGCATTAAAAAAAGATTTTTAAGTCCATTGAACAAAGCAATGGAAAAAGGTAAATACTGTAGAAAATTTTCATAGAGTTTTTTCCCCTGATAATTTAATTTATAGTTCATAATACATACCTGTAATACATTTACATCAGTACATTTTTTAATGCTTCTGGGTTTGTCAGTCATGAGTATTTAATACTTAAATTTTTGTATTAAGTAACACTGCTAATCTAGAAAACATTAATACAAGCTAATTATGGAAACATGGAATTTCTAAAGGGAAGTTAGAACAAAGAGAAAGGAATAAGGCAAAAGGAAACTGAGTGAATGGAAGGTTAGTTCAAACAAGATTATGATAACAGGTAAGAGAAGGATAAAAGGACAACAGTTTTAATAATTGGGTATAAATATCACATCCACTTATAAAACCATCTTCTGATTCTCTCCAAAAATCACAAGGCTTTTGTGCATATTTATATATGGATAAAGTTTTTTTTAGTAAATTTCTTTGTAAAACAATTGAATACAGAATCGTATTAACCTGAAGTGTAGGCTATAGTGGTTCATTTCATTGCAATCCACATTCTACAAACTGCATTTTACTATTACAAAATAGTAAAGAGGAAGGACAGGCAGATGGCAAGAAGAAATTTAAAATGTCCAACTTACTGAATGAAATTTTATATTGGAGATAAGAAAAAGTGATGCATTTTAGATTTATTTTATAAAGGAGTGAAGTTTAAGGTCAAGGATAAGGTAAGATTAATTATTGAGACAGAAGGATAATGACTTTAGTGATAGAAAAAGAAAGAAGATATTTTAACACCTTACTGAGTTATTGCATGCCTGAGTTATTCCAGGGCAATATTCTGAAGTGAAGATTGAAAAGATAAAAATAAGAAAGAAGAAAGACAAATTTGGGAATCATCTGAAGACAAGTAAGTTACAAAAGGTAATTAGAATCTTAAAAGAAATGACTGCAAAGAATGTGGTACTCTAAAATATTCTGGGGAAGATTAATGAATAAAAACTTTGAAATGGAATAGAATACTCAGGGGTGAAGATATAAAATTGGGAGATGAAGCATCTGTAATTCAAGAGATAGGTTAGCCAACTGGAAGATGGATGTCTATTTTCTCCTGAAAAAACAATGCTTTAACTTGGCTTCAACTGAAGAGCAATAATGGACAAATGAATAGCTAAGCTTTCAAACTGTATTGGTCTATTCTTTTAGTTATTGAATCTCAATATGCATTCACTTCAATATTAAAAAGAAAAACTTCAAAGAAAAAATTTATTTTGTGATTGGAAATCAGAAAAGGCCCTGAAGTATACAGTCCTCTATTAGATGTTGTAGATATAGTATTTCTTATCTAGTAGTTTATCAGTTCATAAAATGTGTCCAAGTTTGAAAAATAAAAATATTTTTAAAAAAGACTTGAATGAAGTACTATGCATACTTCTAAAAACTACAGGCTTTGCAGTGTTCAGTGCTTGCTGATCATAACAGTCTCACAACTGCTGCCAGTGGTGATGGTCCCCAGACACCTAACCATGGGTTCACAATATGTTCATCCTCCTCTCTATAAATGTGCAATCGTCATGACACTCTTGTCAGTGTGATATAATGTATTTTCTGCTGTTGTAATGCATCATGCTGCTGGGATGACAGAGAAGAAGAAATGTGGCATGTAAAGGGATTTCTGAATAGTGAATTTATGAAAAGTAGGTAATGGTTTATTCTTTTTTTTGAGGGGGGTAGAAAAATCTATCTATTTATTAAAAATTTTTATTGGAGTATAGTTGATTTACAATGTTGTATTAGTTTCAGGTGTACAGCAAAGTGAATCAGTTATACATATATCTACTCTTTTGTAGATTCTTTTCCCATATAGGCCATTACAGATTATTTGAGTAGAGTTCGCTGTAATATACAGTAGGTCCTTTTTAGTTATTATATATATAGTAGTGTGTATATGTCAATCCCAATCTCCCAATTTATCCCTCCCCTCCCTTACCCTCTGGTAATCATAAGTTTGTTTTCTACATCTGTAACTATATTTCTGTTTTGTAGATAAAGTTCATTTGTACCTTTATTTTTAGATTCCACATATAAATGATATCATATATTTGTCTTTCTCTGTCTGACTTACCTCACTCAGTATGACAATCTCTAGGCCCATCCATGTAGCTGCAAATGGCATTATTTCATTCTTTTTTATGGCTGAGTAATATTCCATTGTATATATGCACCACATCTTCTTTACCTATTCCTCTGTTGATGGACATTTAGGTTGCTTCCATGTCCTGGCTATTGTAAATAGTGATGCAATGAACACTGGGGTGCATGTAACTTCTCGAATTATGGTTTTCTCTGGGTATATGCCCAGGAGTGGGATTGCTGGATCATATGGTAACTCTATTTTTAGTTTTTAAAAGAGCCTCCATGCTATTCTCCATAGTGGCTGTACCAGTTTACATTCCCACCAACAGTGTAGGAGGGTTCCCTTTTCTCCACACCCTCTCCAGTATTTATTGTTTGTAGATTTTTTGATAATGGCCATTCTGACAGGTGTGAGGTGATGCTTCATTGTAGTTTTGATTTGCATTTCTCTGATAATTAGTGATGTTGAGCATCTTTTCATGTGCTTTTTGCCCACCTGTATGTCTTCTTTGGAGAAATGTCTACTTAGATCTTCCACCAGTTTTTTGATTGGGTTGTTTGTTTTTGTGATATTGAGCTGCATAAGCTGTTTGTATATTTTGGAGGTTAATCCTTTGTCAGTTGCTTCATTTGCAAATATTTTCTCCCATTTTGAGGGTTGTCTTTTCATTTTGTTTATGGTTTCCTTTGCCGTGCAAGAGCTTTTAAGTTTCGTTAGGTCCCGTTTGTTTATTTTTATTTTCATAACTCTAGGAGGCGGATCAAAAAAGATCTTGCTGTGATTTGCATCAAAGAGTGTTCTGCCTACGTTTTCCTCTAAGGGTTTTATAGTATCAGGCCTTAAGTTTAGGTCTTTAATCTATTTAGAGTTTATTTTTGTGCTTTTTATAGCAGGTAACATGTTACAGTTAGGAGTGTCAAAAGGAAACAATAATGTAACTCTTAGTTCTCTGTTGCATGTACATTGCCAACACTATTTCTCTCCATAATCATTCTCACATATTCTATATCCACTGACTAGTACTTAATTCTGTAATACTGAATGCATTAAAAAAATCAACACATTTAAGAAAACTAAAATTCAAGGGAATAAGATTTGTATCTATTTTACAATCATCTGCTGTTTACCCAGAGTTAACATTAGTATCATTAATAATGAACTGTTAAAGTTGAAAGGGACTTGGGAGACCATTTACTCCAATTAACTTATTTTTAAATGAAATTATGTTTAAAAGTATTGAGAGCACTTACTCTATCCATTTACTCTTTGTGTGTGTGTGTGTGTGTGTGTGTGTGTGTGTGTGTGTGTGTGTAGAGAATGTTCTACTTTATTTGCATTAAAGATAAAATGAAAATCTCTGACCATGTGCAACTTGGGAATTAGATTTACTGATAACAAATAATTTGAAAGGAATACATGTACATAGATTTACATCAGGTACTACTGTCTGACTTTTGGAAGTAGACTTGAATATCTTTACCATGAAAGATGCTAGTCTGAGTCATCTTACTTGCACTTCATCCCATTTTTTTCAAATTATGGTCTCTCCATTTACTCTTTACAGACAAAATACTTATTTTTTTATTATCTTACTACTAAAATTATTGCTTTTTTCTTGAATCTGTGCATGTATTTGTCTGAGCTTATTTTACTCTTTAATCTATCCATCAATTTGTTTATGCCTCTAGGCTGTCAGCAAACATTTAATGAACTTCTACCGTATACCAGACTCTGTGCTTTATGATGTATATTTAATTTTAGTGATAATATTAAAAAGATAATTTTAATAGACTCTATTTTAGAGCAGTTTTTGGTTCACAGCATAATTGAATAAAAAAGTACAGAGAACTCCCATGTAGTTCTTGACCCCCACATGCAGTCTCTCCCATTATCAACATCCTCCACCAGAGTGGTACATTTGCTACAATTGATAAACCTACATTGACACATCATGACCCAGAGTCCATAGTTCACATAATTCACTCTTGATATTTCACATTCTTCGGGTTTGGACAAATTTAGAATGATACATATCCACTGAAAAATACTTTTTGAGATAATTTTTAAAATATTATTTATTTCCCATCCCTCTAGTCCTCTCACAACACTACCACTACATCAGTGATCCTGGGAGCAGCCATAGAATTCTATAAGTGCTGATTTTGGGAGGTGACTGATATTGTTAAGAACCAAGTGTCAAAGAGCCTCTTGAAAATCGTAGCAGCATCAATAGCCTGGAAAGCCAAAGTGCTTTGGATTTGCAAAGCCCAGACTCTGTGAGACAAGTCCAAAAGCATTTTTTGATGATCAAACAAAAACCTGAACATTAAGTTTAACCCAGGAAATATAGAGCTGGAAAGAATGAAGAGATACATAAGGAGAGTTACCTGATTGGATTGGGTGAAAATCCTACAACTTGAAAGCTTTGAAGAACTAGAATGACTGAGAGTGTCATAGGCTTCATTTTCATTACCAGAGCCACATGTTAGTATGCCTTGATTTTTAATCACCATCAGGTAGAAAGTTAGGAGATACGTAAGAAGGAAAATCCTGAATTGAATGGAACGGTTACTCAACAGACACAGCAATTTAAGCAAGAAGTGATTAAATATGTCATGAATATCATAAATGGAATTTAAACAGATTATTATAAACAATAAATAAACTTACATTTTTTCACAATAGTTAGCACATAAAATTAACAGTTGCTAACGATAAAATAGAAATAACTTTCTGGATGGAAATACATCTAAGAAATAGGAATCAAAAAGTTTGAATCCCTGATTAGTTTTTCTTTTTCTCTGCATAGTCTCACAGTAATAGTTTTTACTTCATCATACTTAATTTTTTACTCTCCTTTTATTGTCACTAGTCTTGTCAATGTCACCAGATATTCTTACCTTCTGATCTCTCACACATGAGACCTAGCATCAAGTAGCAGGATTCTAATTCTAATTTTCTTAGAGAGACAATCTGATTGGCTTATCTTGATTCAGGTTTCTACCCTATCAGTTCTGGTTGGGTGATTGGATGTGGATTGATAAAAGGCAAGTGTATGTATTCGTTTATTTAAATATGGAGACTAGGACCAGTTTTGTCGGGTGATGGACAATTCTCAAAGAGGATGTCAGTTGAATGAGAGATCATTGCAATTTTGCAATAATATTCCCTTCATGGAATTTAAAAGTTTAAAACATGGAACACATATACCAAAGAAAACACAAATATCATATGCATTTTAAATCATATATGTAGCAGAAATATGTTTTCTTTCTTTCTCAGAAGGAAGAAACCTTTCTGAGCCCTAATGCCCAAAAGAAACATTATGAATTTAGTTTCTCTTGACAAATGAGAATTTTTTTTACATTAATAGTGGGATTTAGCTTTTACACAACTGACTTTATTATTTAAACATTCAGTTATTCTAAATCACCAGCTAATTCAGACAAAAGTAGAGTTGGTTCAATTATTTGCATCACAAAGGATAAAAATATTAGTTTGGGTTTAAAATGCAAATGAATCTGAGATTCCATGAGCTAATATAGATGTTATGATTGTTATATGTGCAATAAACATGCAGTGTGCAACATGGAATAAAGATCTATGTACAGAAATACAGATATTTTAAGTTTTAGCTTGAAGAGACTTTTATTATGTAATCTATTTAGATAATAAATATGTAGATATATTTGAAATGACGTGATATTTAAAGTAAATACATTTCAAGTTTATATGGCTAATGGCTTTACAATGAGGGAAGCTAATAGAGCTTTGGAGATTATATGCTTTAACACATGAGTAAATGGAAAGGAAATGATGATGATAAGGATGAAGCACATATTTCTGTTCTTTTCTAACTTACTGATTAGTTTGATTTTTTAAAATCTAGAACTGCAAATGTTTTTTTTTTTATGCTCTTTTCAAACTTCTGTGAAGATCTCATCTATTAGTCTGCATATAATATTAAAAAAATTTTAAGAAGAGCCATATCTATATAAAGATAATTCTGAAGGTACATTGAGAAAGCGTGTGGTTAGGACTAGGAGTCTCATTTGTATATTTTTGTCCAATATCTGCAAGACTATCTTGCAAAATCTTCAAGAAAGAGGTAATTACCTACATATCTCCACAATAAAGACAGTAGAATGAGTGATAGTAACCAGGGACGTAAATGGGTTGTCAAACTCTGTCACCTTATCACTGAGGATTTCCTACATAAAAATGACAGGAAGGATATGTGATGGCCTTATACTTAAATGATAGTGGAGCAAAAAATAGAAAAGGATAATCATCTCTATACAGCAAATCTGATTCATTCCTCCGTGTGAGAAGGTGAGCTGTCTTACAAGTGTTCAAGGTATTGTTACAGACTCAGAATAGTAAAGATGGCACATTTGTATGTTGTATTGGTGGAGCATGATAATTATTTTTCCAGGAGAATATTAATGCTGCTCCTCTTCAAAAGGAAGCTTCAGAGCAGGAAGCAAGATTGTGGCAGCTACCCACATGCTATGAGTTGAGGGATGCCAATCTTTCAATTCAACAAAACAAGTGTTTTTTGCCTTAACTTTATATCAGAAGATTAGTTCCTCTGGACAAAGCCATTGCAAATCCAGGAAAATGAACAGGCAAACACCCTGCTACAGGATTAAAATGCTGCCACTAAAGGATAGCAAATAATCTATTGTTATCTTTTTCAATTTAGCAGTAGATTAATTTATTACAATGTTTGCTCAAAGGGAGATAAACACAAAATAAACAGACATGAATAGAGGAATATTAGAATACGTCCTGCATATGGGGTCATATTGGTAAGAAGAGCAGTGATGTGTGGACAGAATATTTTCATGGATAAATGAATATATGTGGCTGTCCCACCTAAATTCTTTGGGTACATGAAGCCTGTTTTGTCTTTAGAAAATCATAAGCATTATTAATAAGATTAAAAAAAATAAAAATGTGAGAGTATCCCTACAGAAAAGCTTAGTTTTGCCAGGGTTTTTCCAAGGTCCAATAGTAGAGTTGTGAAGATCATGCCTTAAATACAATCCATCTGTATATAGACAAGAAGTATTCATCTTTTCCTAAGGCCAGGAATTTACTCATTTTCAGCTATTCCTTCCAAGGTACTGACATATAATGGGCATTCTGAAAACAAAGTTAAAGATAAATAGTGGGTAAAAATCAAAAGTACTAAGTATAAATTATTATAACAAAATTGTATTTGTTTTATACTTGCTATTTTATAAATCATGTTAGGCAGGTCATTCCTTCTAGCTTAATTGGAAAATAAATATTGATTCAAATAAAAGTCATCAGGAAAGAAGCAAATTTATACAAATTTCATGACTCAGCTTTTCACAACTTCCCACTGTGAAATTTAACAAGTGTCAGAAAAATTCAATAACTTATAATACCCCAAACTCAACTATTATCCTAGAAATCCAATGTAGCTGATAAAGGTACACATTTTAACCCTTTTTTTAAAAAAAATGGAGTATAATTGCTTTACAATGTTGTGTTAGTTTCTGCTGTACAATGAAGTGCATCAGCTATATGTATACCTGTATTTCCTCCCTCTTGAACCTCCCTCCCACCTGCCCCATCCCACCCATCTAGGTCATCACAGAACACCAAGTTGAGCTTCCTGTGCTTTATAGCATGTTCCTGCTAGCTATCCATTTTTTTTTCATAAATTTATTTATTTATTCTGTCTTTGGCTATGTTGGGTCTTCATTGCTGCACATGGGCTTTCTCTAGTTGAGGTGAGTGGGGGCTACTCTTCATTGTGGTGCGTGGGCTTCTCACTGCAGTGGCTTCTCTTGTAGTGGAGTATGGACTCTACACACGTGGGCTTCAGTAGTTGTGAACTGGCTTATTGGCTTCGCGGCATGTGGGATCTTCCCAGCCCAGGTATTGAACCTGTGTCGCCTGCATTGGCAGGCGGATTCTTAACCATTGTGCCACCAGAGAGGTCCTTTATGCCACATTTTAACTCTTGATGGAGAGCAAGAGTTACAGCTGGAAGGATATACTAAGGGAACAATGTAATCTTATCCACGATAAAATGAAGTCCAAAGCAAAGTCTTTATCAATAGAAAAATGGAAAACTTCTTTTTAAGGTGACTAAGACCATTTTGACCCTCAGTGCCTTCCATTTCTACTTTCAGTTAGCATAAATACCACATGCCCTTTGGCAAACAGGATCATGAAACATCCAGAGTTGCAAAGTTTGGATTAGGAAGTGGCTGGGTCACGAAAAGCCACAGAAGTGATACATTGTGTGGTTGACATATTTCATCCATGATTTTTCAATAAGGAATTGGCTAAAGACTACTTAAGAATCTAATCTATTCACCACATTTTCTAAAAAAAAAGGCTGAAATACCAAGAATTTTTTCTTCCATTCAGAAGTAAGAATAAATACATTTTTGTTAGATGCCAGAAATTTGGTTAAAGCCTACATCCATTTATCTAGCTCAATTTAAATATCAGAAAAGATACCTTTTTATTCTGGTAAAATATACATAACATAAAATGTACCATTTTAACTATTTTTAAGTGTAGTCTAGTGGCATTAAGGACATTCACATTTTTCTTTTTTTTCTTTTCTTTATTTATTTATTTATTTTTTTGCGGTACGTGGGACTCTCACTGTTGTGGCCTCTCCTGTTGTGGAGCACAGGCTCCAGACGCACAGGCTCAACGGCCATGGCTCATGGGCCCAGCCACTCCACGGCATGTGGGATCCTCCTGCACTGGGGCACTAACCCGTGTCCCCTGCATCAGCAGATGGACTCTCAACCACTGCGCCACCAGGAAAGCCCAACATTCACATTTTTTGTACAACTATCACTACCATCCATCTCCAGAACTTTTTCATCTTTCTATGCTGAAACTCTGTATCCATTAAATAACAACTGCCATTCTCCCCTCCTCCCTAGCCCCTGGCCACCTCCATGAATTTGACTACTCTAGGCACTTCATATATGTGTACTCACTTAGCATAATGTCTTCAAGGTTCATATATGTTGTAGCATAATTGGAATTTCCTTCCTTTTTAAGGCTGAATAATATCTCACTGTATGTATATAGCACATTTTGCTCATCTGTTCATCCATGGATGGAGACATCCATGCTTCTTCCTTTTTAGGCTGAATAATATCTCATTGTATGTATATAGCACACTTTGCTTATCTGTTCATCCACAGATGGAGACATCTATGCTTCGACCTTTTGGCTATTGTGAATATTGCTGCTAGGAACATGAATATACAAGTATCTCTTTGAGTCTCTGCTTTTAATATTTTTTGGTATACATCCAAAAATATAGTTGCTGGATCATATGGTAATTCTATGTTTAATTATTTTAGGAACTGTCATACCATTTTCCACAGCAGCTATACCATTTTTACCTTCTCAGCTGCAATGCACAAGGGTTCCAATTTCTTTACATCTTCATCAACACTTGTTATTTTCTGTTTTGTTTGTTTGCTTTTTTTTTCTGTGCATATCTACCCTAATGGGTGTAAAGCGATATATCATTGTGGTTTTTATTTATATTTTTCTAATGATAAGTTATGTTGAGCATCTTCCCATATGCTCATTGGCCATTGTATATCTTCTTTGGAGAAATGCCTATTCAAGTCTTTTGTCCATTTTTAATCAGGTTGTTTATTTTTTTGCTGTTGAGTTGAATTGTTAGTATTTTGTATGTTTTATGATAGAAGCTACAATATGCATCCTTGCCTTACTGGAGGCTACATTAAATTTATACTTTGACCACTTCCTGGTTAATGTAATGACCTATGACATCGATAAATGTTATTGATTTATGATGTTAATAAAAATAATTACAGATGACCATGACCACTATTAAAATTAAAAACTGGATGTGCAGAAGCAGGAAAAGAAGAAGGAAGAGAAAGAGAAGGAAGGGAAAGGGGAGGGTGAGGGAGGAAGAGAACAGGAAGACAAGAGTCAAATAAAAATATATATGCAGCAAGAAAAGATAAAATTACAGAATGAAAGCAAAACATTTCAGTGATTTTAGTAAATGCAAATAAAAACTTCTGCAGTTTTCTGACTGGTAGGAAAAAAACATTCATATGCCACCATTGTGGACTTATATAGATTCTAATTTAAAAATGATATAATAAAACATTGTCATTTGAGAAGTAGGTTGGCCCCCTAGGATAGGAGCAGATGTAACATAATCCAGGGAATTTTCCTTGGTCTCACAGTCTCTAAGTGAGGCCAAGGACATGCAGTTGTCACACATCTGGAAATATCAATTGTTGCCATACTTCTTGGTACTTAAATTATGATTCTAGAAGAAGTTATATTAAACATCTAAGTACTTCCCTTTAAAGGATTGTTTATAAATATTGTCCTGTCCTGTTTCCTGAAAGAAATTTAGACATAATATGGTCACCTTATCTTCACAGAGGAAGAAGTAGAATCCATGGCTAGTTGATCATGAAAAAATATCTGTGCTTTCAGTTTTCCAAAATCCTGAAAGCGCATTTCTTCACATCCTCCTATTCAATGACAAAGAGAATCAAAACAAAATAGAGAAAAATATGATAGATCTAAATCAAAGGGGCACAGATTTTAAAAGTCAAAAGTGAAACAAATGTATGCAGACATAAAGTAATAGATGAAAGAGTAACACTAGAGGAATTTAAAACAAAAATTCTTGCATGTTACAAAAATATTTTTATATATTGAAAAAGATGTATTTAAGAAAGACAATATGAATTATAAACTCTTAATACTGAATAACATTATCAGGCTAATGAAAAAGAATGGTAAGGAATAAAAGAAGAAATTTAGAGTGATCACATAGAAAAATTTAATTTTAATATAAATTTGAATCTTGGGCAAAAAGTAAGCAAAAGTAAAGATATAGCATACTGAATTATATAATACTAAAACTAACAAAGAATTATTACAGGAATCAGTGTAATATTTAGAAACATAATGTACACAATAAAGTGAAAAATTGCCAGTTATATTCTCAACTAGAATTGCATGAATACATTTCTCACAACAGTTTGACAATTTGAGAAATGAATAATAAATGTTCAAACAAAATAAATGAACACTTTGAGAACTATAGAAAGATATTTTGGGTAATAAATTGTAATATAAAGTTAATGAGGAGAAATAGTTGAAAATAATCAAATTTAAAGACATCAAGGCACTTGCTCTTCTATATAGTAAATATAAGATATAACTAGAATAATTTAAAAAATAAGCATCTCTAAGAAAAGGATAAGTTACACAGACAAAAATCTCCAGAAATGGGCATTACAAAGAACTTATATATGTGATAAAGTTTAGAATTAAATCTCTCACAAAGAAAGTCTATTTAATTAATGGTGCTGAGGCACATTTTTAAATTATTGAGGTAAAAATAAAGCAAGATCTCTAAAAATACTATGTACAAAAAAATACAAATTAATTTTTAAAATGGAAAGGTGAATTGCAGGAAGAAAGGAAGAATAAAAGGAAGAAAAACTCAAAGTGATTATTTGAATAATCCTGGTTTTAGAGAGTGATTAAGTGTATAGCTATATGGGTATATTTTTTAATATATTATTAAGCATACATTTTTCCCAAAAACTATATATTTCTTTTTATTTGTATAAATAATGAAAATATTTAAAAAATTGTTTGTAAATATGTGATAGCAAATTCCATAGGAGAAAGAGGTTGCAGTTGATTTTTGCAGAGTAATGTGTTGACCAGAAGTCCCAAGATATAAGTTAACTCTGCACTCTAGATCGTGTGTCTCCTGGGAGATGAAGAATTTAACTGACCCTGTGATTACAAAGAGATAGTAGAGTGTTCCAGTTTCCAGTTCCATATGTAAGTGGCTTGGAAGTTGCACTTCCGTTTGAACAGATAAAATGCTGAACAAACTGAAAAGTCAACAACTCATTTTGGATCCATAAAAGAGGTGAGGATGTAGGACAAATTGCTGTCCTCAATACTGGAGAGATAGACAGGTGAGCATAGGGAATCATAGGTTACCTGGAGCAGATACACACAAGTGGAAATTGCCAGGGGAACTAATGCCCAGTTGGGAAAACCTGAAATGTAATTGACATATTGCTGGAGGCTCAGTGCAGGCAAATCTGAGAGTTAAGTACTCCAGGGGGACCAAGTCATAGGGCAACCTTCACATTTTTTAGAATTTAAAAACAGTTTTAGAATTCACAGATAGCTTGAAGAGAAAGGGCAAGCACCAGAATCAGACATGGTAGGGACGTTGGAAATATAGATTGGGTATTTAAAATAGCTATTATTAATATCCTAAGGGTTTTAATGAATAGGGGCTTCCCTGGTGGCACAGTTGTTAAGAATCTGCCTGCCAGTGCAGGGGACATGGGTTCGAGTCCTGGTCCGGGAAGATCCCACATGCCATGGAGAAACTAGGCCTGTGAGTCACAACTACCGAGCCTGCATGCTACAACTACTGAAGCCTGTGGTCCTAGAGCCTGTGCTCTGCAACAAAAGAAGCCACCACAATGAGAAGCACATGCACCACAACGAAGCTTAGGCCCCGCTTGCGGCAACTAGAGGAAGCCTGCGCACAGCAGCAAAGACCCAACACAGCCAAAAAAAAAAAAATATATATATATATCCTAAGGGTTCTAATGAATAAGTTAGACAACCTGCAATAACACATGGACAAAGTAAGCAGGGAGTTAGAAATCCTAAGAAAAAAATAAAAAGAAATGCTCAAGATCAAAAACACGCTATAATTGAAATGAAGTACGACTTTGACTGATTTATTAGTGGACTGGACATGGCTTAGGAAAGAATCTCTGAGCTTGAAGATATCTCAATGCAAACCTCCCAAACTAAAAAGTAAAGAGAACAAAGAATGTAAAAAAAAGAACAACATGTTCAAGAACTATCTTACAATTACAAAAGGTATAACACATGTAATGGAAATACCAGAAGGGGAAGAAAGAGGAAAAGGACAGAAGACATATTGAAAACAACAGTGACTAAGAATGTCACCAAATTAATATCAGATGCCAATCCACAGATCCAAGAAGGTCAGAGAGCACTAAACAGGATAAACACCCAAAACAACAACAACAAAACCTACACCTAGGAGCACAGGCTCCGGATGCGCAGGCTCAGCAGCCATGGCTCACGGGCCCAGCCGCTCCATGGCACGTGGGATCCTCCTGGACCGGGACACGAAGCCGCGTCCACTGCATCGGCAGGTGGACTCTCAACGACTGTGCCACCAGGGAAGCCCTAGGCATATCACTTTTAAACAATAAAAATCAAAGGCAAAAAAAAAAAAAAAAATCTTAAAAGAAGCCAGAGCAGAGGTGTGGGAAACACCTTACTTATAGAGAAACAAAGATAAGAATTACATCTGACTCCTCAGAAATCATGCAAGCGAGAAGAGAGTGGAGTGAAATACTTAACGTATTGTGAGAACAAAGCCATCAACCTAGAATTTTCTGTTCTCTATGAAATTATCCTTTAAAACTGAAATAGAAATAAAGGCTCTCAGACACAGAAAAACTGAAGGAATTTGTTGCCAGGAGACCTGCCTTGAAAGAAATGTTAAATGAAATTCTCTAGCAAGAAGGAAAATAACATAGGTCAGAAACTTGGATCACCACAAAAAAGGAAGAACATCAAAGAAGTATAACTGATATGATAAGAAAGGAGAAAAATATAATCATATAACAGACACCTCACCAAAGAAGATATCCAGATGGCAATACAATCATATGAAAAGATGTTCCACATCATACATTGTCAGGGAAGTACAATTTAAAATCACAATGCGATGCATCTTCTAGAATGGCCAAAGTCTAGAACACTGACAACACCAAGTGCTGGCTAAAATGTGGACAGTAGGAACACTCATACATTGCTGGTGGAAATGCAAAATGGAACAGCCACTTTGGAATACAGTTTGGTAGTTTCTTACAAAGCTAAACATGTTCTTACCTTACAGTCAAGCAACCATGCTCCTTGGTGTTTACCCAAAGGAAATAGCCAAGGAAAAACATGTACTTGAATATTTATATCTGCCTTATTTATAATTGCCAGAACTTGAAAGCAACCAAGATGTTCTTCCATTGGTAAGTGGATAAATAAACTGTGGTGCATCCAGACAATGGGATATTGTTCAATACTGAAATGAAATCAAAAGACATAGAACCTTAAATGCATATTAGTAAATGAAAGAGGTCAATCTGAAAAGGATACATACTGTATGATTCCAACTGTTTGACATTCTGGAAAAGACAAAACTATGGAGACAGTAAAAAAAAAAAAAAATCAGTGGTTGATAGGGATTTATGGGGGTGGGGAAGAGGAGGGATGAATAAGTAGAGCACAGAGAATTTTTAGGACAGTGAAAATACTCTGTATTATATCATAATGATGGGTACCAGTCATTATACATTTGTGCAAACCCATAGAATGTACAATATTAAAAGTAAATTTTAACATAAATGGACTTTGGATATTTATAATGTGTCAATTTAGTTTCATCAGTTCTAACAAATGTACCTCTCTGGTAGGAGATGTTGATAATAGAGACCCATATGTGTGCTGGGCTGGGGTATACAGAAAATCTTTTCCTCTCAATTTCACTGAGAAACTAAATCTTTTCTAAAATAATAAAGTCTTAAAAAAAATAGTAGTAGGTATCACTTTAGGACAAGATGTCAGTAAGGACTTTGAGGTAGGGAAGTGAGGAAGAGCATGAGAAGAAGTTATCTCTATTGCTAAAAGCTGGATTTATTATTTTGACAAAATATTTTTGGTTATAAATTTGTGAAACAAGAAATTTCAAGTTGGAATGAAATTAAATTTGCATCTCATCTTTGAATTTTAATATTGGAGATAGGCTCACTAAATGTGTGTTGGCCAAGACAAAGTATGTTTAGTTTGCTACTAGTGATTTGGGGTCTTTGTTTAGTTGTAGATTACAAGTTTCAGGTTAAAACGTCAGTAAGAGGTAAAGACACAGAAGAAAGGTATATAAAGACTTGAAAAGTATTTGCCTAAGTATATTTTTCATATGCCTCGATATTAAGTGTCAAAATTAATTTAAAACACCAATGACAAATTAGAAATAAATATTTGAAACACATAATCTCTATTAAAAATGATTTTATATATCAATAAAACAGGGAAAATTCTCCAATGGAAATAAGGCCAAAAAATTAACAAATTACTTTTTAGAAGTGCAAAATTTTTGTACACCTATTTAAAATTCATGTTCCACTTGAATTAAGAAATGCAAACATACGTTGTGAAACAGGGACTGGTAAAACCACTTTTCCTAATCTGTGGGTGACTTTATATTGGTGTATACGTTTTATACAGGAATTTGACAATATTTATAAAAAAGTTTAGAAATGTCCATGGCCTTCAACTTGAACATTTTTCTTCCTTGGCTATATACTAAAAAATAGTCAGAAACTATAAGAATATTTATGGCAACGTTTTTTTCAACAACCAAAAAAAAAGGAAAAAATAATAAAGAGCTCAAGTCTTTCACAAAGTATATATATATATATGTATATATTTATTAAATTATAGCAAAATGATACTTTTTAACAAAATTATAGCACAAAATTAAATTATAGTATTAATTCATAATCAAATATGTTTTAAAAATGTGTGATAACATAGGAAAATAAATTGGCATAAAGTGTTAAATGACATTCTAGGATAATAATATGATACACACATCATGGTGTGATTTTAAGAAATATGCTTAAAAAATGACAAATTGATGAAGGCCTCAATCTATGGGTCAATTCATATTCTCTCTTTCTCTCTTGCTCTCACTCTCACTGCCATTTCAAAGGATTTCAATGTCTATTATTTAATATGTATTTGTTAAAGTCCAGATCTTAAAAATATGGATAGGCTAAAAAATATGGGCACAGTGGTCAGATTGAGGAAGATATCATAAGGCCAGTAATCTTTCTTTCTGACTCATTCCTTAAAGGGAATACTGATGAGGAGAAAAAAGTAAAAACAAAAACATTTCTTCAAGAGCAGCAGTTGTAGGTGACTACTGAAAATGCACTTATGGTGAAAGCTAGGAAACAATGTGAACAGGCAGAGAACGGGAAAAAGGGAAGAGATGAAACTTTATTCTCTCTTTTTTTTTTCTTTTATAACATGTGTTGATTGCTATGTTTAGCATTCTACTTCTGAACTCTCTTTTAATCCTCTCAATACTCAGCCCTGAGGCTCAGAGCTGGGATTTAAAGCTGGGTTTGTGAGAATCCAAAAAGTAGGTGAGACATCTGGGGATGAGGGTGTCTTATATACTATATTGCTTCCTATAGTAACTGGCACCCTTGGCATAATCTTAGAAGAATGTCCTTCAATAACCTGTTCATCTTCAGCACTGATTTACAATAAAAATAATTTAACATTGGGTATCTGATCTGGAAAATATTCTGTATATGTTTTATAATGATGATTCAAATCAGTTCTAGTTAACATGTATCCTAAGTATAGAGATTTCTAAATATCTACATCTTAAAAGAATTTTAGCATTCAAGCAATATAGTATACATTTTACAGATATGGAAACTGAATGACAGAGATGAGCATTCTTTAATCCCACCTCAGCACCTGTCAGTTCCCCTGGTCCTTTATTTTCTTTTACAAATACTTTACTGAAAATCATAGAAATATGATAAAAGATGTTAAAGACAGAACAGTATTCTCATGCCAGAATAATATTTTATTCTGAAACAACATAGACTACTTTTTGAAGCTCTCAGCTTGGTCCTAGACTGAACTCTATGCTGTGATTTAGACTTATTAGGTAGAAGGAATCAGGTATTACATTCTTAGCCTGCTACGCTGGAAGTGTGGAAAGCTGCATGCACAAGAGATATATTAGACAAATTCTGGTTGCCTATGGGCATAGGGAAGGGGTGGGAGTAGAATAGTTCTGGACTATATAATCATAAAATTAATGCCTAGGAATTATAGAAAGGCCTTTTTTTATTTAAACAGGAAAATACATATATATTTTAAATGCATGTATATTTAAAAAAAAGAATACCTCTATAAGCATAAAGTCCATGCTGACCACAGACAGGTTTTTTTTTTTCTTCCTTATTTCTCAAATTCCCTTTTCATATGGTGTATTTCCTCCTTATGAAAGTCCTGCAGCAAAAGTAACCTGAGGCTGTTTGTTACCTAGGGAGGAATCAGCTTACAGTGCCTTCTGCTTTGCGGCTTCACTATCCTTTGTCCACTGTAAGCATCTGGAACAGTTACATTAATACAAACTGTGGCTTAAGAGACACGGGGGGAACATGGAAATGGAGTAGGAAAGGTCACACGTCAGGTATTTGCTCTCTGCCAAATGGTTTGGTGGCTTCTGATCTCCCTAAGTGAGAAGTATAGAAAGTGATATTTTGTTCCAGAGAGAACACGGAAGAGTGTTGATCAGTTGATCATCTCTGCAACTGTGGGAAACATATAGTTCAGAGAATACAGAATACAACAGCTAAGAATTAAATGTAGACCAAGATGAAGGGGTGCTGTACACTGTCTCATTGAGGGAATTGCATTCAGGGCTCCCAGACCTGGTTTTTCTCCTTACTGCTGAGCTCCTTTTAATAGAGTAATAGATAAGAATCTTATTAATGCTCCATGTCATGATTTAAAAAAAGAATGGTATAGGGAATTCCCTGGTGGTCCAGAGGTTAGGACTCTGTGCTTTCACTGCCAGGGGCCTGGGTTTGATCGCTGGTGGGAGAACTAAGATCCCACAAGGTATGGTATGGGAAAAAAATGGTATAAAAACATCAACCAACCAAGACCCCACAGGTCTTCTTGAGAAAATGCCATGAGACTTTACATAGTGATGAAAATAATTCTCTAGTGTGATCTCAGAGTTCAAAAATAAAAAAACAAAATCAATAAGTATGTAATCTTGGGAAGTATGGACACATTTTTTCTTAAAGAAACAACTAAGAAAGGCTAAAATCTTGGTTGTATTGAGTGAAACTATTGGGCAGCCTAGTCATATCCAACCCCCTCCTTTGGTAATGAAGAAAGAGGGTCAGAGTAGGAGATGCTGATGGAAGTCATGCTGCTGTGAGTTGGCAGCAAAGTAGCAAATGACTGATTATAATGCGTGTAATTCACCAATCCCAGAGATGGGAGGTGTTTCAAGGTCAACATGAAGTAACTTAAGAAATGATATTACTATTCTATTTTGCTTTAAAAAGATATTTCTTGTGAAGAATATGTGCTATAAGAATATATAGTGTTAGAATTCTGCTTTATTAATGAGTGACAAAAGATTAGCTAAAAGTAACTACTCACCAAAGTGGGATATTTATAAGCCCTGAATCTGACTGGTTTTATGAGATATACTACATAGCAGGAGCCACAAAGTTGGGAGAAATGTGGAAGCAAAGGTAGAATAGAAGTAGGGAAACTGGCTTTATTGTCACATGTTCTAGCTTTCACAAATAGAAGCAAAATATCAGAGGCATGCCTGGAGATTCTCAATCTGACTAATGCTCACAATAAAGACCATCTAATGGTCCATGAATGGATTAGAACTGAATTGCCCTCAAGTCTGTGCACAATGAGCTGGTTTTACCATCAAGTGTTTCCTGCTCTGTGGAATCCAAGCTGCTTTAGCGTGACCATCTAGGGGGGATATAGAAGATGGGGGCAATGGATAGTATTTACAATCATACTTAAATTGTGATACATGTAATCCACTCTTAAACCCTTCACCTCCTTTAGGACAAAATCGTGTCTACCTCTCCTCTTTTCTCATGCAATACTCAAGGCTGTTTGTTCTTTCTTCAGAATGACCGCCATCATTTTGAACTGCTTGTGTCTTTTTTTATGGGTGGTAGGTATGGGAAGCACACACAATATGTTGAGACTAGCAGAACTTGGAGACAGCATGGGTGGAGAATATAGGAAAGTGAAAAGTAGTCTGAAGATTAAGGAAGTGAATATAACAGATTGAATGGTTTCAGTTTTGTGACAGAGTCAGATGAGTATGTAGCTCTAAGTACTCTAAGTTTGCCGAGAAAACTGACTGAAAAAGATAGCTATAAATATTAGAGTAGGAAAGTTAAGTCTAAAAGTGTGAAGAGGGGCTGAGATTTTATCCCATTTTCAAGCTAACAAGTTAGTCTAACACAGTTTCTCTCTCTCTCTCTCTCTCTCTTTCACACACACACACACACACACACACACACACACACACACACAGAGAGAGAGAGAGAGAGAAACCCTGGACCCCTGGATCAGAAAACAGAGTTTTTATTTATTCACACACCAATCTTAGCAGCAGCACTGGATGCCTATACTCCAGTTCCCCATAGAGAGAGACAACAAGAGCCAGATGTTACCTGCATGTGCAGTGGGAATTGCGCCACAGGAGAGGAATCACAAAATAAAGGAGACTCAGAGCATACGTAGGGTGGCTGGCACAACTACCCTCCTCCCCTTCAGAAAGGGAGAGAGAGATGCTCTGGACTGTTAAAAAAAATAATTCTCTCTGAGGAAGATAGGGAAGGTCTCTACCCTGCATTGTAAGCAAATGACTCCAGAGCAATACCAATCTCTAACTTTCAAATCATGCTTGCCATTTAATTATTCAGCCTTGATCATCCAGAGACATGAAGATATTCATGGAGAGCAGAGTTGTTTCAAAACAATGAGAATTTGCTTGGCAGCCTGATTTGAAATGGATTGGGTCACATGTAAGGGGAAACCAAGAAATAAAACCAGGTAATAAACTCTTTGAGGATAGGGATGGTTTCTATATTTATTATCTCTCTTATAACCCAGCATTGTTTTAGAAGTGGACAATATTGAAATACAGAATATAACATATCAGAGAGGCCATATTTCATCTTTTCACTGAACTCTATTATAACATATTTTGAGCAAATATAGCTCATGTGATTCAAGCACAAAGCAATTTTACTTTCTCTTCCAATATTCCTTTAAAGCATATTTATTTTAAATAGTGGGATATCTACTCATACCCTCTGAGTAAAAACTCATGATTTCTGTGTTTTTTCTCCTAGCATTCTTAAGCAAAAATTTTAAGTTTAATAAAAATTAATAATAAACTGTAAGTTACAAATGACAATTTGAACTGCCTATTTAAAATATTCAATTCCCTGTAATCATCAAAGTGTCCAGCTTTATTCAAAGTTATAGTTATTCCTTCTCCTCTCATGTAAAAAGTTAAACACAGCCATGAGATGGCCAGAAAAGGGAAATAATTATCTGCCTGCTTTCTTCCTTATTCACCTTCTCTAAAATGTATCAACTATGTTATTTCTCCAAAGTTGAAGCTGGGGAAGAGAACAAAAGTAAGTGAAATAGCAAATATTTTGCTTTATCAGATGGTTTTACAATGCTGGGTCTGGCAGATAGTTAAAGCTGAATTTATCTTAAGTGGCACTTTTTTGTGTGTAGGCGTAAGAGATTCTTTGCAGATATATTGTTAACTAAAGATCTCTTAACTGCATCCATCAGACATGCCCCCTTAATTTAACTGGTTGCTTACTGCTTCCACAATGCCTAGAAAACGTTGAAATTGACTTATCTATTGCCTGTTGTATAACTGCCTTGGGTGGTCCTAAGATGATCCCATGCCAAGGTGTTCTTTTGTGTGGCACATCTTCAATTATTGAACAGTAATGCAAAGTTTGATGCATGAAATTCTTGGAGTGCAGGAAAGATCCCATTGTGCCACTTCTCCTTGATCCATCTCTCAACATCCAACTAGCAACACGTCTTGTTCTCAGACATTTCAGGCAGAAGTTAGAAACCAGTCTGCCCTGGGTCTCCTCTGCTTCCACAGACTGAATAAAACAAATAGTAAACACTAATTAACTAGCATAAGGCCTTTTTTGTTTTTCAATATAAGGTGAAAAAAAAAAACCATTTGTTCTCTCCCAGTTGATGGAGCAGAGTCACAGGATTTTCTGCCAAAAAAATCCTCCTTAAAATTTCTCCCATTTTTCAACATTCCATCCCATCTTTAACATGAGTAATGGGTTTAAGACAGAAACCCATTGGCTACTTCCATTAGAACATTTTTTAAGATAGTCTTTGGAATGTAGAATGTGCTGTCCCATGCTTTCTGCCTAAACTAAGCCAGGAAGTGTCCTATTTAACTGCCTGTTACCATACCAGCTTCTTAAAGACAGTAATTAGCTCTTGTATTTCTTTTTTATACCACAATATACTGGGTTTGCAGATGATAACTAAAACTGTTCTATGAAATAACAAGACCATCATTTCAAATGTACTTAAACAATTTTATATTAAAAAATTCAATTTGTAGACATATGTCCAGGATTTCCTCCGTATGGAAAAGCACACTGGCTTGGGAGTAAATATTGTGGTTCTTCCTTAATTTTGTGTCAACATAGGTACATTACTTAACATCTCTCTCTGAGTCTTAATGTTTTTATATATAGAGCTGGGATGAAACTATTTCACAGTGTCTTTGTGAGAATTTCACACAGTATATGTAAAGTTGATAGGACTTGTCACATGCAAGCAGTTAAATATTGCATATTTTGCTACTATTGTTTCCCACCAAATTGAAATTCCGATATAGCTTGCAAAATCTAGTTAGAAATTTGTCTCCTTTTTTGTTTTGTTTTTTTTTTTTTTTTTTTTTTTTGCAGTACTCAGGCCTCTCACTGTTGTGGCCTCTCCCGTTGCAGAGCACAGGCTCCGGACGTGCAGGCTCAGCGGCCATGGCTCACAGGCCCAGCCGCTCCGCGGCATGTGGGATCTTCCTGGACCGGGGCACGAACCTGTGTCCTCTGCATCGGCAGGCAGACTCTCAACCACTGTGCCACCAGGGAAGCCCTGTTTTGCTAATTTTTCAGTGCAGATACTAATAAAGGTGAAAATCAAGGTAGAAGGAGAGGCAGAACATGAAATGGAATGGATAGTTCTCCTACCAGATTATCTATGCTCCAAGTAATTTATTATTGGTTGCATTCCTGTGATTATGATTTTGAAAAACATTGCATAAAAAGGCTCATAATGAACATAGCCTTGAGTAAGTATAAACTGAATTAAAAAAAAATTAATACTTGGGGAAATGAAAATTCTCAAAACTAGTATTTCATAAAGCACAGATTTTAAAAATATGATTTTAAAATATCATATTAGAATATTAACTTATGAAATATCTAGTTATTATCCCTTTTACTAAACACAGGAAAAGCAAAAAAAAACCCTTTAAGCTGTAAAAGGAAAATTCTTTATAATCAATACTATTTTATTATTTTATTTTAATTTTATTGGAGTATAGTTGATTCATAATGTTGTGCTAGTTTCAGGTGTACAGCAAAGTGATTCAGTTATACATATACGTATTTTCATTCTTTTTTAGATTCTTTTCTCATATAGGTTTATCACAGAATATTGAGTAGAGTTCCCTGTGCTATACAGTAGGTATTGTTGGTTATCTATCGTATATATAATAGTGTGTGTATATTCATCCTAAGCTCCTGATTTATCCCTCTCCCAAATGTTTCCCCTTTGGTAATCATAAGTTTATTTTTGATATCTATAAGTCTGTTCCTGTTTTGTAAATAAGTTCATTTGTGTCAGTTATATTCCACATATAAGTGGTATCATATATTTGTCTTTGACTTACTTCACTTAGTATGATAATCTCTAGGTTCATCCATGTTGCTGCAAATGGCATTATTTTGTTCTTTTTTATGGCTGAGTAATATTTCATTGTATATATGTACCACATCTTCTTTATCCATTCCTCTGTTGATGGACATTTAGGTTGCTTCCATGTCTTAGCCATTGTAGATAGTGCTGCAGTGAACATTGGGCTGAATGTATCTTCTCAAATTATGGTTTTCTCTGGGTGTATGCCCAGGAGTGGGATTGCTGCATCATACAGTAGTTCTAATTTTAGTTTTTTAAGAAACCTCCACACTGTTCTCCATAGTAGTTGTACAAATTTACATTCCCACCAACAGTGTTCGAGGGTTCCCTTTTCTCTACACCCTCTCCAGCATTTATTGTTTGTAAACTTTTTGATGATGGTCATTCTGACCTGTGTGAAGTGATACTTCATTGTAGTTTTGATTTGCATTTCTCTGATAATTAATGATGCTGAGCATCTTTTTATGTGCTTTTTGGCCATCTATACATCTTCTTTGGAGCAATGTCTATTTAGATCATCCGCCCAGTTTTTGATTGGGTAGTTTGTTTGTTTGATATTAAGCTGTATGAGCTGTTTGTGTATTTTGGAGATTATTTCCTTGGTTGCTTCATTTGCAAATATTTTCTCATGTTCTGAGGGTTGTCTTTTCATTTTGTTTATGGTTTCCTTTGCTGTGCAGAAACTTTTAAGCTTAATTAGGTTCCATTTGTTTATTTTTGTTTTAATTTTCATAACTCTAGGAGGTGGATCAAAAAAGATCTTGCTGCAATTTATGTCAAAGAGTGTTCTGCCTATGTTTTCCTCTAAGAGTTTTATAGTGTCTGGACTTATATTTAGGTCTTTGATCCACTTTGAGTTTATTTTTGTGTATGGTGTTACAGAATGTTCTAATTTCATTCTTTTACATGTAGCTGTGCAGTTTTCCCAGCACCACTTATTGAAGAGAATGACTTTTCTCCATTGTATATTCTTGCCTCCTTTGTCATAGATTAATTGATCATAGTGCGTGAGGTTATTTCTGGTCTTTTTATACTGTTTTATTGATCTATATTTCTGTTTTTGTGCCAGTATCATACTGTCTTGATTACTGTGGCTTTTTAATATAGTCTGAATTCAGGGAGTCTGATTCTGCCAGCTCCATTTTTCTTTCTCAGGATTGCTTTGGCTATTTGGGCTCTTTTGTATTTCCATATAAATTAAAAATATTTTTTTTGTTCTAGTTCTGTGAAAAATGCCCTTGGTTATTTGATAGGGATTGCATTGAATCTGTAGATTGCCTTGGGTAGTATAGTATATTTTAAAGAATAATTTTCATAGAAATGAAAATCTGATATCTGGATAATAATTGTGCTCATTCTGAGACTTAATAGATTATTATTATAATATCAGAAAAAATGATAATTAGTTTTTTAGGAAATAGTACGTCACTTATTAACATGTGTGTAAATTAATAATAATTAACATTCAAATAGAGATAACTGAATACATTTTGCTATGCATGTAAATAGGAGCCAGAAACCAAATCTATAGCAGTAAAATAGGAAAAAATGGTCTCAGATGTTACTTTATTCTCTAGTAAAGCTATAAAGCCTTTTATTTATGGCTAAAAACATTCTACTTTAACTGGCTTTTATCATGTGGAAATAACTGAAAAACATTTATTTATTTATTTATTTAAATTCAGATTGTCATGAGGGCCAACAGCTTTTTAACACAGAGGCCGTAACTTAAATAGTGAAAGATAAAGTTTTTGAGACTCTGAGGACTTATTTTTTTCAAAGACAGAGAGAGAGGTGTTAATATTTCCAAAGTGTGATTTGATATACTGAATTCTGCTAATGAATACAGATATTTTATAGATATATTTATACAGCATAACAAGACTACTTTTGAAAATACTTTCTTATTTTTTTTTAAAAGTATTTGAGAAAATTCTTCACTCTGAATTAGTATCATTGCCTATACCAAGGATACATTAAATTTTTAACAATTGGACTGTAATATAAATTAATATATGATATTATATATAAAAAATATATTCCAGGGCTTCCCTGGTGGTGCAGTGGTTGAGAGTCCGCCTGCCGTTGCGGGTTCGTGCCCCGGTCCGGGAGGATCCCACATGCCGCGGAGTGGCTGGGCCCGTGAGCCATGGCCGCTGAGCCTGCGCATCCGGAGCCTGTGCTCCACAACGGGAGAGGCCATAACAGTGAGAGGCCCACGTACCGCAAAAAAAAAAAAAAAAAAAAAAAAAAATATATATATATATATATATATATATATATATATATATATATATATATATTCCATTTAGTCTTTAAATCATTGCTGTCTAAGAAAACTGTTTTCAATGATGGAAATGTTTTTTCACTGTACGATATGATAGCCATTCTCATTTGTGGCTATTAAACATTTGAAATGTAGCTAATATGTCTGAAGAATTTAATTTTATTTAATTCTAATTCATTTAAATTAAAATTTAACTCACCATATGTGATTGGTGCCTTCCATATTAGACAACACACCTTTAAAAAAAATGAACTACAGGGCTTCCCTGGTGGCGCAGTGGTTGAGAGTCTGCCTGCTGATGCAGTGGACACGGGTTCGTGCCCCGATCCGGGAAGATCCCACATGCCATGCACGCTGAGCCTGTGCATCCGGAGCCTGTGCTCCGCAAAGGGAGAGGCCGCAAGAGTGAGAAGCCCGCGTACCGCAAAAAAAAAAAAAAAAAGGAAAAGAAAAAAGAACTACATATATCAAAATCTGATTATCAAAAGTATACATTGTAATGAAAATCACTCATCAGATCCTTCTCGTAATTTCCAAATCATTTTTGATTTTTCAAAATTGTATGAAATGACATCACTAGGTAAAACATCCCTTATCTGGTCTCCAGTCTGATAAAAGGAATTGCATAATAAAAACCTATCCTCTGATTTTCCCAACTTCTGGTCTTTGCTGCAGCCAGGGGGCATCCAGGTGCTCCGCCACCTGTCCTGGATGGTACATACTTTGCATACTTCATGTGAGTGCTTCCCACAATGACTGGTCTCAGAAAGGCCTTGGTGACTGCTGATAATACTTCCAAAAATGCTGCCTGCTTTGTCATCTGCTCCATTGCCCCCATGAAGTTGAGCTCCCTTGGAACCATGGGTAGACACAGCACATGCATTCAACTGTGCCACCTGTCACCTTAATGCACTTGATGATCAGTGGTAGCATCTCTGCCAAGCCCCATTAACTGCCACTGTGGCCAACACTATGCAAATCAATCAGTATAGAAATATTTGAATCTTTTGACAATTGGTTCAACTTTTGTTGATCATAATCACTGTACAGTCTTAGGAGATAAAGGGTTTTGTTCCTTGTGTGTTTTTTCTAGCATTTGTTTACTGCCTTATGTATTAGCAGGGACTCAGAATGTAGTTTTGTATTTATCACTTAGAAAATTCATACATTATAAGGAGCTGCATGTGTTTAAGAAAGGATTGAAAAAGAAAGGAAAGGAAATCATGTTTACCCAGTTGAAACAACACCTTTTTACTTTATGTCTGGATTACTTCTGTTTAGTTGATTTATCAATACATTTTGATCTTTTCTGGTGTAGTTTAACATCTGTTCAATTATCATATTCTTAACACACATTTCCTCAGCATGTTTTCTGCTCGATCTCCCCTTTGTTCTCTTGTGGATTGTATGTATTAATATGCCTCCAAAAAGGAGCAGCCTTGCCCTTCTCAACGACTGGAGTTAGTTTCCGTATTGTACAGTGTCACTTTATAAGTTAATGAATGAATATTAATTATCTCTATGATTACCTGTAAGTCAGGCCAATCCTATGAATACTATTGAACCCAAAGTATCAGTTATCAGTATACTCCAAATACAGACTTAGTGTTCTTGCTCTTTCAAAACAACCTGAATTTTAAAATGCCATCATGAGCTTGTGTGTGTGCTTAAGGAATCTTCCTGAAGTAATTCCTCTTCAAATTTCTTTCAATATGTATCAGAATCACTTATGCATTTATTGATTGCTTGATTGATTACAAGAGAAACCACACATATATATGTTGAAAAAATACCATCCTGATGATTAAATTTTTAATGTATTTGTTTTATTTTTCATAGAAATTTTACTTTCAAAATTTTTTCAATTTAACTGTACAGCATGAGTTAAGTTTCAATATTGATTAAGTATATAAGTAACAGCTTTCAGCCAAACTGCCCTGACCATACTTAGCAGTATGAAACTGCTAAAACAGAAACCATATTCTTAACAAAATAGAATACTTACAAGAACATTTAATTAAGATATTTTCAAATAATATATATAATGCTTTAATGGAAAGTCTTCTTAAGTGTATTTTATACCTGGAACCTCTAAATAAAATTTGGATAATGTGAGGCAAAAATCTGAATAGCTAAACCTGGAATATGTATGAGAGACTTCACCTCAAATATGAGTTCTTTATTTGAAGTAAAGTAATAAAAATAAAATGTAAAGGGTATTATTTATTCAGTTTCTTTAAGATTTAGTCATTTAACTCAATGGAAAAAAATTGAGCTTTTATTGTGAGCAAGATGTTATGTAAGCGCTTTTCCCACATTGTGATATCTAAATAGAACAAGAAATTATTTCTAATACATGCAAAAAGGGTTTTGGCTTTGAGATTCCAGAACGTCTTGAAAATTGGAGAGAATCAATGAATGTTGCTAATTCATAACCCAAATAGTTTTATTTTACATATCTATTGCCACCACAAGAACTGAAGAAGTGCTTGGTCAACATGATATTTTGAGCATAGAATTTAGAATTAAGCATTGAGAAAGAGTGTGTTTGTAAATGATTTTTAAAAACAAATTGACTCCAGTAGGCTTGAGAAATTTAATAAGAGGTGTCAGATTTCTAGGACAAAAGAAAAATGGAGTAAAACTTTACTGGTTGAACTTACTCACTGATTTATTTCTTCAACCAAAATTTATTATACATCTACTTAACATATGCTACATACTGGCTTAGGAATTGAACATGCACCCATGAACAAGACATTGTTCTTCCACTCAAAGACTTTATAAATTTGTGAGTAATATTTATATAAATAAAAATGATAATAGAACACAATATATTCTGTATTAATATATGCCTAAAGAGCTATAGAAACACAGAGAGATTCTACCTCAGCCAACAGATGTTGTAGGTAGGAGAAAATTACCAAGAAATAATGACATTTATGTTGAGTTTTGGAAGGAATACCAGGGGAGGCAATTATATGACAGAGTTTAAAGAACCAGGAAACAACTTACCATGACATTTCTAGAAAATTTCAAGCATAGGATGTTTGTAGAATCCTTATGGAACATGAATTTTGAGATATTAACAAGGGGCATTTGTAGTTTCCATCATGATCATCATTTTTATTTTATTGGACATAAATCAAGAAAACACTGTACTTACAGTTGTTTTGTGGGTTTTTGTTTGTTTGTTTGTATTTTCTTGAATCTACAGTTTTAAATGTTATTTGGACTACTTATAACCAATATTCACTGTTCTAAAGAGTGCTGGGTAACATACTAAGTTGATTTTAAGTTGGGAAATGATAACTGTGACTGCAGTATGTGGGTTACATTGGAAGGTACCAGGCTGAAGACAAGAAACACTTTAAAAGCTTCGTGAGAGTGCAGAACTTTGCTAATTTTTTTCACTACTGTGTGTACAGCACTAGAACAGCAGCTGGTATGTAGTGGACACACAATAAATACTTATTAAAGAAAAAAGTGTATCACAGTATTGCAGTCCCTGAGTTTAAGTAAGGCCATTGCAACTAAAAGAAAGCAGAAAGAATCAGTGTGGCAGACTTTTAGGAAATGGAATCATCAAGGAAAATTTAACAAATATATTTGGTTGGGTATGGAGAGGAAAATAGATACGTAGAGGATGGTTCCCAGGTTTTTGACTTGGGCTTCTGAGTGAAATGGTTGTGCTATTAATTGAGATAGCAAATACAGGGAGAAAAATCTTTGACTCTTCAAGTTTTCCCAGCAGTTAATGATTAAACATCATTTCGCTTACCTATGAATTCCACAGGTAAGATACATTTTGACTGAAAATTTACCTGAAGAAAAGCTATGTGCACCCATTCTATCTTTCACATAGGTTAGCTTTTACTTTTAAAAGAATATCCTCAACAGAATATAATTCTTGACAGAAAAGACAAGAAGAAAATGAAGGCTATACAGCTACTCTTTTTATGATCTGGCAATTTAACTCTCTATGATATAAGCTTTGGGTAAATCAATTTCTTGTTCCTTTTCACATTTTAAAATTTGTTTAAATAGTAGATTATACCCTATCTTTTCATATTGTGATAATTTTGTCATTGATTCATTTAAGTGCCTCTTCCGCCTTCTTTATTTTACATTTGTTGGTAATTTGCTAAGAGAAAGGTAGTGGGGACAGAGGAAGCATTTTGTATATTAAATTGGCAGTGCTTGTAACTGATTGAAAGAAGTAAGGCAGTGAGATTCAGAGAAAGAAGTCTTCTTTAAGCAGTAGAACTGAGGTTTGAGTTAGAAATAAAGGAACAGAGAGGCTTTCTTGGTTTTTTGTTTGTTTGTTTGTTTAATTTTGGTCAAGCTATTTGTACTCCTTTCATATAGTAAATGAAATCTTTTACTTTGAACAAGAAAAAAAAGCAAAAACATATCTTTCGTATGATACAATGCAATGGTTTCTTCCCAATGACTTCTGGAAATAGCTCTGAAGAGGAGAGATGGTTTTGTTGCCATGTTTTATGAGACATCACCATTATATTTAATCTTTCATGACATTGTTGTAATAGAGGTTAGAAGCCCTCTTGTTGCCATATATTTAAATGATTTGAGGATGCTACTTGTGACTATTTCCCCAAAATGACTGGTCCACCTGTTATTCTCCCTGACCATAGGTATTTACAACATGCTCTCTGTTTTACTTGTACCTGAGTTGACATAATGTTTTTCAATAAGTTCATGTGTTACTTTTAAAGTAACTTAATTCTACTCTTGTAGACAAAAAGAAACATTTCCTTTCTGTGGACATTCAGGATGAGATGGTGGCACCAGAGGTCTCAGTTACACCACTTCAGGGAAATATTTCTAGGATCTAACACATTCGGCAGAGAAAAGGAAGATGAGAAACTGGCCTTTTTCTGAAAATGTGATAAAAGCAACATCATACCAGAAGAAAACTAACAGTGAATGGAGGTAGATCCACCTACCGAGACCTGGAGGTCAACACATATTCAAGGGCAGATCAGAGAATGAGCTTCCCTGAAAGAGGAAGCAGGAGATCTAAAGGAGAAATCTTTTCATAGAAAGCATGTGATCTATTTAACAGAGCTTGACTTCAATATCAGTCAATTCAGGCGGCTCTACACAGAGGAAGCATCTCAACCCAGTGTCCAAAGAGAGCACGCACTTCATGGACTTTTAAGCAAACATGCCAAGAGCTCATTTTAAAACAGCTACTCTTGCTTGGATGTACCTGAGTCATCCCACTAGGGAAAATTTCTTGTTCTGAAGGAAAATTAGAGTCATTTTAAATATTTTTAAAAACCAACAAATGAAGTCCGATTGTAAAATAGGCATCAAGGGTATGTTCCTTTTAACTGAAAAAAATCACAATAATTTATGCAGAACAGAAGACATATTCTTATGGTGGAAGGTCACTTTGAGCAGCCAAGTGATTATTAATGCAAAGAAAATCCAACATTGCCTTTCAAGGCGGTAAAAATTTTGGAAATAGACTCTTAAGGGGGAAAAAAGCTGTAAAACTACAGGTGTCAGAAGAGAATGTAAGATCAAGCCAATAATCCTGCTGTGATGAAGCTATAGGGAAGCCAAAAACTACTAAAACCTGTCAGAGTTCTGTAATTAAAAGCTACTAGTGACACCTAAATATGCTAAAATATATATTATTATATACTTAGATATGATCTTCAAAGTAAAAGGGTTCTAACCCAAAAGTGATTTGAAAAATAAAACATGTTTTTCTTAAAAATGCATTAAGTGGTATTTTATCTATAGGCTAATCCAAAAAGTCCTATTTGACCTAAAGTATAGCTGGAATTAAATTAATTCATATATTTTTGTTCTAACCAGCTTATTTTCATTGTGTTATAATGTTCTCCACCTCATTCTTTTGTTTCTCCTTTCAATATTTTTTTATTTTCCAGTTAAAGAGGCTTTTGTGGCATCTTATTAGCAGAAAGGCATGGCCATAGAACTGGGATATAGCTTCTGTTTTAACTTCTATCCTATGGAGATGAAAATTTTAGATTCTAGTTAAAAAGAGATGAAGCAGTTAAGAGAGAACTTCCAATTTTAGAACTATGGAAGTTCCTGTCCAAAAGGTCATGATGAAATATTAGGTAATTTTAGGTAAGGTCATTTATAAGTGGATTTTTGGTTACAAGTCAAAGAAGAACGTGGATTTTTGATTTTTGTGATTCATAGAAGAATCAAGTCATAACTGAATGTCATACATAGAAGAATGTGGATTTTTTTTTTCTGTTTATAACAGAATCAGCAATCAAAAAAATGTCAAAGATGTGCTACAGAATTGAATGTAACAAAATTAAGTTTAAGAGAAATAATTGAGTATCAGACTTGGGTCCAAAAATTCTATCTGTACAGTACAGTATGTGAGAGACCAATGTATATAAATAACATTTTGAGGCTTTCTAACTGGGAAGTAAACGTGAGCCAGCAGTGAGATCTAGTTGTCAAATTGATACAATCTTAGGCTTCATTATTAGTAATAATTGGTGGGAAGTGATAGTCCCACTCCACCTTGCACAATCTGTTGTCAGACCACAAATGGAACTCTCTGTTCAGTTTTGTTGTATGGCAGTTTAAAGGTCAAAAGCATGATGCATATTCAGAGGTGAGTAGCCAGCACTTTGAATGGATTTGTAACAGTGGCACATGAGGAATGATTAAAAGGGGTAGGAGCATTTAATATGAAAAGTGGAAAATTATGGGGTAGCAAATATGTTCACACTATGAACCTTAGAGGCCCCAAGTACTAAATGGAACCATCAACTCTCATCTATCATAATTCAAAATATATCAGCTCTGAAATATGAAAGGTATGAATAGAAGTCTAAACTGATTGTATTTTTCTATTACTATTAATATCTTTAACACATAAACACTTTGAATTATTTCAGAAAATATTATCAAATTTTTTGATCCCATTTTGCTGATGCCCTAAGCTCGTACTCCAGAGCATTCTGAAGATATAGTGAACTCCTTGACAAGGTAGAGTGTTTCCAAATACTAGAAATATTTAAACTGCAAAGGTAATATATTCAGTATTCAAGTATTCAAAGTGTAGTTGATCCAGAAGACTGCCAAAGTTTCATTTAAATTAAATAGTACTATTTTTGTTCCTAAATAATGATTTCTTTCCTATTAATTCATATTCATATATAAATTGAATCTATTACATAGAAAGTTTCAGATGAAATAAAACTGAGATAAATTAGGTTAATATATGTTAGTTTCTATATTTAACTAAGCTTTTTACTTAACAGAAATTTATTAAGTCAGCTTTTCAATTCTGCATTAACCTTGTCAGAGCCTTCATGGTATTTGGCACTTCGTTCAGAGTTTGCTTTTGAAGATTGTTGGTAGATCACACAAAACGAGATACAAATTTTCCATTTGAACACAGGAGATTTTTTTGTCTATTTTCTATTGTAATTTGATAGGTATGTAGTCTCATTTTCAGTAGAAATAGTTGTTTCATGTGCCCACACAAAAATATACAGACTTCATTTTGTTTAGAATGGCTTAAATAAATATATTTGGGTCCCAAAGTACAAAAGTTGTATTTTTTATTCTTATGGAGAAAGTCTACGCTTTCAAAAAATATCAGTAGTTTTAGGTCTTATTTCAGACATCATTTGCTTCAGGAACAATAGAGAAATCTCCCATAGGAGATTACAATGACCGAAAAGCATGAATAAGTTAAGGATTCCCGCCCGCCCTCCATATCTTGGATGATTAAATTTGGATTTAAAAAAATGCATGTCCTGATTCCTATTTTCATTTAGCCACTTTGTTGCATGCCATTATGGCATGCCATTCCCTTCCTTGTGCATTCCCTAATTAGTTTCATTCCAAAATCAGATTGAATATATATATGTTCCTTAAAAATAAATAATCCCTAATCAAAATATGAAATAAGCAAATACTACATTTTTGCTATTGTCTTCTTCATATTACAGTGAAGAAACTGAAGCACAGTGAGGTTATGTGATATGTTCATACTTATCCTATAGAAATATTCTTTTGTGCTCTCATATTATTTTGTGTTTTAGAAGTGGGTATTTTTCTTAAAATAAAAGGAACATACAATAAAATACACAGACTATTCAGCTTGATGAGATGAGTGTATCAGTAGTTCATTCTTTTTATTGCTGACTAGTATTCCATTGTATCGATATACCATAATTTGTTTATTCAGTTTTCTGTTGAACATCTGTTTTTATTTTTTTCAGTTTTTAGCTGTTATGAATAAAGAGGCTATAAACATTTTTGTACAGCTCTTTTTGTTAATATGTGCTTGTGTTTCTCTTGAATAAATAGGATTGGAATGATTTTTTATAAGAAACTCCCAAACCAATTCTTCAAATTGTTTGTTACATTCCCATCAGCAATGTATGAGACTTCCAGTTGCTTCATATCCTATTCAGTGGTTGGTATTGTCAAGTTTTGTTTTTCCATTATAGTGACTATGAAATGTAACTTCATTGTAGCTTTAATCAGCATTTCCTCAATGGCAAATGATGATTAGCAGCTTTTCATGTGCTTACTGGCCATTTGTGTATTTTATTTAGTGTTAATAATATATATTAAATAACTTAAGGAATTATCTCTCACACTATCTACCCATTATCTCATCAATATTTTAGTCTTTTGAGTCATTTGATTCTTAAGTGTGTTGCAATAGAAGAGGCATCCATTTTATCTCATTATTTCATTATGGAAATAAGCCTCACAGAGTTTACATGACTTGACCAAGGTCATTTGTCTTGAAAGATCCAAAGCTAGGAATCACTCTGGACTTGATTTGCAGTGTTTTCCCACTAAATGCTCTTCTTTAAAAAAAAATGTCTGTGTGTGTGTGTGTGTGTGTGTGTGTGTGTGTGTGTACCATGTAAATAGGGATTTGCTATAAAGGGAACACCCAATTGTTTCTGGATCACAGGAGTTTGTTTGTCAACACAATGACCATGCACTAATGTAGCAGTTATATATGATCTATAATAAAGAATGTCTTCATGTGCTTACTGAATTTTGATAAAATTTTATTCACCAGTAATTTTTTTAAAGGTTGGAAATGCCAAGCAAGGGTGTAATATGGTTCACAGATTTCTCTAATAATAAAGAAAAAAAATTCTTCTGTTTTTCTTTCTTTGTGGAGACTCACAGATCATCAAATCTATAATTGAAAAATGTGGACTATGCAAGCAGATATCCTTCACATTCACTTAGGAGAGAAATAAAATATTCTAAGTAGATCACGTTCAGATAAATAGAATATTAATTCTTCCTGGTTGTACAGAAAGAAAACCATCATTTCAGAAAGTTACATAAAATGAATTTTTTAAAAGGCTGCAAAGCAAAATATTGAAATCATAATGTCGAAAACCCATTCGTGATTGTAATATTTGTGAAAAGAGTCAGAATTCCTAGGACATATAGGATCATTTGGGAGTAGAACAAAATAAGTTTACTTCAAATTTGTAAAACATGCTGCTCTAGTCCAATAGGGCGTTATTTTTTTTGAAACTCAAATTTAATTTTATTTAAACTACTTAAATGAGATTTTATGAAACTAGGGCTGATTTTCTGACTTACTACTTGATATTTCACTTGGATAACTAACAGATAATTCAAATTTAACCTGGTGAGAATGTAAAAAATTCAGATTACTCCTCTGTTCAAAATTTTTAATTTCCCCAATAATATATAAAATTCTAACTCGAGTATATTTACTATTACTTCTATACTTGAATCCAACTTTGTGCACCTGTCTGAGCTTGTAACGTCCTACTAGTCGGCTACTTAAAGCTGATACATCATTCATAGAGGGAAAACAACAACAACAGCAGCAGCAGCATAATAAAGTAAGACAATATTTGGTCCTAAAATCCTATAGGTTTTCTGGGGTAAATAAGAGATTTCAGAAGTTAGAAGGCACTAACTTTTTTGTAGAGAACTATAGTGATGTCATTTAGATGTCAAACTCAAGCTAAAAAAAAAAATAACTTTTGAATGTAAAGTAAGTCTTTATTAAGGACAGAATTTAATATACTATAAGTAGTCTCCATTTAAATTCTTCTGACTGTTTTGGCTTGAAATTTCTCTAGCTATAATCTCTTCTCATACCTAGGATTAAAAAAATGTTCTGACTCTATAGGTGGGCTAAATGCTGATGAAATAATTGTGGAGTTTTAATTGCTAACTTAAAAATAAACTTTTATAAATCTCTAATTATCTTGTAAAGTCATTAGAAATCTCCCTGGAAAATACAGATTTTTTAGAATTTAATACATTGGTTCTTATCATAATCAGAAGGTTTGGGGAAAATGACACATAGGAGTTTCTCTTTGTTTTATAATAAGTGATATATGCAGCACATTTTTGTATAATTAATACTTTGACAATTCTTTTTATAATGGTTTACATCTTGGGTAAATTAGCAGTGGAATTAGAATCCATTTGCTGATTAACAAGCAATGAATTACCTCTGAAATGTAATTCTTATTTCCAGTGAAGAGTCATGCAAGGAAAAAAAAGTAAAGATGTGCCTTTTTTGTTGTCTATGGAAAGTTCATGTTCAATTAGAAAACACTAGAAATAAAATTTAAAATGATATTAGAGAGTTCAGCTCTGAAGGTTGGAGGACAGAGAAGGATTTATTGCCCCTACTGTTTTGCAGGAGTAAAATTTTTAAGCTACAGAAAACCTTTAATATAAAAAAAGTTCCATTTTATTTTTGTCACTAGTTAATCTATTTTGCTTTCATTGTTAAACTCAGTGATGAGAAAGTATAAACAAATGATAGTCTTCAAACATTCATTACAGTAACTCATTTCATTGAAAATAATCTATCAAATATCATCTCCCTTTTATAAATCATATTTTCCAGATACCCCTAAGAAAGCATCACTGTTCTAACATATGCCATTTTGAGTTGTCTATCATATCATACTAGCAGTACTATGAAGTTACTAAGTGAACCAGATATTGAACCTGAAATTTTTGACAGGGTAAATACAGGGCTGTCATCTTAAATATGTGGCACTCAGGGTTCAGCAAACTATTCAGGTTATGGAAACCACATGCAGTCACATATGTAGCCAAGGTCCCACTATGCCAGGAGATGAGATGTCTATTGATTTTCTAGTTAACAACACTGCTGGCATGCCTGCATTTCCTTCCTAGGTGGAACTTAGTATCTTCTTCTCCTAAGATCAATACTTCCTTTGGTCATCAAAAGAAGTTCATTCTCTTTAATAGTTATGAGATAGTAAAAACAAACTAGTATATAATAAAACACTAACATAAGAGGGGGAAAAGATGATTATGATAAACAGTGATGTTGATAATAATTATTGTTTCTGGGATGTTGTGGGGAAACTTAAAATGTTTATAAGCCTATAACATTATTCTGTCATTTGTTCACTTTGTGGTCACTTACTACTTTATTCACATTGTTAGTACATAACCTTTTGTGACTTTTGAACCAGTTTTGTGTAGGTCTGTCTCCCTCCTAGCTCATGACCTCCCTAATTGAACCAATATTCTTATTTGTCTCAGTAACTCTTCTAATCCAAGAAGCCACCACAAACTAGGTGTTCAATATGTTTGTTGAATTAATTATCAAAAGAATAAGTATTATAGATATTTACTGCATACCTCTTTTCTTTCCTTCAGAAATTGAGACATTAATTTACTGTCACAGGAATCAGAATAGGAGTATCGGAAAGGTATAGCTATTCAAGAAATAGAGAATTTGTTAGAGCATTGTATCAGATACTTAAATATTTCTGCATGGATTATTTTCTTGATGGTTTATTAATAAAGAGAATATTTTAAACCATCTTCTAGTATTTTCCTACCTACTACAGAAGGCTGTTTATCCTGTAGACACTGGTATATGTGTAATGATTATGTACAGACACTATCTTTCTGATTGATTCATGTCCACTGTACTGCAGCAGCCATGGATATATGTTTGCCCATTATCAGATGTGATATACACAACAATTACAAACTAATTTATTGTTAATCAAAATAGAACACCATTAACAATTTCAATCTGTTTTTTAAATAATGCAATTAAATACAAGGTTTAGGGTAGGATTACATATAGAATGTGCCACTTTCTTCCTTCATCAGTGTTAAATAATAGAAGCTGATTTTTTTTTTTTACTATGAAATGAAGAAAATATATATCTGGTTAAATAGGGGTCCTGAGTAGAGGGCAGTGTGTAGTAATACATAGGAGTTTATGGGTCAGCCTCCTTGAGATGGTGAAATTGTGAAAGATTTGGAGGTGAGGGGGTTAACCAAGTGGTTACATGGAGGGAGAATATCCCAGAAGAGAGAAAAGCTAGAACGAAGTACCTGAGGTGAAATATCTGCTGCCATGATATAGGAACAGGAAGAAGAAGAAGGTCAGAGTGTAATAAGACAGAAGAAGGAGGTCTAGATCATGTAGGAGTTTGGCAGAACATTGTATGGACTTTGGTTATTCCTGTGAGTCAAATCAAGAGAGGTTTTGCAGAAAGAAATTCTAGATGCAATTTAGATTTTTTGAAGGCTTTCCTTGTCTTGAGAAGGGCAAGGATAGCTGCATAAAGTGCTGTATGGAGCTTATTTTTATAATTAGGCTAGAGATGATGCTGCTTTGGACCAAGGTGGTAGTAAAGGAGGTAGTGTGAATTGGTTGTATTATAGATATATTTTAAATATAGATTCAATAGCGTTTCCTGGTAGACTGAGTATGGAATGTAAGAGAAGAAAATATTTCAAGGATAGCTTTAGGTTCTCTCACTTGAGCAACTGAAATGATGGGATTGCATATAAGTCAACTTATATGGGAAGATTGTGGATGCAGGAGATTTTTTTGTGGGGGAAGGTCACGAATTCATTTTGATATCTGCTATAATATTAGATATCCAAAAACATTAATTTGTTTGCAGAAGTAACAAATGATCCTGATAGAAGATACAAAAACATAGAAGGAAATAAAATTCTCTATATTTCTGTCACCCAGGAATTATAGTGAAGAATGTCCTGTGAGCGAGAAAGTGTGTGTTTTTGTGTATCACCAATATAATTGTAAGTTTAAAAGTACATTATGTGGGAGGAGTAACATCAGAAAGGGGCAGATTAGGTAGTCCCAGTTATTGTTCCCCAATCCTGACTGAAGAGGCACTGACTTAAGAACAATGTGTGGAACAAAATACCTTTAGGGGAACTCCAGAAATCAATTAAGAAGTTGCAATACCCACAGGTACATGCAAAGCTGAGAATGGCCTCATTAAAACAGATTTTAAAAAACTTTTTCTTTTTACCTATTATTGCCCCAACCCTAAGCTGGTACTGTTCAGTTCAAATTGTAGCTTTTCCCTTGAGGAGGAAAGAGAAGAGTGGAATGTGTGTTCAACATTCTGAGTGACCAAGGGATCAGTTTCTGTTCACCTAACTTGGAATGCGAATGGAACCAGCATAGTTTTTGAATGTCAGAAACAGGGGAGAGCACAGGTGGTTTGCTGTGGCACCAGAGGGCCCTCTGTACCACAGGCAGATGTTGCCATAGCTCAGTGAGATTGTGAGAAGGCACTAACTTGTAGCTTGTACCGTAAGAGTGAGAAAAGGGGAGCATGTCTCGTGTTCTGGCTTTTTGGAGAGCTGCTGAAGGGACTGGTATCTGTCTCAACTGACTCAGATTACAACACATAGCCAGCATACTTTCAATGCCTGGGGTGACCTGAAATCAAAGAATGGGGTGGCTTGCTGCTGTAGCACCAAAGAAACTGCAATACTACAGACAGACACCAGTGAAAGGAAAATATTATATGCTCTTAAAAAAGAAACCAGCAAGCCTCTGTAAGTGGAAAATTACATGTATAAGCCCAGACAGGTTTCATTTCCCACAAGAGGTTTCAGATGCTCTTAGAATCTCCAGCCAGATTGATTGGTGAAAGTCCCCCTATACAAAGCCAGTTCATAAAGAATGAGAGAGGTGGCTGTTTTTTCAAATACATTGAATTCAGAAAAAAAAAAAAATCACAAGGCACACAAAGAAACAGAAACATGGCCAAAATTTAGAACTTTAGAAACCAACCCCAATGAAATGGAAATCTATGACCTGACGAAGAATTAAAAATAATTGTCTAAAATAAGCTCAATGATTTAAAAGAGAACACAGACAGAAAACTAAAATACATCAGAAAACAATGCATGAGCAAAATGAAAGTATTAACAAAGAGATAAAACCCATTAAAAATAACCAGTAGAAATTCTGGAGACAAAAAATACATTAACTAAATTGAAAAATTTCATTTGAGGATTGATATCAGACTTGATGAAGCAGAAATTTAATCAGTGAACTTGAAGACAGGTTATTTGAAATTATTGTCAGAGGAGTGAAAAATATGTATATAAGTGAAGAAAAATAAGGGGACTTATAGGACACCATCAAGCAAAACAAAGTACATATTATGAAAGTTCCATAAGGAGAAGAGAGAGAAAGGGACAGAGAGCTTACATGAAGAAATAATGGCTGAAAATTTCCCAAATCTGAAGAAATGGACATCCAAATCAAGAAACCTAAAAGATCCAACTAAGATGAACTCAAAGAGACCCATGCCAAGACACATTGTAATCAAACTCTCAAAAGACAAACACAAAAAGAGAATCTTGAAAACAGGAAGAAAAAAGCAATACATCACATGCAAGGGAAGTAGCATAAGATTATCAGTGGATTTCTTAGCAGAAACCTTACAAGCCAGAGGTAATGGGATGATATACTCAAAATGCTGAAATAAAAAACTGCCAACCAAGAATACTATATCTGGCAAAATTGTCCTTCAAAACTGAAGGAGAAATAAAGATTTTCATAGATTAACAAATATAAAAGAGAGTTAAATTCCACTACACTTGCCATAAATGCTAAGTTCTTTCAGTTTAACTAAAAAGAAGCTAGATAACAACACAAAAACATATGAAAATATAAAGCTTCCTGGCAAAGGTAAATATATAGAAAAATACAGAATACTGTAATACTGTAATGGTAGTGCATAAAACACTTTTTTTAAAAAAAAATTAATAAACCAACAATAAACTTTATTTGTAAAGCACTTTAATTCTGGTATAAAATTTAAATACAAAAAGCATAAAAATTAACTATAAAACTATGTTAATGGATACATAATATAAAGGATGTAATTTGTGATATCAATAACATAGTGTGGGAGTGGAGTGATGTGACATTTTAGAGTTTTAGCATATAATTAAACTTATGTTCTTAACAGTTTACGATATATTAACTCTAAGGTGTTATACTTACAATAGATTGTTATAACTCTAAGATCTAAGCTAAGTAGTAACCACAAAGAAATATAAGTAGATTAAAATAAAAGAAAGAAATCAAAGCATGTCAATACATAAAATTAATAAAACAAAAAGAAAAGAAGCAAGAGAGTAAAAGAGAGATTAAAAAGCTCAAAGACAGACAAAATATATCAATAAAATGACAATAGTAAGTCCTTTTTTTACAAGAAATTACTTTAAATGTAAATGGATTAATCCCCCAATCAAAAGACATAGTGTAGCTGAATGAATAAAAAAAAAAAATGCAACATATGTTGTCTACAAGAGACTCACCTTAGATATAAAGACACATGTCACAGAGGACATGATTTTATATGTTGAAAACTCCAAAGCTTTCACAAAAAAAATTGTTAGAACTAATAAATTCAGCAAAGTTGCAAGAAACAAAATTGATACACATGAATCAATTGTGTTTCTATGCACTATCAATGTCCAATCTGCGAAAACAATTAAGAAAATTCCATTTGTCGGAGTGTCACAAAAAATGAAATACTTAGGAATTAACCAAACCAAGGAAGTGAAAGACTTGTGCAGAAAAAAATTGTAAAACATTGCATAAGGAAATTAAAGACACAAATAAATTGAAAGAAAACCCATGTTCATGGATTGGAAAGGTTAATATTCTTAAGCTGTCCATACTACCCACAGTGATCTACAGATTCAATGAAATGTGTATTAAAATCCCAAAGACAATTTTTTCAGAACTAGAAAAAAATTCTAAAATTCATATGGAATTTCAAAGGACACCCCCCCCTTCCAGTAGCCAAGCCAATCTTGAACTGGAAGAACAAAACTGGAGGCCTCACACTTCCTGATTTCAAAATTTATTGCAAAGCTACAATATTCAAAACAGTATGGTATTGGCATAAAGACAGTTATCTAGATCTGTGGGACAGAATGGAAACCAGAAATAAACCCTCACATATATGGTCAAATGTTTTTGCAGAAGACTGCCAAGATTGCACCATGGGGAAAAGGATAGACTCTTTAACTAACGATGTTGGGAAACTGAATATCTTCATGTAAAAGAATGAAGACTAGCCCTTATCTTACACCATACATAAAAACTAACTCAAAATATATTAAAGACCTAAACATACAATCTTTACCTATAAAATTCCTAGAATAAAACAGGGAAAAAAATTTTATCACATTGGAATGGGCAATAATTTCTTATACATGACATCAAAAGCACAGATAACAAAAGTGAAACAGACAAATGGGAGTATATAGAACTTGAAAACTTCTTCACAGCAAAGAAAATAATAGAGTGAAGAAGCAAACTATGGAATCAGAGAAAATATTTGCAAACCTTATTTGATAAGGGATTACTATCCAGGATATATAAAGAACACCTGTAACTCAATAATAAAACAACCAAAAACCTGATTTTAAAAATGAGCTAAGGAATTGAGAAGATTTTTTCTCCAAAAAAAATATAAACTGGCCAAAAAGCATATGAAAAAGTACTCAACATGACTAATCATCAGGGAAATGCATATCAAAACCACAATGAGATATCACTTCATATCCATTAGGGTAAACAATATTCAAAAAACAAAAAATAAGAAAGTAACAAGTGCTGGTGAGGAAGTGGAGAAATTGGGACACTTGTGCACTGTTGGTGGGATTGTAAAATGGTGAAGCTGCTATGGACAACTATATGGAGGTTCCTCAAAAAATTAAAAGTAAAACTATCATATGAGCCAGCAATCCCACTCTGGGTATATAACCAAAATAATTGAAAACAGAATTTTGAAGAAATACTTGCACATGCATGTTCATTGCAGAATTATTCACAGTAGCCAAGAAATGAAAGCATCCTACATGTACATGGAGGAATTGATAAGGAAAATGTGGTGTATGCATAGAATGAAATATTATTAAAGCACAAAAAAGAAGGAAATCTTGTGCTACAACAATGGATGAACCTTGGGGAGAATATGCTAAGTGAAATAAGTTAGTGACATTAAGAAAAATATTGTATGATTCCACTTATATGAATTATCTAAGTTAATCAAGCTCAGAGAGAGAATAGAATGTTGGTTTCTATGGGCTGGACAAAGGGGGAAATGGTGAATTGTTGTTCAAAGGGTATAGAATTTCAGTCATGCAAGAAGAAAAAGTTCTAGAGATCTCTTATATAACAATGTGTATATAGTTAACAATACTGTAAAGTATTTAAAAAATTTTAAAAAGTACATTATGTATATAATTCCAAGTCTTTAAATATATTTCCACAACTATATTTGGATGGACAGTTTATCCCATTATATGGACATGCCATATTTTATTTATACATGCTTTAAATATTGAAGTTTTTCTTATTCTCTAATGTTGCAATTAAAAATAAAACAGTCATAATTCTTTTACTTAATGATTTTTATCTCTGACACTTTTGTTAGTGTACTTGCTTACAATTCTATCAGTCCCCAAACTCCTTTTATGTGTAATATATTTCACAGTGCCTCCTTTGTTATCCTGAAATGAAATTCACACATACTGTAAGAAAACTGTACAAGCAATTTAAAAAAATCTGTATAATATCATGTTCAAATATAATAGATAAATAAAGGGAAGATAAGTTTTACTGAAATAATATACATTTAAATATGTAAATGCTTGAGAATGATACACTAGAACATAGGTGTATAAACTTTTTCAATAAAGGGTCAGTTACCTAATAATTTTTTATTTTTGTCAGCCACATAATCTCTGTTGTAACTATACAACTCTGGCACTGTAGCACAAAAGAAAGCCATAGACAATATGCAAATGAATGAGCACTGCCATGTTCCAATAAAACTTCATTTGCAAATTTAGATGGAAAGCTTGATTTGGCCCAGAATCTTAGTTTGCCAATCTCTGCACAAAAGATATAAAAATGAACATTCAAATGTTTGCATTCAAATATGAAATGATTGCAAATTCAAGAACTTTAAATAAAAATTAATAGAAGTGTGTGTGTGTGTGTGTGTGTGTGTGTGTGTGTGTGTGTGTGTGTGTTGGCAACTTAAATAATGTTAGCAGCATTGCTGATGATGACCTGATATATGTTTTTTAAATTTTATTTTTTTTAATTTAATTTTATTTATTTTTTTATACAGCAGGTTCTTATTAGTTAGATGACCTGATATTTTGAAATTGGAATACTTGGTAAAATTCTGAACTAAAGAACAAATTATATGCATAGTCTTTTTAGCCACATGAATACTTAGTAAAATTATTTGAAACTTCTGGAGCCATACCAATTGTTGTGCCAACTAAAAATAATTTTACACATTTCCAAAATGCTCCCTCCATAGTAGTATCACTCCACGGGAACCATAGTAGTATCGCCCCATGGGAACTGTCGTTTTGATTAAATTGTTGAAAATGGAAACTCTGTATCAAAAAATAAATAGCAGGTTTTTTATTATACTTTCTTTACTTATCGCTCTTTTTGAGCTAGAGAATGAGATTACAACTTTCTTAAGAATTTGTACCAATTTATCTCACACAACACTTACTTAACTGCCAGATTTGGTACTTAGCCATCATATAAATTTATAAAAATATGTATTACTTTATTCATCATTAATATTTTAGATAAAAAGCCATTTTATTTATATGAGTATAAATCTAATTTTTATAAATATAGCTATATTCCTAATAAAAGATACAATTATTTATATTTTATATATTAAACAGAAATAAGCACTAATAAATATTCCATCTCTTCTCACCTATTATAATTTACTATTAGGATATTGTCATAAATAAATTCTGGAAATTAGTATATTTCTACTGAAATGGTTCAATGTGTGATATAATTATTAGGTGAATCAAGATGACCAGGATTATAATCCATTAAAGGGCTTGTAAAATATCATTGCAAAACAGAACAAACTGTGAACCTGTTTATAATGACATCAAAGCCTTGATACTGAACTGTGGGTGTGCTCAGTTCGTGCCTACTTTAATTGAAATTTGCTACAAAAATCGTTATTTCTAAGAAAGTTTTACTCATTATGAATTAATTTCTACTTAAAGTTTTTGAGCCTTGTGGTTATAGAGAAATTTGATGAATCAAGGACTAAAACCCTCAGTCTTGTCATTTTGTATGATACTGCCATTTTTGAAGATTGCATGCCATCATATGTCCCTCAATTTGTGTTTTTCAGATTTATTATCAGCAGCAGTCAGACTTGAACTGCAACAGGGCATAACTTTCATTATGTTTATTTTTGTTGGTATGGTACTACACTATTGGTTTGACTCTAAATGTAATACCATACTTTGATTTTTAAGTTTTCAATTTCATTTTTTATTTTCCTCAAGCAATTTTCCTCTGCTCTTCCCAACACTCCTCATAATATGGGCTCCAATAGGGTAGATATTTTGACCATCTTGACTAGCATTTTATCTCCTAGGCAAATGACTACATATATTTCCTCATGACTAGAGTCAGACCAAATATTTTTGACAGGAATAAATGATGTTTCTCAGTGCATCACATTCAAAACACACATTTTGTCAATTCGCCCCCTTATTCTTGACGTTAATTCTGATTACTCGGTCAAATTGGCTCACCAGATTTTACACTATAATATTATCATTTTTCTCTTTGCAATTAATAGGTAATGTGTGGGGAATGCTTCTAGACTTTGTAAATATCATGTTTCTCTTCAAATTTTAACCCAAATGGTTTATTAACAGTTTATGGTTTTTGCTTGAGTCGATACTCTGAGAACCACAAAATGATGATTTTATAACTCTGTTTTTATCTACATTTATAAGTTGAAATTCTAATGTAATAAAGTTCTTTCCCTCCCTTCTTACTTATTCATGAATTCTTATATTTTCAGTAGTAATATAATCCCTTACTGTCATTTTAATGAGACATTTCCACTAAATACAATGTGTGATATTATATTGAATGAGTGAGTGAAATTACCATAAAGAACATTTATAACAATTATATAAATTGAATATTCATAAAATTATTGTACCAGTGTTATATATCTGTAATTATATAAGAGCATGCCCTTATATTCTGTTTAGTTTTTGAAAAAAATTCAGAATTATAAAGTGATGTGATATCTACAGCTAATTCAGTAACTCAGTAATGTGTGTGTGTGTGTGTGTGTGTGTGTATACAGAGAGAGAGAGAACTGTGAAAGGGGGTGAAAACACCATAAGAAGTATTCCTGCAAAAATGAACTACCTAAATATAAATACAGCCATGATGAAACATTAGATAAGCTCAAATCAAATTATGAGATATTCCACAAAACAACTCACCCGTAATCCTTAGAAATGTCAATATTATGAAAGACAGCCGGGGGGGGGGGGGAAGAGAAAGAGAGGGAATGTAGTAAAATATTAATGATTGTTGAATTAATTTGGGTGAAGGGTCTATGGAGTTCTTTGTACTATTTGCATGACTTTTCTGAAAATTTGAAATTATTTCAAAATAAAAAGTTAAAATTTAGTTATTGAAGAAATAATGTCAACACATCAGAAATGCCACAACTCTTAAAATTTTGATCTGCCTTACGATGTAGAAACCGTTATTCTACAAATGTTTTTTATTAAACTTTGTAATTTTATTGGCCTCTAGCTTCCTATGTGTTCTACTATACATTTCAAATATGATTCATTTGTCCAACAATTGAACTGATGAAGTAAAATACCTCCCCAAGCCAAGATACTGTTTTGTTGCAAAGGCTGATTTTAAAATATCAGTGACACCCCAAAAATATTGATAACGTGTTTTTTGCCTATAAAGACAATAAGTACTCACCATTCCATCCACTCATTTTCTTTCAATCCTAATCAAGTGAATTTATTCTTTTTCTGTTCCTTTCTATTCCATTCTGTTTTGTTTCATTAAGAATTTCATGCATCCTTACATAGTCTTTTAATTTTTTTCCAATATATAAAACCAGGCTATCAGGCTTATCCCTCAGTAATTTTGCTCATAGATCAAAGTCAGTACAGAAGACAATATTCTTCCAGACTATGCACCATAAGTAAGAGAGTCACCTCCTATACAAAAGGCCCAGTTGCACATAAAGGGTATGTTTCTGTAAAAGAGTGCCAAGACAGAGAAGGCCGTAGTTTGGGTAAGGAGAACAGAAAACTACCTTGACTTTTGATAGAAAAGAAGAGTTCAGACCCTTCTGCGATGAGAAAAATAACTTTTGTTATGAGTTGCTGGCTGGCATTTTACAATATGATGATCTTGCTCACACCCAGAGTCTAGACACTTAGAAAAGAACTTGAGTCTAGGGTTCCTCCATCAGTTCAGGCTTTGCTTTTCCCAGGGCACCTCTTAAATTAACCACTTAGATTTAAGGCCTCAAAAACCACCACCCCAGTCACCTTATAAGTAGTAGGTGACTGCTACCCTGCTCTCTAACTCCTGGTCACTTGATTGCCTTTCCCCTAGCTCATCGTGCCCAACCTTCCACCCTCATCCCTTTCTGGGATCTGTAAGTAAAAATCTGTGATTACTTCCTTTGTGTGGCTGTATGAAAACTGAAGCTTCAATCAAAACAACCCCATGGGTTTCACTTCCCCAGAGTAGGTGCTCAGATACTGGGGAAGCTACCTGTCCATTCTGTGTGGGTGGCTTGTGCCCCCCTCATTCAGCAGGTTCATAATCTGTATATTCTTAGTTTAATACATCAGCCATGGACCCTGCAACACACCTTCTTATGAGAAGTGAAAAAAGAGTGCAGTACCTTGGGTTGGCTAGATACCCACAGGATGAGCTGGAGTGGGAAATATTGAATTTAGGTTTAGGAGAGTTATAGAGATTTCTACTCATCAAGTTTGGAGGAGAAGAAAAGAATTTCCACTCACATTGCCTCTCCACCCACACCTCCTTCTCTCCTAGATTCATATACATATATTTGTACATATATGTATATTTGTGAATATATGTACCTATATATGTATAGGAAACATAAATAAAAGAATAGATTCAGTCTGATACTTTGGAACTCTTCATCTTTTCAAGTGATCTTTCTAGTTTTAGGTGAGCAGTGCCCAGCAGCAGGGTAGGGGGAAAAAGGTAGTAATTGCCTTCTATACTGGGTTACATTTTGGTTTAGTAGTAGTTCTTGGTTCAGATGATTTTGTGACAGTTTCCTTTGTATATTTACCTATATAAAAGTAAATTATTTCTTTAGACCTTAGCTAAGTCAGTTCATAAATTAAGGCTGCCTATAATATGTTAATGATATATATCAGGGTACGCATGCCGGAGCTGATCTCCGGTGGCCTTGGCCTGCAGTGGCTTGAAGCAGGGTTTCGGTTCCCGTCAGAGATTGAGGTCAGGTCGTGGCAGTGAGAGCACCAAATCCTAGCCGCTAGACCAGTGGTGAGTGACAAGGCCCTGGACCTTCAGTTTTGCAGAAAAGAATTCCTACAAAGATGGAAAGTAGAAACAAGTAAAGTATTTATTAGGAGAAGAAAGAGTACAATACGTGTGGATGGACACATGGGTGGACTCAGAGAGAGGGTCGCACCCTCATGGAAATTTGAGTCACTTTTATGGGGCATTTCTTCCAGGTTTCCTTTGGCCAATCATTTTGATTTGCGTGGTTCAGAATCCGTATTTGGTATATCTCAGGATCCTCCCATGTGTGCATGTGCATTTCTCAGCCAAGATGGATTACACCGAAGAAGCCTATGGGTAGTTGACATCACTTATTATGAGGTGACGCCCCCACCCTTTAGACCTCCAAGGGGCTTTCTAGTCGGAAACGTTTCCTTGACTCCAAAAATGAGAAATATGTGGTCTGTTATCTTCTATTTGGGCAGAGTCCAGCCTCCTTTCTCAATTGTCCTGCTATTTTCATCTTGCAGTATTGGTCCCCAGGGAACAAATCTCCAATTGCTTACCCTGGGGGGGGCCCATCTACCTCCTACCTCAGAGCCAACTCATAGACAACTAAGAATGATCTTTTTTTTTAAGGATAAAATCATGTTAGACAATCTATGTGGTGATGCACCTGTTCTGGCATTCTCAACAGTCTGATTTGTCCCTGCATAGAGAATATATGTCATTTGTATTTTTACTTTGTTAGAATGGTATCAAAATTTGTATAATTGTCTCTGAATGTAATACCATACACTGATTTCCACTATTCATTTTTATTTTTATTCATTTTTATTTTATATTTTAACAACTTTCTTCAATTCTTCCCATGCTCACTCACCATGTGTTCTCCACAATACAGAGATTTTTTTTCTGCCTTGTTTATCATTATATTCCTAAGACCAATCCCTGCACAAAGGAGGTACTTAAATATTTTTAATGAAGTAAATGAATGGGTAAATGATTGGATATCTTTTGCATGCTAATAACGTTGCTAATTTTGTGTTAAAACTTATCAAAAAACATTCTGTGGGAAATAATAATAAACTTTAGCTTTGTCATAAAAGTTAGAGTTATCCAGTCACCATGGAGTTGTCTTCTCTGTATAAACAGTTTGCACAGTACAATTTAGAATGTTGGGTGGATATTCTTGAACACACTTGTAGAATTTAATGATGTGAGGGACATTAATGTTATAAAATGATCTATACACATTTAAGTAGAATTTTAAGGGATCATTGATTGTGGTTGGAGAGGTCAGGAAAACAAAATATATATATATATATATTTTTATAATGTAACCCTCATGGATTGAAATTTTTGCCTTTTTTCCCCAGACAAACGACTTTCTCTGGATGACTGCCATTTCTCCAGCAGCTGAAACTAAAGGTAATGGCCAGTTTGGGAACTATGCATTATGAAATTTAGAAATTATTGCTTGTTAAGATCTCTGACATCAGAATTATTTTGAAATATTTCTCTTACATTGTCCTCTACCAACTGGTCTGAGTTGGTACAATGTATTTACTAACATTACTTTGGGGTTGTGTTTCATGAAAGTCAGTATGGCATAATGCTGAAGAATGTAGGCTCTGGGTACTCAAACCAAGTCCCAACTAGCTGAGGGATGGTGAGCAATTTGTTCAGTCTCTTTGAGCCTCATCTGTAAATAGGGATAATAATTAGTTTGTTGTGAATAATTAGTTTGTAATGCATATCAAGTACCAGAACCATGCCCAGCACTTCAGAAGTACTTACTAATACTGCAATTTGTTAGCATATGGAAAGAGTATATGAAGAATATTAGTGTATGGAGAGAATTACTGTATGGAGAGAGAGAGATTAGTATTAATATAATATGATGTCCTGTGGACGCCAACTAGGATAAAAGTGTCTATGAGGCATCACTGGAAAAGTTGATGGCACAGTGCCTATGTGGGTTTAGGGTTGTTTCATTTTCCTACCCAGTGGAAGAGTGTATTAGGCTTTTAGGTCACTGGATAAATCCCCATACCATTAGCTGATGATATGGTTTCTTATCTCAGTTTTTAGATAATTCAGGGTAAACTTTTTTACTTGTAACTTCTAAGTGTTATGACTGAAAGTCGGAGTGTTCTGAATGTAATATTATTCTACTGAGATAATAGTTTTTCTAATCCTGAGTATCTAGGACTAGAGACCCTGAGTGTAAGAATGACACCAAAAGCTCACAAAACAAACTTCTAGTAGCTTTGTACCCCAAACAGCAACACTGGACAAATTACCTCATCACGGCACCTCTACTTCTATCATTTTTCCAGATGAAGTGTTGAGGTCAAGTCACTCCCAGATGCATTGTGTAGCCTGTGGTCTACTTTTAATCCCATCATTTTCTATTTAACTTGATATCTTCAATCCCTCTCCTCTCTGATATTATTATAATGAAAAAAGTGCCTTAAGCCTTAGAGCTTTATACATTAGCTGAAAGAAGAGCTTTTGCAAAAATCAGAGACATCTACAATAAAAAGTTAACTTTTTGATCAACAAAAAGTGAGTGTCACTATGAGAGAAAAAAAGTCAGAATTTTTTTTAAAAAAGCTCATAACACAAATGTGTATAAAATTATGGCATATGATATGTGATATTTGTGAGATTATAGAGAAAATGTTTTCATTTTCTGCACAGTTAGGGCTTTCTGAACAAAACTAAAACAAAAACTTGGGGCCTGAATTAAAGGACAATCCTCTACTTGAAAGATGATTGAATAGAGAGTAAGGGATTTTTACACTAGTGAAAGTCATTTTTAAATGTCAAAGGGGGATTAATCCAGAAACATTCCAAGGGTTGAAACACTGAAACACCTGTCTTATCTTTCCCTAGAGAGATTTACTCACATTCCAAGAGTTAGAACCAGAGTCCTTCCCCATTTTTCCCCAAGGGCAATTTGTTTTCATCAAGGAGATTGAGTTTCTCTTCCTTCTTTAGAAGAAAAGGGAGATAATGCATATATAAACTCACAGGTGCATATTTTTTAGGGTTCCTCCCTTTCAGTTTAGACAATTTTATATACATAGCCCTGTCCATCAAGCTCTCTTCGCTTTGACCCAGAAAGGAGAAAGGAAGAAAAGGAATCATTGTGGTTATAAATCATGTGTTTACTTTTAGGACAATATGAGTATGGATATTAAAAACTGTAGAAATGGAAAAAGATCAAAGCATTTATTTACAATTATTTCTTACAAATCACTGATGACACAAGAACTGTTTGCATTGTTGCCTCTCCTAAGTTAACTCACTTGTTTGAACTGTTAAATATGTTTTCTAATGGGAGTAAAACATGGGGACAAGTTGGATGCAAGCAGCTGAAGATAAACATTTGTTATTAAAATGTGGGTTAGGGATTGTTTTGGGGAAGGATTAGTTTAATTCTGTTCTTTGGTAGAAGAAAGATGGTTCTACACCCTCTTCCTGACCCAGCTCTGGTCAATATAAATTTTGAAACTCTGTTAAATGACTTCATCATTTATTTCCATGCTTCTTGTCTGCAAAATTTTCCTCAGCTTTGATCATAAAGATCTCTTCTTTTAGTATGCTATTCTTTCAATGTTGTGTCTAACTTGATTTTTTCCATCTCCTTGTCTTATATCATACTTAAGTATAAAAAATTTAGGGGAACTAAAGGGAATAACCTACCTGATCCTCTTTCATCCATGTAATTTCTCCTGTTCCTATAAAATAGAACAGAATAGGAAGTTATCACCTTATTCCAACACCCATGTAAAGCCTGATTATGAAAGACATTCATTCTGCTAAGCTCTTCTTTGTTTATTGTGATCAGTTCAGACAGCTTTCAGAGAAAGACACTAGATGTTCAATTCTTTATGAAATAAATGGAAAATCTCGGCCATATGAGGATCTACATTTACATTTGGATCTAACAAGGATTACATTGTTATAGTTTTTCTTTTTTCTTCTTCTTATCCTTAGCTGATAAGTCTAAATTGTAAACAGTTGTATTCTCAGGCAAGATACAAAACTCATTGACATTTTCAGTTCATAGAAGTTTTCAAAAAATATTCAAAATATAAGTACTTGTTAATAACTTTTAAAAGCTGGAGTATTTCTTTATACATGGGCATGGGGTTTATATATAAGGGAGAAGAGAGAAAGAAGATAGTTGAAAATAAGGAAAATAAGAAGAAAGGAAAAAATTGAAAATAAAGGAATAGAGAAATAGAGGGTAGAAAATGAGAAAGGAAAGAAGTGAAAACCTGAAGTATTTATTCAAGTATCACAGAAATATATTATTGCACCAAATTACATTAGTTTGAACAATAATAGTGTTCTTTTAGTTTTGATTCCTTTATCATGTTTTCAGTAAAATAATATTCAGATTAAAGTAAGCTTAACTTTTATATATTGCTACAGAAGAATTTTAGTGGTAACTAATGATGATTATTTAGTTAATATTTATTGAGAGTTTACCACGTTACAGATACACTGGTTCTGTAAGTATATTAAATTCCTTATCTTACCAATATCCTATGAGGTATGTACTGTTCTATGCTCCACTTTTGAGATAAAAACTGAGACTTAGCATCTTAAAACTGTGAACATCGCAAATCTGATAAAAATGGCAGATTTGAACTCATGTTGTCTCTTTTCAGAACCTGAGTTTATAAACACTTTGTAAAACAGGATTTTTATGGAGTCATTTTTTTTCTGGCAGAAACAACATCATGTTCAAGTGGAATTTTCCACTGAAACCCAAGGACAGAGCAAATTTTCTTGGCACTAGCAGTACATGCAAAAAAGATGGTGGAAACCTAATGTTGTCATGTTTAAATCTCCTCATCCACATCAAGCATATAAATTGTGGGGACATTGGAGGAATTTGTTTTGTTTTGTTTTGTTTTTTAAGTGGAGTTTTAGTGAGAGCTAAATCTTGCTGTAAGTGTGGGCTTGTTTCCCTGTATACAGAATTCAAGAGACAATTTGACCTTTATGGGGACAATTCAGAAAGTTTCAAAATTGTCTTCTGCAGTTTAAGGCTGGTGTTTATTCATGCCTGAAAACACAACAGGGCAGGAAGTTTTGCATACTCAGAGTATTTCTGGGCCAAGAAGGCATGACTATATCTTGAGGAGAAATTGTGGATTGCACATACTAAGGAGGCTGTGCAGACCATCCTCAGTTGCTCTCCAAGAGTGCAGCTTCCATGGCAAATGGACCTCAGCAAAAGGAAGCTACATCTGACTCTAGATTCTTAGTGCCTAAGGAAAGAATGAGTGACCATTCACAATAGACAATGGAACTACAAATGAGAGATCATGGCAAAAGAAAAACTCACAAATAATTTCTAATATTAAGCCAGCTTTCAAAAATGGTCAACCTAGAGAAGGTGACATTGTACCCCTACAATTTTAAACAAGTTGGAACTTTTTTGCCCACCTTTCTCTCCCATTCCTCCCTGCCTCCCCGCAATGAATATTTTGTCTTCTTGTTCCCTGTCTATCTTGGAGGCATATAAAATAGAAGTTGGTAAGCTAAGGAATGAGCATAGATGTGGAAAGTGGAAAGAGAAAAACAGTCAATTTCCACTCAATTCCACTCCTCTATACACAGTAAGGCTTATCAAGTCTGCCTTGGGGGAGTGGGAAAGTTTTGCTTTGAAAATGAAGTTCAAAATATTTGTTATTTTGTAATAATGGACATTGTTAATTTTAATAGTTTTTATTTTAGAGCAGTTTTAGGTTCACAGCAAAACTGAGCAGAGAATGTGGAGAGTTCCCTACCTCCACACACATACAACCTCCTCCACTATCAATGTCCTGCACTAGAGTGGTACATTTGTTACAATTCATGGACCTGCATGGACACATCATTATCACCCAAAGTCCATCAGTTACATTAGTGTTCATTCTTGGTGCTGTATATTCTATGGGTTTTGATAAATGTATAATGACATGTATCCACCATTATAGTATCATAAAGAATAGTTTCACTGCCATAAAAGTCCTCTGTGCTATTCATCCCTCCCTCCTCCTAACCGTTGTCAACCACTGATCTTCCTGTTGTCTTTACAGTTTTACCTTTTTCAGAATGTCAAATAATTGTAATCATATAGAAGGTATACTTTTCAAACTGGCTTCTTCCACTTAGTGACATGCACTTAAGGTTCTTTCATGTCTTTTCATGGCTTGCTAGCTCATTTTATTTTAATGTTCAGTAATAATGTGGTCTGAAAGACAGCATGGTTGCTTCCAAGTTTATGATATGAATAAAACTTCTATAAACATCAAAATACTTGTTTTTGTATGGATATAAATTTTCAGTTCATTTGGGTACATACCAGGAAGTACAACTGCTGATCCTGTGGAAAGAGTACGTTTAGTTTTTTAAGAAATTGTCAAATTGTTTTCCAAAGTGGCTGTGCCATTTTGTATTCCCACCAGCAATGAATAAGAGTTATGGTTGCTGCACATCCTCACCAGAATTTGGTAATGCCAGTGTTTTGGAGACATATTCATTATTGATCAGAGGCCTATTGTATCACAAGGAAGTGATTAGAAACTCAGGAATCTCCCCCAAAATTTCTTCTAGAAGTATTCAAGAATTAGCCCCACAAATTAATGAAGAAGAAAAAGAGAGTTAATAGTAGTTCCTGAATATTATCACAAGGATGATGCTTATACACTGTATTACAAAATTAAGATGTCTCTAGTATACATAATTCAAATTGCTTTAAATTCAATGCTGTCACCCTATATATGTTCTCATGGAGATTTGCAAGCTGAATTCAGCTTGTCATTTCATGAATTTGGAAACATCTAAAAGTATTCATTTAAGGTGGTCTTATGAACATTAATTCGTTTTATCCTTTGATTTAACATTTACTAAGTACCTTACCTAGAATATGCCAGGCATTATGCTAAAACTTGGGATACATGTATAAATAAAACATGTCTCTTGTCCTTAAATAATGTATTAGAGTTGTTTTGGTTAAATGTGACAGAAACACCACTCATACTACTTAAACATAAATGAGAATTTATAGTTCATATAACTGAGGAGTCCAGTAGTAAAGCTAACTTTAAGACTTCTGGGTTTTTTACATGCTTTTCTCTGTTTCTGTCTCTTTGTCTCATTGTCTCTTTCCTTCAGAATTTATCATTTCTTTGTATATTGTCCTAATCACCCTTTTCCTTGGTATAGATAAATTCTATCAAGATGATAAAGGTGAGAGCACTGCTGCAAAACTATTCTGGAAATACATCATTCCTATTTACAATCCCAGAGAAGAGAACTTTTCTCTCTCTTACCATGTCCTTAAAAATCTGATTGGAATTTTGGGATGATATGTTCTTCAGTGTTATTTTGTAGATTATTATACCTTGAGTTAAGAGATGGAATTAAAGAGAGCAATGACTGTACCTGTACAAGTAAATGAAAGGACTCACAAGAGTCCACAAGGTGTACTTATGTAGGACTTTTATCAAGATAAAAGTATAATATATTAGGAGAAAGGAAGCACTGGCAAGAATTACAGACCCATAGGTTTCTAGGTGTAGATACCCAGGATCATTTAATAATTGCACAGAAAGTGCTTCATCTCTGGATGTGTACCACCAAGATATGTGCAAGGAATCTTGTTTTAAAGAGACATGGAGAAAAGTACCCTGTGAGGTCTTTTATGCCCCACTGATTAGGGAGCCAAGCCAAACTGTGAAGCAGTTAAAACAGGAATAAGCCACCAGTTTATACATCCTCAAACTGACTCTCAGTGCCACTAGGGCAGTTCTGAACTTTAAACAGCAGTTTATATATTTTTACCTAACTCCATTATTCTTATCTTGACCAAGAGTCAGAACTAGACTTACAGATATCCCCAAAGATAAGCATAGAACTCTCCCAGGTCAACTGAGAGAGTTCTCTTTATTTCACACAATGTCTATGTTATTTCACACAAAGGGTACAAGGAGGATAACGTATGGTGGGGAAATTTGAACAATTTATGCTATTTTGAAAAATGTCTAACCTTGTTCTGGGGGAGAAATGATAAGAAAAATGTCAGACTTGTGAAAAGCGCTTGTCATTCTGAGTATGCAACCAGAGACGTTCAAGAAAGAAGTGAATTCCAGAAGAGAAAGATGGTTTATCCCTCGTTGTATTCTAGAACGGTTCTCTTTGCTTTCTTTCAGAGGAGGCTGAGTTGTGAGTAGGTAGATCTGTCTGTCAAAAAGCCTCCATCTGATTCGGTCTTTATATGTATAGATTAGCATATAAATATTTATACATCATGACTTGAAGGTAGCAGTGAGAAGTTAAATGATAGATGGGCTTGAGTCATCATTCTAATGGATCATTCTGTTCCCACTTATAACATACATGGTACACAGGGGACCCAGAAAGTCCTGATGTTTCCCAATAAAGAAACATGGAGGTGCTTGGACTAGAATGAATGCAGAAGTTTGGGGTTAGAAAGAAGAGGAAGAGGTCTGAGACCTATGGAAAAGTGAGGGGCTTTACAGAGAGCACAGGGCAGTGACAAATCCATGGAGCTGACCAGTCTACTTACTCTAAAGAAGAGCCCACCAGGGGTCCAGAGAACAGCACATAGCTCCCTGCAGTCATGAGGATACAGTAAGTCCTCTTCAAACAACCATTTGCCATCTTGAGGAAGAGAAAAGGAATATTGCAAATTTGAAAAACTCATGATTTTCTTATAAACAAAGTCATGCAAATGCATTATTTAAAAGGCTATTAGAGCTGTTAAACTAAATATTTTAAATGAAAACTGAAAGGAAAGATGTTTGAACCAAGAAAGAGTGCTATTTAGCAAGTATAGCTTGCCTCCACATCTTGAACAATGAAGTGGGAGAAAAGATTCTGTGTCTTAGCAGAATAATTGTGCTTTATGTTGATTTATCATGTCCTCAGTTATTCTCACTTTTGAAAGAGCTAAAGTTCTTTATAATCATATTAATTCTATGATTACTTTTTAAATTTTATGGTCACTTTGATTGAATAGATAACCAAAGGCTATTTCTTGATAAACCATAATCTTCTCTGCAGTACATTGAATAGTGGACCCCAAAAGTTCGTGTCCACCTGGAACCTTAGAATGTGAACTTATTTTGAAACAGGATCTTTGAAGATAATTAGTTAAGAGGCAGTCATACTGGATTGGGGTGGGCCCTGAATACAATTACCTATAAACTTAGAAAAGAGGAGAGGACACACAGAGGAACATACAGGAGGGCAATGTGAATAAGGAGGTGGAGATTGGGATGACTTGTCTACAAGCTAAGAAATACCACAGGTAGTGGAGAGCCATCAGAAGCTAGAAAGAGACAAGTAAGTATCCTTCACTAAAAGCCTTCAGAGATAGTATGGCCCTGTAGATACCTTGACTTCTGGGATAGCTGAGCAATATCCCAGACTTTTGTGTTCTGAGAAAATTCAAATTGCAAAGGACTCCCTGCATATTCTAAGCACACCACCTGCACCCTGTCTTCACCATTCTTCATGATTCTCATAAATTACCTGCCTATACCTCTTCATTTTACTTATCTATGTAACATCTCAGGCTCCTTTCCTTCTCTTTAAAATATTTCCTGTTAATGAAACTCTCTCTATTGCAATAACCTTAACAAAATAATTTCCTTAATTGCCAAGGCATTTTTATTTCTCATCACCTAGACTAAGAAACATTTTGATATAAAAGTGTCAGAGTATAGAATCTGAGTTTCTTAAAAAAAAAGAGAGAGAAAAAAAAGAAGGAAGCTGCAAAATGATTTCCTGAACTCAGATAGTGAGCAATTTATTTTTTATTTTTTGTCAGAAAAACTCTGTACTTATCTCTCCATGAAACAAAATGGTGTTATAAGAAAAAAAAATCACTTGTATTAAAACTCAACAGCTTGTCCCAGGTTGCTATGCAGACTATTGGGAAATTACCCTGAATTCAATTGGGTAAAATATAGCAGAGCCAAGAAGATAGGTACATATTATCTTTGGGCTTTCTGTAAGATGCAAAAGCAGAGGTTTTGGGTCACAAAGGCTCCAATGACTCATTAATATCAATGATAGATATTTATTTGATTTGGAGGAAAAATGATGAAATTTCTATACATTAAATGTTTTCTAAAGAAAATATATATTTTATAAAACCTCATCTTCTTTTTAAATTCTTGAATAGTTTCAATAACATTAAGAGAGGAAAAAGAAATGAGTTGATGTGAATGATTAAATAATTTTAGCAGAGCCTTAGCAAATGGAATGAAGTAATAGAAACAACTACAATTTTACAACATATGGGTTCAGCCATTGGTTTTTTGAAATGCATATTTTAATGAACTGTTTGGATTCTAGAGAACAAGGATAAATTTAATTAAATGACAATCTCAAAAGCAGTGTGATACTATCATTCCTTTAACCCTGTCATGTCTCATTTTCATGATAAAAAACAAGAGACAACTTTAGATTGAGACCTTCTGTTTTGGTTTTACATCCCAGGTTTCAGATATTGTCTCCACTGAGGTAACTAGCTGCTTTAGACAAATTGAGATCAAATCAATTTTTCAGAGTAGACTTATGATCTTTTCTTTACCAAATATAATTTAGCACTTTCAAAAAGTCACAGGATTGTAACTCCATATAATTCCAGTTGTTGCTGATAGGAACTGTATTGATCAGTTTCACAGTATGTGTAACCTTTGGATAAGATAAAGAAATCTAAGTATGATGGGTAACAACAAATAGCCTAAGACAGTACAGACATGAGAGGCAATTTTTTCAACATCAACAGTAACCTGCCAGTTACTCTAAATGGATGTTTGAAGATAATGATCTTACAATATAGATAAATATACTTTTAAAACTCAGCTGCCTAAACTGATAGTTTAGGCAGTTATAGTTATAGTTAAGTAATAGGTTAGTTGTTTATTTGATAAAAGTCAAACAACCAAGCAGACTACTTCTGATGTTTCAAGCATGGGTCTTGCTGCATCACTGGATATTACTGCTCATGGCTCAATATTCTGTTCTCCTTTCATTGAGGAGACATACGTTACGATGGTAAAGGACTTACATCAAGTAGCTTACCTGCTATCTTTATCTGAATGCCATCAGGTATGAATTTGGGTGTAACAAAATAAAAATAAAAGAGATGAGATCAGACTCACGTAAATTAAATAACACAAAGATACACTGGGTATTTAGAAAGGCTATTTAATTGGGATGCTAATTATGTAAGTTGGAACTTAAACTTTCCTAATGTTAAATTTCCAGAGAAATGCATGTTCTCTTCTTTGTCATATTCAAGGAATAAGTAAGCAGCACTTAGAAAACCTGTTTTGAATATTGGGAAGGTGAAGACACAAGGTTAGCTTCTGTATTGTTATATCAAGCAAAACATTTATCACTTAAACCAAGCAAAGTTTCTAAATGTCAATTTGAAAACCATGAAAAGTCTTCAACAAATATATTACAATCAAGAAGAGTGGGCTAAATATGTTTTCACATCATTTACCACTGATTGTTGTAAATGTACTTCCACCTTAATTAATAAAAGATGATTTCAAAATGAATAAATCACAAAGGATTTCCTTCCAGCACTTGGCCTAATGATGAATAAATGAAGACAAGAGAATTCTATTGGAACATAAAGACATTTTTTTTTCCTTAAAGGTGAGCTAAAGTGGCTTTTGAAACACACAAAGAAAATGTGCTTTACTGAAAAGAAAAATCTTCATTCACTGTATTTGACATTAAAGCTAAGAGGAATCTGTAGAAATAAAGTCTCTTCAAAGAACTCTTTATTTGCAAGCACTCTGATTAACTAATTCAGAACAGGACAATAATATTTTTCCTCCTCAGATTAAAAAAAACGTTAAAAATAAATGCAGTTAATACAACTGCAACAAAGGAGTCAGTCAAGTGAAGTAGTCCATGTTATAGAACAGTAAAAGCAATAATCACAACAAAAGAAGTTTTAAAACAGTGAAAGAAGTAAAAAATGCAATTTATTGTTGTGTTAACGGGGAATATTTTATATGCTTATGAAGGAAAATATCCCAGCATATTTTAGGCATCCATGTATATTTCCATGTTGAGGGCAACTATTTAGTTAAAGGGAATATTTTAAGGGATTGGGATGTTCTTGCCACCTTATTAATATTCAGTGTTATGATTAAGCAAAGGTGAAGAGAACATTGTACTTGGAATACTGAGGTCAAGCTCTAGTCTCTGTCTGGAGCTCCAGTTTCTGTCTTGGTGCTCTTGTGCAAGTCATTCACATCTCAAAGCTTTAGGGTAAAAAAAAAAAAAAAGATGGCAGTTAAAGAGATCTTCAATCCTCCTACTAGCACTAATTTTTAACTTAAAAAAAAAAACCCTGTGGCATGACATCAAATAACAGAGAAACAAAGAAAGCTCTACAGATCATAAGAAACCCATATAGCCTTATACAGCATCAATTAGTTATAGCAGCTTTGCACTGCAACAATTACAGGAAGATCGTCAAAACAAAATAAAGCTAAACAACACTTGTCTACTTTTCTTAAACATAGAAAAAAGGAGTGAGCAAGCACAGCAGAAGTGCTTTCATTCTATTTAGCTGAGTTAGATTTTCTAATAGAAATAAGGAAGTGATGTGAGTTGAGAAGAACTGCTGATAAAAAGCTATCATCCAGCTTAGGATGGAATGTCACAAAGAAAAACACAAACTTGGTATCAAAGTCAGACAAACTCAAACTCAATATCACAGTTGAACTTTCTACATCATTTTTCAAAGACTAAGGAAACATAAATTAGAATACTGTAAACATTTTTCACGAGGCATGGATTGAAAAGCCTTTTGAAGGTTAATTAGCTACTTCATCTTTCTCTATTTCAATGACACCAGTTCCTCACAAAAATAAAAGATTTCAGGTATTCAATATCAAGTCTTCACTTTTTGGTTCATTGTATTTAGAAAGTTGTATATAAGAACAAAATTTCAGAATCTGGAAGAAGTTCTCAGCCTGCTAGCTTTACATGTATAATTTAAACACTCTACCTAGATGTGAAAACCCAAATTTATCACATAATTCTTCCTCACATGGTACATTGCAAGAATTGCTTTGGGGGCAAAAGTGCAAATTTAAAAAAAAAAACAAAAAACTCCTTTTTTTCTTTTATCCACCTTTCTCCCATTCTGAAATATAATCTTAATAAATCTCTTGGGTCGCTGACATAAGTTGTTGAAAACTAATAGAATAGAGTTGGTGGATACTTTTCAACACCTTTCACCTTTTCAACACAATCTGCAGTGTCATATTAAACCTGTTGAAAAACTTCCCTAAATAGAAACTAAATTAATCCGTCTAATGAGACAAATACAGATTCAGGCTTTGAAAGGTCTCTAATTTTTGGTATGTGCAACAAATTCACAATTCGGAATTACAAGGAAAACAGTATCTTAGCTTCCAGTTTACTCTGTCTAGTATTAACTAATTCAACAACACTGTTGATAGAAGTTTTTGTTGAAATTTAGAATATAATTTATTTCTATCCACATGTTAAACTTTGAACAACCTTGCATTATAGAATTACTTAAGTAAAATAGATAATAGCACATAAAATTAACGGAGATCTAGGAGGATCCAGTAGTAAACATTTTAGTATCACAGTGGTAAACATTTTAGCATCATTACACAATGATTATTGAAGCAAAATTTCTAGAACAATGCTGCAGCTTATTACCATATATATTTCTAATCCAAGCATGAGTTTTCCTATAGTCCAGAAATGCATGTGATTTCTTGAACCAGGATGAGTTTACCTTTAACTTAATTCTGGGCTTTCATTTTGGGAATTTTTTATGCAATTACAATCTGCTTTTTGGCTTCTCTCAAAAAATAGTCTTTAACTTTCTGTATATAGGCACACTGGGAAATCATCAGGAAGAATTCATCAGAAGTACTTGCAAGGGAAACAGAGTTTATTAGATTTGACTTTTCTTTGAAAACTGAAATTTCTAAATGAAATCTTCTGAACAAAATATTCTAAAATAATATGAACTCAAATAATAAGCTACAGAATTCTGGGGGCTTTTAGCAGAAATGCAATCATATACTGAAACATTAACACTCTTCTTCCATTTTCTATTATTTGTTTTCCAATTTTCTATTGCTTTATCTTTCCTTAAAATACTTGTTTGGCACCCAGATACTTCCATTAAAAATCATATATATGATGTTGTGTAATAATTTATGTAGCTCTTTTTTTTTCCATACAAATTAACTCACACGACAGTCTTCTTGATTTCTTGCTTACCTGGCTAACTTCCTGTCTCCTTGCCTTGGTGCAAAATACTGTAGTGTTTCTTTCCTAAAGAAAAAAAAATAACAGAAGATATTACAAATAAATAGCAAAATATCAGATGAGAGAAAATGTGGTAGAAAATACTTGACTGGAATATAAGCTCCATGAAAGTCAGGGTTTCAATTTTTACAGCAGTTTTATTCCCATTGAACCATTTATATTGAATGTATTCAATAGATGTTTTAAGAATAAATTAATTGATGTGTTGATTCTTTTCCACATTTCCTGAGACCTCCAGATTGTCTAGAAATATTTAAGGGAAACATTGAGTGCACTTACCAAATTTTTAGGGAATTTTTGACCAAATATCAGAGGAGAATTCTATTTTCTAATTCACAAAATAATTGGTAGATTCTTTTTTATAAGACAGTGCATTAAAAATAATCAGAGGTCTTAAGTGATAGACATCATTTAGAAGGGTTTTTCCTCAATGTCCTTTTATTTTCTACTCATGATAATAATAAATATTAATTCACTCTTTGCTGGGAAGCTTCCTCTTCTGAACTGCTTCATGGGTCTGAGAAATGCTGCAGACCTTCCTCTTCCTTCCATGTCCACTTTAAAAGGGGATAAATAAAATATGTTCATCTATGGTCAAGCTCCATGAATAGCAACTGTTCAGTACTTCTTTAATGTTTGGGATGACTTGCATCCCTTATTTATATTTAAGAATTGATGAAAATGACACAATGATAGTGTTTTCTTTTTTATTCATAAAAAAGGCTTCCTCTATTGTCTAATTGAATTATTACAAAATAGCAAGCTTATAAAATTTTTCATGACATAGTTAAAATACATAAAAAATTCTGTTCTCTTTCTCTTTTTATAACTTTTATATATTATCTCATGAGAATTGAATAGCCTAGCTTCATGTTTTCCTCGTAAGAGTTCTCAGATTCCATATGTTCAGAGGTAAATAAAACATTGCCAAATGGTAAATGGCAAAAAAGGCCTATTGGGCCTGCTGAAACAGGATTTGCCAAATGTCCCTTGGCACATCAACTGTTGTGCAGGTACCACCCAGTTTTTCCCCAGTCTCCCAAAAGTGCTTTGTTCCTTCAACTTATAACAAGTGTTACAAAATTCTAATTTTGGATTATGGTTCTGCTCCATAGAGACCAGCTAATTGGGTAGCAGAAAACAGATCTAGGAACATAAAGATAATGATCTCTAATGGTAGGAAGACTTCATGATATTAGGAAGTAGCATATTTAAATAATAATTTCCTGATCACCAATTAGTGTGGCCATTAACAAACATTGCTTTGTATGTATGAACATGACATATGGTCTCTCTTAGACCTAGTAACATATCTCTTTTGGTGGTACCTGGTAATTTAAAAATTACATGTTATTTTGTTGTTCTATTAATTCTATATGGAATGTAACTCAAGACTCTGCTAGCACATAGTTTTGTATAAACATATAAAAACCAACTGAAAAATGTATTAAGGGATATATACATTTTATAAGGTTTGGGTATAAAAAAACAAGAAGTTTGTGAATATTCTCAAACTGATTCAAAAATTTATGTGGAGAGGCAAAAAACCCAGAATAGTCAAAATAATGCAAAGGAGAAGAACAAAATTGGAATACTGACACCCTCCCAAATTCAAGACTTACTATATAGCTCTAGTAATCAAGGCAGTGTGGTATCGGCAAAAGAATTTGCCAATATGAAAATGAATCTAGACACAGACCTTACACCCTTCACAAAAATGAAGTCAAAATAGATCACAGACCTAAATGTAAGATGAAAACCATAAAATCCTTAAAAGGTAACATAGGAGAAAACCTAGATGACCTGGGATATAGTCTTGGCTTTTTAGATACAACACCAAAGGCATGATACATGAAAGATCCATAATTGGAAGCTGAAATTCATTAAAATTAAAAATTCCTGCTCTGTGAAAGATACTGTCAAGAGAATGAGAAGACAAGCCATAGACTGGGAGAAAATATTTGCAAAAGACACTTCTGATAAAAGACTGCTATCCAAAATACAAAAGAACAAAGAAATCTTAAAACTCAACAATAAGAAAACAAAACCCAATTTAAAAAATGATCCAAAGTCCTTAACAGATACCTCACCAAAGACACATACAGATGGCAAGTAAGCATGTGAAAAGATGCTCCACATCATATGTCTTCAGAAAAATGCAAATTAAATAACAATGAGGGGCTTCCCTGGTGGCACAGTGGTTGAGAGTCCGCCTGCTGATGCAGGGGACATGGGTTCGTGCCCCGGTCCGGGAAGATCCCACATGCCACAGAGCGGCTGGGCCCGTGAGCCATGGCCGCTGAGCCTGTGCGTCCAGAGCCTGTGCTCTGCAACGGGAGAGGCCACAGCCCTGAGAGGCTCGTGTACTGCAAAAAAAAAAACAAAATAAATAAAAAATAAAAAAAATAACAATGAGATACCACTATTTATAATGGTCAAAATCAGGAAAACTGAAAACACCAAATTCTGGTAAAGATGTGGTGAGATGAGAACTCTCACTCATTGCTGGTGGGAATGCAAAATGGCACAGCCACACTGGAAGAATGTTTGGCAGTTTCTTATAAAATTGAACATACTCTTACCATATGCTCCAGCAATTATGCTTTCTGGTATTTACTCAAAAGATCTGAAAACTTATGTCCACACAAAAACCTGTTCATGGATGTTTATAGCAGGTTTAATCACAATTGCCCAGACTTGGAACCAATCAAAATGTCCTTCAGTAGGTGAATGGATAAACAAACTCTGGTACATCCAGACAATAGAATATTATTCAGTGCTTAAAATAAATAAGCCATTAAACCATGACGAGACATAGAAGAACCTTAACTGCACATTACTAAGTGAAATAAACCAATTGGAAAATAGTATACACTGTGTGATTCCAACTATATGGCATTCTGTAAAAGACAAAGGTATGAAGATAGTAAAAAAACTAGTCATGGCCAAGGGTTTAAGGAGGTAAGGAGGGATGAATAGATAGAGAACAGAGGATTTTTATGCAGTGAAAATATTTTGCATAATACTAAAATAATGGATACATGTCATCATACATTTGTCCAAACTGATAGAATGTACACCAAGCTTGAAAACCAAGAGTGAACTATAATGTAAACTATAGACATTTGGTAATTATGATGGAGGTTCATCAATTGTAACAAATGTACCACTTTGGTGGGGGGCATTGATAATGAGGGAGGCTGTACATTTGTGAGAGCAGGGGGATCTTGGGAAATTTCTGTACCTCTTTTCACTTTGCTATGAACTTAAAACTGCTCTAAAAAACGTCTTTAAAAAAAAAATCAAAGGATTTGTTTGGAAGTAAGGTCAGATGGAAATTTCATTTTAAAAAAGAGGCTATATACAGGAAAAATATTAAAAAGAGAGCTATTTTGCAGGGCTCCCTTTTGGGTTAGAATAGTATTGGGTACAGGCAAAACCAGTTATGGCCAATAAAATGTCCACTAGCAATGTGGCCGGCAATTTCTCCATAGAGCTACCTTAAGTATGGTTTGAATTGGGTGATTAATCTCAGCACCCTAATTCAGGGAATCTTGTCTTCTCAAAAAAAAAAAAAATCTATTGGACTACTTGGGGTGGTGGGGGAGAGGAAGTTGTACTACTCAAAAATGCTACTTTTAGCTACTACTCAAAAATGCATACATTGACAAATCATAACAAGGATCTTGGTGCAGACCCAGATTAAATAAGTGGAAGGGACCATAAATGGCCACAGCAGCCATTATTACTAGCCAAGAGCATGTCATGCTTACTTCATAGCTTGAGTTAAAGCTTTCTTAGGAAAAACACCTGGAATTGCCTTCCCTAACTCAGTCTGTCCAAGGGCAAACTGTCCTCCTTGATGACTTCCAACCAGTCAGTTCATTCAGAGAAAAAATAAAACAAAATGAAACAAAGCAGGACCTATTTCCACAGAATATCTGTGCATAAGCCTTTTAAACCTTTTGCTGTTTTTTCAATGAGACAATCTACACAATTGACCTTCATATATGAGTAAACTACAACTGCACACTGTTTTATGTCAGAGTAATTCTCTGAGTAATCCTCTGAGTTATTATATGAAAATATTAATCTCTGAGTCATTCTCTGAGCAATTCTTTGATTCTCTCTCTCATATATATATATATACGTGTGTGTATATATATACACACACACACACACACACACACACACATATATATATATATATATATATATATATATATATTTCTTTGCTTAAAAGTGGACCACAAGGAGAGAAAAATGAACTCAGTAAGAAATGAATCGTTTGGAGTTGGGGATTCTAGGAACATGGTTGGGAAATATCTTGAAGAGTAATTGCTGTATAAGGAGATGGGCAATTCTCCCTGTTATAACACATATAAATAATAACTTCTACCTTTTCATGAAGTTGGACTGTCTGTGCCTACAAGGTAGGCATGTCTGAAGATGACAAAAATCAGAAAACAGCATGTCTAGTAACACAGTCAGGCAGTTATTTAAGGAAGCCTGGCTTTATTTTTAAGATAACCACTGAAGCCCATAACTATCCATATGTATTTCCAATTTAATGAGAAGTGTTCATATAAATTGAAAATATGTTTATGGGCAGTATGGTTAGTGGAAATAGACTGTCTAGAACAAGCAGATTTGAATTTAAATCCTGGCTTAATTTTTAACTTGCTGTATGATCTTGGGAAAGTAACATATTTCTTTGAGCCTCAGTTTCCTCATGTGTGAAAGAAAAAGAGTGAAAACTTACCCATTGATTTATGCTAATGATAGGAGACAATGTATCTAAATGACAGTGCAACTGTGCTCAATATACAATCATCTTCATTATTATACCTTTAAAATATTTTTCTCTAAAATATACTTTTAAAGTAATTATAATGCATATTATTTTTCTGTATTACATTATTCAAGTTAGGGATTCTGTATTAAAAGTACTAACCTGTGTAATTATTTAAGCAATAATCACTTTAGATTTTAATTTTTATTTCTACTATTACCTCCACATATTAGCATAAGGTGCATTTCTGATAGTATTCCATCACCTGCTTATTGCATTATCACCACATCTTCCATGAAGCCTAACTAAACTTTCCAGTCTTTTTATCCTTTTTTGCTAATGCTGACACATCTAATGAAGGTCATATTCTGTAGCAATTTGAATGGCAAACCCTAAAATGGAAAGAAAAATACTAACTGGGTCAGCAAAAATAAATAACATCTACCCAGCATTGTCTTTTCCCTTGCATATAATTCTGTCAAAGGTAACACTACTGTTTCATTTTTCAGACACTTTTAAATAGTTAAGGGTTAAATGTTGTGCCTCATTATTGATTAACGTGATAAGATTTTTATTCCAAAGACCATGTTAGTAATGATACATATTTATTTAAGTTTGTGTGTGTGTATAAGCATCTTAATTTTACATCTTCAAGCTATTCTTTATCAGAAGGCTCTTTGTGTTTTAAACATACAGTATTAAACACAATTTACCAGTATTAAAGTTCAACTGGAAATGAATTTAATATGTCATGTAAAATGCCCTTTATCTGTGACACATTTAAATTTGCTAAAATAGAAGACTCAATACCTTTTCCTACCTGAAGGGGAGAGAGGTTAGGTGACACAGCAAATTAACTTTAAGGCTGTCTGTTTTCATCCCTGAAGGTCACATTTACTTATATTGACTTACAAATGGAAAGTATAGTGGTTCCAGAAATCACCTATGTACCACACAAATTGCCAATCATGGAGATCTACATTCAAAAGAGTCCTAAAACAACAAGAGAAAAATGCCACAGATAAAAAATAATATACTAAGTCTTTACAAGGAGTTTTTTGTAGGAGGCATGATGAGTTTTAACTGTATTTCTTAATGCCCTCCATAATGTTATATAGTGATAAGACTTAGTAATCCTTTTTCCATTTATTCCTTTCTTTTTAATATATTGAGAAAACTATGAAACAAGAAAATCCAAGTAAGCTAGTCAAGGTCAAAGTCACAGAGTGAAATAGAGCAAGACTCAGAGGGAGCCATTATGTCTGCTGAATCTCTTTGTGGAAGTAAGTGGAATCAACTGCAATACATTGAAACTACCTGCTTTCTGCTTTGTTGATTTCTCTACCACTACTTGTCACTCTCCTGAGTTAAAAGGTGAACTTTTTTCTGTTTATTATTTCTGTACAGTGATTTATTTAAATTAACACTATATTTTCAAATCCATTTACATAGTAAAAACAATATAACATATATCCATGATTATTAGCAAAATAAACAAAATATGATATCTTGAGTATACAAGTATATCAAGTGTACAGCTTTAGGATATATAAAGGACCATAAGCATGGAGATTATTTCATTTTCCTTTGAACCCTGAAAAATGCATTTCTCGAATTCCCATTTTCTCTTTGTGACTGAGTTTAAGCTATCCTCAAGCAACCTGACTCAGAATATGATCTCTTTATAAAGCTGTCTTAAGTGTGGGGAAGATTAGGAATACCTGGATACCATAATTTAGAAATATTCTCTTCCATAAATAGTCTTTTGAGACTGATTCAGGAAATTGAGTGGTGAACTAGAGAAAATAGTGGTGAATCTTCAAATTTGTGCTAATAATTCCAGAAGTTTATACATACCATAGCCAGAAAATAAAAGTCCCTCATGTCCTAACTCATATGCCATCATCATGAGAAAAATAGAGAATTCCATCCCTTCCACACATTTTTCGAAGGGAATATTTGCTTTGGAATCTCCTTATTGTTTTCTTTTTTTAATTGAAGTATAGTTGATTTTATAAATTTTATAAAAAATTTTATAAATATAAATTTATATATTTAAATTATATATTTATAATTTATTTTTTATAAATAAAAAAATTTATAAATCAACTATTGCCTCAGTTTCAGATGTACAGCATAGTGATTCAGCTATTTTTTATTTTTGTGTGGATTATATTCTATTATAGGTTATTCAAGATATTGAATATAATTCCCTGTGTTATATAGCAAATCCTTGTTGCTTATCTGTATTATGTATAGTAGTTTGTATCTGTTAATCTCATACTCATAATTTATCCCTCCCCACTCCCTCTCTGCTTTGGTAACCATAAGTTTGTCATCTATGTCTGTGAGTCTGTTTCTGTTTTGTATATAGATTCATTTGCATTATTTTTTAGATTCTACCTATAAGTGATATCATATACTATTTTTCTTTTTCTGACTTATTTCACTAAGCATAACATTCTCCAGATCCATCTATGTTGTTGCAAATGACAATATTTCATTCTTTTTTTGTGGCTGAGTAATATTCCATTGTAAATATATACCACATCATCTGTTGATAGGCACTTGGGTTGTTTCTGTGTCTTGACTACTGTAAATAGTGCTGCTATGAACATGCGATTTCCCTTGTTCAAACAAGGAAATGAAACAATGCAACTTATCCTGTTTATCTGTTCACTTTCCAACTTTACATGTGTTTCTGCTCTTTAATCACTTCAAATGAAGAATACATAGCACAGAATAAATAAGGCTATCACTTTTCAAAGGTGTTAATTTTATTTATAAGAAAAATTTATGTTTACTCATCCAAAAAGTCACTGAACAACAAGGTTAATTGCAAAAATAGAGATTCACAAGAGGAGGGTATGGGATTTGAAAATATATTAAATATTCACTATTAAATATAACTTATAAATGGGAAATACACATATTGGTTTCATAGTACAAAATTAAATAACTTGAATATTCCCTGTATTCTGAGAGTGAAGGAATCTGAATCTGAGAGTGGGTGATCTTTCCTTTTTCCCCTCTATAAAGGAGATAGCTACAAGTTAAGACAGAGTGAGGAGTAAATAAATGATGATAGATAGATATACCTATACATACATATCCTTGAAAGCAAGTTTGATACTTTTATATTTTCCACACTTTGACTTGCCCTGTATATTAATAGATGGTTTCTCCCCAGTCTACATCCTTAAGTGTCAATCTCTATAAAAGTTTTTACTGCATACCTATTTTCTTTTAGTTACTACATTTTCTACCTCGTTTATCATATGTGAACTTATTTTTCTCTAAAGACCCACAGTTAATTCTCTAAATGATATATTGCAAGCACCACAGTTATTTACTTTTCTATCACTGATTATTTTCCTAAACTTGACACATTGCATAACCCCACATCTTCGGCTCATGCTTTTGCTTCCAGTCTGTTTCTGGATGTTTTTATTTGTTTTTATTCTTCTTTCCTTTATATATATTCAGAAATAGAGTTTAAATTATATATAAAACTGTAAATGGTAAAGTTCTTAGTGTGTTTTCCCCTAAAATAAGATTATATAGAAACACATATCTTAAAGATTTAAATCCCATTACAATAATTTTCCCAATCCAAATCCTAACAATATATTTCTACCTATAAAACTCAAAGATATTGGAAACATTCACACGAAACAATATACATTTATTTCTGGTGTGGCACTAACAAATTCTCTTAAGACTAGAGCCAGATATATTGTACTCTGATTCTTCCACTTGCAAAACTGAGAGGATGTGAAACCTCTAAATTCCTAAAATCTATTTCATCCAAATTACATTCAATGTTTATTTAAGCTGTGTTGCTACCCGCCAAAGTGATTTATTTTCATTGAAATGAAAATAAGAAACTTACTCAATACAGATATAGGCATTTACTTTTTCCTTAGGTTCATAGTCAACATTATAATTGCTCTTTGTTTCAATGTTTACATAGTATTTCTAGAAAAGAAAAAAGACAATCTTTCTGATATTTGTATGTCTTAATTTGTGATATTTTTCTTCAATTACGTTATAGGCTATCAGAGTAATGCTATTCTGTGTATCAGACTTTAAATTTCAAATTTATTTAGTGTATTCTTTAACACTGCTCACAAAAATCAGTTTTATTAGGTTTAATTATATATACATATATATGTGTGTGCGTGTGTGTGTGTGTGTGTATATATATATATATATATATATATATATATATATATATACTCTCTAATTTCTAGCAAGTTCTTTGACTTTTAAGCATATTTGTAATATAAAAACTACTTTGCCTGAACCTTATATTCTTGCATGTCATGATGTGGAAAGATATAAAATTGATTGCAAACTTTCCAGAAAATGTCAGATGACCTGCCATTTTTAAAGCAGGCAAATTTATTTGTCAGTTTCCTTTCTTCTTAAAAAATTCACTTCTTTGTTAAAATATATTTATGTTTACATTCTATTGAGTTAATTTTTTTCACTGAAGCTCTATGTAGGAGTAAATTGTTCTCTTTTTCTTCTTTGCCAAATTACAGATTAGAGCTATCCCTTTTAAAAGTTTTTTTTCTGAATCTCCTAAAAGAATCTAAAAAATCTTTGATCATGGTTTAAAAGGATCGTTATTAGCCTTATAAGAACTCGATTTTGGTACTTTTATTTATTTGCAATACTCATAATTAGGTGTGTATAATTAAGTCTTTCATTAAAATTGTCTTAATTGCTTTGCTTCCAATAAAAATGACAAACAAATATCTTGAATCTATTTAATGCCTTAATTTTTCCCCATAAGTTAGATTACACAGTAAGGACCAGATTCATAAAATATTTTCTGCACCATTTCCTTCAGAACTTTAAATATTTTCCTCAAATTATATATTTCTGGGCAAAATATAAATAATTCTGATTTACAACAATCCCTGGAGAGAATTTACTTTTCCCGTGTTATACACATCATTATGTGTTATGCATAATTTTAGGGGGACAATTAATTGATAATGAAAAATGCAGTGGCCTAACTAACATATTGCTGCAAATTTTTTCCTTCTAAATTGTAGAGTCCTGCTTACAGTGACAACATAGGCTTAGATACAAACGTCAACAGGGATGTAGATTCATATAATCTGTACCATAATTAAAGAGAGTAAAAGAGCATTTGAAGATAACATAACAGAACAACGTGGTCATGCAGGTTGGATGTGAGTATTGACTCACTTCTGCAGGATCAGAAACACTTTTCTAAGATGAAGGCAGTATCCCTTATTCTTGAATTACATTTGCACTGAACTATCAGCTAATATTAAATGATTCATTTTCTTTTCTCTCTTTTTTTTTCTCCATCCTCCTAGTCAAAAATTACTGGTTTTCTATATTATTCTAATTGACCTATGCTAAGTGACTGGCTAAAAAATTTGATAAACTAAGTATAGAGTTTCTAAATTACCTCGTTTCCATTTTAAGAAGTCGCTTCAATGTTTCATGCCAAAGTAAGGACTGCTTTTGAGACTTTCATGTAAGCTGGTAGAATAAGAAATCTATTTAGCAGAGTACAATTATTGGATTAAAGTAGTTATCAATTTGCAAAAGAACTTCCATGGGTGTGCCCCCTCCATTTTTCCTTTCCCTGCCTCATTTTATTTTCTTTACTTCTTATCATTACCTAACCTATCAAAACCATTGTTTCTACCAACCCCAGTAAAATGTGAACTTGCTTACAACAGAGATTTTTTTTCTATTCAGTACTGTAGCACCAACAACTACAATAGTACCTGACATAGTAGGAACTTAATAGGTTTAAGTTTAAATAAATTCATCATTGAAATAAGAGGAGACAGGGATCAGACATCTGTATTCCCCCCAAAGAGTCTTATTTTCTTATAGTTTACACCAATGTTGGATGTGTTTCTTCTTATACTGCTTTTCTAAATCTCATGTTTCTGATGTTTGTACAGTCATGTTACTGTATTCCCCATCAAAGTACTTCTTTTCCCTAAAATCCAGTGAAATGCTGACTTTCTAAGTCAAACAGTACTCCTTATAGATTTGTATATCCAGTATGATTTAATGAATCAACCAGAAATACTCTTTCCTCCTTTTTCTGTAGTTTTAAAGAGACCTTTGTTTCTCTTCTGTGTGAAATGTTGGGGTTTCAAATTCTGGTGACAAGGGCAGGATATTTAGAGTAAGAAAAACCTGTGTTTGAGTCCAAGCTTTACCCTTTGTTTCCCATAAAATATTGGAAAGTCTGTTTACCTCCCCAAGAGCCTCAGTTACATCTTCTGTAAAATTGGAAATAAAAAAAAAAAATCCTTGTTCAAGCTACACCTTAGAATTAAGAGAATGAGAAAGTTTGAAATTGCTTCATAAACACTAGAGATCCATGTTTGTGTCTTTTTTCTATCAAACCAACTAATAAAACATTTCTTTGAAACATTATGTAAGAGAGCTTCAATTTTGTCATCCAACTGAACTATACTGTAATTTGAATGGTTAGAATATTAAATTTAAAATAATCAAGGGCTCTAATTCTGTATAAACATTTCTACTAATTTGTTATCATTCTACAAAATTTTGCTAAGTACTATTGGGGAATGTCAAAAAAGATAGGGAGTTTTCTTACAAAAAGTTTGAAATCTAATCTGAAAAAAACAAGAGAAAATGAAATAAAAGTGGACTAGATAATGCAGGATGAGTTTGAGAATAGTCATTTATCTTTCCAGCATTTTCTTTTTTTTTTAAACATCTTTATTGAAGTATAATTGCTCTACAATGGTGTGTTAGTTTCTGCTTTATAACAAAGTGAATCATCTATACATATACATATATCCCCATATCTCCTCCCTCTTGCGTCTCCCTCCTTCCCACCCTCCCTATCCCACCCCTCTAGGTGGTCACAAAGCACCGAGCTGATCTCCCTGTGCTATGCACTACTTCCCACTAACTATCAGTTTTACATTCTCATCCCAAATAAATAAAGAAAAAAACAATGATAAAGAAATTTCAAATGCAAAGAATTAAAGCTAGAATCTAATGGTAGGTAGATCCAAATTTCATGAATTTTAAGGAATTTAAGATTGCAATTGTTCATATAATAAGTGATAAAAACAAGTTAATAAAGTCAAGTTAGAACATGTCTTCCTGAAAATAAGTCAAAGATAAAACAAATAGAGATATTAACAAATACCACCTATTTTACGAGGATAAGAGACAGTGATGATGGTAAGTCATAAAAATGTTGACGATTCCACATGGTTTTTTTTAGTGCAATTTAAAAAGAACCATTGTATATGCAGTTTTACAATAGTTATGTATGATTACTATTGTTATACAATGTGTTGTATCAGAGTCACAAACAACTATTCCAGGCCAAAGGTTTTTGGTGACTTGGGAAAGTATTCTACAAAACTCTTCTCTATTTCAGTGGCTGAATTATCTGGAAAAAGACTAGGGAGAATTGTTAGGCCACCGTACTACTGAAAAATATGGCAGTTACCTGTTATGGACTGAATTGTTCCTCCCCCCACAAAATTTATAGGTTGAAACCCTAATCCCAAATGTGACTATATTTGGTAATTAAGGTTAAATGAGGTCATGAATTGTGACCCTAATCCAATGGGATTTATGTCCTTATAAGAAGAGACATCAGGAGTGTGTGTGCATAGAGGAAAGGCCAAGTGAGGACATAGCAAGAAGGTGGCCACCTGCAAACCAAAGAGAGGAGCCTTGGGAGAAACCAATCCTACTGTCACTTTGATCTTGGACTTCTACCCTCCAAAACTGAGAATAAAGCATTACCCAAAGTTTCACTGAGGTAATAACATTTTTAGAAAATGATACTTTCTTCAAAAGCAGGTGAAAAAAGGCAGAAAGACTACGAACAAGAGCTAAGGGAATAGGACAGCTGTGTCCAGAGGCTTGGGGATATCAGCAGCAAGATTGTTTACAAGTAACTTCTGGCTGGGCTTCCCCAAACCACCTCAGAAAGATCAAAGCAAACGTGTGATATAACACAAGGTAGCATGATAAGAAAACTGTACTTGGCATGAAATTTTTCAGTATTTTCATCCACACAAAGATAAAAATGCTAAGATTTGGAATTTTCCTCCTTGGATGTTCATGTCTTCAACTTTCTCCTTTTTCCATATTTCAGTTGAATCTCTGAATAGTTACCTCTAGAGTAAAAGGATCCTAGGGTAAAGTGAGGAGGGCAAATCTATTCACATCAGTGAGAAAAATCCACTCAAACCTAGATTGAACTATCATTGTTCATTAATGAATAACTAGGGAAAATACTGATAACTTTATGAAAAAATTCTATAACATAAAGAAATAAAAACACATAGAACTCAATAAATTGTTGAAAATATGCTTGTGAAAGTATTTCCTAAAGGAATAAGAAATAAATGTAGACTGCAATACTGTGTACTCTAAAGTAAAACAAAATCTCTGAATTGTGAATTAAAGAGAAGATAATGATGTAGAATGAGAAAGAAAGGTAATTGGCATACTATGTGAAAAATAATTTAAAAAGTTATGAAAACAAGCACATAACTTTTATTAAAAACATTAAGAACATTAAAAAATTTTTAAAAATTAAAATTGAGACAGTAAATAATCATATCAGCATTGTGAATCATTTGCCAGTAAGCTGCTCTCAGAGTGAAAATGATCAGGGAAAAGACATACTAGAAATACAATACATAAATAAATGATGTTTATTCATCTATTCAAGTCAAATCTCTATTGACACATGTCGACTTACAGGATGTATAACCAGGGGCTATACTTGGTATTGTGGATTATGTTGTGAGCATTAACAGATGCAAACTTGACTGATACTGTATCTCATAACTTAAAGTTCAGAGTGAAGAAAAATATTAATGAAAAACGCACACATGGGCTTCCCCGGTGGCGCAGTGGTTGAGAGTCCGCCTGCTGATGCAGGGGACACGGGTTCGTGCCCCGGTCCGGGAAGATACCACATGCCGCGGAACGGCTAGGCCTGTGAGCCATGGCCACTGAGCCTGTGTGTCCGGAGCCTGTGCTCTGCAACGGGAGAGGCCACAACAGTGAGAGGCCTGCGTACCGCAAAAAAAAAAACAACCAAAAACGCACACACATACATACATACATATGCATACACACATATAGTCACACACACACACACACACACACACACACACACACACACACACTCACCTTCAATTAAATGAAGCACAGGTCTGGAATGACTTCACTGAGGAAGTGACAGCCCTATGGCCATCTGAGAATAAGCAGGAAATAAACAAGTAAAGTGAGGATGGTAGAATTGCTCAGTAAAAGAGAACTGCTCAGTAAAAGCAAGTCCCCATGCCCAGCAATTACTATCACACACTGCTCATATGAAAGACTAAAAGAAGTATGGTGGGTCTGGGTCAAAGAAAGGCAGTGGTGTAGTAATTATGAATGGGCTGGAGATGTAGTTAGGTTTGGATCGAAGTCATTGCAGGCTTCCGTAGAGGATGGTCCCTACTTACAGGCAATAGAAAGCCATTGAAATGTTTCAACAGAGGGAGGAAAAGGAGGTCGGGTATGAGAGCAATGAGATAATATGACTATATTTTAAATTGGAAAATATGTTTTAGGCTGAAGTTTGCAAATTTGATTGAGGAAAGACAAAAAGCATGAGTGGACTAATTCTGAACATATTGCCGAAGTCCACTCAATTCATGTCCTGTAGTACTCAGGTAGCAGCAGGAGAGAAAAGTAGATAGATTAGAGGGGTATTGAAGAAATAAAATCAATAGATCTTGGTGATGAATTGCCTATGAGCCTATTGAGTAGCAGCTGTCAACCTTTAGTACCCTGGCTGTAGCGCCACTGAATTTGATGCAGTGGCATCTAAGTTCTGCTTGTATGCCTTTTGATTGCTTTACCCTGGGGTACATTTACTCCCAATAACCAGCACCTTCATCTCCTTGTCAAAGGGTTGCCCTCAGGCTCATGGAGGATCCCTTAAAATCAACCCGGTTCTCCTGATTCTCAGATGCAGCTTCTTATAACTCCTAAGAAATGAGGCTAAATTGAGCATAGACTACCTCAGCTCAGGGCAGATAACAGCTCTGTCTTCCCTTTAGCTTTTAAAACTTTCTAATTATACTGTTTCCTCCGGGTCACGTGACAAGCTTTCTTTTTTGGAGGAATTGCAGTTGCATTTCATTAATCACGTACTATATAACAAATAATACCAACAGCCAGGTACTGTGTGCTTGGGTTCATAGTTCACAGAATATAGCAGCCTCCACAAGACCATTATTTACCTTAGTCCATACTCTATTATATATCCCTTAAGTCAATTATGTAACCAATTGCTAATTAAAGGCCAAATTTTCAGGTATCCCTGAGACAAAGGAAGGAGATGATGCTGCTTTTAATCTTTTCTTTCCTTTTATTTAACCAGATGACTGGTTGAATGTTTGTAATTTCCTCATGCATACTTATGATTTTTGTATAATAGCAAATTTTACAATATTTGATTCATGAAAACAGGTATGGTAAAGTATTAATGATCACCAAGAACTGAACTATACAATAAGGATTTGGACTTCCCTTTTTAGAAAACATGTTCTCTGTGGCCATATACCCTTACAAATTTTCTGACATGATTTTTACTCTTAGAACACCCCAAACACACACACACACACACACACACACACACACACACACACACACACACACACACTCTTTTGCATTGTTTCACCCAGAAAAGGCAGGTAGCAGTAATACCCTTAGGAGATCTTCTTCAGTCCATCCCCACTACCTGTACATCAATCAAAAAACAAGAAAAAGATATTGAGAGTTAAGAAAGATAGAGGATTTTGTAATCCCATCATCCTCATCTTTTCATCCCCATCTCCAGATCTCAGAAAGCTTTCTGAAGGAGAATCCCTTCATGTTGAGACAGCCCAGAAATCTAGCCCTTCATGATAAGACCATCATGTGCCATATATTTTCATGACAACATCTAAATATGTATATATAAGTTACATGTGAACCCACCATTCATGCCTCTGGCTATAGGACATCCCCTGTCTTCTTTTTGCCCTAAGTAACAAACAGTGCTTTAAATATTGCATTTGGCTGCTGAGGGCTACTGATTGTCATGTATCCCTTGAGAATGTCGGAGACGTGTTTTTATTAATTAATTGACTATGTTTAGAGCAGTTTTATATGTTTATTTTTATTGGAGTATAATTGCTTTACAATGTTGTGTTAGTTTCTGCTGTACAGCAAAGTGAATCAGCTATATGTATACATATATCCCTTCCCTCTTGAGCCTCCCTCCCCGCTCCCCACCCCACCCCTCTAGGTCATCACAGAGCACCAAGCTGAGCTCCCTGTGCTATGCAACAACTTCCCACTAGCTATCTATTTTACACATGGTAGTGTATATATGTCAATGCTACTCTCTCAATTTGTCCCACCCTCCCCTTCCCCCTTCTGTGTCCACAGTCTGTTCTCTACATGTGTGTATCTTTTCCTTAGGGCAGTTTTAGGTTTCAGAAAATTGAGAACATAGTACAGAAAGTTCCCACATATATCCTCCCCTATTAATAACATCTTGTATTTGTGTGATAATTTGTCACAATTGATGAGTCAATATTAATATATTATTATTAACTGAAGTCCACAGTTTCCATTACAATTTACTCTTTGTGTTGTACAGTTTTATAATTTTGACAAGTGCATAATGTCATATATCCACCATTAAGGCATCCTATAGAATAGTTTCACAGCCCTAAAAATTCTCTATGCTACACCTATTCACCTCTCCCCGCTCAACCCCAAGTAGTCACTGATCTCTTTACTGTCTCTATAGTTTAGTCTTTTCCAGAATGTCATATAATTGGAATTATACAACAAATAGCCTTTTTAGAATGGCTTCTTTTATTAAGCAATAGACATTTAAGGTTTCTCCATGTCTTTTCATGTCCTGATAGCTCATTCCTTTTTATCACTGGACAATATTCCACCGTATGAATGTACCAGTTTGTTTACCTAGTCACTTCTTGAAGGACATCTTGGTTGCTTCCAGTTTTTGCCCATCCATTTTTATTAAGAGGCACTTAATTCTACTTCTCAATCAAATCACTAATCACTACCATACCAGTGGCAGAACAGGTGATTTCTATTGATGTTGTGCTTCTTAGTAGATTTTTGTACTCTGGCAGTGGTAAAATGTACTTTTTTTCTAGTGATCATAAGAGGTGGCAGAATTTATCCACAATCCATTATTGCAAACTCCTAATGATTTCTCAGCTATAACTTGGTCACAGGGTAGGTGTTGCACAAAGTAGAATACCTATCTATTCTGGACAAAACCAAAATTGGGCAAGAGTCCAATTATGTCCACACTACCAAATATGATGCCTTCACTTATGCCTATCGTGCAGAATTACTATACCTTTTTCAACAAAGTTTTAGTGTCTGCTAGGCAAATGGTGAAGGATTTACCTCTTTCAGTCTCAGGAAGTTCCATCAGTAAACTGGGCAGCTTCCTTTGGTCTAGCAGAAAGGGAATCACAGAATTTAGATTCACTTAGAGAGGCTATCAGTTTTTCTGGAGGTTCTGTGATTAGTTCACAAGACAGAGCTTCGGTGTGTTCATGGATGCTATGTACTCTCGTAGACCTGCCACCAGTGATGTTCTCCTTTGCATCCATTTCATCATTCAGTTCTGAGGAGCTTCTCCATTTTAAAGCTATGTCTCTTTCACATTATCAATAACATGCTATTTATTTATTTATTGGAGTATATAAATGGAGTATAACCCTTATTTTATTTATTTATTTTTCTGTGGTATGTGATCTTCTTTTTCCCTTTTTTTCTCACATCTTTATTGTAGTATAAATGCTTTACAATGTTGTGTTAGTTTCTGCTGTATGACAAAGTGAATCAGCTATATGTATTTTCAGAATTATTTTAAGTGTTTTCCTGCTAATTGTTATGGAGAAGAAAACTGTGAGAACGAATGACTGAACATTTACAACATTACAAAATTTTATTTATCTCAGAAAAATGATTCGAATATACATAATTCTACATGTATATTAGTCTTCTTATTTGAATTATCTTTATTCCTGATGGTTAAGCACACTGGGCTATATATAATAAATACTCATTTGAAATAAAATTTATAAGCTATTCACACAGAGATAATTTGGGGGATTAAAGCTATTATCATACATTAAAGTTAAAATTGTCAATAATCCCAATAATTCAACATTTTAGGTACTGCACAAATGGATATCATTAAAAGCCAAAAGTTTGAATTCTATTCTAGGACCATTCAATAGATGGTTTTGAAGGAACTTTCTTTTAATTGGAAGTATAATTTTTATTCAGTGAAATGCATAAATAATGGGAAATGTACAGTTTGATTTTTGACAAATGCTTACATCTGAGTAATACACATACGTCACATATGTGTGTTAAAATGTAAATATTTCCTCTTGCCCTTTCACATTCAGTTCTTGTCTCCTCCACTCTTCTGGTTCTTATCATCCTGAAAAAAATTTGCTTTTTCCAAAACATTATATACATGCAGCCGTACAGTAGGTACTATTTTGAGTCTAGCTTCTTTCACTCGGTATGAACGTTTGGGGATTCAGTCATGTTGGTATGTGTATCTGTATTTTATTCCTTTTGGTTTTCTACTAGTATTCCATTATATGAATTTACTACAATTGTTTACCAAGTCTCCTGTTGGATTTCTGTTTCATGTTGGAGAGTAAACCTGACCCAGTTACTCCAGCTTGTTTGAAAGCAGTGGTCTATTTAGAAAAGACCAAGATAAAAATCCTATCATGTGCAGCATCAATGCAATGACAGTCTTGTGTCTCTCAGATGCAGCTCAATATCCCAAGCAGACATTTCTCAGAGGTATGTTTGGTCTTGAGAGATGAGTGACTAAGGCAAGATCCATCTCAGCTCAGGAAACCAAACCAATGGTGTTCTTTCAGCTTTCATACCTTTTCACCTGTTGCTCCTTAATGACAGTTTATGAAATAAACAATCTCAAAACCCTCATGTACAGTGTGTTTGTGTTCTAATTTAGAACAGTGTAAAATTCATAGCAAAATATTATTAAAAAAAATCCTTGTTTATTTTAGATCTGGTGCACTTCTATATATTTATTAGGCTGATGCTGAAAGTTTAACCAAGGGTCAAAATTTCAGGCATCCTCAAGGCTGGAGATATGGGAGCCATGGGGTTGTATCTCTTGTATCTCCCTTCAGAACATAGCCTGATGTTCAGCTACAAGGAGTTCAGTTAGCCTCTATGTGTTCACACCATCAGGACCTGCTTCAGCTTTAGAGCAGGTGCTGCACTCTCCTGGGGCAGCCCCTGGCCAGCTGGCCAATATGGTGGGAGTGTTAAGGCTAACTTGTTTCTGTACAATGCTGGACCCTTCTATTAGATCATCTTTGTTCTGGAACTCCCTATTGGGTTGAAGACTGTCATATCTATTGTCATGACATCCTTGCCCATCCTGCCCACCCCCTGATCTCTTGTCTTTTTATCTAAGCCAAATTCTATCCACTTTATACTGTCTGTTCAATGCCCTATCTATGTGTTCAAGTTTATAAGTGTATCAAAGGAATGTATAAAACTAAAGCCTATAATCTTTCCTCCTGATTTAGTTGGGTCCTGCAGGAAGCCCATGAAGCTGACACTTAGACAGAGTTAGAAGTGCAAAAGATTTATTGGAGAGGAAGGGTGAAACCTGTAAAAGAAAAAAGAGAAAAAGCTGAAATGAGCACAGAAAGCCTTTGGAACTTGATCCATAAATTTAGCACTAACAATTCTAAAAAAAGAAAACAAATCTAATTACATCTAGAAGAGTATTAATGATTTTTTCTGTGTAAAAATATCCAACATTAGCTAATTTCTACAAGATATTCTCCTAAGTATACTATTGCAAAATCTTGAAACTTCATAATGAGTTTTGTGTTTTCACTAAAAATCTTACCCCACTAACCAAACTTAAAATGCTTCCTCTTGTTCCATGGATACTTGTCTGATATATTGGTTTAAAAATCAAAGAATTGCAAAATGGTGCAATTGTTTTTATTAGCCTGGGACTTTAGAAGACTAATGCAAAAGAAACTATTGCAACTCATATTGTTGTAAGTGCGTTTCTCTGCCTAGTTTTTACTTTAAAAATCCCTGTGAAAGAATGATAAGACTCTACAACACCCAAACAAAGTTTCCCTTCATGAAACATTTAAAATAATCTCTGAATCCCAGAAGGTTTTTTTGTATTTATTAAAATTCTGAAAGGAAACTCTGAACTCATTAGCTTCCACTATTTATCCCTTATTTTCTGGGTGAGTACTGTAATCAATATTAAATTTGCTTTGAAATGCCTTAGTAATGTGACAATACATCACAAGGGTAAATTCCTCATAGCATACCTGTTCAGAATCTAAAAATCTCCTAGCATTCCATGCATGTCTCTCATGACTAACAACTGTATGTGGTTTTGTGTAAAATATGATAGAAAGCTGGTTATCCATTCTTCTTCATTTGTTCCTTTATTCATTTATTCAATAAGCATGAATTGAGTATACATGATATGTCAATTAATGAGTATATAGAGATATAGTCCCTGACATCAAAGAGCAATTAAATGCCTCTACTTTTTCCTTCAGAGCTTACAATGATATTGAAATGAGTGTACTACTTTTGTAATTTATATACGACTGCTTGAGTTGGTTGCATATAAAAATCCTGTCATGTTTAATCATCTTCACTCTTCCTCATAGCCCTGAAAAAGATGCAGAACTAGTAATGTTGTGTTACATATGTAAAATTCAGTCATATGCAAGGTGTCTTTCTGTGCTCTTCTAGCTCTCAGAAATCTCAGCCTGATTTTCTCTGGTCCCAGTTTAGTCAGGTACTTACTTTTATGTCATCATAAACCATTTAGGCACCTAGATCTACATCCCTTTTTTAAAAATTGAGTTTAAGGTTACCTGAGGTTTTGAGTGAATGTGGTTTGCACATGTTGGACCAAATGGATATGAAGTTCTTAGGGGCCTGACAAGTTCAGCCTCACTTGGTGCTGGCTGAGGTTTTCATGGTCAAACCCAGAGGAGTAAAGAAAGGTAACTGGTCTCTGACTTTCACAGAGCTACCTGGCAGAGGGAAGAATAGTGCTCAATGTTGGGGAAGCTTAAAATATGTAAATCTCTGTGGTCCTTCCCACTCCTCCCTCTCAGAGCCTGTGGTTTTTAGATTGGCCTTCAAGGCCAGTGACTTTTGAACTCACAAGTCAAGATTTTGCGCTTTTTTTTTTTTCCTGTTCAAGTCTAGTGATTTAGAGTGGAGAATGGTATGTTTTCTGATACAAATATAGGAATAGACTATCTGTGTTTAAGGAAAGACAGTGAATACATATTTCTAAATATTATGTTACAATTTTGTTCTAGCTATTTATTGGAAAGTTTTAGCTAGCTGTGAAAGATAAAAAAGATTAAGATCTGATTTGGTTAATAAACATCTCGACAACAAAAAGTCATGCAATTAATCTCATGATACTCAGAAACATCCATAACTCAAGCCTGTGCTTTTATGTAAATTAGTATATGCAGATCTGCTATACTTGTATAATAATTAAAAGTTATGAGCATTTTTATTTGTTTATTTCAAAGTTAAGTCATTAAAGATATACAGGCATTTCTGTTTTGGCAGGCATTTCTGATGGGTATATACCTAATGGCCGAACTCCCATTTGGAATTATATTACTCTTCTGATCCAGCCACAAAGTGAAAAAAAAAAATCCTGAAAGTGTTATTATGTTATTTTTACATATATAATGTATATTATATATGTAACTCTAACTATATATTAACTATACTTATACTTAACTATACTTAACTATACTTAACTATATATAGTTAAGCTATATATTAATGTTAGTTAATATATATATATAGTTAAGCTATATATTTATGTCAATATAGTTAAGCTATATATTTATGTCAATATTATATTTTCTGATTAGTTCATTTCAACTGTATTCTTGCACTGTTATTATTCATTTCCATTATTATCCAGCTACTAATTTGTCTATCCAATTAATTCTTATACCCAGACATATAATCTGCCTGGGTACTAAGCAAGGCAATTTATTGAAAAGGTATATTTTGAGGGATTAAAAATAGAAGGAAAACAGAATAATATCACGAAAACCATTAGATTATTGTGAGTGATGAATAAAATTTTGTTAGAGTGTTAAAATTGAATACCATATTAAAATCCCAATATATTTTGTTTTCAAATTTTAATCACTGAAAAACCCTGCATTATCATTGATCAAAATATGTAAGACAGTCATGCAGATTAAGTTTGCTTTTGTAATTAAGACTATTTTTTTTAAAGCAGTGTCAATCTCACAGCAAAATTGAAGGGAAGATAAAATGATTTCTCTTATATCTCCTGCTTCCTCACAGGCATAGCCTCCCCCTTTATCCATTGCCCCCACCAGAGTTGAACATTTGTTACTATTCATGAATCTGCACTGACACATCATAATTACCTGAAGTCCTTAGGTACATTATATTTCACTCTTGGGATTGTATCTGGGATTGGACAAATGTTTGTAAATGTATCCACCATTATAGTATCTACAGAATATTTTCATTGCCCTAAAAATAGGCTCTGCCTATTCATCCCTCTCTTTAACCCCCTGGGTAACCACTTTTTACTTTTTACTCTCTTTTTACTCTTTTTACTCTCTCAATAGGTTTGCCTTTTTCAGAGTGCCATATAGTTCAAGTCACACAACATGTAGTGTTTTCAGATTGACTTCTTTCACTTAGTAATATAAATTTATGTTTCTTCCATGTCTTTTCATGACTTGATAGCTCATTTCTTTTAAGCACTGAATAGTATTCCATTGACTGGTTGTACCAGAGTTTGTTTATCCATTCACCTACTGAAGGACATCTTGATTACTTCCAAGATTTGGCAATCATGATTTAACCTGCTATAAATATCCACGTGCTCCATGATATTTGGGAAAATTCCAAGGAGTCCGATTGTTGGATTGTATGATAAGAGGATGTTTAGTTCTGTAAAAAACTGCCAAACTGTCTTCCAAAGTTGTTGTACAATTTTGCATTCCCACCAGCAATGAATGACAGTTTCTGTTGCACCACATCCTCCCCAGCATTGGGTGTCAGTGTTCCTGATTTTGGTCTTAGTATAATGGTATCTTGTTGTATTAATTTGCATTTTTCTGATGACATATGATGTGGAGCACCTTTTCACATGCTTATTTGCCATCTGTGTATCTTCTTTGGTGAGGTGACTGTTAAGGTCCTTGGCTCATTTTTTAATTGGGTTGTTTGTTTTCTTGCTGTTGAGTTTTAAGAGTTCTTTGTATATTTTGGGTAACATTCTTTTATCAGAAGTGTCTTTTGCAAGTATTTTTTCCTAGTATGTGGCTTGTCTTATTCCCTTGACAGTATCTTTAACAGAGCAGAAAATTTTAATTTTATTAAAATCCAGCTTATCAATTATTTTTTTCATCAATCATGTCTTTGATGTTGTATCTAAAAAGGTATCACCATATTCAAGGTCATCTAAGTTTCCTCCTATGTTATCCTCTATAAATTTTACATTTTACATTTAGGTCAGTGATCATTTTGAGTTAATTTTTGTGAAGGGTGTAAGGCCTGTGTCTAGATTCTTTTTCTTGCATGTATATGTCCAGTTGTTCCAGCACCATTTGTTGAAGACTATCTTTGTTCCATTGTATGTATTACTTTTGTTCCTTTGTCAAAATTCAAATGACTTTTTGGTTCTATTTCTGGGCTCTCTATTCGGTTCCATTTATCTATCTATGTATTCGTTTGTCAGTACAACACTGTCTTGATTACCATAGCTTTGTAGTAACTTTTGAAGTTGGGGGACAACAGTCTTTCAACTTTGATCTTCTCCTTCAGTATTGTTTTGCATACTTTAGGTCCTTTGCCTCTCCAAAAACTTTATAATTGGCTTGTCAATACCTATGAAATAACTTGCTGGGATCTTGAGTGAGATTGCCTTGAATCTGTAGATTAAGTTGGGAAGAACAGATAACTTGATAATATTTAGTCTTCCTATCTGTGAACATGAAATATCTCTCCATTAGCTCCTCTGATTTTATTCAACAGAGTTTTGTAATTTTACTCATATAGATCTTCTACATATTTTTAGATTATACCTAAGTATTTTAATTTGGGTAGTGCTAATGTAAATTCCATTGTGTTTTTAATTTCAAATTCCATTTCTTCATTGCTGGTGTAAGGGGAAAGCTATTGACTTTTGTATATTAACCTTATATCCTGCAAACTTAATATAATTACTTTTGAGCTCCAGGAGGTTTTTGTAGATGATTCTTTTAGATATTTTACATATCTGTTTTTTTTCTATTCAAAAAAAGTCATTTTATTTCTTCCTTCTCAATCTGTATACCTTTTATTTCCTTTTCTTGTCTTATTACATTAGCTAGACCATCCAGTCTGATGATGAAAAGCAGTGGTGAGATAGAACATTCTTGCCTTATTTCTGATTTTAGCAGGAAATCTTGAGTTTCTTACCTTTATGTATGATGTCTGTGGGGTTTTTGTATTAATAGATGGTCTTTATTAAGTTGAGGTGGTTCCCCTCTTTTCCTTTACTGACAGTTTTTATTATAAATGGGTGTTGGATTTTTATCAAATGTTTTTTCTGTATCTATTGATATGATAATGTGATTTTTCTTCTTTTGCTTGTTGATGTGAATTATATGAATTGCTTTTTGAATGTTGATCCAGCCTAGAAGTAGGATAAACCCCACTTGGTTATGATACATAATTGTTTTTACACATTATTGAATTAGATTTGCTAGTGTTTGACTGAGGATTTTTGCATTTATGTTCATGTTGGTTTTCTTTTCTGCAATTTTCTGTAGAGGTAGTGTTCTGTAGTCTTCTTTTATTAGAGTGCCCATTTCCTGGTTTTGTTATTATGGGGATGCTGGCCTCATAAAATGAGATAGAAAGTATTCCCTCTGCTTCTTTGAAATAACAGGTTTTCTATTCTGTTCCATTTATCTGTGTGTCTATTTTTGGGCTAGGACCATGCTGTTTTGATTACTGGAGCTTTGTACTATAGTCTGAAGTCAGGGAGTCCAGCTCCATTTTTCTTTCTCAAAATTAATTTGGCTATCTTTTGTGTTTCCACACAAATTTTAAAGTTTTTGTTCTAGTACTGTGAAGAAAAATGCCATTAGTAATTTGATAGGGATTACATTGAATTTGTAGATTGCCTTGAGTAGTATGGTCATTTTAACAATATTGATTCTTCCAATCCAAGAACACAGTATATCTTTCCATTTGTGTTGTCTTCAATTTTCTTTCATCAGCATCTTAGAGGTTTTGGAGTACAGGTCTTTTGCCTCCTCAGGTAGGTTTATTCCTAGGTATTTTATTCTTTTTGATGTGATGTTAAATGGGATTGTTTCCTTAATTTCTCTTTCTGATATTTTGTTGTTAGTGTATAAAAATGTAACAGATTTCTGTCTATTAATTTTGTATCCAGCAACTTTACTGAATTCATTGATGAGCTCTAGTATTTTCTGATCTTTAGGGTTTTCTATGTATAGCCTCTTGTTGTCTGCAAAGAGTGACCATTTTACTTCTTCTTTTCCAATTTCGATTCCTTTTATTTCTTTTTCTTCTCTTACTGCTGTGGCTAGGACTTCCAAACTTCTGTTGGATAAAAATGGTGAGAGTGGATATCCTTGTTTTATTCCTGATCTTAGAGGAAATACTTTCATATTTTCACCATGGAGTACGATGTTAGCTGTGAGTTTGTCGTATATGGCCTTTTTTATGTTTAGGTATGTTCCCTCTAAGCCCACTTTTTGAAGAGTTTTTTTTTTTTTAATCGTAAATGGATATTGAATTTTATCAAAAGTTTTCTGCATCTATTGAGAAAATCATATGGTTTTTATTCTTCAGTTTGTCAATGTGGTGTATCACATTGATTGATTTGTGGTTATTGAAAAATTCTGGCATCCCTGGGATAAATCCCACTCAATCATGATGTATGATCCTTTTAATGTATTGTTGGAGTTGGTTTGCTAGCATTTTGTTAAGACTTTCTACATCTATGTTTATTAATGATGTTAGCCTGTAATTTTCTTTTTTGTGATATCTTTTCCTGGTTTTCATATCAGGGTGATGGTGGCCTCATGGAATGAGTTTGGGAGTGTTTCTTCCTCTGCAATTTTGTGGAAAAATTTCAGAAGGGTAGGTATTAATTCTTCTCTAAATGTTAGATTGAATTTGCCTGTGAAGCCTTTTGGTCCTGGACTTTTTTTTTGTTGGGAGTTTTCTAATCACAGATTCAATTTCAGTACTGGTAATTGGTCTAGTCATATTTTCTATTTCTTCCTGATTCAGTCTTAGGAGATTGTATCTTTCTAAGAATTTGTCCATTTCTTCTAGATTGTCCATCTTATTGACGTATATTTGCTAGTAGTAGTCTCTTGTGATCCTTTGTATATCTGTCATGTGTCGGTTTTAACTTCTCTTTTATCATTTCTCATTTTATTTGGGACTTTTCTCTTTTTTATCTTGACATGTCTGGCTAAAATTTTATCATTTCAGTGAACCAGCTCTTAGTTTCATTGATATTTTCCATTTTTTTTTTTAGTCTCTATTTATTTCTGTTCTAATCTTTATGATTTATTTCCTTATACTAACACTGAATTTTGTTTTTTCTTCTTTCTCTAGTTGCTTTAGGCATAAATTTAAGTTGTTTATTTGAGATTTTTCTTGTTTCCTGAGATAAGTTTGTATTGCTATAAAATTCCCTCTTAGTACTGCTTTTGCTGTGTCCCATAGGTTTTGGACCATCATGTTTCATTTTCATTTGTCTCTAGGTATTTTTTTATTTCCTCTTTGATTTCTTCAGTGATCCATTGGTTGTTTAGTAGCATATTATTTACCCTCCACGTGTTTGTGTTTTTGCAGTTTTTTAATTTTTCCTGTAGTTCTTATCTCATAACATTGCGGTCAGGAAAGATATTTAATACAATTTGAGTCATCTTAAATTTACCGAGACTTGCTTTTTGGCCCAGCATATGATCTTTCCTGGAGAATGTTCCATGTGCACTTGAAAAGAATGTGTATCCCGCTGCTTTTGGATGAAATGCTCTATAAATATCAACCAAGTCCATTTTTTTTTTTTTTGGGCTGTGTTGGGTCTTTGTTTCTGTGTGAGGGCTTTCTCTAATTGCAGCGAGCAGGGGCCACTCTTCATCGCAGTACACAGGCCTCTCACTATCGCGGCCTCTTGTTGTGGAGCACAGGCTCCAGATGTGCAGGCTCAGTAGTTATGGTTCATGGGCCCTGTTGCTCTGCAGCATGTGGGATCTTCCCAGACCAGGGCTTGAACCCGTGTCCCCTGCATTGGCAGGCAGATTGTCAACCACTGCACCACCAGGGAAGCCCCATCAACCAAGTCCATCTGATCTAATGTGTCATTTAAGGCCTGTGGTTTTCTTACTGATTTTCTGTCTGGGTGATCTGTCCATTGGTATAAGTAGGGTGTTAAAATCCCCCACTATTATTGTGTTACTATCAATTTCCAGTTTTATGGCTGTTAGCATTTGCCTTATATATTAAGGTGCTCCTATGTTGGGTGTATATATATTTACAACTGTTATAGCTTCTTCTTGGATTGTCCTTTAATCATTATGTTTTATCCTTTGTTTCTTGTAACAATCTTTATTTCAAAGTCTACTTTGTCTGATATAAGTATTGCTACTCCAACTTTCTTTTGATTTTCATTTCTGTGGAATACCTTTTTCCGGCCCCTCACTTTCAATCTGTGTATATCTCGATATCTGAAGTGAATATTTTGTAGGCAGCAAATATACAGGTCTTGTTTCTGTAGCCGTTCAGCCAGTCTGTGTCTTTTGGTTGGGACATTTATTCCATTTACATTTAAGGTAATTATTGATATGTATGTTCCTGTTGCCATTTTGTTCATTGTTTTGGATTTGTTTCTGCAAGTCTTTTTCTCCCCTTTCTTCTTTTATTATTTTATCATTTGATGACTATCTTTAGTGTTATGTTTGGATTCCTTTTTCTTTTTTTGTATATTTTATAGATTTTATTTTGCAATTACCATAAGGTTTTTTTTATAGCAATATATATATGTTGCCGATCTCTTAATTTCAAATGCATTTTAGATACCTTACATTTGTATTCTCCTCTCATCCCAGGTACTGTTTTTGACATTATATTTTACATTGAATTTTTTGTGTATCCCTTAACTGCTTATTATAGATACAGATGATTTTACTACTACTTTTGTCTTTTACTGTCCCTACTAGCTTTGTGTGTGAATGATTTCCTATCTTTATTGTATGTTTGCCTTTACCAATGAAATTTTCCATTTCATAACTTTCTTGCTTCTAGTTTTGGTCTTTTCTTTTCTGCCTAGAGAAGTTCCTTTAGCATTTGTTCTAAAGCTGGTTTGGTAGTGCTGAATCCTTTTAGCTTTTGCTTATCTGTAAAGCTTTTGATTTCTCCATCAAATCTGAATGAGAGCCTTGCTGGTTAGAGTATTATTGGTTGTAGGTTTTTCTCTTTCATCTCTGTAAGTATACGGTGCCACTCCCTTCTGGCCTGCAGAGTTTCTGCTGAAAAATCAGGTCATAGCCTTATGGGAGTTCTCTTGTGTGTTATTCATTGCTTTTCACTTGTTGCTCCTAATATTCTCTCTTTTTCTTTAATTTTTGTCATTATGTTTATAACGTGTCTTTTGTGTTCCTCTGTGGGTTAATCCTGTATGGGACTCTTTGCTTCCTGAACTTGGGTAACTGTTTCCTTTCCCAAGTTAGATATTATCTCTTCAAATATTTTCTCAGGCCCTCTGTCTCTCTCTTCTCCTTCTGGGAAACCTATAATGCAATTAGCTTGCTTGATATCCCAGAGGTATCTTAAACTGTCCTCATTTCTTTTTATTCTTTTTACTTTCTTCTGTTTGGTGGCAGTGATTTCCACTACTCTGTCTTCCAGCTCACTGATCCATTCTTCTGCCTCATTTAGTCTACTATTGATTCCTTCTAGTTTATTTTTCATTTCAGTTATTGTATTCTTCAATTCTGTTTGGTTCTTTGTATTTTCTAATTCTTTGTTGAAAACATCTAATTTTTAACTCTGTTCAAGCATTCTCCTGAGTTCTTTGATCATCTTTACAATCATTACTCAGAACTCTTACTTAAGTAGGTTGCCTATTTCCACATCACATAGTTCTTTTTCTGGGGCTTTTTCTTTGTCTTTTGTCAGAAACTTATTCCTCTGTCATGTCATTTTATCTAAATTGCTATTTTTATTTTTATGTATGTGGTAGGTTAGTTACATTTCTTGACCTTGGAAAAGTTGCCCTCTGTAGAAGACATCCTGTTCACCCCAGCAGTGCACTTCCCTCTCATCACCTAAGGGCCAGGGGCCAACTAGTCCCAGGGTACTCTCTGGCTTGGGTTTGTGGACTCTGTCTGCTGGGTGAAGGACTGTAGTTTTCTTGCTTGTGCTGTCTGCTTCCTGGTGGAGAAAACTTTTTAATAGTTATAGGCTTATTTAGGTGGTCTATTTCCTTTTGTGTGAATTTTGGCAGATTGTATCTTTCAAGGAATTGATCTATTTTATCTAGGTTATGAAGTTTGTAGGCATAGAGTTGTCCATATATTTATTGTTTATCATTTTACGGTTCATGGGAGCAGTAGTGATGTCCTTACTTTCATTTCTGATATTAGTAATTTGTGTCTCTCTTTTTTTCCTTAGGTAGCCTAGATAGAGGCTATAGATTTTTTTTTTTTTTAATTTTCAGAGAAGCAGATTTTGTTTTGTAGATTTTTCTCTATTGATTTTCTGTTTTCAACTTCATTGGGGTTTGCTCTAATTATTATTATTTCTTTTCTTCTCCTTACTTTGGATTTAATTTGATCTTCTTTTTCTAGTTTCCTAAGGTAGAAATTTATATTATTAATTTTAGATCTTTTCTATTGTATGCATTAAATGCTATAAATGTTCATTTAAATACTGCTTTTTCTATATACCAAAAATTTCAATGGGTTTTTTAAATATTTAATTCAAAATATTTTTAATTTATTTTGAGATTTCTTTTTTGACCCACATGTTATTTAGAAGTTGATTGTTTAATTTCCATGTATTTTCTGGATTTCCAGTTTTCTTTGTTATTAATTATTAATTTCTAGCTTAATATCATCCTTTTTTTTCCTGATAACTTTCCTTGCTTTGATGTTTGGTCTGTCTGAAATTAATTTAACTACTTCTGCTTTCTTTAGATTAGTGTTAGCCTGCTATAATTTCCACCATCCATTTACTTTTAATCTATATATGTGTTCAAATTTAAAGTGTTTTCTTGTGGACAACAGGTAGGTGAGTCTTGCTTTTTGATACACTCTGACATCTCTGTCTTTTAATTGTTACATTTAGACCAGTGATGTTCACATTGGTTATTGATATAGTTGGATCAATATTTACCATATCTGTTACTTTGACTTTGTTGCCCTATTCTTTGTTCTATTTTGTCTTTCTCTCTTTTTCTGCCTTTTGTGGTTTTAATTGAATATTTTTTATCACTCCATTTTCTCTTCTTTCTCAGCATATTTGTTATATTTTTAAAAAACTTTTTAATGGTTTCCTTAGATTTTGCAATATATATTTACCACTAATCCAATACCACTTTTAAATAACAGTATACCAATTGATGGGTAATTTGAGTACCTTATAATAACAAAGTAATCCCAATTTTCCCTCCTGTCCCTTGTATCAATTCAAAGGACAATCATTTCATTTGTATACTTTCATATAAACATACATGCATAAACATATACATGCATGTATATGTGTACATATATGCATAAGCATATATAGTAGAATACATTGTTATTGTTTTTAGCAAACTGTTTTCTGACAAGTTATTTACAGATACGAATACAATACACATGTTTATCTTTACTTGTTCCATATAGAACAAGTAAAAATGTGTAGATTTTATGTAGATTTGAATTTCTGACCTATATTACTTTTCTTCCTTTTTTTTATGTAGATTTGAATTTCTGACCTATATTACTTTTCTTCCTTTTTTTATGTAGATTTGAATTTCTGACCTATATTACTTTTCTTCCTTTTTTTATGTAGATTTGAATTTCTGACCTATATTTCTTTTCTTCTCTCTGAAGAACTACTTTTAATATTTCTTTCAAAGCAGGTTTACTGGCAACAAATTCCCTTATTTTGTGTGACTTAGAAAAAAGTATTTCTCATTTTTCTTCCTCTATATGTTTTTTTCTTCTTTCCTTTTCCTTCTTTCAGGCTTTTTTCTTTGATTTTCTGTAGTTTGAAAATGTTACATCTACATGTAGTTTTTGTTTGTTTGTTTGTTTGTTCTTTTGACATTTATCCCGCTTGCAGTACTCTGAGATTCTTGGATCCGTGGATTGGTATCTGGCATGATTTTGGGAAAATTCTCAGTCATTATTATTTCAAGTATTTCTTTTTTCCTTTCTCTCTTTCTTCTTTGTCTGTTATTCTCATTATGTGTATGTTATTCTTTTGGTGGCTGTCCCACAGACATTGGATATTCTCTACTGTTTCTTTCAGTCTGTGTTCTCTTTGCATTTTAGTTTTCAAGGATTCTATTCATATACGCTTTATCTCAGATTCTTTTCTCAGCCATATCCCATCAACTAAAAAGCCCATCGAAGGTATCTTTCAATTGTCTTCATTCCAAAGGTAGAAAAAATAGTGAAAGAGAAAAATAGAAACAAAGAACAAGGACGATAGAAACAGTTTTTAAAAAACATTTTTGGCTCTTTCTTAGAATTTCCATCTCTCTGTTTACATTGCCCATCTGTTCATGTATGTTTTCTATTTTATCCATTAAAGTCCTTAGCATATTAATCATAATTTTTTAAATTCTTGGTCTGATAATTCCAATATCCCTGACAACTCTGGTTCTGATGAATGCTCTCTCCTCAGGTTGCATTTCTTTGCCTTTTGGTGTGCCTTGTACTTCTTCTTGAAAGCTAGATTTGATACACTGAGTAATAGTAACTGCTGTAAATAGACCTTAGTAATGTGGGTTTTGGGGGTGAAGAGATCAGAAGAATTCCATAGTACTATGGTCAATCTCAGTGTTTAGTGGATCTATGCCTCTGGACTTTGAATTTCCCAAGAGTTTCTCAGTTTTTTCTTCACTTAGGTGGAATAGGATGACTAGAATAGTCTAGAGTTGGGTATTTTCTTTCCCTCAGTTTAGTTAGGGTCTCATAATACCCAGTAGATTAGGCTTTGGTTAACTAGGTTTCCCTTAGGGCAGGACTTGTTAAGCACAGTATGTATTTCAAAATGGTTCTTTTTTTCCTTCCCCCTGCTAGAAACTGAGGGGAGTTTTCTCAGTAACTACTGTGGGCATCTTGTCAAGCTCCTGGTGGTAAATCTCATGATATTGTGAGGGTTCACCTATGACTAGTTCCCCTTGGAGATTTTTAACTCTCAGACATGTGCATGCTGAGCCTCCAGCAAATTGTCAATTACAGTTCATGTTTCCCTACCTTGGCAGTGGCTCCCACAGTGATTTCCACCTGTGAGCTGCTGCTCTGATAAGGCACAAATCCCAGAATTCACCTGCCTTTCTGTCTCTCCAGTTTTAGGGGTAGTGGTTTGCCGTGTGTTTTCCCCTCTTATGGATTTGAGAAGAGGTGTTTATTTTTTAGTCTGTTCAGTTTTTTACTTGTTTTTAGGACAGAGTGGTCAATTCCTAACTCCTTACATAGGGAACTGGAAAGTAGAAGTCCACAAATTAACTTTGAATAATAGAACTTTGAATCTTAGGGAAAAAACCTGTTTATCTACATACTTGGTGAACAGGGGTATTTCCTGTGTCCTTTGGACAAGCAAGCAAAGCATCTTATCTGTATTATCTACATATTTCAGGCTAAAGTCTTGCCTTTATCAAATATATACATAATATTCCATAAAATATCAAAGTTTGCAGCCATTTATCCAAATATCAAGAAATTGTTATTCTCTGATATTTTTAAATAAATTTCAATTTGTTATAGAGAAAAATATTTTGTTTGAGAAAAATTGTCCTTATGGAGTCAGATAAATATAGAGCAAATGGAAAATAGGAACATAGGTTAATCTGAGATAAATAAAAATAAAATTTAGTAATCAGGAAAAGAATTTTACTGCCTTTTGAATCATCTATTTCCCAGGAAAAATATGAAATCCATTGACTGAATGGGACCCTTTTCAAAAAGAAAAAAAAAGTTAAACTAGAAAGGATTCTCAGTAAAACACATTAAATTGATTACACCCTTTATTTTCTCTCTAAAACTTACACAAAATATAAAGGAATAAAATAAAAAGGGTGTTTATCCATATGAACTAATAGTAAGTGAAGAGGCAAAAGAAAAAGAGAGTATCAATAACTTCTGAAAGAGACAAGGGATTCATATTTTAGTGTAGCTTAAAGAAACAATAATTCCAGTAGAGCTAAACACCGATTAGAATTAAGACAGTTTTCCCACTAAATATGAGCATTTTGAGATGCCATTTACCCTAGAATACTAAAGCCAGACACAGAGCTGAAAATGGGAGCATGGTTTGAATGACTTTAGATAGAGTGACTAGAAGATAGACTTCTCTTAGTATTCACAGCCAAGGAGTTAACTTGCCTCCAACTTTCTACCCTCAACAGTAATCTAGATATTCATTCTCTGGAGAATTGAATCCTGAGAAGCTCTGGAATTGTGGTCTCCATTTACACAGAAATTATGGGTAAAGTGTGTGTCTAAAACCAAGGGGATTGGTGAAAGGTGTAAGTGATGCACAACCATGTCCTCTTCTTTGTTCTACTCTCAAAATGCTACAATCCAGGTATCTTATTTTCCAAATGCCATTGCTCTTTTTCAAAGCAAGATAATGGAGGATTTTTTCTTTTTCCTGAACAAGCAGAAACTTCTGTAGAGGAACACATTGTATCATCTGCCACAAATTATGTGCAACATTTGATAAAACTGCAGTGAAGCCTGTTAGACAACACACTCCTAAGAAAGCTCACAGAGATTCTAACCAAATTTCTCAGACATAATCTTAAATATGGTTAGAGAATTAATTTTATTGAAAGTAAAAAATGGAAAAGGGCTTGAAATTTGTAAATTAAATTTAATCAGGTAGATTGTTAATGAGATGACCACAGAAAAGTTGGATATCTTGAAAAATGCACAAGAAATGCAAAATATAATTTATGATAGGTCATATAAATAATAAAGGTGAAATACTAGAAGTACCTTTAGATACTATATTAATCTGGTCTTTCTTTTTGACCCAGGAAACTGGAGTGACGTGTCCAAATTTGAAAAGCCTGAAAATTGGCATAGCTATAATTCCTTACATAATTTACATTTATCTCATAATATATACTTTCAAGAAAAGTAATTATATTAAAAGAAATCAAACAGCTTCTTCTCTCACTTCCCTCCCCCACTATCTTTTAAATGAGGCTGACAGTTATGGTAAGAAGTCGGAAAATAAAGTCTGGTTGTATATTTAGTACAGAATAGACATAGCACAGAAGTAGGAATACGTTTAAGAAGGACATAAATAAGGAAGAGAACATAGAAAAATTCTCACTGTGAGTCTCACCAAGTACAGATAGTCCCCTTGCATTTAGGTTGGAGGGAGGTGAGATGACATTATCACACCCTTACACTTTTAGAAGCATATTGAAAGCAGCAGTCACACTGTAGGAAATCCTAGTAACTCCTGCCTGTGACATAAGGTTCTACCACTTTTCACTGTCACTGTCTCCTGTGTTTCAAGGGGGGAATTTGACAGCACAGTACAGACTCTCAAGGCGCTGGGAACAGACGAAATGATGCTGGCAGCCACGGAAGGGTGTGGACTGCTCAGTGGCACAGGGATTCTATACTTAGCTATGTGTGTGCATAAAGGGAATTCAGTTAAGCCACTCCTTCAGCTGGAAAGAATAATTGAGAGGACACTTGAAAATTGTTGTTGATTCATTTGAAATTGTACTATAATTCTATAATGGTGTCCTAGTAGTTTATTTATAAGATAGCCTAGGTTACACTGCAGTAATAAACTCCAACATCTCAATAGCAAACACAGTAAACATATTTGCTAACACGTTTCTGCCATAGGTCTGAGCAACTCTCCAGGGCAGCTGTCCTCGACGTTATGGCTCATTTATTTAAGGTGTTTCAATCCTATAACACCTGTGTCTCAACACGTGATTCTGCTTTTGCACCAAGACCACAGATAAAGAGAGTTCTGGAGAGTCTCTCACTGACAGTCAAACATTTTGACTTAGAAGTAATACATGCCAATTCCTGTCAGGGACGACTGTTCAGATATAGTCATATAATCACCTAACTTCAAGGAGTCAAAAAGTATAAGCCTTCTGTGAGCAATAATACAGAACTGGAGGCAAGTAAGGGCTTGAAATCTCTGCTATAGCTGGTGAAGTGTCTATTCCAAATGCAAAAGCAAAGATTCACCAGAAATAATTAATAGAAATTGTAGAAAAATTGAAGAAATGGGAAAAATGCATAATGTTTTTTTTCCAATTATTATATTGTGAAGTTGCTGACATTATCTTGGGATTAAAAGGGAAATTTTAATTCTTGTGCATTTCTGTGAGAAATAGGAAAATAAATAAATAAATGATAGCTCATAAATTAGTAGAGGTTAATGAAAGAAACAAATCTTTTATCAAATTTCTGAAACTGTAATGGATTGCTGAGTGATATCATAGAATCTTAAACCTAGGGTTTTTAAAGAATTGCTGTAGAAGACAGTATTGCAAACATTCTTGGGGATAAGAATCACATACAGATTGCTTAGTCTTTCTCTTTGAAATACTGATTCATAAATCTATTTTCAGGTCAGTTTTTTTTTTTTTTAATGAAAGCTCCATGTGATTGAAGTTGAGTGGCAATGCTGCAATAAGATGTATGTATTTTCCTTTCTAATTCTATTGGTTCATTTTCATTCTAACTACATAAATGTATGGATATTTTTCTATAGAGAGATAATTTTCAGCTTTATTACGTAGTTAACTTCAGTGGCAATTATTTCTCGTAAATTAATCTCTAGATGCATATCTTAAAAGGACAATTTAATGGTAGAAGAGGTATGTTTTAAAAGAATAATTGGCATCACAGGTTTATGAGTTTTGTTGTTTTTCATTCTGTCTCACATCTGCATTATAAACAACTATAAACACTTCTGAGTTATCTACCATTAGTTAATCATATAAGAGATTACTGCTATACATTAGAATTATTGCTCTGCCTTCTTAAGAGGAGTTAACTTAAAAGAAACTAGACCTCTAAGTCCCTGCTTCAATGTTTTCTCTCATCTACAATAATTTTCTTGGAGAAATGCCATATCTGCCTTCAGCTATTAACTCAATGATTCTGTCCTTTTACTGAAAAATTCAGTGTTTATTCATAGAACACACATGCTACAATATTACAGTGATTATCTATTTTCTTTGTGGTCGAAATGCCACCTGCAATAAATATAGCTTTCTTAGAAGGCTGACATCCACAACATCATCTATCAATACTCAAATTATGAGGAGCATTTTTTCTGCTATAAAGAATAATAAATACCAAAATAAATATCATAAAGGTACTCATCTTCCAATTTACTCATGTTTAAAATTAAAGTGGTTATTGTCTATGTGAAATAAACAACTCAATTTAGATGATTTTTGCATTTGCAAAATTATTATAAAATATTTATATAATTTAAAATACTTTATATTAGGATATACTAATATTAACGTTTGAAAATTTAATGGCTTGAGAATAGCATTCTTAGCTTATTTTGAGAATGTAAATAATAAATTATTTTTTGTTCTTTGTGTGCTAAGTATTAAGAGAATTAAGTTAATCTGTATGTTATTTTCAAAATTTAACTTTAGATCATTGTCCAGTGTAACTCTGGATAAAGATTCAAAACAATTTACAGTCATACCTCATTTTAATGTTCTTTGCTTTATTGAGCTTCACAGATATTGCATTTTTTACAAATTGGAGGTTTGTGGCAACCCTATGTAGAGCAAGTATACCAGTGCCATTTTTAAACAGCATTTGCTCACTTTGTATCTCTGTGTCACATTTTGGTAACTCTTGCAGTATTTCAAATACTCTACCAGCAGGTTATATAAAAAATTATAACTCACTGAAGGCTCAGATGATGGTTAGCGCTTTTTAGTAGTAAAGTATTTTTAATTAATGTATGTACATTGTTTTTTTTAAAGCATAGTGCTACTGCACACTTAATAGACTACAGTATAGTGTAAACAAAAGTTGTGGGACTCTATTGTGATATTCACTTTATTGTATGGTCTGGAATTAAATCTACAATAATTCTACGGTACACTTATCTGATATTCTTTATTACTGTGAGTTAAAATATAACACATTAAAGTCTTTAAAATATGCTCTATGTGCATATTTAAACAGAAGTTATTCAATTAAAAACATTTAATTCTATAATATGTGGTTGTATATAGATTGTTTTCATAGATTGAAAAATAATTTAAATTTATATATGCTAAAATATTAATACTAGTTACCTCTGGATTATAATTTACATAACTCTTTTCAGAGCATTTCTTAAAGACTTTTACATTCATTATGTATAATTATATAATAATTGTAAAAACAAAAATGTTAAGTATTTAGTATATTTTAAGAGTATAACATTCAGTTTAAATAGCAGATATTAAAAGATAACATTTCAGTGTGCTGTAGGCTGATACATAGTTTTTTCTACAAGTCAAACTTGGGTACTCTATTTTCTTTTCCATAAATATTTAGAAAGACTCAAGTATTTATAGCAAAAGTATTCTCTCTAATTGTATTACAATAAAACAATATCCACACATTATGGTGGAAAGCCTATTTATAATGCTCCTGCTAGAGAAATGAAGCCAGCTGATTACTGAGGAACAAACTCGTGGGTGAGAGTTCTGACAAATGACTAGGCAAATATTCCAAGTGTACATAAATATTTAATTCCAAGTATATGTAAATAAAAGTGACTAGTTTTCTTTCTTTAATTGAGAAAAATATTAAGGGTTATACATTTTCTTCTGGGAATAACTTAAGAACAGCTTTATTGTGACCCATTTTTATATGAAATATTAGTTTCATTGCTTGCTAATTTTAGATCATATTTGTGGATCAGGTATTCTTTTAGCACTTTGTATGTATTATTTTAGTAAATCCTTACAAAATCTTTGTGAAGTATGTATTATTTTTCCCAACCTGGCAATGGGAAACTAAAGCATGGCCATTAAAAAAAAAATGCCCAAGCTCACACAGTTAATAAGTTGCATATTTGAACCCAGAAAATCTAGTTGCTGTGTTAATCTCTGTTATATTGAGATCCTAGAGAGTACATACATTCAGTTTTGATTGCTGCTTTGATTAAGGCTTAATCAGAGGTTTATTTAAAATCTTTTTCCTTTTCATTTAAGTTCCAAATTCAAAATATATAAAAGGTAATATGTTGACAATCTTCCCTCTTAACCTTATTCCCTGTAATGATGTGAATTTTGTCTTCTATAAAATATATATTCATGTTGTCTTTTTTCCCTATTGAGGTGTTAATATTTTTATTAGCTAAATGTGGGTAGCTCAGTACTAAAAGAACTTCCCACCAGTATGCGACAGAAGCCTAGAATGGCTTGGAGTTTGGAAGATATATGTGTCTTTGTTTTCTGGTATCCAAGATCCATGGATTCTTGGCTTTGCCTCAACCAATCAGTCTATTTACCCAAGGGTGTTTGATATGGAAAAGTTAGAGAAATAGCTTTGATATAAGGGTAGTGAATATTTTTCCTAGTGTTTTTACTCATTTAACCCCTTTTATGATAATTTTTATGCAGAGTTTTAAAATTTTACGCAGTTGTTTTTTATAAATCCTTTATGGCTTCTGGGATTTGTGTGGAAGTTAGAAAAGACTTTACTACCTGAGGATTATATAAAAATACCACCATGATTTTTTCTAGTATTTTATGAAAGTTTTATATATATATCTAAGATTTTAATCCTTTTGGAATTGATCAGGTATAGCATATATGGCATGGTACTTAACTGTACTCCAGTTCTTTGACCAAATATCCCAGCACGATTTATTCCTTCAATGACTTTAGGTATGTTAATTAAATAAAAAAGCTGAAAGTATAATTGGCTTTTTTATGGACTTTCAACTCTGCTGCTTGGATTTCTTGGTTTATTCATATGCCGTTAGAATGTGCTTAACATTACTGAGGCTTTATAACTGATAGAAAGACCCTCCTGTTGATCTGTTTATCAAAGGGAAAACTTTCATAATTTTCAAGATACTAATGCTTTCCTTTTTCCATAGAATCTTTTCTAGCCAAAAGACTTTCTGTTAGTGTTTTTATTTAGATTATGTTAAATTTATGATGCAATTTATGGTAAATTGGTAACTTTTTCTTTAATAAGGGTTGTACACATCATTTTTTTTTTCTGATTTATTCATTGTCTATTTATTTTCTTAGGATAAATTTTCTGCATAGATTTTTTTTTCATCCAAGAAAATGGCCTTTTTTTTTTTTTTTTATCAGTACAGAGCATTTTTATCCTTCAGAAGCATTTTAAAATTTTATTTTTTAAAAAATTTCTTACGAATATCATTCCTAAGTTATATAGCACGTCCATGGTTATTAGGAATCAAAATTTTCTTACATTGTGTGTGTGTTCAATTTGATTATATAACATATTTATGTCTATATATAGTTTTTATACCACTCTTTTAAGTTATTTATATTAGTTTCTTAGTTGATTCACTTGGATCTTCCAAATTTAAATATATCATTTGATAATACAGATTATTTTATTTGTTCCTCACACATTTTTATGGTTCTAATTTATTTCTTGTATCTAATTATTTTCACAATTACTTCTAAAATGCCTATTTTACTTATGTATATGTAGGAACTGAGATTATTTTATGGTTAAAGAAGTATAAATTTACTATATAGCCTGTTAAAACTAAAAAATAAAAATGGATATTAAACATCTTTAAGATGTTTAATTGTCTTCTAAGCACTGATAGGAACTTTCATGTAATATTTTTCCTTATATTTATTGATAGACGGGCACATTAACTGATTTACCAATTTTGAACCATCTTTACTTTCCTAGAATAAATATAACTTTGATTTTGTTACTTTTTTTTTTTTTTTAGTATGCGGGCCTCTCACTGTTGCGGCCTCTCCCGTTGCGGAGCACAAGCTCCGGACGCGCAGGCCCAGCGGCCATGGCCCACAGGCCCAGCCGCTCCGCGGCACGTGGGATCCCCCCAGACCAGGGCACGAACCTGTGTCCCCTGCACCGGCAGGCGGACTCTCAACCACTGCGCCACCAGGGAAGCCCTGATTTTGTTACTTTTTAATGTACTTCTAACTTCTTTAGTTAATGTTTCATTAATAATTATCTTATTGATAATTGAAAGTGAATTAATGAATTTTAAATTATATAGTCGTTAATTTTTTGCTGAAATTTCACCATAAAGTTTTTGTGCCCTGTTTTTTTTTTTTTTTTTTTTTTTTGAGGAAGGGTTAACTGATTGTACTTCTTTATTTCTGACTTCTATGGGAATTTGGTATGTTTTCATTTGTATTTTTTGAAGGCAGTTTTGATCAATATTATTTTTTTTGCTAGAAATCCACCTATTATCAAAATTGTTAAATGTCCTCTTATGACAAAATAAAGTGGATAATTCATCTTTTGATGAGTTGTTTTAAAAAATCAAAATGTGAATTTATTACTTCTATAGGTTTGTTGTATGTTTTAAATCTTTTTTCTCTTTGCTATCTTAATCCCTTTGTTCTTCTTTCCTTAAGTTTATTTTAAATATTACTATGGAGAATTATGAGGCTACATGGATCTCCCACTCCTGTTTTGAAAGATTTTCATCTCTTTGTCTTTTTGTCTTTAACTCCTAAGATTTGTTCTATTCTGTTGTTTTGCTTTCTCCTTGAAGATTCCATGTATGTGCATATATGTAGGTTATTATTTTTCTGTCTTCTATATCCATAAGCTTCTCTTTGATTCAATTAATCTTTTTACCCATGTTTTTAGGATATCGGTATCCTGGGACACCTTACTTTGTTTCTTGTGACGTCTGTTTTTACTTATTTTCCTATTAATGCCATATTTATTTGTGGGAAATATTTATACCACCTACTTTTATTCTGAGAAAAAAGTACACTATTTAATTTCCTTGTGTTTACCATTTGTCCTGAGGTGTTGCTTTCCTGCTTTTTTTTTATAATATTGTCATATAACTATATTCGATTGCAATTTGTAAAATTTGTACTTATTTTATTGCACCATTTATTCTCAAATAATTTATATCACTTACTTCTTATTTTATTTTTTCATTTGCTTGTGTTATCTTTGCATAGATTCTGTGTTGGTTCATTTTAAATAATATGTACCGAGTAACTGGGATTTAGTAAACCATGCTACTTGGGGTAATTTGATGGTAGTGAAGTATCAGGGTCATGTTTCATGCTGGAATATTTCTTGCGGTACAGTTATGTGTTTTGGTTCTTACTGGGCTTCTCCCCATCCAAAGAAAAAAAAGACTCTTGTTGGGTATTTCACAGTGGAAAGATTATTTTCTCTGATGCTACAGAAGCACAGTGAATCTGGAAATATGTTTTTTTGGTGAGATTCTTTATTTATACTCACCCCCTGTGCCTTTTGGAAACCAACCAGATCCATGGTGACACAAGGAACTACTATTCAGGCAGCAGCCAACATGGATATAAAGTTTGTTCCACACCTTGAGAAATGTAAATTTTGCTACACAAAGCCATTAAGTCTTTTGGATGCTGAGTTATCTTTCCAACTTCTCTTTGTTTTACTTTTCCTGCACAGACATTGTAGCTGTTATATCTTTGCAGCTTTTAGAAGCCTTACCATCATTTTGTCCCATCAGTTTGTAAATATTTCACTGTTTTCTAGTTTCCAGTGTTGTTGATGAGATGCATACCTGAATCTTTTCTTTCACAATCAAATTGTATTGGAATTGTGAGCAATTTCTCTCTCTCTCTCTCTCTCTCTCTCTCTCTCTCTGTCTTTCTCTGTCTCTCTCTCTCTCTCTCTCTGTCTTTCTCTGTCTCACTCTCTCACTCTGTCTGTCTCTTTCTGTCTTTCAAGACTGGATTTGAACAGGTTAATCATCTAACAGTTTTTTTCTTAATTGCTGTATAAAAGTTTGACTATTCTCTCTACATAAATTCTTACTTTTTTCATATGTCACTCTTCATTCTGTTTAGTGAGACTTAAAATTCATCTTTAGTATTATTAAATATTGCCTCTGCTTCTCTTTATTTACATTTGTCTAGTGTATCTTTCTTCAACTTCTATTTATAAGCTTACTTTGTCCTTTTCGTCAGAGTTTTCTTTTAATAGTATAGAACTAGTTTTCAATTTTTTACTGAAAGTCTCTGTTCATTAGAGAATATACTCTATTTATTATACTGCAATGATTGATATATCTAACTTTTCCATTTTATTTTACTCTTTATTGTCTTGATTCTTTCCTTTCTCTTTTTCCATATCACCTAATCCCTCCCGAAGAGTACCTTTGTCTTCATTGTTTCCCTATGTTCATTCAGATAGGTTGTAACTTTTACTTTTACTTGCCCCTTCTCTAGCCATTTAAGTTTTTCATTTTATTATAATAATTTTCTAATTTTAGTTTCAGAACACACTAAATTTCCTCGAATTATGGCTCTTCTATATCAAGAATCCTTATTAAGCTATTTTTTTTACATATACCGTTTCACTTTTTCACTACTTATTTAGATTTCAAACATTTTACCAAGTTACTAATATTTTATATATTCCAAGTGATTTTATAATTACCTAGATTTATTAATATTTTTTATGAAGTCCATGATCATATTATTTTTTTCTCTTTTCCTATTTTCCCATAAATAATTTGTTGCTCTGGTATATTTACTTTTTGGTTAAACTCTTAGATATTGCTCTTAGAGAGAGTGAAGGTTTATACTGTCTCTCCTTCCTTACATATCTGAAAACATTTACATTTCCACTATATAATAGTTGAATGATATCCTGACTAGGTATAGAATTATTGGGAATTAACATTCTTTCCCCATAATTTTATAAATGCTATTACTTATGCTGTATCTGTTTAAAGTTGTTGATTCCTATTATTTAAAAGATGATTCTTCTCCTATCTGGCAACTTGTCAGAATCCCTGTTTATATTTTCAAGATTTACTTAGGGTTATATCATTTTATAATCTTCCCTGGCATAAATTTGATAAAACATTCAATCAGAAAACTTCAATATTTCATTATTACTTATTTAATTATTTCCTAATTTTTCTCTGTTCTTTTTTCCCCCTCCTGCCAATTCAGTGGTACTTTGAATTCTGCTCTTTTCTGATCCATTTGATATTACTTATTTTTAGAGTCATAAAATAACTCCATGGTAATATTTAAAAGTTGTTTTTAGTAGGAGAGACAAGGCAGAGTATATTTACTCCATCTATCCCAGATCAGGAAACTCCGTAGTGTTTGAAATGCCGAAAGGAAAAAAAAAAAAAGAAAAAAAAGCTAGTTTAAACAGTAGAGTAATCAAAGATTAAGAAATAATTGGTAGACTTAAAGATATACCTAAGAATTACTCCATATATTAAAGACATACATATGGAGATGAAAAATACAAAAGGCATGTTCAGAATCAAGGAAAATAAAATGAAGTACAATGTATATTAAATGATAATTCCAGAATTAATGGTAAAGAGAATAAGGGAGAGCAAATATTCAAAAAGATAATAGCTGTGAAATTCCTAAAACAAATAAAAATCATTCTAGAATGAATAAAAATTATTGATAAACATAACTTCTGTTTACATAACATTGCTCTAAAATATGTGTGGCTGGGAAAAAAGATACATGTAAGATATGTAACCAACAAAGGTATTGTGTTGGATATCTAAATCCATTCTACAAGTCAATATGAAAAAAATATGGGAAGAAGAGACAAAAAATATGAAGAGTCTTCTTTTTTTCTCAAAAGAGGAAACAATAAATGAGAATAAAAATATATACAAAGTTTACTCTCTTTGGTAATGAAATATATGGAAATTAAAACCATAAAGAGACCTCATTTTACACGTTTTAAATTTATTCACTGAGTATTCATTAAATACAAAGCATTGTATTAAGAACTCCAGGGGCTTTAAAGTCGGAGAATACAAAGCAGGTTAACTGCCATCACCAAGTTTACAAAAAGGTAGAGAAGAAATAATTTCTATGGAGATAGGTTAAGAAAATAGTATCCCAGTTTGAGGGAACAATAAGCTATTAAGACAATAAAATGACGTATGGAAAAGAGATGCAGTACTTAAATAACTTACAGAAAACTAACAGTATGTGTGAACCTTCCCCAACTAAAAATGCAAGTCTAACTAAAATATTTCTTATTTTGGGCTTCCCTGGTGGTGCAGTGGTTGAGAGTCTGCCTGCCGATGCAGGGGACACGGGTTCATGCCCCGGTCTGGGAAGATTCCACATGCCGCAGAGCACCTAGGCTCGTGAGCTATGGCCACTGAGCCTGCGCATCTGGAGCCTGTGCTCTGCAACAGGAGAGGCCACAACAGTGAGAGGCCCGTGTACTGCAAAAAAAAAAAAAAAAGAAAGAAAAAAAAAGAAAAATTTTCTTATTTTTTGAAACAGCATTAACTGTTCATTCTATATACAGTAGTGAACTAGTGTTTATCATCTAAAAATTAGTGCTACATATGTGTGCTTCCCTCAATACATGTTAAAAATTTTAAGAACAGCAATACTACTTTTTCATTTTGGACAGAGAGAATTCATGACTGTATCTGTCCCATAGCAAATTTTGTTTACATGAATAAAATGTAAAAAAATGTTTATTCAATACGACAGAAGTTGAAACCTAGGCAAAAAAAAAAAAAAAACTCTACTGTCATTGGTAGACAACGAAAAACTCAGTAAAGTTGGAGTAAGATGATCAAAACCATATATATATATATATATATATATATATATATATATATATATATAAAATACAGCAGATTCTTATTAGTCATCAATTTTATACACATCAGTGTACACATGTCAATCCCAATCACCCAATTCATCACAGCAGCACCACCACCACCCCACCACTTTCCCCCCCTGGTGTCCATATGTTTGTTCTCTACATCTGTGTCTCAATTTCTGCCCTGCAAACCGGTTCATCTGTGCCATTTTTCTAAGTTCCACATATATGCATAAATATACAATATTTGTTTTTCTCTTTCTGACTTACTTCACTCTGTATGACAGTCTGTAGATCCATCCACATCTCAACAAATTACCCAATTTCATTCCTTTTTACGGCCGAGTATTATTCCATTGTGTGTGTGTGTATATATATATATATATATATATATATATATATATATATATATATACCACATCTTCTTTATCCATTCTCTGTTGATGGGCATTTAGATTACTTCCATGACCTGGCTATTGTAAATAGTGCTGCAATGAACATTGGGGTGCATGAGTCTTTTTGAATTATGGTTTTCTCTGGGTATATGCTCAGTAGTGGGATTGCTGGATCATATGGTAATTCTATTTTTAGTTTTTTAAGGAACCTGAATACTGTTCTTCATAGTGGCTGTATCAATTTACATTCCACCAACAGTACAAGATAGTTCCCTTTTCTCCACACCCTCTCCAGCATTTGTTGCTTGTAGATTTTCTGATGATGCCCATTCTAACTGGTGTGAGGTTGTACCTCATTGTAGTTTTGATTTGTATTTCCCTAATAATTAGTGATGTTGAGCTGCTTTTCATGTGCTTCTTGGCCATCTGTATTTCTTCTTTGGAGAAATGTCTATTTAGGTCTTCTGCCCATTTTTGGATTGGATTGCTTGTTTTTTTAATATTGAGCCGCATATGCTGTTTATATATTTTGGAGATTAATCCGTTGTCAGTTGCTTCATTTGCAAATATTTTCTCCCATTCTGAGTGTTGTCTTTTCATCTTGTTTATGGTTTCCTTTGCTGTGCAAAAGCTTTTAAGTTTCATTAGTTCCCATTTGTTTATTTTTGTTTTTATTTCCATTACTCTAGGAGGTGGATCAAAAAAGATCTTGCTGTGATTTATGTCAAAGAGTGTTCTTCCTATGTTTTCCTCTAAGAGTTTTATACTATCCGGTGTTATGTTAAGGTCTCTAATCCATTTTGAGTTTATTTTTGTGAGTCGTATTAGGGAGTGTTCTAATTTCATTCTTTTACATGTAGCTGTCCAGTTTTCCCAGCACCACTTATTGAAGAGACTGTCTTTTCTCCATTGTATATCCTTGCCTCCTTTATCATAGATTAGTTGACCATAGATGTGTGGGTTTTTCTCTGGACTTTCTATCTTGTTCCATTGATCTATGTTACAGTTTCTGTGCCAGTACCATATTATCTTGATTACTGTAGCTTTATAGTATATCTGAAGTCAGGGAGACTGATTCCTCCAGCTCTGCTTTTTTCCCTCAAGACTGCTTTGGCTATTTAGGGTCTTTGTTTCTCCATACAAATTTTAAGATTTTTTTTTCTAGTTTTGTAAAAAAATGCCATTGGTAATTTGATAGGGATTGCACTGAATCTGTAGATTCCTTTGAGTAGTATAGTCATTTTCACAGTATTAATTCTTCCATTCTAAGAACATGGGATATCTCTCCATCTGTTGGTATCATCTTTAATTTCTTTCAGCAGTGTCTTATAGTTTTCTGCATACAGGTCTTTTGTCTCCCTAGGCAGATTTATTCCTAGGTATTTGATTCTTTTTTTTGCAATGGTAAATGGGAGTGTTTCCTTAATTTCTCTTTCAGATTTTTCATCGTTAGTGTATAGGAATGCAAGAGATTTCTGTGCATTAATTTTGTATCCTGCAACTTTGCCAAATTCATTGATTAGCTCTAGTAGTTTTCTGGTGGCATCTTTAGGATTCTCTATGTATAGCATCATGTCATCTGCAAACAGTGACAGTTTTACTTCTCCTTTTCAAATTTGTGTTCCTTTTACTTCTTTTTCTTCTCTGATTGCCATGGCTAGGACTTCCAAAACTATGTTGAATAATTGTGGTGAGATTGGACAACCTTGTCTTGTTCCTGATCTTAGAGGAAATGTTTTCAGTTTTTCACCATTGAGAATGATGTTTGCTGTGGGTTTGTCATATATGGCCTTTATTATGTTGAGGTAGGTTCCCTCTATGCCCACTTTCTGGAGAGGTTTTATCATAAATCAGTGTTGAATTTTGTCAAAAGCTTTTTCTGCATCTACTGAGATGATCATAAGGTTTTTCTTCTTCAATTTGTTAATATGGTGTATCATATTGATTGATTTGTGTATATTGAAGAATCCTTGCATCTTTGATAAATTCCACTTGATCATGGTGTATGAACCTTTTAACGTGTTGTTGGATTCTGTTTGCTAGTATTTTGTTGAGGACTTTTGCATCTATATTCATCAGTGATATTGGTCTGTAATTTTCTTTTTTTATAGTATCTTTGTCTGGTTTTGGTATCAGGGTGATGGCAGCCTCATAGAATGAGTTTGGGAGTGTTTCTTCCTCCACAATTTTTTGGAAGAGTTTCAGAAAGATGGGTGTTAGCTCTTCTCTAAATGTTTGATAGAATTCGCCTGTGAAGCCGTCTGGTCCTGGACTTTTGTTTGTTGGAAGATTTTTAATCACAGTTTCAATTTCATTACTTGTGATTTGTCTGTTCATATTTTTGATTTCTTCCTGGTTCAGTTTTGGAATGTTATACCTTTCTAAGAATTTTTCCATTTCTTCCAGGATATCCATTTTATTGGTAAAGAGTTGCCTGTAGTAGTCTCTTAGGATGCTCTGTATTTCTGTGGTGTCTGTTGTAACTTCTCCTTTTTCATTTCTAATTTTATTTATTTGAGTCCTCTCCCTCTTTTTCTTGATGAGTCTGCTAATGGTTTATCAATTTCGTTTCTCTTCTCAGAGAACCAGCTTTTAGTTTTATTGATCTTTGCTATTGTTCTCTTTGTTTCTATTTCATTTATTTCTGCTATGATCTTTATGATTTCTTTCCTTCCGCTAACTTTGGGTTTTGTTTTTCTTTCTTTAGTTCCTTTAGGTGTAAGGTTAGATTGTTTATTTGAGATTTTTCTTGTCTCCTGAGGTAGACTTGTATAGCTATAAACTTCCCTCTTAGAACTGCTTTTGCTGCATCCCATAGATTTTGGGTCGTCTTGTTTTCATTGTCATTTGTCTCTAGGTATGTTTTGATTTCCTCCTTGATTTCTTCAGTTATCTCTTGGTTACTTAGTTACGTATTGTTTAGCCTCCATGTGTTTGTGTTTTTTACTTTTTTTTTTGCCTGTAATTGATTTCTAATCTCATAGCATTGTGGTCAGAAAAGAGGCTTGATATGATTTCAATTTTTTTTAATTTACTGAGGCTTGATTTGTGACCCAGGATGTGATCTATCCTGGAGAATGTTCCATGCACACTTGAGAGGAAAGTGTAATCTGCTGTTTTTGGATGGAATGTCCAATAAATATCAATTAAATCTATCTCGTCTATTGTGTCATTTAAAACTTGTGTTTCCTTATTTATTTTCATTTTGGATGATCTGTCCATTGGTGTAATGAGGTGTTAAAGTCCCCCACTATTATTGTGTTACTGTCAATTTCCTCTTTTAGAGCTGTTAGCAGTTGCCTTATGTATTGAGGTGCTCCTATGTTGGGTGCATATATATTTATAAGTATTATATCTTCTTCTTGGATTGATCCCCTGATCATTATATAGTGTCCTTTCTTGTCTCTTGTAACATTCTTTATTTTAAAGTCTATTTATTTGATATGAGTATTGCTATTCCAGCTTTCTTTTGATTTCAATTTGCATGGAATATCTTTTTCCATCCCCTCACTTGCAGTCTGAATGTGTCCCTATGTCTAAAGTTGGTCTCTTCTAGACAGCATATGTATGGGTCTTGTTTTTGAATCCATTCAGCAAGCCTCTGTCTTTTGGTTGGAGCATTTAATCCATTCATGTTTAAGGTTATTATAGATATGTATGTTCCTATGATAATTTTCTTAATTGTTTTTGGTTTGTTTTTGTAGGTCCTTTTCTTCTCTTGTGTTTCCCTCTTAGAGAAGTTCCTTTAGAATTTGTTGTAGAGCTGGTTTTGTTGTGCTGAATTCTGTTAGCTCTTGCTTGTCTGTAAAGTTTTTGATTTCTCCATCAAATCTGAATGAGATCCTTGACAGGGATAGTAATCTTGGTTGTAGTTTCTTCCCTTTCATCACTTTAAGTATATCATTCCACTCCCTTCTGGCTTGTAGAGTTTCTGCTGAGAAATCGCTGTTAACCTTATGGGAGTTCCCTTGTATGTTAGTTGTCATTTTTCCCTTGCTGCTTTCAATAATTTTTCTTTGTCTTTAATTTTTGCCAATTTGATTACTCTGTGTCTCAGCATGTTTCTCCTTGGGTTTATCCTGTATGGGACTCTCTGTGCTTCCTGGACTTCGGTAGCTATTTCCTTTCCAATGTTAGGGAAGTTTTCAACTATAATCTCTTCAAATATTTTCTCTGGTGTTTTTTCTCTCTCTTCTCCCTCTGGGACACCTATAATGCGAATGTTGTTGCATTTAATGTTGTCCCAGAGGTCTCTTAGGCTGTCTTCATTTATTTTCATTCTTTTTTCTTTATTCTGTTCCACAGCAGTGAATTCCACCATTCTGTCTTCCAGGTCACTTATCCATTCTTCTGCCTTAGTTATTCTGCTATTGATTCCTTCTAGTGTAGTTTTCATTTCAGTTATTGTATTGTTCATCTCTGTTTGTTCTTTAATTCTTCTAGGTCCTTGTTAAACATTTCTTGCATCTTCTCAATCTTTGCCTCCATTCATTTTCTGAGGTCCTGGATGATCTTCACTATCATTATTCTGAATTCTTTTTCTGGAAGGTTGCCTATCTCCACTTCATTTAGTTTTTTCTTTTTTCTGGGGTTTTATCTTGTTCCTTCATCTGGTACATAGTCCTCTGCCTTTTCATCTTGTCTATCTTTCTGTGAATGTGGTTTTTTCCCATATGCTGCAGGATTGTAGTTCTTCTTGCTTTTGCTGTCTGCCCTCTCCAAAACCATATTTTAAGAAGATTAATTTACCTGCCCTGTACTTGATAGACTGGAGAAGGAAAAGACTGAGTTACAAGGCAATTAGAGTCCATTGTGAGAGAATCAGCATGTGAATAAAGGTAGCAGCAGATGAGTAAAAATGATGGGAACATTCAGCAGGCAAATTGAATATTAAATGAACAGGATTTAATAGCCCATAAGGAGGATACTGATGGTTAGAAGAAAACAAAGGAGGAAAGGATAAAGGATATTTGTTCAGAATTAAACTTCTCTATAGTGTGGTGAGCAGACCATTCCAACTGCATGTTAGAAGATGAAATTAATCTAGTAAACCAGTTAAAGGGAAGGAAACACCAACTTAATTGAGTTGTGTGCCAATTATATCTAGGGCAGCTCAGAATTAAAAATGTAAAAACAAAATGTTGATTCTGCATGAAATATGCAAATTATTCAGTGTGGAAATTATTTCTGGGAGGAGATGAATATTGTAAAGGATAATATTAACAAAAGAGTAAATAGAATTAGAAAACAGGAGTAGCAGATGTTATCTTTTGTTTCCTACTTGTCAGAGCCAACAAGTCCTGCATTCTTGACATTATGAGTTAAATTGTCACCCACCCTCCACTAGGCATCAGGTGTTTGAGCTTAATCTCAATACTGGATAGGAAACCTTCAAACAAAAAGTGATACTGTACTCTGGAAGCACTGCTATTGAAGTTTTAAAAATATGAGCCAGTATTATCAATTTCTTCATATATGATTGGTCAGTATGAATCAGGATATTTGTATTATCCTTTAAATCTTAAAGAATTTTAAAGTTCTTTCCTTTCATTGTTGATCTGTCTACACATACATAACCTATACTCCACTCTTTTCTATATCAGACATATAAATAATATATTGAAATTACACTAAGTTATTCCTGAACACTCAGAACTATATTCAAGAGTCAGAAGTTAATTTTCAAATGCTATTTTAAATTTTCTAACATGGATAATACTTGCTTTATACATAGGTAGGAACCGATATGAGGTTGTTTTGGAGATCTAAATCTACTCTCCAGCTTAGATACAGTTTCTATGTAAATAGCTCATTTTTTTAATGTTTACTTTTATATTGCAGATGTGTCCTATTTCAAACTAAAATTGAACAAACTATGTTGGTGAATTATCATGCTCTAAGATGCAATCACCTGTATATGTTTAATAATTTTAATTCATAACATATTTCCATAGATTTTACCAGAAAAAAGTGGTTTAAAGTCAGAAGAACTAATTTTTCTTAAAATATTATTTGATTTAACATCTTTGCCATTCAGTTTCTCTCTTGCTAATGTATGAGAGTGAGGTTTGCTTATCACTACTTCAAAAGGATAGCTAGTTGATGATTGGAATATTCACCAGTGTAGTACTTCTAGGATCATAAAAATTGATTAGTACTTAAAAAAATATTTTTGTTTTTGATAGCTTGGATATAAAATTATCTCTTTAGTCTTACTTTATATTTATAATCACCATTGAGATGAAAGTTGATTTCTCCATCAGCCGGCTCTGGTCTCTGTTATTTCTGACCACATCTATTCTTGTCACTTTTTTGAATCACATTTTTCCCCTCACAAGGATTAATGTTTTCTTCTTTTAAATACCAAAACTTTCTTCTTTTAAATAACACCACAATGATATTATTGAACCAAGTACATATCAATGAATTTTTTTCTAGACACTCCAAAAATAGTTGCATTTTTTTCTGTTATCTGGCATGATGAGACAATCAGATTCTCTATGGAATTAAGTATTCCTATTAATAGCTTTATCATAATCTATATATGAAATATCAGTTTCCAACAAATAAAAAAATTATAAAAAAGTTCTAACACTAAATACACACACAATTCATATATATGTTTTCATTCTTCATAAATTACTCCAAAACCTTGCAATACCTTGAGGTCATCAATAGTAACTTTATTAACTATTTTACAGTAAAAGACCTTCATCTTTCATTTTTTTTCTTTCTATCAATCATATAAACATTTTTTATTATAATTTTTAGTAGGAAATATGATCTGCAAGTTATTTTAGATGTTATATGGCATAGAAAAGTTGACTTTACACGCTCCCTCTACCAAGAAAATATGTTAATCTTTTGGTCACTCAAATATTTCATTCTTATTTCCACAATCCCCATGTTGTACTCTAATAGCAGGAATAGATCATTTTATTAACCCATATACCTTTCTAACCTGTGTATAAGAATAACTAATAATGTAAAATTTTCAGAAATGTGCTTTGTTCCAACTAAAACAAATTGGATAAAATGTATCTTCCAGTAATTTTTATCAGACAGAAAATAATCAGAAACCAAACATATAATCCAACATACATAAAGGTCATTTATGTTAATGATCATGGTGAAACATATATGTGAATATTCTTATTTTATGGTTATTTTGTGTGATTGGGGGCCAAAAAAAATTAATTTGTATCATTGAAACTTTTGAGTATTACTTTAAACATCAAAGAAAAATATGTATTTAAAATACATGAAAATTACTTTCATTGGAATCTTATATTTGGAGTAACCTACAATCAAAAAACTGGATCATGAGGGAGCTTCAAGATGGCGGAAGAGTAAGACATGGAGATCACCTTCCTCTCCACAAATACATCAGAAATACATCTACATGTGGAACAGCTCCCACAGAACACCTACTGAACGCTGACAGAAGACCTCAGACCTCCCAAAAGGCGAGAAACTCCCCACATACCTGGGTAGGGCAAAAGAAAAAAGAAAAAGCTGAGACAAAAGAATAGGGATGGGACCTGCACCACTGGGAGGGAGCTGTGAAGGAGGAAAGGTTTCCATGCACTAGGAAGCCCCTTCGTGGGTGGAGACTGCAGGTGGTGGAGGGGGGAGCTTCGGAGCCACAGAGGAGAGCACAGCAACAGGGGTGTGGAGGGCGAAGCAGAGAGATTCCCACAAAAGAATCACTGTGGAGCAGCACTCACCAGCCCGAGAGGCTTGTCTGCTCACCTGCCGGGACGGGTACGGGCTGGGAGCTGAGGCTCGGGCTTCGTAGGTTGGATCCCAGGGACAGGACTGGGGTTGGCTGCGTAAGCACAGACTGAAGGGGCCTGGTGTTCCACAGCTAGCTGGGAGGGATTCCTGGAAAAAGTCTGGAGCTGCCGAAGAGGCAAGAGACTTTTTCTTGCCTCTTTGTTTCCTGGTGTGCGAGGAGAGGGGATTAACAGTGTGGTTTAAAGGAGCTCCAGAGACGGGCGTGAGCCACGGCTATCAGCACGGACCCCAGAGACAGGCATGAGATGCTAAGGCTGCTGATGCAGCCACCAAGAAGCCTGTGTGCGAGCACAGGTCACTATCCACACGTCCCCTCCCGGAAGCCTGTGCAGCCCGCCACTGCCAGGGTCCCGTGATCCAGGAACAACTTCCCCAGGAGAACACACGGCATGCCTCAGGTTGCTGCAATGTCACGCAGACCTCTGCCGCCTCAGGCTCGCCCCGCATCCATACCCCTCGCTCCCCCCAGCCTGAGTGAGCCAGAGCCCCTGAATCAGCTGCTCCTTTAACCCTGTCCTCTCTGAAAGAAGAACAGATGCCCTCAGGCGACCTACACTCAGAGGCGGGTCCAAATCCAAAGCTGTGCAAACAAAGAAGAGAAAGGGAAATATCTCCCAGCAGCCACAGGAGCAGAGAATTAAATCTCCACAATCAACTTGATGTAGCCTGCATCTGTGGAATACCTGAATAGACAACCAATCATCCCAACTTAAGGAGGTGGACTTTGGGAGCAAAGATATATATATATATATATATATATATATATATATGTATATATATATATATATATATATATATATATATATATTTCCCTTTTTCTCTTTCTGTGAGTGTGTATGTGTATGCACATACACATGTGCCAAAGAGTCATGTACCAAAATATTCATGGCAGCTCTATTTACAGTAGCCAGGACATGGAATCAACCTAAGTGTCCATCAACAGATGAATGGATAAAAAAGATGTGGGACATATATACAATGGAATATTACTCAGCCATAAAAAGAAACAAAATTGAATTTTTTGTAGTGAGGTGGATGGACCTAGAATCTGTCATACAGAGTGAAGTATATCAGAAAGAGAAAAACAAATACCATATGCTAACATATATATGTGTGTATATATATATATATATATATATATATATATATATATATATATATATATAATCTAAGAAAAAAACATGGTCATGAAAAACCTAGGGGCAAGTTGGGAATAAAGTCACAGACCTCCTAGAGAATGGACTTGAGGATATGGGGAGGGGGGAGGATAAGATGTGACAAAGTGACAGAGTGTCATGGATATATATATACATTACCAAACGAAAAATAGATAGCTAGTGGGAAGCAACCACATAGCAGAGGGAGATCAGCTCGGTGCTTTGTGACCACCTAGAGGGGTGGGATAGGGAGGGTTGGAGGTGGGGAGATGCAAGAGGGAAGAGATATGGGAACATATGTATATGAATAATTGATTCACTTTGTTATAAAGCAGAAAGAAACACACCATTGTAAAGAAATTATACTCCAACAAAGATGTTAAAAAAAGATATTGGATCATGATTACAACTAAAGACCACACAAGAAATAAATTGTGGTCATTCCCAGTATAATGGTTTTTGGTATTTCTACTTATGAAATATTTACCCAAAGTTTTAAAGAATTCTGACTGCATTAGAAGTTGGAATGAGCTAAGGCTTAAGTACCATGTTTAATACCCACTCATCATTCTCTAAATTACATAAAATACCTTAGGGCATTTTAACTAACAATTAAACTGTTCATACATCATTTGACAATTGTCTATTAGTGGTTTAACATTCTCAGTGTTTGTAGTGATTCAGTATGATCAGGGACCACTGCTGAAGAGAAAGGTAGAAGGACCAAGTGGGGAAGGCCTGAAAAGCATGGTATAATTAGCTTGATTAATTTCTCTGTATGTTTAGAAGTTTTTTTTTAATATACATTGATGAATTTTTATAAATCAGAACACATTTTTATATTAGCCATTGCTTATTATTATTTTCATATACCAAAGGATTTTTATGAGACATGATTTTAAAAATTAAAAATATATTTTTTAATTAAAATAATGTGAGGCCTATTTGCTTTGTCAGTAAACCCATAATTTCATTTGCAATTTTCTTTGTACAATGTCATAATGTTCTATGTAATTCCATTTTTTTTACATTATTACATATAGCTTATAATACAAGATTATTTGTTTCCCATATTCTCTCTAATATGTTTTTAGGCAAATTAATGTTTTTATTATACAGTTATCCTTGAACTACATGGTTTTGAACTATGTGGAGCCACTTAAATGCAGATGTTTTTCAATAGTAAATACTGCAGTACTATGCGATACGTGGTTTGTTGAATCCACAATGCAGCCAGAGGGCTTTCTGTAAGTTATATGTGGATTTTTGATAGCATAGAATCAGTGCTCCTAACCCCTGCATTGTTCAAGGTTCAAATGTAGTGATATATTTATTATAACAATATGTTTTAAAATAAATATAGAAAAACAAATTTCTTGATAATTATAATGGCATAAATTTAAATGTTGATTTACCTACCTTTTTATCCTTAGGTTTTACTCTATTAGTTCAAGTAACACACAAACATATGCAGACACATACACATATACAGACACATACATCATATATATCTTTCATGTATTTTTGCATGCACACAACATACATCCTATACTGTAAATATATATAGTATGTGCAAACACATATGCATTTACTATTACTCCTCATGATATAAAATATATGTTCTCTCTATGTCAAAAGATTAAAATTGTGTAAACAGTAACAGAACAATAAATTTTTCTCTTGGCTACTGAAGAATGAAGAAGGTGAATCATGACATTAGTTTGACATTCTTCCTTTCTTTTTTATAAAGATAACCTTAATAGAAATATCAGAAGCTTACAAGATTGTTTCCAAAACTAGAAGCAGTAACAAAATTTTTCCCATGTAAATAGAATTTTCTGGGAGTCCTGGAATTGTCACAAATTCACTGTGTGAATTAGGGTATTTATAAAATCTGGACTTTAGATTCTTTATTGGTATTATCAAAGCATTGAAAAAGAGCAGTGGCATTCAATATATTTTTAAACTTCAGCATACTGTAGTAAATACATTTAAGAATAAAGACTAGGTGACACAGACCAACACCCTTTTAGAGGACATTTAGAAAAAAAATATGTGAAATATTAGAAATTCCCTGCCTGAAAGAACTGGCAAACTATCCAGATAGCAAATAAATACTGGTCCAAATTGAGAACTGGACAGAAATCCGAAGTTTTTATTAATTTGGGTAGGGGCCATTTTTGCCTTTGGAGAATTGCTGATCTCAAGGACATGGATTAAAATTGTGCAATGATTTTGACAGCCTTGATGGTCTAGTGGGACATAAATTAAAATCCAGGAAATGCCATAGTGAACTCTCATCACTTTGTAATGTAATCCTAAAAACCTACATCCTAGAAATAAGGGGGAATTAAAAAAAATTGACCGGAGTTCCTCCGTAAGTCATCAGTGACCCATGACATTTTAACCCTTGACAAGGAGATTGCCTTGTAAGTATCTTTGAGCATCTGTCAGAAGCAAATGGGAATCTTCTCTAGATGAGTAAAACATTATTCCAGACCTCAAATTATGTCTATAATTTCTTAAAATACAGTATCTGTCCTACAATCAATGGATCCAGATACTAGAATTACCAGACAATTGAAAAAAATACCTATGCTTTCTTTATTCAATGACTTAAAAATTTAAATATTTCAATTGAAAATTGGAATCCATAAAAATGTAATAGCAACGTTGCAAAAGTACTAAAGAGAAACTCTTTAGATTAATATATATTATATTAACTAAAATTAAGACAGTGAGTGTGATTATCAGTAAATGGAATACAGATATAAACTAAATTTAAATGAGCAAAGAATAATTAGAAATTAATTATATGTTTTAATATCAAGATAGAGTTCTCAGTAACTCATGGTAAAAGATAAAAGCACAACTGGAGTTTGAAATAATTTAAAACTGAGAGTTAATGAAAAAATAAAATCTAAACACTTGTGGCATGAAGGTAAACAGAGCATAGAAAGATACTTATAGCCTTAAATACATGTATTAGAAAAATTAAAAGCATAAACTCAATGAATTATTCACATATATATATAAATATATATATATATATATAAACATAGAAAACAAGTAATACAATTAATCATCTAATAAAAGAATTAAGCTACCTGTGGGTCCTTAAGAAGAATAAATGAGACTGATAGGACAATATAATCTATATCAGGATTTAAAGGGACTAATCACTCTAGATCCTGGATATGTTAACAGTGTAGCAAAAGAATGCTTGAATAAAACTAATGACAATATCTTTGAAAATTTAAAAGGAATGAACAAATTCCTAGAGAAACTTACAACTACAATTTATCCAAACGTACACAATTGTATGTAGATAATCTAAACATTTTTATTCAATTTTTTATGAATATTTTTAAGCATATAGAAAAGTAAAAAGAATTTTATAGTTGACTCTCATATACCCACCACCTAGATTCTATTATTAATATTTTGCTATACTTGTTTTATCACATAACTATGTAAATATTCCTCTATCTAGCCATCAATCTATCTTATTTTTGATGCATTTGAAAATAAATTTTAGACATCAGTATAATTTCCCCTAATTAATATGTATGCTATTAACTAGAATTCAATTTTTTTATACAGTTTTCTGTTAAGGTAAAACTTGCATATAATGAATTCTAAAAATCTTAAATGTACATTCAGTGAGTTTTGACAAATGTATAAAGCTGTGTAACCTTAACCCTACCAAAGTATAAATCATTACCTAACAGCTAGTCAACCCTTGCTCCCTCTCAAGATAACCACTCTTAGGGTTTTTTGTTTGTTTGTTTGTTTAAAATATTTTTAATTGAACTATAATTGACTTACAATAATGTATTAGTTTCAAGTGTCCAACACATTTATTTGATATTTTTATACATTATAAAATGATCACGATAAGTCTTTCATCTTTCATCCTATAAAATTATTACTGTATTATTGACTATATTCCCAATGTTACATTACAGCCCCATGACTTATTTATTTTATTTTTTTGTTAAACTTTTATTGGAGTATAGCTGCTTTACAATGTTGTGTTAGTTTCTACTATACAGCAAAGTGATCAGCTATAACATATATCCCCTCTTTTATAACTGAAAGTTTGTATCTCTTAATCCCCTTCACCTATTTCACTCATCCCAATGAAATCTTGCCACTTGTGACAACATGTATAGACCTAAAGGGTATTATGCTAAGTGAAGTAAATGAGACAGAACAAGGCAAATACCATATGATTTCACTTATATGTGGAATCAAAAAATCAAAACACATGAACAAATGTAACAAAACAGAAACAGACATAGACAACTACTCTTGATTTTCTACCATAATTTAATTTTTCCTGTTCTAGAAATTCATATAAATGGAACCATAGAGCATGTGCTTTTTAATGTAAGCCTAACTTTCACTTGTACAATGATTTTGAGATTCACGCATGTTGTAGTGTATAAGTAGTTTATTCCTTTTTGTTGCTGAGTAGTATTTCTTTGCATGCATATACTGTAGTTTTATTCTTCTATTTATGGACACCTCAGCTATTTTCAGTTTTTAACCATGTTGAAGAAAGCTGATATAAGCATCCTTAAGAAATTATTTCTAAAATGTATTCAGAAATGAAAAGGACAAAACAAAGGTAAGACATATTTGAAAAGGCACAGAGTTTGAGGATTTGCTTTATAGGGTTTTAAGACTGAGGACAGACGAATAGACCAAAGAAAGACAATAGAAAGCTGGAAACAATCACACACACACACACACACACACACACACACACACACGAGAACTTAATTTATGACAAAGGTGGCACTGTTAATAATCATAAAAAAAACTTGCCTATTATTAGCAGTAGAGTATAACTTGTGCCACCTGCATTTATACTCAGAGTAAAATTATTAATGTTAGCCTTAGTGATCAATCTTCAGTTGTACGTGTTTACATGAAGTTCATAGTGGAACATTTTGGTGTGAAAAGTTCACTTTTTCTTCAAGGTAGGTAGTATATAAAGAACCATTTATTTTAAATAGAGCCTCCCTAGAGCTCTCTGACTACAAGACCAGACTCCAATTAAGAGTCTATTAGAGTCAAATACCTATGAAATAGAGAACAGTGTTACTTGTCCTTTATAGATCATGTCCTTCTTTGCTCAGTTAAGACTTCCTTCCAGATAGGTGTTAGGAAAACCATTAAAAAATAAATGCCCCAATATTTACATTTTAAAAGAGGAGAAAACACACCCTGAAGAACTAGTAATTGCTACATTATATGGGTGATATAAGCATGTAGTTTTTCCGACTAAAACTCTCTAGGAGAAACAAGGGGGTTTGCATATGTGAACAAATTACCAACTCTTGTTTTGACACAATGAGACATATTATTGTACACCCATATTATTTTTAGTTCAATTGCATTTGGCTAAACTTAATTTTGATTTCCAATTCATAAGGATTGAAAAGAAAAATATATCCATATGATATAGTGAATGTTGAAAGAAATATAAATTATTTTACCTTGAAAATCAGGCTTCCTAGAATAACTTGCTCTTTTAATGGTAAAAAGAAAATAAAACTGGATCAGAAAGTTAAAAACTGCAAATTGTGCCTAGAAAGTGTAAGAGAGGTGACAGAAGAAGTATTTACATGTGGCCATAACATGGGACATGAAACTTACATTTGGTTTATTTTCCCCACTTCCACCATCCACTTCCTGTGTAGAAACATCTGAGTATTTTCTATATCAGATATTATATCAGGACACTATTCCAGAACAGTGAAGTTAAGGGGAGCCCCTGCACAAGTGTCAGTCATGGTCTCCTAATCTCTTCCTAGGTGGAAAGAGGCAGAGCCCATCGTTTTGCTTTTCTATGGAAAGAATTAAATGAAAGCTTTCAAGAGAGCTATAGAAGAGTTGGAAAAGAAGGTAGAAAGTAGACTGTTGAGGAATATTAGATCAATCTACAAAAATGGGAATGCTCCCAAAGATCACTTCTGGAAAATGAAGAGGTGATGAGGTGATGCTGATACTATGAGATTGGCCACTTTCCACTGGAATTTGTTAACTGGAAAAATCTGCTGATAGATCCAGAACTTCGTTTTTTCTGTGGGGAGGAGGATTATGATGAGGACGTGGTTTCTTATTAGTTTGAGTAAATAGATATGGAAGTTAACTGTGTTCATGAAGATACTAGTCTTCCACTAAAAAAGACTGACTGACAAGATCTCCTAAGCCTCTCTCACATGTAGTCACATTACAGAGGAATCACTGGATGTCCTTTATGATGAGTGAGAGTGGACAACCTAAGCTCCTGGACATCACCCAGTCTTAGCTGAGTTATGATGGGAACACTAGTAGAGAAAGCCAGCTAAGAACTGCAAGACCAGGTGTGCTCTCCTATCACCATTGTGTGTGTTGGCAATATGTCCCTATGTCTCTCCCTGTTTCCCTTAGGTGATGGACAGGAAGAGGGAGGACAGAAGAGCAGAAGAGCTCTTCAAAAGTGGTGAACACTCAGTAAGGGAGCTTCTAATCATGACTGCAATGTTAGTTCTTGAATCTGATTACATAACTTGTCAAAAAATACTGAGATTTAAACTAGAAAAAAAAACATTAAGTTAAAATTAACTATCTCACTGTCATTGATGAAAGGAATGAGTATCTTTAAAGGAAATTTATTTGTATAATAAAAATTTTAATATTTGTGTACATCAGGCTTGTAGTTACCAATTTGTATAAAAACTAACATATAGTAAGATGAGAAAACTTAAGTGTTACTCCTGCTTCGGGCTCCTTAAGACACATTTCAGTTGCTCTGACTTCATCCATCTAGTAACCTATCAATCTAAATTCTCTGTGACAGTGAGCATTTCTATTTCTTCCAATTAGGTAAGTGAATCTTTAACTAAGAGGTTAGGTGTAAGAAATAAACGAGGATCAATACATGGATGTGGGGCTGCTGTGGAAGCAGCAGTGCTTCCAGTATATTACAGAA